>NC_064618.1:674590362-675969862 GCF_023898315.1 Schistocerca nitens
TACCTGGCGAATTGATGACATACAATTCGGTTTATTCCTTTACTAACCAAGATGATGTAGTCAACTATCCTACGAAATTTTTAAATTCGCTAGATTTGCCCTGATTACCGCCTCCCAATCTGCAATTAAGTCGGATCGGCAATCATTATGTTGCGAAAGGTAAACCAGCCACGTCTTTGTAATGGCACCCGGATTGCGGTGAAGAAATTAAAGAACAACGCAATCGAAGCCACAATTTTAAAAGGAAAGTACAAAGGTGAAGATAGTTTGATTCCAAGGATCACTATGATTCCGACCGACATGCCATTCGACTTTAAACGTTTATAATTTCCAATGCAGCTTGCATTTGCCATGTCGATAGATAAATGGCAAGGGCAGTCGTTATATGATTGTGGCATCAATCTTGAAAATCATGTTTTTCACATGGCCAATTGTATGTCCCATATTCCACTGCTGGGACACCTTCAACATCATTTGTTTACGCACCAGAAAACAAAACTATCAATGTTGCGTATCAAAAAGTATTACAATAAATGTTACCTAGCAATAAACTTTGACACTGCTTCACTGATCACCACAAAAGTTGACAGATATATATGAGTTTTCATAGATGGGTGAAGAGGAGATGAACTGAGGTGGAAGAGTTCAACAGAGAGAGGACGAGGAGAAGGATAGAGAGTGGGGAGTGACGGGCCAAGGGATGAGGAGAGGGGGAGGTGAACAGAGAGATAGTGGGAGAGGAATAAATGGATAGAGAGAAAATAGGGGAGGGAAGATGGACTACGAGAGTATGGAAAAATAAATGCCCAGGCAATGCCGGGTTTTCAGCTAGTTGTCAAATATAAAAGGATTTCTTCGAGACTTCACAATCTTTCAATACTGGATATTCTCAATTCGAACCACCATCAGATCACATCTCAAACAGGTTTGTGTAACAAGCAGAACAATCACTGAAAATGGAGCTCCTTTGTACACTAAAAGCTACAGATAACCACCAGGGGCTTAGGTAACGGGGAGGGGTGGGGCAGCGGTCGTCGCCCCCCCCCCCCCTCCCCGAGCCCATGAACATAGTGTTTTTTGTTTTAGTGAAACGCAATGCAGTCTGTGTTGCAGTTTTAAACACTGAAACGGATGGATATTTGTACTAAAGAAGTGAGCCTCCACCCCCAAAAAAGAAGATTGGCCCCTCCTCCCCAGAAGAATAAATTATCTACACCCCTGATAACCACTGTACTGAAATGAGAACCAAAATTAAGATTTTGGAAGTCTAGATTCTTTAACTTTAGTATGTTTCAGCCAAGTATGACACCAGGTATAGAAATATTTAACTACTTCTCCAGGATGTATTTTACTGGTTCTGTGAATTCATTGGAAGTTGGCAAAATCATTCTAAATTGCCAAAATGCATTTTAACAAAATCGAAGCACTTGTTTCGTATCCAGTTCGTCTAAAAACTATAGTACTGGGAATACAATGGCGACTCTGAGCCACTTTTTGGGGCGTCTACGTTTGGGTCATGAGAATCCACACTTTTAGTCTAGATCTGCGTCATGAGGGACCATAGTTCGGACCCTCATGATGCAGACTTAGACGACGAGTGTTTACTCGCATGCTGCAAACCTAAACGACGACTGTAGACCCTCATAACACAGACCTAAACGACGAATCTGAACACTCATGACGCAGACGTAGACGCTGTGGAGAGTGGCTCAGACTTTCCATTATATTCCTACTACAATACATTCGTGGAAAAAGACGCTCTTCATTTTAAAAGCATTTGTAGTGTCTAGGTCTTCAGCATCTTGACCCTGCTTGTGGGATTCCCCTTAATATAAAAATACAGGAATAAAATTACATTTCGCAATGTGTGTGGTACTCAACAAAATAAATTGTAATTTAAACTCATAATGTGTATTGCCTTAATCCACAAATGGATATTTCATTTTACAGAACACTTTTGAATATAAAATATTTACAAATTTTTCTTCAGTTCCCCTGAAAGTATTATTTAGGCCAAACCAGATACTCCAAAAAATATTTGGCTACTTTTGCAAACACAAGTAACAGAAAATAGTTTACAAACAATAATAAATTTCACTTGGGAGGACTGAAATCAAAAAGTTTAGTCTAAAATAAAAATGAACTGTATGCATTACAAAATTTCTATCTCAGAAATTGACGCCCAGAAAGCCCAAGAAAGAAAACTGCACGCATAATTAGTAAATTTGCACTCAAACTCATAGTTTCCTGTTTAATGTTGTACTGTATACTTAATGTGTCTGCTGATTAGTGTTTGAATTAATTATCACGAGATCGTTAAGTCTGTCTGCATTACGACGTGATCGTTTTTCGTTAATTAGGTTTCCAGAGCAACTAAAAATTCTCTGACTAGAGGCACTAGTGGCTGGTATATTTAATATTTTCTTACCACACACGCAAGTCGGGGAAGTCGTTGGGAGTTATTTTTCCACCACTGTAGAATATCTCCCTCGTTCACACAGTGTTCTTGCAAGTATCTGCTGACTTCATCATATAGGAGAGGAGACTCTTCTGCCCAGTCCTCAAATTTCGCCATTTTGTACGGTCCTGGATTTGTTTCTTGGGTGCTGTGATTGGGCACTTCTACTGAAACTATACAAGTTCCAATTAATATTTGCAGAATAATGTGAAGATCGTACTACACATAGTTGAAATTATAATAGTATTTAGATGATGCTATCATTTATCGTCCAGTAAAGTCACCAGAAGATCAAAACAAACTGCAGGACGATTTAAATAAGATATATATATTTTTATTGTGAAAATTAGCAGTTGGCAATAAATAATGAAAAGAGCGAGGTTATCCGTGTGTGTACTAAACTAAGTCCGTTAAACGTCGTTTACAAGATCAACCAGTCAAATCTAAAGGCTGTAGATTCTACTTAATACCTCTGATTACAATTACGACCTACTTAAATAGGAATGGACACACAGAAAGTGCTGTAGGCGTTTTAATGACAAAACACTCTTTTGGAGCATTGCTACGCAGTTGGGGAGCCTTTTCTGGTACGATTGATGGAGGAGGTCAAAAGAGTCTAAAGAAGGGCAGCTCGTTTGGTATTATCGTGAAACAGGGGAAAGAGTGTCGCAGAAATTATACGGGAGTTGGGGTGGGAATCATTACGACAATGGCGTTTTTTGACGTGGCGCGATCTATATTTTGAAATTTCGATCACCAACTTACACCTCCGAATTCAAAGATATATTGTTGAGTCCCATCTACATTGGAAGAAATGATCATCAGGAGACAAACAAGTTGAAAGTGGTTCGATGAACCCTCAACCAAGCACTTGCGTGTGACTTGCAGAGTACCCATGTACATGTAGATGAAGAATATATGCATTATCTTAGGAGCTTACCTTCAGCACACATCTGTCGTGCTGCTTGGTGCCGGCCGAAGTGGCCGTGCGGTTAAAGGCGCTGCAGTCTGGAACCGCGAGACCACTACGGTCGCAGGTTCGAATCCTGCCTCGGGCATGGATGTTTGTGATGTCCTTAGGTTAGTTAGGTTTAACTAGTTCTAAGTTCTAGGGGACTAATGACCTCAGCGGTTGAGTCCCATTGTGCTCAGAGCCATTTGAACCATTTTTTGCTGCTTGGTAAACATCAATTTTTTCATCCTCGGTTAACTTTCTTAACGTGCTGTAGTTAGGCACCATAAACGTTGCAATTTTATGCAACATACTAACGCACATTTTCTGTTCTAGGAAGGCATCGGCGGCTTGTTTCAAAGGTTTCATGTCTTGAAAATACATTTTATCAACATACATATTTCACAAGTGGTTCTATAATATTCAGATGGAATAAAATTACAAACTTCTTCATCGTTATCCCGTACAGTACACTGAGCTTTTAAGGCATAAAACCACGGTAGAAGTAAATGTAGGGTTGGCTCCTTGTCACCCTCTAGATCAACTGTGGCTTCTTTAAACGGCTTAAGAAATGCTATAAGCTGGTCAGTTATATGGTGGTCATAACCCAGCATCTTATCAGAGGCACCTTAGTTATGTAAGACAGCCTTCATTGAATCAATCTGAGAATGGACTGATACAAGCATGTCAAAATAACTATTCCTACTAGTTGAAACCCACTGCTTTAAAGATGAGTTCAGTCTCACACAGGAAACCGAAGCCCGCACTGCATCAAGAATGGCTAATATATTTGGAACATTTTCTTTCAAAAACTGTTCGCTCAGCCATGAGCCATGCATGAAAGACGCTGATATATTTCGAGAGCTTTGACAATGTTACTGCCATGGTATGTGACAAACGTAATTTTGGCAATGTCTTCACGAGAAACACCCATAGTTTCTAAGCGATCTTCCAACTCGTTCCGAATATTCGAGCCAGTTGCATTGAGACACACCTACCGATTTATTTGAAGCGGCCTCATAAACACACGAAAACGTTCCCCATGCGGCACTTGTGCTCTGTTTCGTTACCAGTATGTATTCGCCAGTTGTCAATTTTTTTTCAATCTCACTAACGTTCGACCTATTCATTGTGCTGCCCCCACCGTTGCGATAAATGAACTGCGGGCTAACTACCTGGCTACTCTAGTCACTTGTCTAGTAGCTTGACTGCGCAACCTTTTGTCAGGCGCAGCAAGCTGAGCGGGTCCCGTGAAGCTTGGCAGGCCTCCTGGAGCCCAGGTAGCCCGGGCTTGCGAGAGCCCAAGTCGACCGCATTACCCACTATGCCTCGGTACACGCGCACTCTTGTGTTTACGTCGCGGCAGGCTGACCTGCATGAATGGTTGCAGAGGAGCTAGGGGCAAGCAGGCTGCAAGGGGAATTTGTACACCTCTAATAATGGCCCTCTTTAGCATAAATGAGCTGTTTCTGAGAAGTGGAATTATAAGGTCCTCCTCTCTAAAGTGCTTATGAACTCCAAAAGCTCATGTAAGTCGCCATCAGTTACACGCCTTCACTTATTCTGAGCGTCTCAATTCATTACTTGCCCTGCACTACAGGTGTGAGAAGAAATTGAAGAAGTCTGAAGATAAGTCAAATCATGCCGATGCCACAGCCTTACACTAGAACCGCGTTAGATTGTGTTTGATCAACAATCGCAAAACTCCCTTTTATCTCACTGCCTGATGACGTTGCAATTTTCCAGCAGGGGAGGAGAGGGAGAGCAGGTTGAAACAGGTCTGACCGTGTATGCAGCTAATGCGCAGCCAGTGCTTTGTTTCACGAAATACGGTTTTAGTAGTGCATTCTAACTGTGTAAATAGTGCGTGCAACACACAAATTTAATATGGCGTCAAAGAACAGAAGACGACATTATAAATAGGCTAAATGAGATTGGATCGTGAATCTGAGGGAGAGCCACTGGAGGAAGAATTACTATCACCTGTAGTTCCAGATCTTTCATCAGAAGATGATGTTACTCCTGACGATTTTCTACTGAATATTGATGAGAAAGGTATGCATGTGTATGTGTTTGTTTTTGTAGTAGTTATTGTTTACGTACGTGCTGCATAGACACTGATCTCGATTGCAACACTTACGTTTATATATTATTGCTTTCTTGAGTTTTTACAAATCTTACATTATATTTACGAATGTTTTCTTTTTTGTTGTAATATTCCAAAATATATTGAATACCAGTACGTGTTGTAATACTAATTACTACTATCACAGGAACAGCTGCCGAAAAGGCTAGGTCAGCTCGTGACCTTTGGCGTCGTGGACAACGAAATGACCATTTCAGTTTCCTTCATGTAGAGACATTGTAGTACCAGATGAAACGACCTGGAAAGTGATAGTTATAGGTGACTGTTCAGCTGCAGATATGGACAACAGAATGTTTTCAAAGACCACGCAGGACTATCACTGCAAGCAAATCTAAATGTGAGTGAGACCTGCTGTAGTGCTTGACATCTTATGTTAATGGGCAAATTTTTGAAATACTTTGTAAAATGCACTGAGACCGAAGCACGTCGAGTATTGGATTTACATGGTGGGCTATGAACGTTGAAGAACTGGGAGATAGTATAGCTATATTATACGTCTATGGTGCTATAGGAGTGAAGAGCTTAGAACTAAACACATTGTATCAACGAAGTGGGAAAATAATTTTGTGAAGTCAACAATGGCTTATGACGGATTCAGGGAGATAATGCATTATCTCACATTTGACATTACATCCACAAGATCAGAACGACTGAAAGAAGGCAATGCGATATTGCACTACGTATGTTATTCTGAAAACGTTCCTTTGGACATGCATGGGTGTCCAAAGGAACAGGCACTGTGGCAACTACAGCCGTTATGAAATACAGGGTGAGCACAAAGTCTTGCCCTGATTATAACAATATATTACAAATGGTTCAAATGGCTCTGAGCACTATGGGACTGAACTTCTGAGGTCATCAGTCCCCTAGAACTTAGAACTACTTAAACCTAACTAACCGAAGGACATCACACACATCCATGCCCGAGGCAGGATTCGAACCTGCGACCGTAGCGGTCGCGCAGCTCCAGACTGTAGCGCTTAGAACCGCTCGGCCACTCCGGCCGACAATATATTACAGAATAACCGTTTGACATAACAATTTATATCTGATGCCGTGACATAGGTTAGTGTTAAAGACCACTTACGTTAGTAAACCTCAACGTGTGCTTCCTCGGTTGCTCGGAAAATGTCTAGGCGATTTCCAGTTCCCGCCAGTTGTTTCGTAACTTGTGTTCTGTCACAGTACCCACAGCAACTTGTATTCTAGCCTTCAGTTCGTCGACGTCAGCAACTGGTTTGACGAAGACTCTGTCCTTGATATAACCCCAGAAAAAAAAGTCAAGGGGCCTAATGTCTGGAGAGTGGGGTGGCCAGGGTGTTGGAACGTTCCTTCCAATCCACCGATCCGGAAATGTTTCATTCAGGATGTAGTGTCGGCAGACTTGCCAACACTACGCACACTAATTGAAAGAGGCGGCCAAGATGCACGCGCTAACTCACGAAGGATGGAGTGAGGTCTGAAACAGGATACGTAATGAATGCTATAAAGAAAAGTACGTAGCTTCTGGACTACTTAACTTTAATCCATCCTTTGTATACATCGTTCTTGATGAGACATCTGGAGATTGTGGCGATACAAGTGAGACTCTTTAGATACAAGCTATCTAAGGCTAATGGCGCCTTGCTAGGTCGTAGACATGGACTTAGCTGAAGGCTATTCTAACTGTCTCTCGGCAAATGAGAGAAAGGCTTCGTCAGTGTAGTCGCTAGCAACGTCGTCGTACAACTGGGGCGAGTGCTAGTAAGTCTCTCGAGACCTGCCGTGTGGTGGCGCTCGGTCTGCGATCATTCAGTGGCGACACGCGGGTCCGACATGTACTAATGGACCGCGGCCGATTTAAGCTACCACCTAGCAAGTGTGGTGTCTGGCGGTGACACCACACAGGAAATCACGCAATATCAACTATCAAAGCCCAGTGTGGGGGCGAGGGGGGGGGGGGGAGGGAGGGGTGCTCCATCTTGCTGGAAAATTATCCATGGTTGATATTCTTCTAACTGTGAGGCAATGAACTGTTGCAAAACATCTAAGTAAAACGGTCCAAAAACCTTGTTATGCATGAGGCCGCACCAGACATTCACTTTTTCGCTATCTCGCTGTAACTGTAGAGTAGCATGTGGAAACTCTGAACCCCATATACGGACATCATGCCTATTTACCATTCCACTGACATGAAAGGTGGATCCATCGGTAAAGCATACGTGATTTTAGTAATCGTTAGCGCCATCGCCAGCCGGAGTGGCCGTGCGGTTCTGGGCGCTACAGTCTGGAACCGAGCGACCGCTGCGGTCGCAGGTTCGAATCCTGCCTCGGGCATGGATGTGTGTGATGTCCTTAGGTTAGTTAGGTTTAATTAATTCTAAGTTCTAGGCGACTTATGGCCTCAGAAGTTGAGTCGCATAGTGCTCAGAGCCATTTGAACCATTTAGCGCCATCAACCCCGTTGAGAATCTTCGTTGCAAATTCAGAACGTGTCAGAAAATCATTCGGTTGCAAGGCCTGCACGATTTGCACTTTGTAAGCATGTAATCTAAGCCTTTCATGAAGAATCTTCACCACATTTCCCTGCTGTATTTGAAGTTCAAGTGATGCTTGACGAGTTGATTTAGACGGACTCCGTTGAAACGATTGCCGAACACGATCAACAGTTGCATCACTCACACGAGGCCTGCCACTTCGAGGACGATCCACAACGCTGCCTGTTTCGTTAAACTTTGCATACCATCGCCTTATTGCTTTAACGTCAGGAGGTCTGCGTCCACAAGAAGCCCGAAATTGACGCTGAACACTGATGGGCAATTTCGTTTCGTGAAAGCAAAGCACACGTTGCGCTTTCTCCTGCTTCGACGCCATTTCACCAGTGACTAACGTGACCTAACAGACCGCGTAGGTGTTGTGTAGCACTAACGCCACCTATTGGTCACAACAACTAGTAACACTAACCTATGTATCGGCGTCAAATGTAACTTATTATATCAAACGGTTATTCTGTTTTACATTTTTATAATCAGGACAAGACTTTGTGCTCACCCTGTACAGTAAATCCATTCGCAATTGCGAATAATGACAACCATCAGCTTTAGAATGGAATGACGACAATGAAAATTTGTGGCGGGCCGGGACTCGAACACGAATTTCCCACTTACAGCAAGCTCTCACCTTACCAGTTGGTTATCCATGTATGATTTACGACCAGACCCGAACTTCCACATATCGTCAACCATGCTTCTACGACCTGGACTCGTACATCCATTATGTATATTGTATTATAGGTCAGACGTTCTACTTGACAGTTGCTTGCCCGGTATCGGCAGAGAAATGGGATATTTCAGTGCCTGTGTTATTCTGATTACAATGTATACATGTCCAAAGAAACTTTGCATCGTAATCAGAATAACATAGGCACTGCAATATCGCTTTTATCCGCCGACACCGGGCGAGCGACTTTCAGGTACAACGGCTGACCTGTACGGGAATATACATAATGGATATACGAGTCCAGGTCGTAGACGCATGGTTCACGATGTTTTAAGTTCGGGTCTGACCGTAAATCGTGCATGGATAGCCAAACGATAAGGCGACCGCTCGCTGTAAGCGGGAAATCCGGGTTCGAGTCCCGGTCCGACGCAAAGTTTCGTTCTAGTCATTCCGTTCTACAGCTGATGGTGGTCATTATTCGCAGTTGCGAATATATTTAATGAAAGAAGACAAGTTTACTTTGGTATCAGATATCTGGTATGAGTTTACAGCGAACGCACAATTAGGTACATACAGGGTCCATGTACAACAATCGACAAACAGGTTTTTCCTTAAAAGAGCCGTTGCAGATCGACACAGTTCATGGCCTCAAAACCTGACAAGTTCGGGAAAAAGTATTGGACGGCAGTAGATAAAGACTGAAGACACTGAAGAGCCAAAGAAACCGGTACACCTGCCTAATACTGTGTAGGGCCCCGCGAGCACGGAAGTGCCGCAACTCGACGTGACATGGAGTCGATTAATGTCTGAGGTAGTGCTAGAGGGAATTTACAATTTACACCATGAATCCTCTAGGGCTGTACATAAATCGGTAAAAGAACAACGGGATGGAGCTCTTTTCTGAATAGCACGTTGCAAGGCGCTCCAGATAAGCTCAATAATGTTCATGTCTGGCGAGTTTGGTGGCCAGCGGAAGTGTTTAAACTCAGAAAAGTATTCCTGGGGCCACTCTGTAGTCCAGGCGAGGCGTAAAGATTTGTGTCGTGCCGTCATCAAAGGTACAAGAGTGGGATTTCGGCTCCTAAAGCCCATATCGATGATGTTTCGTTGAATGGTTCGCACGTTGGCACTTGTTGATGGTCCAGCTTTGAAATCTGCAGCAATTTGCGGGAAGGTTGCACGTCTGTCACTCTGAACGATTCTCTTCAGTCGTCGTTGATCCCGTTCTTGCAGGATCTTTTTCCGGCCGCAACGATGTCGGAGATTTGATATTTTACTGGATTCCTGATATATACCGTACACTCGTGAAAAGGTCTTACGGGAAAACCCACACTTCATCGCTACCTCGGAGATGGTGCGACCCATCGCTCGTGCACCGACTATAACATCACGTTCAAAATCACTTAAATCTTGGTAACCTGCCATTATGGTAGCAGTAACTGATCTAACATCTCCAACAGACACTAGTTGCCTTATATAGGTGTTGCCGACCGAAGTGCCGTATTCTGTCTCTTTACATATCTCTCTATTTGAATACGAATGCCTATACTAGTTTCTTTGGCGCTTTAGTGTATATTGTGAATGCTTTCCCCTATCTAGGAAAGGATGATATTAGGCCGAGTGATGAGCGTCTTGACTATTTTGTTGAGAAAAAGAAGAAATGTCACATGTGACCTCCTTGGCTCTCTCTGAAACCTTAAAAGGAAATGCTACAAGCCTAGTGAGCACGATAAATCGATCTCGCAGGGAAATTCCAGCCGTATGAAGAAGGAAAAGGTAGTGTTATGCAGCACAGTATTGTTGAGGAAGTATGCTACCACGCTAACAGTTTACCAGGGTAAGAGCAACAAAAATGTCCAGCTTCTCAGCACTATGCATTCTTATGTTGAAATTGAAGATGGATTGAAAAAGAAAACAGATACAGTTACATTTTATACCGGCTCTAAATATGGAAAGGACGTGGTCGACCAAATGGCTCGCAAATACTCTGTCAAAGCACCATCGAGACATTGGCCTCTTCACACATTTTACAGCTTGCTGTATTTGGCAAGGGAAAATGCCTGGGTTTTGAAAAATGCTCTAAACGAGAAAAAGTTGAAACGCATAGACTTCATACTTAAGATGGGGGCGGAGGAAGCTGAAAAGTACGCAGCAGCCTGGAAGACGAGTACCTTCGTCACATCCGAAGACATTCCTGAGAAACAAGAAAAGCGAACACGTTTCCTTCTGAAGTCTAACTGTGAAGGAAACAAATAATTTGTAAAGTGTAGTATGTGCAAGAGAACTGTCTGCAACAAATGTATGTGAAAAGGCTATCAATTGGCTCATTATGTGATGGCAGCCAGTGAAGCCACCCAGCAAATGTGTGTCGGTTTTTTAATACAATAAATGATAAATTGCGAAAAACTACTTTAGTTTTTTTTCCATCTTGAGGTTGAAGCTCTTTTGTCCGTGTTTGCTTTAACACTATGTATGTTTTTGGATAGGGTCCGCGTTTAGCACAACACAGTTTTGTTTTTCTCCCAAGCATGTTTCCCTGCAGTTGTAGCATCATCAGTGGGCTTTTATTTTATGGCTGTTAAACATATAGAATGTTCTTTTTACTGTTTGTATACATGTGAATACTAGTTCTTGAAATCGTAATTACAGATTTTTGAAGAACACATAAAATTATGTATTCATACCTTTTTTACCACATGGTGTTGTTTTCCTGATGTATTATATTTTTGTAGTGCCTGTTTTCTTTCACAAATACAGAATAATAAAAGGGAAAGACACACGGATTGTTAGTGACCCAGCCGTGGTTCTAGATATGTCCAAATATCAGCGGTTCTAGTGCTAAATTGCTAACGTCGGCTTACCATGTAAGCAAAGGTATGGTTGTTCACCGCTGGAACTTGGCTACTCGTGTGGCACATGCACTTAGGTCACTTTCCTTTTACGACTGCCCCTAGCGGACACTTCGTGGCGCAGCCATAGTAGGTAGGCTGACCGTGGGGGGGAGACGTTTGTGGTCAGAGGGAGCAATGAAGTTGTTTTGAAATGCTAAAATGAACATTAAAATTATTTTATAATAATATGGAACGCATAGCAGGTGTGACGTGAAGTAAGAGGTATTTACCCATTTCTTTGTACCTTCATGGTTGTGTCAGTGCTATAATGGATGCTATAAGAGAATACATGGAAGTCCCAGGTTGTTTGATGACTACTTTCTTTGATGATGCACTTCGATTTCTACATCATTGGATTAAAAAACGTTAGGGAGAACACGTCATACATAGGTATGGAGTCATATGTCTTGTCCATAAGACAATGGGAAACTTGTCGCTTTGTCTTATGTATAAAAACAAGCGAAACTTTTCGCATTGTCTTATGAATAAGATACGCGACTCCATACCCATGTATAACGTGTTCTCCCTAAATTTTGTTAATCTGGTGATGTATAACTGGAAATGCGTCATTAAAGGAAGTAGTCACAACGCAACCTGTGGTTTCCACGTATTTTTATAGCGTCCATTAGCATTGATACAACCTTCAAAGTATAGCACACATCAACTTCCAGATATCTACCCATTATTTACATACATTTTTCCCGAAATGTCGAAATGACATACAATAACAGCATAGCGATTCTGAGGACCATATCTTGAAGCAGTTTTCCTTTCTAAGGAAGCAAATTATTACTGATTTCTTTCCTTGCTTCTCTGGCATGTCACTTCTATTTAACCCTCACACATCACATGGACAGTATGTAACAGGACATTGGCGCTAAGTTTGTTGATCAGGAACTCAGTACCACCTCCCACCAGTATGTTGATCCTATATTGAGGATGATAATTTCTGCCAGCAGCAGGATTCGAATCGGCTACAAAACAGTGGTGTTCCATAAGATAAGCGTGGATTAGCGACACTGTACACGGAAACGATTTTGTAGTCACAGAATACAGAGAAACACCAGCGCGGAAATTATAGCTCTGGTCAGGAGTGCTGGCGGGTGGTTATTGACCGCTGTTGCCATACCGTGAGTCACATGCACTTCATAGTCACGACACCTCTATTACTCTTTGTCGCAGGTTCGAATCCTGCCTCGGGCATGGATGTGTGTGGTGTCCTTAGGTTAGTTAGTTTTAAGTAGTTCTAAGTTCTAGGGGACTGATGACCTTAGAAGTTAAGTCCCATAGTGCTCAGAGCCATTTGAACCATTACTCTTTGTAATGTTTTCTGCATTGGTAAAAATCAGTATAATCACGTTTTTTATGTGAAATATTGAGTTAGGCTTTGCCAGTCATATCGTTATGCAAGCAGTGTAAGTGTACATTATTTGAATTTCCAAAACGTTTTAAAAGTCTTGTCACTCAATTCCTTATTTGCCACCTACAGTGTGTAAAATTATTATAGACAACATTAGATATTGTATATTTACATGCAGTGGAAATTTCTGTAAATCTGAGACAAAAACGCGTATCGGGATAAAAATATAACTACGGAAATATCAAGAAAATTAGCATGCTATCGAAAATGCTTAACTGATCTATATGACATATTCTAAACTCACTGATGTTATCTTAAGATAGGTGAAATCTAGACGCAGTTTAACCAGATTATTGCGCAACTGATTGCTGTAAATGCCTGCCTTTTTTTCCAAGTCCTCGTACAGTCACTAAGCACACTAGTTCCCTATGGAATCCAGTCTGATAAGTATATGGGTCTCGGACGCGAATGAATACAAAATACTAAAAATCAGCTTGTTTACAATACCATATTTTATAATTTTTTGTTACGAAATGTTGATGTTATAACACCCCAATGAATTGCAAGAAGAGTAGAAAATGTCTCACGTGTCCCATCTTAATTGTATTCACTTGGTTCATCTTCCTCATCCCATTTTTCTTCTTATTCGTTTTTTTTCTTCGCTGCTCTCATCGTCTGTGGTTGTTGGGTGTTCATTGCAGTTGATGACTATAGGCTCTATTATTGTTTCTCGGACAAATTCTTTCTCAGAATCTTCTTTCTGTAATTTCCTGCAAGCTGACCACTTTTCTGCCAGTGTTAGATTGTGACATTTTTCAAGGCCTCGTGAAGTAAGCTTCAACATCTGTGCTTCTAAACCTGTTGTTTTTCTCAGCTACTGCTCTCTTGACTTGCGTCATGTGGGCTCAGTCGGGTTGTGCTGGTAATGATAAGAAGGTGCTCCCTTCCATTTGCCAGTACATCTAGCTTATAAATAGGTTCTTCTTCGTTTAAGCAAACCTTATCCAACATCTCAGCTCTTGTTTCCTTAGGTGAGAAGGCATTATTTTTCACGGTTAGCCAGGGTGCTGTGTCAGCCCTCTGTATATTCGTTGTTGGAGCTCGGTTTGTGACTACTGAATGATACTGGGTATTGTCCATAATCTTCCTCCAATAAATTCAAAATCTGTTCTCAAATAAATTTTTGAACTTAGCTGTGTTCATTTCCGAAAGACAATCTTCTGATTTGCTAATTTTTCGGCACCTGTAAACTGATTTACTTTCATATTAACTGAATCTTCCGTCGGTTCTTGGCAGAACAACATTATAATAAATGAAAAGCGGTAGCTTGTTTTTGTTCTACAGTATTAATTTTGTTTTGTTAATCGGTTTTCTGCTTACAAGGCCATCTTCAAACGTTTACTTACTACCGTCACCAAAGAAGTTATATTGTTTGTAAACAATAACAAAAATGGCTCTGAGCACTATGGGACTTAACATCTGAGGTCGTCAGTCCCCTAGAACTTAGAACTTCTTAAACCTAACTAGCCTAAGGACACCACACACATCCATGCCCGAGGCAGGATTCGAACCTGCGACCATAGCGGTCACGCGGTTCCAGATTGAAGCACCAAGAACCGCTCGGCCACAGCGGCCGGCTGTAAACAACATTGGAAAAGAAATTACACATCTAGACAGAAGCATAAATGTACAGTAAAAGACATTTGACAGTGTGGTGGTAATGCAGTGTAAAAAGTAAAATGTTGAACAATAAATACACATAAAGGGAGAAAATAGGAAAAAAAATTATCACAAAACTGGAACAGCATGCCTACATAACAGTTTTTATTATTATACAAAACCAATAAAATAAAATAAAATTAGTACCAGTACTTGACAAGGATACTTCAGGCAGTATAACACAAGAAGAGTGATACAAAAACCAATTTAAAAAAGAATTATCAGCGTAACAACAGGATATGTGAAGAACTTAAACAATATCAATAAGATAAACAGAAATGAATAAATGCAGGAAAATGGAGGAGTGTGAGGGAACATACAGTAAATTCCATCTTTGGAAGTGTGGTTGTACTACTTTTTAAAAAGTAAAAAGTTGAACAATGTACAAATATAAAGGGATCAAACAGGAAAAATATTATTACTAAACAAAAAAGTGTGCCTATGTAACAGTTTGCACTACATAATTGCACAAAGTAAAATAAAAACAGAACTTGACAACTCCAACAGGTATTAAACATGTAAAATAGTACAAGTATCATTTAAAAGAAAGACTTAACAATAAAATTAACTCAATGAATACAGGAAATGGTGGAATATGAAACGACAGACAGTGTGGGAAGTAATGAAAAACTGTGAAGTTTAGGAGAAGGGAAGTATTAAGCTGTGTCTGGTCGTTTAAGATCATGTCTGTACTGTGAGATAGATGTTTGTTAATTTCCAGGGATTCTAGCAGATTGAGTTTGTGCCTTTTTCTGCTACATGAAGGATACGATACTCTTGCTGGTGGTTGTGTCCCCCCCCCCCCCTTTCAGTACATGCTCAGCATATGTGGTGCCAGAATTCTGCATTTATGATCACCCAGCCTAGTTGCTATATCACTACCCGACTGACCAATGTAAAATTGTCATAGTCAGAACACCTAATTTTCGAACCCCACCTTTGGTTGATAACTGGGTCTTATCTTTGCTATTGAAAATACACTGGGCTGTGGTGTTCTTAACATAGTAGGAAATCTTATACTTGCAAGATTTCAGTGTTTTTGCTACGATCAGTGGTACCCCTCCTAGATCAGTACAGAAGTTCTTGCAGCCAGTGGAAGGGGCAGCAGATAGGACTTAGAGGACGGGTATAATTTTCGGTTTTCATTTCTTACGTGTAGGATAGTACGCAAACCGACGCTGCAAACTGCAGCACAAATATCCTGTAAATTTAGCAAGGTTTTTTCTTGCAATGGTTTCTTTTCGGTACCATCTCAATGCATTTTTTGATGTCATCGCTACTGATTATATCTGCATTCTGCAGATCGTTCCTAACAAGTGTGTATGTGCATGTTAACACTGCACTATCAGCACCTACAAGATGTTTTAAATATTTATAGACATTGTTTATTATGGATTTGTATGCCGCCAGAACTCGCGTCCTTCCTGTTGTCAAAGTGTGTCTTTTTGGAGCTTTTTTGTACATCCGACCCACATGCCATAAGAGAAATCTCTCTTTCTTCCTGCTCTTCCATCTTCTTCTTACACAGAGACCTCCATTCACTAAATAAAGTGCACAAATAATAACACAAAAACACTTCTTTACTTTGAGTCAAATTGCCGAAATAATAAAAAAGAATGGAAAACGAGAACTGCGCGAAATGAACAACCCGTCTCGCTAGTCGCTCAACTGACGCACGAACAGGGTAACTACGTACGCTCAGTGTTGCCATTTTCGAAGGTTAGAGAGAGAGCGCTACGCGAGACTAGGCATAAATGCGGCATCAGTGCGCGTGAAACCACCCGTCAGTACGCTTGAGCAGAGCTACAGAAATCATCCTGAACAGTTATTCAGTGAAAACGGCTGAAAATAGACTTGCAGAGTGACCACAGAAGTTGATGAAGTTTGGGGCTTAGGTTAACCTGCGGATACTTAAATTGTAAGGGATGGATCAAATATGACAGTAAAAATCGGTAGCATTTAAATTTCGATCTTCAGGTAAAAGATCTAAGCGCCATTCTGTAGGGATGGTACCCAAATTTAAAAAACATTATCAAGTAATTCATACTAGTAACGCGTTATCAGGAAATAAAATTGCGCCGACAGGAATATGTGCGTTGTAGAGGCGGCGTCTAAATTAAAGAAATAATTCCACTATCAAGGAGAAACAAGCAGCTAAGGACACAGTGATCATTTAGTCTTTGTAGTTCTTCAAAAACCTATGACACCTTTTCACAAAATGAAATGATAATTAAAGCAAGACCCTAATTTGTCGACAGGCGTTGATATACATCAACGGGGACAGTTGAAAATGTGTGGCCCGACCGGAACTCAAACCCGGGATCTCCTGCTTACATGGCAGACGCTCTAACGATCTCTTTTTCTTTGTTCGAGGGGGACGTCCTATGACGTCCGTTTAAGTTCTTCTTTGATCCATTCACGCAGCTTTATGAGCCACCGAGAGCACAGAGGATAGTGCTGCAGGGATTTATCCCTTGCACGCTCCCCGTGAGTCCCACGTTCCCAACTTAATGTCCACTCACTACATTCGTAGTGCCCCTGACCATTACACTCATTACTCGCGGCAGACAATCTTACCTAGTCCCGTAAGAGTTCGGGCAATGCGTGTGCATCCAGCACAGAAGAAGGTCAATGGCCAGTGAGCCTTAACTATATGAAGATGGTCTCTGTTCTTTCGGACATGTCAGAAAGAACAGACACCATCTTCATATATTTTCACAAAATTGTTGCCGGCCAGCATGGTGCATAGGGTCGTATCGTACACGTAATATGTTAAAGCTATAGAGTCATTCCAAACAGGCTGTACTACTAGGGTTAAAGCAATAAACATAATTTCCCTGCCGTCCCGAATCGCCAGAGGACTCTGACAACGGTGGTCTATGGTACCAATATGATTTATAAACTAATTACAGAATGCCCTTAGGATATGTAGAGAAAAATGCTGTCAGATTGGAACGTCCAAGAAAGATAAAACTTTGCACGTCCTTATCTTCACTATTCTAACCATACAAAGAAAAAGACAAAGCAAATCATATTTGAATTTGTTTTTTGAGTGTATGGCTACAAATGGTGCAGAGACGTGGTAGCTGAATAAAAAGCAGAGAGGAAGGAGGAGGCTATATATGGAGAATAAATGCCATTTACAGGAAGGACCATGTGAAGAATAACACTGTATCATTAGGGGATTCTATAAGATGATAATCGATGCAATAAAAACCGAATCGTGTTGTGTCTCACCCAACCAGAGAAGTTCGATCAAGGCTGTTGGCCAAATCGAATTTGGAAATAAACTCCACAAGTGAGAAGGAGGCCAGGACGCCCACTAAGGATATGCAAGGCAGGCGTCTAAGAGCCAATATGGCCAGAAGACTGCAGGGAGGAGGCCAGCTGAAGAGAAAGAGGAGGAAAATGTGAAGCGAAAAGCCGCTACATCCGTAAACAGCACTTGTAACATGATGATTATTGTCTGTGTGAGAGCAATAACACGATTCCTACAACGAAAACGAGCGGATTGATTGTGGATACTAGAGGAAGAGGGAGGAAGGGTGAGGAGCGCATGGTAGGTGAACCGGTGAGGCGCGAAGTGCATGGTTAGAGATAGGGATATACGCGGCAGCTGCGATTTCTGGAAAGACTGACAGACGATCTCGGTGGCGCCGCCCCAGGGCGGAGTAAGATTCTCTGCATTAATCAGTGTCGAGTAGAAAGCTCCCCCAGAAGTTTCCTTTTTCCACTTCCAAAATTAAATAAGAAGTATCTCCATTTGCAAAATTGAAACTCTAAGCGAATCAGCTCCCAGAGAAAGCGGAAGTCTATCAGGACACTAGGAAACTTGATGACAATAATATGAATAAATGAAAAGCACTATACTGCTAATGTTCACAGAATTAATTTATTCAGAGTAATCAAACTTCAGCTTATAAGACAATCATCGGACTTTAACTGTCGTCGCCAAAGAAGTGAGAATGTTTGTAAGCAACATTGGAAAATAATATTTATTGGACGGTCATCCACAGCCAAAGTTATACTTGTTGAATATAAATCGTTGCAGCCGTTGTGAATCCTTTATTCAAAAAACGAAAGGAAAAGAGCCGTAGGACTGCTTCGGCACACTTGATCTACAGTACTCGCCGTGCAGGAGAATGGCGCAAGGATCGTTTCTTATCATAGGATTCGGTACTAATGGAACGATTTAAAGCAGAATGGGTATACAGCTGGCAACAAATGATACTGTCACAGCATATTTGATTCCTAAGATTAATGGGCTGAGGTTTAAACCAAAGAGAGAGGACGAAATTGGAGCCCCACAGGTCGCCAAGCGTTCACATCACCCTTGATGGTTGCCGTCTAGATGTAAAGACCATACTGGAAGATTCTTTGAGTTTAGAATGAAGGAAAGTATTTCTGGTTCGGGGTCCAGTTCTGCCTTGAGTTCACATTTATACGAAGCGGGCCACTCAGTTTCTAGTATTACATGTCGCCATAAAATTTTGCATACGGAACGCAAGGGTAAATTTTATAACCAAACACTTAACTCTCGAACTGAATTAAGGCACCAAGACATTCTGGCTTAATTTGATTACTTTTATGAACAGCCTCGTTCATTCGCCCTCTCCCCATTACCTCCGCGTACTCAGTGCGTTTACTAGAATTGTTGTCCTTCTTGAAAAATTATTTTTTTTAATTTTTCTGAAAGCTGTAAGAATGTTTGTTTATAAATGGCGCACAGCTGGTTCTAGTCTCTTATCCCCGTGTCTTTGAGTTATTCACTTGAGATTTTCTATGCTTATTAATATGTTTATTTTTGTACGCCCGGTTCCCAACCGTTTCCTTAAAACGTTCTGTCTCGGCACTAAGAGGCACTGTTTACTTTGTATTTAATCTTTTTCCCACTCCTCCCCCCCCCCTCCCAACCTCTTTCCAGTGCCTCATATAATCTTTTCTATCGTCCCATTTATTCATAGGTTCCAATTTCATTGCCGTTTATTAACCCATGATTATCGCTTTTTTCGTACTTTTTCCAAACTTTAAAGGAAGTGTTGTGATCGAACTGTAAAAGTGGCTTGTCCTCTGTAATGTAAGTATTCAGTATTGCGGACACCTTTTATAACGTGATACGGTCTTTCAGTAACATTGTTTACTGTCTCTCTTTTTTTTCCTTTTATTTAGATCTTCTGTACCTGATGATGTAATTTAAATTACGGAATCGGTAGTGCTTT
Source organism: Schistocerca nitens (assembly GCF_023898315.1). Taxonomy (NCBI): domain Eukaryota; kingdom Metazoa; phylum Arthropoda; class Insecta; order Orthoptera; family Acrididae; genus Schistocerca; species Schistocerca nitens. Next base: position 674,610,306 of record NC_064618.1, read on the forward strand.
TAATAAAAGATTTACAATAGTTGCAGCGGTTTTTATTCAACAAACAGTGGAAAAGACGTTACTTCAGGCACTAACTCACAGTAAACGTCATCGTTGACAGTGTGGTGGTAACGCAACTTCAAATGGAAAAAGTTGAACAATAAACAAATATAAAAGGGTGCAAACAGAAAAATAATATAAAATTAGTACGTAACGATACTACTTCAAGAGGTATCACACGTGACAAGTAGTAACACAAATGAAAAGTAATACAGAAACCGATTAAGAGGAAGAATTAACAATTGCAACAACAGAATATATGGGGTATCTGCAATCACCATAAATCAAAAGCAATGAATAAATACAGGAAAATGGAGGAATATGAAGGAACAGTCAGTGTGGGAAGTAATGGAAACGGATAGGATTATGTGATGTTTAGAAGAGCGGAAGTATAAAGCCGTGTTTTGTCATTTAAGATTAAATCAGAAATATGGGTTAGATGTTCGATGATTTCCAGGGGTTCAACAGACTGAGTTTTTGTCCTTTGATAACTGAAGGACAGGGGCCTGTAGCTGTTAGTCGTGGCCGCTAGTACGAGAAGCATTTAGTAAGTAAAGCAATACTTTTTTCTGAAAGCAGATTGGTTTTATTCATAATTCCAATACGCCATATTACTCCCCACTCTTTTAGCTACAAAGCCCAATTTTTCAACATAATCTCCGTTCAATGCGATGGCCTTAAGGCACCTTACTGGGAGGGCCTTTATGTTTGCTTAGTACCGCTCTACTAGTCGACGTCGGAGCCGTCTTGCTGCATCAACAACTTCCCCAAAATCCACATACTGCTTCCAGCGGAGTACATCCTTCGTTGAGCCAAACAGATGGAAGTCGGAAGATGCGACAGCTGTAAGGTGACGAGAAAGAACAGTTCAATGAAGTTTTGTGAGCTTCTCTCGAGTGAGCAGACTTTGGTGAGGTCTTACGTCGACATGGAAAGGAGAAGTTGGTTTGCATTTTTGTGGCAACGAACACCCTAGGGCCGTTTCTTCTTTTTCTTGAGGGTGCCCAGTACACTTAACAGTTGATCGTTGCACCATGAAGGAGGGCATCAGATTACCAGAAAACCGTCGTCACCACTTTACCGGCTCAGGGTACGGCTTTGAACTCTTCTTTTCGTAGGAGAGGTGGTGTGGCGCCACCCCATGAACTGGAGTTTTGTTTCAAGTTCGAAGTGATGAACCCATGTTTCGTCGCCTGTGATGATGTTCGATAAAAAGTTTTTACGATCAATCTCGCAACGCAGCATTTTCGCACAGATGGTCCTTCGTTGCTCTTTATGGTCTCCTTTTCGACGGCGGAGAGCACACATCTTTGAGTACCCCAACTGGTAAACGAGTGTTTCAGCACTAGCAACAGAGACGTCCAGCTGAGTAGCGCGATATTTGATTATAGTCCGTCGATCACCTCAAATGAGAGTGTCCGCACGTTCTAACAACCCAGAAGTCACAGCCGTGTGCAACCAGCTGGCACTCTGGAGATAGGAGAGGTTGGCGCGACCTTGTTGGAATTATGACAGATGCCTCGCCCAACGACTCATCGTGCTTTTGTTCACTGCCAGCTCTACGTAGACATTCTGCCAACGTCCATGAATACCTGCGAAGCTCTTGTTTTTCGCCAACAGAAACTTAATGACAGATCTCTGCTTGGAATGCACCTCTGCTACAGAAACCAATTTTAGGGCTATGTATCGTGCTGCCGTCTATCAGAACTTAATGAAACTACAGGGTAGGAAGCAGGAATATTCCACGATGTTCCACAACAAATTCTGCATTTTTTTTTTTCAACCGAAACTGGACGAAAACCAAGCTGGTATATTAATTACTGAACTCCACTCATACATGATCACGAAAAGTTGTCATAATTCTCCAAGCTTTAACAGCGTTTATGTTAAGACAGACAAGTTGTTAATGATGTATGGGAAAAGAGAACCATATAACAGCTCTTGTATGCTGCTGAAGTATTCCCTTGGCCAGCAACGTCCTCAGATTCGCTCCCGATTGATCATGTGTGTTACCAACAAGGACATCAACCCAATTCTTGCTCCCGTGCATCCAGGAAATCAAGGACCTGTTACAATAGCTATGGGGCGGTTTCCCTCAGGAGACGATGTAATGGCTTTACAGTTCTCTTTCCAAGCAAATCAGTGCACGCATCCAGCCCAGAGGGGAAGAAACATCATACTGATAACTGAGCTTATATTGCCGAGTTCTTTGTAAATGTGACGGAATATGTTAATTGAAACATCACACGTACTCAAAAAGCGTGAAGCTCCATATCGTTTCTTCTTCCCCGTCTGCCTGCTTAACACTTTTGTCGGACAAAAAATATAGGGTGTTCAGAAATTCCCGTTACAAACTCGCATAACTTGTAGAAGGGAGTGAGTACATAATATTTTGAATAGCAGCCCAAGCCTGGAAACGTGACGTTTCCATTTACGACTGTTTCAGTTCAGATTTGTAAAGCGTCCACTTCAGCTGAGGGAAGGAGAAAAGTCTCACAATTGTTTGTCCTGGTACGCAGTAGGGTAGACACGATGACGTGTACAATGTCTGTACCAACATTACTGGTCGCCACATCGAGCCACTGTCACAGTGCATCAGTACTGTTCTGTGAGTTCAGTATGCTAGGTTCTTTTTTGTTTCTGAATAATGTAAACACGTAATGTTTAAGTGTTAATACAAAAATGTGCTTCAAACATAAATCGATATTTCGTTGTCTTTCCTTTCGAATTGTTACCGGTGCCTAATAACTGTACTGCGTCACGCCAATTTCAGTTCCTCAAGCAAAAGGGGATGAGTTAAGAATCTGAACTGAAAGCGTCGTAGAAGGGAAACGGTTCGTTTCCGGGAATGGCTTCCTATTTAAAATATTACACACTCACTACGCTCCAGAAATCCTAGAAATTTATAACGGGAACATCCAAATATCCTGTATAATGCCAGGAGACCCGTGCCAAATTTCGCATTTGTTTTGTTTTGTTTTAAAGAACGACAGTATTTGGCATAAGAGTAGTCATTGGCATTGGCATACGAGATCACGAATTTATGATATATCCTCGTATGTACATTTCCATGTGTTCAGAAACGTGTTTTGCCCTCGTAATGTTTGTACCGGGTTGTATGATGGGCGCCGGCCAGGGTGGCCGAGCAGTTCTAGGCGCTACAGTCTGGAACCGCACGACCGCTACGGTCACAGGTTCGAATCCTGCCTCGGCCTTAGTTTAGTTAGGTTTAAGTAGTTCTAAGTTATAAGGTACTGATGACAACAGCAGTTAAGTCCCATAGTGCGCAGAGCCATTTGAACCATTTTTGTATGATGGGCAGAGGTCAAGAACTGTCAGTAGCTCCAAATAACCTATAACTTCGATTCGACAAACGTTTCAGTTACAGTAAACACGTTAGACCGTAGTACCAACAGGTAAATAACCATTCAAGGCGGGAAAAGGGTACCACGTAATATTTACTACAAAAATCACTGATAACACAAAGAAAACGCTGATCAGCAGAAATAGCGAGAATTAAACGGGCGCCAGTCCGCTGGGGTAATGAATCTCCTGAACCTTGAGAAAGGTAATGCCAAAGAAATTTAATCAAATAATCACTGGCATGGCAACAGGAAGCTGTCACGCTTTTTCACAGCACAACACTTCAGGAGAAAATTAATGAATCAGAAAGCACTGAGTTTGCAGTTACTTATTCTGAAATACTAAATTTTGAAAGTAACGTTAAATGAAATTACTGGTTAAACAAGTGGCTGGCTTAACTTAAACTTTGTTATGCAAAAATTTAACTTTCAATAACTTCAGTGTAAGGTAATGCAAAATGTAGAAAAACGCAAGCAATTTACTTTTGATTATTGAAAGATTGAACTGAATGTACTTTAAGCAAATGAGCAATTGGATTTACTTTTAAAATAACAACAATAAAATACATACGAAGACAGCAGAAGTCACTCGCATAGCTAAATACAGAACAAATGAAATTGTGCACTCTTAATTTGTGCTGTATCTTTAGTTATTAGTTTTGCCAGTGAAATTTTACTCTACTTTAAGTAGCCTGTTGGGCAATACAAGAATGAACAGCTACTGAGGCAGACAATATAGACTGAAACTGGTCTTTAGCAAACACACAAACTGGCAGTAAATAGTTCATCACTTTTCATATTCTTACGACGCTCAGTGACTGCATGGAAAGGAAAGGGACCCCGCCTGGTAATGTCCGAGGACAATGGCAACACAGGTGCCCTACAAGTTTTAACTGTCGCAAGATACTATTCAAGTTATTCATACTCTGTGGAAGAAATGTAGCTTGGAAATACCAACTTGAGTTTATAATTATTCACTTAACGGTCTCACGATGTTGTAGCTGTGCGGACGACGAAGACGGTGCCGACGACAATGCTGAACTGCCGTTGTTGTCGTTGCTGCTGCTGCTGCTGCTGCTTGATGAGAACAACCCCGAGTCGTCTCCAGAGCCACGGATAATTAAGGGGCAGGCAACAGTTGGAATTGCTGCTTCCTACGCCTGTCCACTCCTGCGGTGCGCTCTATACTCGCGGGTTAAGGAATCGGGCGTGTCTACATTGGAGCGAGCATAGCTGCAGACCGCGTCTGCGCGAGCTCCCAACAAACACCTCCGCACTTTTTCATGAGTCAAGCTGCTGAGCTTCCTCTCTGCTCGCAACGCGACAGACTCTCCATACGCAAACAACGGCAAAACTACGACCATTTCGTCGTTGCTATCGATACAGTCCAATAAAAAACTGGTTCAAATGGCTCTGAGCACTATGAGACTTAACATCTGTCATTAGTCCCCTAGAACTTAGAACTACTTAAACCTAACTAACCTAAGGACATCACACACATCAATGCCCGAGGCAGGATTCGAACCTGCGACCGTAGCGGTCGCGCGGTTCCAGACTAAAGTGCCTAGAACCGCTTGGCCACAACGGCTGGCTACATTCCAGTAAAGTTCCCCTGGCTATTACCCAGAAATTTACAATATATTCATTGTGACTGCAGCCAGTCATATACAGTCAAAAATAAATACCCTGGTGCATCGATTACGTATTAAATATAATTTCTGTACTATAGCTTACAGCTTCAGAATCAAAAGTACAGTGCAAGTTATCAACGGATATTAAACGGGGAAAATTTTGGAAGCTGCAGAAGGTATTTCATCTGCATTTTTAGTGTTACAGCGAGACGTCTAACATCGTCGCAACCAGGTCGCGCAAACCTGTCCGAGCTCCCGCATGCCGCCCGGCCGCAAACAGTTGTGAGTCCTGCTATGTTGGAACGACTTAGCTCGTTCGTCGCCACAAAAAGCAGACGAACTTTTCGTTCTCTATGATAACACAAGGCCTCATATAAGCCTGCGTACCCCAGAAGAGCTCATATACCTTCATTGGATGTTCTTCTTCATCCACCCTATAGCCCGGATCTCGCACCTTCCATCTGTATAGTCCAACGAAGGATGTACTCCACAGGAAGCAGCACGTGGACAAAGGGGACGTGGTTGATGCAGCAAGACCTTATCTGCGACGTCAGCCAGGACAATGGTTCCATGTGGACATACAGGAGCCACCAGTAAGTTAGCGTAAGGCCGTATCACTGAACGGAGATTATGTTGGAAAGTAGTGTTTTGTAGCCAAATGAGTGAGGAATGATATCGTGTATTGGTGTCCTGAATAAAACCAATCCGCTTTCAGAAAAATATGTGTTCTTTACTTATCCGATCGCCCCCCGTGTTTCTAGCCTATATTTACTAGTCATTTTTTCTTGTTTTGATGTATACTGCTGTCTCTCAACATATGGAACATTTTAACACCCCATACAAGGGCATATAATCCATGGAACGAAGAAGCGTAACAGGAGGACCTGGAGGAATGTATTTCTCAAAATCATTTCGTTTGCTTCGTGTCTGTAAGAATTTCCCGCCAAATAAGTAGTTCTAAATCTCAGAGAAACTGACATGCGGTGCCGTCCTGACGAAAATAAATTACATCCCCGCCGGCAAAGAATTCCTTAATAGCCAAATGTGTACTGTATGTAAGGCAGCGTTTCAATGAAAGTGACATTATAACTTTAATCTATATTTTAACCAAAGGCTCGAAAAGGAGGTCACGTTTAAAGTGTGAGAGATCCACGTTTTACCTAAAATGCAGTTTTTGTATGCACCAGGGGCAGACATGATTTACGATCATCGGTAATTAGAACGGAACGTACGTATTTTTTTTATTTTCAGTTAAGGGCAATGGCTTGTGTCTGCTCTTCGCAGGGGACCATCTGCTGTGTTTTATGTTCGTCAGTCATGTAGAATGAAATTAACAAGAGCAACACTTGACCCGAATGCGAAATGACGCCATTGTGCATTTTAATGCGACGTAATGAGGCCAGCCCTTGTAGCGGTCGTTGTTTCGCCCGTACGTAGTATTTGTGAAACAACAGTGCCGTCATTCATTTCCTCTCCGGCGGTACAGCTCGTGTTGACTACTTGATGTAGCCCATTCTCTTCCGGCTTCGCAATTGCCCATCATTTTTCTGACGGCGCGGAGTCACTCGCACCGTTCGACAAATAATTGGCACCCTTCTGAATAGCGGGAGAGATAAGGCTGTGAACACAGCAGCGATCGAGGCACGATTCGCATACATGTTTACGGCACTCGGACAAAGGACACAGAGGGAGTAAATGCGAGCTGCGAATTCTGTGACTTGAAATATTACGGCCGACGGTTCTACGAAGCTGGGAGTCGTTTTTTTTTAAATATTTAAATAAGTCTGCAGGACCAGGATATTAACTGCGCGGATGTGGAGGTGCGTAAAATACGTGAAATGCGACTCTTCGTGTGTTAACTCGGGCACACACACACAAACATGCAGACACAAAGCGAACGTTAATACAAAAGAATCACGCAACCAGCAACCATCCAGACTGGCAAGTCTCAGAATTCGTCCCGTTTTCATTTACAACAGTACGTCGTTACAAGCCTTTGTTTCATTTCGTGTACTGTATCTGGCCCGTGCTATACAAATGTACGAGAATCGGAGAAAGGTATGGTGAAGGTAGTATTAGTTTTGGGATTACCTGACAGATGACACTGGATATAGTTATTCCTCGAAGGTGTCCATTACATGCTATGGCTTTATTCAAACCCATATTGAAACTACAGTTTTTTTTTCTTTTTTAAGAGAGGGCAACTGCCCTTGCCTGTCATTCACGGGGTACGCCCTTGCTCCATTATTACACGCCAAAATAAGTTGAAACAGGACTTACTGGAGACAACTGTTTTAACAGAAGAAATGTTTTGTGAATAATTACTTTTTCCTTTGATTCTGTTTACATGAACTGCTGACCATTTCATGATGTTGAAAGAAGCTTCTTCCAATCACGTGCCCTCTTCGTTGCGAAATGTACGTCCTGATATAATATCCTCGTTCCTATCATCATTTCTCTTGCTGCTTCGAGTTCTCACTGGTTGCAACTATTTTACATATTTTGAAGGACCTGAGAAATGGTTATTATGTTACCAAATTTAGGCACACGTGACTGCTCTACAAACTTATTTCTCACAATACATGTTCTGGACGAAGAGTGAAGCTCCATTTTTAGCAGTCATTTTGATAAGATAAAGAAACAAGAGCCTAAATTAGCACGTGACGTCACTAGCCGAACACTAATTTTGCAATGAAATGATAATTAAATGGACACCCTAGCTGCAAACAGGCGTTGATGTACTTCATTGGGGACATGTTGAAAATGTGTGCCCCGACCGGGATTCGAACCCGAGATCTCCTGCTTAAATGGCAGACGCTCTATCCATCTGAGCCACCGCGGGCACAGAGGATAGTGCGTCTGCAGAGACTTATCCCTTGCACGCTCCCCGTGAGATCCACATTCCCAACATGTCCGCACCACTACATTCGTAGTGCGCCTAATAGATGTAGTGGTGTGGACATGCTGGGAATGTGGATCTCACGGGGAGCGTGCAAGGGATAAGTCCCTGCAGACGCACTATCCTCTGTGCCCGCGGTGGCTCAGATGGATAGAGCGTCTGCCATGTAAGCAGGAAATCCCGGTCGGGGCACACATTTTCAACATGTCCCCAATGAAGTACATCAACGCCTGTTTGCAGCTAGGGTGTCCATTTAATTATCATTTCATTTCTAGCAAAGCTGCATAGTCATCCACGGTAACTGTTCTTTCGGGAACAGACACTACCGTCATATATAACTAATTTTGCAGTCTCACGGTGAGGAGAGGTGCAAATTCAATGAAGAAACGCATTTTGAATCGGCAGCCGTACGTATACACCTTAATTCTCAACTTTTTTCAGTTTTAGCAAGCACCATCACGGAGGAAAAGCCTTACAGCGATGGATTCGGTGTACAGCTCTTCTTCCGTATAGGTGCTTGCTAAAACTGAAGCAGGTTGAGAATAAAGGTGTATACGTAGAGCAGGTGGTTCAAATTTCTTCTTTTCAAATAACTGACAGCCATAAACTGTTACCTAAAAAAAGTTTTAACAAATTAAATGTTCCTTCCAGTGGGAATGCTGAATGAATGAGGTCCACAAGCTGACGCAGGTTGTCACAGCTGTGGTTAGACACCGAAACGATGTTGGCAATATTATCATGAAGGTAGATTTTACTAGCAAAGTGTGCAGTCCTCTCTACATCTGCAATACAACAAAGTGTGAATTTAGTAAATACAGCTAGTGCAGCGTATGTGTTGTGAGGCAATACGAATAATATTGATCTTAGGCATCCGTCTTCCCATTCGTGTCTTTATGAGATGGCCCTCAATAACGCTTACATAGGAAAGTGAGTGTAGTGCTCACAAGATGGTAAAGATTAAGGGAAGATAAAGGAATTTATCACATTTAAGTGAATTTTGTAACTAATCACAAGATCGTTTTCCTAAATCGTGGTATTTGTTCCTAAATTTTCATCTGCGTGTCCATAATGCAATGTCAAGAAAGAATAGATTCTGGAAGACGAATTTTTACATGACACCACGTCTATCCTGATTCTTGCATTGCACCGTTTTGCCTGAACATGGCGATAGAAACAACACATGAAGTGGCGTTAAATAAGGCATTCCAAGATGTTTAATTTCACACTTTGTATAGTTCGTTTACACTTTCATTTTGTTTTGATTATCAAAACTTATAATTGAGCTTAATACAAACAAGACTATATCATTGTAAACTACAGGAACGAAGCATTTATTCCACTTCAACTGAAACTTGAGAAATTCATTTCTTGCGTAAACTCAGGTCATGTAAATAACTATATGGGCTACATTCTGAATGATTCCAATATGGGCAGGATATGCATCTGTACCAAACTACTCCGTCTCTTTTTGTGGAATTCATGACACAACATCTTGTTTCGAATCAGCATTTATATGATCAAGTTCATTGTTATCACAACAGTTGGTCAAGTCTGCCTCTGTTTCAGATGACCAATATTCAAGTTTTTTCTTGTAATTTGTACGGTTTGTCTAGCAGGGCTTACTTTCTTCGTAACTTTTTGTTGATTTATGACTTCGCATTTTCTTTCACCTTCCACTTCTAGCCTTTGAATTCCTGTTTACACGGTTTGACCGTCAAAATCGGGGTGTGCTGCTCTTCTCCGCGTTTATACATCTGTCACTACATTAGCCACCGTATAATTATAATGAAAATAAAGATATAGTGCTGTGGCATTATATGACACAGACAGACATTGTGCGTCACGTCACCCCAGCGGGCACTGTTTGATTAAATATGTTACAAAGAACGACCATCAAACACACACCACCAAACAATCTCTCTCTGGATGTAGAAACATTTGTAGATTATTCCTTTTGTAGTCGGATTTAGTAGTAAATTACACAGTCGGTCTCACACTTTAAAATTCACAGTAGAAAATTACAGCAAACGGTGACGAAACATGTATTCCTTCTACGCCCCAGATAAGCGGCGACTGATGGCTTCTTCATCCTGTCGATTCATCTACATCTACGTGATTACTCTGCTATTCACAAAAAATGCCTGGCACAGGGTTCAGTGAACCATCTTCAAGCTGTCTCTCTACCGTTCCACTCTAGAACGGCGCAGGGAAAAACGAGCTCTTAAATTTTTCTGTGCCCTGATTTCTCTTATTTTATAGTGATAATCATTTCTCCCTATGTAGGTGTGTGCCAACAGAACGTTCTCGCAATCGGAGGAGAAAACTGGTGATTGAAATTTCATGGTAAGACCCCGTCGCAATGAAAAACACCTTTGTCATAATGATTGCCACTCCAATTCACGTATCATGTCTGTGGCACTATATCCCATATTTCGTGATAGTACTAAACGCGCTGCCCTTCTTAGAACTTTTTCGACGTCGTCCGTCAGTCCCACCCGATGCGGATCCCACACCGCACTACAATACTCCAAAATAGGGTGGACAAGCGTGGTGTAAGCAGTCTCTTTAGTAGACCTGTTGCACCTTTCAAGTGTTCTGCCAATGAATTGCAGTCTTTGGTTTGCTCTACACACAACATTTTGTATGTGACCATTCCAACTTAGCTTATTTGTAATTGTAATCTGTATGTATTTAGTTGAATTTACAGCCTTCAGATTTGTGTGACTTATAGCGCAATCGAAATTTAGCAGATTTCTTTCGGTACTGATGTGAATAACTTCACAGTTTTCTTTATTCAGGGTCAATTGCCACTTTTCGCACCATACAGATATGGTATCTAAATTATTTTGCAATTATTATTTTGCAATTCGTTTTCTTCATCTGATGACTTTACAAGACGGTAAATGACAGGATCATCTGCAAAGAATCTAAGACGTCTAAGACTGTCTCCTATGTCATCAATATAGATCAGGAACAATAGAGGTCCAATAACACTTGCTTGGGGAATGCCTGATATTACTTCCGTTTTTCTCGATGACTTTCCGTCTATTCCTACGAACTATGACATTTCTGACAGGAAATCACGAATCCAGTCGCACAACAGAGACGATATTCCATAGGCAGACAGTTTAGTTAGAAGACGCTTGGGGGGAACGGTTTCGAGAAGCCTTCTGGAAATCTAAAAATAGGGAATCAATTTGACATCCCCTATCGATAGCACTCATTACTTCATGAGTATAAAGAGCTAATTGTGTTTCACAAGAACGATATTTTATGAATCCGCACTGGCTGTGTGTCAATAAATCTTTTCCTTCGAGGTACTTCATAATGTTCGAACACAGTACATGTTTCAAAACCCTAATGCAAATCGACGTTAGTGATATGGGCATGTAATTCAGCGTATTACTCCTATTTCCCTTTTTGGGTATTGGTGTGGGTTGAGCAATATTCCAGTCTTTAGGTACGGATCTTTCTATGAGCGAGCGGTTGTATATAATTGCTAAATACGGAGCTATTGTATCAGTATACTCCGAAAGGAACCTGAATGGTATACAATCTGGACTGAAGGTTTTGCCTTTATTAAGTGATTTAAGCTGCTTTGCTACACCGAGGATATCTACTTCTACGTTTCTTATCTAGGCCGTTGTTATTGATTGGAATTCAGAAATATTTACTCCGTCTTTTATGGTAAATGAGTTTCGGAAAACCATGTGTAATAACTCTGCTTTAGTGGCACTATCATCAATGACTTCACCGTTGTTATCGCGCAGTGAAGATATTGATTGCCTCTTGCCACTGGTGTGCTTTATGGTTCAAATGGCTCTGAGCACTATGGGACTCAACATCTTAGGTCATAAGTCCCCTAGAACTTAGAACTACTTAAACCTAACTAACCTAAGGACATCACACACACCCATGCCCGAGGCAGGATTCGAACCTGCGACCGTAGCAGTCCCGCGGTTCCGGACTGCAGCGCCAGAACCGCTAGACCACCGCGGCCGGCTGGTGTGCTTTATGTATGACGAGAATCTCTCTGGGTTTTCTGCCAGATTCATAGAGTTTCGTTATGGAAATTATTAAAAGTCCTCGCATTGAAGCACGCACTATACTTCGAACTTCTGCAAAAATTTGCCAACTTTTAAATTTGGCATGCTTTTCTCGTTGCTTCTGCAACGGTGATCTGACGCGTTTTGTGTACCATGGGGGAGCAGTACCATCACTTAATAAAATATCTGCTATATATCTCTCAATTGCCGTCGATACTCTCTCTTAGAAATGATTCCACGTCTTTTCTGCGCTTACATGATCAGATCGGAAGGAATGAAGACTGTCTGTTAAAAAGGCCTTAAAACATTTCATCAGATTTTTTTAATAGATGTACTTTACGTTTCTTTTTGATGGTTGTGGGTGTTACGGTATTCAGCCTAGCAGCAACTGCCTTGTGTTCGCTAATCACTGTATCCGTCATAATACTCCCTATTTGTTCAGGATTATTTGTTGTTAAGAAGACAAGTATGTTTTCGCAACCATTTACGCTTCGAGTTGGCTAATGAAATAAATGTTCAAAATAATTTTCTGAGAAAGCATTCAGTACCATTTCGGATGATGTTTTATGCCTGCCGCCGGCTTTAAACGTATAATTTTTCCGGCGTATCGAGGGTAGATTGAAGTCACCACCGACTATAATTGTATGAGTGAGGAACCTATTTGAAATCTATCTACTTTTCACAGCATTAAATACTCCACTACCAACTGTATTTAATCTATCCTTTCTGAACACTGTTCGGTCATTTGAAAAAAATTTCGGCTGAACTTATTTCCGGCTTTAGCCAGCTTTACGTTCCTATAACTATTTGAGCTTCAGTGCTTTCTATTAGGTCTTGGAGGTCTGGTTCTTTCCCAGTGCAGCTACGACAAATTACAATTACAATACCGATGGTTGCTACAACTACCTTACTGCGTTTTACCTGCCCCCAAAAGATGGGCGCCCCTTCTGTGGTTCTCTGTGACCTTCTAACCTAAAACACCGCCCAGTCCCTTCCACACAGCCCCCGAAACCCATGTAGCCGCCTCCTGTATGTAGTGGACTTCTGACCTATTAAGTGGAACCCGGAAACCCACCATCCGATGGCGCAAGTCAAGAAATCTGCAGCCTACACGGTCACAGAACTGGCTAAGACTCTGATTCAGACCTTCCACTCGGCTCTGCACCAAAGGACCACATTTGGTTCTATCGATGGTGCTGCAGATTATGAGCTCCACCTTAATCTCGGAAGCAATACTGGCAGTCTTTACCATTTCCGCTAGCCGCCCGAAACCAGAGACAATCTCCTCCAATCCAAAGCGCCATACGTCATTGGTACCGACATGAGCCACCACCTGCAGTTGGCTGCACCCTGTACTCTTCATGGCATCTGGAAGCAACCTTTCCACATCCGGAATGTCTCCCAGTATGCACACAGAGTGCACACTGGCTTCCATCCCCTCCTTGGCAGCCATGTTCCTAATGGACCCCATTACACACCTAACGTTGGAGCTCCCAACTACCAGCAAACCCACCCTCTGTGAATGCCCAGACCTTGTGGGCCGAGAAGCTTCCTCTGGAATAGGGTGAACGACTGAATCCAGCTCAGAGACTTCATCAGCTACGCCCAAAACCTGTTCGTCGCACGAACCGGAGAGGTCCTACGATCGGCCCTGTAGAAGGTCTTTCGCTGCCTGCCAGACTTTGGAATGATCTCCCACTCGATGACAGGTGAGTGGTCAACCTCAGTTCAGGTAGTACCTGGGGTGGCCACAGCTGTTGACCGACCAGGAGACACATGGCACGTGCTCGGCGTCCCTCACATCCCCACTGCCGACCCCCGAAAGTGACGCCCCTTGCCAGCAGCCTCAAGCTATGTTGTGGAAGCCAATACTGCCTGGAGCTGTGAGCGAAGGGTCACCAAATCAGCTCTCATCTGTACACAGCAATCGCAATTCGTATCCATTACTGAAGTCGCTCCTGTTTGAAGCTTGTTAAAATATGTAATAAACGAATTGTGTATTCAGCTTTTTAGTAGCAGGAACTCGAGGTGCTCTCTCACTGACAGTCCAACCGATTGTATCCACAATCACTATGGGCAGCTACTTTCTGGAGAGTACTAGTTTAGAAAATTACAAGGTAACAGATATGAGTCAGATTCCTCCCCCACATCAAATTCCCCTACACTTCCGTAAACGTTCACCAGAATATATGAAAATGATTACTCCTCGTCTTAATATAATTTTCAGACGGTACTTGAAATTCTGACACTGAAAAATTATAACTGTAACTGCCACACGTGGCATTCGATAGTTCCTACCAAACAGAACGTGGACTTCAGATTTTTGCTACATGGTTTGCTCACTTGCATATTCTGGACTCATTAACACATCGGGAAATCGAACTCCATCGCGCAACCAGTAGGTCACCAGCATGTTGCGAAAACTTAGCAACATCGAAAAACTCAGAAATGCCAAGCACGAGAATCTCTTATTTATTTCATAGTAGCAGCGTCTTGACTACAGTTTGCGAATATCAGCACAGCCAAAATATATTCATTCACCAGATTAAAATCATTATCCGATCGACACACAACAGACCTGTATACACGCGGCTCTAAGTCCCTTAGATATTCACAGACGCTTTGGAAGACTTGGCATAATGTCTGAACTTCGTTAACAGTTGTTAAAGTTCGTTACTAACACTGAAGATAGCATTTTGCTGAACGATGCTTGACACGTTCGAACGCTTTGAAAGTTGGTCATCGACTGCCGTCCACCTGCCTCTTCTCCCCCACGTATACGTGAGGTTTTTATGACTACAGAGTAAAATATGAACATGATATTGCATGCATGCCCGTATTGCATGCATACCCGAAGGAACATTGTATTGTATTTCTTAACAACACAGCCACTGCAGTATCGTATTTGTATTCACCGATATCAGGCGGCGACTTTCAATCTGAATGTTTCCCCTCCTTCCTGGATAGCCAAAGCAGCTAAGGCCACCGCTCGACAGCTCGAGTACCGCTGGAAATCTGGGTTCCTGTATCGGTGCGACACAAATTTGTATTGTCGTTATTCCATTGTACAGGTGATGGTTGTCCGTATTCGCAACTGCGAATACATTTCATGTAAACCATGAACTTTCTCAATACTGTATTGGTCACTGTTCCACAGACAATGTGTCGGGAATATGATGATGTATCCATGTCGAAATCCAATTTATTAACTACTTGAAGTTATTAAAGTTGACACATTGTTGTTTCTTTCCCATAGTTATTGCTTCATTGTGAAATTAAGTAAATGCTAACTAACCTGAAGAGTTAATTAATCAAATTGCACTATTTTGTGACTCTGTACATCTCCACAGAGGACTACTGTGACTGCGCTTTTCCTGGCGTCTCACATGATATGATTTTCCGCACAAGACATACTCAAACATCTTCCACCCACTAGCGCTTTCTATAACCTTGCCTCCCTGTAGCAACCTACCGCCATCTCTAGGCATATCTGTGTTCATGCCTGCATCGCAACTCCCCGTGTCCTACACAACTTTCTCGGTGTAAAATGAAGAAAACTAGTAGTTCACATAGTTACAGTGTTTGTAATTGAATGACGTAAGCTTATGACTTAAGAGATTCCTCATCCATTGATTTTAAACGAAACCTTCGAGATTAGTATTTTATGTGACTCGAATAAAACAAAATTAACCGAATTAGTTCTTGAGTCGGAGGAACGTTCTGACAGTACCAATTTTAGAAATAAACCATGTGATCAAAAGTATCTGGACACCTGGCTGAAAATGACTTACAAGTTCGTGGCGCCCTCCATCGGCAATGCTGAAATTCAGTGATGTTGGCCCACCCTTAGCGTTGATGACAGCTTCCACTCTCGCAGGCATACGTTCAGTCAGGTGCTGGAAGGTTTCTTGGGAAATGTCAGCTCATTCTTCACGGAGTGCTGCACTGAGGAGAGGTATCGATGTCGGTCGGTGAGGCCTGGCACGAAGTCAGCGTTCCGAAACATTCCAAAGGAATTTTATAGGATTCAGGTCAGGACTCTGAGCAGGCCATTCCATTACAGGGATGTTGCTGTCGTATAACCATGCATTATGAACAGGTGCTCGATCGTATTGAAAGATGCAGTCGCCATTCCCAAACTGCTCTTCAAGCAAGAAGGAAAGCAAGAAGGTGCTTAAAACATCAATGTAGTCCTGTGTTGTGATAGTGCCACGCAAATCAACAAGGGGTGTTAGCTCCCTTCATGAAAAATACGATCACACCATAACAACACACCGCCTCCGAATTTTACTGATGGACTACACACGCTAGCAGATGACGTTCACCGGGCATTCACCATACCCACACCCTGCCATCGGATTGCCACATTGTGTACCGTGATTTGTCATTCCACACAACCTTTTTTCCACTGTTCAATCGTCCAATGTTTAGGCTCCTAACACCAAACGAGGCGTCGTTTGTAATTTACCGGCGTGATGTGTAGTTTGTGAGCAGCCGCTCGACCATGAAATCCAAGTTTTCTCACCTCTCTCCTAACTGTCATGGTACTTGCAGTGGATCCTGATGCAGTTTGGAATTCCTGTGCGATGGTCTGGATGGATGTCTGCCTTACAACCCTTATCAACTGTCGGCCGTCTCTGTCAGTTCAAATGTTCAAATGTGTGTGAAATCTTATGGGACTTAACTGCTAAGGTCATCAGTCCCTAAGCTTACACACTACTTAACCTAAATTACCTAAGGACAAACACACACACACATGCCCGAGGGAGCACTCGAACCTCCACCGGGACCAGCCGCACCGTCCATGACTGCAAGTGTCTTAGACCGTCTCTGTCAGTCAATAGACGAGGTCAGCCTGTACGCTTTTGTGCTGTACGTCTCCTTTAACGTTTCCACTTCATTAGCACATCGGAAAGAGTGGACCTAGGGATGTTTAGGGGTGTGCAAATCTCGCGTACAGACTACAACACAAGTGACACCCAGTGACCGTTAACTCGTAACTAGACGTGTACGAACAAACGAGAATTGAATCTCCTTCTGGAAGCCACTATTATGGAGTCTTAGTGTTATTAGTCCTACAATGACAGGAAGTCAAGAAGCCTGATGATAATTTATTACGGCTGTACTGGGGTATAATAAAATTAAAATCACGGCAAAATGATTATCTGTTGTATAGGGCGCCACATCTTGTATGACATGAGGACTGTTAATTAGAAGAGACTAAATGCTATAAACAAGCCGTTATACCATTTACGTCGAGAATTGATCTTAAATTTTGTTGTACGACTACTAATTAGTAAGACCTTGTAATAGCAGATTCCAGTGAAAGATGCAATTCTCGTTAGTACGTACACGCCCAGTTGCGAGAGAACAGGTTTAACAACGCATTTTGTCTGCTAAGATGAGCGATCGAGCGCTCTCAGGCCTATCTGCGTGACGTGCGCACCGCGGCCTGTCTTTCTCGTACGCCTCGTTGTCGACAAAAAACACTGGTTTGTTTCCCATTACGAACAAAATGATAGTAAGTGCAATCGAACGTGCCAATTCGATTCATATTCGTCTAATGCGATACTCTTTTAGCGGTATGTATTAAAATTGGCAGTAAAACACGAAGAATAACCAGTACTCCAGAAGCGATTCAGTAGCGCTGCACACATGGCGGTAGCCAAGGGGCTACTGAATCGCTTTTGGAGTACTAGTTTTCTTCGTGTTTTACTGCCCATTTTAATACATACCGCTAAAAGAATATCGTACTAGACTAATTTAGAACCGCGCTGTCGAATGGAAACATTAAATTACACTTTATAAATCATTGTTTGTAATGGGAAGCAAACCGACGCTATGTATCGACAATGGGTGTCGCGTGAAAGAACTGATGAGTAGCATTTGTTTGGGCTGATTCCAGCCACACATTGCAAAAACGACACTGTCTAACACTAGAGGAAATGAGCCTGACGAATCTTGAGAATGACACCCTGTGTGTCCATCATATTTCCAACACGAAAGGCTACTTAGTGAGCACGACGACTCCCTCTTCAGTCTTTCTGCTAATAAATCACAGTTTTACATATGTTTGTGGCGTTACAAACGATTCCTGTGATAGCTTATCCGTGGGAAACGTAACCACGGGGCCTTGCCGCATAGGCCATAACAATCCAATATGTATTGTTACTACAAGAACACGATAAAAGGCTTTCATTTTTCTATTATTCATTCATTCATCGTATTCTTTAGATCCCATCGGTGTGAACCTTCAGGGATGTGAAACGAACCAAGGTATAAATTAACAAAATTCAAGCATATAACAGATTTGATCTGTAAACTGTACTAACGATAAATTATTTCCATATTGTTTAATGCCATATTAGCTAACTTTAATCAAATAAATTAAATGTAGAAAGAAAGTACCACTTTTAAGAAAAAAAGTTACTGCCTCATCAGTTATGCCGGCCGGGGTGGCCGTGCGGTTCTAGGCGCTACAGTCTGGAACCACGTGACCGCTACGGTCGCAGGTTCGAATCCTGCCTCGGGCATGGATGTGTGTGATGTCCTTAGGTTAGTTCTAAGTTCTAGGGGACTGATGACCTGAGAAGTTAAGTCCCATAGTGCTCAGAGTCAACTTTTCTTTTGATCAGTTATTCTTAATAGTTTCTAAATACTTCGTTTCGGGAGACTAACATAGATTACAATGGTTTCTTATCAAAGAAATACTTACCACGATCTGTAACTACTCAGTCCTGTTTCGAGTACATCAGTGCTTGCCATCCAGATCCACAACAAACGTCCCTTGCTATGTGGTTAACAGAATTTTTCCGTTGTTGCATGTAAGACGTTAATTTTCTTTTGAACTTGTTTGGATACCCTGTTTCTTGCTTTACGTTACAAAATGGTAGCTTACTGAATACTTTTTCGCCTAATTACATGGCTACACATTGAACCATAGAATGGAGACAAAGTGTACATCAAAATTATGTTTCTGTCTTCAATTGCGATTGTATAGATCATAGTTCAACGGAAACTCACTTTTATTCTGAGCAATAAAAACTATTTAGCGGTAAAAGTATTGGAGAGTAAGCGTAATAACCAGATCCACTGAAACGCTTCTGTAAGATGTACAGCTACCTACTTTACACTTTATTCTTACTGCCAGCATGTTCGCAGACCCCTTTATTCGCTTTATGTACTCTACTCCAACATAGAACAAGACATGAAAACACACAAAATAAGCCAACATTCTTGCCTTTCCATCAACACAGTGAAAGGTACTTCTAATAGCAAGCCGGCCGGTATGGCCGAGCGGTTCTAGGCGCTTCAGTCTGGAACCGCGCGACCCCTACGGTCGCAGGTTCGAATCCTGCCTCGGGCGTGGATGTGTGTGATGTCCTTAGGTTAGTCAGGTTTAAGTAGTTCTAGGGGACTGATGACCTCAGATGTTAAGTCCCATAGTGCTCAGAGCCATTTGAACCATTCTGATAGCAAAGTGCGCTGAACTTATATTTGTGTTGACACTCTAATAGCTTGTTACCAACTGAACCACAAGGAATTTTGTACAAGGTGTTTAATTTAGTGTGCGACTATTAATCCCCATCTCTTGTGCCATATGTCATTCTTGTTCGTTTGAAACTGTATAATGGAGATTAAGTCTTAGTCTTAGGGGTGAACAGCTTTTAGGCCCGCTTAGTTATCATCTGAACTCTGTCTGTTAAGGCTGAATTTGGATTAATTTATTCATGTCATTAACTAATATAACAGTTTCTAGACCAACCTCTTAAGTCACTAGAAGATTATTCACGTAGATTACGAGCAAGAGCGGGCCTAGTTGGGGTATCTGCGAGATCCAACGTGTAACATTCCTTCATTCAGAGGTTTACTTTCATGCTTGCGATACAGTCGGTCGAAGAAACTCTCTGTTTTCTATTACCGACGTAAGACTCCTTCCAGGGATATGGTTGCAGTTGGTAGCAAGTTTCGCCTTAAAGTCAAAGTAAGAGGGAGATACCAAGACAGCGACAGCTGAGCCATCATAAAATTGCTCCCACTTGGCACAAACGTAAAACTGATGCCAATGAAATTATTGTTATTTTTTTGTTATATTGGTACAAGTCACGCTCTAACGGAAGTTTCAACCTGAACTACGAAATGGATCATTTATAAGAAGTTTTGAAGCAATACCAAGGCGTAACAAAATTATTTTGGACTGTTTACTGGCAGCGAAAATTCTCCCGAAGTATATCGAGTAGCGCCCTGCATAGTAAACAATGAAATGGGTGGCTGGGTTCAGATGTGGCGGTTCTTCTTTTCAAGATGACGCTTATAAACGACGTCCCCAAGAACGCTTTACCCACGGCCGAAGACATCGATGATGATGATGATGATGTTTGGTTTGTGGGGCTCAAAACTGCGCGGTCAATAGCTCCCGTACAAAGTCCCAGTTTTTATACAGTCCAATTTTTTTATAGAGTCGAATGTAGACACTGTCACGAATGATGAGGATGATGATGAAATGATGAGCACAACACAAACACCCAGTCCCCGGGCCGAGAAAAAAAACCGATAAGCTGCTTAAGATTAATTGGCAGTTAAAGATGTGTGAAATAGTAGATACCATAGCCAAAGGAGAAGGAAAGGTACGTTACATTTTACATGTAGAAGCAATCACGACAAAATTTGATGCAAGATGGGAAACATATTTATTGACTGCTGATCTAAAACAAATGTGGAAAACAATCTATCGGCAATGTTAGACTCATTTTGCAACAGAAGTAAACATTTATTATGTATCGATTTGTTACTGTAGTTCGTGATCCTGCATCACCCAGGCGGATTGTTAAACGCGAGAATTGCCCAATATACGTATCCTCAGTATTTTAAATAGCACGTATATGTTAAGTTACAATTTCATAGTCTCCA
The DNA here is from genome assembly GCF_023898315.1 of Schistocerca nitens. NCBI lineage: Eukaryota > Metazoa > Arthropoda > Insecta > Orthoptera > Acrididae > Schistocerca > Schistocerca nitens. The sequence goes on from NC_064618.1 coordinate 674,631,193, forward strand.
GCGCTTTAAACCTCGTTATTTCCTTCAGTAGTAAACATGGACCCACTAATGATAATGAAATAAGATTGATCCTCTTCGCAGCCTCCCGGAATATGATAGTGGGATGTACCAGGTTTTCCCATAGGGAGATACACAGGCGCACATGGAAGTCACCCGATGGTGGAACCATTAACCAAATTGGTCATGGACTAATAGACCAGAGGCATAAATCTAACTTGTTGGATGTTCGAACCTTTCGTGGCCCTAATGTGGATTCAGATCATTTTCTTGTAATGGCCAAGATAAGAGCAAGGATATCAAACGCTCAGAAAGAAAGACATATTGGGAAATGGCTCTGAGCACTATGGGACGTAACATCGGAGGTCATCAGTCCCCTAGAACTACTTAAACCTAACTAACCTAAGGACATCACACACATACATGCCCGAGGCAGGATTCGAACCTGCGACCGTAGCAGCAGCGCGGTACCAGACTGAAGCGCCTAGAACCGCTCGGCCACACTGGCCGTCTTACTGGGAACGAACGGTACAACATTGCAGACCTGCAATTAACAGAAACTTACGAATCGTACTGTCTCAAAGTTTCTCAGGCCCTAGAAAGAGAACAAGGAGCAATGCGAGATAATAATGACATAGATCAAAAATGGCTGAGTATAAAAAGAGGTATAGACATTTCACTTAAGGAAACACTAGTGATGGAGAGAAAATCAATAACGCCCACATGGTTTGATGAAGAGTGTAAGAGAGTGACTGAAGAAAAGAGCACTGCATACCAAAAGACGTTACAGGCGAACTGCACAAGAAGCTTGTTGAAAGATAATCGAGAGAAAAGGAAGATCGAAAAGATGCCACATCGCCGAAAGAAAAGGTAATGGACTAAGGCTGAAAGAGAACGTATAGAATTGTCCAAGAAGAAGAATGAAACAAGGAAGTTCTTTATAAAAGTAAACAATGCTACAAGACAATTTTCTCCAATAACCAGCTTGATTAGAGATGAAGAAGGAAACATAATAAGTGAGAGTAAACAGGCTCTGGAAAGATTGCGAAGATACTTTAATGACCTGCTGAATTGAGAGACGGAGCAAGCAGAGTATATGTCTAATGATTGTGAGCAAGGATTATATGATGAACAGCCACTGGATGGCCTAGGGTTAGAGGACGTTAAAAAAGCTTTAAGGAAACGGAAGGATAAAAAGGCCCCAGCACTGACAGCATACGTGCAGAATTGCTAAAATGTGGAGGAGCAACATTAGAGCAGTCTGTGTTTGAACTTATCACTCTCAAATGGGAACAGGAAAGGATAGCAGATGAATGGAATGAAGAAATATTATGTCCCATACATGAAAACGGCGACCACCCTCCTCAACCTGGGGTACAAGGTGTTACATTATTTTTGGTCGGCTACTCCCACAGGTGGATAAAGAAACTGGAGTATACCAAAGCGGATTTCGATGAGGACGATCAACAATAGACCAGATTTTCAATCTGCGCCAAATTTTGGAGAAAACTGTTGAATAAAGAATTGGAACAATCACTTATTTATTGACTTTAAGGCTGCATACGATAGCATCAACAGAAACCAGTTGTCTCATGCCTTACAGGGGATGGGGATACATGGAAAGCTCCTGAGAAAGGTTAAAATGATGATGTCTGACGTAAGAAGCTGCACTCGAGGTCGAGGAAATTACTCAGAACCCCCGGAAATAAAAAATGTGCTACGTGAAGGAGATGCATTAGCATGCTTATTATTTCATGTAGCACACGAAAAAGTGATTAAGGAAGCAGGCCTACAGACCAGGGGCCCCAAGTCAGTGCAGGTTTTAGGATATGTAGATGACGTAGACATCATAGCACGGACAGTACCAGAGCTGAAAGAATCTTTTACAGCCTTAATTCAAGCAAGTAAGAAGATGGGTCTTATGATAAATGAAGATAAAAATAAAACATGGCCTGTGGGAAAGCATATCAACCCAATATGCCGTCAACTTTCAATGTGTATGGATACACATTTTAAAGAGTTGATAGCTTCAAGTATCTTGGTTCCACAGCACTTGCTTTAAAGACATCTCAACTGAAATTAAGATTAGGCTGATAGCAAATAAGGCATATTTCGCCTTGAGTAATTTATTCCGGTCAAGACTCCTCAGCCGCCCAACAAAATTCATTTTATAAAACCCTTGTTAGACCAGTTCTCACTTATGCTTCGGAAACATGGCCCTCGACGGAAACCGATACAAGGCTGCTCGACGGATATGTGAGGAAAGTTTTGATAAGAACAATTAGCCCTGTGTATGACAGAACAATGGAGGAAAAGGTACAATGTAGAATTGCACACTATATATGACGATGCTCCTGTAACAAAAGTAATACGATCAGGAAGGATAAGATGGGCAGGTCATGTGGCAAGAATGGGGGAGTCTGAGGTGATAAAGAAGATTCTCTTTGGTAATCCAGAAGGACAAAGGGGTCGAGGTCGACTAAGAGCAAGATGGCTGGATGGAGTGGAAGCTCGGATGCAGAAACTGGAGGAGGTTAGCATGTGACCGTGATGGATGGCGGATGCTCGTTGGGAAGGCCAAGGTTCATCCTGGACTGTAGCGCCACAGAAGAAGAAGACGATTACTAAAATGTTTCATCAGTAACTTGTAACTTCAATGTTCTCGATATTTCTTTTCCAGTCAGACTTATTCATTCGTTACCGAACTGCCATCTTCTTTTTTACCCGCTGTTCCCAACAGCTTCCCACTGATTGCTGTACAAGAATATTTTAACAGGTTTTTAATTAGTCGCTTTCTTGTCTGTTTGGTACAAATTTTGCAACTGATCGTAAACTAGCTTCCTGATGAGCTTGATAACTGAAACGTTTCTTGTCTGTTCGATACAAATGTTGCAACTGATTTTAAATTAAGTACCCGATGAGATAAATAACTGAAACTTCTAACATTGTTCCGAAGTGGATGATAAATGATGCTAACTCGCCTTTTTTATCACTTGTCCACTGCCATTGGCCCCTTCTTCCTGTTCCAGTCGTTCATGGCTCGTAGGGAGAACGATTGCTGGTAAACACCCACGTGAACTCGAATCTCTCTGATTGTTACCTTCAAGGTCTTTTAATATAAACCTGAAATTTACAAGTGTCTGTGTGGTAATTTCATCAAAATGTTTGGAATCGATTGAAAAATTTCACACAAAAGTCTAAAATCAGAAGATAGTTAACCCTCTAACGGTAAGGTGAAGTTTCCTGACATAAACGGTAAGGTGGGGTTGGATCAGACCCCACCCTCCAAATATAGATTTTTCGTGGTAAAATAAAAAATGAATAATAGGAAAAAGTTTTATTATCAATTAAACACATATAATATTTGTTATAACAACAAGTTTTTATATTATTAAAGTCAATAAGTAAGAATATAAAGTACTTTGGAAAAAAATAGGAACTTGATTACAAAAAATACCTTAATAGAAATATTCTCTATAAAATTATTGAAAACATAGTAAAAATCAATAGATTCAGTCATCAACTAGGAAACTGAGTGTTTTATAATTCTAAAGATAGGAACTAAATGAGAAACATCTCTTACTAATTGTAGAAAATAATTATAGTGTCAGCAGTTTCGAAATATAAAGTTCTCAATAATAAATATCTTTGTACACATAATGTAATAGGAACAAATAATAAATGTATAATGTTATCCTGGAAAGGATCACATACAGCCCTGAAAATACATATTTGGCACAATTTATCACATCTCAGTTTCTTTACAGCCAGGGCATATAATAACTTTATGCTCCCCACATCATCCTCGGTTTCTGAACAGTTTTCTGCATCGATATTGTCGCCATCCTCTGACTCAGCCTCCTGTCGGAGAAACTCGTTGTATATCTCCTCAGGAGTTCTAAGGAGTTGATGCACCATTTTAGTAAGATACTGGAAGAGAAAACAAAACTTAGATGTAATATAAACATCATTATGGGATTGAATCCTCCCCACAAAAGAAACTAATAAGTGTGTCGTAAACAGTAAGGTGGGGTCGGATCCAACCCGAGCGCGGGTAATGTAGATTTCGGATAGAGAGGGTAGCTGCAGGTCACTCACCAGACTGACGTGGCCCCTCGGCGTTCTCGGGACGACTGGCTGGTAGGGTAGCTGGAACCACAGCGCTCTCAGAAAAGGGAGTGGGGAGTTATAAACAAAACACACTCGCTGGGTTCGGATCCAACCCCAACCTTACCGTTCGAGGGTTACAACAAAAGGAATTTGCAATGCATAATAGTTGCATGAGTGTTCAAATCATTGCTATTATCTGTTGGACGCACCCATGTTTTTTATTACAACTTTTAAAAATTACACCTTTTAAAAACATTTTCATAACTATTAAAAGTTCACAATCACAAATTTTCAGGATTATCTGTATAGGCTTAGGAATCTATTGGGGTTAGGAGACACTATTTTATACTTTTTAGTCCGATTTTTATTTAAATAATTATTTCAATAACAACCTTGGTGTCTGCAGCAATATACTAGATCCGCATCAATATATATTCCCTTGCGTCAGGTCAGGTAGTTTAGTGGTAACGCATTTCACTGGAAACCGAGTGGTTGCGGGAACGAAACATGGACTGAGCATGGAAGTCTTTGAGTCTTTCTCTGTGCTAGCCTTCACCTCTCAGTCATGTGAAGATACGCCAAGAACGAGTCGTGGTTCGGATTCCACGTTAAACTTCAGGCCGAAATGGCAGTCACTTGAAAGAACTTGCAAACGGGCGGCTCAATATCCCTCTTGAGGAACACCAAGCCAATCGTCCCATACGAATTTTCCTAACGTTACATCTTTTTTTATAATATTACATATTGCAGAAAGCCTCCATCCTTACAGTTCAATAAACAAAATTATTAATCAGATTTTAAATACTGTAATAAATCCAGCAAATGAAAACGCTGATGGATACGATGAATGCAGATTACTAAAGAGATCGCACCGCGCTGGGAATCAAAATGTTGTAAATTCATCAAAACTCCAATATGATTACCTATGAGATCGCCACACTCTGGGAGCCAGAAATATACTAAACTGAAAGATCATTCAGTGAAATCAAACAGCAGTTGTTTGTGAGATGAAGGGATTGATAACCAAATAAAACAGTTTAATTAGAGGGTGAAAGCACGAACTGTTTGCATGTATTACAGTACCTTTCATACATATTTAAATCTCAGAGCGAAGTTGACAGGGCGTGGACGTGATTCAGTTATTAATGCGTAGGAGGACGGATGAATCACCGTGGTGAGTGGTTGTGTGGTGGTGTGGGCGACAGACGCCGGTCAGGTACGGAGCATCGCCTCATAGCTGCGCGGCGGCGATTTCACAGTCTGTATTCCTGCAGCTTTGAAGTGAGGCCCGGAACGGTTTCTGCGTTGACTGCCCGTGGTGGTAGCGTTGCAGAAGCAGCGTTATCACAGTGTGTTGGGGGTGAATGTCAGGCTCTGTAACTGTTATGTGCAGTCGAGTGCTTAATTTAGAGGCACTGGACCGCAAGGAATCGTCAATTCAACATAAAAATGCAACAGAATAAGCCACAAAGTGATACTGAAAATTCAGATGCGAATAAGGATCACAAGCAGTCAGCACACTAAGTAGGGAATGGGTCACCTAGCCACCTCGTCCTTTTGCTTTCACGCTCTCTCTTCAGCTTTCCTGACGCTAGTTAGCTCACAGACTCCCAGAATTTTTCGTCCTCTTAGTATTGTCGCTGGCGGACAAAATTTCCAATGCCACCCAGTGGCTGATTGCTTCGTGACCACGCCTCCCACTGCAGCGTGGAAATTTCCTACCTTGCGTGGGCTGGTGTGTGACTCGGGAACTGTCGCGTTTCTTACGCGTTCTCCGTCAAGGCCGTTCCTAGTTTTGGTCGCAATCAATCCAGCACGTCGTTCCGATGTTTTCCAACATTCCAGATACAGATTTCTGTAACTGAATTCACTCGTCAAGCTGGTTACCTATGCTCGTAATAATTATAAATACTTTGTCCAACCATAATTCCAAGCCTACTCTTTCCATGACGTTATTAATATGTTGGAGCGCAAGTTTTTAGAGTTTTTGTTTAGAGTGTTGGTATTCTGGTTGATATGGGTCTATTTATCGTCTGTCATTTTTTATTTGCTCCTATTTTAGTTTACAATTGTCATTTGGAGATAGCGAGTGGAGCTCTGTACACTAGGAAATGGAATGCCAAGAGTAGAAATCGGAACATTTCCGACACATTTCGCTTTTTGAGTTCAATAGGCGGGTGACTGTTGTGGAGGCAGCCACAAACAATTGCGACGTGTATGGGGATAATGCCATTGGATACAGCACGGCAAGAGAATTGTTTTCTCGTTTCAAGGATGATCGTTTTGACAACAGTGACTCTCCACAATCAGAAAGACCTTCGGCTTTGATGAAAATCGTTTAAACGCATCAATCCAGAATGGTCCACGTCAGTTTACTCAGAAATTTCAAATGTGATGAAATGTGAACATTCCACCATCGTGCGACATTTGCACGCAATGAGGAAGTTTCAGCAAAAAAAGAAATAGCTCTAAGCTCTATGGGACTTAACATCTGAGGCCATTAGTCCCCTAGACTTAGAACTACTTCAACCTAACTAACGTGAGGACATCATCACACACATCCATGCCCGAGGCAGGTTCGAACCTACGACCGTAAGTTTCAGAAATCGGGACCTTGTGCGCCACATGATCTAAGACAAATGCACAGAAATCAGCAGATCGCCTAATGTGTAACTCTGCTTGCTCGTCATCAGCTGGCTTGTGAACAACACCGACCATTCCTGTCCTGTATCGTCACTGGTGACGTGAAAAGGAGTCTTTATGCTAACATAAGGAAAATCAGGGAAATGTTGAACCCAAACAAAGAAGCAATTCTCCTTACAAAGACCTTCTCACTTGCACAAAAGATAATGTTATGCATCTGCTAGAGCACCGGCGGTGTGGTGTACTACGAATTACTTCCCCAAGCTGTAACCATTACTGCTGACATTTATTGTAAACAACCGAGGCGTCTTGTAGACGCAGTCCAAGAACAACGACCAGGAAGACGGCACGAAATGATGGTACACCATGACAACGCCCGCCACGTCCTGCTAGGCTGACGAAAATCACAAAACGGAGTTGGGTTGGGAATCATTACACACCCATCTCATTCACCTGAACTTAGACCCTCTAATTTTCGCCCTTTCCACTATCTGTCGAACAACAACGGTCTTCCTTTCCGAATGAAAATGCGCTCCGAACGTGGGTCGACGAGTTTCTCGCTCCAAATCCACGTGATTTCTACTGTCGCGGGATCGAAAAGTTGGCAGAGTTGGAAGACTGTTGTAAAGGAGCATACATGTTGTGAAGGAGAATATATTATCGACGACTAAAGTCTCTCTTAAATGTTGTGTTTCTTATACTTACGGAAATACACTACGAATTTATGCACAGCCCGAATACGTCAACGTAACGAAGTCTCACGTAATGGAGAACCTAATTACATATTTTAGAAAGCTGATTTGATTTAAGTCGTTTCAATATACAACACTTTGTCCAACTGCATCCAGTCTGACGAGGAACAATTCATCAGTTTTGTTTGACATGTTTACACTCAAGTTCAGAAAACTATGTTCCCTGTGAATTCCTGTTTCCAATTAGTAGCGTTGTTGAGCTATAGAGGTGCAGTTACGATTCCCTCCTCCACCCCACCCCCCCCCCCCATTTCCAACAAAGGTCTGTGGAAAGTACCACTTGGTCTTCACGCAAATATTGGATCAATCCCCGCTGGAATATTACCTACTGGAAATGTGTCTGTTCCACTGCCTGGCTGCTGGTAATATTGGAATGAAAGAAAAACTACGACAAGAGCTCGCTCCGCACACATCAGTAGGGAATATTACTGTCTACATATACACTCCTGGAAATGGAAAAAAGAACACATTGACACCGGTGTGTCAGACCCACCATACTTGCTCCGGACACTGCGAGAGGGCTGTACAAGCAATGATCACACGCACGGCACAGCGGACACACCAGGAACCTCGGTGTTGGCCGTCGAATGGCGCTAGCTGCGCAGCATTTGTGCACCGCCGCCGTCAGTGTCAGCCAGTTTGCCGTGGCATACGGAGCTCCATCGCAGTCTTTAACACTGGTAGCATGCCGCGACAGTGTGGACGTGAACCGTATGTGCAGTTGACGGACTTTGAGCGAGGCCGTATAGTGGGCATGCGGGAGGCCGGGTGGACGTACCGCCGAATTGCTCAACACGTGGGGCGTGAGGTCTCCACAGTACATCGATGTTGTCGCCAGTGGTCGGCGGAAGGTGCACGTGCCCGTCGACCTGGGACCGGACCGCAGCGACGCACGGATGCACACCAAGATCGTAGGATCCTACGCAGTGCCGTAGGGGACCGTACCGCCACTTCCCAGCAAATTAGGGACGCTGTTGCTCCTGGGGTATCAGCGAGGACCATTCGCAACCGTCTCCATGAAGCTGGGCTACGGTCCCGCACACCGTTAGGCCGTCTTCCGCTCACGCCCCAACATCGTGCAGCCCGCCTCCAGTGGTGTCGCGACAGGCGTGAATGGAGGGACGAATGGAGACGTGTCGTCTTCAGCGATGAGAGTCGCTTCTGCCTTGGTGCCAATGATGGTCGTATGCGTGTTTGGCGCCGTGCAGGTGAGCGCCACAATCAGGACTGCATACGACCGAGGCACACAGGGCCAACACCCGGCATCATGGTGTGGGGAGCCATCTCCTACACTGGCCGTACACCACTGGTGATCGTCGAGGGGACACTGAATAGTGCACGGTACATCCAAACCGTCATCGAACCCATCGTTCTACCATTCCTAGACCGGCAAGGGAACTTGCTGTTCCAACAGGACAATGCACGTCCGCATGTATCCCGTGCCACCCAACGTGCTCTAGAAGGTGTAAGTCAACTACCCTGGCCAGCAAGATCTCCGGATCTGTCTCCCATTGAGCATGTTTGGGACTGGATGAAGCGTCGTCTCACGCGGTCTGCACGTCCAGCACGAACGCTGGTCCAACTGAGGCGCCAGGTGGAAATGGCATGGCAAGCCGTTCCACAGGACTACATCCAGCATCTCTACGATCGTCTCCATGGGAGAATAGCAGCCTGCATTGCTGCGAAAGGTGGATATACACTATACCAGTGCCGACATTGTGCATGCTCTGTTGCCTGTGTCTATGTGCCTGTGGTTCTGTCAGTGTGATCATGTGATGTATCTGACCCCAGGAATGTGTCAATAAAGTTTCCCCTTCCTGGGACAATGAATTCACGGTGTTCTTATTTCAATTTCCAGGAGTGTAAATGGCTACTCTGCAAATCACATTTAAGTGCCTGGCAGAGGGTTCATCGAACCACCTACACAATTCTCTATTATTCCAATCTCGTATAGCGCGCTGTGAGATCGAACACATACATCTTTCAGTACGAGCTCTAATTTCCCTTCTTTTATCGTGGCGATCGTTTTTCCCTATGTAGGTCGATGTCAACAAAATATTTTCGCATTCGGAGGCGAAAGCTGGTGATTGGAATTTCGTGAGAAGATTCCGACGCAAGGAAAATCGCCTTTGATTTAATGATGTCCACCTCAAATCCTGTATCATTTCAGTGACACTCTCTCCCATATTTCGCGATAATACAAAACGTGCTGTCCATCTTTGAACTTTTTCGATGTACTCCGTCCGTCCTATTTGGTAAGGATCCCACACCGCGCAGCAGTATTCTAAAAGAGCGCAGACAAGCATTGAGTAGGCAATCTCCTTAGCAGATCTGTTACATTTTCTAAGTGTCCTGCCAATAAAAGGCAGTCTTTGATTAGCCTTCCCCACAACATTTTCCATGTGATCCTTCCAATTTAAGTTGTTCGTAATTGTAATTTCTAGGTATTTAGTTGAATTTACGGCTTTTATTTTTGACTGATTTATCGTGTAACCGAAGTTTAACGGATTCCTTTTAGCACTCATGTGGATGACCTCACACTTTCCGTTATTTAGGGTCAGCTGCCAATTTTCGCGCCATTCAGATTTCTTTTCTAAATCGTTTTGTAGTTCGTTTTGATCTCCTGATGACATTAATAGTCGATAAACTGCACATAACAGTTACAGAGCCAGACATTCACCCCCCACACACTGTGATAACGCTGCTTCTGCAACGCTACCACCACGGGCAGTCAACGCAGAAACCGTTCCGGGCCTCACTTCAAAGTTGCAGGAATACAGACTGTGAAATCGCCGCCGCGCAGCTATGAGGCGATGCGCCGTACCGAACCAGCGTCTGTAGCCCACACCACCACACAACCACTCACCACGGTGATTCATCCATCCTCCTACGCATTAATAACTGAATCATGTCCACGCCCTGTCAACTTCGCTCTGAGATTTAAATTTGTATGAAAGGTACTGTAATACATACAAACAGTTCGTGCTTTCACCCTCTAATTAAACTGTTTTATTTGGTTATCAATCCCTTCATCTCACAAACAACTGCTGTTTGATTTCACTGTATGATCTTTCATTCTGCCAACGGCCTTGTCAAAGAGGGTGGAGGAGCGGATAGAGGTTCAGGGCACTCTCTTGTCCTAGGGGTGGGAAATTGCCCCTAAAGGCGGAAGAATCAGCAATGATCAACGACATGAGGATGCAGAAGACAATGGAGACCACTGCATTAAAGACACGTAACGTGTATACACAGGACATGTGGCCTGTAATTGAAGAAGTGTCATGATGATCTCTCCATTGGCAAAAGATTCCGGAATAGTCCCCCATTCGGATCTCCGGGAGGGGACTGCCAAGGGGGAGGTTACCATGAGAAAAAGATTCAATAATCAACGAAAGGATAACGTTCTACGAGTCGGGGCGTGGAATGTCAGAAGCTTGAGCGTGGTAGGGAAACTAGAAAATCTGAAAAGGGAAATGCAAAGGCTCAATCTAGATATAGTAGGGGTCAGTGAAGTGAAGTGGAAGGAAGACAAGGATTTCTGGTCAGATGAGTATCGGGTAATATCAACAGCAGCAGAAAATTGTATAACAGGTGTAGGATTCGTTATGAATAGGAAGGTAGGGCAGAGGGTGTGTTACTGTGAACAGTTCAGTGACCGGGTTGTTCTAATCAGAATCGACAGCAGACCAACACCGACAACGATAGTTCAGGTGTACATGCCGACGTCGCAAGCTGAAGATGAACAGATAGAGAAAGTGTATGAGGATATTGAAAGGGTAATGCAGTATGTAAAGGGGGACAAAAATCTAATAGTCATGGGTGACTGGAATGCAGTTGTAGGGGAAGGAGTAGAAGAAAAGGTTACAGTAGAATATGGGCTTGGACAAGGAATGAAAGAGGAGAAAGACTAATTGAGTTCTGTAACAAATTTTAGCTAGTGATAGCGAATACCCTGTTCAAGAATCACAAGAGGAGGAGGTATACTTGGAAAAGGCCGGGAGATACGGGAAGATTTCAATTAGATTACATCATGGTCAGACAGAGATTTCGAAATCAGATACTGGATTGTAAGGCGTACCCAGGAGCAGATATAGACTCAGATCACAATACAGTAGTGATGAAGAGTAGGCTGAAGTTCAAGACATTAGTCAGGAAGAATCAATACGCAAAGAAGTGGGATACGGAAGTACTAAGGAATGACGAGATACGTTTGAAGTTCTCTAACGCTATAGATACAGCAATAAGGAATAGCGCAGTAGGCAGTACAGTTGAAGAGGAATGGACATCTCTAAAAAGGGCCATCACAGAAGTTGGGAAGGAAAACATAGGTACAAAGAAGGTAGCTGCGAAGAAACCATGAGTAACAGAAGAAATACTTCAGTTGATTGATGAAAGGAGGAAGTACAAACATGTTCCGGGAAAATCAGGAATACAGAAATACAAGTCGCTGAGGAATGAAATAAATAGGAAGTGCAGAGAAGCTAAGACGAAATGGCTGCAGGAAAAATGTGAAGACATCGAAAGAGATATGATTGTCGGAAGGACAGACTCAGCATACAGGAAAGTCAAAACAACCTTTGGTGACATTAAAAGCAACGGTGGTAACATTAAGAGTGCAACGGGAGTTCCACTGTTAAATGCAGAGGAGAGAGCAGATAGGTCGAAAGAATACATTGAAAGCCTCTATGAGGGTGAAGATTTGTCTGATGTGATAGAAGAAGAAACAGGAGTCGATTTAGAAGAGATAGGGGATCCAGTATTAGAATCGGAATTTAAAAGAGCTTTGGAGGACTTACGGTCAAATAAGGCAGAAGGGATAGATAACATTCCATCAGAATTTCTAAAATCATTGGGGGAAGTGGCAACAAAACGACTATTCACGTTGGTGTGTAGAATATATGAGTCTGGCGACATTTCGGAAAAGCATCATCCACACAATTCCGAAGACGGCAAGAGCTGACAAGTGCGAGAAATATCGCACAATCAGCTTAACAGCTCATGCATCGAAGCTGCTTACAAGAATAATATACAGAAGAATGGAAAATACAATTGAGAATGCGCTAGGTGACGATCAGTTTGGCTTTAGGAAAAGTAAAGGGACGAGAGAGGCAATTCTGACGTTACGGCTAATAATGGAAGCAAGGCTAAAGAAAAATCAAGACACGTTCATAGGATTTGTCGACCTGGAAAAAGCGTTCGACAATATAAAATGGTGCAAGCTGTTCGAGATTCTGAAAAAATTAATGGTAAGCTATAGGGAGAGACGGGTCATATACAATATGTACAACAACCAAGAGGGAATAATAAGAGTGGACGATCAAGAACGAAGTGCTCGTATTAAGAAGGGTGTAAGACAAGGCTGTAGCCTTTCGCCCCTACTCTTCAATCTGTACATCGAGGAAGCAATGATGGAAATAAAAGAAAGGTTCAGGAGTGGAATTAAAATACAAGGTGAAAGGATATCAATGATACGATTCGCTGATGACATTGCTATCCTGATTGAAAGTGAAGAAGAATTAAATGATCTGCTGAACGGAATGAACAGTCTAATGAGTACACAGTATGGTTTGAGAGTAAATCGGAGAAAGACGAAGGAATGAGAAGTAGTAGAAATGAGAACAGCGAGAAACTTAACATCAGGATTGATGGTCACGAAGTCAATGAAGTTAAGGAATTCTGCTACCTAGGCAGTAAAATAACCAATGGCGGACGGAGCAAGGAGGACATCAAAAGCAGACTCGCTATGGCAAAAAAGGCATTTCTGGCCAAGAGAAGTCTACTAATATCAAATACCGGCCTTAGTTTGAGGAAGAAATTTCTGAGGATGTACGTCTGGAGTACAGCATTGTATGGTAGTGAAACATGGACTGTGGGAAAACCGGAAGAGAAGAGAATCGAAGCATTTGAGATGTGGTGCTATAGACGAATGTTGAAAATTAGGTGGACTTATAAGGTAAGGAATGAGGAGGTTCTACGCAGAATCGGAGAGGAAAGGAATATGTGGAAAACACTGATAAGGAGAAGGGACAGGATGACAGGACATCTGCTAAGACATGAGGGAATGACTTCCATGGTACTAGAGGGAGCTGTAGAGGGCAAAAACTGTAGAGGAAGACAAGAGATTGGAATACGTCAAGCAAATAATTGAGGACGCAGGGTGCAAATGCTACTCTGAGATGAAGAGGTTAGCACAGGAAAGGAATTCGTGGCGGGCCGCATCAAACCAGTCAGTAGACTGATGACCAAAAAAAAAAAAAAAACAAAAAAAAAACGACAGCGTCATCTGCAAACAACCTAAGATGGCTTCTCAGATTGTCTCCCAAATCGTTTATATATACAAGGAGTAGGAAAGGGCCTATAACACTACCTTGGGGAACGCCAGAAATCACTTCTGCTTTACTCGATGACTTTCCGTCAATTACTATGAACTGTGCCCTATCTGACAGCAAGTCACAAATCCAGTCACATAACTGAGACGATATTCCAAACCATGCAATTTCACTATAAGCTGCTTATGTGGTACAGTGAAAAAAGCCTTCTGGAAATCCAGAAATACGGAATCGATCTGAAATCCCTTGTCAATATCACTCAACACTTCATGCGAATAAAGAGCTAGTTGTGTTTTACAAGAACGATGTTTTCTATACCCATGTTGACTGTGTGTCAATAGACCATTCTCTTCGAAGTAATTCATAATGTTCGAACACAATATATGTTCCAGAACCCTTCTGTATATCGACGTTAATTATATGGGCCTGTAATTAAGTGGATTACTCATACTACCTTTCTTGAATATTGGCGTGACCTGTGCAACTTTCCAGTCTTTGGGTACGGATGTTTCGTCGAGCGAACGGTTATGTATGATTGTTAAGTATGGAGTTAATGCATCAGCATACTCTGAAAGGAACCTAATTGGCATACAGACTTGACCAGAAGACTTGCTATTCTTAAGTGATTTAAGTTGTTTTACTACTCAGAGGATATTTAGTTCTACGTTTCTCATTTTGGCAGCTGTTCTTTATTCGAATTCTGGAATATTTACTTCGTCTTCTTTTGTGAAAGCATTTCGGAAGGCTGTGTTTAGTAACTCTGCTTTCGCAGCACTGTCTTCGATAGTATCTCCATTGCTATAGCGCAGAGAAGGCATTGATTGTTGCCGCGGTGGATTAGCCGAGCGGTCTAAGGCGCTGCAGTCATGGACTGTGCGGCTGGTCCCGGCGGAGGTTCGAGTCCTCCCTCGGGCGTGGGTGTGTGTGTTTGTCCTTACGATAATTTAGGTTAAGTAGTGTGTAAGCTTAGGGACTGATGATCTTAGCAGTTAAGTCCCATAAGATTTCACACACATTTGAACATTTGAACATTGATTGTTTCTTGCCGCCGAATGGCTCTGACACTATGGGACTTAACATCTTAGGTCATCACTCCCCTAGAACTTAGAACTACTTAAACCTAACTAACCTAAGGACGTTACACACATCCATGCCCGAGGCAGGATTCGAACCTGCGACCGTTGCAGTCCCGCGGTTCCGGACTGCAGCGCCTAGAACTGCACGGCCACCGCGGCCGGCTTGCCGCCGACATACCTCACATATGACCAGAATGTCTTCGGATTTCCTGCCGGGTTTCGAGAGAAAGTTTTGTTGTGGAAACTGTTATAAGAATCTCGCATTGAAGTCCGCGCTAAACTTCGAGCTTCTGTAAAAGATCTCCAATCTGGGGGATTTTGCGTCTGTTTAAACTTCGCATGTTTGTTTCATTGTTTCTGCAACAGTGTTCTGACCCATTTTGTGTACCAAGGAAGATCAGCTCCGTCTTTTGTTAATTTGTTTGGTATAAATCTCTCAACTGCTGCCGATACTATTTTCTCAATTCAGGCCACATCTCATCTATACTTATTTGATTAATTTGGAAAAGGTGGAGATTGTCTCTCAGGAAGGCGTCAAATTAATTTTTATCTGCTTTTTTGAATAGGTATATTTTTCCCATATTTTTGGAGGATTTGGGGGTTACAATATTCAATCTCGCTACGACAACCCTTTGTTCGCTAATCCCTGTATCCGTTTTGATGCTCGTTCTTAACTCAGGATTATTTGTTGCTAAGAGGTCAAGCGTCGTGTTCTTAAGTGCAAGGACAAGTTTGGTGCAGCTCTCCACGCTAGTATATTCACTTCAAGACTCTTTTATCTGCCTGATGCCACTTCCAACATCCGTCGGAAGCGGGTTACTGTATTCATGCATAGTTTCTCCTCTACACGTCTCCCCCCCCCCCTCCCACTCAGACACCCCTCCGGGCCCACACTGCTCTCCATTACCATACTGAGGGTTCTCTGAAGCCTTAGGATCCCTTCTTTATGTCAAGCTGTCCATAAATTTCTCTTTCGCCCGATTATCTCCTCATTACTTACTCGATGTAATCTTCAGGATTCTTCTCTAAAACTGCATTTCAAAAGCTTTTGTTCTTTTCTTGTCCGAATAACTTATCGTCCACTTTTCACTTCCCTGCAATGCTGCCCTCCAAATAAATGCCTTAGATTTCTGTCAGATGTTAACAAGTTTTTCTATTTTCGATAACTCTTCTCTTACTATAACTACCTACATTTTATATCCTCTCTACATCGACCATCATCTGTTATTTCGGTGACCAAATATCAAAACCTATATTCTTCTTCAATTATCTCATTTTCAATTTTAATTCCGTGAGCGTCGCCTGATGTAATATGACTTCTAATTTTCTTGGCTGTTCCTAATGGCATGTTAATTTTAAGAAGCTGATATGGGATGTTATCGTCCTGAAACATGTTGTGTTAAATTAATCACACATTTACCCAACTCATACGTCTTAACCTTTTCTGACAGCGTTCCATTACTCTTATTTTACTTTCGTTGATATTCGTGTTACAACTTTTCAAGCTCTATATCAAGTCCGTTCAACTGCTCTTACAAGTCCCTTCGTGCCTTTGATACAGTTACATCGTCATCAGCAAATCTCAAGGCTTTTATTTCTTCTCCCTGGGCTTAAATTCCCTTCCCAAATAACTCCTTCAATTGCGTAACATCTAGAATAGGCTACAACGCTCTATGTACGGATAAAAGACATAAAGAAAGGGTACTGCATGTGTTAGAAAGCTGTAAAACACGCAACACATAGTGGCTCTATCTCGAACCTCTTCCTATACCGTAGTCAGCGATACCCGGTACTGCACTTTGTTGATCCAGATGTAGTTGCTTCAAATTGTGATGGTTCCCATTACCGTAACGTGTGCAGAAGAAACAGAAAAATAATCGTGCGCTTCAGTACCTTATTTCCAGGCTGTCCACCAACGTGGCGCGTTAAATTACAAGTGTCTTAAGAGCGTCTTGCATGTAGGGGGTCTAAGGATTATGGTGCTCTGCCTGACAGAAGCGGATTTTAAGCTTGACTGTCTCCTTAGTGTTAACTGGGAGGAAAGTGATCTATGTGAAAAGAAGATTCGTTCTTTCGGGTCCGTTCATTTTCCCCTAGTCTGCAACGGAAGCATGTAGCTGCAGGCTGCACACTGCTTCAGAGAATACTTTAACACTAGGAACATTCCGCTTACAGGTCTTTCTGGTTTTTAGGAAATGTCGTTTTTAAGTGCGGCCGCTAAGGCGCTGCGATCTGCGCGTGCTCGTTGAGTACCTGCTTCTATTGGCTGGACATGGACAATAGCAGACGGAAGCTCTTGTCCGTATGCCTAATTTCTACATCTACATCTACGTCCATATTCTCCAGACCACTGTGAAGTACGTGGCAGAGGATATCCCCCATTGCATTCCATTCACATACGGAGGGTGACAAGAATAACTGCTTAAATATCTCTGTGCGACGTATAACGAGTCTAATCTAGTGTTCGTGATTCCTAACGGAGTGATACGTAGGGGGTTTTGGCATATTTCTATATTCATTACTTAAAGTTGGTTCTTGGCACTTATGTGAGTAGGCTTTTACGGAAAGTTTCCGTAAATCTTCAATTGTTTGCCAGTTCAGTTCTTTCAGCATCTTTGTGTCGCTCTGCCATGGACCAAGCAGGAATGTCTAAAGATTATGATGAAGGTTGTATGAATCGTGCAAATTTTTACAAGTGGGTAGAGCAGTTCAAAAATGGTAGCGACTCAGTGACTGACAAACACCGTTCTGGCCTACCAGTTGCAGTTTCAACTCCTTCACTTGAAAGTCGAATTGATGACATTATTCGTGCCGACCGCCGCGTGACTGTGGAAATGATAGATGTTAAGGTTGAAGTTAGTACAGGTCCAGTTCATAACATTATCTGTAACGAGCTGAAGTAGCGCAAAACATGTGCAAGATGGGTCCCAAAGGAGTTGACGGGGCTACACAAGGAAACAACGTTGAGAATGTTCACAGAGCTTAAGGAACGCTGTGAAAGAGAAGGTGAACATTTCCTCAACAAAATTTTAAATTGTGGCAAAACTTGGGTTCGCTACTATGAGCCAGAATCAAAAAACAAAGCTTGGAGTGGAAGCACTTCAAGTCACCTGTCAAGAAGAAATTCAAAACACAAGTATCAGCAAGAAAAGTCGTGTTGACGGTGTTTTTGGATGCTGAAGGTCCACTTTTTTGTGACGATCTCGAAGGCCAACGTGCAATGAACAGCCAATACTGCTCGGATTTGCTTTTAAACAATGTGAAGCCAGCCAAGAGAGAGAGACGTCGTGGATCTCAGAGGAGAGGTGTGATTCCCCAGCAAGACAACGTACGTCCTCGTATTACTCAGCTAACCCGTGAAACCATCGACAAAATGGGCTGGCAAATACTGCCTCATCCCCATTAGAGTTCTGATTTAGCACCTATTCATTTCCTTCTTTTTTTATCGCTGAAGGAGGCATTACGTGGGAAGAGGTTATAGGACAACGAAGACGTGAAAAAGTTTGTGGTAAATTTGTTCAAACATCAAGACGAGGAGTTATTTTTGCAGCCGGAAGAAAAGAGCTTGTAGCCCGTTCGAACAAGTGCATAAATGGTCAAGGGTATTATGTTGAAAAGTAGAAAAAATATTGTTTTGTAAAAGTAAACACTTTTTTCTCCAGACCAGTTTGTCTCTTTAATTATTGAATGACCCTCGCATTTGCTACAGGTTCCACACATTTGAACAATAATATAAGACGTGTCGCATCAGTGTTTTGTAAGCAGACTTGTTTGTAGATTGATTGTACTTCTCTATTCCACTAATTCACTTCCAAGACTGCCTCTTGCTTTGCCTATAACTGAGCCTCTGCGATCGCTCTATTTTACATCCCTACAAACTGCTACATCCAAGTATTTGCATGAGTTGACAGAGTCCAATCGTGACTCATCAATTTTCTAGTCACAGAAACATTTAATGCAAGTTGCCAATCTTCGCACTACTTTGAAATTTTGTCAAGAGCTGGCTGAATGTGCAACTTTTTTCAGACAGTATTTCATTATAAATAAATGCATCGTCCGCGACAGGTCTGAGGCTACTATCAATATCGTCTGCAATAATCATAAGGTCACGAACAACAAGGGTCCCAGCAAACTCCCTTGGCGCACGTCTCTAGTTACGAGGGGGCGTTAAATAGGTAATCCAAAACATATTTTCTGGAAGCAGGTTGGTTTTGTTCGGGATTCCAATACATCATATTATTCCCCACTCTTCTGGCTATACAAGACTGTTTTTCAACATAATCTCCGTTCAATGCGATAGCCTCACGCCAGCTTACTGCGAGGGCCTGTATGCTCTCATGGTACTTCTCCACCTCTTGCTGCATCCTTTTACTACGTTCGACAAAAAATTGTTATGATCAGCCTGGCGAAGAGCAAGCAATTCCGCACAGATTGTTCTTCATTGCTGTTTATGGTCTTCTGTCAGACGGCGACGAACCCAGAGGGCGCAAACCTGCCGCGCGGGATTAGCCGAGCGGTCTAGGGCGCTGCAGTCATTGGCTGTGCGGCTGGTCCCGGCGGAGGTTCGAGTCCTCCCTCGGTCATGGGTGTGTGTGTGTGTGTTTGTCCTTAGGATAGTTTAGGTTAAGTAGTGTGTAAGCTTAGGGACTGATGACCTTAGCAGTTAAGTCCCATAAGATTTCACACACATTTTAACATTTTTGGCACACACCTTTAAGTACACCAGTTGGTGGACGTGTGGTCAGCACTACCAACAAAGACGTCCTATTGAGCAGCGAAATGTTTGTCATACGTCTGTCACCTCGAATGAGAGTGTCCGCACGTCCCAACATTGCAAAAGTCACAGCTGTGTCCTGCCGGCCGGCATGCGGAAGATGCGACAGGTTCGCACGACCTTCTTCTAACCATACGGACGCCTCATGCACCTAGTCACCATGCCCTTCTTCTTTGCCGGGTCCCCGTAGACATTCTACAAGCACCTATGTATATCTACGATGCTGTGGTTTTCCGCCAAAAGAATGACAGGCTTCTGCCTGGAACGCACCTGCCTTACAGACACCATTTTGAGTGCTACCTACCGGAACTTCATGAAACTATAGGGGCTGAAGTGGGAATATTCCACGATGTCCCACAATAAATTCCGTATTTCTTTTTAACGGAAATTGTCCAAGAAAAAAATGTATTGCATTACTTACTGCACGCCCCTTGTACTTCTAAATCTGCCGACACTATCCATTCAAGGAAACATGCTGCGTCCTCCTTCCCATGAAATCCATCATCCAGTGACAAATTTCGCTTGATATCCCAGACGAACGCACTTTCGACAATACGTATGTCTGTGGCCTGTGTGGTATTGAGTGCGTCTGCCTCCTTAGCGCGACTGACCGCCATGCGCATAACTTCGGTTCGATTCTCGGTACTGCCAGGAAGTTATTCTTGGTGGGGGGACTGGAACGGGTGCATTCAGCCTTGTGCAGCCAATTTAGAAGCTACTTGATCGAGTAGTAGTGGCTTCAGATAACGAGAGCGGACAACGGCCGGTTGAACGGTATGCCGAGCCCACGCTCCTCCACAGCTCATCCAATGAGGCTATTAGCAGAGGATGACACGGCAGTCGGCCGGTTCCCATAGGTCCGCCAGGGCCTGTGGACGGAGTTCAGGTTAGGTGATACTGAGTGAAATGCTTTTTAGAAGACAAGAAGTACTATATCTACCTGACTGTCCTGATTCCAGACTCTCATGCTATCATGTGCGAAAAGTTCGACTTGGATTCCGCATGATCGATGTTATCGAAATTCATGCTGCTTGGCATGGAGGAGATCATTATGTTCGAGGTACCGGATTATGTTTGAGCTCAGAGTATGTTCTAAGACTCTGGATCCCGTCTGCTGCCCTTCTTGTAAGCGGGTGTGACGTATGCTTTCTTCCAACCATATGGCACATTTTTCTGTTTGAGGGGTCCAAGATGTACTACGAGTAAAAGAGGGCCTAACTGGAACTCAGATACGGTGTAGGACCTGGTAGGGATCCAACGAGCTTTCAACTTCGTTTAATTTTAACGATTTCATCTGTTTATAATTTTTTTGTTTACGATTTCATCTGTTTATAATTGTTTTGTTTACTTAAAATGTCTCAGTTAGTAAAAAATCCCACTGATTGTGTAAAACGTCATTGGTTCGTTTTCTCTGCTCCGAGTAACCGAAAGTCACCAGTTGGGATTTTTTGTGGTCTCTCAAAGGCTTTTGATTGTGTAAATCATGGAATACTTCTAGATAAGCTCAAGTACTGTGGTATGAATGGGACAGCGTTCAAATGGTTTAAATCATACCTAACTGGAAGAGTGCAGAAAGTTGAAATAAGCAGTTCACATAATATGCAAAAAACTGGTGATTTCTCAAACTGAGGAACAATCAAGTATGGGGTGCCACAAGGTTCGGTATTGGGTCCTCTGTTGTTCTTAATATGTATTAATGACTTGCCATTCTATATTCACGAAGATGCAAAGCTGGTACTTTTTGCCGGTGATACAAGTATAGCTATCACACCCAACAGACAAGAGTTAACTGGTGAAATTGTAAACGATGTTTTTCATAAAATCATTAAGTGGTTCTCTGCAAACGGGCTCTCATTAAACTTTGACAAAACACAGTACATACAGTTCCACACAGTAAATGGAATGACACCATTAATAAACATAGACTTCGATCAGAAATCGGTAGCTAAGGTAGAATATTCAAAATTTTTATGTGTATACATTGATGAGGGGTTGAACTGGTAAAAACACGCTGAAGATCTGCTGAAATGTTTGAGTTCAGCTACTTATCCTATTAGGGTCATTGCAAATTTTGGCGATATACATCTCAGTAAATTAGCTTACCACGCCTGTTTTCATTCTCTGCTTTTGTATGGCATCATATTCTTGGGTAACTCATCATTGAGTAAAAGAGTGTTCATTGCACAAAAGCATGTAATCAGAATAATTGCTGGAGCTCCTCCAAGATCATCCTGCAGACACATTTAAAGAGCTAGAGATCTTCACCATAGCCTCACAATGTATATATTCACTTATGAAATTTGTTATTAACATTCCGAACGAATTCAAAAGTAATAGCAGTGTATATAGCTACAACACTAGGAGAAAGGATGATCTTCACTACCCAAGGTTAAATCTAACTTTGGCTCAGAAGGGGGTACATTATGCTGCCACAAAAGTCTTTGGTCACTTACCTAATAGCATCAAAAGTCTGACAGTTAGCCATATAGCATATAAAAGGAAATTAAAAGAATTTATTAATGGCAACTCCTTCTACTCATTAGATGAATTTTTGGATATAGTAAGTGGGTGATTTCCCCAACTCCCAAAAAAAAAAAAAATTAAAAATATTAAGTGTCATGTAATACTTGTGTAATGTAATATCTTGTATAGACACCTGTTATTAACCTGACACGTTCCACATCATTACGAAGTGTCGTATTCATGATCTATGGAACAACCTCTAACCTCTAATCTAATCTGCTTCAAAAGACCTGAATCGGCGGATGGTGAAGTCTATCAAGAAAGCAGTATCAGCAATGGTGGATCAGAGTGTTTAAAGAGGTCGCACGAAAATGTTTATGATGAAGTACGAAGTGGGAGACAGTTTGTCGTTACTAAAGAGTTGGTGCAGAAAAATTACTCTTACGTTCAAGAAAACAGCAGTTTTATGATTTCATCCTAATGTGTTTCCCCCAGATTAAATAAATTAAGATTTCGACTATCAGCACCATGGTGATGGACTAAAAACGGCCGTTCAACTTTGACTGGCAAAACTGATGACAAATTTTTACGATAACGGAATTCTGAAGTCGGTTGTTCGTCAAGTTTAAATGCCTTAATACTGACGAACATTATGTTGAAAGGTTATTCGAGAAATAGGTTTTCATGTAATAAATTCTTCAATAAACTCATTTGTGTACATTTAGCTCAAAAACGGCTCTTATTTTTAGAAGAAACACACCTTACATGTAACGTAATATTGGATGTTTCAACCCTGTGCTTCACAGATTTTCAGTTATCTGACACCACTCTATGGTGTCAAAAGCAACAGAAGCAGCAACTGCATGTAAAATGCTACTGTTTGTTTTTTTTAACTACAACAGGGAAGGAAGGAAAATTTGAGTTTACGTCCCGTCGAAAGCTCGGTCGTTGGAGATAGAGCAGAATCTCGGATCACGAAAGGATGGTTCAAATGGCTCTAAGCACTATAGGACTTAACATCTGAGGTCATCAGTCCCCTAGACTTAGAACTACTTAAACCTAACTAACCCAAGGACATCACACACACACATGCCCGAGGCAGGATTAGAGCCTGCGACCGTATCAGCAGCGTGGTTCCGGACTGAAGGGCCTACGACCGCTAGGCCACAGCGGCCGGCTCACGAAAGGACGGGGAAGGAAAGCGGCCGCGCCCTTTCCAGAAGAACCATCTCGGTATTTGCGTGGAGCACTTTAGAGAAACGGTTATTTGTATCTTGCACAACAAATCAACACACATTCACTATTCACTTCCTGGAATAGTCTCGGCGCTGCCACTAAGAAGTCAGACAGCAGGTTCCATTAGGTGGAAATTCTTGTGTTCTCTAGACATTCCGTAATGTAACTAGGTCTTTTCAAGAAAGGAGATGGTAGCCCAATCCTCTAAAATGTGTAGAAAACTACCAAAATCACGAACTGTTCCATACATCGAGATTAGTATCACTACCCGTTGGAGATGAACGGGATTTTAAAAAGGTTAGCGGACATGGCGAGAAAAATCTGTGAACAGAAGTCCTTAGAGACATAATACATTGCCTCATCAATTTTAAGTTACAAAATGGTTACTCGTCCTTCGACATACGATTAGTGTTGCAATAGACACCTTAAGTCACAGGAGTACCCAGGCCACTATGAAAGCCAAGGTCCTTTCACCCGTCGCACGTGGCACATAAAAGATCTTGGAGTAACGGCGTATCACTGCAGTATATAAATCGATCCTGAAGGTGCAGAATATTTCAAGCCTAGGTCAATAATGCTCGCCAGTCAGTGAAAAAAGCAGGAACACGCAGAAGAGAGCTGTGGAAAAATGAACAGAAAAGCTTAAAGGAAGTGTCGAAGAAGACAATCGGATTGATTAACTGTAGCACATCATGTTTTACAATAAGAAGTATACAAGAAGTTGAGGGATATTCATTTGACTTTCGACAGTGATGAGGAAGTGCACAGGGGGGGCAGCAACGACTCCGGCAACAGCTGACTGCACCCGAATGTGAAAGCAAGCGACGCCTCATCCCGCAGCGGATGCATCTCATTAAACATTTCACTTGAGTCACCAGAGAACTACTGCCTACAGTGAGTTGTAACCACGACCTTCCTTCTCCCCTACCGTTGTACACAGGGACGAAACTTGGTGTTTATCACGGATATCTATTCTATTGTTACATAAATAATCGTAACATTTCAGGTTGTGAAAGCTTACATTTTTTTATCATCACACATTACCGCTTGAATTTGTGTGTGTGTGTGTGTGTGTGTTTTTCTGAATATTACTGTAACGCTAAAATGAGTGTTGGATATTTCCCACATATCTGATCTCGTCAGTTTCTCCTGTGCAAGAAGGGTTTCATTTCAGTTTGCTCCATAAAATGTATTTATTGGCAATATGTTCTCCCTCAAACAGAGGCCGCTTGTTTTACGCGATCGACATTGCTGGGCTTGTGTCTATAAGTACCACTTTGTTTACTGTGAGCTCCGTGTTTGCATACGCGTCGTATGTTCACAAAAATAGTAGTTTACAACAACAACGACAACGGTGATAGGAAGGCACACAATCTGTTAACAAAACGCAAACAGGTATCCAACACCCACATGGACTACCTGTAAATTTTTACGTAGAAGTCGTACTCTGTCGTCTAGAACACGGTATTATAATTTCTGAAAACACCACAAGTAAACTGTCTGAATTTTGGTTGATTTTTTTTATTTATAACGAAATATGAGCACTTTGAGTCTTTCCAAAGCTTCAAACTGACAAACAAAATAAAATCATCTTCACTTCATAGTTTGATCTCGTGCACTAGTTTGCTGTAACCGTACTCCATTTAATATGTGGTCACCACTTGGTGTCGTCCCTTTCAACAACCTAGTAACGGATGTAATTAATTTAGAAGGCCTTCCGAATCAAAATGAAAGAGCAGGAATTCTTCTTAGGTACACCATACAAATTTTTATAGTCGATTAATGGCTGCATAACAGTTTGTTTCCGACGGTTATGATGAGATTATCTAATATTTACCCTCAGATTAAAAATGAAATTAAGATGAAACTTTTTTTCGGTTCTCAGTCTTATGATGCTTTGATGGAGTGGAAGACAGTTGAAATATCCCTAGACATGATGCCGTTGAAAGATGAAATAAAGATGAGATGTACTGGTTTCTCGGGTCACCAGTCTTCCCTCCTTTAAGACTGGAAGGGAGTGCATTGTGGTGGAATTGTCTGTTTCACTGACAGTAGCTTGCCGTCAGTTCCTGCTACTGTCTCTCCCATTCAGCTCTCACCCTCTTTGTTACTCATGACACTACAATCTGTGAGAGTATGTTATAGTGAATCGTGGTGTTTTCGTGGCAGGCTGTTTTCGGTGTTGTATCAGCTAACTCGTTCTCCTAGATCCCAATTTGCCCAGTATCCAGAAGAATCTAACGTTTGTTCTGCTTTTGTGGGACAAGTGCAGTGTCCTACATCACTTGAACTATCTCATGCTGCTGGGTACATTTGCTGAATATAAAATTTTTGAAAACATTATCAGCGATCTTATATTAATATGATAATTAAAAAAACAGTCTTGGTCGCAGATTTCTTTTAATCTGAGGTACCGGTTTTAATCCTTAAGGATCATCTTCAGACTCCAGAACGGCAGGTGGACTTCCATGGAGCGGACTGCGCCGAAGCACGACGCTGAACTGACTGCAGTCATGGAAGCCCACCTGCCGTTCTGGGGTCTGAAGATGATCCTTAAGGATTGAAACCGTTCACTCCGATAAAAAGAAATTTGAAACCAAGACTGTTTTTTTAATTACCATATTTGCTGAATAGCCTGCAGAGCGTAAGGTAGTATAAGCAGACAATAAACTTCCTTCTGTTCATAAATACGATCTCACCCAGCGCCTTCTTCATAGCCCACAAAGGAAAGACACCAGAGCGCAAAAGCTTGTACCCCTGTTAAATCCATCAGTAAAAACCACTGCTTCCCGGTATTTCAAAAAGATGCCGTTAAAAATGTTGCTAACAACAACAGGTGAAGTATTTATCTTGCTGTACACCGTCATGGCCCAGTTACGTGTGAGTATGGCAATAATCCGGAGATGCACGCTACGGTCGCAGGTTCGAATCCTGCCTCGGGCATGGATGTGTGTGATGTCCTTCTGTTAGTTAGGTTTAAGTAGTTCTAAGTTCTAGGGGACTGATGACATCAGATGTTAAGTCCCATAGTGCTCAGAGCCATTTGAACCATTTTTTTGCACGCTATGACAAAAAAAAAAAAAAATACACACCACGCAGGAAATTTCCGAATCGGACGGAAATTGGTAAATGTGATGTACTTGTGCAGACAAACAAATAACTGCAATTATATACGTGGTGTCTTTTCTTTCGGATAATGTTTGGTTTGTGGAGCGCTGAACTGCGCAGTCATCAACGCCCGTACAAAGTCCCAATTTTTACACAGTCCACTCTAGCCACTGTCACGAATGATGATGATGATGATGAAGAAATGATGAGGACAACACAAACATCCAGTCCCTTTTCTTTCGGAGGACGACCAATAATATCTTCAGTTCAGAAGCACCATAGGCTCGAATTTGAGTCTGATGGGAGGCGTGCAGTTGCAATGACCACTATGACTGGATGGCTTCGTGGCCAGAGCAATTGCCAAGTAAGCAGGAGACCCGAGTTCAAACCCCGCTCCGACATAAATTACACTACTGGCCACTAAAATTGCTACACCAATAAGAAATGCTGATGATAAACGGGTGTTCATTGGACAAATATATTATACTAGAACTGACATGCAATTACATTTTCACGCAGTCTGGGTGCATAGATCCTGAGAAATCAGTAGCTAGAACAACCATCTCTGGCCGTAATAACGGCCTTGATACGCCTGGGCATTGAGTCAAACAGAGCTTGGATGGCGTGTACAGGTACAGCTGCCCATGCAGCTTCAACACGATACCACAGTTCATCAAGAGCAAGTGACTGGCGTATTGTGACGAGCCAGTTGCTCGGCCACCATTGACCAGAC
Source organism: Schistocerca nitens (assembly GCF_023898315.1). NCBI lineage: Eukaryota > Metazoa > Arthropoda > Insecta > Orthoptera > Acrididae > Schistocerca > Schistocerca nitens. Next base: position 674,658,414 of record NC_064618.1, read on the forward strand.
GTTTTCAATTGGTGAGAGTTCTGGAGAATGTACTGGCCAGGGCAGCAGTCGAACATTTTCTGTATCCAGAAACGCCCGTACAGGACCTTCAACATGCGGTAGAGCCACGGGTCGTAACATATCTGAAATATAACGCCCACTGTTCAAAGTGCCGTCAATGCGAACAAGAGGTGACCGAGACGTGTAACCAATGGCACCCCGTACCATCACGCCGGTGATACGCCAGTATGGCGATTACGAATACACGCTTCCAATGTGCGTTCACCGCGACGTCGCCAAACACGGATGCGACCATCATGTTGCTGTAAACAGAACCTGGATTCATCCGCAAAAATTACGTTTTGCCGTTTGTGCACCCAGGTTCGTCGTTGAGTACACCATCTCAGGCGCTCCTGTCTGTGATGCAGCGTCAAGGATAACCACAGCTATGGTCTCGGAGCTGATAGTACATGCTGCTGTAAACGTCGTCGAACTGTTCGTGCAGATGGTTGTTGTCTTGCAAACGTCCCCATCTGTTGACTCAGGGATCGAGACGTGGCTGCACGATCCTTTACAGCCATGCGGATAAGATGCCTGTCATCTCGACTGCTAGTGATACGAGGCCGCTGGGATCCAGCACTGCGTTCCGTATTACCCTCCTGAACCCGCCGATTCCATATTCTGCTAACAGTCATTGAATCTCGACCAACGCGAGCAGCAATGTCGCGATACGATAAACCGCAATCGCGATAGGCTACAATCCGACCCTTATCAAAGTCGGAACCGTGATGGTACGCATTTCTCCTCCTTAAACGAGGCATCACAACAACGTTTCACTAGGCAACGCCGGTCAACTGCTGTTTGTGTATGAGAAATCGGTTGGGAACTTTCCTCATGTCAGCACGTTGTAGGTGTCGCCACCGGCGCCAACCTTGTGTGAATGCTCTGAAAAGCTAATCATTTGCATATCACAGCATCTTCTTCCTGTCGGTTAAATTTCGCGTCTGTAGCACGTCATCTTCGTGGTGTAGAAATTTTAATGACCAGTAGTGTATCAACATTCTCCATTGATTTAAATCAGTGCCTACTCGCATTCGGTATCTGCAATTCCTTTACGTCTTAATTCATAGTGGATGTTGGATCAGAATGGTGTCTGTTTATTCGGGCATGTCCGGAAATACACACACACACGCGCGCGCGCGCGCGCTCGCGTAGAATACCGTTAACAGCACAACACGAAAGGGTGCCTATGGAGTGGTGTCGTGGCCGGGAAGCACAGTCTGCTGATGAATGGCCTCGGCTTTTGCTTAGGAATGTATTTTGGCTCTGCAGTACTTCGGACGAAGACCTCAGGAGGGGCCTCATTCTTACAGTGTTCTGGAGAGTCACAGTGGTGTTACTGCTGGCGTCATGGTGTGAGAAACCATCGTGGAGGACTTCAGGTCACGGTTGATAGTTATCGAGTAAACTCTGGTAGAACAACTGCTGAGGGACATCCTGAAACTTCATTTGTTGCCCCTCATCTGAGCGTACCGTGATGTCATTTTTGAACAGGATAATGCCCACCCACACATGGTAAATGTCTATGAACTGTTTTCGTGGGATTGAGGTACTCCTGTGGTCAGCAGGAACCCCAGATTTGTTCCCAACAGGACATGTGTGGTATCGGCTTGGACACCAACTCCATCGCAGTGCCAGTATCCAGGATATCAAGGACCAGCTACAACAGTTGTGGGCCAACTTGCTTCAGCAGGGGATTCAGTGGCTTTACCACACCCGTTCTAATCGAATTAGTGCATGCGTCCGTGCCAGAGTGCGAAGACATACTGATAAATGGTCTGAAACTGCCGAGTTCTTTGTAAATTTGACATGACATTGTAATCATTGAAATGACACCACACACTCTGTCACCATGTGAAGTTCTATTTGATTTCCCTCTTCCGTTCTGAGAGCTTAAAGTTTCTGCTCAGGCGGTGTAAATACGCGTCACATAGACCACAACCATATTGCGTCGAATTTTCAAGAGCAACTAAGACAGAAGGTATCGACCGTCTTCCCTGTATGGTACAAGACGCAGACTAAGTTCACTGTATGAGAGGAAAAGCACAATAGATAAAAATTTTGTCAGTCCTAGGAGATAACATGCTAATGCTGTGTTATACCGCCTTCAGTCTTGATAATGCCTTAATTCACCGGTAAAGAGAGTCCGCAGGACTCTTAGAGTATACAAGATTCATCTCAGGCCACTCATTGGCAATTAGCTCCAGTGCTACAAAAATGTCAGGACGTTGATTGCTCCATCTCATCTGCCGTTCCCAACAGTCCCGGTCATTTTCTTAACATTAAGATCGAGTGATCTAGCGGAGCAGTCTGGCTGCAGTGGGGTGCCGTATGTTCGACAAACCAGGAACGTATACGCGCGCCCTTGTCAACACTACTTTCGTTATCTTCGAAGACTGAAATTTCCATAGGACACTCATCATGAAGACGTCGAAGAAAGAGTAGAACATCGTCAGTGGTCATGTTGGAATAAATATCTTGGATCATGTGTACGGTACCATCACTCAGTGTGCCAGTTCATTCTACGAAAACACCCACGGAACATCACAGTACCACCTCTGACCTGAAGTACATCCCGTTCATTTCGCGGATTAAACGCCTCGTTGGAAGGTCGGTGCATCCTAATCCTTGAATCAATTTGGCAACATGCCAAAACGAGACTCGTCGAGCCATACTAACGCCTCTTCGCCCGTTTCGAGCAATTGTCTAGTTTATTTTGTGTTGTTTGGCCCAATGAAGACGTGCAGGTCTATGTACCTCTATCAGAAGTGGTCTTTTGCGAATTGTTGTTGTTGTGGTCTTCAGTCCTGAGACTGGTTTGATGCAGCTCTCCATGCTACTCTATCCTGTGCAAGCTTCTTCATCTCCCAGTACCTACTGCAACCAACATCCTTCTGAATCTGCTTAGTGTATTGATCTCTTGGTCTCCCTCTACGATTTTTACCCTCCACGCTGCCCTCCAATGCTAAATTTGTGATCCCTTGATGCCTCAAAACATTTCCTACCAACCGATCCCTTCTTCTAGTCAAGTTGTGCCACAAACTTCTCTTCTCCCCAATCCTATTCAATACCTCCTCATTAGTTACGTGATCTACCCACCTTATCTTCAGCATTCTTCTGTAGCACTACATTTCGAAAGCTTCTATTCTCTTCTTGTCCAAACTGGTTATCGTCCATGTTTCACTTCCATACATGGCTACACTCCATACAAATACTTTCAGAAACGACTTCCTGACACTTAAATCTATACTCGATGTTAACAAATTTCTCTTCTTCAGAAACGATTTCCTTGCCATTGCCAGTCTACATTTTATATCCTCTCTACTTCGACCATCATCAGTTATTTTACTCCCTAAATAGCAAAACTCCTTTACTACTTTAAGTGTCTCATTTCCTAATCTAATTCCCTCAGCATCACCCGATTTAATTTGACTACCTTCCATTATCCTCGCTTTGCTTTTGTTGATGTTCATCTTATATCCTCCTTTCAAGACACTGTCCATTCCGTTCAACTGCTCTTCCAAGTCCTTTGCTGTCTCTGACAGAATTACAATGTCATCGGCGAACCTCAAAGTTTTTACTTCTTCTCCATGAATTTTAATACCTACTCCGAATTTTTCTTTTGTTTCCTTTACTGCTTGCTCAATATACAGATTGAATAACATCGGGGAGAGGCTACAACCCTGTCTCACTCCTTGCCCAACCACTGCTTCCCTTTCATGCCCCTCGACTCTTATAACTGCCATCTGGTTTCTGTACAAATTGTAAATGGCCTTTCGCTCCCTGTATTTTACCCCTGCCACCTTCAGAATTTGAAAGAGAGTATTCGAGTTAACGTTGTCAAAAGCTTTCTCCAAGTCTACAAATGCTAGAAACGTAGGTTTGCCTTTTCTTAATCTTTCTTCTAAGATAAGTCGTAAGGTTAATATTGCCTCACGTGTTCCAACATTTCTACGGAATCCAAACTGATCTTCCCCGAGGTCCGCTTCTACCAGTTTTTCCATTCGTCTGTAAAGAATTCGCGTTAGTGTTTTGCAGCTGTGACTTATTAAACTGATAGTTCGGTAATTTTCACATCTGTCAACACCTGCTTTCTTTGGGATTGGAATTATTGTATTCTTCTTGAAGTCTGTGGGTATTTCGCCTGTCTCATACATCTTGCTCACCAGATGGTAGAGTTTTGTCATGACTGGTTCTCCCAAGGCCATCAGTAGTTCTAATGGAATGTTGTCTACTCCCGGGGCCTTGTTTCGACTCAGGTCTTTCAGTGCTCTGTCAAACTCTTCACGCAGTATCTTATCTCCCATTTCATCTTCATCTACATCCTCTTCCATTTCCATAATATTGTCCTCAAGTACATCGCCCTTGTATAAACCCTCTATATACTCCTTCCACCTTTCTGCCTTCCCTTCTTTGCTTAGAACTGGGTTGCCATCTGAGCTCTTGATATTCATACAAGTGGTTCTCTTCTCTCCAAAGATCTCTTTAATTTTCCTGTAGGCAGTATCTATCTTACCCCTAGTGAGATAAGCCTCTACATCCTTACATTTGTCCTCTAGCCATCCCTGCTTAGCCATTTTGCACTTTCTGTCGATCTCATTTTTGAGACGTTTGTATTCCCTTTTGCCTGCTTCATTTACTGCATTTTTATATTTTCTCCTTTCATCAATTAAATTCAATATTTCTTCTGTTACCCAAGGATTTCTATTAGCCCTCGTCTTTTTACCTACTTGATCCTCTGCTGCCTTCACTACTTCATCCCTCAGAGCTACCCATTCTTCTTCTACTGTATTTCTTTCCCCCATTCCTGTCAATTGTTCCCTTATGCTCTCCCTGAAACTCTCTACAACCTCTGGTTCTTTCAGTTTATCCAGGTCCCATCTCCTTAAATTCCCACCTTTTTGCAGTTTCTTCAGTTTCAATCTGCAGTTCATAACCAATAGATTGTGGTCAGAATCCACATCTGCCCCTGGAAATGTCTTACAATTTAAAACCTGGTTCCTAAATCTCTACTTGAAATGTTCACCGCATGAAGCTCTCTTCATATTGTTCGCTCTGAATCTGGTGGAGTTGTGAAACGTGTCTGAACCGTGGATTTACTTTCAAAATCTTTTCTTAAAGAATTTACTTTATTTACTAGCGATTCATCAACAACATTAACACATTTAATCACACTATGTGAGCGAGGCAGTAGTTGCCAGTGGGTAACGGATGAAAACAAATTTCTTTCAACAAATGGAAATTTTATTCCTAAAAACCCTCTCTTTTTTTTAAAAAAAAAAGGTAAACAGATTTATAAATTATAATCAGAAAGCACCCTCTAAATATCAAGTTATAATTTATTCAGAGGCAGAAATAATAAGTATGAACTTTCGGGCTGAGAACCTTGCCGCTCCCTTTTAACACGGCCGTAATCACGACCGCTCACAACAACCTCTGAAAGACTACACTGGTGCAAATCTGCAACACACCAGATTACTTTAAACTAAAAATTTTAACAACTCACACGAACACGAACTATGCACCCCGTAGGAGGGATGGAAATGGTACGAAACACTCACATTAAAAAAAATTACTTGCCACCGAAAGTGCAACTTGTTTTTAAAAGAAAACTCTTACGGTGGGTGGCATACTAAAATGACCATTTAAATAAAAACCCATGAAATGCAGTCTTACACATAATGTACAAACATGCTCTACATTACACATATACCGCCTCTCAAGATGAAAGGAAGATAAAAACATATTTCAAGAATTCGTCCTTTACACCTTAAGCAATAAATTCCTTAACACTGAATCCGACAAACATAACAGAGGCACCGAGCGAGGTGGCGCAGTGGTTAGCACACTGGACTCGCATTCGGGAGGACGACGGTTCAATCCCGTCTCCAGCCATCCTGATTTAGGTTTTCCGTGATTTCCATAAATCGTTTCAGGCAAATGCCGGGATGGTTCCTTTGAAAGGGCACGGCCGATTTCCTTCCCAATCCTTCCCTAACCCGAGCTTGCGTTCCGTCTCTAATGACCTCGTTGTCGACGGGACGTTAAACACTAACAGAGGCAGCTATTAAATTACGGCAGACCGACAGACAGACAGACCGACACTAACTGCCTAACAAATGCTAACCAGAGACAGACGAGCAAGCTAGGGACGAGAGACTGACCAAGAAAACAAGTAGAATTTAACAAGTAAATGAAACAACATGTCACGAATCACTCAACTTGTAATAAACTGCGATTTCTGGCGAAGACCTGGCGCAGCACCCAAAACGCTCTCCCAAACCGGTCGCCAGCCGCTTCAACGGACGCAGGGAGGCGCGCCGATCTCCCGTCTCACGGCGCGGCGTCGCAGCTCGCACCGGCCAGACCGATGTCATTGGTTGACTCCTGTTGCTCTCGTGTCGGCCGCGAAGCCACTACCCCTCGCTATACGGAGTGGCCCACTGGACTCACGTGGCGACGTCTCATGCGCCACCGTCAGGTGGCTTGCGGAGTATGGATGTAGATGTAGACGCTCAAGACGGACCAGTCATCTTGTGTCTCAGTGCGCGACCGACCAACCGATCGATCCAACCGCCAATGACCGTTGCCCGAGCAACTCGAGCAGACTGGCGGCCTAATGCGCGACTCAGATGCAGGAACACAGCCCCGACCGGGCGACCACTACCTGAGTTCTGTTACTGGTGGAGTGTCAAGACTCTCATTTTCTGGCTTTAAAGTTTGATCCAAACGACAGACATACTAGCACTCCGGCGACAGACAGACACTAACTCCGCACAAATGCGCACGAGAGACAGACCAGCAACTGGTGGCGCGAGAGACCCAGTCTCACTCCGACTGACCAACTGACTAGACTCGCCGCCTAGCGAGCTCATAGCGTCCCTTAAATGCACGTGAGCAGGCTCCCTTTCCCCTTTCTCACCAGAGGGAGACACCAAAGCTGCGATTGCCGCAGCGGCGCCACCGCCAGAAACGGAGCGCGACTGCTTCACACAACGCGCTGCGGCGCGCTCTTCAAAATAGCAATTTTTACCACGGCTCAGTGTCGGTCCAGCTCTAAGACACACACAAAGAGAAAAACATTGCACCACGAAGGAAATATTCAAATAGGACGGAATCGGTAGATGTGATGTGCATTACAGACAAACAAATGATTAAAATATCAGAAAATCGGATGACTTATTCAAGCTTCACAAATTGAACAAATCAGTAAAGGGTTGGTCCACAAGTGGCCCTTACGAAAGCAGTTATTCTACATGAAATTGATTGACAGAGTTGTTGGACGTCCTGTTGAGGAACATGGTGCCGAATTCTGTCCAACTGGCGGACTAGATCGTAGAAATCCCGAGCTGGTTGGAGGGCCCAGCCTATAATGCTCCAAACGTTCTGGATTGGGGAAAGATCCAACGAGCTTGCTGGCCAAGGTAAGATTCCGCAAGCACGAAGTAGTAGAAACTCTCGCAGTGTGCTGATGGCTTGCCACAAAAAGCAGCACAGTGGGGCGGAGGATATAGTCAATGCCTCAATGCGCTGTAAGGGTGGCGAGGATGACACCCAAAGGAGTTCTACCATGAAAGGAAATGGCCCACCAGGCCATCATCCCTGTTCGTCAGGCCTATGGTGAGCGACAGTCAAGTGAGTACACCACAGTAGGAGTACACTCCAGGTTCTGGCTGCGATAACGATCTTAATTCATTGGCGTCATATTATACAACCTGTGGTGCTTTAGGCCCCTTTTTCCCCCACTCCCTCTCCCCCAGGGAACCACAGGGAGTTGATCAAGGTCACCCAGAGGCATCACCCAGGCAATTGTGTCATGTGACATAAAAATGGCAGGAGCGTTTTCTGGACCAATGAGTATCATGCATACCCCCCCCCCCCCAACTAATTGGGGCACTTCCGTGGGTAGGATTAAGGAGAAAATTACTTCACTTGAGTTTTATTTGTGGAAAACAGTATTCCGTGATACCAGCAGAGACCACAGCCAGATAAATACGTAAATACTTTCATTTTTACGTATTTTTCCCTTTTTTCACAGTTGCCAAAATTTTACATATTTTCCAAAATTGTCCTAGTTTATAATTGGAGGCACTCTGGAGCTGCATAGCGCAAGGAGCGCCTGTGTCTATTTGTTTATAAGTCAACCTAGATCGATGTTTTAGCCGGTTTTCCACAATTTGTCGAATAAAGTAGACAGTACTCGAGGTCCCACCGACGTCACGATATTGTCAGCTTTGACCCCACTTACGTATCGTTGCTAACCCACCACTCCATTACTAGTGTGTGACAACATTGTATTAGAAACGAACACATTGGTAGAAATAGTGGCGTGATACAGTATTCCACAAGCCAAAGTTATTGTATAAGAAATACCACACTACTACTACGCTACTGGCCATTAAAATTACTACACCACGAAGATGACGTGCTAAAGACGCGAATTTTACCGACAGGAAGAAGTTGCTGTGACATGCAAATTATTAGCTTTTCAGAGCATTCACACAAGGTTGGCGCCGGTGGCGACACCTACAACGTACTGACATGAGGAAAGTTTCCAACCGATTTCTCATACACAAACAGCAGTTGGCCGGCGTTGCCTGGTGAAACGTTGTTGTGATGCCTCGTTTAAGGAGGAGAAATGCGTACCATCACGTTTCCGACTTTGATAAAGGTCGCATTGTAGCCTATCGTGATTGCGGTTTATCGTATCGCGACATTGCTGCTCGCGTTGGTCGAGATCCAATGACTGTTAGCAGAATATGGAATCGGCGGGTTCAGGAAGGTAATACGGAACGCAGTGCTGGACCCCAACGGCCTGGTATCACTAGCTGTCGAGATGACAGGCATCTTATCCACATGGCTGTAACGGATCGTGCAGCCACGTCTCGATCCCTGAGTCAACAGATGGGGACGTTTGCAAGACAACATCTGCACGAACAGTTCGACGACGTTTACAGCAGCATGGACTATCAGCTCCGAGACCATGGCTGTGGTTATCCTTGACGCTGCATCACAGACAGGAGCGCCTGCGATGGTGTACTCAACGACGAACGTGGATGCACGAATGGCAAAACGTCATTTTTTGCGGATGAATCCAGGTTCTGTTTACAGCATCATGATGGTCGCATCCGTGTTTGGCGTCATCTTGGTGAACGCACCTTGGAAGCGTGTATTCGTCATTGCCATAATGGCGTATCACCCTGCGAGATGGTACGGGGTGCCATTGGTTACACGTCTCGGTCACCTCATGTTCGCATTGACGACACTTTGAACAGTGGACGTTATATTTCAGATGTGTTACGACCCGTGGTTCTACCCTTCATTCGATCCCTGCGAAACACTACATTTCAGCAGATAATGCACGACCGCATGTTGCAGGTACTGCACGGCCTTTCTGGATACAGAAAGTGTTCGACTGCTGCCCTGGCCAGTACATTCTCCATAACTCTCACCAATTGAAAACGTCTGGTCAATGATGGCCGAGCAACTGGCTCGTCACAATACGCCAGTCACTACTCTTGATGAACTGTGGTATCGTGTTGAAGCTGCATGGGTAGCTGTACCTGTACACGCCATCCAAGCTCTGTGACTCAATGCCCAGGCGTATCAAGGCCGTTATTACGGCCAGAGGTGGTTGTTTTGGGTGCTGATTTCTCAGGATCTTTGCGTGAAAATGTAATCACATGTCAGTTCTAGTATAATATATTTGTACAATGAATACCCGCTTATCATCTGCGTTTCTTCTTAGTGTAGCAATTTTACTGGCCAGTAGTGTAGATTATGTGAATTCATAGTAAAATTATGACGCCTCTAGCATACCTCTAAAGAGAGCCGTCCAGTATCTGTACAACCCCAAGGAAAATCATGTTGCCAGCTGGAGGGTGTAACGTAGCAAGCTATTACGAAATAACATTCGATGCATTAAGGCTCGCAGCCGTGTAGCACGGTTGGCTTCAGGAAGGCTACGTTTTTTCCTTCGCTCTGACTCACAGTGCAGTTGCCGGCCGAAGTGGCCGAGCGGTTCTAGGCGCTACAGTCTGGAACCGCGCGACCGCTACGATCGCAGTTTCGAATCCTGCCTCGGGCATGGATGTGTGTGATGTCCTTAGGTTAGTTAGGTTTAAGTAGTTCTACGTTCTAGGGGACTGACGACCTGAGAAGTTAAATCCCATAGTACTCAGAGCCATTTGAACCATTTTGAACAGTGTAGTTGACGTTACCAGCCGTGAGAACGGTCTCAAGTAACATCCAGACAGTAGACAAATTCATACTCTCGCCTGATACTAAGTGACCTAAGAAGGATACCTGCTGCCTGGTTTATGTCACCTTACTGGTTTTAACAGTCAAACCGGCCCCCTGCAACCTAGCAAAAACTTGCTGGGTATGTTCCAAATGCTTCTGAAACGAACGGGTATAAATCACCAAGTCGTCCAAGTAATTATAAACACAGACTAATTTTAAGTCTCCAAGAATATTATCCAGCAAACTAGTAAGAACGGCTGCGCCAGTAGCCAAACCAAAGGGAACCCTGTTAAACAGATACCAATCAGTAGAAAATGTTGTAACGTGTTTACATTCTTCGGCTAAGGGAATCGGATAATAGGCTTGATTCAGATCAAGCACGGCAAACCTATTAGCGCCGGCAAACCAAGTAAAAGAGTTATGAAGATCAAGTAAAGGAACTGATTCGAGGACAAACTTGGTGTTCAGGCATCGGGAGTTAGCAACAGACCGAGAATCCCGTCCCTTATCCTTAGGAACAAGGAATATGGGGGAAGCATAAACAGATGTAGAAGGCCAAATAACTCATTGCTCGAGCATTTTAGAGATCTTTCCTCTTAATATCTTCATCTTCGGTGGTGAGAGACGATATGGGGACTACCTGACGGGAATATGGTCAGACGAATATGGTAGTCAAAAACATTAGTAACCCCCAGTCTATCACAAAGAAGCTCGGGGAACCTCTGCAACAAATCCCCCAGTTCAGAGGCCTGCTATGAAGACAGATGGGGCGATTTAAGGCGCTACAGTCATGGACTATGTGGCTGATCCCGGCGGAGGTTCGAGTCCACCCTCGGGCATGGGTGTGTGTGTTTGTCCTTAGGATAATTTAGGTTAAGTAGTGTGTAAGCTTAGGGACTGATGACCTAAGCAGTTAAGTCCCATACGATTTCACACATTTGAACATTTTTGAAGACAGATGGGTGACATCAAACTCATTAACCTTTGCATCAACAACCAGCATGACGGCATTTCGATGAACCGTACGCTCAGCACAATCACAGAACACAAACTTCTGAGCGGAAGCGAACTTAAAGAAGAAGGTGTACCCGGAATAATCCAAGACAAGATCAGTTTTACTGATAAAATCACATCCAAAAATTAAATCGACTGGCAGCTTCTTAACCATGGCCAAAGACAAGGGCCAGGAGAAATCACCAACCGAGATACTCCCTCAGACCCACATATTCAGAGGCAACACCTGTCCATTGGCAACCCGACACCTCTGCACCGAAGAAGGGACCGACCTAAGTCTCGTAAGATGAGCAAATTCAAGAAACCATTCCAAGCTCAACAACGAAAAGGAGTTACCAGATCAAAAAGGGCACAAATAGGTATGCCACCTACTCGAAAACAAATATAAGGCAGCGGAGGTGATGATCGAGCAGCGACACGGACACACCAAGGTTTAAAGGCTTGATCCCGAGGTCGCTGACCAGTCCGGCATAATTTATTGGCTCTGGGTGCGCGCGGTTGAACGCAAGGACGAACTAAAGGACCTGTCCGACTGCACCTGAAGCAAAGCCGCGGTTCCATTTTAGCAGACTCATCCGATGCAGATAATCCGGAGTTCTGCTTCATAACGCCCGCGGGCTGAACCTTAACTTCACGGCCTGGATCATCCGCGAGCGGTAACGCCGAAATTGCTACAGCGGCGGCACGAAGTTCTTCCCAGGTGGAAGACTGCCGGCTTATTCATGTCTGGGGTAAAATAGAGGGCTGTTTGCCTGGGTTGTCTGCTAGCGTAGTGAAAGGTGTTTGCTACTGCAAGGGAGGTCTGGTTTGTTTTCGGTTCTAATCTCAATGGAGGCAGGTAGACTATCAGCAAAGCAATTTTAAGAAATTCACGCGCCCCCAATTCGTTTTATTGCTACCTTTATTCTTTACCGCCGCTCTGTGGATATAAATATGAAGATCTTATGAAATTTCATACTTGTTACTGCCTACTTTTTCCGCTTCTGTCAATAATTGAATTGACTTACGTGTGGCACAGAACGATTTTTAACTGATTTTCGTTATGAATCTTCATGCATTGCTAAATTTGCACACTTTCATGGTAGGTCAGCAACGGTAATTCAGTATGACTTGTCTGAACGTTGACACAGACCGTTTCACAGCCGAATGCGCATAATATTTTGCTAATTCGTAACGATCTGGGATACTTTGTCTTACTAAAACAGTTATATTATCTCAATAAGCCGAAATTTATTTTTAATAGTACAGTTCATACTAATTAGCGTTTCTTCTTTTATTTATATCTTATATTTACGTGTTGTGTTTAAAACACTTATCAGCATTAATGTTGTCTTACACATGATTGAGAACAGTCTGACAAAGTTCGGATAGTTTGTCAGTTTCACGCCTGTGCATAATATGTTGGTAGCACTTCGTCGCCTTGCCTGTTATGCTGTGTCGCAGACTTTAAAGCATAAAGTATAAAGCATAAAGCATAAGGAAAAGGCGAGTGGTCTCGCTCGTTTTGTCCACGACTGTACCTACCTTGATTTTTTCCCTATCACAAACCCAAGAAGCAATGGGAGAACCAAAAAGGGCCAATTAGAAAGTTTAAATTTTCAGAGACAAAATGCTTTTGAAATCGCTGAGACCTTGTAAGAAGGCTAAACACTTCTCTAACAAATTCCTTTACGTCTAATGTGGAACTTTCCATGTGATAAGAATCACACATGACGATGCTGTACAACTTGAAACATATCGTACTGAAAAATCAAAAGGTAAACAGACATCATGAACTTCAAAATGTTTAAAAAATAATAACTATGTAGATTTCCAGGAGTACACTTATTCATCTCCCCGTCTGAGGTAATTTATATTTTAAAATTATAGCATACAGTCATGTCTTTGTTTATTACCAGTCTTTATGGTACTATTTTTAGTGGTTTCTGCATGGGGAAGACTTAAGTCATAGCTAGGGTCCATTCATAGACGCAAGTTGGACAATATATGAAACAGTGAAGTACCATGTTAGCCAGGGGATGACAGTGCCTAAAGTGAGTAGGATTTATGTGTACGTGTTAAGAAGTGTGAGGGATATCGAAGTTTTTGATGCCAGATAAGCCGAGACGTGTGGGGAAAGGATTAATGGGGGTAGTTGTAGGGAACACGTTGTGCCAGTGCTAAAGCGAATTATTATTAGTGTACTAATGCGGATTTTAAGCTGCATAGACTGTGAATCCAGTAACGATGTGATGTTTCTATTGGTAGGTTTCTTGATTACTTTGTTGACAGGAAAGGGCCTGCATAATGAAGGATCCCCAGTCCATGATGAATGATAAGAGAATCATGTTTTGAAATTAGTTATTGTACATATCGACTGAGGACGAATCTCAAACAAGTACCAACATGAAGATTAATCAGGCAATGAAGATAAAGACTTGGAGAGAAATCATAAGGAACTAGTCACTCCATGGTTAAGGTGTTAGTAAGAAATAATGTTTGGTAGGTGATATTATGTTTATTGTGGACCTTTCATACCGGTCCAACAATGAAACTATGATGACGGTGTTGCTGTGTTCTTCTGTCATGTTTTAGTCGACAGTCGAGGTGAGGCGTTCATTAAGAAGCGAGAGAGTTATATAAAAGCCTTCTCCAGAATTTTGCCAACGAGTGCATCGGATGTTAGCAAAAACAAAGGAGTTTTTGTGGAGATCTAGTAGTAGATGGTGGGACCCAAATTAGTTGTGCGTTCCTTTTCATTAATGGATTTTCACAGTCCGCCGATTGTCGAATATGTAATAGTGGGACGATTGTATCTGCATTGAGTGACATCTTATAATGAGCAATTTAACAGATTTTTAATTAGTGGAATGAATGGATTAGGTAGTGGTAGACTATGGAACTCCTTTCAATAATTGCAATAAGTTATATATAATAGCAGTTACATTTATTCATTTTCTGAATTGTATCGACATTACATTTTATAACGGTTATTCTTACTGTGTGGAAATAATATGAAAGTCAACGTCATTGTTAGCAAACATAGAACTTGTTCAGTTTGTTGTTAAGTAATGTGCACTTGGCAAGATTTTGCAGTCAATATTTTCTGGTTTAATCACACATTTCTTGTACCAATCAATCTAATTATGTTTATTTTCTATGTCAGTTTCATGAATAACTATAACGATTTTTGGGTAAAGTAAGGCGCAAATGTAAAGTTTGTATATAATGATTAATGTCCATATATGCATTAATGACAATAGCGACTTACACATATTCTCTCACACTGAGGATTTACAGGCTTGGACCTTGAGAAGAGATGTATGTGAGAACCGTTTGTCCAAAGTACGCCCATTTGTCGCGGACTCTACGGGGGTATGCGCTTCGTGGTATTTCGGCAGTATAAATCACAAGACTTTTAGAAATTAGGACTGTCAGCTGTTTACAGGCATTGTTATAAATCAGTCGTAAAGATTGAAAAATTGTGCCGGACCGGGACTCGAAACGTGATGCTCCGCTTCTCTAGAATTGCTGTCTGAACCGCCTCAGCCATAAGGAAATGAATACCGTCCGACGCAAATTCTCAACCAGTTATGCGCAAGTAGCGCCCCTGTCCGTTATCCGTAGTGCCCGTAGCGTTGCACTACGTCCCACAGGAGTTCGGAGATTAAAGCGCGACCTCTATGAGGGAGGACATCTGTTGCTACTGTCTGTGCTTGAGCACGTTACCTTCCAAACCCCTGCGAGACTTAGCACAACGATGGATAGAGGCGCTATTTGTGCGTAATAGGCTGAGAATTCGGACGATACTGGTGTCCAGATGCCCTAGGCCTAGGGGGTCACAGCACTTGTTCTAGATAAGCAGAGCATACGGTTTCGAGTTCTGCTCCACAAATATTCAGCCTTCACCATTATTTCTGTGCCTGTATACGGCTGATGGTTTTGATTTCTAAACAACTTGCATTCTTGTCGGGTTTGAGACCGACTGACATTAACAAGGCGTGGCAATCGTGTGGGTTAACACACTGCTATGACTATTTTTCTTAGGCCGTGTTAAATGCCAATTTAATATTATTTCATGCACCAACGTAAGCATTCCATGTCGATACACCAACAAATCGGGAGACGTCATTGACGGTGAGGTCATGGGCACGTCCAAACACGACAGCTTTTTTCTGTGATTACGTCACGTCTCCTATACGTCTTATTGTGCTGAAAGAACTGCAACACACACACACACACACATTTCTCTGCAACGACAAAAGTGGGGGGGTCACGTGATGGCCTGGTACCGGTTCTACGCCGTCTACGAAGCTTCAAAACGACTCTTGCGTTTTCCTAAGCTAGTGATTAATGTTTTGTCCAGTCAGATTAAGTTTGCCTCTCTCAAAAGCTGTTACCCCTCATTCATGCAAGCAAAACGTAATGGTGCTTCTACGCCGGTGGCTAGATAATTACAGATGGACTTCAGTTCAGCTGCACGATGATGGTCGTTTGGTATCCCTATCTTTCTTTCGCTTGAAGTGAGTTACAGCAACCCGAACGAGGATAACCGAGTGAAGATTGAAAACCAGCTATTGCCAACTAGAGTTAAGTGTCCTAAGCACTACCTGACTTCCCTCGGTCTCCCGGAATGAACATTATCAGCTGTGATAGTACTGTGTAACACTGCACCCCTTGGAACAGAGGGCGTAATTAGTCGTCTCTCTTACATCATAAATCGTTGTGGCGTAACCGCTAGCCCGCGTTGGAAGTGGACAAATTACTCACATTCGTCACATGATAAATCGCCACGGCCTAAATGCGTCCTCTGCTACAGCAAGTTTGACAACGAACATTACAGGTCGTTGATAAATTCGACATTCACTCTTCAACGAAGAGCGTCAGTTGTAGAATTTATTTGAAGAATATATAAGAAATCTAATCGGTGCTTATGTTTCCATGTTACAGATCATCGAATGTCACGGACTTGGTCTTAAACTTTACTTTTCTATTGTTTTCTTGTCATAATACTTTTTTTGAATAAAGAGCACGCAGAAATTAATCAGAGACACGTTTACATTTGTTATCGAATTTCTTCTCTCGTAATGTAACATCCACAAAAAAGCGAGAAATGTGGTAAATGTGTGAATACGTTCTTCTGGCACAGAGCAGTTTCAGTCTGTTATTCGATAACGGTCATGACATTTTTATATTAACTGATTCCCAGTTAGCAGAAAAATATTTAATTCAGCTTGTGCTGGTCATATTCCTTTACTACAAGCTTGTTCCGATTAGTACGCCGCTGACAAGTGTACCTGCAGGCCCAGCAGAGAAGAGAGATGGGAGTATTTGCCGCGATGGTACAGGTCAACAGGAAGCGGCCAGAATACAGTACATAGTAACGTATCAGTTGCTCATTACCGTTTACTGACTTAATGGTACACATACTGTTATGTTCACATGCCAAAGAAACTGAAACTGCATAGCCGCGCGGAGTGACCACGCGGTTAGAGGCGCCATTCACTGACTGCGCGGCCCCTCCCGCCGGAGGTTCGAGTCCTCCCTCGGGCAAGGGTGTGTGTGTTGTCCTTAGCATAAGTTAGTTTAAGTGGTGTGTAAGTCTAGGGACTGATAACCTCAGCAGTTTGGTCCCTCAGAAATTCACACACATTTGAACATTTGAAACTGCATTGTGAACGAGCTAAGAGGATTGGCATTCACTCCACGAACATCAATCGGATATTTTGATGAAAAGTACGTCGTTCAACGTAAGGTATGCCTTTCTAGGACGCTAGCACAAGAAAACACAAGAAGCCAATATGCAAAGATAAAAGTTCATTATATTTACAAACACTGGATAGTATTAGTGCGTTAATGAACCGATGTATAGTGCTTCTAAACATAGGCGATTCGTTATTTTAAATAAAAATACTAACATTTCTCTTACTAAAAATGGCCTAATTTACTTATGTATTTATGAATGTCTTTTCCTTGTGTGGTCGTCAATATTGTTTTATTAATACATTATAAATTTTCACAAAAAACATATACTTCCTTCATCTAAATTACAAGAGATAATTTTTTAACATTTTTTCCAACAGCAGTAATACGCCCTTTCATCTTATCTGTTTTCCCATTCCCTTTTGTGCTCACTTTCACTTTAATTTCATTTCAGATATATCGGACGTCGTTTGAAAAGTTCAGCCTCGTTTTAATTATCTGTAGTCAAATACTGCATTAATTTACTCAAAATTTCAAACAGTTGACGATCTTACCTTTCTTATCTCAATAACATGCCATTCTTACCAAGCTATTACCTCACGTTCCAGATGATTCAGAATCATCAGACCCACAATAAGTACATTACAGAATCATATTTGTGTTGACAGATGGAGTTACTTCAATAGATAGCACAAAATCAACTTCCTCTCTGTTCAAAACGTACACCAAGTTCACACAACACACATGAAACACTACACCTCAGAACACAAGAAATCCATAACCCATCATCTGTCTCACAGCATCATCATCTTCATCATCATCATCACCATTATTCCTATCAAGATCATAACTACTTCAAAACTCATTACACATACCGACGAAAAACATATATACATCCAAATAACTTCCAAAAACCTCATAAGCTTCAACATAATAGCTAAGTTACAAAATTATTCTGTTCATAACTTCGATACAGCATTCATGACTCCACAGTACGTATTCCAGACAAATAGCCTCTCTCAGCTTTAACATATCAGCTCTTCCTCAAAATTCTTACATATAACTTTCCAACATTTCTTTGGTGTGACAAACCAATTCTTTCTATGATCATTAGGTTTCAGTTGCCACAGGGGTATATATAAGAGCTCGCACGGTTTACAAAAATATAGCTCAAAAGTCTCAATTCTCAACAAAGTTTCGTACTAATGCTTCAAATATTTCCACAATAAGCACACTCCCAGCTGACTATACTCACAATGTTACAGTAAAGTACCATCAAATCTGACATCCTAGCAATTAATAAATAATTTAGACAAATTCCACATTTCTTGAAATGTGTTACGATAGTTCCCTCAACATGGACACCCGCTAAGATACTCATGCGTGTTAAAGTGCTGCTTCCAGGATGGAGAGGTGCGCTATCTCTGGATCAAATCCATATGGCGGATTAACGACGAAGATCGGTGTGCCTCCCAGCCTGGATGTGTTTTTAGGCTTCACCTATTTGGCTGGAATCAAAGTCCTGCTTAAATTACACGATTCACAAACATTCATGACTAATATTACACACAAACAGTTGGGATGTACGTATTTCGCCCCAGGAGGTAATGGGTGATGACAGGAAGGGCATACCGACACCTCTTAAACTAACCATGCTAAATCAATTCATAACAGTGTTGCCTCTACGCTGTTGTCAGACAAAGGCACAGGAAAAAGACGATGAGTTCTTTAAACATGGCCAAAATCTATATATATTTCCATCTATGTACTCTACCAATTTTCACAAGTACAGATTGCCCAATCTTCAGGAAAGTTATTCTTAAACTGTAGATGGGCTCAAGAGAAACTGACAGTAAAAGATAAAATCATTTTGAAAAAATGCAGTATTTGTATAAAAGTAGTCACATTTCTTTATGCAGACAAATATTTTCTAGCATATATAATATTTCATCTATACAACATAACAATTTTCAAGTAAGGCAAATATTTCTCACATGATCTTTCTTGGCTTCAAACGTCCAGAAATACAAATACACTAAATTCCTTACATCATGCAGCAGTATATTCAAACAAATATAATAAGAAACATAATCCTTTCCAAAAATATCATTAGATTTCTCGTTAAACATACAAAGCTGTAAATAATTTTCTTGTCATACTATGGGGACCCATTTTACCTCCAACCATTATTAAACTCTAGAGAGAAGTAAGATAGACTGACAGTAGAAGATAATATATAAATTTGAATAGATAAGTAGGAGAAGACAAGAAACTGTCATTACCATCACCACAGATGCTTTTAATATGTATGATGCAAGTCTCACACACTTTATAAAATCTTTCTCTGTAGCAGTTTTGTAAATCTTCCTTAACAGTCTGTTATTTTGGGGGTGATTAATCTGTAGAGTCCGCTCAACTCAAGTGTTATTTAGCTTAAACTGAGCATCACTGTTCAAACAAATGCTATGATGGCTGTTCACTGTTTTCTGCCAACGTCAACTACAACAGTTCATTTCTATTTTTTTTTAACTTTTGCATCTAATTCTTCACTAGTAGTCCGTATTAATTTTTATTCTAGTTGCTCTAACTGTTTACTGTTTTCTTACTGTAGCTGTTCAGTTTTTTTAAGAGTATTTTCTTTCATTTGTAATAAAAGCACTCGAACATTTGTTTTGTATCTAATTTCTTTACTTCTCTTGAACTGTCTATGGATTGATCCAGCTCATTTCACGTCACGACACTGTCATCCAGTATTTTTGACGTCTCCATTTTTGTCATAATGATTAAAGTTTCCAAATGAAATTCGAAGAAAAAAATGGAAGTTTAAAGTCATTTATCTTTCTGCCTGAAGTCCAGTTCACCAATTGTGCTCCCGTTCCTGCTCAGTTTTCCTGAATCTTTCATGTTCCATACACATAATTTTTCTCTAGTAGTCTTCCATTGTACATTTTGGTATTTACATATGCTACTAGAAAAGTAATAGTATTTCAGTCTGTGATTTTCATTCCCAGTTCCAAATATGAA
The DNA here is from genome assembly GCF_023898315.1 of Schistocerca nitens. NCBI lineage: Eukaryota > Metazoa > Arthropoda > Insecta > Orthoptera > Acrididae > Schistocerca > Schistocerca nitens. The sequence goes on from NC_064618.1 coordinate 674,678,415, forward strand.
ACATCACATGGTATGGAAGTCAATAATCAGATAGAATAGCGCTATGCAATTGTAATGTGAAAACTACAACTGCTGCATATTAATTAAAAATCCACTGAAAGAGTGTTATATAATATTCTATGGGTTAACTTGTCTTTAATTGGCACAGTCATCTAGGGGATAAAATAATCAATTCGAACTACATAATATTCAGGTCCATGTTCCACCAACAGCTTGAAACACACTTTTTACTCTTTTATTTCAATGTCTTCATCCAAAACAACCTTGACATATCACAAAAGGAGGTTCAAAAATATTGCACTTCATTCCCAAACTTGCAACAGTTATATCAAGCAGTACACAACTTTCACCTAACTATGAGCAACAATGGCCACCTATTTTTGGGGCGATGGCACGACCAAAGATAAAATGTACAACAGTTGAATTTCGATCTGACTGCGAGCATAGAAACATAAAATGTATTGCTCATTGTGTACAATAATAGTAAAACTCGTGTTTCAAAGTGTAATGCATAGTTATCTTATATTACAAAATCTATTATTTATTTAACTTTTATTTATTTTACATGTAGAAGTATACAGATGATTCACTTCCTGTAGTTTTCATACTCTTGCATCCCAAGCGTACAAAATGTTCCCCTTTAGCTTCAAACAGATAAATGAGTTGCAACAACTGAAAAGCACATGAAAATACCAAGTTCCACTGCAAAAACCCAGTATTGTACAATTTCAACCAAAAATGGCACCTGTATATTCATATGAAAATGCTATATCCATAGAGTCAGTTTTGATGAGAAGTTAACAAGGCAGAATTTTATACAAATAAATATACTAATTCTATCATTATTACAAAGATTATTAAATTAAATCAAGAATCTTAATACAAAACCTAAAATAATTATAAAATCAAAATATAAAATAATCAACTAAAACATAATCTTAAAGATAGCTGGCTTAAGGCCTGCTATTATATTTTAAAAAAATTATAGGTTAATAACTTTAAAGCTTATCCCTTAAATAATAAATAAGTCAACATTTATACTTAAAAAATGAAAGAAAAATTAATTTTAAAAAATTAAATTTTTTCTTAAGAACCTAGCTATCTTAGGAAACAATAAACATTTCATTTCTATAAATAATTTAACAATTATTATGACACACCAACTTCAAATTATTACAAAGATTATTAAATTAAACCAAGAATGTTAATACAAAATATTATCTGTGAAAACCGCAACTGCTGCATATTAATCAAAAATTATATAGAATTGTTTGGTTTAACTTGTCTTTCATTGACACAGTCATCTAGCAGCTGAAATAATCAATTCATACTACATAATATTCAGGTCTGTCTTTCACCAACTGTGGACATCTGTGTGACTTCTAAGCAGGCATTGAAAAGGCAGGTTACTTGAGTAACCACATGGCAATTTCATAAAGACAGTCATAGTTGGTTAGCAAGAAACTATATACAGGGTGAACCATTGATCGTGACTGGGCCAAATATCTCACGAAATAAGCGTCAAACGAAAAAACTACAAATAACGACACTTGTCTAGCTTGAAGGGGGAAACCAGATGGCGCTATGGTTGGCCCGCTAGATGGCGCTGCCATAGGTTAAACGGATATCAACTGCGTTTTTTTTAAAATAGGAGCCCCCATTTTTTATTACATATTCGTGTAGTACGTAAAGAAATATGAATGTTTTAGTTGGACCACTTTTTTCGCTTTGTGATAGATGGCGCTGTAACAGTCACAAACATATGGCTCACAATTTTAGAAGAACAGTTGGTAACAGGTTGGTTTTTTAATTTAAAATACAGAACGTAAGTACATTTGAACATTTTTTTAGGTTGTTCCAATGTGATACATATACCTTCGTGAACTTATCATTTCTGAGAACGCATGCTGTTACAGAGTGGTTACCTGTAAATACCACATGAATGCAATAAGTGCTCAAAATGATGTCCGTCAACCTCAATGCCTTTGGAAATACCTGTAACGACATTCCTCTCAACAGCGAGTAGTTCGCCTTCCGTAATGTTCGCACATTTAGATTGCCGTCGATACAATGGGGGCCAATTATGCTACCTCCCATAATGCCGCACCATTCATTAACCCGCCAAGGTCACTGATGTTCCACTTTTCGTAACCATCGTGGATTTTCCGTTGCCCAATAGTGTATATTATGCCGGTTTACGTTACCGCTGTTGGTGAATGACATTTCGTCGCTTAATAAAACGCGTGCAAAAAAATCTGTCATCGTCCAGTAATTTCTCTTGTGCCCAGTGGCAGAACTGTACACGACGTTCAAAGTCGTCGCAATGCAATTCCTGGTGCATATAAATATGGTACGGGTGCAATCGATGTTGATGTAGCTATCTCAACACCGATGTTTTTGAGATTCCCGATTCTCGTGCAATTTGTCTGCTACTGATGTGCGGATTAGCCGCGACAGCAGCTAAAACACCTACTTGGGCATCATCATCTGTTGCAGGTCGTGGCTGACGTTTCACATGTGGGTGAACACTTACTGTTTCCTTAAATAACGTAACTATCCGGCGAAATGTCCGGACACTTGGATGATGTCGTCCAGGATACCGAGCAGCATACATAGCACACGCCTGTTGGGCATTTTGATCACAATAGCCATACATCAACACGATATCGACCTTTTCCGCAATTGGTAAACGGTCCACTTCAACACGGGTAATGTATCACGAAGCAAATACCGTCCGCACTGGCGGAATGTTACGTGATACCATGTACTTATACGTTTGTGACTATTACAGCGCCATCCATCACAAAGCGAAAAAAGTGGTCCACCTAAAACATTCATATTTATTTACGTACTACACGAATATGTAATAAAAAATGGGGGTTTCTATTTTTAAAAAACGCAGATGATATCCGTTTGACCTATGGCGGCGCCATCTAGCGGGCCAACCATAGCGCCATCTGGTTTCCCCCTTCAAGCTAGACGAGTTTCGCCGGCCGTAGTGGCCGAGCGGTTCTAGGCGCTTCAGTCTGGAACCGCGCGACCGTTACGGTCGCAGGTTCGAATCCTGCCTCGGGCATGGATGTGTGTGTTGTCGTTGGGCTAGTTAGGTTTAAGTAGTTCTAAGTTCTAGGGGACTGATGACCTCAGATGTTATGTACCATAGTGCTCAGAGCCATTTTTAGACGAGTTTCGTTCTTTGTAGTTTTTTTGGTTGATGCTTATTTCGTGAGATATTTGGCCTGGTCACTATCAATGGACCACCCTGTAGATGTTGCCTGTTATTATCTTTGTATGAAGTTTTATCTGTGTATTTAAATAATGGACAGCACTGAAGTATATGTAAATTGAAGGTGGAAGGAGAGAAAGGAAAGGGTAGGGAAGGAAATGATGATGTCAGCTTCATTGGGACTTTATTCTGAGTCTGTGGTGAAGAGTGAAAATAAGTGCCAGACTGGGATTCGAACCCGAGATCGCCTGCTGAGTAGCCAGATGCGTTAACCATTGTGCCACCAGAACACAGCGTTAAGCACAAATGCGTGGACTATCTCGGTACACTCCTAGCTGCCCCACATCCCCCTAGCACCACTATTATTCACAGTCCCCGACCATGTCGTCCTTGCTCGCTCCTTTTAGTTTCCCACTGGAGGTCGAATGTAAATGTGCAACTGTGTTGAAAGCTGTCGGTCCATTGCCCATCGAGAGATGTGCGAAAGAACATACACCATGTATTCAAATAATTAAAGTTTAAGAAGATAGCTGATCAGTTAAAATACATTGGTTTTAGTTAACTTTCTGTGTGTAAGGGAGTAGTTCAATTCTGTGGACATCTGTGTGACTTCTAAGCAGGTATTGAAAAGGCAGGTTACTTGAGTAACCACATGACAGTTTCATAAAGACAGTCATAGTTGCTCAGTACAAACTAGCTAGATGTTACCTGTTAATATCTTTGTATGAAGTTTTATCTGGTGACATATATGTGAGTAGTGTCAGACGGCATTGCTGCAGACTGGTAAGTAACACAGTAACAGTGTCATGGGACAGCAAACAGATGAACAAAAGAGAAAGCTGTCCAAACAACAATCTTCTTCTTCTTTCGATTACGCCTGTGTGCCGCAGTTGTCGCAGGGTCGGTGTGGTTGCAGTTGTATTTGGAAAGGTTAATGTGAAGGGGTGGCTGGATGCCCTTCCTGCCGCCACCCCATACCCCCAGTACGGAATTAGTGTACCCCCAGCTGTCTGCATCTAGTGTGAATCGTGAAATAGTGCTAACGTCTTTCAAATGTATGTGAGTCATGAAACTTGAGGAGGAACGTGGGGACCAGCCCGGTATTCAGCTAGTGGGATGTGGAAAACCGCCTAGAAACCACATCCAGGCTGGCTGGCACACCGGCCCTTCGTCTTTAATCCGCCAGGCGGATTCGATCCGGGGCCGGCGCCTCTACCCGATTCCAGGAAGCAGTGCATTAGCGCTCTCGGGTAACCTGGCGGGTCCAAACAACATTACTACTGCTATATAATAATTCATCGTTATAGAGCGATATTCTCAGTCAGGGCTCTCCTATTCTCATGCTGAATCTGTGACGTTTTCCCGATGGCTCTTGGCGTGCAGTGTTTGGTAAAGCATATGCCACACGTCTTTTTCGTTCTTCTGACTACTACCTCTCAAGGAAAATTACGTTAAAGTCGGAGTCAGGTTAGCGATTTAAATATTTCGTGGGAGTATCTGACTGAAGAAGACTTAATTATTTACTGAAATGTGCTCGCTGCTGCTCTGCGTCAGTGACGTGGCAAACATCCACATGATTGAGCACATTATCGTGCACGGTGTAGGTACACACACAGATGAACACTGCTTTAGCACAGTTAGCAAAGCTTTCTAGTGACATTATCCAAACTCCTCTTCAAGTGTCTTGTCTCCAGTTCTTCACGGAGAAGCGCCGGGAAGTGTGTCGTGCTTGTAGTCGTGAGGCGGGCCTCCCTGGTCTGCCCCAGTTGCTCACTGTCAGCAGCGACAGGCAGTTTTAAGGGCCGCGCGGCGCTACGGCCCATCTAACTTGGGCGTCCCCAACCCAACAGGGAAACCTGCACACCAACTTCCGGCGCGAGGCGAGCCCAGCCACTGTTGTTGGTAGTGACGGCTGCTGCCTGCTGTAAACCACACACCTCGTGATCGGTGTGTGTAATGTGCCAGTTTGAAATGTGCCGTGAATTATGGATTCAAATTCTAAAGCTCATTATAGTGTCACACAGCAGCGTTTACAATGCTTTATTTCTACATTTAATGGCAATTCATTGTGTCAAAATGTTATATGTTTGTTGTATTTATGATGTTGTAGAAAGAATAAGATATGAGAGATTACTTCCCGAATGTGGTCGAGATCAAAAATGACCACACGCCACGCTGCCATACGGGAAAGATGCTGAGGGGTGGTCAACGAGCTGGCCACTGTCCGACAACGAGGCAGCCACGAGCGAAAATACATTAACTGTGAACTGTGTGGTTAATGCTGTTCATTTAGTAGCCTAAATGGTTCCATATGGTGTTACATGGGTTACGTAGTAGTGTGGTTTTAACTACGGTGCGACTAGGAGCCACTGGTACCTTCAGTGAGGTTACAGCTGTGCTGTAGATAGAAACCTCTCAAAGTAACCGATTTATTAATTAACCGATTTTACGTTTTTTATTTCTATTATTTCCTGTAATACCCGGCCCGGGTGGCCGAGTGGTTCTAGGCGCTACAGTCTGGAACCGCGCCACCGCTACGGTCGCAGGTTCGAATCCTGCCTCGGGCAGGTGTGTGTGTGATGTCCTTAGGTTAGTTAGGTTTAAGTAGTTCTAAGTTCTAGGGGACTGATGACCTCAGAAGTTGAGTCCCATAGTGCTCAGAGCCATTTCCTGCAATAAACGTGGAAATGGAGAAAATATTGAAAAATTTTCACTCTCCCAGTTTCAAGATATACGGAACCAACATAATAAATTAAATATTGAAATAAGAAAAAACGTAATCCGTCCACCGTTCGCTGCTTTTCTCGAAAAGTAGCAACTGACTGAACGCTTCAAAAATACCACCAGTATTCTTCTATTGATTCCAAATTTTGAAACTCTGCTCAGAAATCATTAGTTATCGGGGATCATACCACTATTGGGCTTTACGGATAGTCAGTGCTAAAGGGTGAGAACTGCGGTTGAAGAACTCTGGTTTTCGTGATAATTTTTCCGTCTTCAAGAGCTAGAAGTAGATAAAGGCATGTTATGTAGACACAAGCAGCAAGTCATCTACTTTCTGCCTTTATTGTACATCATAACTGAATGGTACTTAAGTTTTTTATTTATTGCTCTTTGATACCATTACGTCCTTCCTCTTCTCTATTTCATAGAAATGGCAGACCAATTTTTAATCTTTTAAAGTACATGAAGCATTATATATCATTACTACGTCACTTCGTAAAACTATTTCCGGGCTAGGGTTGGTGCCGTTCTGCAATACAACAGATATCCGGCGACAACAGCGAGAAACTACCGTATATGCAGGTGGGGTCAAGTCTTCCACACAGTACGTACACGCGTACCCTAAGCCACGGCACACGGCAGCAGGGACATTGTTATCTCAGCAGTATGGTAGCATTTCTTATGCCGTGTGTTTGTTGCTTGTTTCTGTCGGCACTGGTATTAAAACAGCAGTGATCGCTTTTCCTATTTTCCATAATAATGTAATATATCAGAACTTTGAAAATATTACGGATAAATATGACTCTTTTTACTAAAAAAGGTCTATTGAAAAACGAAAAATTGAAGGTCTGCTTTTATCGATAATTAATATTTCAGTTCTTTACTAGGCTGTAAGGAAAACGAGATCAAACAAACAGCGAAAAATACCGGTTGTTCAGAATTAAAATGCCGGTATCGGTTTTATGCGGTTGGTTTTTCCCAGCTCTACAGCTGCCTGCTGTAAACCAAACACCTTCTACTGATTTTACCGAGCTAGGTGGCTCACTGGTACCACATGAATTTCGTGTTCTGGAAGGTAGCAGTTCAAATCCATATCCGACCACCTCGATTTATAAAACCATGTCCAAAGATAAACATTTGTTTATCGACCGACTTGGTTACTGACTGCCATAGCACTGTATAGGCTTTCTCTAGGGCTCAGATTTTAATGACCTAAAAAGAATATGAAAGCATTTAGAACCTAAAACTTACGTAAATATGACCTTAAAAAATAAAGTATGGTTTTATATAAGTTTGTTTTAAAAATTCTAGTTGATTTTTTATAGCATGTAATACAAAATTTACTGCTAAAAAAATTGTAGTTACAGTACTTATTTTTTACAGTTACTGAAACGAACTAGCCCTTACTTTTGAAATGTTTGCATATGTCTGAAAAGAATACGAAGTAAAGTGAAAACAATAACAGGTATTCAACTAATAAAACTATGTTTTTACTACAGCACACCACATGTTTAAAGTATACCAAATTAGTTAACGCGTCCTGTCAGTCTTCCGTTTTCGCAGAGCTGCACTGGATCACATTGATCGGAACTCTTGGTTTGTTGTTCGCAGCACGATTCGCTAGATGGAAACAAGAGACTTCAGTTTTTGATGTGCCTGGGATCAGTCTCCAGGTCTTAAAGAAAGTTGACATCTTCTTTAGATCCTCCGTAAGAATTCGTTCACCATCTTCAGAATTACTGCTCTGTACTACCAGTGCGATGTCATCAGCATAAATGAATTTAGTTGATATTGTGGTTGGTAAATCATTAATGTATAAATTGAATAGTGATGGGGCTAAAACAGATCGCTGTGGTAGTCCATTATTTAGTTTCCGTTTGTGGCTTTTTGAGCTGCCTACAAACACTTCAAATTGCCTTTCACTAAGCATGTTGGATATTAGATCCACAATTTCTCGACTTGGTACAACTTGCAGTAGGTTGTAGATCAGTCCCAGTCGCCAGACAGTGTCATACGCAGCTATCAGGTCGATGAAGCTGTTGATTTCAGATGGCCTTGAAACCCTGCTTCAATATGGGTAGTTAGGGCAAGAACTTGATCGGTGCAGCTGCGTCCTTGTGTCTGAAGCCAGCTTGTTTGGGAAGGGTAGCAGCCTCGTTAAACGGTGCTATTCTGGTTAACCTGCTTCAATATGGGTAGTTAGGGCAAGAACTTGATCGGTGCAGCTGCGTCCTTGTGTCTGAAGCCAGCTTGTTTGGGAAGGGTAGCAGCCTCGTTAAACGGTGCTATTCTGGTTAGGAGGACTCGTTCCAAAAGTTTGAAAGTACACTTGAGCAGTGCTATAGGGCGTTAGCTTTCAGGGCTGTCTTCAGCCTTGCCAGGTTTGAGATTGGCTATAACTATCGACAGTTTGAATTGTCTGGGAAGTTTGTTCTCTTTGAGTATGTAAGTAAAGAGCGAAGTGAGCCAGCGTATGCAGTGTGGGCCCATGTTCTTAATAAATTCATTATAAATGTTGTCGGGGCCAGCAGCCTTACCGACTTTCAGTTGCTTGACTGCACTTTCTACTTCCGCTATGGAGAAGGGCCTGGAAAGCGGCTCGTTTCTTGGGGCACTGCGCCTGAGGTTAGAGAGTTTACATTTTACTGCTCTGGTATGATTCTTGTCTCTCTTTGCCCTTGTGATGTCTGCGATCCGGTGGCGATGAGGTCGGGACTTAATTTAGGATACGGCTTTTTGAGGTGTTGCTTGCCAGTTAGCCCGTTCAAGACTCTCCATGCTTTCCTACTTGACTTGGCAAAGTTCATTTCTTTGAGTGTAGCTTCCCATTTCTCTCGTCTGTTCTTGTTTAAAGAGTGGAGTAGCTGTGAGCCCACTGTTTGATTTCTAGAACTTTGGTATTCTTTATATAAAGCCTCACTTTCTTGGTTCCAGCCAGGCACATATTCCTTTCTGTAACCCCTAGGAATGTTTGACTTAGCAGCTTTGATAACTAGTCTAACGAATTCATCGTAGTTGTTTGATGTTGTCTGTCTTCAGAGCTAAGTTGGAGTCAAGGTCTTTTGAGAATCCATCCCTGTTAGCTCGTTGAAAATTCCATGTGGGTAGGGGCATTGAGTTTACAATTGTAATTTTTAAACAAATATCTGTCATAACAGGATGGTGTTGGCAGTTTGGGAAGTTAGACAGAACAGTGCGAGTGGCGTTAAGTGGTTGATCTAGCTGATCTTTGGACACAAATACCAAGTCTGGGTTGTAATCCTTATTCCAGCGTGCAGAGTGGAAGGTTCCCTTGTCTTTCACATCAAAGACCAAGTGCATGCTGGTAGTTTCTGCCCATTGAGCTGGTAACTCCCCATTGAAATCGACGGTGTCGTACCGCCAATCCGTTTGATGGTTATTAAAGTCTCCAGTGTATATACAATGGTGATCGAAAGCTGGCAGAACTGTGGAGGTCCAATTCACACTTGGAAGTTTGTACAGGTTGACAATTTCTAAGTCGTTTATCTGGATAACTATTGTGTAGATGTGGTTCACGACTGTAGAATCAATTACATGCATTCCGTTTAGGCTTGACTTCACATAAGTGGCTATTCCATATTGTGGATGGTGGATATCTTCGACCAGTGTATAAACAGGTATTCGTCCTCTACGCTGAAGATCTTGCTCATCTTTGTTATGTGTTTCTTGAATGTTGACAACATCAATGTTAATTTCATGCAGTTGCTTCTGTAGATACATTTGGCAGAGCTTATGCCTTCAATATTAAGCTGCATAATGCGAACTAGGTGTTTCTCGTCTCTAGTTGGATGATCCTGAAAAGGACGGTTATTGGTTATGTTTCCGGGCATATTGTATATACCATATGACACTGTTGCTCGTTTAGCACTACCCAGCGGTCACGTGTAGGGTAATTTAGCTTATACCGACGTACGTGAGCAACGATCTGCTGCCGAGTACTGTGCACCTGTCTGGTTGGAAAGAGTACGTGTGAAGAAGGTAGACACAAAACTTAACGACACAATGCGCTGCATTACTGGTTCCATCAAATTAGCCTCATGCCACTGGTTACCTGTACTGAATCACATACCTCCACCTCACTTAAGGCGGAAACAAGCTCTACTGAGGGAGGTTCAAAAAATGGCTCTGAGCACTATGGGACTCAACTGCTGAGGCCATTAGTCCCCTAGAACTTAGAACTAGTTAAACCTAACTAACCTAAGGACATCACACACATCCATGCCCGAGGCAGGATTCGAACCTGCGACCGTAGCGGTCTCGCGGTTCCAGACTGCAGCGCCAGAACCGCGCGGCCACTTCGGCCGGCTACTGAGGGAGGCCAAGAAAATCTTTGCACCACCCTCTCTACCATTGCACCAGGAATTCTGTCATCCGCCACAGCAACGATTGCGATCAAGAATACCAGCAAGTGTTGCTGCAGGACAACTCCTCACGGATGGTTTTGATCTAAATGAAAGCTGGAAGCATGGATGGTCAACAAAAAGATTGGGAACAAGAGCCCATCACCTTGATCCCACAAAGAAGCCAAAAGGTTTTGACTTACCGACGGCCGGTCGAAGTGGCCGAACGGTTCTATGCGCTTCAGTCTGGAACCGTGCGACCGTTACGGTCGCAGGTTCAAATCCTGCCTCGGGCATGGGTGTGTGTGATGTCCTTAGGTTAGTTAGGTTTAAGTAGTTCTAAGTTCTAGGGGACTGATGACCTCAGATGTTAAGTCCCATAGTGCTCAGATCCATTTGAACCAACCTACCGAGGAACCTCTGGTCCGCCTCAACAGGTTAAGAACTGGACATGGTTGTTGTAGCTACTTCAGATACAAATGGGGCTGGATCACTTCACCAATGTGTGAATGTAATCAAGAAGAGCAGACAATTGAACATTTAGTCCAACGCTGTCCACTTCATTCATACCCTGGAATTCCCGACGACTCTCACACCCAGCTTAATTAATTGGTTGAAAAAGACGGATTTTAAGATGTAATCTTGTCTTATATCATATTTATATTGTATAAAATTACTTGACTTCTATCAACTGTATATTGTATAAAATCACCATACGATTAAATAAACTGGATCACAAGGTGCATTTACAAGTTTTCCATTTTCAAATATCTACGGTTGTAGCTGAGGATAGTTCTGTACCTGGAAAAGCTCCTTTCCACATCATAGAACGCCACAGGAGCGTATTTGAAGGCAGCGAGGTCACTGCAGGCCAGCTTTGGTGTATTCTCTTCAAATGTTGTGGTATTCCCAGATGGACTGTCGCTAATTTGGTACGTTATAGAATATCCAGGATTCCGCTGGAGGGTACTTCGTGTTTTGTTGTTCACATCGTCAGCCGCATGACAACGAGCTCGACCCTCCACACTCTGCACACGTTGCACAATATCCAGGACGTCACACAGCTCGGTACCAGTAGCTTCCAGTCGTGTGATGGCTTTTGATACTGCAGAAAAGTTGGTATTGATGTATGCGAAGATTCCGGACAAGGTATCTGTAGAGACCTCTTTCATGATTTTGATAGTACTAGAATAATCGACATCAGCCTCACGAAAGATTGCCCTTTTTTTTATGGACTTGGTGGAATAATACTTAGCAGCATTAAGCCAAGAATCCCACCATGTAATAACAGGTTGAGGGGGGCAGGGGGAGGGGGGGGGGATGACAGTGAAGGTGCCTGTTCCTTGAATCTCTACACCGGTAGGGGAGATTTCACATAGATTTTCTTGACACAGTACATTAATTTGTCCTCATGAGAGTAATTGGACTGAACCTTCTCAGCAACTCTTTCTGTCGCACGTGCAAAGCGACTAACGTACAGCCTACTAATGGAAAAAATCTGAATGCCCTTGACTACTTTAACCCGGTCTGAAGTACCATATGTTACCAGCAGGAAATTGTTGTCTGTGTAGATGTGGTTCACGACTGTAAAATCAATTACATGCATTCCGTTTAGGCTTGACTTCACATCATCCGGCCAAGTCGCTTCATAGAGATGTGAAAAAGATGGCAATTATCAAATTGCTTACTTTCTCGAGAGTTTCACACCTTAAGAACATTTCTCCAGGTCCGACAATTTTTAGAACACCGTCCGCAGCTCGTGGTCGTGCGGTAGCGTTCTCGCTTCCCACGCCCGAGTTTCCGGGTTCGATTCCCGGCGGGGTCAGGGATTTTCTCTGCCTCGTGATGACTGGGTGTTGTGTGATGTCCTTAGGTTAGTTAGGTTTAAGTAGTTCTATGTTCTAGGGGACTGCTGACCATACATGTTAAGTCCCATAGTGCTCAGAGCCATTTGAACCATTTTTTTTAGAACACCAACAACATTTGTAACAACGCCCACTCATATCAGTGCTTTCACCTGTGAACACCCACACCTTTTGGTCAGCAATACTAATTCGTACACTTCCTCGTAACACACGGGTAAATAGTTTTTTCTCAATGTAGATTCTTCAGGGACTGGATGTGTTGCGCACTTCTCCAAGAACTGTCTGGAGCGTGGATTCTTCAACTTCTCCATTGGGATGTTGCAATTTAAGACGCTTTTCTGCTCTAACTTTAACTTCACATAGTTTACAAAATTATGTTTCCCCGCTTGTCCTCAAGAACTTCTCTCCAAAAACATGAACAAGAGTTTGCAACTTCATGCTGTTGGAGCACTTTACTTTCGGCATGTTGAATCACCCAAATTTGTAATCAAACAGAATAGTGTGACCACGTGTACGATATTTATTACGTCGGAAGCCGCCTCTGTTGACTTCGAGAGCGTTTTATTGGTCCCGTGCAACAATGTCTTATTAAATACAAAATGACTTGGATACGATATCTGCGTGGTGTAAAAAGTGGCAGTTGACCCCGAAAAACAAAATGTTTGAGGACCGCCACATGACGTCTAAACAAATTACATTACATTTCGGTGATACTAACTCACACAAACTTAAATACTGTCGATTCAACTAAATACCCACAATTACAGACATCGGAGATAATTTTATGGCTAAGATGCACCGACGGCTGCATTTTATAGGCAGAACACTTAGAAGATGTAGTAAAGAGATTACTGCAAACACTTCATTTGCCCGTCGTCTTAGGGAGTATTGCTACACGGTGTAGAGTCCTTACCAGAAAGCCAAATAGGTGTGACGGAAGACGTCGCAAAACTTCAAAGAAGGGCAATTCATTTTGTATTATCACGTAATAGGGGAGAGTGAATCACGAACGTGATAAGCGGCTTCGTGTAACAGTCACCAAAAGAAACGTGTTTTTTCGTTGCGACTAAATCTTTTAACGAAATTACAGACACTAACTTTCTACTTCGTATGTCATACAGTTTGTTGACTAAGTAGGGAAAAAAGATAATCGCGATAAAATAAGAGAAATCGGAGGCCGCACAGGGAGATACAAGTGTTCACTTTTCCCCGTGTGCTATTCGAGAGTCGAAAGGTCGAGAAATAATCGCTTAGTATTTCTAAGACACCTCACCGTTACGAATGTTTATAACAGCAAATGACAACGACATATAAATGTGTCAGCTTGTATAAAGTAGACATGGCTTAAAGCCAAAACATCTGCACTTGATAATGGCCTAAGGCCGAAATTGCAATAGTGGAAATAAAAAGTTTAACAGTCACTGGCGTAAACATGATATCTTTCAAGAAATTTCACATGAAAATTAATTTAAGTTTGAACTGCAGTAATCGTACTCATACAGATGTAAAGTATCCTTTATGTATGGCTAGATGTCAGTACGCCCAAATGAAGTGCCTCATTACGAACGATTCTACAATTCTTTCGAACACGAAATTATATCTATGATACATTTATACGAGCTTGTTGCACCTGTTTCAGGTAATTCGCGTTGCATTAAAAACGATTATTTCAACGCGGCAGAATTTGGAACCTTTTTTCCTGTTTAAATCGGTGTCGAGAGTGAAATTGCAACGAAGATTCAATTTACTTACCAACATGGGAATACACGCCCTATTAAAACATCAAAAACCAGAAAGTTAGAATCGTGTTTCAGATCCAATTAAACTAATCCCGCCAGTATTTCGGCTTAATCTCCCTCCGATGTCCCCCACAACAGATGTGAAACATTCACCAGCTACCAACCGAGTCCTCTGGAAAAGCAGATTATCCAGGATTAAAACAAAAAGGCTGCTCAAATCATTCACGTTCGATAAAAATCACGTATGTTTCACAGTTACGATAAAAAGGCAGAGTTGGAACGAGCACTCAGGTCTCCCTTCGAAATCAGAATTTGATAGCCTCACAGGCTAACATAAAACAATAGTTGTCCGCCTCAATAGCTGAGAGAAAACGGCACGATAGTTCAGCGTGTTCGGTCAGACAGTTAACTGCTCTCTGTAATAAAAAATCTGAGTGAACGGATCAACGATGAACTTGAACAGGTGTCATAGGACGTCCGCCCCGGACAAAAACAACGAATCTTAACGAACAAAATGAGATAAAAAAATGGTCAGCGAGACGGAATGCTATGCAAAGGGACCCGGGTTCGATTCCCGGCTGGGTGTGTTGTCTTCATCATCATCTCATCATCCCCATCGACGCACAAGTCGCCGAAGTGGTGTCAACTAAAAATACTTGCATCAGGCGATCGGTCTACCCGATAGGAGGCCCTAGCCACACGACGAAACTAAGGGTTGTGAAATAATACCTACTGATTCAAAAATGGTTCAAATGGCTCTGAGCACTATGGGACTCAACTGCTGTGGTCATAAGTCCCCTAGAACTTAGAACTACTTAAACCTAACTAACCTAAGGACAGCACACAACACCCAGCCATCACGAGGCAGAGAAAATCCCTGACCCCGCCGGGAATCGAACCCGGGAACCCGGGCGTGGGAAGCGAGAACGCTACCGCACGACCACGAGATGCGGGCCCTAGTGATTCATTCGGAAAGTACGAGAAAATATTTTATACAGTCTCAAGGTAAATTTCTAAAGTTGAGCGCTATATTGGCGTGGAATGGGCTGGGTTCTCTGGTCCAACTGAACCGATCATTAACTGGACAAGGTTATGTTCAGTTACCTGAAGATCATTTGCATTCATTCATGGACTTCGTGTTCCCAAACAATAATGGAATTTTTATGGATGACAATGCGCCATGTCACAGGACCACAATTGATTGCTATTGGTTTGAAGAACATTCTGGACATTTCGAGCGAGTGATTTGACACCCATATAGCCCACCATGAGTCCCATAGAATATTTTTGGCACATAGTCGAGAGGTGTTCGTTAACAAAATCCTGCACCGGAAACACTTCCACAATATGGCCGGCTATAGAGGCAGCATGGCTCAGTGTTTCTCCAAGGGATTAACAACGACGTTTTGAGTCTACGCCACGTCGAGTTGATGCACTACGCCGGATAAAGGGAGATCCAACACGATATTAGGGATATTAGAAGATATCCTATGATTTTGACATCTCAATGTATTTCACAAGAAATCGAAAGCCTTGGGCAGCCTTTCTGATCTACGGCTGTTCATCTGTTACCCACAACTCACGGAAACTGATAAGATCATGATCCCATGCACGCACACCTCACTATGATGTTCTGTTGTTAAAAACCGAATAATGGTTTGATGCAGCTCTCCGCGCTAAATTATCCTGCGCAAGTCTATTCATTTCCGGATAACAATCCCAACCTTCATCCATTTGAACTTGCTTACGGTAGTCTATTCTTATTGCCCCATATCCCAGCATCGCTCCATGGCGTCCCAGATAGTCAAACAGCTTGTGTTCAGATAATATGGGGTAGAGGAGGATGGAGGCGGGAGATTGGTTAGAAATACACGTAGGCTACACACCTGAATCTCAAATATAGAACTAATAGGTCTACAACCTTGCTTCCGCCGTTTTTTCTCGAAGTTCGGGGCTTTATTGTGAAAAACTTACAAAAAATTACGATTCATATTATTGCCCATCGCTGGCCACGACATTCTACCATATATTGGATAGCATACGAATCCCTTGGCGGAAGAACTGGGCGTCTTTTGTGGAGATCCATGAACCGATTCAATTTTGCACTTGTCCATATGATCCGAAGTGCTGATCAGCCATACTGTATGCCGCTGATCGAAAAAGGTGATAGTCTCAGAGAGCAACGTATGGAGAATACGGCGGGAGGGATAGGACTTCTCATTTCAACGTTTCCATGTATATTTTGACGGGTTTTGCGACATGGGGTCGAGCACTGACCTGCTGCAAAGTTGCCTTTACGTATCTATCGCTGTTTTGTGGCCCTTTGTGTTTCAGTGCTGGGCTCGAACGTATCAATTGCTTTCGATAATGATGTCCTGTGACTGTCCTGTGACTGCCTTCGCCTGTTTCAGTAGCTACGAAAACGTTCTGTCTTCCAACGCCATGCCGGTCTTCGACATCAAACTCCCCATCCTTAAGGCGTTGAAAACGTTCTATGCACGTTCTTCCACCAATAGTTCCCTCACCATTGGTCTTACCCAGCATTTTAAGAGCCACAGCTGCAGATTTCTTCATGTTAAAGCAGAAAATTAAAACTTCCCGCAAATGGCAAGAAATGGGTACGTAAGTTGACGTATTTAATCGAGAATAACCTTATGATACAATCACAAAGCGATTAATATTTTTATGGCATTATGATACCTAAGCTTATTGTATTACACCTATGAGCAACCATGCGAACCCCACTTGCCGCTACTGCCGCCTGTTGCAAAGCGGAGGAAGCAAAGTTGTAGACCTAACAAATTTTGTATTTGATTTAATATCTTTAACAAATTCCAGCAATAGTTTTGACAAATAGTCGAACTGTGTGCCTATGGAGTATCGCTTCAATTGTGCAACTCGATCCAACAGTTCCTCTCATAAAGATCGCAGTAGGTAGTAATCGATGGAAGATCATCGAGTAAAATATCCGGCGTTCCCAGTATTATAGGCTCTCTGCTGTTTCTAATCTAAATAAACGATTTAGGATTTAATCTGAGCAGCCACCTTAGGCTGTTTGCAGTTGTCGTTAGTAAAGTTATACGAAAATCACAACCAACTGCAAAATGACTTGGCCATGATACCTGAATGATACGAAGAGTGGCAACTATCTCTAACAAGGAAAAGTGTGATGTCATCCACATGATACCAAAAATAAATGAGTTAAATTTCGATTACAAGATAAATCACGCAAATTTGAAGGTTGTCATTTCAACTAAATACCTATTAATTATTTACGAGCGACTTTGGAAATTTCGCGTAGACTAGATAATGTTGTGGGAAAGACAAACTAAACACTACGTTTTACTGGCGGGACACGTAGAATGTGCAAAAAGTCTACTGAAGATATTGCCTATACTACATTTGTCCGTCGTCTGCTAGAGTATTGCTGTGCGGTATGGGATCCTTACCGGTTAGGATTGACGGAGGACAACGAGTAAGTGCAAAGAAATACAGATCGTTTTGTATTAACACGAAATAGGGGAGAGAGCGTCATGAGTATAGTAAGCGAGACGGTATGGATAAAGGGTTTTTTGTTCAGGCGGGATCTTTTCACGAGATTTCAATCACCAACTTTGTCCTCTGAATGTGTAAATATTTTACTGTCGCCAACCCACAAAGAGAGAAAAGACCATCACAATAAAATAGGAAAAATTAAAGCTCGTACAGAAAGATTAGTGTTCATTTTACTCACGAGCTGTCAGAGAGTAAAATGGTAGAGAAATAATCTTAAGGCGGCTCGGAGAACTCTCTGCCAGGGGCTTAAGTGTGAACTGCACAGTAGTCACTCAGATGTAGATGCAACAGAATTAAGTGGATCAGATTGTTCACTTAAGGTTGTCTGGACCCAGTGGATCAGTTAAGCTACTTATGAGTATCGATGTTATGACGACGTACATTGGATGTGTATAAGCAGTAAAGTGCTACTTAGGTACAAGAATTAAGCCATGGCCTGTATTTCAGCTGTCATCGTCAGCACTCCGTCTTTCATAGTCGAAAGTTGGTGACCCGTCACACAATCCTCTTAACAATCTTTCTCCATTTTCCCCGATCTCGGAGTAGCTGGCCCCATGTTTGGTATGTCTTCTCCTTTATCTAGACCTGCAAAGTCTTCAGTTTGCTTGGATGATCATATTTTCCAAGTTATCGCCTGTCGCCAAACAATGTGACTAAAGACCTGCAGGATTCGCTGGAAACAAATATTGGACAACCTCTTCTGCACCCTGAGCACTTGATGGACTGATTTGTTGGTCCGTTTGTCCATTCATGATATTCTCAGTAACCTCCGATATGCCCACATCTTAAAAGCGTCAATTCTTTTGCGGTGCCCTTAAGTCATGGTTCATATTTCTGCTCCACATAGGAAAGCTGGAAGCACGAGAGATTTCAGCATTCTGACTTCAGTATGTCTGACTAGGACTCGGTCTTTCCAAATCACTATCAGCTTCGATTAAGCATGCCTATGCAGAACACTTCTGTGTCGTATTTCGTGCGTACAGCCACCCTGTTTCTGAACCACTGGGCCCATGTAGATAAAGTTAACAACCTCTTCATTTTCCGATAGCACGTCAATAGCTAGTAATGACTCACCTCTATTAATTATCATGATCTTGGCCATTTTCTTATTAAATGACAATCCAAGTTTCTCGCCTTCTCTCTCAACTCTGTCTAGCAGTTCCTTCATTTCCACTTGTGATTCTGCACACAGAGTGGAGTGATTGACAAATCTTAGATTACTGATTCTCCAAACCGGATCACGCCAGTAAAGCAATGAAGACTTTTTTTCATAATCTCTTCTCCATAGATGTTAAATGGAACCGGTGATACAATGCACCCCTATCTAACTCCTTTTCATAGTTCAAAAGGAATTGAAATAGTTTTATCTAGTCTGTCAGAGTATAGATTGCTGATAGTGGTAATAAGATGATCAGGAACGTCCACTTTTGCTAGTATGCTCCGCGTTCTTCCCATCTAACATAGCCGAAAGCCTTGTAGTCCAAGAAAAAGAGAACTACTGGAGTTCTGAATTCCCTAGATATTCTGTTAGCAGTCTCACACTAATAATCTGCTCTCGTGTTCCTTTATTACGCACAAATCAACCTTACTCTGGTGGTATACTTTTATCTAAGCAGGTTCTCAGGCGTTAATGGATAACATACGCTAGAAGAATTTTGCTGGCATGTGAAATTAATGAAATGTTTCTGAAATTCTCATAACCCAGTAATCTAACCACGTCCCGTTATTCCATCTGCTGTTACGTATTTCATGCATGCTTTCCAAACCAAATCCCCAGATGCTTTGATCATTTTAGTCGTAGTAAGGTCAGGTACAGCTGCTTTGATATTTTTCTATTTAGCTTTAGCTTTTCGGATATTACGTTTCTCCTCTACTGCAATGTTTGCTCGCCATGTTTTCTATTTTTATACGCGTGTAACTCGTTGCAGTATGTTCTACACCGATCAGCAGCTAGTTCTACATTGATTAGAGGTGTTCCATCCCCTTCTGCCACCAATGTTGCTGGTCTGAAGGATCTTGTTAGCTGCTTTATTTCATTGAACAGGCACATGGTCACATTGCAATCCCAGAATTTTTAAATTCTTGCACAAGTTGCATTGATGTAATTATTTTTAGTCTCTTCGGCAGCTTTTCTGTATTAATGCCGATAACATGCGGTACTGCTGAGTACCCTGTAACTCTCTCACCTTCGGTACTTCTCTGTCCTCAATGATTTGTATGGTTTGGTTATTAATCAAGCTGTTTAGGTTCTTCACTTTTTTGCTATCCTTGACTACCTCTACAGTTGTTTTAACTAATTAAATTTTATTCAACAAAAACTTATCTACTGTATTCCGTATGCAGTTTTAAACAGACACTTCCTACGCAAATAAAATAAAATTCTGTAAAGGTAAGTATGTCATAAATATTATTAGGTTGATCAGTAAGTTCATAGCGTTTTTGTTTTGCATGTTGCAAGTTGTCTTCAGGAAGTCATTCCGCACTCACCTTTTTTACCTGATTTTTCGCCTTCAGAGTTTCACCTTTCCCGCTCTCTATCGAACAACCTTCAACGAACTTCCTTTCCGCATGAAAATGCGCTCCGAACATGAAGTGCTTCGACTCAAAACCACGTGATTTCCACATTCGCGGAATCTAAAAGTTACACCAGCGTTATCAGACTGTTATAAATACGAGGGTGGTTTGAAAAGTTCTCGGAACCGAATAGAAAAAAAGGTACTTGAGTCACTGAAACTTTCTTTCATTTTTCAGTGTAGTTTCCTTGTTGATTAATGCACTTGGTCCGACGACGTTCCAGTGCCTTGAACCCATCTCGAAAATGAGTTTCCTCCAGGCCTGCAAAATAGTTGTCAGCTCCGGGTATGAAATCTTCGTTTGAAGTGAATCATCGTCCACCAAGAAAAATTTTCAGATTAGGGAAGAGATGGAAGTCTGACAGAGACATATGAGGTGAAAGAGGCGGGTGTGGCAGCAGTTCATACCTTAGTTCGTGTAATTTTGCCATGACGACGGCACACGTGTGCGGGCGCGCGTCAACAGTCGCGGCATCCATCTTGCAGATAATTTTTTCATTTCTAACTCTTCAGACAAAATGTGATATTCCCTTTCAAACGACATCTGGCAAGCGTGAGCAGTTTCACGCACTTTCAATCGGCGATCCTCCATGACCATTTCGTGCACTTTTGCAATGGTTTCTGGAGTAATGACACATCTCGGCTGACCACTGCGTGGATCGTCATCTAAGCTCTGCCGACCAAATTGAAATTCATTTGTCCACTTGGCAACAGTTGAATATGAAGGAGCAGAGTCCCTCAATGTATTCTGGAAATCGGCGTGAATGTCCTTTTGTGGGGCGGCGGGTGGAATAATTGTTAATGTTCCTATTTTTCATTTAATGCTGTTGTTTGCCGTTCTCAACACTGGCTCTCTAACTACAATATTGGCAACCAGAAAGTGAGTAGCAAAACGTGAAGCCTGTAATTCCTAGTGCCCACTTCATCTGAGAAATACATTTATAGCTACAGCTTATAGCTCTGAGGAATTAGGAGATTGTCTGGGATTCATAATCAAAAACCATTCTCTCTAAATGTTCACTATATTCTGAAAGTCACAGACCAAAAAGACTCCACACAATCCAACTACCAGAGCAGTTCAGAGTCCAATGCGCTGATGCAACTATAACTGTTCAAATTAAATGTTTAAGTGAATGCTCGCCATAATTTGATGATAATGTTCATCAAACGCCATGCTAATAATGGTAGAATGTCTATCCTGCGGCGGGACGTGAAAATACGACATACGCAAACTAAAGATAGATCATTAACGTCATCCCAAAATTAACGCTTCACTCGAAAACTATTTCATGGTTACGCGTATCCCGAGTAACTTATTACTGCATCCTGAGGCTGTTTATATCAACGATACCGACGCGACGCGACTCCCGGCACAGGTCGTGCGCTAATCAGCGTCTGGAGGGAACTGGGGCCTTCATTTCTCTCGCAGTGTTCTTACATATAAAGCCGCGGTGCGGACGGCTAAGGGAACGCCTAATCAAATCTGCTCTCCCGACTAGCCGCTGGGCTAGTAATGCACCACTTTAAGTTATCGAATAAATCATTGCTTCCTTTGCTGATGGCCGATGAAGCTTTCAATTTAATTGTGCAATCAGCACATAAGTAAGTAATCATAATAAAAGTCTGACGTGCCTAAGTCAAATATTTTGCGCGAAAGAATTAATTTAATTACACTACACACAGTAGACGAGCTCTGAACTTGCTCTTTGGAGATATGCTATAGCGATAGTTTTATAGTTATTCTGTTGAAACTTCTCACATTTTTATGATTATAGCGGATCTCCCTTCTACTTAAATTTAAACATCCTAGCTTTATTTATTCGCCTACTTAATCTATCTTGCTTCCTTAATTTCTAAGACAAAAACCAGAAAATCATTAATTTCAACTAAAATTTTAATTTGTGAGATCCAGAATATTGTTTCTACTAAATTATTATGCAAAAGGAATCTAAATATAAATTTTTAAGTTTCTAGCTCTTTTTTGTTGCGCCAATGATTTTTACAGAAAAACATCCAAATTTCGAAAATGGTTCAAGTTATTGAACTGATATGCAACACATATTGATTTTGTATTACTCCTGACATGCTAGAAACTTTTCAGGTTATTTATTTCATTTTAAAGTATTGCGCAATATTCATGACGTCAGAGCTAGTTACAGCGGACTAGGTTGCCACACAATGGAAAGACTGATGTGAATTTTATAAGGCGTGAGTATGCTGCTTCCCTACACTTTGCTTTCATGCATTTCTTTACGAAATACTTAACCACTGCTCGATTCGCGATTTTTCCCATTTTCACAAATCACTACACGGGACCAACAGAGCCACGTCATCGCCACAGCTCTCTTCCAAGAGCACTGACGTGGCACGGGTTTACAGGCAACAATCCAATGAATACCACGTGAACAACTCGTTGCGCTAGCACTGACCTCTCGTGGTGATTCCGGGAACTTTTCAAATCACCCTCGTAGTCAATCAGAATGTATTATTGATGACTAAGGTCTCTGTTATGTGTATCTGTTGTATTTATCAAACTTACGGAAAAACGCTACGAAATTACTATGCACCAACCCAGTATTAGAGACATGTACTTGGTTGCGTGTCGCACCGTATTTCATAGTGATTGCGATACAACTCGGTTTGTCAGGATTTCGCGAGGGAAATCTAAGGCACTGTTCAGCTTTTCTGACCCACAGTTGATCAACTACTACCCACAACTCACGGGAGCTGACCAGTCCATGGTACAAGGCGCGCACTTCTCACTATGTTGTTGTGTGGACTGCTTTGGTGCAGCCCTCCACGTCATTCTATCCTGCGGAAGCCTCTTCATCTCCTAATAACAACAGCAACCTACATTCATTTCAACTTGCTTACGATAGTCTATACTTAGTCTACCTCTACAACTTTACCCCCACCCTACACCCCACCCAACATCCCTCCCCAATCTGTCTATGGCGTCCCAGATGGAGCCTTTTTTTTTTCAGGTAATACGTGGAAGAGCATGATGGAGGGGGCAGAGTGGTTCCGAACCACTTTAGGCTACACACCTGAATCTCAAATGCAGAACTAAACTGTGTTTCCATTAGACGTCTGCCAACGAGTTCCAGCATTAGTTGTAATAAATAATTAAACTGCGAGCCTATTGCTTCAGTTATATGATGGAATTCTAGATTCTTCACAGAAAGGTCACAGCACGTATAATCGACCGAAAATCATCGAGTAAAACATAACTGCTGTCTGGCGTTTCCCAAGGAAGTGTTGTAGGTCCTCTTCTGTTCCTAATTTACATCCAGTAAAGTCATCAGAAGATCACAACCAATTGCAAAATGACTTAGACACGATATCTGAATGGTGCGAAAACTGGCAATTGTCTCTAATAAGGAAAAGTGTGAGGTCATCCACATGAATACAAAAATAAATGCGTTAAATTTCGATTACACGATAAATCACAGAAATTTGCAGGCTATCGTTTAGACTAAATACCTAGGAATTACAATTACGAACAACTTAAGTTGGAACGATTACATAGACCAGATAATGGCAGGGGGAAGACAAACCAAAAACGACTTTTTATTGGTGGGGCGCTTAAAAGATGCAACAAGTATACTAAAGGGTGATTTCCTCTCAAATCATACAGGTCATGTCAGCTCGTGGTCATGAATTTCTATATCATAAGTGTTAAGAAATAAATTATTTTCTTTTATTTTAATTTTTGTAAATGGTACGGCCTTTTGGAAAATGTATATTTTGTAAAAAAAAATGGTACGGTCTTTTGGAAAATGTATATTTTGTAAAAATCTCTTAAAACGATAGACAACATAAAAGTACTGGAGACCTGGCAGATGTTTTGCGTTAAAACTCCCTCTTAGTGTGTTGAAATTTAGATGAACCAAGCACACTTACGGGCTTCTACTAACTTACAAATTTAAGACGAAAATACGAAATTTAAATTAGTTTTTCCACTTAAGGTAAAGAGAGCTCCCGCTCCGTGGCTCACCACTGCATTACGCCAGTTAATGAATAAACGTGATGCTGCACATAGGGCCTTCAAGTGTAACCCAACTCCCGAGGCGTACGAAGCTTATAGGAAACTCCGAAATAGAACCACGCAAAGCGTGAGGAATGCCAAAATCAGACATGCCCGCTCTGTCGTATGCGGCATATCAAAACCTGCTGCACTGTGGAAAAAAGCTGCGCAGTTTCGGTATAGGGAAGCGAAGATCTGACGCTGTTTATCAAGCGTCTGCAGAAGAATTAAATGATTTCTTCTCAACAGCTGTAAACTGCCACGCAGCGACAAATTACCAGCCCCAAGATATCAATCTCTCGAGAGACAAATTTTTCCTAAAACATGTCACTACCGGCACAGTACACAAGGCAATTATGAGAATCTCTTCCGAGGCATTAGGAAATGACGGAGTGAGCATTGGCATGATTAAGAACGTCGTAGACACTATTACTCTAGTTATCACAGACATCTTCAACCTGTCTCTTGTCAGTAGTACATATCCTACTGAGTGGAAGCAAAGTTTAATTCAACCTATACCCAAGATTGACAACCCTAAGTCGCCAGGTGACTACAGGCCGATCAGCATACTACCTGCAATATCTAAAGCCCTAGAATACATCGTCCAGGAACAGCTGACGGATTACCTCAAAACTCATAACATCCACGACAAATATCAGTCAGGCTTTCGAAAGCACCATAGTACAGCAACTACATTAATCAAAGTAACTGATGACATTAAACATGCTATGGACAGACGTGAAGCTACCATCCTAACACTGCTTGACTTTAGCAAGGCTTTTGATACAGTTGACTTTGAGATATTACTAATTAAAATGAAGGAGCTGAATTTCTCAAACAGCGCAATACACTGGTTCGACAACTACCTCAAAAACAGAACAAGTCATTTGTGGGTCGGAAAAGTCATCATGGAAAAACGTGCGCTCTGGAGTTCCCCAAGGCTCCGTCCTTGGTCCATTACTCTTCTCTCTGTACATTAATGATATTTCTTCAGTGATTCACGCCTGCAACTACCATCTGTATTCCGACGACATCCAACTGTATATAAGTGCAAGCCCCAAGAACATTGCTGACGCAGTAGCGAGTATGAACGCAGATCTTTGCTCTGTTTCTCGATGGGCACAGAACCTAGGTCTGAAACTAAACCCCAAGAAATCCCAGGTCATACTTATATCTCATCCAAACTTAATCAGTCGGTACTTTCGCGAAACAGTCCCTCAAATACTCCTCAATGGTACCCAACTACCATACCAAAAAACAGTAAAAGACCTTGGAATAATCTTGGATGAACACCTAAACTGGGAAGAACAAACTGTCACAGCTTGCCGGAAATCGCTCTCCTCCCTACATACAATTCAAAAATTTAGAAAAATATTTCCAACCCATGTTAAACAAAAATTAGTCCAAACACTAGTCTTGCCTAATCTTTACTACTGTGATGTAGTTCAACACGGCACAAATAGTGAAAATTCGAGACGCCTCGAGCTAGTGATGAATGCTTGCGTTAGATACGTGTGCAATATACGGCTGTATGATCATATCAGTCCTTCATACTCCCAGCTAGGTTGGATACGCCCACATAAGGCACGCGATCTCCACACGATGTGCTTACTTCATCGATTTCTTAGCCACTGGTGCCCCCAATACTTATCTTCTCACATTAAACACCTATCATCATTCCACAACCGCAATACCAGGTCGGATACGTCTAGCATCTTGGCTGTACCTTTACATAACACAAAATCTTTCTCCGTGTCATTCTCCATCTCAGCCATACGACTATGGAACGCGCTCCCCTGTGATCTGGTCTTATCCAGAACCACTCAAGATTCAAGAGGGAACTCAAGACTTACATATTAGGGACGGTACAGCCACCATTGTTGTGCCCCTCTCATCTCCTTCTTTCTCCTCTCCATCATAGCTTCGAATTTTACCATTCTATTTCTCTTCCTCTAACCCATCTACCTCTTCTATATCTCTTTCACCCCATTCTATCGTCTTATGTCTCTGCTTGATGAGAATAACTCACAAGCTACAAGAATATATAACGAGAAAATTCCCAACTAGCAATAGGACTGACATTCATGAAAGAAAAATATGTTTACTTTCATATACATAGTCATTACTATTATTATTATTATTATTATACTTGATTGTTATAATTATTTTTTGATTGTTATAATTATCATTGTACTACTTTTATAATCTCTATTTTTTTTCTTTAACATTAATACTGTATAACATGTTATATCTCCTTAATGTCCTGTAGAAACTGAAATTTGTTGAATCTGAGTATGCCTGGTTAGGTGTAAGAGAGGGCCTGAAGGCCCTAATCTTGCCAGGCAAAATAAATGCAAATAATAATTATTAATAATAATAATAATAATAATAATAAATTTTTTTTCTAATTTGGGATCTTTTCTGTCATATTACCAGATACTACTGATGTAATTAGAGATGGTATATTCTCTGCTCCAGCTATCTATATTATGTAAATATTTATTAGTAAATATGTAAGAAATTACATTTTTACAAGTTTTTACGAATTATTTACTCGAAAACCCCCATCCCAAAACTTTTGAGAATTACCCAAAAAATTGTTTCGTGAATATGTTAGTAGTCAGTGCAAAGACAATGGACAATATTTTTCTGTGTAAAGTGTTAAAAATTTGTCAACATTCTGCATATTTGGCATCAGTGAATTTCTAGTGTAAAATATGCATGTTGGCAGCACTATTTCCAGCGCTCTTCTGTTTAGAACAAACGACTGAGAACTGGCACACAAACCATTCTGCATCGAGTGTTGTGTTTGGTTTTACCTTTTTGTTAGATACAATGTCAGCGAGGAAATACAGTAGTGAAAGAGTGAGGTGTGTGGACTACGAAAAACGACACAACAAGGTGGTGCTTAGTAGGAAAAGCGAAAAACACTTCACAGTTGTTGGAAATCTGTCAGAGGTATTGCAGAAATATCTTGATGCTCAAGTAACGGCATTAGTGTCACATCCATTGTGAAGGAATTTCTACACTCACTACTAGAAGAAATTTACTGACAAACCACCTGAACGATCACCATCACTCGTATGTGAAACTGAAGAAAACAGTGCGGAAGTTTATATTCCTGGGTGTGAAGTTGTTGATGCATTGAATGTAAGCATTTCTTCTGTAGCCCCTACTATATCCCCCCTTAAACGTTCAGGAAACGTAAGAGGCACAGGAAGAGAACAGTATATAAAAAAATGTGGAACAAATTGAAACAAGTTTTACACAAGCAACTTTGTATAATGTACATGCACCTAGTGCAGAACCTGAAGATCGCGATATGTGCACGAAATGTGATGTATTGTTTCAAAACCTAAATGCTGCTTTCTCAGCAGCCATCTATACTGAGAAGGTACAGTTACTGACACTGATACCAGGTAGCTACTCTAAGAAGCGGATGCGAAATACATACCCACGTCCTCACATTATGTGATTTCAAAAGCTCGTAAAATAAAGAATGAGAAATTTATTTGTGCATGCCCAGATTCTTACTGTGGGCATCCGTTGCAGGGTGATACACTTACTGTTGCTCTGGAATATTACCTAAGTGATGACAAAGATGGCAGCAGGCAAAGTCCTAACAGGCTGTTGTTGTCTATGTTAGTGAAAATTGTGAAAAAGTTAAAAATATATATGACAAGATCAGTAAGAGAAACATACATCCTAATGAAAAAGGAGAACCCGAATTTAAAATTTGATCTCACAAAATTCTGCTCCTTACGACCAAAATGGATAAAATGCCAGCCAGTGAAGGGAGTAATGCATGTGTATTTACTGCACTAATTTGAAACTTCTTTCTTTCGCCATAAGCAGTGTCACAGGAAAAAAGTACACAGAGATGAGCCTGATGCTTCTGTGTATATATCGAGAGCCGCAACATAGATGTTTGTTGCATGAGTATGCAATGTGTGCTGGTGCTGAAGTGACGACTGTTGACGCATTGCACCTTCAGGATACAGACAATGACGTAACCTTTGCATTGTAGGAGGGAGGAAAGTCGGTGAAGAAGACAGTAGAGCCAAGGAACTTTGTTACAGACGTTAGGCATTGGGTCATGAAGGGAATAGCTAACCATCATATTCAGAGCATTCAGAGACAGGCCATAGCAGAAGTAAAATCAGCCTCATCCAGCATACTGACACATTAGCACTTCATTTCGACTTTCCTGTGATCTGGTCTGCTGCTTTGCAGAACGAAATTCAAAGTTGCCATTGGCACACATCGCCGGTATCAATATTGACATGTGCTGCTCATTCTTTGGAACATCACACTGTTTTGCTATTATCAGTAATGATCTCTTTTATGACAGTGCACATCCATGCTATGCTGTCAACATGATAACTGATGACACAACATCTAGAGGCCACGCATTTCCTAAACAGGTATATGTGACTAATGGTGCAGCATTTCACTTTAAGAACCGCATTCATCTTTATGAGTTTGGTCAATACTGTAGCACAGGAATTAAGACAAAAATAATGGATATTTTGAGCCACGGGTCATGGAAAAAGGGCATGTGATGGGGTAGGAGGTTCCTGTAAACATCTTGTAACAAGATTTAATCTCCAGCATGAATCAGCTGTTGATGCTACAAGGATACTACGGGCTTTGTACACACCATATCAACATTAGTAACAAACATGAAAATCTTAATTCTGAAAGAAAGTACATTAAGGGAATTCAGGTTAAAAAGGAGAGTGGTCTACTATGAAGTCGGTGGTAGGAATTCGATCACGTCACTACTGGGTTGCATCCCAGAGTGACCAATCCATTGCAAGAACGGTTCTCCACGAAGTGCATCCTGTTACAGTGTATGAAATGCAGACAGCACAGTACACTTTAGAAGACTTTGTAGGGAGCCACTTCATTTCTTGTGTGTATGACTATCAATGGTGATTGGGATAGATGATAAGTCTCATGAGCTGCAAGATGTAACCGTCTTCTTTATGACACCTCATGGTCCTGCTAAAGCTTTCAAATGGCCATGATCAAAAGATCACTGTGCACTTGCTGTTTCCCAAATACTGCTCTTTTTGGATCATGCTTGTTCATGTGCAAATCCAGCTTAGCTATACAAGTTCAATGAGAAGCAGATGGAAGAAAAAAGAAATAAACTCTTTTCAACAGTGCAGTGTTGATTGTTATAGTGTAGAAAATTTTAATTCATGGAAAGTCATGAAGAAGTAAAATCATGACAGAAAACAATAACAATTTGTGAACTATATCATAAAAAGAGAAATAAAATATGGCGTTTCAGTCTTCGATCGCTATTCTTTATTTTCAATTACCGGTTTCGGGCTGGCTGCCCATCTTCAGATCTGTTAGACAAAGTTAAAAATGTAATTAATAAGAGAGATACAGTTAGTGATAGAAATATCTTAGTTTACAAAAAGAAAATTTGGACCGTATTAAATGCCAACATACCATATATTGTAGTTACAGAGTAACTTGTCCGTACAGAACACTCGGTTCGCTGTCATAAGTAAAGAAAATTTCAACCTGTTAAAACCTTATATCGCAGTTTTTAAGAGTAACCTGATTGGTAACAGTAAAAAGTGCCCTCTACCTATAACAATTATGCATCTGTTATTATTTCACCGTATATATTAATGGCGAATATTCTTTTTAATAATAATAAAACAATTTTTAAGGTAATAACATATGAATAATCTTTTTAAGTGGACCATGAAATGAAAAATTTACACTAATTTAAAATTTCTTTATAAAGAAACGTAAAATATAATTAAAATGTAGATATTCTTTCGAAAATGTGCGTTTCCACTTCTTCGTTTTGATTGGTGGTGGAGTGGATTTCCCTACGTCAGAACGTATACAACGCCACGCCGAGTCCTCTTCTGCCGCGCCCAATTCACCTCGCCGCCAGTACGCTGAGGGCCGTTCCGCTGCAGCTGTTTCTTACTGGGGCGTGCTGTTGCATTCAAGAGTAAGCCTAAAACAGGTCTTTAAAAATCTCTTAATAACTCCTGTGCATAAAATCGCTTTGCTCATTAAGTAGTAGGCCTGGGGTTTTTCTTTGATGAGCGTATATTTCAATCTCTTCGAGCCCGTTGAGATAGAGACTTTTGGGAGCTTTATGTAGCACCTCCATTTGTTCATTTATACTACTCACTTCACGTCTAGTCTCTTTTACATGTGTTCCAAATGCTGTTCGATTGCTATGACTGCAATGTTCCCTGTATCGAATTTCAAAATTCCGCCCTGTTTGTGCTGTATAGAAACTGTCACATTCAGCACATTTCATCTTATATACTCCGGAATTATTGTATTTCATTTGTTTTGTCGTTGCTGGTTTATGTCTTAGTCTATGTGCCATTTGCCCTTCATTCTGAAATGCCACTGCGATGTTTTTTGGAAAACATTTAGCAATTCTTTCCGACACACGCTCTTTGTATGTCAGGGTGACAAACTTCTTCTTGATTTTAATTTTCCTAGAATCGCTACAGATACCCGCGGATTTGTTTTTGATCTTGTTAAACATACGTGTAACATCTTGAGTCCTGTATCCATTAGCTGCTCCTACTTGCTTAATAATACCTAGTTTTTTCTGCAACTCATCTTCCTTTAGTGGCAATCTCAGGGCTGTGTTGCACATTGCATGAAAGTACGCTCTTTTATGCTGTGCCGGGTGGTGCGACGTCGCTACTATGATGTCGGAGCAAGTGTCTTTTCTATAGACGCGGAAAACGTGCCTGCCTCCCTCCTTTCTGACGGTCAAATCTAAATAGCTAATCGCCCCCCATTGTTTTCCATTTCTAGTGTGAATTGAATTTTTGGATGCTGCTCGGTTAAAACTTTAGTCATTTCCTCTATCTCTTATTTTTTCCCTCTGAATAATAAAATAGTGTCGTCAACATACCGTCTGTAATAAATTAACTTCTCCTTAATTCAAGATGAAGGTTTAGCTATGGGAAACAGTCTATCAGGCATTTTAGCTGAAATTTTTATGAATGACTTTGAAAACAAAGTTTTTAGCTCTTTTCCAGAAATTAAGGAGAAAACTCACATACCCTCATTTAGAGAGGTCTGTAGAGTTTCAACGAATCATCAGAAATTCAAAACATTATAGTTTTGGAGAATTGTCACGTGGAACTTCAACATACATTTTTTCAGCAAATTTCAAAACACTGATGTGACATATTCACTATTTGCCGGTATGCTTTGAGATGAAATCACCCTAAAGAGACAGCCTCCACTTCTTTTGTCCGTCCTCTGCTAGAGTATTGCTGTGCGGTATGGGATCCTTACCAGACAGGACATTGAAAAAGTTCAAGGAAGGACACGTCGTTTCGTATTGTCGTGAAATAGCAGAGAGTGTGTCACAGATACGATAAGAAAGCTGGGATGGTAGTCATTAAAACAAAAGTGTTTTGCGCTGCGGCGAGAACTATTCATGAAATTTCAGTCTCCAACTTTCTTGATCAGAGCTCGTACAGAAATATTTAAGTGTTCATTGTTCCCACGCTGTTTTAGAGAGTGGAAAGGTAAGAAAATAGTCTGAAGGTAATTCGAAGAACCTTCTGCCAGACACTTATGTGTAAATTGTACTATAGTGATGTGGATGTAGACGTAGATGAATCTGTAGTAGAATTAAGTGGATGAGAGAGTTCGCTAAAAGTTGTCTGCATATAGTGGATCAATTAATCTACTAGTAAGTGTCGCTGCAATTATGACATACATGGGATGTTTGTAAACAGTAAAACCGCTACTTATATACAAGCGTTGAGCCATCGACTGTAATCCAACTTTGTTTAATTGAAATTGATCTATTCCGTGTGCAGATTTAAACAAACACTTCTTACTTATTAAGAGATTCATGTTAACTTTGCTTTAATGAATTTTATACAGTTATTCCGAGCGGTTTCGGTTTTCAACTACCATCCAGGGAAAAGCAAAAAACAATCCGAGTTTTACATTGCACATATCATGTAACAGACGAATACAATACTGCAAGGCATGTTGTGACCCACATCAACAACTACCAATGAAATACTGTGACTCATTCAGCTGCAGTACAGAGATTTGTTGTGTGTCATATGCCCTGCAGTATGTCTGCAGCGTGATACATGTAAAGTAGAAGTAGTATTGTTTTTTGCATTTCCCAGTATGATGACTGAAAACCGGAACCGTTTGCAATTATAGTGGAAAAATTCGGCACAGCAAAGTTAACACGTATTTCTTAAAACATATTCATGCTGAAGATTGTTGTCTAAAAGATGTTTGATTAAAATAAAATTCTGTAAAGAAAAGCTGGTTAACGAAAAGCTAGTCATAAATATTCTTTATTTTCGTAATTTGTTAATCGGTGTGAATGAACTAACCTGTTTTGTAACGTTAAAACATTTACTGATAACTTTTCATGTAATATTACTGAAATTCAAACGTTTGTGAGCGATTACAATTGTGATGTTCATCAAAGCAAAAGGAAGAATTTTCTCTGTAAAAGCAATAAAATAACTATTAGAAAAGTAGTTCGTTAAAAAATAATTACAGGACAGAAACAGAAATTTATGAGTTTTGTAGATTAACGTGTCTGTAAAACTTTAAATTGCATTCGTTTTTCTGCGTTTTGGGGCCATGATTAGCAGCTGAGACTCTGTACAACTTAGTTCTAAGATAAGGCGTGTTATGAGAAGCTCTTAAAGAGAGATTGTGGAGTAGAGTCTAGTGCAGAGCTCATGGAGCGCTAGTAGTAAAACGTTACTTCAATTGTAAATGTGTAATACCTCGTGAACGAAATATCGTAATGATTTTCTTTTTCACCAAAGTGAAAAATCGATTAAACAGAAGATTTACGGAACTTGAATTTTGATTTACAACACTATAACGAGTACCTGATTTCTTCGATTGTTACACGTGTCACATTAGTTCCTGGAGCACATTAACTTCAAGAATGTAAGTGATGTAACCAGTGAATTCCTCAATCATAACTTTATTGTACTAGTTCGTGCTTTTCAATTTTGGAAATAAAGTTGCTAACACGTTTTAACATGTAAGCAATTATGCAAGGAAAGTATTGGCTAGTTACATAGCGTCTATGTGCAAATACTGTCCTCAAACAATCTCAAATGCGCAAGCTTCTTATGTGCTATTATCCTACCACCAGCTCTTTTCTGTCCAAGCGATGCTAAACCATATGATTTTTAGTATAATGGACGCTCCGTTTAGCTCTATGTCAGCTCTGTTACAAATTGTTAGAGATATCATACGTGTATTATCATGTTAATTAGTGTCCCATTAGTTAAAGCACTCCTGCATTTTTCATATGAAAGTGTTAAATTTGTCCCGCGTAATACTACACACGAGGAAAATTATACTGCGGCTAATTCTGCTGAAAGTTGAAGCAGGAATCTGCGCTCAGAACATCACTGCAGGAGAACGAGAAAGCAGCTTTCATTAATCGGCTCACGTTTCCATGCCCCTTCCCTCTCCATAGAGAGATACGTCTAAAGTCTGTCACAGAAACTGTTTACCTGGCCACAGAGTAATCTGCAAAGTCTACTTCACCTGTGCACTGTCCGGGAATACTATCTCAAGCGTTCTTTCCATGAAAAACAAAACAAGAAACAAACTAAAACACAACATTCGAAGTTTTACGCAACGGACCAGAAGAAAAGAATTTACCTGTCCAGAACAGTGGAAAGCTTCCTTTCTGCGATGCCATATAAGGAAAATCTATATCACAGCATCCATAATAGAGTTTCCAGGTGATTGTAAAGGAAAATGTAGAAAAATCTGTCGTGTGATTATTCAGATACAGGGTGACAACTATTGGACGTTAATTAGTTACAAACTACGGATTGCACACACTTTATTCAATATGTAAATGTCACTAAAGATATTCGGATTTATGTTATGACATGTTCGATATGCCTGTCATCGTTTGCGATGATGTGGCGAGGACGAATAGCGAAATTCTGCATGACGCGCTGAAGTGTCGACATCCTGAATGCCTGTTTTCAGCTCAGAAATGGTTTTGGGGTCATTGCTGTACACCCTGTCTTTAATATAGCCCCACGAAAAGGAGTCGCATGTGCTCAGATCTGAGGAATGTGGAGGCCAAAAGGGGCCCATGCCAGTGGCCTCTGGCTACCCCAGGCACAGAATGTGGTTCCCAAAGTGTTCCTTCAGGACATCATCCTCCTGGTTCGATGGGGTCGAGCTCCGTCTTGCATGAACCACATATTGTTGAAATCATCTTCCAAAACCTTCACGTACCGTTCGGCAGTCACAGTGCCATCAAGAAATATGGCACAGATTATTCCGTGACTGGACGCTGCACACCACACAGTCACCAGTTGAGGGTGAAGAGACATATCGATCGCGAAATGCGGATTCTCAGTCCCCCTAAATGCCCCGATTTTGATTATTGAAGAATCCATCCAAATTAAAGTGGGCTTCGTCGCTAAGCCAAACCATACTGCGCACACTAATTTCCATCATGCCCTGCGACCAACCGTGCACTTTGAACGTCCTAACGCATAGCGTTCAGAAGTTGTACCGATTTTATTTCATATAGGTCAATAATTGTCACCCTGTATGTACACAGGATTTTTGACAACATACATAACTCTCAAGTCACGTGACTTTGGTAATTCATACGCTGCCTACGCACTTCGAATGTCATTACGTTGCTAGCACAGACAGCTCCCGTTCTAAAGTATAGTGGATTTTGTAAAACCGTTTCGTAGGAACCTGAACAACAAATATTATATTAGAGCTTTGAAAACGTAAAGGTAAGGTTATGTCGGGTGTTTGCAACAGATATCACAGCTTTTATGTCACTATTTTTATTTACTTCTTTTGCTACAGGAAATCAGGGGATTGCCAACACTATTTTTTAAGTTCTTGCGGCACCTCATTATATTGATGAGTCTCTGTTTCGATAAATGATGTTGCGTTAGCATAACGAACCGGCTCCCGAATATGCCAAAGTGTAAGTCTCCCGAAACACACTGAATAAAATTACCGAACTATCAGTTTAATAAGTCACAGAAGCAAAATACTAACGTGAATTCTTTACAGACGAATGGAAAAACTGGTAGAAACCGACCTCGGGGAAGATCAATTTGGATTCCGTAGAAATGTTGGAACACGTGAGGCAATACTGACCTTACGACTTATCTTACAAGAAAGATTCAGGAAAGGTAAACCTTCGTTTCTAGCATTTGTAGACGTAGAGAAAGCTTTTGACAATGTTGCCTGGAATACTCTCTTTCAAATTCTAAAGGTGGTAGGGGTAAAATACAGGGAGCGAAAGGCTATTTACAATTTGTACAGAAACCAGATGGCAGTTATAAGAGTTGAGGGGCACGAAAGGGAAGCAGTGGTTGGGAAGGGAGTGAGACAGGGTTGTGGCCTCTCCCCGATGTTATTCAATCTGTATATTGAGCAAGCAGTAAAGGAAACAAAAGAAAAGTTCGGAGTAGGTATTAAAATCCATGGAGAAGAAATAAAAACTTTGAAGTTCGCCGATGACATTGTACATCTGTCAGAGACATCAAAGGACTTGGAAGAGCAGTTGAACGGAATGGACAGTGTCTTGAAAGGAGGATACAAGATGAACTTCAACAAAAGCAAAATGAGGATAATGGAATGTAATCAAATTAAGTCTGGTGATGCTGAGGGAATTAGATTAGGAAATGAGACACTTAAAGTAGTAAATGAGTTTTGCTATTTGGGGAGCAAAATAACTGATGATGGTCGAAGTAGAGAGGATATAAAATGTAGACTGGCAATGGCAAGGAAAGCGTTTCTGAAGAAGAGAAATTTGTTAACTTCGAGTATAGATTTAAGTGGCAGGAAGTCGTTTCTGAAAGTATTTGTATGGAGTGTAGCCATGTATGGAAGTGAAACATGGATGATAAATAGTTTGGACAAGAAGAGAATAGAAGCTTTTGAAATGTGGTGCTACAGAAGAATGTTGAAGATTAGATGGGTAGATCACATAACTAATGAGGAGATATAGAATTGGGGAGAAGAGGAGTTTGTCGCACAGCTTAAGAAGGGATCGGTTGGTAGGACATGTTCTGAGGCATCAGGGGATCACAACTTTAGCATTGGAGGGCAGTGTGGGGGGTAAAAATCGTAGAGGGAGACCAAGACATGAATACACTAAGCAGATTCAGAAGGATGTAGGTTGCAGTAAGTACTGGGAGATGAAGAAGTTTGCACAGGATAGAGTAGCATGGAGAGCTGCATCAAACCAGTCTCAGGACTGAAGACCACCACCACAACAACAACAACAACAACAACAAGCCAACAACTACGTTTTACATTTTACCATATTTAATCGGTGCATTTTAAGCATAAATGTCCACTACATTATAGAATAAATATATGAAAAATTCATGTGTTAAACACAGACAAAGACACACACTCACACACACACACACACACACACACACACACACACACACACACATACACACCTAAGA
Source organism: Schistocerca nitens (assembly GCF_023898315.1). NCBI lineage: Eukaryota > Metazoa > Arthropoda > Insecta > Orthoptera > Acrididae > Schistocerca > Schistocerca nitens. Next base: position 674,714,982 of record NC_064618.1, read on the forward strand.
ACGTTGCCTTACAGTCATATAAATTAACCACACGAAATGACCTCATGCACACTCTCTCTCTCTCTCTCTCTCTCTCTCTCTCACACACACACACACACACACACACACACACACGCACACGCACCTAAGAAAGTTGCCATACAGTCACATAAATTAACCATACGAAATTACCTCATGCACTCTGTCTTGATATCTTTCATCACATAGTGCACCTCTCCCTAATACGATAAGCATATTTAGAGCTTTGTGGTAATTTACTTTAAAAAAAATCATTTTTTCCATTGATATATTTCAGTGTACATCTGTAGAAGCAACATCTATACACCACTGCTGTTACTGTTACAGTCTAAGCATGTGGAGTGGAATACGCGTAACAACGCAGGTATGTCGGAGATATGCGCCGTATACTATGTTCAATCGATACATATTCTTACTGTAAGCTAAAAGACAGCGTAGTTTTACTTGCAGCTGAAAAAAAAAGCAGTTCGCCGTCATTGCGGAGACTGTGTAGTAGAACATCTTGCCTCTTAGTCTCGTTAGACATTAGCTATGCGAAGTATATATATATATATATATATATATATATATATATATATATATATAACGCAGCCGTTCACAAAGGAATTCCTATAACACAGACATTAAGCTTTGCCGTAATGCCGGCCGCGGTGGTCTCGCGGTTCTAGGCGCGCAGTCCGGAACCGTGCGACTGCTACGGTCGCAGGTTCGAATCCTGCCTCGGGCATGGATGTGTGTGATGTCCTTGGGTTAGTTAGGTTTAAGTAGTTCTAAGTTCTCGGGGACTGATGACCACAGCAGTTGAGTCCCATAGTCCTCAGAGCCATTTCTTTGCCGTAATTATGTAATTAGTTCTGGGCGTAGTAGTTGACTCAGCATCCGTCAGCATATTTTTATCATCGCATTCCGGGAATCCTAACAACACCACTGTGTCATCGTCCTGTGAAGGTCAGCCCCCGTCCCCCGCACGCACCTCTAACCCTTCCCGCCTCCCTGACCCCCTGTCACACCCAGAGCAGTCCCGCTCCCCGTTCGTAGCCGTCATTATGCTGGCTACTAATTGCATGCAAGCTCCCACCCTTCGAACATCTCTTTTTTTAGATATATGTAATTGGATGCAGTGCAGTTTGTCCGCCGCTGTGTTGTGGAGGAGCTGTGATTTGATAAAGCCATCTATTGCGACGACACTATAATAACTTAATATGTATGATATTTATAAAATGCGTAAGGCTGCCATGAGCACAGTCATTTCTTAATTGTCTGTACATACGTCTAGGTCTCATGTGTTCAGTTGACGAAATCCTTTTGTCGAGCAAAGAATAATTTAACAAGTACATTTGTTGCAAACATCTACACGGGAAATTTACTCACAGCTTTCAGCATCAAGAATGAAGAATACAGGAGGAAACGTGTTCAAAAAATAACGACAATGCACCAGAATTGTAAGAAGATGCATTACCAGACTGGGTCCACCAACACAACGTTGTGCACATGCTGAAACTGTATACACTTTTTAAAATATATATTCATCCTTCCATTACGCAAAAACCTTATTGACAAAATAACAGAAATTGCAGTAAGTATACATACATGTACAGTTCTCACTATTATTGCTATGTGTGTATTGGGACGCGTGCGATAGCTTGGGCTGCCTAACATGTTCCACAATGCTGAGCATAAACACGGGATTCTGCTGGAGCTCATACCTCTTCTATTGGTGTTTTGGATAGCCCATGGGCTAGGAATCATTTGTATACCTAACAGAAAGACCGTCATAGTGTTACTATCCTATAGTACAGTGTCAAAATATGAATATTACACACTCCTGCTTAGGCGAATTGAGCAAACTGGTCGATTATTTTTGCATTAGGTGTGGTCTACAGTGGCACTTAAAGGGCTTATTGCGACACCTTTATTTCATGAGCGGTTCCTTATAAAACGGCAAAAACAGTTTTTTCACATTTTCCTCGTACCAGAACCGAGCTACGGATTCCAAGACGAAACTACACAGCAAATGGCTGAAATTTTTACGATATACAGTATTTCTAAGATAACGGTCTGAAACAAACTTGAAAATTTTAGTGATATCTTTATCTGTTTGCGAGATACAGGAGTTCAAGTTTACTTCACATGTACACGTAAAAAACATACATAAAATCCGGTGTGAGGCGAAATCTCAGTAGTGGATAACCACAAAAAATTGCTGAAATTTTAGCGGTATACACTCTAGGCATTTATCAAGAAGTAGTATCTTTCCGTTTTATAAAATCTTCACCCCTCATCGAGAAACACCCAAAAACAGTTTTTGGATTACCAAATCGAGCCACAGATCCCAAGACGGCTATGGACAGCAAATGGGTGTAATGTTTACTATATATGCTTAATACCCTGATCTCGAACCACATTGAAAATTTTCTTTTTGTCTTTATCCGTTTCCGAGACGCAGAGGTCCAAGGTTTCCCTACTTGTACACGTAAAATACGAATGTAATACCTGGTGTAGGTGAGAACGTAGTTTATAAAGTGAAGTGGCATGGAGAAATAAGTTGTAAGGTGTCTCCATTATCACCAGAATGGTTCTGGAAAAACCCTGTGTTGTAGTACTGAGGAAGGTACATTCAAAATTTTTGTGCACATAAAATCCTGTCTGAGGTGTAAAATTACTTTCGTTTTGTTTCAGTATCAAATAAGTAAACGATCAAAATTTTATTGACCCATAAAGTTCATGCGTTGCTGTAGCATGGAAAAGAAGGGGTCCAGTGAAGAAATACCTCTACTGGAGAAAAAAAAAAGGCTAACAAGTTCGTGTTTAAAAGATTCTGACTGAAAGACGGAGTATCTGCTGCTTCGTTCTACCTTTCTCAGCACCTTTAAAAATTTTTCCAAAACTTTTAGCACAGAGACGAATTCGCGCCTTTTTACGCTTTAGAAGGAGGCAGTGGTAGTGGGAAAGAGACAGAAGAGTAATAGGTAGTGGAAAACAGTAGACAGTGGTTGTGGTGTAGAAAAGTGAAACAGACAAGAGCAGTGTGAAAGAAAGAGAGGGGTGCAGTGGCAGTGGAACATAGCTGACACTGACAGAACAGTGGCAGGAAAAGAGTGGTTCAAATGGTTCAAATGGCTCTGAGCACTATGCGAATTAGCTGCTGAGGTCATCAGTCGCCTAGAACTTACAATTAATTAAACCTAACTAACCTAAGGACATCACACACATCCATGCCCGAGGCAGGATTCGAACCTGCGACCGTAGCGGTCACGCGGTTCCAGACTGAAGCGCCTTTAACCGCACGGCCACACCGGCCGGCAGGAAAAGAGTGAAGGAGACAGAGTCAGTGGGAGAAGAACAAAAGAGAAGAAAGAAATAAAAGTGGATGACTGTCAGTGGGAATGAGAGACAGAGTCCACGACAATGAGAACAAGTAAGAGAGAGACAGACACAGCGAGAAGTTATCGTAGCAGTGGGAAGGAATGAGTGAGACAGCAGCAGTAAGGGACAGAAGAGGCAGACAGTGACAGTGACACGAGACAGCAGTAGCTGGACAGAACGAAGGAGACTGTGGCTCGGAGACAGGGGACACTGACAGAGAGATGGAAAGAGATAACGACATAATGAGTGAGTGAGTGAGAATGGGCAAGTGAGAGGGGATGCGTATGATGTACCAGGGGTGTGAGCGAGTTACAGCTAGGGGGCCTTGTGGGAATTAGAAGCGAGCTGCATGACAGAATATATTCGCACGCCAAACGTTTTGGGAAAAGTTTTAAACACGGTGAGGAAGGTAGAATGAGGCACCTGGTACCCCACTTTTCAGTCATAGTACAGCATTTTCCGCCGCTGATGACGTTTCACTTACGGTTTTTGTTATTACTGGAGCGCTAGCTGGGCCAGGAAATGGAGGTGTGCACAGCAGCAATAGTCTGCAAGTACGTATAGCAATCAGGACGAATACTTAAAGTTGTTGCAATTTAACTACATATAGCCTAATTTTTTATTTTTTTATTTTTTTTTTCAGCCCAACGTATCATTAGCAGCCCAAACACTTTCTGATGAACACTATAATATACGACATGTTCACTGATAGATGTAACTAATGCTATACACACAGCGCTATGCTTCTGATGATGTAACAATAATAAGAGTAACTTTAATGTGGAGTGCCGAGCAGAAGTAGTGCATGTGTTGCCTCTGACTCTGAGGCGCTTATCAGCCATGATGCACAATATTCAGTACTCAGTGCAAGTCATCACTTCCTGGTAACTGATAAAGCTGCGATTTCATCAAGTCACTTCGCTGCACAGACAGACTTCCTAGAATACTTTCTGCCCTAAGAAATTGTTTTAGTCATGCACAGACATGGGTAATTAGTTCCAAATGTATTCGGCGATTTATATGTTGACAATGAGCTCCATCACTCTGTATTTAGTAACAAAGGTAATAATAATATTATTCGTTTTCATGGTGATGACGAAATGACAGCAGCACTCGTGTATTCATTTTTTAACAGGTTGTAAATAGTATATATTTACAATGATCTATGAATAGTTCACCCATTTGTAAGAGAACCGTCAAACAGTAAAGAGAGTCGAGAGGTATATCAGCTCTCCCTGCTTCAAGGTAGTGTATTAGCGCTGATCTTGATGAATGGGAATGTAGCCGAAAAAAATGCTTAACTAACAATTCCTTCTCCTTGCAGGCGAGATGATGTCACTCCAGCAGCAGCCACTTGATGTGGTAATAATGCTGTTCAATCGAACCTGGATTTTAAATACCTTCAGCTATAAGCACGTCAGTGTCAGTGTGATATCGAATCGAAAGTTCTACCCAGTGGTAGTATTTGAAAACATATAATTTTTGCTGAGGACTTCCCTGGGTCAGTTAAAATATTTAATAACAGAGAGAGCATACATCCACAGGAGCAGATTGTTAAGAATTTAATGTATACCTGCTATGCAATACAGCATGAGCTAGAGTCTCGATAAAAGGTATTAGCCACATGCCTACCGATTCTATGAGACGTTGTGGAGTAGTATGCTGGTGTTAGCTCGCCAAACTCTCCTCCGATGAGAAGAAACCATAGCTCATCTCTACAATTCATGCTGTGCATTGATGGAGGTAATAATTTATGGATCAACTTTGCTAGATGTTGGCACAGAACTATGATTTTATTTAAGATTGTTGATATGCACAGCAATAAGTGTTTATAAATTTAAGACAGTTTAAGAGCTCTACATTTGTTATTTATTTCCCTATAATATCCCCTGCATCTTAATGTAAATGAACAGATGGCACCAGGACCTAGTGGACAAAGCACACTGATCACAGGGGTCTTGTAGAAAGTGACTGGTCCTGCAACGATACCGGTACCAGAAAAGAAGAAGAATAGTGTACTACTCCCTACGAATATATGTGCTTTGATTGTCAGACCATCTGGTTGTGTGAAAACTAATCTTATCTGTTATTTTTAACACATCCTGAAGCGATACACTTCCAGCACATATATAGTTTTTTCAAAAACTCTTTTTCAGCTAAAGTATTAGCTATTACAGGAGATTTTGTGTGGCATGGAGTAAGAAACATACCAGACGTGCAGCAAAAGCAGTGAAATGCACTGCATAGAAAAAGTAAAACCAAACAGTGTATTCATATTTGATGACGTTGCAATGGAAAACCAGGATGAGATACAGATATTTACATGGTGTAATAAAAATGTACCGCACAAATTTCAGGTCACATTCCTCACACTTAGACGAAGAAAATATGTTACATGAAAATGGGCCTGAAAACGCTTTTTTTTTCATGTTACAACTCATTTTCGCCAACTCATCCATCGTGGGAAACTCACAAGAACAGAACGTTAGAATCATGGGGAACATGCTCTCTTGGTGAGGTCTGGTTACGTTGTACACCGCCAGTGCTTTGCTTTAAATGTTCCTGTTGCCATGCAACATACGTAATTGCTTGTTTAAGGATAACATCAACTGTTCCAGCGATCAGTATGGCCGTTACAAGCACACGGGTTACTATGTAGAGTTAATCACAGACTTGCTTCATGTAGTGGAAGTATACACAACTGCAGAAACGGCAGGTGGCCAATTCACGTATGGATTAGCTGACGGCATGGCGGTAGCAGTCCGCATGGTGACAAATGGATGGAAGGAGATTGACCAATTGTCTGGCTCCACACTCTCCGGAGCTAAACCCACTCAGCTTTTGATTCGTAGGGGCATTTGAAAGCTCTTATGTATGGAACCCTAGTAAAAGACTTTCAGAGGCTCCAAGCCTGTACAATGGAAGGCTGCAAAACCTTATGCAGTACTCCAGGGATACATCACCGCATCCAAAATTCACTACAACGCCAGGTTGGTGTATGTATCAATGACCCTGGAGGGCTTATTGAACATCTCCAGTAAGAAGCAGTTGCATGTGACATGCTAGTACGTTCTGTTCCTGTGTGTTTCCCATGGTTAATGAGTTGGAGAAAATATGTTGCAACGCGGAAACAAAGCATTTCCAGACCCATGTTCAAATAACATAATTTATTTGCCTATGTATGAGGAATGTGTCCTGAAGTTGGCGCCATACATTTTTGTTACACCCTGTACTTTTGCTTTGGCCACTATATGCAAGTACACTCCTGGAAATTGAAATAAGAACACCGTGAATTCATTGTCCCAGGAAGGGGAAACTTTATTGACACATTCCTGGGGTCAGATACATCACATGATCACACTGACAGAACCACAGGCACATAGACACAGGCAACAGAGCATGCACAATGTCGGCACTAGTACAGTGTATATCCACCTTTCGCAGCAATGCAGGCTGCTATTCTCCCATGGAGACGATCGTAGAGATGCTGGATGTAGTCCTGTGGAACGGCTTGCCATGCCATTTCCACCTGGCGCCTCAGTTGGACCAGCGTTCGTGCTGGACGTGCAGACCGCGTGAGACGACGCTTCATCCAGTCCCAAACATGCTCAATGGGGGACAGATCCGGAGATCTTGCTGGCCAGGGTAGTTGACTTACAGCTTCTAGAGCACGTTGGGTGGCACGGGATACATGCGAACGTGCATTGTCCTGTTGGAACAGCAGGTGCCCTTGCCGGTCTAGGAATGGTAGAACGATGGGTTCGATGACGGTTTGGATGTACCGTGCACTATTCAGTGTCCCCTCGACGATCACCAGTGGTGTACGGCCAGTGTAGGAGATCGCTCCCCACACCATGATGCCGGGTGTTGGCCCTGTGTGCCTCGGTCGTATGCAGTCCTGATTGTGGCGCTCACCTGCACGGCGCCAAACACGCATACGACCATCATTGGCACCAAGGCAGAAGCGACTCTCATCGCTGAAGACGACACGTCTCCATTCGTCCCTCCATTCACGCCTGTCGCGACACCACTGGAGGCGGGCTGCACGACGTTGGGGCGTGAGCGGAAGACGGCCTAACGGTGTGCGGGACCGTAGCCCAGCTTCATGGAGACGGTTGCGAATGGTCCTCGCCGATACCCCAGGAGCAACAGTGTCCCTAATTTGCTGGGAAGTGGCGGTGCGGTCCCCTACGGCACTGCGTAGGATCCTACGGTCTTGGCGTGCATCCGTGCGTCGCTGCGGTCCGGTCCCACGTCGACGGGCACGTGCACCTTCCGCCAACCACTGGCGACAACATCGATGTACTGTGGAGACCTCACGCCCCACGTGTTGAGCAATTCGGCGGTACGTCCACCCGGCCTCCCGCATGCCCACTATACGCCCTCGCTCAAAGTCCGTCAACTGCCCATACGGTTCACGTCCACGCTGTCGCGGCATGCTACCAGTGTTAAAGACTGCGATGGAGCTCCGTATGCCACGGCAAACTGGCTGACACTGACGGCGGCGGTGCACAAATGCTGCGCAGCTAGCGCCATTCGACGGCCAACACCGCGGTTCCTGGTATGTCCGCTGTGCCGTGCGTGTGATCATTGCTTGTACAGCCCTCTCGCAGTGTCCGGAGCAAGTATGGTGGGTCTGACACACCGGTGTCAATGTGTTCTTTTTTCCATTTCCAGGAGTGTAGATATACACTGCTGGCCACCGTAAATGCAACACCAAGAAAGACAAGAGGTAGCACAACAAAATTTATTTTGTAGATAACATGTTGTCCAAGTATCAAATGATTACGTTTACAGACGTCTGTGACATGTGGTTCCTGCCAGAATCAGTAGCCAGAGTAGCCGCCATTGCTGGAGATCACCGCTGCCACACGTCTCGGCATTGAGTCAAAGAGACGTTGGATGTGTTCCTGGGGTACAGCAGCCCAAGCAGCTTCCACACGTTGCCAAAGATCATCTGGTGTGGCAGCTGCGGATGTAATCTGGGTCACTCGTTGAGCAACCATGGACCACATGTTTTCTATCGGCGAAAGATCCGGAGAGCGAGCCGGCCAGGGAAGCAGTTCAATCTGGTTATTGACGAAGAACCTTTGGACAATGCGTGCCACGTGTGGTCGCGCATTATCCTGTTGAAATATGGTTGTGGCCGAGCCCTGTAGGTAAGGAAGGACAACTGACTCCAGCACCTCAGATATGTAGCGCCGGCTATGTAAAGTACCGGCAATGCGTACTAGAGGCGTGCGAGAGTAATATCCAATACCGCCCCATACCATAATACCCGGTGCAAGACCAGTGTGGCGGTTCATAATGCAGCTGTCCAGCATCCTCTCTCCACGGTGTCTCCACACTCGAATCCGACCATCGTGGTGCTGCAGACAGAAGCGTGCCTCGTCAGTAAAGACAACGTCATTCCATTCTGCCGTCCACATCCGTCTGTCATCACACCATTGGCGACGGAGACGTCTGTGGTTCTGCGTCAATGATAGACGAAGCAATGGACGTCTTGCGGACAGACCACTCTGCTGTAAACGGCGTCGAATGGTACGCGCAACACTGGATGATGCGTTACAGACGCAGTGTGCTGTGCTATGGTTCGGGATGTCACTGAGCGATCCGTCACTGCCATGCGCACAATTTGCCTATCAGCACGTGCAGTGGTGCACCGAGGTGAATGCGATCGACCACGTCGGTCCGTCGTACCCTCCTGCATCCAACGGTCACATATCCGCATTACAGTTGTTTGGTTTCGTCCAACACGACTAGCCATTTCTCTGTATGATAATCCACAATCTCGGTAAGCCACTATCCTTCCTCTGTCGAACTCGGATACTTGATCAAAAGATGTTCGCTGTTGTCTACGAGGCATAACTGATCGTCTTGTGAAACAACCACAAGGTAAACACACGTGCCGAACGTACACTCGTCGAAATCGCCAAGCCTTAAATGGCGCTATGAGGTGGCGCCACAGGTGCGCGTGATGTGCGTCTGCGCTGAAATTCTAATCAGTTGCATATCTCATCGCTGCAAACTCATGGTATAAATTTCACTTGATTCGGATGCTTCTTTCAGGGTGTTGCATTTACAGTGGCCAGCAGTGTATTTTATTTTAGCCAGATACACTTAAGGATCCCAAAGCAGTTGGTCTGGGATACTGTGAACCTTATTATTGCTTTCAAACACGGCACTACCAATTTAAAGCATACAACAGCTGACATGTCATTCAATGAATTTGTTGCCACACATGAAGACACTGCCATAATAACATTCAGTATGGCTTCCTAGTTATAGACAACGCAAGGAAACTGAATGATGATAGATATAAGCGAAACTTCCAGGAGTTCCTACTTAAAACGTATTCTGCCACTATGCAAGTGTAAGTTTACTGTAGATCATAGATGAATTTGCACATGTCTCACACATTCTTTTGTGGGTGCAAAGCATATGCAGCTATACGTTGTAAGATCTTCTAAAGTCATAATATCTGATGCAGACTGAGTTGTTTGCAACCAGGCTGCAGGGGAACAGTAGCACTGCCATAGACAATATTTTTATTCTTTTTTCATTACTGGATGGGCATTTTGTTAGTAAAAGAGTGAATGGCCTTTCAGACCATGACACATAAACTGTAACACTAAATGGCTCTTGTATCCAAACAAATGTTATATATAATTATAAACTACGTAGAAAAGCTAATCGAACGGCAATAGAGAGTTTTTTAAACCTTGTTAAGGAACAAGAGTGGCAGCAAGTTTGTAGTATCGGTAGCATAGATGACGAATATAATGCTTTTCTTAACACATTTCTCATGCTCTTCGAGGGTTCCTTTCCATTAGAACGTTCTACACTGGATATTAACAGTAAACAGCACCCTGGATGGCTGACTAGTGGGATAAGGATATCATGTAGAACAAAGTGGGACTTGTATCAAAAAGTTAAAAGTAGTCACAATCAGGCTGCAGTAGGTAAGCTGTTTAAAAATAGTATTGGGAAGGCAAGGAGTATGTGATACGCAAATAGAATAGCTAATTCCAGAATGAAATTTTCACTCTGCAGCCGAGTGTGCGCTGATGTGAAACTTCCTGGCAGATTAAAACTGTGTGCCGGGCCGAACCTCGAACTCGGGATCATTGCCTTTCGCGGACAAGTGCTCTACCAACTGAGCTACTCAAGCACGACTGACGCCCCGTCCTCACAGCTTCATATCAGCGCACACTCCGCTGCATAGTGAAAATTTCATTCTGGAAACATCCCCCAGGCTGTGGCTAAGCCATGTCTCCACAACATCCTTTCTTCCATGAGTACTAGTTCTGCAAGAATCGTAGGAGAGCTTCTGTGAAGTTTGGAAGGTAGGAGACGATGTACTGGCAGAATTGAAGCTGTGAGGACGGGGCATGAGTCGTGCTTGGGTAGCTCAGTTGGTAGAGCACTTGCCCGCAAAAGGCAAAGGTCCCGAGTTTGAGTCTCGGCCCGGTACACAGTTTTAATCTGCCAGGATGTTTCAGAATAGCTAATTCACAGGATAAAATTAAAACGACATTGTCAGTTGTGCAGGAAGTGTCTGCCAGCAGCACAAGGCTGACGATCTAAATGCAGTTCATAGTAAAAATATTTCTGTTGCTGATAAGTCAGATATACGTACAGTATTTAACAATAATTTCTCAGCATTTATGGTGAATAAAACAAAAACTTAGTTTCTACAGATAATCATATAACTCCCATGGAAAATGCCTTTCTGAGATTGATGTCTGAAACAGTCTTCTGTTAAATCTACAAGGGGAAGATTGAGTCAGTATTTAAATCGCTGAAGACTAGGAACTGTGATGGGTATAATGGAGTGCCTAGCAGAATATTAAAGTACTGTGATGCACATGTTCTCCCTGCAATTAGCCATATTTGTAATTTTTTCTTTAAGAACGGTCAGTTTCCTGAACGATTAAATTACACCGTAGTAAAGCCACTTTACAAAAAGGGAGGAAGGGATAATTTAGATAATTTTAGACCTATTTCTATGCCATCAGTGTTCGATAAAGTTATTGAAAAGGCTGTGTATGTTAGGATAATTGATAATTTTATATCACATAATTTGCTACCAAATGTACAGTTCGGCTTTAGAAGTGGTTTAACAACTGAAAGCGCTATATTCTCTTTCCTCTGTGGGGTTCTAGATGGATTAAACAAAAGGTTTCGAAAGCTAGGCATGCTCTTTGATTTAACTAAGGCATTTGGTTGTGTTGATCACAAAATATTTCTCCAGAAGTTGGACCATTACGGAATACAGGGATTAGTTCACAATTGGTTCACCTCTTACTTTAACAACAGACTAAAAAAGATCATTATTCACAGCGTTGAGAATGGCTGTGATGTTGGATCTGACTGAGGTACAGTCAAAAAGGGGGGGGGGGGGGGGTTCCCCAGGGATCAGTGTTGGAACCATCTATAAAAATGATATTCCCTCTAGTATTACAGGTAATTCTAAAATATTCCTGTCTGCTGATGAAGCTAGCTTGGTAGTAAAGGATGTTGCATACAACATTGGCTCTGTTGCAAATAGTGCACTTAATGACATAAGTTCATGGATTGTAGAAAATAAACTAACACTAAATCACAGTAAGACAGTTTTTATAGTTTCTAATACACAATTTAACAAAACTCGATGTTTTAATTTCACAGATATATGATTAGTGAAACTGAACAGTTCAAATTTCTAGGTGTTCAGATAGATAATAAACAGTCATTGACAGTGCACATTCAGGATCTTCTTCCAAGACATAATGCTGCATTTTTACTATTCGAACTCTATGTGGAGTAAGTGTTAATTCGCCACAAAAAGTAGTCTTCTTTGCTTATTTTCAATTGCTTATGACTTAATAGCTCTTCCCATTCTCAAAGGATATTTATGACTCAGAACCAGGCAGTTCGAACAATATGTGATGTAAGTTTGCAAACCTCTTGTCCACCCCTGTTCACTAGTCTGTGTATTCTGATATTGGCCTCCCAATATATATTCTTTACTGTTGTTTCTTGTTAACAATATCAGCTTATTCTCAAGAATTAGCAGCTCTCACTCAGTTAATACTAGGCACAAATCCAATCTGCATTTGGATCGCACTTCCTTAACTCTTCAGCAGAAAGGGGTGCTGTATACTGCTGCATCCATTTTCAATAAGCTATCACAAGAATTCAAAGATCATAGGAGTATTCCAAGCATCTTCAAATCGAAACTGAAGACTTTCCTCACGGGTCACTCCTTTTGTTCTGTTGAGAAGTTTCTTGAAAAATTAAGTTGATTCCTACATTATATTGTTGATTGCAATTACTTAAACTTATGACTTGTCTTTTTTGGATTCATAAAAATTTTATTTCATCTGTTATTATTGTTATGTCGTAATTTCATGTACTGACTCCTCAATTAGGTCCTACGGAAATAGGTGTGTAAAACAAAATAAAATAAAAGTCGAGGTAGTAACACTAAGTTACCGGAACTGGAAAGTCTTATCAAGGGGTAGCTAGAAATGATCAGGTAATGGAGTGGATGAATGTTAGAATCGAGCTAAATGAACTATGTATCAATAGAATATTGATGTATTCAGCACAAAACTAATGGATATGCATGGATATGTCAAGGCAATAGCTAAGGCATTTGACTCCCACCACCAGCACCGCCGCCGCCGCCACCACCACAAGGAGTCTCAGTGTATGCACAAGCTATACACTGTCTCAAAAACGGTTCAGTATACAGAAGCATGTCGACGACAAGTTATTTAAGCACAGTAATCTGTCTGACAGAAATTATTATTGTTGAAAGTAGGACAGCTGCAGTCAGATCAATACCTCCGTCAAATATTTAAACTAGTGACAGGAAGCCTGAAAAGGTTCTCATTCACTATGGACAGAGGCAGAAAAGAAGATGAGGAAAGAGAAGCAGGTGGAGTCTGTGTTATTACTGTTTTCATTAACCACTACAGTGACGATGAAGTAGACAGAACATATGTGGTCAGCAGAAGAAACCATATCGTTAGGTAATCATCCCATATATGTAACTGTAAATGCAATACAAGTTTGGGATAAGGAATTTGAAAGAACACATAGTTTATCAGAGTCAATATTCTTAACAACTTTGAACAATGAAAGGAATTTCCTGAAAGAGACAAAAACATAATTTATGGTGTAATGTTAGGACTAATGTGTATAAGAATGGCAACACCTCAATAGGGTGAATGCAAGTCTCAAATAGTAACAAGCACAAGAACATAATTAAACCCATGTTAGCAGCAGAACATAGTACTGGCAGAGCTTTGCATAAAATACAGAACATTCTACATTTGAAGTACGTATATAATGGCGACCCAAATCATAGAATGATTACAATTACTCACAACATCTGCTGCTGTAGGGAATATAGGACATATAAACAAAATCATGACAGTCATTTCAGAGCTTCAAGAAAGACATATCATCAGTTGTTCTTGAGCTCCACAGGCTGACGCACAAAACATTCCAGTGGAGACATGTGAGAACACAAGGATTGGATGATTTAAGGCAGGTTGATCGTATAGAGATCCTAGAATATTGATGATCAAATAAAGGTTTGAAGTTCATTTCAGTGGACATAGATATTTGTTCCAAATTCTCACAGGCTTTACCTCTGAAGATAATGATGGGGACGGAAGTTACAGAGGTTCCTGAACAATTGCTGTAGACGACCGAATTGGTTTCCTAACAATCCCCAAATACACCACGAAGGCGAATTATGCAGTAGGCATTTCAAAGCAGCATTGAATCAATATGAAAAATAACTCCTCAACTTTCTCCCATTATAGCAGTATTGGACAGTTAAACACTATGATCCAAAAAAAATATGGATGAAATTTAATTTTTGAGGGTCACACAAATGGCTGGATGTCCCACCACAAATTATTGACAAGTGTAATCGGAATATTAATCACATAATTAAAATGAGGCCTATTGATATCCATGGTAACAGGCTTCGAAATGCAATACACAGTCATGTCAAGATGGTGGATTTACACATTCAGAAGTTCACCATTGGTGATTTGGTACATATTTCGAAATAAAAAATGCGCGTTTGAGAAGTCTTATCTGGCAGATTAAAACCGTGTGCCGGAGCGAGACTCGAACTCGGGACCTTTGCCTTTAGTGGGCAAGTGCTCTACCAACTGAGCTACCCAAGCACGATTCACGCCCCATCCTCACAGCTTTACTTCCGCCAATACCTCTTCTCCTACTTTCCAAACTTCACAGAAGCTCTCCTGCGTACCTTGCAGTACTAGCAATCTTGGAAGAAAGGATATAGGGGAGACATGGCTTAGCCAGAGCCTGGTGGATGTTTCCAGAATGAAATTTTCACTCTGCAGTGGAGTGTGCGCTGATATGAAGCTTTCTGGCAGATTAAAACTGTGTACCGGACCGAGACTCGAGCTCGGGATCTTTGCCTTTCGCGGTCAAGTGCTCTACCGTCTGAGCTACCAAAGCACGACTCACGCCCCGTCCTCACAGTTTTACTTTCGCCAGTACCTCGTCTCCAACTTTCCAAACTTCACAGAATTTTGAATATGGTGAAATTAACAGAAAAACTAAGCGGATTTTAAAATTGGGAGTTAATGAAAGTGGTAAAATCATAAGTGAATGAAAAGAATGAACTGTCGCAATCCCGACTGGGCATATTAATTTGGTAATATATGCTTAAGAAAATTGAATATTGGTTATTGAAGTTAGTTTCATTGAGATTTCCCTTTAAATAGCACACAAGATATAAACTGACACAACTTTGAACTGTGTATAGCAGCAGTTACCAATAACGCACACACCAGTGAATTATAGGAAGCAAATTTGTCTGAAATTCATACTAATGACAGCTTCACTCAAGATCATTACTTAATCAAATACTGAAATGTTACTGCATAAAGTGCAGAACTAAATTTGGACATGAGGGGTTTCTATCTTAATTGATATGAAAAAAAACGAATAAAGATGAGTAATATAATAAATACACTGTTTAAACTCCTCTACATATATTAGTTATCCTTAGCAACAGTAACAGTTCAATTTTCTTTCCAGTAGGTGGAGAATATGATGGGGACCCATAAACTAGTATAGTTTCACTAGTCAGCCTCTCTGATTATTACAGTAGAAAAGACTAATTCAGAAAGGTAATGATTTACTTCACTTGAAGTAGTTCGTAATTTACACTATTGGCCATTAAAATTGCTACACCACGAAGATGACGTGCTACAGACGCGAAATTTAACCGACAGGATGAAGATGCTGTGATATGCAAATGATTAGCTTTTCAGAGCATTCACACAAGGTTGGCGCCGGTGGCGACACCTACAACGTGCTGACATGAGGAAAGTTTCCAACCGATTTCTCATACACAAACAGCAGTTGACCGGCGTTGCCTGGTGAAATGTTGTTGTGATGCCTGGTGTAAGGAGGAGAAATGCGTACCATCACGTTTCCGACTTTGATAAAGAACGGATTGTAGCTTGTCGCGATTGCGGTTTCTCGTATCGCGACATTGCTGCTCGCGTTGGTCAAGATCCAATGACTGTTAGCAGAATATGGAATCGGTGGGTTCAGGAGGGTAATACAGAACGCCGTGCTGGATCCCAATGGCCTAGTATCACTAGCAGTCGAGATGACAGGCATCTTATCCGTATGGCTGTAACGGATCGTGCAGCCACGTCTAGGTCGCTGAGTCAACAGATGGGGAGTTTGCAAGGCAACAACCATCTACACGAACAGTTCGACGACGTTTACAGCAGCATGGACTATCAGCTCGGAGAACATGGCTGCGGTTACCCTTGACGCTGCATCACAGACAGGAGCGCCTGCGATGGTGTACTCAACGACGAACCTGGGTGCACGAATCGCAAAACATCATTTTTTCGGATGAATCCAGGTTCTGTTTACAGCATCACGATGGTCGCATCCGTGTTTGGCGACATCGCGGTGAACGCACTATGGAAGCGTGTATTCGTCATCGCCATAATGGTGTATCACCCGGCTTGATGGTATGGGGTGCCATTGGTTACACGTCTCGGTCACCTCTTGTTCGCATTGAGGGCACTTTGAACAGTGGACGTTGCATTTCAGATGTGTTACGACCCGTGGCTCTAGCCTTCATTCTATCCCTGTGAAACCCTACATTTCAGCAGGATAATACACGACCGCATGTTGCAGGTCCTGTACGGGCCTTTCTGGATACAGAAAATGTTCGACTGCTGTCCTGGCCAGCACATTCTCCATATCTCTCACCAACTGAAAACGTCTGGTCAATGGTGGCCGAGTAACTGGCTCGTCACAATACGCCAGTCACTACTCTTGATGAACTGTGGTATCTTGTTGAAGCTGCATCGGCAGCTGTACCTGTACACGCCATCCAAGCTCTGTTTGACTCAATGCCCAGGCGTATCAAGGTCGCTATTACGGTCAGAGGTGGTTGTTCTGGGTACTGATCTCTCGGGATCTATGCACCAAAATTGCGTGAAAATGTAATCACATGTCAGTTCTAGTATAATATATTTGTCCAATGAATACTCGTTTATCATCTGCATTTCTTCTTGGTGTAGCAATTTTAATGGCCAGTAGTGTACTTTGCAAGGCAATAAAATACAACACTGGGCTCAATTAAATAAAAAAAGGAATGTTTCATGATAAAAAGCAAAACCAAACTATTTTTAAAATGAGCGTAACTTATTTGCCTTTTTACCATCTGTGAAGTAGGTATTCTAGACAACAATGTTTACACAATCTTGCATTGCAATCCCACAAAACTAAATTTTGTAATAAATTAAAGATGCTTTTGCAAAAGCCTGTCCAACTTCACTTTTTATATTACATAAAAAATCACTTTTAAACACTTGAATGCAAGAACTGTTCATTTAAATAAGGATATTCGGTTTTAGTAGCATTTAGGTGAGGACCCTGTATAGGTTAGTGATCAGGATAGAAAATATAGTTCCAGACACGGATTTATAATGTTGTGATTATTATTAAAACCACACACAAATTAAATGGTCCATGCCCATATACGTTATGAAGTTAGTGAAGCAGTGGCGAAGATTGGTGGCAAGCGACATGGCAGCTAACTGTACTCACTGCTCTTGATGTTCGAATGCTCTATAAAATTTCTTCTTGGCGTCGTATTTTCAATATATTATAGCCATTCCTTTATGCCAAGAGTTATAAATAATAGCCAGATCCACATCCGAGGCAAATCCTTTATAAAGCAGCTTCCAAATGCCTCTCTTAGCACAGTCGAAGTGTACCGTGCCAATACTAGTCACATACTGCGTACCGTTCACACAAAGGAGCCGCTCTGTTTGACCGCCAAAACCACCTTGTACATCGCGCCATTCCACTTCCGTTGCGGGGGGACTTACCTACAGCTTTTACATGTTAAAAATACAAGTGCCCTATGCATGAGCCAGCTTTCAATAAATATTTTATTTTTATGGACATGCACATATTATTATAATTTATCATTTTAAAATACCCCTTTGCTTTTTTCATATATTCATTACGAAACTCTAATTTTCTTGTCACATATCAAGGAGTTTAACTAAATCACAATATACACTCCATAACCGCAGATACACAGTTACATCATATAAACCTACTTCTAATCGGTATAAGTGTTACAAAGTGTACCAGTTTCTTTGGCTCTTCAGTGTAAAATATAGTAAATAACTTTGAGAATAGGATTGTTACTGATAATAAACGATAATTTAATTTGTTATATCAGCAGGGACAGGAATGTGCTGATGCTGGTGTTGGCAAATTCCTGGCTCATGTTATGTTAAACTGTATTACCACAGCTGTAAGGGAAATAGCTGTTTTTCAACGGAAATGCTACAGCTTGTATAACCTAAAAACTTCGTGCTTTGGCAATTATTAATATTTAGTTACATGATCTCAGTTTATTGGTTATCAGAATCTTGGTTCCAACCTTCCTTCTACTGTATCTGTCCAACATGTTTCTGCTACCGCCGTACGTTTATCCACTGAGAACTTTCTATTGTCTTTATTCGGCTTATGAGATAGTATCTACCACACTTACAAGGGGAGGCCGCCAATTGTGAAATTCAGATTCGATTCATACTGCGCGTAATAAAAGCTCATGGCCAGAGGTGTAATGTGGCAAAGCACCTAGATGCACTTCTCAGCCGTTGTCGAGAAAATAGATAGTTAAAAGAAACCGTTGCGGTGAAATACTCTCTACGATTAATATTTTTCTGCTGCGTCGTGGTGCAGCGGTAAGCGCTCGGGTTCGTAATCCGAAGATCGCCGGATCGAATCTCGCGCCATGCGACATTCTTTTTTTAGTATTTGTTTTTTGTAATTCAAATATATATAATTCCCGGCAATCAGTTGCAACAATTATGCATACAATAAGTTGTTGAAAGTCGTTTGTCGTGGAAAAACTGGCGACTTCGAACATCATTATGTTTTTCGCAAACAAAGTTGTAATTCACAAATGTTATTAATTGTCTTCATAATGTTAACCACGTATAGTTAACGGAAGACGTAGAAACGATATTCCGAAACGAATACGTATAGCGTAAGTCAAACGTTCGAATTAGAACAGAGACCCCACGAACACAAATTTGCTGTGGCAGGTATGAAATATAAACTCCGTTACTCGCTCGTTACACTTGAAGGACAGATGTTGAATGGGCCGAAACGAGCCGCCGCATAACAGCGTAGTTGCCTTCTAACTTCGAAAGAAGGTAGATGCGGTCCCTAGCGCAACTTATAACATCGTCGAAAATCAGTGCGGACGGGAGAGCTTTGGTACACCCTGTTAAAAAAAACGGAAAAATGGAGGCGGTACAATTGGAGAGCGATCCGCCTTCACCAACATGCATAAGCAATTCATTAATAGTATATATATATATATATATATATATATATATATATATATATATATATATATTTTAATTACAAAAAACTAATAATAAAAAAAATTGCATGGCACGAGATTCGATCCGGCGACCTTCGGATTACGAACCCGAGCGCTTACCGCTACGTCACGACGCTGAAGTACATTATTAGTCGTAGAGAGTATTTGACCACAACGGTTTCTTTTAACTGTCGATTTTCTCGACAACGGCTGAGAAGTGCATCTTGGTGCTTTGCCACATTACACCTCCGGCCATGAGCTTTTATTATGCGCAGTATGAATCGAATCTGAATTTCACAATTGGCGGCCTCCCCTTGTTAGTAAAGTTATAATAATCTTCTTTCATTTTTTCGTGAAGGCTGTTTCTCTGTGTGGTTTCCTCCTTCAATTCTTCAATAAATACGCATCCGCTTACTTTTCATTTGTACCTTCGACGTCACACTGCAGCCTGAAGCGTGGCTCAAGCCATTTTTATTGCTTGGATCGTACTCGTTGATGACTGTACACAGTTATGACACTAGAGATGGCTTAGAGAAGAGGATAAGTAAGAGATAAATACTCTCCTACCTAACACCCAGTACTGTTTTCATGTCTGATAATATTTGTCATTAACAAACCGAATATAAATGGCTCTGAGCACTATGGGACTTAACATCTGACGTCGTCAGTCCCCTAGACGTAGAACTACTTAAACCTAACTAACCTAAGGACATCACACACATCCATACCCGAGGCAGGATTCGAACCTGCGGCCGTAGCAGCAGCGCGGTTCCGGACTGAACCGCCTAGAACCGCTCGGCCATAGCGGCCGGTAAACTGAATATATTATCGTAGAAATGAGACTTCTCGGAAAAACCTACCAGTAACGCAAAGTAAGACAGCTAATCAAATTTAAAACTGCAGTGACGGTACCTGTCTTTATGTCTGGGCATATAATATACAATGATGAACTGTCCATCGTGAGACTGAATGCCACTTGATAGCGTTGCTGTAAGTAAAGTGTACAAGCATAGTAATGAGGAATCATAAACCTACCAGTAATGCAAAGTATGACAGCTAATCAAATTTAAACCTGCAGTGACGGTACCTAAATACGAATCTGTCTTCATGTCTGGGCATAGAATATACAATGATGAACTAACTGTCCATCGTGAGACTGAATGCCACTTGATAGCGTTGCTGTAAGGAAAGTATACAAGCATAGTAATGGGGAATCATAGTAGTGATGATACAGGTCGTAAATGAGGGAGTTCATTGACATAAGAGACATTGAAAAAGCGCAGTTTGTTATGGTCTGGTGCTTGGGAACTATCATCTCGGAATGCCGGGAGCTGATCGGGTGTACTCGTGTTGCTGTCGTGAGCAGCTACGGATCTTGCTTGAAGGACAGTGAAACCACGAGTAGGGGAGTAGATGTTGGACATCCACGCCTCGTCACACAACGTAAAGGTCGGAGTTTTGCCAGCTCTATAAAGCAAGTTAGGCGGCGATCTGTGGCAGACCTGACGACAGCGTACAATGCTAGTGCAATCACAAGTGGTTCTCAGCATACCGTTCAGCACATTCCAGAATGAGATTTTCACTCTGCAGCGGAGTGTGCGCTGATATGAACCTTCCTAGCAGATTAAAACTGTGTGCCCGACCGAGACTCGAACTCGGGACCTTTGCCTTTGGCGGGCAAGTGCTCTACCATCTGAGCTACCGAAGCACGACTCACGGCCGGTACTCACAGCTTTACTTCTGATGTATCATCACATTACTTCAGCACATTGTTCAACATGGAACTCCACAGCGGACGACTCTTACGACTCCCATGTTGACCTACCGACTTCTTCAGTTTCCATTACAGTGGACACGGGACCATAAAGATTGGATCATGGGTCAATGAAACCCGTCACCTAGTCACATACTGTTTCTTGTCACACCAAGTACATGGTCTGTTCGGATATACCGTCGCCGCCACGATGCCTTGCAGGAGAATTCGTCGCTGTTCTAAGCAGACAGTGTATAAAACCATCGAGAACATCGAGTTCGCCACAACATCTGGAGACAAGAAGAACCGTATACCAGTTAATGGTGTTGCTGCTACTGCACTAGTCGACGGACCTTGTGTTTTCTGTGGTTGTAGACTTAATTTTAGTATTGATATTAATGATACTTTCGATCATGGTAATGGTTGGCTCACTGTAGCCATTGTACGTGGAGCTACGGGAGTTCCTAACGTACCTGGACTTGAAAGTTTTATTGATAGAGACATTATTGCCTATCGCACCAACCATATGGCAGAACTTGCTAATAAAGACTTTGGTAAATCTGCTTATATCTCGCTGCTTGAAATGGGCGGCGCACTACGGACGACACAGGCTGAGAGGCAGTTTCGTGCTATGACAGACATTCGCCTTTCGTTCCATAGGACCTGTGGAAGTAATCTAACGCACTAGGACAGCTATGGACTACATGAACATTTCTGTGGATCACCTGCATCACTTCGTGCTTGAGGTCTTCCCTGCTGGCGACGAAATCTTCGGCCGGCCGGTGTGGCCGAGCGGTTCTAGGTGCTTCAGTCTGGAACCGCGCGACCTCTACGGTCGCAGGTTCGAATCCTGCCTCGGGCATGGATGTGTGTGATGTCCTTAGGTTAGTTAGGTTTAAGTAGTTCTAAGTTCTAGGGGACTGATGACCTTAGATGGTAAGTCCCATAGTGCTCAGAGCCATTTGAACCATTTGACGGAATCTTCCAGTCGGATAACTGTCCGTCTCACATAGCCAGAATCGAGCTACAGTGCTTCGAGGAACATGATAGTGAAATCACGTTCCTTGTCTTGGCCACCAAATTCGCCCGATCCTAACCTGATGACACATATCTGGGACTATATCGGACGCCACGTCAGCTCCACGACCACAAGTCACCGGCCTTTAACTTAGGGGATTGCGTAACCTGTGCTTATACACCTGGTGGTATATACCTCTGGATACGTTAAAAGAACTTGCTGAGAGAATCATTGCTGATCTGCGTTCCAGCCGTGGACTAATACGTTATTAATCAGATGCTACAAAACGTTTCGTCTTATCACTGTAAACCTCATTGTTAACATTCCATATTCTTAAGCGAATATTTTAGACTGTCAACACTTCCAACGCAACTACTGCACCACAAACCACCACTCACTTACTGATCTTTTCACTGCAAAGAGCTCAGAAAGTTATATACTACAAGACCATATTTTTTTCACGAGATCTGTCCGGCCTCAATGTAGGCCTAATGGTTTTTACTTACTGGTTACAATGTCCTCAGAATGAATCACAGCTCGTCTCCTAACAAAGGAAGATTGAATTTCAATGGCCTGTCGATGAAGAGGTCATGAGAACGCAAACTCTAAATGCTGAAAGGTGATAAGGAAAACAATCACATCACTTTAAAAGGAACCGTTCCGGCAGTCGCCGTAAATAACCTTGGGAAACCACGGCAAACGTAGATCTATTTGGCCTTAAGGGTATACGAACCGCTGTCATCCAGAATACGAGCCTAGTGTCTTGCCACTACACTTCCTTCCTCAGTTCGTCTAATGTAAACACGTTTCAAGCACACTGATAGATTTAATTTACTAATGACACCTTCCAACTATCCCGTGAGAAGCCATTACATCAAACTCTCCTGCTACAGAGAGGAAAAAATAGAAATTCTGAGACTGAGATTTATGACAGCTATGTCTCGATATAAAGTCCAGGAGGAATCTAATCCCGATGTGCTTGTCACACCGTCAGTCTAGGCCGTCTCTTGTGGCCTATGTGCCTAGTGGAATGATTACCTCAGCATAGTTTGCTCTCGTAAAAATGCTGACTGACAAGTTCACACGCACCACCACAACAGCTGGTAAGGAGCGCGGGAGGAATTTTACGTGTTGGATGAGAGATGCGGCCAGAGCGAGGGACTGCAAGACTCTGTCACCGGCTCTCAGCGATGCATGGCGTCTTTCCCCTCCTCTCTGTCCTGACTGTTCCCGGACTTGGTTCCGCTACCAAACGACACCTGCTATGGCCATCCTGACTGGTTGGTGGTCTGTTCTACAAACCCAAGGCACCTCTTCTGGTACTCCGTCTACTCCGATATAGTATTAATGCTTTAAAATTCAGCCTTTCATTTCAAACTTCACGTTTCGATATTCACTTACCTGGAAAGTCCTCAGTTCATCACCCTGCACCCGTGCACTATGGCTGAATGAAGGCGTACATTTCCCAATCAATGTGAGGGATTCTCCGCGCAGGATTCACTAACTACTACAGACAACCACAGCTCATATAAAAATTTATGCAGTGTGTCACCCAGTCGCTGCGAAACGCCAGGTTCAGATATGTTCATTGCAACTTCTCGAAGGATCTTAGGTCAGAACGTTTCTGGAAAATAAGCTGAGTAGTCCACGGATAAAAACTTATACCTATAAAACATTATGCCTTACAACATGAAATATAAGGAAACATTAATCCACGTCTTCTACTGTATTCAGTATACTGAAGTGCTTATGTCTGTTTACCTTCGAACTTACTGGTTGACCACCTGCGCGCCTTACTTTCTTACACTACTTTCGAATTTAATGAAAAGCTGTTTTCTTTAATTTACTTGAACTAGAAACTCGTGGACCGGAGATGACGTTGGAATGATAGTGACAGGTAAAAAGTGCCGTTAAATGCAGGATACATACTGATCATTTGTTTCTGGCTGATTACTAAGGTGTGCAATTTTAAATACAGCCATGTAATCATGACATGTATTAGACAGGTTCGAAAAATTACTCATGCATTAGTTTGACTATTAAAAAAAACGGAAGGGCTTCCAGAAGATATAGCGTACGTTACAAAAATAGTTATACAGAACAAGAGAATGGGACCAGTCCTTAGTCCTGGTTACGTGCTTCTGCAGCACCACTAACAAACAGAGAACATTGATCATAATCTTGCATCAAAATAATGTGTAGTCTACAAATTTCATTCATACACCTAAATATGCTGACTATTACAGGTCCAGAATAACTGGCAAACTATTTCTCTCATAGAATGAACCATGTGGTAGATCGAACACCGCCAACAAAGGTATGTTATATAAATAAAAAGATAAAAAAAATCATCATTCACATTAGAAACTTAATTCATAAACCAAATGCATATATACCAAAAATAACGCGACAGTTAAGTGGTTTACATCATGAATTATCTTTAAGTATCATGTGTGACTGAGAACCATATAATCATGTGATAGTCATATACGTGAATGAACAATATGTTACCAGCTGAGTGAAGTGACAGTCTTTCTTATGGTCTTCACTGAGGAGATTGATTTGAAACGGCTCTCCATGCTACCATGTCTTGTGCAAGTTTCTTCATGTTTGATCACCTCCTTCTCTCCTCCAGACGAGCATACTTCCTACACCATTACCAAATTCATGACTCCTTGGTGTCTCGGAGTGCATCCTATCATCAGAACCCTTCTTTCAGTAAATTTGTGCCATAAATTTCTTTATTCCTCAATTACATTCAGACCTGTTTACTAGTTACTCAGTATACTCATTTAATCTTCAGCATTCATCTACAGTACCGCTTTTCAAAAGCTTCTGTTCTCGTCTTGCCTGAGGTGTTTATCATCTAAGGTACACTGCTGAACAAGGCCACTCTCCAGACAAATATTGTAAGGAAAGAATTCCTAACATTTAAATTTACATTCAATGTTAAAAATTTCTCGTTCTAAGGAACACTTGTGTTGCTGTTGCCAGTATGGATTTTATATCGTCTCTGCTGCGTCCACAGCGCTTATTTTTCTGCTCAAATAACAAATCTCATCTACTACTTTAGCTTATTTCGTAAACTAAATAGTTGCACAGGTCCACCAATATTCAAGAAAGTTAGTATGAGTAATCCACGTAATTACAGACCCATATCATTAACGTCCATATGCAGCAGGATTCTGGAACATATACTGTGTTCGAACATAATGAATTACATCCAAGGAACGGTCTATTGACACACAGTCATCATGGGTTTAGAAAACATCGTTCTTGTGAAACACGACTAACTCTTTATTCGCATGAAGTGTGGAGTGTAATTGAGAAGGGATTTCAGATCGATTCCGTATTTCTGGATTTCCGGAAGGGCTTTTGGCACTGTACCACACAAGCGGGGTTTAGTGAAATTGCGTTCTTATGGAATATCGCCTCAGTTATGTGACTGTATTTGCGAATTCCTGTCAGACAGGTCACAGTTCGTAGTAATTGACGGAAAGTCATCGAGTAAAACAGAAGAGATTTCTGGCGTTCCCCAAGGTAGTGTTATAGGCCCTTTGCTGTTCCTTATCTATATAAACGATTTGGGAGACAATCTGAGCAACCGCCTTAGGTTGTTTGCAGATGACGCTGTCGTTTAACGACTAATAAAGGCATCAGAAGACCAAAGCAAACTGCAAAACGATTTAGAGAAGATACATGAATGGTGTGAAAATTGACAGTTTATCCTAAATAACGAAAAGTGTGAGGTCATTGGCATGAGTGCTAAAAGGAATTCGTTAATTTTCGGTTACACGATAAGTCAGTCAAATCTAAAGGCCGCAAATTCAGCTAAATACCAAGGAATTACAGTTGCGAACAGCTTAAATTGGAAGGAAAACACAGAAAATGTTGTGGGGAAGGCTAACCAAAGACTGCGTTTTATTGGCAGGATACTTAGAAAAAGATCTGCTAAAGAGACTGCCTGCACTACGCTTGTCCGTCCTCTTCTAGAATACTGCTGCGCGGTGTGGGATCCTTAGCAGATTGGACTGACGGAGTACATTGCAAAAGTTCTAAGATTCAAATGGTTCAAATGGCTCTGAGCACTATGGGACTCAACATCTTAGGTCATAAGTCCCCTAGAACTTAGAACTACTTAAACCTAACTAACCTAAGGACATCACACACATCCATGCCCGAGGCAGGATTCGAACCTGCGACCGTAGCAGTCCCGCGGTTCCGGACTGCAGCGCCAGAACCGCTAGACCACCGCGGCCGGCAAAAGTTCTAAGAAGGACAGCATGTTTAGCGTTATTGCGAAATATGGGAGAGAGTGTCACTGAAATGATATTGGATTGGGGTTGGACATCATTTTTAAAAAAAGGCGTTTTTCGTTGCAACGGAATCTTCTCACGAAATTCCAATCACCAACTTTCTCCTCCGAATTCGTAAATATTTTGTTGACACCGACCTACATAGGGAGAAATGACCACTACGATAAAGTAAGGGAAATCAGAGATCGTACGGAAAGGTATAGCTGTTCATTCTTTCCACGCGCTATACGAGATTGGAATAATAGAGATTTGTCAAGGTGGTTCGATGAACCCTCTGCCAGGCACTTAAACGTGATTTTCAGAGTATCCATGTAGATGTAGATGTAAATCCCTCAGTATCAGTTGATTTAATTCCGCTATATTCCATTATTGATGTTCATCTTATAGCCCCATTTCAAGACACTATCCATACAGTTCAACTGGTGAATGGAATGGACACTGTCGGCTAACTGTACAGACTGAATAACATGAACGATAGCTAACTGTCTCACTTCCTTCTCAACTCCTGCTTGCTTTTCATGTCCTTCAACTCTTATAACTGCAGTCTTATTTCTCTACAATTTGTAAATAATTTTTTGCTCACTTTTTATTATACCTTTGGTCTTCATACTACAGTTGTAATTTTGCCGTTCTTTTGCCAGTCTCCTGTCAAAAGTCATAGAGGCAATATTGCCTCACATGTTGTATATAAAGGGTGATTCGGCTGCCCTATTGCTGTTTCTTTTTTGGATCCTTTTGTAGAAAATATTGTTAGAGGCCATAATTTTGACACTTGTAAAGAGAAGTGTACGAAGGTCTTGAATAACTCGAATACCATGGCGTCCCTGTGTAGCGTATCGAACGTATCCGGCCAAAACGTACCCCACAGCGGAAGTGAGATGCAACAGAGGCAGCCGCAGGCAGCTAAAAGTGTTATGCATTGCGAGGCAAAACAGCCTATAGGCTTTGCGATTCGGAGCCAGTTGGGCATTGGTACAGCAACAGCCGACGCTGCAGTACGCTAGCAGAACGACGGAAGCCTTTCCTCACTTGCCACCGCTGGAGTGTTTAGAATACATGCCTTAAGCTCTATACGGACATAGTCTGGAGCACATAAGTTCTCGGCTAATCGTGTACCAAAATATTCTCGTCTCAGTATTACAGTCTTCATCACAGACTGTGACACCCAGGATGACATCCGAGAATGCAGTAGAGGGTGCACAGTTCAATCACGGGATGAGGGCCGCCTGTCCTGAGTCACGAGAGCAATCGCCACTGGAGGAGAGACACACCTGCTAGCTGGAGGGAAGTCACGGCCGCCTCCGCGGTATCGTCAGTGGTGCTGGCGCACTGCGATCACCGTCGCAGCCCGAGACACTGCTGACAGTGGCATTCGAGAGATGCTAACTTTATCTCCACTCTTTGTGGTATCAGCAATGCCGGACATCAAGAGTCCGCCAGAAAAATGTATACACCCTTTGTCGGCTCTATCGAGATATCGATATTGTCGTTCGATTTGAGTTGCAAGTGTATTGTTGTATGGTCTTTGGCTCAACAGATGTTAGTACTTTTATCTCGGTACTGACAAGGGAACCTCCCCATCGCACCCCCCTCAGATTTAGTTATAAGTTGGCACAGTGGATAGGCCTTGAAAAACTGAACACAGATCAATCGAGAAAACAGGAAGAAGTTGTGTGGAACTATGAAAAAATAAAATATACAAACTGCGTAGTCCATGGGTAACATATGCAACATGAAGAGTGACGTGAGCACAGGAGCGTCGTGGTCCCGTGGTTAGCGTGAGCAGCTGCGGAACGAGAGGTCCTTGGTTCAAGTCTTCCTTCGAGTGAATATTTTAATTTTTTATTTTCAGACAGTTATCAAAGTTCAGGCACTCACACATAATCAACTTCGCTCTCCGAAATTCTAGGACATGTTCAGATTTGCTTGGACATATGCAGGATTTGACGGTCTACACACGCAAAAATTTGAAAACGTTAAAAACATATGTTTTGACAGAGCACAGAGAAAACTGTGCGACTGTGAAACTGTTGCATTCATTTGTTGCAGTTTATGTGACACACTTTTATGTTTTCATCACTTTTTTGAAAATGATTATCATATCCACAAGAAAACCTAAATCGGGCAAGGTAGAAGAATCTTTTTACCCATTCGCCAAGTGTGCAAGTTAGATGGGTCGACAACATATTCGTCATGTGACGCACATGCCGTCACTAGTGTCGTATAGAATACATCAGTCGTGTTTTCCTGTGGAGGAATCGGTTGACCTATGACCTTGCGATCAAATATTTTCGGTTCCCATTGGAGAGGCATGTCCTTTTGTCTACTAATCGCACGGTTTTGCAGTGTGGTCGCAACACACAGACGCTAAACTTATTACAGTGAACAGAGACATCAATGAACGAAAGGACAGATCATAACGTTGCAAAAATAAAGTAAGTAAAATTTCCGCTTGATGGAAGACTTGAACCAAGGACCTCTCGCTCCGCAGCTGCTCACGCTAACCACGGTACCACGGCCCTCCTGTGCTCAAATCACTCTTAATGTTGCCTATGTTACCCATGGACTACTCAGTTTGTATATTTTGCTTATTTTTTCATAGTTCCACACAACTTCTTCCTGTTTTCTCGATTAATCTGTGTTCAGTTTTTCAAGGCCTATCCACTGTGCCAAATTAGAACTAAATCTGAGGGGGGTGCGATGGGGAGGTTCCCTTGTGAGAAAACAAGATGGCTGGAGCACGCTTGACATTCGAGCAACGAAAATGTATTGTGAAGTGGTTTATCAAGTTTGATAATGCCGTTGAAGTGCAACGTCAGTGGAGGCGGGAGTTGGAAATAGAGCCGCCAGCCCACCTAACAATTAAACACAACACTGACAAGCTTGAATTGCATGGAACCATTTGTGATATTCACAAAGGAAGATCAGGAAGACAGCGTACAGTTAGAGTCCTGCTTCGTCGGCTCTCGTGTTGGAAACGTTTGTAAATTCTCCACAGAAGTCTGCTACGTAATATGCACGTGAAGTGGGGGTTAGCAGCACAAGTGTACGAAGAATTCTGAAAGCTGCAAAGTGGAAAGTTTACGTTCCACGATTACTGCACGCGATTAATCATGACGATCCTGATCGCAGAAGGCAATTTTGCGAATGGTATCAGCAAATGGTAACTGATGACGAAAACTTTTTTGACGAAGGTAGTGTGGAGTGATGAGGCACAATTTAAACTTAATGGAACCGTGAATCGACATAACAGTGTGTAATGAGCACCGGAAAATCCTCATGGTTATGTGGATTATGCGGTCAATCTACCAGGGGTTCATGTGTGGTGTGGACTATCGTCTCGGAGCTTAGCAGGCTTGTTGTTCTTTGATGCTACTGTCACTGGAGAAGTTTACCTGGAAATATTATGCGCATCAATTTTGCCAGCGTGGAGTGACGAGGCACAATTTAAACTTAATGGAACCGCGAATCGGCATAACAATGTTTACTGGGCACCGGAAAATCCGCATGTTTATATGGATAAAACGGTCAATCTACCTGGGGTTCGGGTGTAGTGTGGACTATGATCTAGGGGCTTACTAGGACTCTTTTTCTTTGATGCTACTGTCACTGGAGAAGTTTACCTGGAAATGTTATGCACATCAATTTTGCCAGGTATACGTGTGATTTATGAAGCTGATGAAGAGGTCTCCTACCAGCAGAGAGGGGCGCCATCACACTGCCACTTAGCTGTACGAGATTTCCTGAATGACAGCTTTCCGGGGCATTGGATTGGACGGAGAGGGCGCATTGAGTTCTCTCCATGGTTGCCAGATCTAACACCCATGGACTTTTACCTGTGGGGAACTGTGAAAGATAACGTCTATCGGCGTAAGCCACACACGCTGGAGGAACTTCGCCAGGAGATTACAGCGACATGTGCAGCGATCTCCACTGTAACACAGACTGACGTAGTTGCGGCGATCGCTCGTCGTTGTGTTATGTGTATAACAGCCAGCGGTGAATATTTTGAACATTTACAGTAACCATGGGCTAAATTCAAGGCTGTACAACATGTGTCATCAATTATTAAATGTAAAATAAACACATAAGTAATAGTTTTGGTTCCTTAAAGTGTGTATACATTTTTCTGGCCGACTTTATTATTTCGCATGAGAGGCATTTGGACGCCTCCACCAAGCTGTTTCTGATGTTCTACGGCTGAGGGCCGGAATAAAGAAGTTAATTAAACAAATCTACTGTCTCCTGAAGTCTCATTTCATTCTCAGGGCGTGACAATCCATAGGTCATCCAACACTGGTGTCACAAGTGGGTTATCAGCATTGTACCATAGTCGATCTTCGGCAACTTAGGGTGGAACTTGACGAAAAGTGTTTCACTTAGCGCTAGTCACAAATTGAGACGCGGATAGCGTGTGTGGCGTGGCGCAGGACAGCGGGCATTTTTGTAACTTCACAGGTTCAATTAGGACTGCGCAAACTGGGATGCGACATGGTGGGGATGTGACACGCGGCTGTGTCAGTTCGCGCGCCGCTTTGTTTGTGGCAGTTTCCAGCGCCACGCCCCCGCGGGCACTTCGGGAGGGGTGAGCAAAACATTTCAGCAAATTTAATACATCAGGATACTCACACTTTCGGAAAAGTACCAATTGCATTTTTCATTGGTGTAGCCTGTTGTGTAATTAGTTTATCAATGCTGTTAGCCTGTATGCAGCCACTGGAACGCTTTTTTTCTACACTATGCGCCAATTAAAACATTGTCCGTCATGGGAGTTTCTGGACTGTTCCTAGCTTAAGGCTTTCTCGACTGCGCGAAGCGAGAAAGCAGTCCTGCCATATGCTCACTTCGGCATCGCGCATACAGGCAATGGTAGTGTTGGCCATCCGAAATTTATAGCCTTACTGTATACTGAATTTCCTTGTCACTGAGTAGTGTTTCGTTTTTCGCCATTGAAGCGCGTCGACTTTTTTCCTTAGTTCACAATATTTTTCAGTTATTTACATATGTATAGCTCTTTCGTTTTGCTTTTTCTTTTGTCAAAAATAATGCAAAGTACAAAAACTGGTGAGTCGTTTGCCACAGGGATTATATCTTCTGCCTCTGCAATCTCTTCAAATTGCAAGAAGGGACAGATGATTCATCGCGAGGGGAGTGAAAGACGAAGTAATGTTATAAATTCATTTTATTAAGAAGCAAGGCAAGAAATTTTGAATATTGTATAATGAAACAAGGTTTGCTACGTGCTGCCTATGCTGAAATTCCTCTACGATCTGTTACAAAAATTCGTAAAGTGGGAATTTCCATACATGTATCTCCTTTGTTCTCCTGCTAAAGAGCGTCCAAGATTCGAAATATATGAGTTTCAAATGGTTCAAATGGCTCTGAGCATTATGGGACTTAACATCTGAGGTCATCAGTCGCCTAGACTTACAACTACTTAAACCTAACTAACCTAAGGACATCACACACATCTATGCCCGAGGCAGGATTCAAACCTGCGACCGTAGCAGCAGCGTGGTTCCGGACTGAAGCGTCCAGAACCGCTCGGCCACAACGGCCGGCTTATATGAGTTTCTCCGTGATTATTCGGATATGGATGTAACAACAGTCTTTATATTACATGTAAGCAGACATAAAATTTTCACTGTAAGCTAGGAACAGTCGAGAAACCCTTAAGCTAGGAACAGTCGAGAAACCCCCACGACGGAATGTTTTAATTGGTTCATAGTATAGAGAAGAAGCATTTCAGTGGTTGCATACAGGCTATCAGCATTGATAAACCAATTACACAACAGGCTACAGCAATGAAAAATTCAATCGGTATTATTCCGAAAGTGTGAGTATCCTGATGTATTAAATTTGCCGAAATGTATTGCTGACAAAGGCAGTCCTACATTAATGAAAATGTTTCTTTCTAACGGCATGGACCCTTCCCCCCACTAGGCACACCTGGCTAGCTTCCGCATTCCTGTCGCACGAGTTATTCTCAGTTGCTCGCAGTACACTAAATATCGTGTTGTGTGACGGACCATTTGTTTGTTTTTCCTCAGTAACAGCTATTTTCTTCGTGAATCACACATTGTCAGTTGGGCAAGCCCTAGGTGAGTAACCAGCGTCTGCCATGTGCGCATCACTACACATGAAGGACATGGTCCTCATTATTTTAATATTGCTCAAATGAACAACAGGGATAAAATCCTTCGGTAAGTCTCTAGTCCAGTCGTTCAGTGTTAAAAATACGATGGGTTACAGGGATTCCATCAAAACTGCAACAGAATGTGAGATTTACTTTTGTGTGAACTGTTAACCTTTTCTCATTCGAAGAAACATCCCCATTTACAAGTAACGGCTCCATTTCCCTTGTTGACAGATTTAATTTTGCTTCCTTTGCTAAAACATTGTAT
This sequence comes from Schistocerca nitens, assembly GCF_023898315.1. Classification (NCBI taxonomy): domain Eukaryota; kingdom Metazoa; phylum Arthropoda; class Insecta; order Orthoptera; family Acrididae; genus Schistocerca; species Schistocerca nitens. Next base: position 674,747,782 of record NC_064618.1, read on the forward strand.
AATTTCCACGAACTCAGCTTGCAGCAATCATTGCGACAGAATTCCGTAACAGAGTGATTCATTAAATAAGCAGTGCCTGAAACAGTAGTAACAGACCAGGGAACGAATTTCAAGAGAAGCAGGAGCCACATGTCTACTCACAGGGTGAATGGACGAGGCCAGACAGCCAGTCTCCACCTTGGCCCTCCACCTCAAGCGATGCGAACGCGTTACCACCACTCAACCTGCGGTGAGGGCGGATCCACCACGTCGAGTACACTAGGAGGCCCCTCGGCAGCAATCGACACCAGAGGTTTTCCAATGCAATGCGCCAGATCCTCCGCCACCGATATACCCAAGGCAAGAGCCTGAAGGTTTCCCATGCGATGCGCCAGATTCTCCGCCACCGATACATCCTGAGGCAAGAGCCTGAAGTCGACTGACCGTAGCCAAAAGGACATTCAGCTGTTCGCGAACTATGCCCCTAGCCATCCTACAAATACTAACTGAGGAAGTAAACTAAAAGAGCAGACAGAGTACCTGTTATAAAACTTGCTACCCTCCCGGTGTGTCATCAACGGACACTGATGTGTTAATGAGCTATGTAGCTTTCTGTTGAGTGAGCAACTTCTGCAATACAGACTGAATGATTTACCCTTACAAAAATGTGAGATTAAACCCCTTAAGCGTCCGCAGCTCGTGGTCGTGCGGTAGCGTTCTCGCTTCCCGCGCCCGGGTTCCCGGGTTCGATTCCCGGCGGGGTCAGGGATTTTCTCTGTCTCGTGATGACTGGGTGTTGTGTGATGTCCTTAGGTTAGTTAGGTTTAAGTAGTTCTAAGTTCTAGGGGACTGATGACCATAGATGTTAAGTCCCATAGTGCTCAGAGCCATTTGAACCAAACCCCTTAAGCAGAACAACACACGCGAAATTTAAAAACTCTGTTATGAGGAACAGACAGAAAAAGATGAACAATTAACTTGCCACTCTGTAGATGTACATCAGATGACAGCTGCGGCCAGACTGAGGGGCTTACTAAATGAACGGACGCTTGTCTTCAGAACGCAACAAATGAGCAACATATTGATCTTCGTCGGGGTGGAAGCGTTACGGAATCAGCACCTGGAAGTGCTGTTTGTCAAGCAGGAAGACATAGTGATCACCAGTCATCGCTGGTTGATACAACGCATGGGAGATGTGTGACGAGGTATGAAGATTTGAAGAAGCATTCGACAAATTCCGTCACAAAACGGAAAGGCACAGGATACTCAAACGTAGCGTCTGGGTATGTGAGAGAGAGTAGATTGAGAAATTAAGGAGTGAGATAGCCCAGGTACTGGGAATTATTCCACATGCGCGAAGAAGAGGGGTTGGATCGATACTTGAGGTTGGCTTATGAAAATGAGGAAGACATTCGAAGGATGAACGACACCATAGAAGAGGTTAAGAAGTGGGCAAAAGGGACAAAGCCGTGAGTGACAGGCATACTACGCAGATTGCTGGTTTAGAGAAGGTCGTATTGAATAACACACGATTACTATGACAGCTGACGAAAAGTAATGCGTACGCCGGAGCTAGAGAGGCAGTTAATCAGAATATCAGCGAACTACAAACCGAAGTTGAAGTCTCAGATAGGAAAGTAGTATGGTTCAAATGGCTCTGAGCACTATGGGACTCAACATCTTAGGTCATAAGTCCCCTAGAACTTAGAACTACTTAAACCTAACTAACCTAAGGACATCACACACACCCATGCCCGAGGCAGGATTCGAAGCTGCGACCGTAGCAGTCCCGCGGTTCCGGACTGCAGCGCCAGAACCGCTAGACCACCGCGGCCGGCGGGAAGTAGTATTGACGAAATGGTTGCAGTCCGTAGAAGACAGTGTTTGAGCAGCACGACGGAAAGTAATAGAACTGCAGGAGCCTATGTACGAGGCTGTAAGAGGTGAGATAGGGGTAAACTTGTTCTCGCTAGAGCAGTGTTTAGAGGATCGAAGGAAAGTACAGAAGGAAGTACCATCGGCTAGTTGGTTTAAGAACCCAAGCACTTACCTTTTTGTTTCAAGGTAGCCACAGTATTGGTGAGAACTGATGGAGTGAAAATTTACCTTGTCCTTCTTTTGGACGTCGGCCGCGGTGGTCTAGCGGTTCTAGGCGCTCAGTCCGGAACCGCGCGACTGCTACGGTCGTAGGTTCGAATCCTGCCTCGGGCATGGATGTGTGTGATGTCCTTAGGTTAGTTAGGTTTAAGTAGTTCTAAGTTCTAGGGGACTGATGGCAACGGATGTTAAGTCCCATAGTGCTCAGAGCCATTTGAACCATTTGAACTTCTTTTGGTGCGTAGAAGGTCCCATTTATTTTTCTGTAGGACTAATATTTTCTGTATAGTAAGCAAAAGAATATTAAAATCTTGTGCATGGTATCTGAGAGTGTTGCAGGCTGCATAAACCGTAATGGTAAGGGCAGCTGAATGACTCTGTATTTCTCAGGTAACCAAACTGATTTTCTTCAAGGTGGCCTCCACATGTTCTTCGATTTCTTCTGCATTTTTGTAGAAGGAATTATTACATTTTTCTGAAAGTGTGAGGTTATTTCGTCTATCTCACAGATCTTGCATCCTAAGTGGAACAAACTTTTCATGACTGACTCTCCCAGTGATCTCAATAATTTCGGGAAATGTCATCTACTGCAGGGGTTTAGTGTTGAATTACATTTTTCCATACTCTATCAAATCCCTCTCGCAGTATCATAAATCCACCCCGATTACATCTGTTTCCTATTTCCTTTCTATAATACTAACTTCAGTTTCCTTTCCCCTGGACAGACTTTCTATATATATTCCTTGTACCTTTCAGCTTTCCCTTTCTTGCTTAGTACTCCTTTCCCATCTGAGCTGTTAATACTCACACAGAGGCTTCTCTGTTTTTCAAAGATCCTTTAATATTCATATAGGTGGTGACTGTCTTTCCCATAACCATAGGTGCCTCAACATCCTTGCAATTCTCGTCTAGTCATTCCTTCTTTGTCTTTTGTATTTTCTGTATATCTCATGTTTGACGTCTGTATTCACTTTTGCCTCCTTCATTTGCTACATTTTTAACTTTCCTCCTTGTGTCAAATTAAGTTTAATGTCTCCATTCGCATAAAAGGGTCTATAGTGGGTCTGCTTTATTTGCCTGTTTGATTCCCTATTGCCTTTATTATTTCATCTTTCGGAGCTGTCCATTCATCTTCTATTGTATTCATTAACCCCTATTTCAGTCAATCGTTGCCGAACACCCCCTCTGAAATTCTGAACAACCTTCGTTTTAACTAACTGTGGTTCCAATGATTTAATTTTTTACCTCCCTGCAGTTTTTCGGTTATAATCTGAAGTTCATAACTAATCAATTAGGGGCAGAATCTACATCTTCCTCTAGAAATGTTTTGGTTACAAAATCTCAGTCTTATCATTACGTTTTCTGTCTGAAGCGATGGTGAAATTATACGCTGTGTAAAGTTCTACCAGACTTTTTCCCCTTTCATCCCTTTCCCTCAACCTACGTTCAGGTACTGTTTTCCCTTTTCTCATTCCTTCCTATTTCAAATTCCAGTTCCCCATTACCATTAAATTTTCGTCCCTCTTAAATATCTGAATAATTTCTTTCGTTTCATGTTTTGGCTTTTCAATCTCTTTATCATCTGCGTACCTAGTTGGCATAGAAACCTGCGCAAGAGTGAAGGATTTTGGATTTGAAATTATTTTTACTACGATAATGTGGTCACTTCACTATTCATAGTAGTTTATTCGCATTTCTATTTTCTCATTCATTGTTATTGCTACTCTTGCATTACACTTCTTGATTCTGTGTTTATAACCATTTACTCACTGACTAGAAGCTCTGTTGTCCCTGATATTGCAATTCACTAATTCCCACTATATCTAAGTTCACCCTACCCATTTCTGTAATTAACTGATCAATATCCTGCTATATTTGGGAAAAGCGAGAAGCAACAGATAGGTAACTGCACAGATCATGCTGATATTCGAGTTAACGTTGTCAAAAGCTTTCTCTAAGTCTACAAATGCTAGGAACGTAGGTTTGCCTTTTCTTAATCTTTCTTCTAAGATAAGTCGTAAGGTAAGTATTGCCTCACGTGTTCCAACATTTCTACGGAATCCAAACTGATCTTTCCCGAGGTCCGCTTCTACCAGTTTTTCCATTCGTCTGTAAAGAATTTGTGATAGTATTTTGCAGCTGTGACTTATTAAACTGATAGTTCGGTAATTTTCACATCTGTCAACACCTGATTTCTTTGGGATTGGAATTATTATATTCTTCTTGAAGTCTGTGGGTATTTCGCCTGACTCATACATCTTGCTCACCAGATGATAGAGTTTTGTCATGACTGGCTCTCCCAAGGCCATCAGTAGTTCTAATGGAATGTTGTCTACTCCCGGAGCCTTGTTTCGACTCAGGTCTTTCAGTGCTCTGTCAAACTCTTCACGCAGTATCTTATCTCCCATTTCATCTTCATCTACATCCTCTTCCATTTCGATAATATTGTCCTCAAGTACATCGCCCTTGTATAAACCCTCTATATACTCCTTCCACCTTTCTGCCTTCCCTTCTTTGCTTAGAACTGGGTTGCCATCTGAGCTCTTGATATTCATACAAGTGGTTCTCTTCTCTCCAAAGGTCTCTTTAATTTTCCTGTAGGCAGTATCTATCTTACCCCTAGTGAGACAAGCCTCTACATCCTTACATTTGTCATCTAGCCAACCCTGCTTAGCTTTTTTGCACTTCCTGTCGATCTCATTTTTGAGACGTTTGTATTCCTTTTTGCCTGCTTCATTTACTGCATTTTTATATTTTCTCCTTTCATCAATTAAATTCAATATTTCCTCTGTTACCCAAGGATTTCTATTAGCCCTCGTCTTTTTACCTACTTGATCCTCTGCTGCCTTCACTACTTCATCCCTCAGAGCTACCCATTCTTCTTCTACTGTATTTCTTTCCCCCATTCCTGTCAATTGTTCCCTTATGCTCTCCCCGAAACTCTCCACAACCTCTGGTTCTTTCAGTTTATCCAGGTCCCATCTCCTTAAATTCCCACCTTTTTGCAGTTTCTTCAGTTTCAATCAGCAGTTCATAACCAATAGATTGTGGTCAGAATCCACATCTGCCCCTGGAAATGTCTTACAATTTAAAACCTGGTTCCTAAATCTCTATCTTACCATTATACAATCTACCTGATACCTTTTAGTATCTCCAGGATTCTTCCAGGTATACAACCTTCTTTTATGATTCTTGAACCAAGTGTTAGCTATGATTAAGTTATGCTCTGTGCAAAATTCTACCAGACGGCTTCCTCTTTCATTTCTTCCCCCCAATCCATATTCACCTACTATGTTTCCTTCTCTCCCTTTTCCTACTGACGAATTCCAGTCACCCATGACTATTAAATTTTCGTCTCCCTTCACTACCTGAATAATTTCTTTTATCTCGTCATACATTTCATGAATTTCTTCATCATCTGCAGAGCTAGTTGGCATATAAACTTGTACTACTGTAGTAGGCATGGGCTTTGTGTCTATCTTGGCCACAATAATGCGTTCACTATGCTGTTTGTAGTAGCTAACCCGCACTCCTATTTTTTTATTCATTATTAAACCTACTCCTGCATTACCCCTATTTGATTTTGTATTTATAACCCTGTAATCACCTGACCAAAAGTCTTGTTCCTCCTGCCACCGAACTTCACTAATTCCCACTATATCTAACTTTAACCTATCCATTTCCCTTTTTGGTCGAAGTAGAGAGGATATAAAATGTAGACTGGCAATGGCAAGGAAAGCGTTTCTGATGAAGAGAAATTTGTTAACATCGAGTATAGATGTAAGTGTCAGGAAGTCTTTTCTGAAAGTATTTGTATGGAGTGTAGCCATGTATGGAAGTGAAACATGGACGATAAATAGTTTGGACAAGAAGAGAATAGAAGCTTTCGAAATGTGGTGCTACAGAAGAATGCTGAAGATTAGATGGGTAGATCACATAACTAATGAGGAGGTACTGAATAGGATTGGGGAGAAGAGGAGTTTGTGGCACAACTTGACCAGAAGAAGGGATCGGTTGGTAGGACATGTTCTGAGGCATCAAGGGATCACCAATTTAGTATTGGAGGGCAGCGTGGAGGGTAAAAATCGTAGGGGGAGACCAAGAGATGCATACACTAAGCAGATTCAGAAAGATGTAGGTTGCAGTAGGTACTGGGAGATGAAGAAGCTTGCACAGGATAGAGTAGCATGGAGAGCTGCATCAAACCAGTCTCAGGACTGAAGACCACAACAACAACAACAACCTACCTGCCCGATTAAGGGATCTGACATTCCACACTCCGATCCGTAGAATGCCAGTTTTCTTTCTCCTGATAATGACGTCCTCTTGAGTAGTCCCCGCCCGGAGATCCAAATGGGGGACTATTTTACCTCCAGAATATTTTACCCAAGAGGACGCCATCATCATTTAATCATACAGTAAAGCTGCATGTCCTCGGGAAAAATTACGGCTGTAGTTTCCCCTTGCTTTCAGCCGTTCGCAGTACCAGCACAGCAAGGCCGTTTTGGTTAATGTTACAAGGCCAGATCAGTCAATCATCCAGACTGTTGCCCCTGCAACTACTGAAAAGGCTGCTGCCCCTCTTCAGGAACCACATGTTTGTCTGGCCTCTCAACAGATACCCCTCCGTTGTGGTTGCACCTACGGTACGGCCATCTGTATCGCTGAGGCACGCAAGCCTCCTCACCAACGGCAAGGTCCATGGTTCATGGGGGGAGTGGAGAAGTAGCGCGTCTTTTATCTCTTTTGAAATGCCTGGGATCCAAACGCCGAACACAGCTGAGTTGGACGGAATGTGGCGACGGCGACAGCGGGTTGCACTGTGGCTGCAAACGCGGACTTAGGTGTCTCAGAGGGGGTGCGGAGTGTGGGGGCAACGGTTGACAACACTGTACCCGTATGCGGGCCTTGGGTGTGTAAACACCTCACCCTGCCAGCCGCAGGAAGAGGGCCCGAGCTCTTCCGAACGGAAACGGAACTATCCGATCTTCAAACAAAGCGGGATTCTCGCGCCACCTTACCAGTTCAGGTGTATCTGCGAGTGAACTAATTGTTTCCTGCGCGTTTCCTGCCACGTTCAGTGCCTACTCGTTGGAATTTTCAGTCAAGGAGCGTCAATACGGTTTTCGAATATAGGGAGGATATTATCACGTGCATGAATAATATGAGCCAGGGGAAAAAACTGTGTAATGAGAATACGATCCTTCAAGCCTGTGGCTTAGTAACAATTTTGAAGGAGAAAAAGTTCATTTTTTGGCTTTCATTTTTTCATAAAATCATGATCCATGTAGATATTTTGTATAACCAGCTACAAAAAAGGGATACTGACCCAACTTACGCACAAAATCAACTGACAGCTTTTGAGCGTGAAATTGCGAACATTAGGGAAGGAGTGAGTGAAAATTTAACGGGTTTACACGAGTACCATAATAGAGGGAGAACTGAAGATGGTGCAGCGATGTGTAATCTACTGCGGGAGGCTAAATAAGTATGGGATGTCGTAAGTTACTAGGCAAAAGAAAGATTCAAGTTCACTGGACACCTAGTTGCAGCCTCTCTCTTTCTACCAGAGAAATTCGCTACTTACTCTTCCAGTTTTCCAGAGCTGCTATTGAATGCAACTCTTTTTTGGAAGCAAAGAAACTTCTAACAGAACTCTCTGTTATTTTTGGAAGAGAGGAGTTCAAAAGCATGTGTGGTGCTTTGAGCTTCCTGGATTACATAACAGACAATAATCTTTGTGATACACTGAGCGAATCTGTGAAGCTCCTGAAAGCGATAATTACAATTCCAATGACCACATCAGAAGCAGAACGTTGTTTTTCTTCGCTGAAACGCATCAAAACCTTCTTGCAGAATACTATGGACCAAGAAAGACTATCAGCACTCGCGATGCTCTCTACTGAATGAGACCTCGTTTTAGGAATTGCAGACTTCAATCAAAAAGTGATTGAAAGAATTGCAAATGTGAAGGAAAGAAGAATAGAGTTCCTGTACAAGTGATCACCACCACATCCAAATTCAGAGACATAATCGAACGGCGTTAACATCAGACCTGCTGAAAAAGGTTAGTAAGGCATGCCTACGACTTTTTGAGTACCCCCAATCCATATTCACCTACTATGTTTCCTTCTCTCCCTTTTCCTAATCTCGAATTCCAGTCACCCATGACTATTAAACTTTCGTCTCCCTTCACTACCCGAATAATTTCTTTTATCTCATCATACATTTCATCAATTTCTTCATCATCTGCAGAGCTAGTTGGCATATAAACTTGTACTACTGTAGTAGCCATGGGCTTCATCTACATCTACATGACTACTCTGCAATTCACATTTAAGTGCTTGGCAGAGGGTTCGTCGAACCACAATCATACTATCTCTCTACCATTCCACTCCCGAACAGCGCGCGGGAAAAACGAACACCTAAACCTTTCTGTTCGAGCTCTGATTTCTCTTATTTTATTTTTATGATCATTCCTACCTATGTAAGTTGGGCTCAACAAAATATTTTCGCATTCGGAAGAGAAAGTTGGTGACTGAAATTTCGCAAATAGATCTCGCCGCGACGAAAAACGTCTTTGCTGTAATGACTTCCATCCCAATTCGCGTATTATATCTGCCACACTCTCTCCCCTACTACGTGATAATAGAAAACGAGCTGCCTTTTTTGCACCCTTTCGATGTCCTCCGTCAATCCCACCTGGTATGGATCCCACACCGCGCAGCAATATTCTAACAGAGGACGAACGAGTGTAGTGTAAGCTGTCTCTTTAGTGGACTTGTTGCATCTTCTAAGTGTCCTGCCAATGAAACGCAACCTTTGGCTCGCCTTCCCCACAATATTATCTATGTGGTCTTTCCAACTGAAGTTGTTCGTAATTTTAACACCCAGGTACTTAGTTAAATTGACAGCCTTGAGAATTGTACTATTTATCGAGTAATCGAATTCCAACGGATTTCTTTTGGAACTCATGTGGATCACCTCACACTTTTCGTTATTTAGCGTCAACTGCCACCTGCCACACCATACATCAATCTTTTCTAAATCGCTTTGCAACTGATACTGGTCTTCGGATGACCTTACTAGACGGTAAATTACAGCATCATCTGCGAACAACCTAAGAGAACTGCTCAGATTGTCACCCAGGTCATTTATATAGATCAGGAACAGCAGAGGTCCCAGGACGCTTCCCTGGGGCTTCGTGTCTATCTTGGCCACAATAATGCATTCACTATGCTGTTTGTAGTTGCTTACCCGCAATCCTGTTTTTATTCATTATTAAACCTACTCTTGCATTACCCCTATTTGATTTTGTATTTATAACCCTGTATTCACCTGACCAAAATTCTTGTTCCTCCTGCATTTGATTTTAATTCCCTTTATTCTGCAAAAGTAATACTTTTTTCTGTGTACACCTTTCGGTTTTATTATGAGTAGATGCAGGAGTGGCACGAGCGAGCAATCTGTTTATATCAGGCATTACAAAAACATGAGCAGTGTACTGATTTTCTCTCTTTTGTTGATGATTTTCCTCGTGAGTAAAGTGCACCATCCTCTTCTTTGGTCACGAGCCGCCACTGTGTGATACTAAGAAATCCTTATGGCAGTTTTTCAATTCTATTAGTAGCTAAATTCTGTATATCGCTGTCCAGCTAGTGAATAATGTATGCTTCTCATTACTGGACACCTTGCTGGACTAGAGTGAGTAACTTGAACTGTTCACGAAGAACGAAGAAAGGGAGATTTGGGTGTTATAGCCCATTGATGACGAGGTCATTAGAGACGTAACTTGAGCTCTGGTTGGCGACGTATGGGGAAAGAAATCGTCCGGTGTTCGTCTTAAGTGACAGAGGGAAATCACGGAAAACCTAAATATGGATGGCGGGGCGAGGATTTGAACCGCCATCCTCCCAGATACGCGTCCAATGTGTTACCACTACGCTATATCGCTCGGTTTTGTGGAGGTTGTTCTTGCTCGTAATAATTTTTTTTCGGGACTGGAGGTGTTGGTTTGAACGAGAGATATATTATTTTTGGTAAGTGTCATAAACGTGTGGTTTCGGAATGACATCAAGTGCAGAAGACTCGAGGCCTAACTGCCTTATATTGGTTTGCGTGTCTTACTGTCAATGAGAATTGCAGGGAGCTGAGCAGAGACTGTCTTGTGTTGTCTGGATGGCTGAGAACAACCTGTGAAGCGGCCTCGACTCTCTGAAGACAGTGCTAGAGTTCAATCTTTTTATTCACTATGTTTACAACTTGGGCTTTCCGTACCAGTGTCGGCTTACGTTTCATTCAGCTACTCGTGGGATTACTGCTGACGTCTGTTTGGTCAGATCAGCTTCTGCACGCTCAGGCAGCTGCGTTAGCAGTCTCGATGTCGTACTGGCTACTGTGTGACAGGCTGTGACCATTGCCACAGCGCGAATATTTGCTTTCGCACTGGTTGTTGGCTGTACTCTGTCCCACATCGAATTCTACGGTGATTCTCAATGACCCACTAACAGTGTACTCGGTGTCGGTAGCCGTGTGGTTGGTTGCTCTCCATAATCGTGTGGTAGGTCTCAGCACTCGGAGACGCATGAGTGATGAACAGGAATGGGGACCCCAAGAGGTCCTCACCTCCGGCTTGTGCGGCGAAGTTAGTGCGATCAGAACTGGTGGAGATAGCCAGGTAGTCTCCCTATCGGTACATAGCAGACAGTGAGCAGCCTGAAGTTCACCAAGCTTAAATCAACATCTCGAGGACACCTCCCGCTAGTTCATGGGACATGCTGAAACATCTAGGACATAGATTCACTGTACTTTTCTAATCACGGAATTGAGTGCTATTACTGTAAAGCCATCGATGCCAAGATCAACTCTCCTTTAGAGTTGGAAAGCTGGGCTATTTAAAGGGAATAGCGTGGGGTTACAAGTGGTTCAGTTCGTAAGACCGAAATTCTCCATCTTATTCTCTACTGGCAATTATCCTCGTTCTACAACCTTCGCTTAACAATCCGTTACAGGTTGTTAACTGCTGCATCAGATTATCTCTACGCATTCTTGCATAGGACATATTTCTCGCATGACGTTTACATCTACATCGTTACTCCGCAGTTCACACTTAAGTGCCTGGCAGAGGGTTCATCGAACCATTTTCATACCACTTCTCTACCATTCCACTCTCGAATGGTGCGTGGGAAAAAGGAACACCTAAATCTTTCCGTTCGAGCTCCAATTTCTCTTATTTTATTATGATGATCATTTCTTCCTACGTAGATGGGTGTCAACAAAATATTTTCGCATTCGAAGAGAAAGTTGGTGGTTTAAATTTCGTAAATAGATCTCGCCGCAAAGAAAACCGCCTTTGTTTCAGTGACTGCCACCACAACTCGCTTATCATATCAGTGACACTATCACCACTATTGCGCGATAACACGAAACGAGCTGACCTTCTCTGCACTTTTTCGATGTCCTCCGTCAATCCTACCGGGTAAGGATCCCACACCGCGTAGCAATATTCCAGCAGAGGATGGACAAGTGCAATGTAGGCTGTCTCTTTAGTGGGTTTGTCGCGTCTTCTATGTGTTCTGCCAACAAAGCGCAGTCTTGCTTCTTATCTATGTGGTCTTCCCAATTTAAGTTGCTCGTAATTGTAAGTCCTAGGTATTTAGTCGAATTGACAGCCCTTAGATTTGCGCGATTTATCGGATTTCTTTTAGTACCCATGTGGATGACCTCACACTTTTCTTTGTTTAGTGCCAATTACCACTTTTCACACCATACAGAAATTCTCTCTAGATCATTTTGTAATTGGAATTGATTGTCTGATGATTTTACTAGACGGTAAAGTAAAGCGTCATCTTCAAACAATCTAAGGGGGCTGCTCAGATTATCACCTAGATCACTTATATAAATCAAGAACAGCAGAGGGCCTATGACACTACCTTGCAGAACGCCAGATATCACTTCTGTTCTACTCGATGATTTACCATCCATCACAACGAACTGTGACCTCGCTGAGAGGAAATCACGAATCCTGTAACACAAATGAGACGATACTCCATATGCCCGCAATTTGATTAATAATCGCTTGTGAGGAACGGTATCAAAAGCCTTCTGGAAATCTAGGAATATGGAATCGATCTGAGATCCCTTGTCGACAGCACTCATTACTTCATAAGAATAAAGCTAGCTGTGTTGCACAAGAACAATATTTTCTGAATCCGTGTTGATTATGCATCAATAAGTCCTTTTCTTCAAGGTGATTCATAATGTTCGAGTTCAGTATTCTCCAAAATCCTACTGCAAATTGAGGTCACTGATATGGGTCTGTAATTCAATGGGTTACTCATATTTCCTTTCTTGAATATTTAGGAACAGATCTTTCGTCAAGTGAGCGGTTGTACATGATTGCTAAAAATGGCGCTATTGTGTCTGCATACTCTGAAAGGAACCTGGTTGGTATACCATCTGGATCGGAAGACTTGTCTGTCTTAAGTGACTTGAGCTGTTTCACAACACCTAAGATAGCTACTTTTATGTCACTCATGCTAAAAGCTGTTCTGGTTTCGAATTCTAGAATATTTACTTCCTCTTCTTTCGTGAAGGAATTAGGGAAAACTGTATTTAGTAACTCCGCTTTAGTGGCACCATCATCGGTAACAGGTCCATCGCTATCGCGCAGTGACGGTATTAACTGTTTTTACCACTGGTGTACTTTACATACGACCAGAATCTCTTTGGGTTTTCCACCATATTTTGAGACAATGCTTCATTGTGGAAACTATTAAAAGCATCTCGCATTGACGTCAGCACTAAATTTCGAGCTTCCGTGAAACTTAGCCAGTCTCGGGGATTTTGCGTTCTTCTGAATTCGGCATGCTTTTTTCTTTCCTTCTGCAACAGTGTTCTGACGTGTTTTGTGTACCATGGTGGATCAGTCCAGCCTCTTATTAATTTATGCGGTATGAATCTATCTATTGCTGTCGATACTGTATCTTTGAATTTGAACCATATCTGGTCTACACTTACATAATTAGCTTGGAAGGAATGGAGGCTGTCTCTTAGGAAGTCATCAAGCGAATTTTTACATGCTAACGAATATGTCTTTCTCTCTCAGCTTTGGTTTTCTATCGCTGTCATCTATCTGTCGAATGTGTACTCGGCGCCTGGCAGCTGGTGATGATGATGAAATGTGTAGCCAGGTCTGACACACTTGTGACATTACCGCTTCTCTTTCACTTCAGACACTGTAATAAATTTTGAAACAAAAAAATCTAACTCACTTCCTTTATTATTACGCACTGTCTGTGTCCTGTGTTCACTCACATTCTGTATTGCAAGTTCAAGGAAGAATAAAAAATTACAGTTATATATTAATATTCCAGCGCACGTTGCTGGAGAACCTGGCAAATTAACAACATTTACGTGACTGTCTTAAGCACCCGTTTTATTTATTTGGTTGCATACTGTGAGCTATACTTCGTTCAGATTTCTCTCTCTCTCTCTCTCTCTTTCTCTCTCTCTCTCTGTCACACACACACACAAACACAAACACACAAGCTTACATACACACACAAGCTTACATACACTAAATTATTATAAACAGTGTAAGGTATTTCCGCTTTAAGTATTATGTATGTGAATGTGATTTATTGATTTGTCGAATTGTAATTTACTGTCAACAATAAACTTTATAGGTTATAAATGTATTATGGGGCTACTGGAAGTATGCTTACCTCTTCACGGAGCTGTCTACAAGAGGTTCAAGAAGGGACACTACACTTTAACCTTATTATATGCTCCTGTGTTACATACACTTTTTTCTTCAGCAACGAATTGTCCCAGAACAAGACACCATAAGACGTTATAGATTAAAAATAAGAATAATAAGTCAACTTTTTGTCATTTCCCACTGCAAAATCTGATATTGTCTATAAAGCAGTAGTGGTGGACCGTCGAGGTTTAACATCTGTAACATGTCCCTTCCAGTTTATGTTCTTATTGATATAAACACCTAAGAAGTTGGGATATTCTGTTTCGTTTCTTTACACTGAAGAGACAAAGAAACTGGTATATATGCCTAATATCGTGTAGGGCCCCCTCGAGCAAGCAGACGTGCCGCAATACGACGTGCCATGGACTCACCTAATGTCTAAAGTAGTTTTGGACGGAATTGACACCATGAATCCTGCAAGGCTGTTCATAAATCCGTAAGAGTACGATGGGATGGAGATCTCTTCTGAACAGCACGTTGCAAGGCATTCGGATATACACAATAATGTTCGTGTCTGGGGAGTTTGGTGGACAGCGGAAGTGTTTAAGGGGAGTTGGAATGCCGGAAAATGGAAAAAATTCACATTTTCAGTTTTTAACCTTATAACTTAATTTGAAATTTTCTGCTTAAAATGGTGCAAAATTTGTTAAGAAATTCCAATTGGAAGTATTTTTATTTAATTTTTCAAAATTACATGTGCGCCCAGCAAAGTTACCCATCTTGTGATTTGTACACATTTAAATCTTCGCATTTCCGAAAACATTACATATAGAAGGCTGTGGATTTCACTCTTCAGTTGTAGAATCTTTGATCCTTCCATAGGTACCATTGTTTTTACGACTAGCTGTGTTTATTGTTCAGTTTTTGATCTGTGAGTGTTTGTTTTGAGCCTCGAGTTTAGTTTGTCGCTCATTTGGAGTTTGTTATCTGTCTTGTTTTGACTTTCAGTGGTGAGTGCGTAGTTTCTACGATGCCTAGGAGTGCATCATTATTTAAAAAGCGAAAGTTTCGCGGTAATAGATTTACAAATAACGTTTGTTCAAGTGATTCTGCTTCAGCACCTGTTGATGCTGGTGAAAGTTCTGACGTTTGTACAGCTGAGATGTGTGAAGGAGACACGCCCACCAGTGCATCAAAAAAGAAGTTATCAAACTGTGCAAGTGAAATTACAGATGAAGCTTCTAATGAACAATATGTTTTAGTCGACTTTCCTGTTTTTACTGAGTTTATGAAGAAATGTTTGTGTTGTAATCTTTGTGGAGGTTCTTTTGATATGAACATAACAAAATCTATAGGACTTTCCTGCAAAATTGCTATAGTTTGTGCCAGTTGTGAAAATGAGACCTGTTTTTGGAGCTCTAAAACATGCAGTAGCAATTTGTTTGAGAGTAATATCAGGCTAATGTATGCAATGAGAGCAATTGGTAAAGGACATACTGCTGCTCAAACATTTTGTGCCATAATGAATCTTCCACCTCCACCTGCTAAAATTGACAATTACACTGAAGTGATAGGAGATGCTGTTCAGTCTGTAGCAGATTTATCAATGAAAGCTGCTGCCAGTGAAGCAAAATATATAAATGAAGGAAACCCAGATATCCCTGTTGCTTTTGATGGAACCTGGCAGAAAAGGGGTCACACATCCAAAAATGCTGTTGCTACTGTTACTAGTGTGGACAGCGGTAAAGTTTTGGACTATGAAGTGCTCACTAAACATTGTTACCATTGTGCATCTGGTAAGATAGAAGCAGCTCACATATGTAGCAAGAATTATGAAGGTACGAGTGGAGGCATGGAGGCTGCCGCTGCTGTGAAAATGTTTAGCAGATCAGAAAAAGAACGGGGAGTATTTTACACAAAATTCCTTGGAGATGGGGACTCCAAGGCATACAAAAGTGTTACAGAATCCATGCCATATGTCAATAAGACAATAACTAAACTAGAATGTGTCGGTCATGTTCAGAAACGAATGGGCACTCGTCTAAGGAAACTGAAACAGAATCTGAAGGACAAAATTTTGTCAGATGGTAAAACCATTAGAGGTCGCCTGTCAGATAAAATTATAAATGAATTACAACAATACTATGGTATGGCAATAAGAAATAATGCAAATAATTTGCAGGAAATGAGACAAGCTGTATGGGCCACATATTTACATCGATCATCAACTGATGATAATCCTCAACATTTTGCTTGTCCAGATGGTCCTCAGTCATGGTGCAATTATAGAAAATCTCAAGCTACTGGGGATCCTTATCACCATAAAAATTATATTCCATTGGCTGTTATGGAAGTAATTAAACCAATATATAGAGACTTGGGGCATCCTGATCTTCTGCGAAAATGTCTTCATGGTTGTACCCAGAATCAAAACGAGTCGTTCAACAACCTCATTTGGACTCGTGTACCTAAGAATGTATTTGTTGGGATAAAAACATTGAAATGGGGAGTCAGTGATGCTGTTATTTCATTCAATGATGGTCATATGGGTAGGCTAAAGGTCATGGCAAGGCTCGGCATTGCTCCTGGTATCAACACCATCAGAGGTCTTCAGCTTCTGGACAGCGTGCGAGTAAGGAAGGCTCAGTATGCAGCTGAATTTAATACAAAAAAAGCAAGGGCAGCAAGGAGAAGAAAGCTTCTAGGTGAAGAAGAAGAACTAGAAGATGACCCTGATTACTCTGCTGGACACTTTTGATAATAGAATAAAAGGTATTTGTGAATTTTCATAATAAATTACTTTAATCGCATTTTCTGGCATTTGACATTTTTAGTGTTACATGTACCTTTATCTCATAAACCACTCAACCAACAACATTCAAATTTTCAGAAATGCTGCAAAACAGTTCAAAGAGGCCACTGAACTAGAATCATGACAAGAACTGGCTTATTCTCTGAACTAGGGAAGTTTATGTTATACTTTTTCCAATAAAAAATGGCTTAATGGTAAAAAATTCATAAATACTATACCAACAAAAAGAAAACATTGGTTCTAGTTCAGTGGGCTCACAATATATGCTGAAAACCTCTGCCAGAATTTCAAAGTTCTGAAGATAATAGTTCCAAAGAAAAAGGTACACAAAGTTAGCAAATTTAACATTGGCGAGATAGGGCATTCCAACTCCCCTTAAACTCAGAAGAGTGTCCCTGGAGCCACTCTGTAGCAATTCTGGGTGTGTAGGGTATCGTATTGTCCTGCTGGAATTGCCCAAATCCGTCGCCACGCACAATAGACATGAATGGATGCAGGTGATCAGACAGGATGCTTACGTACGTGTACCTGTCAGAGTCGTATCTAGACGTATCAGGGCTCCAATAACACGCCAACTGCACATGCCTCACACCATTACAGAGCCTTCACCAGCTTGAACAGTCCCCTGCTGACATGCATGGTCCCTGGATTCATGAGGTTGTCTTCATACCCATACACGTCCATCCGCTCGATATACAATATGAAACGAGACTCGTCCGATCAGCCAACACGTTTCCAGTCATCAACAATCCAGTGTCTGTGTTGACGGGCCCAGGCGAGGCGTTAAGCTTTGTGTCGTGCAGTCATCAAGGGTACACGAGTGCTCCCAAAGCCCATGTCAGTGATGTTTCGTTGAATGGTTCGCACGCTGACACTTGCTGATGGCCCAGCATTGAAACATGCAGCAATTTGTGGAGGGATTGCTCTTCTGTCACGTTGAATGATTCTCTTCTGTCGTCATTGGTTCCGTTCTTGCAGAATCTTTTTCCGGCCGCAGCGATGACGAAGATTTGGTGTTTCACTGGATTCCTGATAATCACAGTCCTGATAATCACAGTCGCACGGCAAAATTCCCACTTCATCGCTACCTCGGAGATGCTGTCTCATTGCTCGTGTGCCGACTGTAACACCACGTTCAAACTCACTTAAATCAGGGTAACCTGCCATTGTAGCAGTCACTCGTTGTCTTATACAGTGTGTTACAAAAAGGTACGGCCAAACTTTCAGGAAACATTCCTCACACACAAAGAAAAGATGTTATGTGGACATGTGTCCGGAAACGCTTAATTTCCATGTTAGAGCTCATTTTAGTTTCGTCAGTATGTACTGTACTTCCTCGATTCACCGCCAGTTGGCCCAAGTGAAGGAAGGTAATGTTGACTTCGGTGCTTGTGTTGACATGTGACTCATTGCTCTACACTACTAGCATCAAGCACATCAGTACGTAGCATCAACAGGTTAGTGTTCATCATGAACGTGGTTTTGCAGTCAGTGCAATGTTTACAAATGCGGAGTTGGCAGATGCCCATTTGATGTATGGATTAGCACGGGGCAATAGCCGTGGCGCGGTACGTTTGTATCGAGACAGATTTCCAGAACGAAGGTGTCCGGACAGGAAGACGTTCGAAGCAATTGATCGGCGTCTTAGGTAGCACGGAACATTCCAGCCTATGACTCGGGACTGGGGTAGACCTAGAACGACGAGGACACCTGCAATGGACGACGCAATTCTTCGTGCAGTTGACGATAACCCTAATGTCAGCGTCAGAGAAGTTGCTGCTGTACAACGTAAAGTTGACCACGTGACTGTATGGAGAGTGCTACGGGAGAACCAGTTGTTTCCGTACCATGTACAGCGTGTGCAGGCACTATCAGCAGCTGATTGGACTCTACGGGTACACTTCTGCGAATGGTTCATCCAACAATGTGTCAATCCTCATTTCAGTGCAAATGTTCTCTTTACGGATGAGGCTTCATTCCAACGTGATCAAATTGTAAATTTTCACAATCAACATGTGTGGGCTGACGAGAATCCGAACGCAATTGTGCAATCACGTCATCAACACAGATTTTCTGTGAACGTTTGGGCAGGCATTGTTGGTGATGTCTTGATTTGCCCCATGTTCTTCCACCTACGCTCAATGGAGCACGTTATCATGATTTCATACGGGATATTCTACCTGTGCTGATAGAGCATGTGCCTTTACGAGTACGACACAACATGTTATTCATGCACATTTCAGTCGAAGTGTTCGTACGCTTCTCAACAACAGATTCGGTGACCGATGGATTGGTAGAGGCGGACCAATTCCATGGCCTCCACGCTCTCCTGACCTCAACCCTCTTGACTTTCATTTATGGGGACATTTGAAAGCTCTTGTCTACGCAACCCCGGTACCAAATGTAGAGACTCTTCGTGCTCGTATTGTGGACGGCTGTAATACAATACGCGATTCTCCAGGGCTGCATCAGCGCATCATGGATTCCATGCGACGGAGGGTGGATGCATGTATCCCCGCTAACGGAGGACATTTTCAACATTTCCTGTAACAAAGTGTTTGAAGTCACGCTGGTACGTTCTGTTGCTGTGTGTTTCCATTCCATGATTAATGTGATTTGAAGAGAAGTAATAAAATGAGCTCTAACATGGAATGTAAGCGTTTCCGGACACATGTCCACATAACATATTTTCTTTCTTTGTGTGTGAGGAATGTTTCCTGAAAGTTTGGCCGTACCTTTTTGTAACACCCTGTATAGGCGTTGCCGACCGCAGCGCCCTATTCTGCCTATTTACATATATCTGTATTTGAACATGCATGCCTGTACCAGTTTCCTTGGCGTTACAGTGTATACTGATGCAGTGAAGTCTGGTACAGTAGAGAATTGCGTAAATTGTCTTTTATGTAGCTTTACTGGAAGGCCATTTACAGAGATCCAGTCATCAACTTTCAAAAACAATCATTTACATTTTCAATCGCTGAAATTAGGCTTGATTATGATAACTGTGTTATGAGCCAAGAGATTTATTCTTCTTGGATGTATAATGACGGATTACAAATATACACAACAAGCTTGGGCCTGTATAGATTCCTGTAGTACGCTTATTGTGACTGTTACCCATTCTAAAGGTGCTGTTTCTTAATGGAACACTCTGCATTCTTTTCATCAGATAGGAAAAATGCCAGTTAGCAGCAAGACCTGCGATATTTGAGGTTCTTTCAGAGACTGCCGTGATCTGCACAATCCTAAGCTTTCGACAAGTCGCAGAAAATTGCAGACTGCGACTGTCCAGCTGAAACAGACTTTTGCGAGGTCATGGGTGTACCTTATCAGCATGTCGTCAGCCCTTGCTGCAGATTTAGACCGATTGGAAAAGTTATCTTCGGAATAGAACAGCCTCCATACACACACACACACACACACACACACACACACGCACGCACGAACGTCGCACTTGGAGACAGACGCACCGCAGCGCCACGCAGCCGGCTCCTGGGATTGGGAGCGAAGCGATGGGGGGGGGGGGGGGGAGGGAAGGACATGGCCCGGTGATTTGAGAATAATGAGATTGGTCCGGGTTGCAGCGCCGCCTGCGATCTATCTCCGGGTGAACAGAGGACAGCGCCGACCGGTCGGTTGGCATGGCGACGAGGTGGCAACGCGAGGGAATCCCCGGCATCGGTCTGCAAGTTCTGTGGAGGAAATGACTGATTTTTTTGTTGCGGGGATTGAGACATCGCAGAAACATCTCTGGAGTCACCGCAACTCTTCGAGGTCTAGGTGAACCATCCAAGAGGGAGGAGTGTCCAGCAGCACCAGCGGGGACAGTTTTTGTTAGTACACAGTGTTTAGTTTAGTGCTTTTTTTTAAAGAACTTTTGACGACAAATGAATATTATCTGTGTTTTTATTTGCGTGTCTAGTGTTTGTTGACATTTAAAGCTTAGGTGTTTATTCGGTGCAGTAGCTTTTCTGAACACAGTCTCTAGTGACAAGTATCTGTTGATATATCTGTTGTCAACAGATAAATTCAGTTCCGGATCTTGCAATATTAGGCTACAGTCAGATCTCTCAGAGCAGATGTAAGTGATTGTTTATTCTTCTGGTTTATAATCTGTAGACATCCCAAAATCTGTAGCGCCACAAGTCGGTTAATTTTCTTTTTTGCGGTGGCCAGCTTGACTTTTCTCAGTTAGTGCAGACCACTTTCTACTAAGGTTTGAAGCTCCCCTTTTCGTTCTTCGCGTTTGCAATTTAAAAACTGGGTTGTTTAGGAAATCAGCCTTATATAAACACAATTTGTTTGGTTTTATATTTAACGAGACGTGTTTCGACACTAATGTGTCGTCTTCTGTGGGTCAAATTTTTCTTTCTGTAAAGTACAATACCACATTTGTAATAATTGAACTGCTGTAGGCCTAAGAAATACAATATTTGCAATTTGCTTCGTTTGGTTTAGACACTCGTCTTAAAAATACATCGCTAGCTGAACATCTGTTTTAGTGCTCGTTTTCGTCGTTTTTTTGACAGCATGTCATCTTGTGGTGTTCCCTTTTATTTTATCTTCTCCTCATTAGCTATTGAGACAACATCGCTTTGTTATGTAATTTTAATTTTCACCAAAAGTACATTCAACACAGCGGGAAAAATACACGTCTTTCGTATCAAGACAAGAGAGAGAGTCCTCTATTCGTTCTTAAAAACAAAAAAAACTACGCAAAAGTAAAAAAAAAGAACAAAATTATTTATAAAATCGGTCGCTGGCGCAGCGCTCTTCTGCGTGCGCGATCGTAAATTATAATTTTGCGGAAGTCAAAGTACCATTACAATGCCTCCTCTAGTGACACGCTCCGCAAGCGAGCGTGGCAGTATAGAAAATTTACATAGATACATACATATATGAGAAAGTAAGAAATTTACATATTACAAAAAATATTTCTGAGCACAATGCTCTTTGCATATCAGTCTTTTTGGTGTGTATCTTCTTTAGGTGTCGTAACATTAATGTCTTTGAATTGCAGCGTATTATCGTTGCTTAGCACAGCGTTTGAATTCAGTTCACATGATTCGTGTTTACAATGGAATTAATTCGAACAATAAATGTTTCTATTATATTGCTCCAATGTCTTTAAACGTAGTATCGGATTCTGAGTGTGTGTGTACTGCCTGGATCTCTTGCGTGTGACTTGAAGAAAATCCAAAGTTTGTTCAATGTGTCAACACGAAATTGTGATCTCCAGCAGTCGAATTTTGGTGGCGTCTACCGGGGTATAAACGGTCAATGAGGGCACAGGAAACACCTCACTGCCTACGACAGGTGATGAGCTTGTCTTTTACACCAACCTGAAGACCTGCCGGCTTCCACAACACCATACACTTCAAAGCATATTGACACTACGTAAATATTGCTTGACCAGTGTTCCATCATGTTGGTTTCTTCTTTGCATTTTCAGTTTCATTTATATGAATCATGTGCTACATGCACAAGTCCTTTGCAGCTCATTAACATCTCCTTAAAATACATTTCTTGATATAGTAAGTACATAAATATACAAATATTTACAATTAATCATTACATGAGATAGTTACATTGTTGTCATATACTACATATACAGAATTAAATGAAAAATATAGTAAATTTTTTACGTTACATTCAATATCATTGTGCTGACATGTGAATTACATTACATTCAGATTGAAATATACATTTTATTTGTTAGCTCCCTATTTATTTATTTTTTTTTTTAATTTTATTTTTTTTATTTATTTTTTATTTTTTCGTTACACTTGCAACATTTGAAGATAATTGTGGCAACTCGCTAGAATATTCAACTTAAAATTCATCTTGCCTCCTGGAATAAAATTTACACATATTTCAAGCCTCAAGACAGCCCTCTGTAGGAGGGTAGGTTCGTGGGATGGTTGCTAACTACTTCATAAATACTAGTAAAGTCATCCCCTACAGTGGACTACACAAAATAAAATATGATAAATAAAATACATGTTAACTTAATATAACGTAAAAGTTCCTATACCTAATACCGTTTCTAAGAGTGGTGCCCCTCTAAATATCTTAGGATCCTCCAAGTATGTACATCAGTGTGGTAAGTGTGTGTATATATATATATATATATATATATATATATATATATATATATATATATATATATATATATATAGTTCAAGTCAATCATGTTCCTATAAAGTTTGTGTAGTTCATCTCCTTCCTTTCATGAGTATCAAGCAATATAAATAAATGTTTTACTTAATAAATAAATAAATCTTCTTAGATAATTGCTGCTGTGATCCATGCTGTATATCCATTCTGTATTTACCTTGTGGTACCTGTAAAATTCTATTCATAAATAAATATGTGTGTATGTCTCTCCATACTGTCAGATAATCATGAATTATATAATGTCAAATATTTCATCAACATGTATAAATTTTTCTAAGGGAGGGATGAGAGTATGAGCCGCAACAGAGGACTGACGTTTTGTTTTCTCCTTATTCTCCTTTCTATTTAATGGCACATTAGTTCAGTACAGTAGATGAGCTTTAATTATGTCATTAGATGACTGCTAAATATGTTCTCTTAAAAAATTCTTCCAATCTGAAGTGTCAAGCCTACATAACTCCAAAAATTTCATTACAAGTTCCCATTAGATTAGTGTTAAAGTGTTATAGATTTAAATCTTCTGGTATATTTCCAACAGTGGCTGCTGTAAATAATTCTTTCCAAATAAATCTATACTTTCACCTTTAGTTATTAGAATATATAAGACACCACATAAGTTATTATCTCAGGCATACCAATCTTTCAATAAATAATATTCTTTCCACTACTTTCATTCTGTATTCCATGAGTACATGTGATATAGCGTTCAAATCTAGTTTCTCTCCTCCAAACATATTCTCAATTACTCATAACATTCTCACCTATCCATTATTCATTCTTCACAAAATAACATATACTTATTCCTTAGCATTATATATATATATATATATATATATATATATATATATATATATATATATATATATATATATATATATATATATATATATATATATTCCTCCTATTCATCACCACTTACTTTTTTACTTCAACAATAATAATAATAATAATAATAATAATACCCTTTTCTCATCTTATATTCCATTTACCTCTCTCTGTATTACTATTTATCCTCTTATTAAACTAAAATTACATTCACTCATCTCATTCAGCCACTCACATCACTCATATCAACATTACTATTATCACATGCCTCCTAAAGAAAATAATTCTGTTCAGTTCTCTGCCTCCTCTAATGTGTATATGCCTCCTCTAATGTGTATATGCCTCAATAGCAACTCCTCTTATAATCAAATATCTTATTAGCTATTGGATGGTTCACATTGCTTTCTAGACTTACCTGCATTCATTAGATTGTAAGTATCTGTATAACTTAAATGTAGGCTCATCATAACTGTATATCATATTAATTATCTTCTTCTCATTAGCTCACATTTTACTGTATGTATTTTTTCAAATGTCTGTGTGGATGTAGACCTCTGGGTTTATGTGTTAATGGATATTCTAATGAATAACAGCCAGGGAGTGGAATATTTGCAATTCGGTATGGTCCAGAGTATAAGATCTGCCATTTCCTGTTCAAATGTTTCAGTTTTGTGGGTTTAGGATGTGTTCTTAGTAAAACTAACTCATCAACTTGAAATGTTTGTGCTTTCCTGACACCTCTGTCATATTTCTGCTTTCTTTCCTTAGCTTTGTCACATAATGTTGTGTAAGCTTGTCTTACCTTTTCTTCTAAACTAACATGATTTGTTGTTGCTGTAAATTTAGGTAGAGGGTCTGTCCATTCATTTCTTTCTGTTTTATCCATAATTAATTCAGTTGGTGTGTATCCAGTAGAAATGTGAGTTAAATTGTTCACTATTTGTTCAAACGGTGCTAGGTATTCTACCCATTTTGTGTGCTTCTCTGGTGTGTGTGTTCTCATAAACTGTCCAAATTCTCGAAATGTTCTTTCTACTGGGTTTCCTGCTGCGTGAAATCTTGAAATTAAAATATGTTTAACATTCTGTTCTTCAATAAATGTCTTCCATTTTAAACTGGTAAAATATGCTGCATTATCCGTGATCATAACTTCAGGTTTTCCTATTCTTACAAAATAATCTGTTAATAGACGTCTGGTAATAGCAGTGGTAGAAACTGAACGTAAAGCATATAATTTTAAATACTTTGTGAAAACATCTAACACAACAAGGATGTATTTCATTCCTCCACGTGCTTGTGGATAGGGTCCTGCAATGTCTAAAGAAATTAGCTGTAATGGCCTCTTAGGTATGATTGGGTGCAATTCATTCATGCTTGTGCGATTAGAATATTTGGCTTTCTGACATATGATGCATTTCCTAATATTACTCAATACTCTTCGCCTTAAATTTGGAAAATAGCAATTTTGTATAATCTTATCTGTACATTTGGCTACACCATAGTGTCCCCAAGTTCTGTGTGTAAATAAAATAAAATCATCAACATGAGCTTCAGGTAAGCAAACACACCAATGCTGTGATTCATGGTTTCGTCGGTGAAATAATACTTCTTTGTGTAACGTGTAATATTTCTCAAGATGTGGGTCTGTTCCTGCACGTAATTTATTCTTTATCTGGATCCACCTGGGATCATTGTCCTGCAATATGGCTAACTTCCTGCACATGTTTTTGTAGTAAGGTGCAAATGTACCGTCATACATAAGTAAAATTTTGAAATCTGATGTTTGTTCTGTCACATCTGAAAATTCTTGTAGGCCTTGTGGCAAACGAGATAGAGCATCGGCTATAATGTTGGATTCTCCTTTTATATATATATAATATCAAAATCATATTCTTGTAGTGATGCACACCAGCGTGCAAGACGTGGATGTAATAACTTGCATGATAGCAGGAAAGAAAGAGCTTGATGATCAGTATAAAGCTTAGTACGTTTTCCCCATAGAAAGTAGCGAAACTTGCGAAACACCCATACTATGGCAAGTGTTTCGCGCTCGGTCACTGAATATGACTTTTCGCATTCAGTGAGCGTGCGGCTAGCAAAACTTATAGGTTTGATGACTGACTGTTCATCTTCTACATGAATTTGGAATAAAAATGCTCCGAGCCCATAGGAACTTGCATCTGTTACTAGGCAAAAGTCTGACGTCATGTCGGGATGACATAACAACGGTGCATTAACTAAAGCATTCTTAATCGCTTCAAAATCTGTCTGACAGAACTCTGTCCATTTCCAAATATTATTTCTTTTGAGTAAAGATAGAAGATGTGGACTGTTCAGAA
The DNA here is from genome assembly GCF_023898315.1 of Schistocerca nitens. Classification (NCBI taxonomy): domain Eukaryota; kingdom Metazoa; phylum Arthropoda; class Insecta; order Orthoptera; family Acrididae; genus Schistocerca; species Schistocerca nitens. The sequence goes on from NC_064618.1 coordinate 674,773,715, forward strand.
GGTGGTAGGGTACAAATTTCCTGAAGAATGAAGATAGACCAAGAAAGGCTTTGAGTTGCTTACGATTCTGTGGGTATCGAAAATTCTTTATTGCATCAATTTTTCTTGAGTCTGGATAAATGCCTTCAATTGATATGATGTGACCAAGGAATTTGATTTCTCTCCTCCCTAATTTCGTCTTTGATAAATTGATAGTGACACCTGCGTCAGAAAATTTAGTCAGAAGTTGCTTCAAAAGATTTACATGTTCTTCCCAAGTAGTGGTGGCAATGACAATGTCGTCAACATAAACTGTGATTTGCGATAACAATTGTGGTCCAAGAACAGCATCTAAGGCTTCAATAAATACTCCAGCACTCACTCGTAGACCAAAGGGTAGCACACAAAATTGATAACTACGTCCCTCACATAGAAATGCAGTGTATTTACGACTGTTTTTATGGAGGTTCACCTGCCAAAATGATGAGCGGAGCTCGATATTGGTTAAATACTGTATATTATGAAATTTTAAAAGTTGTTCTTCCAAATTAATAGGTCGTGTGTTGACTGGGATTATAACTTTGTTAATTTCTCGTGCGTCCAGCACTAACCTTACACTACCATCCTCTTTATTAACTGCTAGTATCGGACTGCAATATGGTGAATGTGACCTTTCAATGATACCCCAAGCTTGCATTTTTTCAATCTCTTTCAAAACTGCGGGTTTTTTTGACCAAGGAATATTATAATATGTTCTACAGTATGTTTTGTGTGGTTTAACATCCATCTCATAAGTGTAGCCTCTAATAATTCCAGGTTTCTCCACAAATACCTCAGCAAATTGCTGCAAAACTTCAAGTAATTCAAGTTTTTGTTCCTTCGTCAGATATTCAGATTCTGTGCATTTCTCATATAAATCATTAGGTTTAATTCCCTGAGATACAGCTTCATTAAAAGTTAAATCACATACGTTTATTGCTGGTGGATACACAAAATGTAACTGTTCAAATTTACCTTGTTTACTGTTTAAGTTTTTACCCTGTGTTAACTCTATTGTCAGTTGTTGTTGGTTTACGGTTAAATGACATTTCCCTTTTCCTAAATCTATGATTGCTTGATATTCATTCAAAAAGTCAATTCCTAATATGCAATGCATAACTAATTTGTCTACTACCAGAAAACTGTAATTGAGTGGTATATTTGAAAATGTGAAGTTAATTAGCACTTGAAATTTCACATTCTTTGATTTGTTACCGGTGGCACTTATAATGTGACAATTCTGTACTGGCAATGTTTGTATGTTCATTATTTGTTTGAGTTCATTATATAAGGACATTGAAATGACACTTGCTGCTGCTCCTGTATCTAACATTACTTCCACTTCATAACTACCAATCATAACTCGTGTTATAGCCTGAATAATCTTCCTTGTTTTACTGGTACTATAAAAATCTACATCCTGATATAATTCTTTTTCTATTTTCTTACTGTCATCATATCGGAGAAAACAAATCGTCGGTTCCGTTGCGCTCTGCTCCCTATTGACCGTAACTCGAGCGCTTAGCTCGGTCGTCGTTCGTTTTCCGGCAAATTCGGTTGTTGCTGCAGGTTGGGTTCATTGCCCAACTCAATAACATTTACATTTCTGTCGCGCGTCACCCAAGTATCAGCTGTTTGGTTGTTGACATTACCCCGCGTCGCATTGGGAGTTCCGTTAGGTACAAATTGAGGGTTGCTGTATTGCATGTGTCGTGGCGGTTGTCCATTGTGATTTCCCCATACATTATTTCGCCCATGACTGTAACTGATATTGTCATTACTGTTATTCCTGCAATACATGTTTGGATGTTGTTGGATGTTGTTTCTCTGAAAATATCCTGGATGGTACCTGTTATCGTCTCTTCTTTGATCTCTATAATTTCGGTTCGTTCTTCTGTTGTTGTTATTTTGAATATAACTGTTATTGTTCTGATTGTAATTACTGTTCGGATAACCATTATAGTAATAATTACTGTTTCCTTGCCAATGCTGCGAGTTGTTTCTCCTAATATTGAATGGATTTGCCCCAGTGTAGTGCGAATTGTTTCTTTGAGTGTTTTGTTGTGGTGTCGGAGGCGGATTCCAATAGCCTCTATCATTTCTGTTGTGCGTACGCGAATTGCTTGGATGGATCGGATACAATTGATTGAAATTCCTGATCTCATCTCTGTAAACAACATCTATCTCATCAACATAACTAAAAAAATTCTTTTATGTTGTCCTCGGACACTCCTATTAATTTATCACGGTAAGGAAATGGTAAGTGGCTTTTAAGTGTTCTAATTACGTCTGGTAAATCTGCTGGTTTTGTCCAATATAATGTTTTGTCTAGGTAGCGTTCAAAGTATTGTCGTAAAGTCTCTTTCTTCGGGTTGTAAATTTCTGGATTGTATACTTCTCGTTTTAAACTTTGCTGTTCTGTGATCGACCAGAATTCCTCAAGAAATGCTTGTTCAAACTGTTCAAATGTTAAACATTGTCTTTTAATTGCTGCTCCCCACTTAGCTGCTCTTCCACGTAACAAATTTGTAACATATCGAATTTTGTCGGCTTCTAACCAATGTCTCGGGAAAATACCATCAAAAGAGCGGATGAAAACAATCGGATGCACTTTGTCTTTCTCATCACATGAAAATGTCTGAAAGTATCCATGTCGTACTAATGTTTCATCAGCTACTCCCGATGGTATTATAGGTCCTGTATTTTGTGTCAAACTGTGCATAGTATGTGGTGATGTCTGATAGTAATTTTGATCTTGTGGTAGCATTGAAAATGGTTCATTGGGATTCGTATCACTCATTGATACTTCTATTTTCGGCTGTGTGCTGGGTCTAGCATTATTATGATTCTCATTTATGTTTCGGTTGCCTGTTATGGGTTTTGGTATCACTGACGAACTTGTTATTACATTTTCTTTAAGTTTACGTACCTCTTTCTGAATATTATCTGTTTCTCCCTTTACTTGTTCCTTTGTCTTATCTAAAATGATCTGTGTCATTGTCTCAAACTTCTCATCTAAATATTCATCACATAATTTGCATTCATGAACAAGTTTTTCTGCTAGAGTTGTGTCATTCTTTAAAGATGCTACATCTGCTCTGTCTTCAAGCTTTTCTAACTTTTCTTGTAAGGATTTCTGCTCCAATGTTACATCATTTAATCTGTCTGAAAGGTCTGTAATAGTCAGGTCTAAGTGTTCTTGGTTTGTTTTTACGGAATTGTGTGACTGTCGTAATTCGTCAACTTGGGTACTGGTTTTCTGTTGTTCAAAAACTACTGTTAACAATTTCTCATTACATCGTTGTAAGTCAGTTTTTGTCTCGTCACTGAATTCCACAAATACCCTTTCTTGTCTCGTAACCTTGTCTGATAAGTCAGTAAATTTCCTTCCAAGACTACTGGTGGTTTCTGTCAAGTCGGCAGTTTGTCTCGATTGTTTTTCAAAATTTTGTTTTATGTCCCGTGTCAGTTCATCGAATTTAGTGTCAAATTTCCCAATGTCATGTTTTAGATTGTCATTTTTCTCGTCTAAAGCGTCAAATCTTTTGTCTAAAGTGTCAAATTTTCTGTTTTGGTCACCAAGTAACTTCAGAATCTGGTTGAGCATGTCAGAGTCCTGTGTCTTAGTTTCGTCATTTTTTCGTGTCTGATTGATGTCTGGTTCTGAAGTTGACGTTGTCAATGTCACGTTTTGTCGCGTAGTACTCACTCTCCATTCGCCTGTATATCTGTTTAAATATAGGGGTTGTTGTCTTAATCGATCCGGTAAAATTATGTCTTGAACATCCTCCCTATTAAGTTCAATATTCATTTGACTGTCGGACATGTTTTGCAATGTGTCACTTTCACTAAGCTCGTCCGCGGAAACAATTTCTACGCGTCTAGCGTCCATCTTGCGATTTTCGTAATTAATTGCAAATAAAATTTTCCAATGGTAAAAAAAATTTTTTTGAAATATGATATGTTGAAATCTGAAATTTCTCTTATGGAAATGGATATTTCTATATGATTTCTAAGTAGAAATTGAATTATTACATTGGCACTGAAATTTCCCTCTCACAAATAAATGACTGTGAATATGCTCTTCACTTATCATTTGCAATAATAGTAGTAAATCAATTTTAACTACAATTTGAAAAAATAATTTCGAAATAAATGGATCGGAATAAAGGAAGTACAGATGGCTGCTTGAAACTGGAAAAAATGTAAATTTCTGTACTCACCATTTTTTTTCTTTTCAGTCTTATGTTGCAAATGTAGCGTCAAATATACAGTTTTCAATCCAAAATTTTTCTTTCGCGTCTGTGCAAATTATTTTATGGGACGTTACCCTTTTCCCCCCTTTTTTTTACCAAATTAATTTCCTCAGCATGAAAATGAAAATTAACACAAATTAATAACAGGGAAAACAATATTGTTGTAAATTTCATGCACGTAACATTACAATTGAAATGAATGAGACTTAGTCCAAATTCATTTTCTGATGCTATTAAGTGGTTAAAATTAGATAAAATGTCCAAAATTTATAATAACTGCACTTGTATCAAATCCAAACTGCACTTGTATCAAATCCGAAGATTGCAAGTCCTGTCACCAGGACGCCAATTGTGGTGTTCCCTTTTATTTTATCTTCTCCTCATTAGCTATTGAGACAACATCGCTTTGTTATGTAATTTTAATTTTCACCAAAAGCACATTCAACACAGCGGGAAAAATACACGTCTTTCGTATCAAGACAAGAGAGAGAGAGTCCTCTATTCGTTCTTAAAAACAAAAAAACTACGCAAAAGTAAAAAAAAAAAAACAAAATTATTTATAAAATCGGTCGCTGGCGCAGCGCTCTTCTGCGTGCGCGATCGTAAATTATAACTTTGCGGAAGTCAAAGTACCATTACAATCTGTGAACTAGCCATGAAGAAAATTATTGCATATTTGTGGAGAGCTGTTTCACGGGTATGGTTATGTACATTTCTGTACTTACATTTTTCGTCCTGTTTCGTGTCCCTGGTTGGTGTCTCAATCAACTACTATTTAGTGCACTATTTTCACAAATTTCCGCTCACTACTTCTCCTCATATGCACTTACATGAAATGTGGTGGAGTGTGATCTGAGCAGACATTACTGACAACACACTCAGTGAGAGGTGTTATGTTATTGTCTTTGCTCACTTGTTCATCGTTGGTCTTGTGTTTGTTATGGCGCTGATTTTGAATGTGTGAGCGTGTGTGTGTGTGTGTGTGTGTGTGTGTTTAGGGTGAGAGAGAGAGAGAGAGAGAGACAGACAGAGAGACAGAGATGGAAAGAGGGGTGGGGAGGGATCCAAGAAAACAGAAGTTTTTTTCTTTTCTTATATTTTTTGTGGGGAGTCACCTTTGTATAGTTGACTGAGTGTTCCAAACAGTTTTTTGTTGCACAGTGTTGTATTTTCATTCAGGACTCTCTTTCCCTGTATTATTGCTTTTTGTGGGTGGTAGTTCTCCTGTATTGTGAATTTTTGATAGACTGTTGCTCTCTCTGAGGATCTTAAGATCAGACTCCATGTTTTTTTGGGTGGTGGTTTTCTTGTATTAGATGGTCTGCAAAAGTGGAATGTGTACTTTCACTTCATAGGGCTCTAAGGTGTTCAGAGTACCTCGTTTTGAAATTTCTGCATGTTTGGCCTATGTAGACCGACTGGCATGAACTGCAGGTTAACTGGTATATTCCAGCTTCGGAGAATTTGTCTGCAGAAGTGTTCTTAGATCTTAGATTCTTCTGTACTATGTTATTTGTGCGGAATGATATTTGAAGCCCTTGTTTCTTCAGCATGTTTCCCACCCTGTGGACGTTTTTGTTATTGTATGTGCCATGCTGTACTCTTTGTAGGGTGTTCCTGGTATCCTGTGTTTGTGTGGAGCTTGTGTTCTTGGTTCTCTGTTCTAGCTGGTGATTTGTTGATGGTTTGTTCTCTTTTAATTTGTTTGGTTTTTTTTAATTTTGTTGTTCAGTTTATCATTTGTCTGTTGTACCCGTTCTCTCTGGCTATTTGGTGTATTGTACTTAGTTCCTGTGTGTAGTTGAGTTTTTCCAAAAAATGGTTCAAATGGCTCTGAGCACTATGGGACTTAACATCTGAGGTCATCAGTCCCCTAGAACTTACAACTACTTAAACCTAAGTAACCTAAGGACATCACACACATCCATGCCCGAGGCAGGATTCGAACCTGCGACGGTAGCGGTCGCTCGGTTCCAGACTGAAGCGCCTAGAACTGCTCGGCCATCCCGACCGGCGAGTTTTTCCAGTGGAGTTCTGTTAACCCTGTGTAGCACGTGTCTGAAACTTGAGAGTCTGTATGCTTGGGAGGGGGGGGGGGGGTTGGAGCTGATGTGAATGGTTGTACTTGTGGCTGCGGGTTTCCTGTAAATTCCAAAATTATATTTGTTGTTGATTCTGTGTGTGGTAATGTCTAAGAAATTAATCTTCATTTCCTCTTCTGTCTCAATGGTGAATTTTATTTTTGGGTGAACTGTATTTATATCACTGTGTAATTGTTTTTTCAGGTATCTGTTTCATCAATCAAGCAAATGATGTCATCTACTTATGTTGTACTGTTTTGGATGTATGATTTCATTGAATATTTTGTTTTTAATGTGGTTTAGAAATATGTTTGCAAGTAGACCACTGATGGGTGAGCACATTGGTAGGCCATCTTTTTGCAGATAGAACTCTTTCTTGAAAGTGAAGTAATTATAAACTTTAGGGTGGCTTCAATTTCACCTATGTGTGTACTTGTTATGTCCTCTTGATACTGCAGCTGTTTTTTTAACAATGCTTATTGTTTCTTCTACTAGCATATTTGTGTTCATGGATGTGATGTCAAAAGATAACAGGGTTGCTATTGATGGTACGTGTACATCGTTTATGTTTCCTACCAGTTCATTGATATTTTTTAGGTTTCTGTTGTTTGTGAAAGTGCATAATTTCTATAGTAATGCATGTAAGTGTCTAGCTATCTGGCAAGATGTAGACAAATTCTCCAAAGCTGGAATATATCAGTTAACCTGCAGTTCATGCCAGTCGGTCTACATAAGCCAAACATGCAGAAATTTCAAAACGGGCTATTCTGAACACCTCAGAGCCCTAAGAAGTGGTAGTACACACTGCTCTTTTGCTGACCACCAAAAAACCATGGAATGTGTACTTAAGATCCTCAGAGAGAGCAATAGTCTCTATCAAAAACTCGCAATGGAGGAGAACTACCACATACAAAATGCAATAATACAGGGAAAGAGATTCCTGAATGAAAATACAACACTGTGCAACAAAACACTATTTGGAACACTCAGTCAACTATTCAAAGGTGACTCCCACAAAAAACATAAGAAAAGAAAAAAAACTTCTGTTTTCTTGTTTCCCTCCCCACCCCTCTTTCCATCTCTCTATCTGTCTATCTCTCTCTCTCTCTCTCTCTCTCTCTCTCTCTCTCTCTCACCCTAAACACACACACACACACACACATTCAAAATCAGCGCCATAACAAACATAAGACCAACGATGAACAAATGAGCAACGGCAATAACATAACACCTCTCACTGAGTGTGTTGTCAGTAATGTCTGCTCAGATCACACTCCACCACATTTCGTGTAAGTGCATATGAGTTGAAGTAGTGAGCGGAAATTTGTGAAAAACTGAGTGAAAACAGTGCACTAAATAGCAGTTGATTGAGACACCAACCAGGGACACGAAACAGGACGAAAAATGTAAGTACAGAAACGTACATAACCATACCCGTGAAACAGATCTCCACAAATACGCAATAATTTTCTTCGTGGGTAGTTTGCAGATGACATGCTGCCAAAAAAGCGTCGAAAACGAGCACTAAGATAGATGTTCAGCTAGCGATATAATTTTAAGGTGAGTGTCTAAACCAAACGAAGCAAATTGCAAATATTGTATTTCTTACGCTTATAACAGTTAAATTATGTGATATTGTACTCTACAGAAATAAAAATTTGACCCACAGCAGATGACACATTGCTATCGAAACATGTCTGGGTAAATATAAAAATAAACTAATTTTGTTTGCATAAGGCTGATTTCCAAAAGAACCCAGTTTTCCAGACGACTTTGTTTGTAATTTTTTGATGTTTCACACAGGTTTATACAGTAAGATATGAACATGTACTTTGCATGTTGCCTTCGGGCGCAAGTGGAACTGGCCACTGTCCGTAATCAAGTGGAAGCTGCGTGCCACGTTCAACAGCTTCATGGTTGAAACTTCCTGGCAGATTAAAACTGTGTGCCGGACCGAGACTCGAACTCGGGACCTTTGCCTTTCGCGGGCAAGTGCTCTGCCATCTGAGCTACCCAAGCACGACTCACGCCCCGTCCTCACAGCTTTACTTCTGCAGGTGTATCGTCTCCTACCTTTACAGAAGCTCTCCTGCGAACCTTGCAGAACTAGCACTCCTGAAAGAAAGGATATTTGCAGTGGAGTGTTCGCTGATATGAAACTTCCTGGCAGATTAAAACTGTCTGCCGGACCGAGACTCGAAATCGGGACCTTTGCCTTTTGCGGGCAAGTGCTCTACCGTCTGAGCTACCCAAGCACGACTCACTTGCCCGCAAAAGGCAAAGGTCCCGAGTTCGAGTCTCAGTCCGGCACAGAGTTTTAATCTGCCAGGAAGTTTCATATCAGAGCACACTCCGCTGCAGAGTGAAAATCGCTTTCTGGAAGCTTTCTGGTTACTTCTTAGTGCTGCGCCACCATCAAGCACCACAGACGAGACCTGTGACTGGTGATGTTGAAATGCTGCTGCAGCTTTCGAAACTCAACATCCGAGAGATCTGTCTTCACTCGAGAGTGAGTGGCGGAATTATGCCTTAGCAACTAGTACTAGGTGTTAGTGTAGATAACACTTCTGAGCCAACACAAGACGCCTCTCCTGCTGGACCAGTGGCCGATTTTCATACCCAGCCCGGGAAAGTACAGAGGGCGGGTACGCTTGTCATAGGGAGCTCCAAGATTAGGTGGATGATGGAGCCCCTCAGGTAACTAGCACGCAGGTCGGGAAAGAATGCCAGTGTGCATTCGTTACGTTTGCCTGGCGGTCTCGTCCGAGACTTGGAGGAAGCTATAGAGCGCACTGGGTGCAATCGGCTGGAAACCGCTGGTCATGTCGGCACGAATGACGTCTGCCTTTTGGGTTCTGCGGCCGACCTCTGTTCCTACAGGCGGTTGGCTTTTTTGGTGAAGACAGTTAGCAGCGCAAATGTGGTGCGGGGCTTAGCTCGCTGTAGCGTAGTACCAGGGGTCAATCGCAGTCCTCTGGTTTGGAGCAAAGTGAAGAATCTAAACCAAACGCTCGCATGCTACTTTCTCTATCTCCGCTATCGAGTGGAGAGATATAGCGCTCCACGTAAGAGGTCAGGCATGCACTACACACAGGAACGGCTGCTATGGTAGGGGAGTACGTGTGGCGTGCACACGGTGGTTTTTTTAGCTTAGAAGGCCCCCCCCCCTTTCAGGATCGAAGATGATTTGCCTACCGAAATCGAAGAGAATGATTATCCCTGTAGATCGGAAACACAAAAGGTTAATGTGACATTAGTAAACTGCAGGAGCATCCATGATAATTTCCCAGAATTAGTATTGCTTACTGAAAGTTTAATGCTCAGGAACAGCCAGAAGTGTACGCAACGAAATCCTAAATCCAGATTGGAATCTGGCGGAGTTTTTATTGCAATAAAGGGTTCGATAACATCTAGCAATGTTGTCACAGATTACGAATGCGAACTAAGTTTGTTAAGAACCAGAGGTAGTCAAAAACGGGAAATGGATGCTTTTACACGCGTCGATAGCTGTAGCGGTAGAGCGCTTCAGAGAGAACTTGCAGTATTTCGTGGATAAGTTAACTAAACATTCTGTTGTACTAGGGGGTTGTTTCAAGTTCCCACGTATAGATTGGGAGAGTGTTGCTTTTAAAACTGCTGCCAGAGAAAGGGATTCATGTGACATTAATCTGAAGGTCTTGTCCGAAAATTAGTTCGAGCAGATACAGAACCAACTCGTGAAGGTAACATCTTAGACCTCCCAGAACTTTTCGAATTAGCTGACGTAGAGAAGGCTCTCACGTTGACACTGCCAGGATATAGTAACTTTTGAAATCAGTTGTGATGTTGGCAGATGAAACTGAGTAAAGCAAAATTAATCATACACAGCGTAAAATTTTGATGTCGGGATTTCGTCATACTACAATTTTAATGTCACTATCGCATATGATTAGCTTATGGATGAACAAGGAAGACTTGGTCGCATGATGGTAAGCAAATGACTGGAACTGACAAGGACCACTGTCTTAGCTCACTGATTTACACTTATTACTCCCACAGTTCAAACGTGCCTAAGACAATGTAATGCGTACATTATTTACTAGTTTCCAGCGGGCATAATTTGTTCGTTAAAATTACAATTCAACTTGAACCATTCTAATATACTGTGGTCTAGTAAAATCAAACCCTACAGTGCACAATTGGGGATTGGTTTCGGATGTCCTCCGTACCATAGGTGCTGCATTAACCTACTAATTCAAACACACTCGCTCAGCGATCATACTCATGCACCAAAACAATCTCATTCTCATTGGCTGCCTAATATGAAAACTGTATTTTTCTATCTTGCATGCATAGTCGTCAGAAGACATACCAAATCAATAGGAATTAACCTGGAACTGTTTATTTTACTGCTATGGATCTCACCAAAATACTGAATTATCTTTCAGTACTGTTTCTCCACACAATTATGTACCATGTTCAGACTCGCTTCAGGCGCTGAGTATTCCGCACACCATATTTCTTTAACAAAATTAATTTTAATCTCCGAGCCATCATGCGAATTTCACGGTGCAAATCGACCCTCGTGATGCCGCTGGGCAAATGGCTAATGAACTCACCCTTATTTTGCTCGCGGAGTACAAGTTCAAGAGCTTATCTAAATTAGTTTAATGGATGATTATCAGTGCTGAACTCACCATATTTGTGGTGAAGACAAGGCATATCTTTGATCTCATTCTATCAAAAAACTTTATTTACTGAAGATGGTAAGAAAGATGAATTTCGCACGCGAATATATGTAGCTCACACGCAGACCTGAAATTAAGAATGGTTCAAGCACCTTTGGTCTGCTTTGTCTATAAAGCTCACTATGACAACGGCTGTATGTAAATTTACTCACCCATGACGAAATGCTTGACCTAACCAAAAATCTTCACACGGCTTTCTTAAACAATCTCAGCTTAGAAACTAACGCACTCTAATATTTCAACTTGTAACACCTGCAGTTACACTGTTTTCTAATCACGTCCAACAAAGATGGACCGCTGGTCTGAAAAAAAGATTCCCAACATTCTCAGATTTACCTGCCTAAAAATACATCAAAATTCCGAAAATCTGTTTGTAGTAATTATCATCCTGAAAATAAGAAACATTATTTCTAACTACAGGCTTCAGAATTTCACACATCCATACCAATCTGCAGAAAAATATTCGGAGAACTCAACGAAGCCAACCGTTCAGTTCAGGAACTAGCACCAATGTGCCGGAATATGACTGCCCACAAAGGACACCATCCGGTCAGTGGTGTGGCCATCCTCTTCCTACACTGGCGAACCATAGTCCAGATTCTCCATTACCTTGGCTGCCTTCTTCGGCTTACTTTAGACGGAGCGAGTAAAAGACTGGGCAAAGATTACCATTCACTACACATGCACTATCTGTGGTCTGCTACACCTGTCTCCGTGCAGACCACCCACCCACCCACACACACACACACACACACACACACACACACACACACACACTATCCAATCACAAATAAATCATAAAACAGTTCAAATGAGAACCAACTGGGATAGGATGTGCACATTCAAATTAAAGAATCCATACCGTCATTCTTTTCTACTTCGTCCACCGGTAACCAATTATTAAATAAGTACGCCAAAATCTTCTTCCGACAAGAACAACGATGCTAATAAATATGTGAAGGCTTAAACTGTACCCTCTCACTATAAATAAGTTTTGTCGATCACAATGCAACTTATCGTTGAGGATGTTTTTTATGCTGAAAACGCCCTAGCGACTACCATATTATTGAATTATATACAATTCCATGTGTTGCATGAGAGTGGTGGTGTGATGACATACATGCGTACGTGAATGTTTCACTGTCAGCATTCGCAGTTGCAGTAACTCGAAATAGAATAATACTTGCGTTACTAAATAACACTTTGTCTCAATTTGTGGTGGACATTTATCTTAGCATTGTGATAGGGCTTATGTGTAAACAGTAAAGTAGATTAATTAAAATGGCTTCGTCTGAACTACGGCGATCGACTACTGAAAAAAAAAAAAAAACTGGTAGTTTGATCAAGGTAGTTTAGGAAAGTATTGATTATAGACAAAATGACTGGGAACCATTTGATCATAGCAAATTAATTGATGTAACTGCAGTGTACAGTTGCAGCGACTTTAGAACTGGGCCATATTCGTACAATTGCCTGGAAGTTAGCAAATTAGACATACGAGGGCAGTTCAATAAGTAATGCAACACATTTTTTTTCTCGGTCAATTTTGGTTGAAAAAACCGGAAATTTCTTGTGGAATATTTTCAAACATTCCCGCTTCGTCTCGTATAGTTTCATTGACTTCCGACAGGTGGCAGCGCTGTACGGAGCTGTTAAAATGGCGTCTGTAACGGATGTGTGTTGCAAACAACGGGCAGTGATCGAGTTTCTTTTGGCGGAAAACCAGGGCATCTCAGATATTCATAGGCGCTTGCAGAATGTCTACGGTGATCTGGCAGTGGACAAAAGCACGGTGAGTCGTTGGGCAAAGCGTGTGTCATCATCGCCGCAAGGTCAAGCAAGACTGTCTGATCTTCCGCGTGCGGGCCGGCCGTGCACAGCTGTGACTCCTGCAATGGCGGAGCGTGCGAACACACTCGTTCGAGATGATCGACAGATCACCATCAAACAACTCAGTGCTCAACTTGACATCTCTGTTGGTAGTGCTGTCACAATTGTTCACCAGTTGGGATATTCAAAGGTTTGTTCCCGCTGGGTCCCTCATTGTCTAACCGAACACCATAAAGAGCAAAGGAGAACCATCTGTGCGGAATTGCTTGCTCGTCATGTGGCTGAGGGTGACAATTTCTTGTCAAAGATTGTTACAGGCGATGAAACATGGGTTCATCACTTCGAACCTGAAACAAAACGGCAATCAATGGAGTGGCGCCACACCCACTCCCCTACCAAGAAAAAGTTTAAAGCCATACCCTCAGTCGGTAAAGTCACGGTTACAGTCTTCTGGGACGCTGAAGGGGTTATTCTGTTCGATGTCCTTCCCCATGGTCAAACGATCAACTCTGAAGTGTATTGTGCTGCTCTTCAGAAATTGAAGAAACGACTTCAGCATGTTCGTAGGCACAAAAATCTGAACGAACTTCTCCTTCTTCATGACAACGCAAGACCTCACACAAGTCTTCGCACCCGAGAGGAGCTCACAAAACTTCAGTGGACTGTTCTTCCTCATGCGCCCTACAGCCCCGATCTCGCACCGTCGGATTTCCATATGTTTGGCCCAATGAAGGACGCAATCCGTGGGACGCACTACGCGGATGATGAAGCTATTGATGCAGTACGACGTTGGCTCCGACATCGACCAGTGGAATGGTACCGTGCAGACATACAGGCCCTCATTTCAAGGTGGCGTAAGGCCGTAGCACTGAATGGAGATTACGTTGAAAAATAGTGTTGTGTAGCTAAAAGATTGAGGAATAACCTGGTGTATTTCAATGCTGAATAAAACAACCCCTGTTTCAGAAAAAAAATGTGTTGCATTACTTATTGAACTGCCCTCGTATAATTACTGTATGCTCAATTTTCGTATCTGTCGCTGCATAGCAGTTAATTTCATTTAAGTGCATAGTGTCAATAAAGTGGTTTTCTACAGTCCGTAAAGATTATAACACGTGTAATTGAAGGAAACGACCTCGTTCCTAGATGCAGTTATTGTAAGCAGCAAATTAGTCTACGTGTTTACAACCTGTAGCTACCATGTGTAGTAATGAATGCAATGATGCGTTCAATTTTACTGAACCTGCTGCTCTAGGGGTAACGTCTTTGACTACTTGTCAGAACGACCTGAGTCCCAAGTCTGACTCAGCCATTGCTTACGTTTTCAATAAAAAATCATCAGCAATGGCGGCCGAAAATGCCCGGTATCAGAAGTCACTCTTATTCTGTCAATGTCCTTGTCTAAGAAAGCAGATGAGCAGGCAGAGGTTGGGAGTACCCTCTAGTTACTGGGGTAGGAAATTGTCTCAAAGACGGAAGAACCAGCAAGATCAATGGTATGAAGATGCAGAAAAGAATGGAATCCACTGCATTAAAGATACATAATGTGTTTCTACATGGCATGTGGCCTGTAATTAAAAATGTGTCACGATAACTTTCCCGTGGCAAAATGTACATATCACTGGGAGAAGATTGCTATGGCTACGTAAGAAGATTGAATAACCAATAAAAAGGTAATATTCTAAGAGTCACAGCTTGGAATTATTATACGACAGTTTCTCCCAAAACTGTCCCGTAACCAATATAAAGCCAGAATTAAAAAGACTAGTCCTTTCAGAACAACTAATGCCCACTGATTAATAAGATATATACCAGTACTTATTAATGTCAGTAGCTAATCAATGTAGTTTACATTCTTATACTGTGTAACACTTTAGGAACATAATAAGTTGAGCTGCAAGCGAGCAGGTGCCGTTAGGTCACGCAGGTTGACAGGAGAGGCCCACCACTGGACGAGTTACTTGGCTAACCAGCTTCCCTCTGAGGAGATGCCGAGGGAGCTGGTAACTGGAGCTAAAATAGCATCTCCCTTTAGGGACACCAGCAGAAACTGTTCTACGATTCGGATGTGGAAGGAAGTCCGGATGGATGCTTTTATGGGCATAACGTATGAAACAGGGCTTTCTTCAAAATATACAACCCCCCCACGAGATGAAGATCGAAATGTGGAGTACAACCTGTAGTCACATTTGTGAACATGAAACTGCTGAATTGTGACAATGCAAAAAACCTAATGCTTAACACAATGTGAGAGCTTCCAGGACTGGCTAATGTACATAAATTAATAGATACACTATGTGATCAAAAGTATCCGGACACCTGGCTGGAAATGATTTACATGTTGGTGGCGCCCTCCATCGGTAATGCTGGAATTCAATATAGCCTTGATGATAGCTTCCACTCTCGCAGGCATACGTTCAATCAGGTGCTGGAAGGTTAGTTGGGGAATGGCAGCCCGTTCTTCACGAAGTGCTGCACTGAGGAGAGATATAGATGTCAGTCGGTGAGGCCTGGCACGAAGCTGGCGTTCCATAACATCCCAAAGGTATTCTGTAAGATTCAGGTCAAGACTCTGTGCAGGCCAGTCCATTACAGGGATGCTATTGTCGTGTAACCACTCCGCCACAGGCCGTGCATTATGAACAGCTCCTCGATCATGTGGAAAGATGCAATCGCCATCACCGGATTGCTCTTCAACAGCAAGAAGCAATAAGGTGCTTAAAACATCAATATAGGCCTGTGCTGTGATAGTGCCATGCAAAACAACAAGGAGTGCAGGCCTCCTCCATGAAAAACACGAAACATCAATATAGGCCTGTGCTGTGATAGTGCCATGCAAAACAACAAGGAGTGCAAGCCTCCTCCATGAAAAACACGATCACACCATAACACTACTGCCTCCGAATTTTACCGTTGGCACTAAACAAGCTCACAGATGACGTTCACTGGGCATTCGCCATACCTACACCCTGCCATCGAATCGCCACATTGTGTACCGTTATTCGTCACTCCACACTATGTTTTTCCACTGTTCAGTCGTCCAATGTTTACGCTCCTTACACTAAGCGAGGCGTCGTTTGGCGTTTGCCGGCGTGATGTGTGGCTTACGAGCAGCCGCTCGACTTTGAAATCCAATTTGCTCACTTCCCGCCTAACTGTCATAGTACTTGCAGTGGATCCTGATGCAGTTTGGAATTGCTGTGTGATGGTCTGTACAGATGTCTGCCTATTACACATTACGACCCTCTTCAAATGTCGGTGTTCTCTGTCAGTCAACAGAAGAGTCAGCCTGTAAGCTTTTGTGCTGTACGTGTCCCTTCACTATCATATCGGAAACGGTAGACCTTGGGTTGTTCAGGAGTGTGGAAATCTCGCGCACAGACGTATGACACGAGTGACACCCAGTCACCTGACCACGTTCGAAGTCCGTGAGTTCCGCGGAGCGCCCCATTCTGCTCTCTCACGATGTCTAATGACTACTGAGGTCGCTGATATGGAGTACCTGGCAGTGGATGGCAGCACAATGCACCTAATATGAAAAACGAATATTTTGGGGATGTCCGGATACTTTTGATCACATAGTGTAGACACGGCTGTGCTCTCTGGCACAAACTGGCCGTAGCGAAAGGCAGAGAGAGAGAGAGCAGAAAGCGTTTTTTCCGCAACAAATGCTAGAAACGTTTTACTGATTAATGGCCTGAAATCAGAGATGTAGAGGGAACTAGTCTCTTTTAAGGCATCTTTTTACTGGTTGGCATTAAGAATATCCACAGCTCCACCAATCAAAAATGATGTATAGAATGAAAAAGCGAGAACCCGAATTTTCATTTTTGGAAGCAGACGGAACAAAATCACTTCATTGTTAGACTTCATCACAAGGTTTCATCTCCAACCTCATCGCCAAGGTCCAATACCACAGCCGAGCAGCCGGGTGCCTCTGTGAGAAAATGAGCTAAAAGACTTGGCATATTTCGGGTTGCGTTGCACTTAGCCCAAGATCAGCTTATTGGTTCGAAACTGAATTATTTTGCAGTCACCTTAGCTTCCACCTGCAAATAAACATGGTGACATCTAGGCGTGACAGTTAGACGAACCATAGGGGAAGTCAAATCATTACTACTGATTTTCATTTTCAAGCTTCTCTTTCAAAATTCGTTTGCAGGCTTTTATGATCAATACTCTTTCGATTCCGGCCGCAGATACAAACGCACACCCTCCTACAGCACTATCTACTTTTCAATAGGAACATTTCAAAAATCACGAAATGACTTTGCGAATATTATTGTTTCATACCCAGATGCCATTATTAGTGTAGCACCCCTGATCCTTTTGCCAGATTTGCCAAATTAATAGTTTGATACTGCCAAAGTGTGTCGGACGACTTAATGCACATTTTTATGTACTGAATTAATTGTGGTTCTTGTTTAATTTAGTACGTAAGGGTTTTTTCGTTCATTATTTAGGAGAGGCTACGATTTATTGGTGTCAGATTAACAGGGCGACTTTTTCACAACTTTATGTCATAGACTCAAACGTCATCTAAGAAAAAGTCAGAAACCTGACTGTGTTAGGAAGCTACTGAAACTGAAAATGGAGCTGCAAACGCACAATTTATATAGAGTGGATCACCTAAAACTTGTCCCTCAAGTATTGCGGAAATAAAATGTGGTATTGATGTGCGGTTTTCACAGAATGGATTGATACTCACGGGCTCGTATTGTTAGCCAATAAACAGATTTTAATAATACTTGGAAAGTGTATTTTTTGTTAAAACGTATATTTTAAATGGAACACTGCATATTGACATGAAAAACTAAAAGTAGGATAAATTAGAATGTCAGCGCTGTTTGTTGCAGGATTCTAGTGTGAACCTTTTACAACATATCGTAGTTTGATAAGTTCCCATACCTAAACTTGTCTGTGCCATTCAGTCCGCATATTTACTGCATACGATGTTGTATTTGTCTCCAATGTGCTTTGTGTTCCACGAGTGCGCTGCGACTTACTAGTCCGTTAGTGTTTGACAGTCCAAGCAGTACGTCGCGAGAGGACGGTGAGATTTACAAATGCAGAAAAAGTCGTGAAGCTCATGATATGTGCAGAGTGTAGGAAGAATGGAGTTCGTAGTACGGCGTATGCGGCAAGATATCCCAAGAGACGTCAACCGTCTCGGCACAGTCACAGAAACTGGTCAGAGAAATATAGGAGTAAGGAATGTACTGCAAAGAAACCTTAAGTAACAGAAGAAGTCTTCAAGTGACCGACGAAGGAAGTACAATAGGTTCAGGAACACACATGCTTGCGGGAATATAAGTCGGTTAGGAACGAGACAAACAGGAAGCGCAAGGAACACAAGGCAACAGGAAAAGTCAGAAAAATCGGGAAGAGAATGGTCACTGGAACGACTGAGTCATTGTAGAAAAAAGTCAACATAACCTTGGGCAAAATTAAAAGTCAAGACGTGAACAATAAGAGTACAAGAGGAAATCCACTGTTAAACGCAGAGGAGAGAGCGGATAGGTAGAAAGAGTGCATTGAAGGCCTGTACGAGGAGGAGGAACTCTCATGAGGTGGAAGAAAAATTGGGAGTCGATATCGATGTCATAGCTCACGCACTATTACCGCCAGAGTTTGACAGTTTTGAAAGACCTGGAATCAGGTAAGGCAAAGGACTTGGATACGTTATTTCGAAATTTGTAAAATCGTTGGGTGAAGCTGCAAACAAACGTCATTTCAAGATGGTGTGTGGTCTCTTTGAAACTAGAGACATACTATCAGAATTTCGAAAAATATTACCATCACAATTCCTCAGACAGCAAGTGCAGGTAAGTGCGAGAACCATCGCACATTCATCTCATCATCTAACGCATCCAAGTTGTTGACAAGAATAATACACAGAGAAATGGAAAATAAAACTGAGATTCTCTTAGATGGTGATCAGTTTGGTTTTAGGGAACGTAAAGGCACAAGAGAGTCAGTTCTGACGTTGATTTTGATAACGGAAACAAGGCTTTAAAAAATTAAGTGTCTTCATAAGATCTGTCGACCTACAAAAAGCATTCGACAATGTAAAATGCTGCCAGATGTTCGAAATCTTAGAGAAATGGGCATAACCTACAGGGAAAGACGGATAATGTACAACTCTATAAGAACCAAGAAAGTAAGACAGGGATGCAGTCTTTCTCGCCTATTGGTCAATCTGTACATCGAAGAAGCGAGTAGGATTAAAATTCGGGGTGAAAGAGTATCAATGAAATGATTCGCTGCTAACATTGCTTTCCTCAGTGGCATCGAGGAAGAATTAAAGGATTTAAAAAACGAGATGAACAGTCTGTTAAGCACAGAATATGGGCTCAGAGTAGACTGAAGAAAAAGTGAATTTTGTCTTATTATGCCCAGATTCACGACATTTCTCCGGCACGTACAAACAAATTATCCCTTGTATTCGATGGTATATGTAACCTACATCAAAAGTATCGTGCGTTGCACTGCTAACGGATTTTTCTAACAATGTCCTACGTTCGTGAACCAATAATAACGTTCACATGCAACGCAACAAAAACCCACGATGAATAAAAGGAAAGCGAAACTAAAACGACGCCAACAAATTTCCGAATTATCTGTCAACATCCCTTCCATTGCACGCACATATCACCACAGAATTTATGTTTCCTTTTAAAGCACTGTTTAATATCACAAGAAGAGAGAACCATTTCGTTAAGCACAGAACGGAAGTTCTCTTCAGAAACGCAGGAGTGGCGAAATAATGCCGTCGCCAACG
This sequence comes from Schistocerca nitens, assembly GCF_023898315.1. Lineage (NCBI taxonomy): Eukaryota > Metazoa > Arthropoda > Insecta > Orthoptera > Acrididae > Schistocerca > Schistocerca nitens. The sequence goes on from NC_064618.1 coordinate 674,793,408, forward strand.
CAAGGGAGAAACGGAACACAGAAGCAGAAAAAAAGGAATACAATGGAAAAGAGAAATATCTTGGACTGCATATTTTTCCCGGAATAAAAGCCAGAGAATCAAAGACCATTAAATATTTCGCGTAACCCCTGCCGACCTGCCCCCGAGTTTTTTCTGTGCACAAGGGTTGTGTTTCGTCCGAGCGCACTCCGTAACTTTTGATACAGGACTTCTGTAGAATCTGCAGCTATACCGTTTCCTTCAGTACCGGTAGTTCCAGATCACAGCACGGCAAACTTTACCTTTTCAAAACAGTTCCTGGCACTCGAACCTAAGATATTTAGTCCGCGGGCATTGTTTTATGCATTTGAGACTGCCAAGGGATTCTCAGTAACAACGCGTATTGAGGTGCCTGAGTGGTTTAAGGACAGTGGACTCACTTTATGGGGATGGCAGTTCAAATTCCGGTCCGACCGGCCAGGTTCGGTTTCTTCTTGGTTTTACTAAACCACTTAAAGTAAATGAGTAGGTCCACAAAAAAGGACACTGCCTACTTCCTTCTCAAACCTTGCCGATTCTTAGCGAGTGCCTCGAAGCTTGTAAGCTTGTAGTCTACAGTGCGCTAAGCACTGATCTTCCTTTGTCTTTCTCAGCAAAAAATGGTTCAAATGGCTCTGAGCACTATGGGACTTAACATCTGTGGTCATCAGTCCCCTAGAACTTAGAACTACTTAAACCTAACTAACCTAAGGACATCACACACATCCATGCCCGAGGCAGGATTCGAACCTGCGACCGTAGCAGTCGCGCGGTTCCGGACTGAGCGCCTTAACCGCGAGACCACCGCGGCCGGCTCATTCTCAGCAACAGCGGACCTTAGAGGGGAAGAGGGGAAGCAGGTGATGCGCCCCTTCTCTGCCAATTTTATTTGACTAAAAATGTGCGTATACACTGAAGCGTCAATGAAACTAGTATACACATGCGTATTCAAATACAGAGATATGTAAACAGGCAGAATACGGCGCTGCAGTCCGCAACGCGTATATTAGACAACTGTCTGGCGCAGTTGTTTGATCGGTTACTGCAGATACAATCGTAGGTTATCAAGATTTAAGTGAGTTTGAGCGTGGTGTTATAGTCGGCGCACGAGCAGAGGGACACAGCATCTCCGAGGTAGCGATGAAGGGGGGATTTTCCCGTGTGACCATTTTACGAGTGTACTGTGAATATCAGGAATCCGTTAAAACATCAAATCTTCGTCATCGCTGCGGCCGAAAAAAGATCCTGCAAGAACGTGATCAACAACAACTGAAGAGAATCGTTCCACGTGACAGAAGTGCAACCCTTCTTCAAATTACTGTAGATTTCAATGCTGGGCTATCAACAAGTGTCAGTGTGCGAACCATTCAACGAAACATCATCGATATGGGCTTTCGGAGCCGAAGACCCACCCGTATACCCTTGATGACTGCACGACACGAAGCTTTACGCCACGCCTGGACCCGTCAACACCGACATTGGACTGTTGATGACTGGAAACATGTTGCCTGGTCGGACTATTCTCATTTCAAATTGTATCGGGCGGACGGACGTGTAGGGGTATGGAGACAGCCTCGTGAATCCATGGACCGTGCATGTCAGCAGGGGACTGTTCAAGCTGGTGGAGGCTCTGTAATGGTACGCGGCGTGTGCAGTTGGAGTGATATGGGGCCCCCGATACTGCTAGATACGACTCCTACAAGTGACACGTACGTAAGCATCCTGTCTGATCATCTGCATCCATTCATGTCCATCGTGCATTCTGAAGTACTTGGGCAATTCCAGCAGGACAATGCGACACCCCACACGTCCAGAATTACTACATAGTGGCTCCACCAAGATTCTTCTGAGTTTAAACATTTCCGCTGGCCACCAAACTCCCCAGACATGAACATTATTGGGCATATCTGGGCTGCCTTGTAACGTGCTGTTCAAAAGAGAGAGACAGCCCTACAGGATTTATGCTGTCAATTCCCTCCAACATTACTTCAGACATTAGTCCGTGGCAGGTCGTGACGTGACACTTCTGCTTGCTCACGGGGGCCCTGCACGATATTAGGTAGGTGTACCAGTTTCTTTGGCTCTTCAGTCCACATACTAGGTGGTCAAAAACAGTCTGAAAAGCTTGTAAGGGGAGGTTGCGCTGAGAAATAATTTAGAATTTCGATGAGGTGGGGCTTTACAGTTGTGAAACTTCATTGTAGATAACCATCTGTTTATTTTTACGCTCAACGCTGCCGATTCTATAAACAGAACGTTATCAAGCCGAAGCAAAGCATAACCAGCTTTTCACTACAATATTCGAAGTGAACGACTTCTACAAAGGCAGAAAAACATAGCTTCTGATACAACAAATAACAGAAGCTATGACTTTCTACCTACGTCGAAGTTGTTCACTTCAAAATTTGTAGTGAAAATCTGGTTTCGCAATGCGAAATGACTGTTAAGAAAAGCATTCGTTACACTGTGCCGCTTACGAGTTATTTAGCAGTGACCCACAACATCGCGTACGCGAATTTATGGAGCCTGCGATAGACAGTGTTGCCAAACTTGTTCTCCCTGGTTTCCTCAAACCGAACAAAGATTTTGCTTCTTCCGAAAAAGGCACATTTTGATTGGTAATGAGCATTTGAACAACCGGTAACTCACGGGCCCACAGATGTCTGTACATTAACATATTTCAGCGCGTGCAAGTAATCGAATTTGTGCGTGCAGCGACCTGACTGGAAAACTTCAACGCTAGATCAATCTGTACATATATAGGATCTTTCACAATTCATGTTACACACGTCTAGAGTTTGTGGAGGGGACTTAGATGAAGTTTTACATAGGAACCCATGTCCGGAAACGTCATCCAACTACGCTATAGAGTATCAGAGTTATAGACGCCGGCGCCTTTAGACGTATGTACATACAGAGTGATTCCGTAACGATGCTAGTAACTTTCAAGGATGATGGAGGCCGATAAATTTTTCGGTTTGAGGTAAGGGTCCGTGATTCAGAACGAATCGAAAGTTACAAACAGAAATCATTCTGATACCTCTGAAAGTGGAATACATGTACTGGTACTGTTGTTGCTAAAATTTATGGTATGTAGCTTTCAGGGGTGGTAGTATGGAACTAGACAAGAAAAAATGTCTACAAAACATGGGCTCTAAAATGCATGCCTGAGGGGCTATGAGCACTTCATCTTCGCTATTGTGAAACACATCTCCTCTACTGAACAAGTGCTCACAGCTCTTGAGCTATGCATTTTATAGCCCATGTTTACTAGACATTTCTTCTTGTTTTAGTCCATACTACCACCTCTGACAGTTACATTTACCCTGCATTCTTAGCAACAACCGTACCGGTACAAGTATTCCCCTGTCAGAAGTATCAGAATGATTTTCGCTTGTAATTTTGACTCGTTCGTTTCCGAACCAAGGAGGCTCAACTTACACTGACACATCCTTGAAAGTTTGTAACATCGTCACGTAATTATCCAGTATAAACGAGGGTAATCCCAAAAGTAAGGACACCTATTTTTTATAAGTACTTAGACCTGTTTATTTCCACAATGGTTGACATCAGTTTACAGCTTGAACATTTAGCTATTTTACGACATAATCGCCATTTGTGTCGATACATTTCTGTAGACGCTGTGGCAGTTTTTGTATGCCCACGTCATACCAGCTCGCAGCCATGCTGTTAAGAAAGTTTTGAACCTCTTCTTTCACGTCGTCGTCGGAGCTGAATCGCTTTCCGGCCAAATGTTTTTTCAACCCAGGGAACAGGTGATAGTCACTGGGCTCCAAGTCAGGACTGTAGGGTGGGTGGGTAACTACGTTTCACTGAAACTGTTGCAGGAGAGCAACGGTTTGCAGAGCGATGTGTGGGCGTGCGTTGCCTTGGAGAAATGTGTACGCCATTGCTCAACATTCCTCTTCTCCGGTTCTGAATTGCCCGTTTCAGTTTTCTCAGCGTCTAGTACCTGTCAGCGTTAATTGTGGTCCGAGCGATTCAGCTCCGACGACGAGCTGAAAGAAGAGGTTCATAACTTTCTGAACAGCATGGCGGCGAGCTGGTATGACATGGTCACACAAAAACTGCCACAGCGTCTACAAAAATGCATCGAAAAAAATTGTGATTATGTCGAAAAATAGCTAAATGTTGAAGGTGTAAACGAATGTAAACTATTGTAGAGATAAACGGTCTATGTACTTATAAAAAAGTAGGAGACCTTACTTTTGGAATTAGCCTCGTATCTTACATTTACAGGCGCCCAGCGCCTATAACTTTGACATTCTGTTACTGGTAGGTTTGATCATCACGCGAGTGTTACGGAAATGCTTCAGGAACTCGGGTGAGACTCTCTAGAGGAAAGGAGGCATTCTTTTCGTGAATCGCTACTGAGGAAATTTAGAGAACCAGTATTTGAGGCTGACTGCAGTACAGTTTTACTGCCGCCAACTTACATTTCGCGGAAAGACCACAAAGATAAGATAGAGAGATTAGGGCTCATACAGAGTCATATAGGCAGTCATTTTTCCCTCCTTCTGTTTGGGAGTGGAACAGGGAGAGAAGATGCTAGTTGTGGTACGAGGTACCCTCCGCCACGCACCGTATGGTGGATTGCGGAGTATGTATGTAGATGTAGAGATCTCGCCATATGAGGGCATGTCCGGAATCACTACACAGACTGAATCTGCAATCATCCGAGAAGAGCACGCGGCCCTTCGTCGTTGGTTGAGTCCCTATGCCTTTGGAGCCATTGCAAATAGTGCCGCCATGTGCGAGTGTCAAAAGAATATAACGTACCGGTCGCCGGGCAAAGAGACCACTCCCACGCTGTCGCCGTGCCTCTGTGGAGCGTAGGATCGTATGCTTTGAGCGCTCCTCAAATGTGGCTGCAATTGGACCCGCTGGGTCCCTTCTTGCGCGTTGCAGAATATAGCGGTCATCTGCTCCTGTAGTTGAACGAGGTAGACCACCTCCTTCCTTAGGATAGCAGGACCTTGGTTCGGAATGCTCCCCGTGGATGTGAAACAATGCTGTACGTATCAATTTCCATTTTTTACATAACGTTCTGAGAATAAATAGCGTGTAAACTAAAAGTCTCGAAAACGGCAAGGAATTCTACAACAAGTATTTTTAACTCAGACTACTTTTGAAGTTGATTACATGAGGGATACCCCCAATTGATGGGCCTGTGGTCTGACACCCTGCAGAAAACATTCAAGAGAAGTAAAGGAGACCATTCACTGGCTGTACTCGACGACAGCAAAGAATTCGATACCTTTCGTGAGTTCAAGGGTGGAACCAGAAAACAGCAAGATGTTGACTAAGACAAAGAAAGGGACAGGCTCTTCACTAGAAAAATAAAGAGAAAATCATACTTTCCTGATGGTAGACGGGAATGACTGTAGGATACAGCATTAACTACATCTGCAACTACATAGATACTAAGCAGGCCACCGTACGGTGTGTGGCAGAGAGTACATTGTACCACTACTTGTCATTTCCCCTCCTGTTCCATTCGCAAATAGAGCGAGGGGAAAACGACTATCAGTACGCTTCCGCATGAACCCTAATTACTCGTATCTTACCTTCGTGGTCCTTACGTGCGATGTACGCTGCCAGTAGTAGAATCGTTCTGCAGTCAGCTTCAAATGCAGGTTCTCTAAATTTTCTCAACAGTGTTTCTCAATAGTGCTTCTCAATAATGTTTCTCCAGGGATTCCCATTTGAGTTCCCGAAGCATCTCCGTAACACTTACGTGTTGTTCGTATCTACCGCTAATAAATCTAACAGTCCGCCTCTGAATTGCTTCGATTTCTCCATTCAGTCCGACCTGGTACGGATGCCAAACATTCGAGCAGTACTCAAGAACAGATCGCACCAGCGTCCTATACGCGATCTCTTTCAGTGGGGAACCACTCTTTCCTAAAATTCTCCCAATAAAACAAAGTCTACCGTTTGCCTTCCCTACCACATTTTCACATGCTTGTTCCACCTCATATCGCTTCGCAAAGTTACGCTCAGAATTGAACGACCTGACTTTGTCAAGCAGGACACTAGTAAGACTGTATCCGAACATTACAGGTTTGTTCTTGCTGCTCATCCGCATTAACTTAAATTTTTCCACATTTAGGCTAGCTGCCATTCAGCACACCAACTGAAAGTTTTATCTAAGTCGTCTTGTAACTCCCTCGAGACGCGAAACTTCGACACCTTACCGTACACCACGGCATTATCAACAAACTACAGATAGCTGCCTATCCTGCCCGCCAAGTCATTTATGTAAATAGCGGTCCCATCACACTTCCCAGGGGCACTACTATAGCCTGCGTACCTCTGTCAAACAATCGTAGTGCTAACATGTGAGATATGATGTCAGACTCCGTAGCTGAGCGGACAGCGTGGTTGGCTGCCATGAGGACCCGTTTTCAGTGTCCGGTGGTCACAGGGAGTTTTATTTGATGTGAGGACTGGAACGGCCTGTACTCAAGCCTCGACGTGCCAACTGAGAAACAGCTTGAGTGAGAAGTATTGGCTCCAAAGTTTCGATAGCCCCGAGCTGTCCACAACGCATCCGCATGACGCCACTTGGCAGAAGATGTTCTAATTTGTATAGCATATAACTTATTAAAAATACGTTGTTGCGAACTGGAGTTGGTGTTTTATTTCCATATAAAAAAATGTATATTGCATGGGGGCTTAATTAAAATAGAATGCAAATAATTTTAATTTTTGCTTTAGTAGCTGTCTGTCCGATTACGAAGTCTCGTAAACGGTTGGCCCTGACTAGTATTATTACGCTATCTGACTGCATAGAACAATAACAAAGAATGAAATGGAAATTTTCATTAACACAATTAGTTAATTAAGTCCCCAGCAACTATAAAACCTACGAAACCAAAGCACAAGTATAACTGTTCTGTGTGTGGAAGTATGACTCAACGTACGCATCTGGCACGGTTCTTCTTCAATAACACAAGAAATTTTAAATATCATTTATACTGAATTAATTAAAGGAAATAAAAATACCATAATTACTCAAGAAAACCAGAATTACACTCTAATCCCAGAACACAAGCCAGATGCTTTGTTGACTGAACCTGTAATGAAGCATTATTTACGACATTAAATAATGAAAAATAAATCAAGTTTCGTTACCTTCATATATTGACCAAAATCATTCTAATCATTACAATATATCTCCACACCGACTCGCTATTACCACATCTCAACAAGAACTTTTCAGTATCACATCTCAGCAAGCACTCTCTACTAGCACATCTCAACAAACACTCTCTGCTACGAGTTCTTAACAAGCACTGACTACCACGAGTTCTCCCAAAGCACTGCCCACTACGAGTTCTCAATAACCACTGCCAGTGGAGGCGGCGGAACAATGCTCTCTAGCGCGATCTCTGGCGCTGTGGCTCAGTGTAGCCACCTTTCAATATGATTTGTGACTGTCCAGCGTGCGAATACGCTACATGCAGAGCAAGAAACACGACTGTTTTAACATATACTCCGTAAGATTTGAATTTTTGCTCTTGTCCTTTGTGATATCCAAACTGTACACCAATCTTACCTGATATTGGAACGCTTTAGAGCTGAATAGTAACTAAGTTGAAATGAGCGGAATTCTTGGTATGAAAACTGAACTGCCTTTTTACTTTATTATCAATATTTTCACTTCTTTGATGTTGTTTATTGTGGGGGCATACTGAGAGCGTTAGGTGTATTTAATAGTACTGTTGGACAGTTTGCGCTTTCGTCGTGGTTCATCATTGTAACACAAGATTTTAATATTTTTCCCCTTGTCTGATGTTATGTATTCGCTAATTTGTTCGCTGAAAAATGTTATTCTTTTGTTACTGGAATTTTTCGCTCACACATTCATTGTTTTTGTAAGTTGCTTCTATAAATGGATACATTCTTTCGATGAGGTTTTTCCCCCGATTTTACTACGTTGCACAATTAACGAATAAGACGATTTTGCCTGAGTGCTGATCAACGAAAATGTGCCGTTTCCAAGTTGTATTCTAGAACATACGAGAGTATTCTATAACTATCGGAAACATTCTGGAATATTCGTAGGAGCTCGAGAACATTATACAACAATCACAAAATTTTTTCCCTTGAAAAAAAGAAAACATTGAGATGAAAGAGATAGCAGAAGTCCTGGTGACCACAACGATATCATGGCGACCACTTCACACATTTCCACAACCACAACACTTCTCACCACAAAACCACTGTCGTGCACATCAGGGAACCAGCGTAGCAGCAGAAACAAAAACCATTGATTGGTAGTGTCTAGTTTCGGAAGTAAAATTAGCTTCACTCGCTAACACTTTCTATACATTATTTCTACTACCGCATCTACGTCATGTTAAAAGTGATGATTAAAACAAAATACATTTTTCTGGTGTGAGTGTGGGAGGTGATTGAGGGGAGGGAGGTGGTTAGAGGCCCGTGCTTGAACACGTGCTTGTTGCCCAGAGGTCGGCTCATGCCTTCGACCTTTCCCATTAGAGCTAGTCCCGTATTTTATTTTCATTCATTTCACTTACTGCAATTTTTAGCGGTTGTTACTTTGTGGTTCTATAATAGGTGGTACAGATACCAATTTGACAACATTTGATATGCTAAAGGAAACTTACATGATCAAATGAATCGAAACATTATAAAAATCAAGTAATTAAAAAATAAATGAGAGAAACTAGAAACGTCCAAAACGAAACTGCTGTTTTAGAAGGAATTTAAAAGAAAGGAGAGGTGTGGAATAAAGATGATCCGCAACCATTGATGTCACAGGATGATAGGCCCTGAATTTACCTTACGTCAGCATCTCCTGACCAATCTCTGAAATGCTACAACTGCATGGAATTCGGATAGGCTGTAATCTATGTAAACGCCATGCAAAGTGTCCTTTTCGACCACCATCTAAGATTGGACCCCTTTCAGGGTATGTAAAGGATGGTCCCGGTTTGCATAAGACGGGTGTCTAGCGATTCCGATACAGTTCTGGCATGTCACACACTGGTCAGACCTTCACGACCGTGGAAGCCCGTTGCATAGGCCATAAATTTGGAATGTGCTTACAACGACAGAGCAAATATGCTATTATAGAACATTGCCTTCATACCAATAATCCTATGTAATATAACAGCACAGAGGTTGTGGCGAGCACTTCCAGCTATTGGGATAGTGTTACTGAGACGAAATTAGCGAGTGAATTTATAAACTGAGACAGAGGTTTTTCTGACATTCTGTAGGGACATGAAAGGGAATGATTAGATAACCTCAGTTGTAATTATAGCGGATGGTAGACTTCGGTACATTGGTAGATTCTAGGAAAATTCAGTCAGTCTACAAAGGATATTGCTTATGAAACACTCTTGCGACCAACTCTAGAATATTGCTAAATGTATGAGACCAATACCAAATGGGAGTAACATGGGATACTGAACGAATACTACGAAGGTCAGCACGAATGGTCACAGGTTTGTGTGACTCATGGGAGAGCATCACGGAGAAACTGAAAAACCTGAGCTGGCAGGAGCTTCAGATTAGACGCAAACTGTCCCGGGAAAGCCTGCTTACAAAATTTCAAGAACCATCCTTAACACATGAATCCGGGAATCCAGGAATGTACTATAATCCCTTACACGCAGGGATCGCGAGGGCAGGTATAGACTCGTTACAGCACGCGCAGCAATCGTTCATCCGCGCACCTTATATGAATGAACAGGAAGCAGCTGTAATAACGGATACATACAGGGTGTTTCAAAAATGACCGGTATATTTGAAACGGCAATAAAAACTAAACGAGCAGCGATAGAAATACACCGTTTGTTGCAATATGCTTGGGACAACAGTACATTTTCAGGCAGACAAACTTTCGAAATTACAGTAGTTACAATTTTCAACAACAGATGGCGCTGTGGTCTGGGAAACTCTATAGTACGATATTTTCCACATATCCACCATGCGTAGCAATAATATGGCGTAGTCTCTGAATGAAATTACCCGAAACATTTGACAACGTGTCTGGCGGAATGGCTTCACATGCAGATGAGATGTACTGCTTCAGCTGTTCAATTGTTTCTGGATTCTGGCGGTACACCTGGTCTTTCAAGTGTCCCCACAGAAAGAAGTCACAGGGGTTCATGTCTGGCGAACAGGGAGGCCAATCCACGCCGCCTCCTGTATGTTTCGGATAGCCCAAAGCAATCACACGATCATCGAAATATTCATTCAGGAAATTAAAGACGTCGGCCGTGCGATGTGGCCGGGCACCATCTTGCATAAACCACGAGGTGTTCGCAGTGTCGTCTAAGGCAGTTTGTACCGCCACAAATTCACGACGAATGTCCAGATAACGTGATGCAGTAATCGTTTCGGATCTGAAAAAGGGGCCAATGATTCCTTTGGAAGAAATGGCGGCCCAGACCAGTACTTTTTGAGGATGCAGGGACGATGGGACTGCAACATGGGGCTTTTCGGTTCCCCATATGCGCCAGTTCTGTTTATTGACGAAGCCGTCCAGGTAAAAATAAGCTTCGTCAGTAAACCAAATGCTGCCCACATGCATATCGCCGTCATCAAGCCTGTGCACTATATCGTTAGCGAATGTCTCTCGTGCAGCAATGGTAGCGGCGCTGAGGGGTTGCCGCGTTTGAATTTTGTATGGATAGAGGTGTAAACTCTGGCGCATGAGACGATACGTGGACGTTGGCGTCATTTGGACCGCAGCTGCAACACGGCGAACGGACACCCGAGGCCGCTGTTGGATCACCTGCTGCACTAGCTGCGCGTTGCCCTCTGTGGTTGCCGTACGCGGTCGCCCTACCTTTCCAGCACGTTCATCCGTCACGTTCCCAGTCTGTTGAAATTTTTCAACCAGATCCTTTATTGTATCGCTTTTCGGTCCTTTGGTTACATTAAACCTCCGTTGAAAACTTTGTCTTGTTGCAACAACACTGTGTTCTAGGCGGTGGAATTCCAACACCAGAAAAATCCTCTGTTCTAAGGAATAAACCATGTTGTCTACAGCACACTTGCACGTTGTGAACAGCACACGCTTACAGCAGAAAGACGACGTACAGAATGGCGCACCCACAGACTGCGTTGTCTTCTATATCTTTCACATCACTTGCAGCGCCATCTGTTGTTGAAAATTGTAACTACTGTTATTTCGAAAGTTTGTCCGCCTGAAAATGTACTGTTGTCCCAAGCATATTGCAACAAACGGTGTATTTCTATCGCTGCTCGTTTAGTTTTTATTGCCGTTTCAAATATACCGGTCATTTTTGAAACACCCTGTATATTATGTAGTAATTTCCAGAGTATATGTAGAGGTAGAAGGTTTAGGATCAGTGGGGAAACGAGATAATCTCTTTGACAAATAACTGTAGCCTTTTTTATACTGAATTCTTACAAATACTACCACCAAGTCTATACTAAACAGCAAGTTGACTTTTCCAATGCCCAGTTCTTGGTATAAATGTAAATGTTTATCAAGATCTTCTTCTAGTAGGTTCAGTCAAATTACATACTCTCACTAAGTCAGTATCTATATCGAGACAACGTCTTCTGAGTAGAAACCACAAACAAACATCAGTGAAAGGTTCATGTAGAGTTCAGTGGTTCCATTTGCTCACCAAAACCATAGATAACTCTTCACTTCATAGTCAGCTCGTGTCCCTAAAGAAATGCTGTATAGTACGCCACGCCGTATTACGATTTGTAGTAAGAAAGGCAATTTTCACTCTAGCTACGAAAACTCTCAGAAAAAATGATCCAAATTTGTTACTAGTAACCATATACCGTCTCGTAACATACTGTTCCTCTCCGAAATGACTTACTGACCACTATACAAAATATTTAGAGCAAGTGGAGACACATACCTCCTGTATGTCAACTAGTTACCGACTCTCAGATAATTCTTTCATGTAAACAGTCTACATTCGGTCTCCAGATAGTGGGACGCGCTTCTTTTGTGATTGGCTGTGGCAAGCTATGGGCAACGAGCAAGTTTGCTATCTTCTTATGAGTATGCACTTCCCCTAATCGACAAATAAGTCTTTAATTAAGTACCGAATTCTGATAAGTTACGTGCTCATGGAAATTAAGACAAAACGTTAAATAATAATGTCTTTACGCTTCTGAAAGACTGGAGACAAATTACTACTTCCTCGATATAAATATTGGTTGTTTTATAAAATACTTTCCACAAGTCGATGTACGTGATCCACTACAAGACTGCACAACATAATATACACTTCGATTTTACTTTATTCCTATTCTCCAAGTACACTCTTCACTTACTCCACTACACATTCTGACGACATTACAGCTGTATGTTACTAACCAAAATTAACAAAAAATGAAAAAGTTTCTAAATATTTGCACCAGTTACTTATTTTTTATGCTTAGCACAGCGCGTTTCGAGAATTTATTCTCATTTTCAACTACATTTGTGCATTTGTTTACATGGATGTGTTTGGAGATGTTTGCGTTTGATTTTCTACCTCTCTTGCGTCGTTTAGAAGTTAGACTGCAATCGGAAAATCGGACGAAATGAATCTTTGAGTGTCTTTACACGCTAATGTTAGAAATGGTATTTTTTGTTTGATTACTTACAGATATTGTGGCGGCTCCATTATACAGAATATGCACACAAGCAAATCATCACTTACATTGGTTGTTTACAAAACATGCTATAAAGATATTACGACACTATGGCTTTACAAAGAGTTTGTACACGGAGTTGTTACAATCTTATTGGACTACATTATATATAAGGTTGTAAATTATGAAACTTATTTTACCACTATCAGCTAATAAATTATGGTTTACTTTCTTTATTGACGAAATTTACATATTTACGGAAAAAACTGTTATAGTTGTCACACGGAAGAAACATTTAAAGAAATTAACTGATTCACTATCTAGTTTGTCACCGACAATTTTTTCCTCCTTGCTTTCTGTGGTGTAGAAAAGTTCCAAGCTCCTCCATTAAATTCACTGAATGATCATGTTACCTTCCATTCAGAAGTCTGTTGCACTCAGCGACTGTTAAATTGACTTGTAAATTATAGATTGCAGCGATCAGTCGTCCTTTTTAAATTTTATTGTCCATATCTAGATTTCGGCTAGAAGCTATCCATTCTCAATGCACTATTGTTTTCGCTCAATGCATATAATGAACTATGGATGAAGCCCAACCAACAGGTATTAATGCATTTAGCGAAAATAATAGTGCATTAAGAATGGTTAGCTTCTAGCTGAAATCTAGATCTGCACTATAAAATTTAAAAAGGACGACTGATAACTGCAATCTACAATTTATAAGTCCACAGTATGAGATTTTTGGAAGAGGTGAAGTACCTTAAGATCTATGTTTTAGAATGGATGTCCAGTGCTTTTTTGTGTGTGTCGCAATTGCTGATTTTGTAAATGGTCACACGTGTAATAGTTGATATGTTCATTGTATCTAATGTGAAAATTCCTGACGTTTGTCATCTATAGTAGCTTGAGCAAGTTTTACATGTTATTTTGTATATACCTGAGTCTGAGAATTTATCTCTTTGATTCTTTAAGGTTATAGTTTGTTTTTTGTGGAGAAAGCTACCAATAATACAATCAAATGTATGGCTACCATGTAAATAACATTTCTGAACAATAGCAAACTTAGTTAGGTGACATAAAGTGAAAGTAGCCTTGTTCATAAACAGCAAACTACAGCAGAAACTAGTCCAGACCTTAACAATAAAAAAGATAAATTCTCAGTTTTCATTATTTCAATCAAGAATGTCACAGTTGCAGGCTTTCCTGAATCATTTAACATAATGAACGAAATTTAGTAAATATTTGTTCTAGCTTAAAGTAGTTGCAAGCTTTCCTGAATCTTCTAATATGATTAACGAAATTAAGTAAATATTTGTGATACTATAGCTTACGGTGAATGGCGAAATAATTTTAAGTTTTCACGACTAATAGTTGTGTATACATTTGCTACAAGTCCACATACATTACATGCACCTTTCTGATAGTGATCTGATACGTCTCTCAGTCTGTTGAGCAGGATGGAAGTTCGCTCTGTAAAGATAATTTTTCCTACGTGGAAAAGATAAATGAAATTTACCTTGAGTCATTTTAATAAACTTTTTTAATGAAGTAAACTCGTTGCGAATGATAACAAACGAGGAATAACACTGTGTGGTACAAGACTCAAATTTGGCGCTTAAATTGGCGACCGATTTTCCAGTGAATTGGGACCTGATGAAGGAGGAGGGGGTTTAAAATAATTTGCTAATTGGTTAACCACACAAATCCAGAAAGCCAGATACAACTTCCGAACGCGCCTTTCCCGTAATCTTGCTTGTAGTTAATATCAGAATGCCCTTTCAGTGATTACATATACAGTGAAGTTCTCGTTACTATATTCTCAACATAAAAATCTCTGTCGCTGATGACAATTGCCGCCCTAATGAGAGCTGTAACAAAGAATGCGACCTTTCGTCCGATACATAAAATGTGTCTGACCGATCGTCAATTAAATGCTGAGTCCACCAATATGCACTCACAAATTTATGACAGTCGACAGATAGTCTACCAATTGTATGGTCGCGTTCTAGTTAAAAGACGGTCGATAGAGTTTTATAATTTTTCCTGTCGATCTACAAGACTTTTCTATCTCGCAAATGCAGCGTCGGTGTTATAGGACCCATCTTCCGTTATCTTTTTTGCTCAGGAATAAACAGTTGGTCGACGAAAAGTTGTATGTATACGTCAAATAACCAAAATTTGATACAGCAGCTCTTTATACGAGTCAGCAAACATAATGACGCACAAAAACAAAATTTTTCAGCGTTCTTTGTTCTTTATTATTTCTGAATCCGATTACGCGTTTCGGCTGTCATCATCGGATCAAATGCTTGAAAACATAAGTACAATGTATTTCATCAAATAGTACATACTCGTACAGATTGTAGATGTACGAGGTGCTGTCCAAAATTTTCGGGACTGGTGCTGCCATCTGTCCAAAACCTTACCTTTGGACTAATGGTCACCACCACCCTTGAAGCAGTTCCCATCCGCACATACACACCGGTCCCAGCGCTTCTGCCACTGGTCAAATGTTTTCTGGAAGTCCTTTACTTTGAGGGTGTTTATCACCGCCAGCGATGCTTCTTGAATCCTCTCTAGAGTGTCGAACAGACGGCCTTTCAACTTGAGTTTCAGTTTTGGGAATAGCACGAAGTCGTAAGATGCCAAATCTGGCGAGTACGGTAGGTGGGATACAACCGCCATGTTGTTTTTTGTCCAAAAAAAGTCCTGGTAAGCAAGGACATGTGACAGGGGGCGTTGTCGTGATGCAGCAGCCAGTTCCCTTCACGTCAAAGTTCTGGCCGTCGTCGCCGCACGTTTTCACGGAGCCGTCGCAAAACGTCACAGTAGTATGCGGAATTCACTGTTTGGTTGGGTGGGAAGAATTCCTTGTGCACAACTCCCTTTGTATCAAAGAAAAGGATGATCATGCTCTTCACTTTGTTCTTCACCTGTCTCGCTTTTTTGGGTCTTGGAGAGCCTGGCCTCTTCCGCTGAGACGGTTGTTGCTTTGTCTCTGGGTCATAACCATAAAATCATCTCCCGTCACTGGTGATAACCCGTGACAAGAAGGTTGGATCATCAGATGCGGTCTGACGAAGGTCCGTGAACACTTCAAAACGCTGTGCCTTCTGATCGGCAGTAAAGATCCTTGGTACAAACTTTGCGGCGACACGTTGCATGCCCAATTCAACAGTCAACATTCGTTGACATGTCACATAACCAATACCCACTTCATCCGCAAGGTCTCGAATGGTTCGACGTCGATCCACACGAACCAATTGTTCAAGTTTGGCAACGGGCCTTCCAATGTGAGCATCATCTTCGACGTCTGTACGGCCGGCCCTGAACCGAGCATGCCACTCAAACACACGCGTACATCTCATGTTTTGCCTCCCAGACAGCTGTTGAATCATTGTGAGGGTCTCCGTTGTACTTTCCCGAGATTCACACAGAATTTGATACACACGCTCCGTTCTGTTCGCTGATCCATCGTAAAATCACCACACACCAAACATAGAGTATTACGGAAATCACAGTGGACACGCAACACGTCCTACCAGCTGAATGCCACTCCGCACACTGACTCACCAGATATGCAGCTCTCGCCACCTAGCGGTGCAAAGATCTACTACTCCTACTTTCCACATGGCAGCACCAGTCCCGAAAATTTTGGATTCCACCTCGTACACTCACCTTAATCACCTACACTCCGTACGAGATGATCTGTTTGGTGAAATACTTTGCTCTGGTGTTTTCTAGTATTTGATTCAATGATGACAGTTAGCCAAAGTGCATAATCAGAGTCAGAAATAATAAAATGTGACCAAGACTGAAAAATTTTGTGTGTATTTACATATGACCAATCCCATCGACAGTACCAAACACGGTACTGCCCTGTAACATACGAGAAAGCATTCCTGATTTAACTTATCTGTTACGCCGAAGACAAGACGATCGTAAGATGTGACCTGAAACGTCATGTCACGATTTATTGCGGCAGTTAGTGGAAGCGCAAATTTTTGTTATGCCTACTAGTAGTTAAACTGAGTTGCCAGGACTCATGGGAAGAAATTTCCTATTTGAAAATCTGTCATCTATACCAGCTGTCCAAAAAGTTCCGAGACTGAACTTATTCCTGGCGTATAAGCGACACCAGCGCAGTAACAAAGGTGGCACCTAGAACTAACAGCTGTAAACAACAGATGTGCATTCGACCAGTCACTTGTGAGCAGGCAGTGACAAGTAGGGGATGTGCTGTTGTAGTGTATCAATGTTGTTGTGCCATCAGTCTCAGTGCAGCAACATCTCTACACCGAGTGTTGAAGACGTTCTCCAGAATGCTTTGAGCGAGACAAAAATGTGTGCGAAGTTTGCACCACATATCTTCAATCCCGAACAAAAATACAGACTTGTAGACGCTTGCCGTGATGTGAATAAAATGCAAAACGACGACAATTCTCTGTGAACAAAGATCATCACGGGTGACGAGATTTGGTCTTATCAATATGAATCTGCCACAAAACGATAAAGTGCAGAAATCCACATGAAGGGTCAACGCTTTGGCGACATATTCAAGCTATTGTGGCGCGAGAATTGAACGATCTTCCAAAGAAGGAATAACGGTATCACATGGTTGTGTGAACACTCTGTGCATGGTACTGAAATGGGCGGAGACATGTAGAACATCTGAAGCATTAAAACCACTATCTTAACTTTTCTGTATTTTTTAATCCAGTCTTGAAATCTGTGGGCTGAATTGGGGGTGGGCAATTGGGTTTATGACGCAGAAGTGGCGCATGGTGCGAATATAGGGACAGTATCTGTGCAGTCTGTTATAGACCTGAGTGCAGGGAACATGGCAGAGTGTCGTTCGATAAGCAAGTTTGAACATGGAATGATAATTACTACAAGACGCAAGGGTAATAACGTATCTGAGATTACACAAGGATTCAGCTCTTAAATAACGCGGTTACCAAGTCTCCACATGGGAAAACTCCCTCACCAGACGACCACAAGTGTCTGACAAAAGACGAACCGATGTCATGAGACGCTACCAGAGTCAGTGGGGCGAATGACAGTTTACTGTGGCAGGTGACCGCTGATGTGAATGTGGGGTTCAGGTAACCATTTCTATAATGGATGTATGGAGGAAAACTCACCATAGGGCTTCAGCAGCCGACTTCTGACTGGTGTCCCTCTGCAACATCTCGACTCAAAGTCAACGGGCCGGCCGGTGTGGCCGAGCGGTTCTAGGCGCTTCAGTCTGAAACCACGCGGCCGCAACAGTCGCTGGTTCGAATCCTGCCTCGGGCATGGATGTGTGTGATGTCCTTAGGTTAGTTATGTTTAAGTAGTTCTACGTTCTAGGGGACTGATGACCTCAGATGTTAAGTCCCATAGTGCTCAGAGCCATTTGAACCATTTTAACCATTGACAACGACTAGCATAGCTCCGCTAACGAGGACCACGGGTCGGCAGCAGAAAAGTAGGATCGTCTGATAAATCCCAGTTTCAGCTGTAGTGAGCTGAAACGCACAAAAAGAATGTGGTAAATGCTGGACAAACCTATGGATCCTGCATGTTAACTAAGCTGCTTCCAGGCAGAACGTGGTTCAGTTATGGTCTGCATCGTGTCAACAGTGTTGCAGTTACGCTCCATTGTCTGGCTCCAGGAATCAATGACAGTTGCAGGTTTTGCAGACATTCTTGTAGACTTTCTTTATCCCTTTCCTGGAACTTGAATACCCTGATGGATATGTCGTGATTCAACAGGAGAATGTGACATGTCACTGCTCTTCGGTTGCACACTGGTAGCCTGATGAACAATCTGGCGAATTCGTCCATGGCTTGAATCCCTGCCCCCCCCCCCCTCCTCTGCCTCCCCTAATTATCACCCAATCTTAGCCCAGTCGAGCATTTATGGGATGATCGATGAATCCAGCACCAACTGTGGGTTGAAAAGCAAAATACATGGATGAGTATCCAAGCAGAACGATTCCAATACCTCGCAGAGTCCACATTTCGAACCATAATAGCACTTTTGAGAGCTCGTGGAGAAGAGTCACTCTGAACGTCATATCGAATGCCTTGCCATGACTTTTGCCGCTCGATGTAATTTCTTCTGTTTACGTCCGACCTGTCTCTGCACACTTTGACAGGTGTATCCGTTACAGAAAGAGACCTGAAGCTGGGAGCACTGGAATGAAACCGACGCTCACTTGAGCTCGCACTGTCCTGTTTCCCGTGTGCCACATGGAGCCAAGTGCCTCCCGTCAGGCTGACGAACAGCCCGGGATGTGCTTCCCAGCGGCATGCGCAGTGAAAAGTCGCGGCCGTCGCCAGCTTTATGCGTGAGTCATTGTGAGAAGCACCGCCGTGTGTCACCAGCCACCTCGTTAACGTTTTTGCGCAGTCTCTCTGAGCGCACGCCCCATAAAGCAGCCTGCCGCATAAACACAGGGGTGGGGGGGCTGGGTGACGACGAAAAATGGCTGCTCGCGCCCTTCCGGGGTCGGATTTGCGAGGCAGGGGTTGACATCTGCGCGTCGCGTTACCTGCAGCTCCGCAATGAACTGGACGCTGAGGTGTCACGCAGCCTCTAAATAAATATAAACACGGTTCTATTTAGGTCTATTTAGTCCTCTCGCTAAATGGCTCAATCGCATTAAGCATCCATAAGCATTTACACTCGTAAATACTCATTATAATCCCATACAATACGCTGTCCGTGAAGTGGACAACGGAAACTAAAGAAAGTAAATATATTCAGAAGTCAGTTGTCATGTGCTATCTACAGACAAATATAAAAATCTAATAAAGCGGGTTACCTGAAATAGGAGAATGATGAGGATGTAATCAACGAAAATGCGAAGAGGTAAGATGTCAGCGAAAAGCACTGATAAATGATGAACCAAACATGTCATTAACCTATTGACACTAATGAAAATTTGTGCCTGACCAGAGCTCGATTCAGATTTTCTGCTTTACGAGCAGTCACTTCAACAGCTTCTTCAGTATATCGTAACAGTTCATTCCAAACTGATGAGAAGTAAGCCTAACTGCCAACACACCAAGTACTGATTATTTTGGGCAAAAATATCAAACTAAAAAAATTTTAAACATTAAAAACTGACATGCATCTACTAGACAACTCTGGCAAATCTGGCGTAAAGATAATTATATCTCCACAAGACCAGGTTGTTGTTGTTGTGGTCTTCAGTCCTGAGACTGGTTTGATGCAGCTCTCCATGCTACTCTATCCTGTGCAACCTTCTTCATCTCCCAGTACCTACTGCAACCTACATCCTTCTGAATCTGCTTAGTGTATTCATCTCTTGGTCTCCCTCTACGATTTTTACCCTCCACGCTGCCCTCCAATGCTAAATTTGTGATCCCTTGATGCCTCAAAACATGTCCTACCAACCGATCCCTTCTTCTAGTCAAGTTGTGCCACAAGACCATAAGAACCATTAAAAAAGTGCCTTAATTCTCTTAATGACCACAAAACATCGTAGTTAAGACCACGAGTTGCAGAATACCATTTAGACAGACCCACTCAAGCTTTAAATGGAGTGTACAGTAAAATGTCTTCAAACCGGAAGTGTTATATGGGTTTATATTCAAATTTAAGACCGTGAAAACTAGCTATTAATGCAGTTTGGAATGTGATACTTCCTTAATGTCACCTGCTTCACATAAAGATGTTCACTCCGTGCGTGCGGTAGCGTTCTCGCTTCCCACGCCCGGGTTCCCGGGTTCGATTC
Source organism: Schistocerca nitens (assembly GCF_023898315.1). Taxonomy (NCBI): domain Eukaryota; kingdom Metazoa; phylum Arthropoda; class Insecta; order Orthoptera; family Acrididae; genus Schistocerca; species Schistocerca nitens. Next base: position 674,813,804 of record NC_064618.1, read on the forward strand.
CCGGCGGGGTCAGGGATTTTCTCTGCCTCGTGATGGCTGGGTGTTGTGTGCTGTCCTTAGGTTAGTTAGGTTTAAGTAGTTCTAAGTTCTAGGGGACTGATGACCATAGCTGTTAAGTCCCATAGTGCTCAGAGCCATTTGAACCATTTCACTCCGTGTGCTGCTACGAACGATTCTATAGAGAAACAACCTCAAACTCCGGGTGTATCTGATTTTAAAAATTATTAAATTTTTTTTATCACTAAGCATCATCAATTTTTCTGTCCACGTCAGTAAATGTAAGTCAAACAGAAGGGGATTTAACACTGTCGACTGTTTACACGATGTAAATATGTACACATATTCATCATACTTATTATACATATATGTACAAAGCAACAATACTATTCTTACATAAAAGTTTGTTTCATGCAATATGACCCCGAGAGAACTACAGTAACAAAAAAATATTTTCAAAAAATCTGAGACTTGAAATCAAAACAGAAAAATCTGGAAAAGAAGCCGATTCTGAGTTATTTTACCGAGGGCAGCAAAACAGTATGTCAGGTAAAGAATATCACTACTCAGTCGTAGCGCTTGTTACAGTTACATGGGAGTAGAATTGACTCTCTGCACCACCCTTTGTGTGCTAAGCATACAATTTGGTTTCTTATTTAGTACTTTCAAATTTTACTATTTTTGTAGTAATTTTTCATTACTAAATATTTCATAAGAGGGCGGAATATTCTTACAGTAGTGCGCAAGCACGCTTAGCGTTACGTAGTTGTTTTGCAAAGATATATTTTTCAGTAACAGAGGTAAGTTAAAGCTAAGCGTCGTCTGTGAACTCTTTACGTAGTGAACGTAAGACGAATAAGAGAGAGAAAGTTACTTAATTTCGGAAATTCATACACGTTGTTATGGTTAAAACTAAGTTCGAAACAACAACCATGGGAAGTTCTCTGATGCAATCCTACTATACGGCTATGATGTAAATTTGCACCTGAGGAATAATATCCTGAAAATTCAATCTTTGATTCAGAATAAGTTTTCACCCCCTGGATTTGTAATTGCTTTAAAAGTTGTGGTACATCTTGTAAATTGTGCATTAATATTGTATTAATCAGATGTGCGTGGAGCACAATGTGTGTGTGTGTGTGTGTGTGTGTGTGTGTGTGTGGGTGTTCAAAATGGTTCAAATGGCTCTGAGCACTATGGGACTTAACATCTGAGGTTATCACTCCCCTAGACTTAGAACTACTTAAACCTAACTAACCTAAGGACATCACACACATCCATGCCCAAGGCAGGATTCGAACCTGTGACTGCAGCAGCAGCGCCCATCCGGACTGAAGCCCCTAGAACCGCTAGGCCACAGAGGGCGGCACGTGCGTGTGTGTGTGTGTGTAGCACTTCTTTGCAATGGATAATACAATGCATCCTCATTATTGCACTGACTATCAAAGATAATGGAACGCAACCTAAATACTGTAAAATAACAAAGTACAGTAGATGACAAGAAACGTAATATCCAAAACCAAAAAAATCAAAGAAATGAAACGAAACAAACAACAAACAAATAAATCAAAGACCACGAAAAAACAAAACGGGAACAGCCTCTCGCCACCTCCACGTTGGTTATTACCGGACAGGCCAGAGGGCGAAACATTATAGTTTCAATTAAATCCTTCAGGAGGCCGTCTTTTATCGTTGCACTGTGAAATTGCAAAGAACTATCGCCATGTATGACAGAGCGCGCCTGTAGCGGTATATAGGAGTACTTCCACCTTACATCTGACCACTGCGACTTCCAGATGTAACTTTATCGTATATGGTTGAATCTGCGGTTAAACATACTATTAGATTTATTACACATAAAGTCTTTACCGTTTCAAAAATTGTGAGGTGAGGGAAGGATTTCGTAATGTATCAAAACGTTTAAAAAAGTTATTGTACAATTGTGAAGTACAGAAGCAACCATGGAAATTACATTTCAACATTTTTGTCGTATGTCCTACTGCTACGACGATAGGTGCTCAGAAAGATGACAAACGCGTATTCTTCGGGAGGGTTTTCACCACTTCAACTGCTGTATGAGCACGTATAAAAAATACATACACTTATGTTTTGACCTATACTACAAAATATTCAAAGTGTATCAGAATCGGCGAGTGGAACTTGGGTAGTATTACTTGTCATATGCAGAACTCTTTGAAAACGTCACTGAAGTGATATGCGGCGACTTATAAGGAATAACTAATGACATTTCAACACTGAACTCAACAGTAAAAGACACGGCAGAATAGATTAAAAAACCGACATATGATTTTGATACAATGTGATCAGAACACGCAACACTACAGTGCACACAGTTCAACAAATAGTCAAATAAGTAGATAACACAATAACAAAACTCGCCAGATATGCAGCTCTCGCCACCTAGCGGTGCAAAGATCTACTACTCCTACTTTCCACATGGCAGCACTAGTCCCGAAAATTTTGGATTCCACCTCGTATACTCACCTTAATCACCTACACTCTGTAAGTGTACGAGATGAACTGTTTGGTGAAATACTTTGCTCTGGTGTTTTCTAGTATTTGATTCAATGATGACAGTTAGCCAAAATGCATAATCAGAGTCAGAAATAATAAAATGTGACCAAGACTGAAAAATTTTGTGTGTATTTACATATGACCAATCCCATCGACAGTACCAAGAGAGAGAACTAGAGAAGGCTGTTGGGCAAACGATTACCGATGTGTACACAGAGGTGAATACATCAGTATTAAACATATACAAACTCAGTCAGGTCGGATACAAAGAACACTTGCACGGAATCTACCTAAGTGAAAGGATACTGTGCAAACACAAATAGGAACACAAATGGAGAAATCAGAAGAGGAACACAAATGCAGAAATTAGACGAAAATGGAATAATGTTAAGGAACAAGTAAGAAATGATAGTAGCTATACAGGTAAGAGTAATGATGAACTTCATAGTCCAGTTTCTCATATTCTCTGTTCATCTAGTTATTTTCGGTAAAGCTTTTAGAAGCGCGTTGCTACAGCCTGGTCTGATCCAGTATGCATGAGGTTTTATACAAGGAGGCCGTGCTTTGGGCATCCGAGCAGACAGATAACTGTCATACATTAGCACAAGTTGAAAATGCATTTCTTGCGAAATATTGGTTGCGCTGTGAGCACGAAAGATAAAGAAAACAAATATTTAATCCAGAGCTTTACATCAGGCAGAGGACGTTAAGGAAATACTTCGAGAAGTACATAAATAAAACACGTGGCTCTTAGTGCTGTTCTACACATTTTGGAAGGAAAACTTCCATTTCACATTAGAGAAAAACTGGTACAAGTTTCAGAAACTGACTTAGAATGCGTTTTGTCGGTCCTCGATTCTGTTGACCTTATAAACGAAGATATGAAGGCTAGTGATAACAATAATAACCAGAATATGTTTCCAACAGTCACGGGTGAGGATCTGACGCGCCTCCCGCGTTTGTTGACACACGGCAGGCTGCGTCGAGGTCAGTACCTGGCCCGACTGGCGGCAGCTCTCCGAATCATAAAAGGAGACGTATTAATGATGACAGGTGTCACCCTGGTTATTCGAACCATGGTAACTGCTGCTGTAATGATCAGGACAATAGAAGCTAGTGGGGGCAACAGCCAAATAGTCACTCACAGTACAGTACGAATAGAAATTTTCAGAACCCGCGCTGCTGCCACGGTGGTAGTTTCGTATCCTGCGTCGGGCATGGATGTGTGTGATGTCCTTAGGTTAGTTAGGTTTAAGTAGTTCTAAGTCTAGGTGACTGATGACCTCTGATGTTAAGTACCATAGAGCTTAGGGCCATTTGAGCCATCAGAACCCGCAGTGGCAATACCACCCCGGAAACCAGCCACGATTTAATAAGGGGAAAACGCTTACGAGCAATCGAATCCGCATGGAGAGCCGCAATGGGAAAATCCAAATCCATTGGAGAATATAATCAAGATCACCGATAATGCACTTTCGATGGCTACGAATACATCAAACTAGGCGTGTTTTATCAGGTCATTAACAACATTCCGTCGTCTAATACACCAAATTCAACATAAGATATAATACACAAAATCAAGGAAAGGGACGAGCGGGTTACAACCAATTCCTCATATTCCTAGGGAGGAAGTATCCCTTGAAGAAAATCTTTAACAGAAAAGTCAAGGTGCGAAAGATTCATTATGACACGTTAATCAACTTTCCGTTGGGGAAAGTGTACTGCTAAAGATGCACTGTAAACCATCACTGTTACAAAAGGAGAACAAGAAATGGCAGTTGATGTATTATACCGATCCTTCTTGTATTGTGCAGACACCGGACGATGGAATCTATTTACATGCTTCTCCACAGAGCGGGAAGCTAAAAGGTTTGTAAGCACATCGCGACTTGAGAAAGTACTTCCAGCGGGTTCAAATCGCTCTGAGCACTATGGGACTTAACTGCTGTGGTCATCAGTCCCCTAGAGCTTAGAACTACTTAAACCTAACTAACCTAACGACATCACACACATCCATGCCCGGGCAGGATTCGAACCTGAGATCGTAGAGGTCGCGCGGTTCCAGACTGTAGCGCCTAGAACCGCTCGGCCAACTTCCAGCAAGAAAATGTAAAGAAAACTAACAGCAGAGATAGTGCTTGCCTAGGTAATACTAAGGCAAAAAAATAGTAAGAAGAAAGTAAGGCCATCGATTCAGAGCACAAGATTAAAGAACAAAATCATAACAGCACAAACATCCTGCTGCTATTCTATCTTTTACACAGTACTTAAGTAAAATAAAAAATTATTACACTCATGTGGCAAATGACACTGGCTTATAAAAGGTAAATTGGGCTAGGATACTTTTATCATTAGCAGATAAGAAGCGAGAAAATGTAATTGTCAGGCAAGATATCATTTTGATCACAGTAGATTAGGTTAAGTAATAGTGGGCACAGACGACGCAAAGTACAGGGTGATTCAAAAAGAATACCACAACTTTAGGAATTTAAAACTCTGCAATGACAAAAGGCAGAGCTAATCACTATCTGTCGGCGAATTAAGGGAGCTATAAAGTTTCATTTAGTTGTACATTTGTTCGCTTGAGGCGCTGTTGACTAGGCGTCAGCGTCAGTTGATGCTAAGATGGCGACCGCTCAACAGAAAGCTTTTTGTGTTATTGAGTACGGCAGAAGTGAATCGACGACAGTTGTTCAGCGTGCATTTCGAACGAAGTATGGTGTTAAACCTCCTGATAGGTGGTGTATTAAACGTTGGTATAAACACTTTACAGAGAATGGGTGTTTGTGCAAAGGGAAAAGTTCTGGACGGCCGAGAACGAGCGATGAAAATGTAGCACGCATCCAGCAAGCATTTGTTCGCAGCCCAGGAAAATCGACTCGCAGAGCTAGCAGACAGCTGCAAATTCCACAATCAACTGTATGGAGAGTCCTACGAAAAAGGTTAGTTATGAAACCTGAACGTCAACTACCCGAGGCGATGGATCGGCCGCCAGGCAGCCCGTGACAGAGCACTTCATCACTGGCCTCCAAGAAGCCCTGATCTTACCCCCTGCGACTTTTTCTTATGGGGGTATGTTAAGGATATAGTGTTTCGGCCACCTCTCCCAGCCACCATTGATGATTTGAAAAGAGAAATAACAGCAGCTATCCAAACTGTTACGCCTGATATGCTACAGAGAACGAGTTGGAGTATCGGGTTGATATTGCTCGTGTGTCTGGAGGGGACCATATTGAACATCTCTGAACTTGTTTTTGAGTGAAAAAAAAAAACCTTTTTAAATACTCTTTGTAATGATGTATAACAGAAGGTTATATTATGTTTCTTTCATTAAATACACATTTTTAAAGTTGTGGTATTCTTTTTGAATGACCCTGTATTTTACTACAGGCTGATCAAGATGAGTGGTCAAAGGATAGGACAAAAAACTGACCTCCTTAAAGGAATAGAATAAAGGAATGAATACAAGTGGATTTTTCTTATCTTTGCATAAATATAGGTAATCCATACGACTTTCAACGCTAATATTCACCCTTAACGCCAATAAAGACTAAGTGTTCGAAACATATAGAAAAGTACGAATACTATTAATCACAGTAGTTTAATTTTACCATTATTTTTAAGAGAATTATATGAGTTTTCAGGTCTAAGTTGTGGATCTGAGAAGAAAAGACACTTGTAATCTACAGAAGAGTAGAAGTGAAAAACCACTTGAGAAGAACCAGCAAAGAACTTTGTTTTGTAGTGAGGAGCAAGACCCATATGTTTATGCATTTTTATGAGGCGAGTTTTTTAAGTAAGTACCGTTTTGATATTAAAAAAAGACGTGGTAAGATATCTCAATAATTTTATTTTTACATGAAAGCCTGTACCTTAATCTACGCACTGACGCCATTACAGCCTGATTCTTCCTTGTTTACGTTGTGTACTGAGTGTTTAAGATGCCTCCGATAATCGTGAGTGCCGCCGACTGTGAAGTACGGGCTGTTATAAGATTTCTTAGTGCTAAAGGCCGAAAAGCGATCTATATTCATCGTGAGATCTGTGCAGTTTACGAAGAAAACATTATGAGTGATGGAATGGTAAGAAAGTGGGTGAGAGCATTTAAAGATGGCCGCACAAATGTGCATGATGAACAACGGAGTGGGCGTCCTTCGGTCGTTAATGAAAGTTTGGTGCCGCAGGAAATGGACAATAAGGTGAGAGAAAACAGACGCTTTACGATTTCCTTCTTGCGGGATGACTTTCCTAATGTTTCTTGTAGTGTTTTGTATGGCATTGTGACCGAGCACTTGAATTACCGAAAATTGTGCGCACGTTGAGTACCGAAAATGTTGACGGATTTGCACAAAACGAAACGTTTAGACAGTGCATTGACTTTCCTTGAGCGGTACCACAACGACGGTGATGATTTCTTAAGCCAAATTGTTATGGGCGGTGAAACATGGGTGGCCTACGTCACACCAGAATCAAAGCAACAGTCCATGGAACTTGAGCAGGGGCATCGTTTTGCTGCAAGACAATGCCCGTCCGCATGTGGCGAATAAGACCAAAGATCTCATCACATATTTTCGCTGGGGAACTCTAGATCATCCGCCGTACAGCCCCGATCTTGCGCCCAGTGAGTACCATATGTTCCTACACTTGAAGAAACACCTGGGCGGTCAGCGTCTTCAAGACGGTGACGAAGTCAAAACAGTGGTGATGCAGTGGTTAACACGTCAGGCGGCAGACTTCTATGAGGAGGGTATTCAAAAACTGGTATAACGTTAAGACAAGTGCCTCAATATTGACGGAAATTATGTAGAAAAGTAGATTAAGGTACAGGCTTTCATGTAAAAATAAAATTATTGAGATATCTTAACACGTCTTTTTTTAATTTCAAAACGGTTCTTACTTAGAAAACACGCCTCGTAACATACACTGGAGTTCTGACAAAAGCATAGAAACGAATGAAGAGACATAAATACATGTAGCAACACGATAAGAGCTCAGCTTTACCATACGTTATTTTTATTTTATAGGTATGATCTAAGCAGCAAGTTGCGGAAGGCGAGTTGTCATAAAGGGAAGTAAAAGACGCAATGAAATAAACATGAACCACAGGCTTAACTGAGACAACCGAATAAATGAATACGGTGAATCTAGCAGGAGAGTAACAAATGATACAAGCATAGATGTAAAACTGCATACGTGACGATGTCACTAACTACGAAGAATAAGGAAATAAAGTTAAATAATCTTCTGGATTTGTCAGTTTGTATTAAGATTTGAACATATCAATTGGTTATTACCGCGAAGCTGCACTCTGGGTTCTGGGTCTCATGGAAATGAAATTCTCCCTCCCCTCTCCCCCTCCCCCGAAATTTGCGGTAAAAATAGTAACTCACTTCTCAAATTTGAGATGGCTCCGAGCGCTTGACTGTACACCGAAATTTTTATGCGAAAGTAAGCAAACTATTAAGTAAATCGCATTTATGGTGAGGAAAATGAGTACTGTAACTTCACAAAGTGTGATTTCCAGGCGACCCGCGTATACACGCGATCCGCGTTTCGGTATGCTAGAAGCAAAAGGCAGTCTCATGTATTCCGTTTTTGGTTACGCCCTCAGTAATAGTGAGAGGGAGCAATACCTCCAAATAACTATACTGTAAATAAATGCTTATGCGGCTGGTGATGTTCGCAAACAAATAAGAGTTGTGGTCATGAGCGACGGCAGTCTGAAGGGAGATTATAACGAAGTTAAATTAAAAATGACCATCAAATGAATGGATGCATTCGAGTAGTGCAAATACATTGAAGTGAAAACTGTGGGTTCATCGAAATAAACTTTAAGCTGTGTTGCTTACTGGGCTATAGAGTAAGGAAGTGTCTCACGACTCCTTCAAGAACCTTGCTACTCCGGGGATGGTGGAGCCCGGTGCACTTAAAATCACGATGAATGTAAGTACTCGGGAACCCATGTTCGCAACACACGTACGACTATAATGTACGCCGCACCATTCAATTGTGGTGGACAAGAAGACCAGTTGCCGCGCTGTGGTACCGTACGGACTGCTGCGTATGCAGTCCACTAAGCGCCAGCATTCTTGCCGCTCAAAGGACGTAGGGACAATGCGAATTTTAAAATGTGGAGCGAACTTCACAAAGACATTTATAGAAATGCATATTAAGAGAATTTGTAGAGAAAAGAATAAAGGTATTCTCACTAAAAGCTCACGTATTAACACAAACGGAGAAGCCTTGAGGCATCCCAGACCTCAGATTACTGTGAATGAATAGATGATGTAATGAAGGAGAACGTGGTATTTTTATGTATATGTAGTTTAAGATGTTATCTAATTTATGTCCTGTGTAAAAGCGGTGGACATTCCTCAAAAGCATTAGGTACCATGTGGAGTCTCGGGTCCCAAAAAAATTCGCTTTGAAGGCCTTTTCACGGATGGATCGTAGGGCTGTCCAACTACTCAGACTATTCCTGATTCATTCTACGACTTGAAATGGAAATGAGCGTTCGGCGTCATTGGCAGGGAGGCCCCTTACGGGGCAGGTCCGGCCGCCTTGTTGCAGTTCTTATTACATTCGACGCCACATTGGGCGACCTGCGCGCTGGATGGGGATGAAATGATGATAAAGACAACACAACACCCAGTCGTTGGACGAAGAAAAATCCCCGACCCAGTGTATGTTACGAGGCGTGTTTTCTAAGTAAGAACCGTTTTGAAATTAAAAAAAAGACGTGTTAAGATATCTCAATAATTTTATTTTTACATGAAAGCCTGTACCTTAATCTACTTTTCTACATAATTTCCGTCAATATTGAGGCACTTGTCATAACGTTATACCAGTTTTTGAATACCCTCCTCATAGAAGTCTGCCGCCTGACGTGTTAACCACTGTATCACCACTGTTTTGACTTCGTCACCGTCTTGAAAACGCTGACCGCCCAGGTGTTTCTTCAAGTGTAGGAACATATGGTACTCACTGGGCGCAAGATCGGGGCTGTACGGCGGATGATCTGGAGTTCCCCAGCGAAAATATGTGATGAGATCTTTGGTCTGATTCGCCACATGCGGACGGGCATTGCGTTGCAGCAAAACGATGCCCTTGCTCAAGTTCCATGGACTGTTGCTTTGATTCTGGTGTGACGTAGGCCACCCATGTTTCACCGCCCATAACAATTTGGCTTAAGAAATCATCACCGTCGTTGTGGTACCGCTCAAGGAAAGTCAATGCACTGTCTAAACGTTTGGTTTTGTGCACATCCGACAACATTTTCGGTACTCAACGTGCGCACAATTTTCGGTAATTCAAGTGCTCGGTCACAATGCCATACAAAACACTACAAGAAACATTAGGAAAGTCATCCCTTTGGACGGCAGTCCGTCACGCTGACTTTTTTTTTCCGGTCGGAGAGGCCGTGCGGTTCTGGGCGCTACAGTCTGGAGCCGGGTGGCCGCTACGGTCGCAGGTTCGAATCCTGCCTCGGGCATGGATGTGTGTGATGTCCTTAGGTTAGTTAGGTTTAATTAGTTCTAAGTTCTAGGCGACTGATGACCTCAGAAGTTAAGTCGCATAGTGCTCAGAGCCAGGGCCCATTGTTTTTTTTTTATTTATTTATTTTTCTTTTTTTTTTGCATCTGCTCGGGGCGGACGTCGTAGGACATCCATTTATGATCGTTGTTGATCGATCGACTCAGTTTTTTTATTACAGAGGGCACGTAACCCTCTGACAGCTATCGGAACGGACATTCTACGACTGTCAACATCCAGTAAGTAGCCCCAAGAGAATCCTCACCTACGTAGGAATCTTGTGGGTTTTTTTTTTCCTTGTTTCTGCTTCAGGTACGAGGAACTGCATCTGTTCTACAGAAAAACGCTTGTTTTATTGTACTATTGAAGTATGAATTTATAAAATAGTACAAAGAGAGAACTCACCTTGTATGAAGCCAGTGTGATAAGAGAGAAGTTATACGATGTAACTAGATAAGTTAGAACGATTTTTTGTGTAAATACAAAACTGTGTGTGTTACTATAGTTGAAAGAGCAGAACGAAGGACCATTTCACGTTACTGTAAAAACTGATATGTGAAAGAAATACATACAAGGTCAGCGAATCTCAAAGCAACGCGAACAATAATGAATACTAATATTTTAAAACACCCGACAACACTCTGGTACACGCAGAAGACAGTATGTGACAAACATTTTGTGAAGTGAATGATTGGGCTCAGCCGTGTGAACGTGAACTGAACAGACTTATCCCAAGGGGACGGTGAAACGTTACGATAAATCATTTTGAGGTTGAAGCTCTTTTGTCTGTGTTTGCTGTAACAATAACATATGTTTTTGTGTGGGGTCCGCCTTTAGCAAAATACAATTTTGTTTTTTGTCCCAGACGTGTTTCACTGCAGTTGCAGCACCATCAGTGGGTTTTTTGTCATTGTGGATGTTAAACATAAGGACTTTTGTTTGCTGTTTAAATACATGTAAATATTAGTTTCTAAATCTTAATTACGCCCCGTGCGCGGCGTATTGTGGATCCGCATCTGAACACCGCTCTCCATATAACTCGCGGCGGATACACATTCGAACGTTAACCCTACTCTACCGGCGGTCCTGGGAGCCGTCCGCGAGGCGTGCATGTACAAAGAGATACAGAAAACAGAGCAAGCGCTCTCCCAATGTGGAGGTGACTGGATACGCCTTGGTTACATTTAGACACAATTTTAGAACACAGAACGATAACTTATGTCGCGGTCACATGGATGGATCTGACATAAAATCGAAAGAAATGCGAAAACTGATTAGCGCATAGATATAAACTAACCTAATATACACCGAAATGCGGGGAAAATGAGAACGTACTTGCTTATCTTCTGGTTCGCAGGGGGGAATTTGTACATGGAGTCAAGTATGCGGCAACAAGAGGAATGCAGGAAAACGATGACGTGGAAGCGAGCAGCATAAAGGAAGGCAGTCAATCTTTTCTCGTTGAGTTCGTATTATAGTGTATGTCTACTGAGGTAGTAGTGATACACGCTAGTTGAATACTGTATTTCAGGGCTTCCCAACCTGTGGTCCGCGGACCCCTTAGGGGTCCGCCGGCTCTTCCTAGAGGGTCCGCGGCTACCTTTCACCAAATCGTGTAAAATAATGAGTAAAATTATTGAATAAAAATGTCATGTGTACTTTTACTTCAGGTCGTATCCCCAAGCAGCCTTTGCGGTTCCTAAGTGAGAGCGTATACACTGTTTAGTGCCGGAGAATGCGGCTCCTCTGATCGACTGTTTCGCAACAATACGGGGGTCGTTTGTGCGCCGGCTCACGGCGCTAGATGAGCTGAAACCTTTTACGCATGCGCGGAGAGAGCTTTGTCGACCAATCACAGCGCTCGCTGGCACGTATGCGGCCCCAGGCATCATTAAATGTTAAACTTGCCTTGTTAGTGCACTACCTGTTTCACAAGTCGGTTTTTGACCAGTTTATTACTTCTGACATGGATCGGTGGCTGAAGTCAGGATCATTGAAGAAGGCTGCAGTTTCTCCATCGCCTTCACAAGGGAAGATTCCAGTTGAAATGAATGAGGAGGGAGGACGACCAAAGGAAGACTTTACATACATTTGAACATTTTTCTTCGGATTTCACGAAAAACCACACACACACACACACACGACTGTTACGAAATATGCATGCTCCTTACACAACAGTAGCCAAATAATGGAAGTGAACAGACCATTAGCGACAGCTTGTCAACAGCGAACACTTTGGACGTGACGTTGATTGCTCTTGGAGGAAGAAAGCTCCATCGTGTGAAATTTCAATTACCAAGTAATTTCAATCAGGCTATAGTGTGTTGAACAAAGGGAGTAAATCAACTAGTAAGTGTCAGTATACAGTGGGAATTCAAATTGGATCGTTAATTTCAAGTTGTTTTCATTCATCTCTAAACCAAAAACTATTGATACTTCGGAGGAAAGGGGGGGGGGGGTCATTGGGAATATGGCACCTGCATTAAGAAGCTTTCAGTTCCCATGGGTTTCGCTCTGAAATTTGAAGTTACTGTGGTCTTGACTGACTAGGGGACCGCCACGGATTTTCGACTAAAGAAGGGGTCCGCCAGCTGAAAAGGTTGGGAAGCCCTGCTGTATTTGACGCTTTTCAGGAGGGACAGAGAATCATTCACGTCTAAACTTACTCACATCTGTGTTAAATGATAACATAGGGTGTACGGGATGATCGATTGAGACAGAGCTGCAACTAGGTACGATTCAAACGTTGACTCAGTTATTCTACAGAAGGACAAGTTGCTGAAGGTAGATTTTTTTTCCAGTATTCTATTTGGATGATTTAGTCACGTGATATAGCCAGTCGTATGCGGCTACGTGTTCGGTATGTGGTTTAAAGCGCTGTCTACTTGCGAACGTTAACGGTGAACCCCTCGGTCATCAGAGGACTTCCATCTCATGTGTGATGAAAGTTGACACATTCCTCTAAACGCACTTTGATTTACGCGATCCCCACCCTGTCGCATGCTTGGTGTAAAATCGAGACTTCAGCGTCACAACTAAGTTAGCTGTGGATATTTGTGAGGGGCTGTAATCATTGTGTACACACTTATCCGACTGACGGGTGTTTACAGAGTTGGTGACGGGATGACTTGTAATTTTCACATGTTGGACGCTGCTGTTATACGTATCTGTTTGCTTGTAGGATGTACCGGCTGCTAATAACTATCATTTTTTATATAGAGCTGATGGAGTAATAGTATTATTTCTGACTCGTGATCTGGTGTGATCATTGGGCACTAGACGTGTCCGCAGGGCTATATTGGGCTCGTATCATAGAAATAAATAGTTTTACGATTGGGGTAGAGATAGCTCAGCGTAGGGTGACCGGGGAGAAGGATGTATGTCTGACAGGACGGAAAAGTAAGCGATCTAAGGTTATTGCACGTTTTTAAGTGCTGAACGTTCTAGTCTTAGGAGTGTGTGTGTGTTTATGTACTCTCTCTCTCTCTCTCTCTCTCTCTCTCTCTCTCCTAGCGAAACCTTCGATGCACCGATCATGGAATCTAGAACAATACTTTACACATGACAGATTGGATGATTTGCTTAAAAATCTATCGAACTACGTTGTGTATAAATATCGCTCCGTTCTTGTGCTTCTTATTAACTGTATGCTATTAAATTAAGGCACTTTGAGATCTGTTACTATAGATCGATATGGTGTGGTAAGCTCCAAGACTTGGTTACATTTCGAGAAATGTGGTGCACTTGGATGGGTTAGGACTAGGGAAGCTCTATTCAGTCAAGAGAGGTGGAGTGTAGCTGTATTCGTCTGCTCGGCTGAGGAATAATTGGGTAGCGATGTTGCGGGGTAGGTAGGTCAATGCCGAGGTGAGGATGGTCTTTTAACGTAAGAGGACTAGATAGCTCTGTGACCGTCATACGCAGAGGGATTGATCGAGTACTATGCGCGAGGTCTTAGAAATATGTATAGCGTTGTCTGGTATAATTTGATCGTCGTTATGTGTTCGAGAATTAAGTGTGAATGGACGTGCTGAGCAGTTATCCTTGAATGGTCGCAATGATACTTGCAAAGTAGGGGATGTATGGTTTAGCTATGATACTGAAATTAAGAAAACAAGCTGTCATATGATTGGCCAGTGTTGGACTTACTGCAAAATTTTTCGCGATATCAGCTTTGATGAATAATATTACAGTAGATCGGTGGTGTCTTATCCATCGCATCTGTGCAATGGGTACGACATAATGATTGACTGACAATGCTTGCTTGAGTTGGGGGACAAATTTTGGTTGATGGACCGCAACTTCCGGGGTTGCTAGCACCGAAAACGGTGATGTTCAAAAATGTCCAATCACTAGAAATGGAATGCAGAGTATAAACTATTCGGTCACTGCGACATATGAGTTTAAATGTAGAGGTGGTCAATCACTTTCGAGGGAAGTCGCTACAACGCCAGCAGGCTCTTCTATTTTCCTTGTGTTGTGGCTGTCCTTTATTTAAAATCATTCAATGTTATGCTATCGAGTGTAAGAATATGATTTATAAGGTGCAAGGTGTAGTTTCCTGTGAGAGGCCGTGCATCAGTGTTAATGTCTGTTTAGAATCAGACAATGACTTACGAAGCCGCGGCAGAAAGACGAAATGCTCGGCAGTGTGCAAAAGCGTGTTAGAAAACACTATTTGAACAAGGGCCAGAGGCAGCTTCTCATTCGCTTAGAGTATGAGTGAACAAACTTTAAAGGGGTCTCTGCAGCGTGTGTGTGTGTGTATATTTAATATGATCTTGTTCATATAGGCATCTGTAGTTTGAGGTGTTGGATTTGGCGAGCTGTTAGGAATTCTTGGATGGTTGCACTCTGAGTTATTCGGGGGGAGTATTGTGAATTCCGTTTGTCCGCGCTGGAGGTGGATCGCATTGGTGCCTTCATGAATTTTTCACTGTTTGATGGTAAAGATGATAGGGTGTTGAGGATCTGTTGTACTTGTACCTAGTTTGAGGCGTACAACATCGTGCGCATTTCCGGCGAATGGTCAAAACAAGGTCCTGTTGTAGTAACTGAGATCGTTCTGTTTATAGACAGGTTGCAGAAGGTAATAGATATGTCTTTCTCTGACTTAAATTGCAGAGATCAGATGGGTGAAGATAAATGCATACTCATCTATGCTTAGAAAGAGACAATGCTTTTTTATTATTAAGTGAGTTTTGGCACGAGTAAATGTGGTTTTATATAGCGAGTGGAAATTGTGAGCGAAGGGTGAATGACGTCGGGTTCGCTAGCTGGCGGAGACACTGTTTACATGTCCTGTTGGAGATGCAAGGGGGAGATAGAGATCTGCGCTATTCAGGAATCCATTTGTGCACTGTGTGTCGTTAGACAATAGCTGGAGAGCAGGTATAGGGAGAGCCCACTTCAGCATTCTGGTCCTGGGGCTGAGTGGATGGCTGGTTAGATGGACAGCTATGCGGCTTTGACATACCGCCGGCGGCGCTCGGACACTTGTTTTGTAAGGCGCTATGGGATTAGTTTGAGCATTTAGTACTTGTTTCGGTGGTTATTGGATTAATTTTTGCTAAAGCTAGAGGAGGTTCTTGGTTCACTTTATAGGAAATACAAAAAGTTAGTTATATGTGGTGACTTCAATATTAATTGTATAAGTGATTGTGCAAGGAAAAGGATGCTGGTAGACCTCCTTAATTCATATAATCTTATGCAAACCGTATTCTTTCCAACGAGAGTGCAAGGGAACAGTAGAACAACCATAGACAATATTTTTGTTCATTCGTCATTATTAGAAGGGCATTCTGTTAGCAAAAAGGTGAATGGCCTTTCAGATCATGATGCACAAATTTTAAGTCTAAAAGATTTTTGTGCTGCAACACATGTTAAATATAGTTACCAACTTTTTAGGAAAGCTGATCCAGTTGCTGTACAGACTTTTGTAAACCTTATCAAGGAACAAGAGTGGCAAGATGTTTATAGTGCTGATACAGTAGACGATAAATATAATGCTTTCCTCAAGACTTTTCTCGTGCTCTTTGAAAGTTGCTTTCCGTTAGAACGTTCAAAACAGGGTACCATCACAAACAGGCAGCCTGGGTGGCTGACTAAAGGGATAAGAATATCTTGTAGAACAAAGTGGCAATTATATCAAAACGTTAGAAACAGTCACAATCTAAATGCAGCAGCCCATTACAAACAGTATTGTAAAGTGCTTAAAAAAGTTATTAGGAAGGCAAAAAGTATGTGGTATGCAGATAGAATAGCTAAGTCTGAGGATAAAATGAAAACCATATGGTCAGTCGTAAAGGAAGTGGCTGGTCTGCAGAGACAGGTCGAGAATATAGAATCAGTGCGTAGTGGGGATGTCCGTGTTACTGATAAGTCGCATATATGTACAGTACTTAATAATCACTTTCTGAATATAGCAGGTGAACTAAATAGAAACCTAGTCCCTACAGGGAATCATATAGCGCTCTTAGAAAAAAGTGTTCCGAGACTGTTACCTGAAATGCTCCTCCATGATAGTGACAAGAGGGAGATTGAGTTAATAATTAAATCACTAAAGACCAAGAACTCTCATGGATATGACGGGGTATCTAGCAGAATACTGAAGTATTGTTCCACGTATGTTAGCTCAGTACTTAGCCATATCTGTAACTTTTCCTTTAGGAGTGGTCGGTTTCCTGACCGATTAAAATACTCGGTAGTGAAGCCACTTTATAAAAAGGGAGACAGGGATAATGTTGACAACTATAGACCTATTTCTATGCCATCGGTGTTTGCTAAAGTTATCGAGAAGGTTGTATATACAAGGTTACTGGAGCATTTAAATTCACGTAATTTGCTGTCAAATGTACAGTTTGGTTTTAGAAATGGCTTAACAACTGAAAATGCTATAGTCTCTTTTCTCTGTGAGCTTTTGGACGGATTAAATAAAAGGTTGCGAACGTTAGGTGTTTTCTTTGATTTAACGAAGGCTTTTGATTGTGTTGACCACAAAATATTACTGCAGAAGTTGGAACATTATGGAGTAAGGGGAGTAGCTTACAATTGGTTCGCCTCCTACTTTAAGAACAGAAAGCAGAAGGTAATCCTCCGCAATATTGAGAGTGGTAATGATGTTCAGTCCCAATGGGGCACTGTTAAATGGGGCGTTCCCCAAGGGTCGGTGCTGGGGCCACTGCTGTTTCTTATTTATATAAATGATATGCCTTCTAGTATTACAGGTGATTCAAAAATATTTCTGTTTGCTGATGACACCACCTTGGTAGTGAAGGATCTTGTGTGTAATATTGAAACATTATCAAATAATGTAGTTCATGATATAAGTTCGTGGCTTGTGGAAAATAATTTGATGCTAAATCACAGTAAGACTCAGTTTTTACAGTTTCTAACTCACAATTCAACAAGAACTGACATTTTAATCAGACAGAATGGGCATGTTATAAGCGAGACGGAACAGTTCAAGTTCCTAGGCGTATGGATAGATAGTAAGTTGTTGTGGAAAGCCTATGTTCAGGATCTTGTTCAGAAACTAAATGCCGCTTTATTTACCATTAGAACAGTATCTGAAATAAGTGACATTTCAACACGAAAAGTAGTATACTTCGCATATTTTCATACGCTTATGTCATATGGTATTATTTTTTGGGGTAATTCTTCTGATTCAAAAAGGGTATTTTTGGCTCAAAAACGGGCTGTTCGAGCTATGTATGGTGTAAGTTCGAAAACCTCTTGTCGACCCCTATTCAATAGTCTGGGAATTTTGACATTGCCCTCACAGTATGTATTTTCTTTAATGTCGTTTGTTGTTAGCAATATTAGCTTATTCCCAAGAGTTAGCAGCTTTCACTCAGTTAATACTAGGCAGAAATCAAATCTGCATGTGGATTGCACTTCCTTGACTCTTGTGCAGAAAGGAGTGCAGTATTCTGCTGCATCCATTTTCAATAAGCTACCACAAGAACTCAAAAACCTTAGCAGTAGCCCAAACACTTTAAAGTCTAAACTGAAGAGTTTCCTCATGGCTCACTCCTTCTATTCTGTCGAGGAGCTCCTGGAAGAGCTAAAAAATTAAGCAAATTCCAGTGTTACATTCTTGATTTTCTTTATTTAAACTAACGACTTGTCGCCTGAACATGTTTCTTATATTTCATTTCATTCTGTTTCTACAATCGTGTTATAATTTCATGTATTGACTCGTTCCATGACCATGGAGACTTCTCCTAAATGTGGTCCCACGGAACAATAAATAAATAAATAAATAAATAGGAACTGTAATATTGAAGGTCGTGTCCTCAGTGGGACCACTGTGTAATTGAGTAAGTGTGTTTACGTATTTGAAGATATGTTTCGCGAATGGTGATGTTAAGTTGATGGCGCAGTTTGGCTACCACTGTAAAAAAAATAGCTGTCTGCTGCTGAAAGAAAGAAAGAAAGAAAGAAAGGGATGACCTTACCCCCAGACCTGATGGAAGAGTTATTAGATAAGAGCAAGTGATAGTTGAATGATGCTATGTGTTCGGATATAGGAGTCTCTAAACGGCAGTGCGAGATTTTTTTTATGTGGAAATTTATGCACTCTATAGATAGTGATATTCGACCGCTAGTGACAACAGTTAAGAGCGGAAAAATAGGTACAAATCGAGCGCTGGCAGAATGTTGCGGCAATGGTAATAATATTTAATTGAAGGTGGAGGTGGTAAATATGGACCAGGCTTTGAATATTGGTGTGAGTGTCGTATGTGCTTGATGCACTGTATAAAAGTTTGACTCTTTAATTGCGTTTGATATTTCTGGGTGTGTGTAAAATTAATTTTCCTGTTGAAAGTGCGAGAAAGATTAGTTGATTGGTGTTTAGATAGAGGCTACGTTTGTAATTCGAAAAGAGGGGATGAGAATGGTAAATTGATTGATGGGCATGGTTTATGGGGTGATATATGAGTGTCAAGATAGGGTTGAGGACGTGTGCGTATGTTGTGGTGGAACGGGTGTGAGGTTAGGTGCGGTGGGAGGTGTCAATTAGATCTTATTTTTAAAAAATGTTGTAAGGTAAGAATAATATTGAGAAGGTTTTAGATGTCTGGTCACGCGACGAGGCGAGAACAGGGATGTGTAGTTGTGTTTAGTTAAAGGACCGTGTAATGTCATGTGAGGAGCAATGCGCAGTGTGCTACAGTGTCATAGGAGGTAAAGATATGTGCTGCTATGATGTGTCTAGCGCATGGAGGCTGTGCTTTGATAATTATGCTATGTTGATATAAAGTTGACTTTCACCCGCGTTCGGTGGTCGCGCCTCGGGATCGCGGTCCTGGACGGACGTATGTGTGTGTGCTTTGACTGCTCACGAGCGCGTTGACCGCGCCAACTCACGCTTGCAGAAGCCGAGCAGGGGCTGTGCGAGGTCTGAAATCAGACGGATGGGTGACTTCACGATCCTGTGGGCAGGGTGCGGAGTGGGGGTACCTGCGCACGTCTGCTGAGTTATTTTGCGAGCGGATCTGCAGGCTCTGCTATGCGTTATTAGGATAGTTTACGAGTACTGAGCGTATCTACACATCTGTGTGATGTATTATTTAGTAGCAGTTTGCTATAGTGTGTACTGAAATTATGATTGGGTGCGTATCTGTGGGCTGTGCAACATGGTCCGGTCCACATCTGGGATTGGTGTTTTGTGATAGCGTGATAGATACACTGTATGGTTAAATAAGTTTTCCAAAAAAATAAATAGAGTGTTCTCAATGATTACAAGCGCCTGCAGCGCAGATCAGAGTGATTGGCTTTCCGTCACCATCTCGGTTGCATGCGAGTAGTAAATGTTTTCCCGGCCGCGTTAATCGTGTGTGTCAACGAGCTATGAGCTATTCTGACAATAGACGTGAAGGCAGGTCCAGACCTGAGACGCCGGCGGTATACATGAGAAGAACAATGCAACTTTCACATGTGTCGGCTGTCACGAGCGTTCGGAAGCTTAACTTGGCTGGAGACTCTGGAACCCCCTTCCCCACCGACCGACGCGCGCGCGGCCTGCCTTGGAGCGTAATCTAAGGCGCATAGGCGATATCAATTTCTCCGGTGTTAGGTCCGAATGCGACTGTGTTGAGGTCATGTTTGGGGGAGGCCGAGCAGAGACTTTCGGTCGGTTTGGCAGCTGAGGGTGTTTGGGCGGGTCTGTTGCACTATTTTGCGAGCATGTGTGTGCATTGTGCGGTGCATTATTTGGAGAGTTTGAGAGTACAGAGCTCGTCTGCTGATATTGTGTACTGCATTATTTAAGAGCTGTTTGCTATTGTGTGGTGAAATTAGGAGTTGTTCACGTGTTTGTGTCCTGTGTCAGATGACCACAGTCGGATCAGTGTGAGTGTTTTGTGACAAATATACTCCACGACTAAATAAAAGGGCTCCAAATAAATAGAGTGCAGCGCTTCCTTACTTCCCCGAGCAGCACAGCGCAGTCTGAGTGGTTTTTGGGCAAAAACTGCAACCTGGTCAGACTGTGAGAGAGTCAACAAATAAATGGACAAATTTATCTGTAGAGGAGTTAGAGGTCTGGATTGGAATGAATATCTTGGTGGGTGTGGTTGTGTTGCCACGTGTAGTGCAAGTGCACTACTGGAGTTCAGAAACTGCCTTATGTCAGCCTTACATATCGAATCCTATGAGAAGCAAAAGTTTCGAAAATATATGTTGCAAATAGATAAAGTACACTCGTTCCTCCTTCCATCAGCCTATGCACTGAAATTATTGCGGAAAATTAGCGGTTGTTTGGCTATTTGGACGTAAATGTTTTGCATTATTTACGAGCGGTTCGCATGTCTGTAGGCTGCGCTATGAGTTATTTTTAATTGTTTACAATTAACAAGCGTGTGTCTAGAACATTATAAATGAGTTATGTAGGAGTGTTTTGCAGGTCTGTATGATGTGGGACATGTCGGTGTGATACGTAAGCTCCATTCCTAAATAAAGTAAATTCGTTCCTCCATCCATCGACCTAGTGCAGGGTGAATCCGTATACCAGAAACGTGTAGGAAGAGGTTGAGTGCTGGTGGCTTAGTTTGAAACAATTTTCTTAGGTTGGTGGCGGAAGCGGAAGTGAGCTTTGTTTACTGGCAGATTTGAAACTTGGCGCTGGTTCCTAGGAGGATGAGGTGGCGGTCTGGTCCTCGAAAAGTCGTTGAAATTAGGGAGTTGAACACGTTAGCATACGTATATGAAATTGTAAATTCAGTTATTTAATATAGCGGGGTGGTGAGAGTGAATTAGCGAGCGTTCTCGCGACGAGCAAGTGCGCTGTTATACGGTCTTGGATTCCACTGTCGGTCAAACTCCGGCGCCAAACGTATCCTTTGTCCGGCACGCAGTCGAGAGGTTCCATCCTGTCCAGGCGAGCCGCCTACCTGGCGCGCTGGCCGTGGGGGTGTGCGGGCACCGCTGGTCGCTTGACGTCAGCCGGCCAGGGAGCTGCCGATGGAGCGGACTCAGCTGGCCGCGCGTACGTCGGCTGCGCTCTGGAGTTTCGCTGTGTGAGCATGGAGAAGTCAGTTGGGACACACCTGCATGACCGTAATGTCTGAAATAAAGAGTCATTTTCCAGGTATTTACAGAAGGCTATGTCCGTCGCGTGTATGGAGGGTGTGTGACGTAAGCGGGGCGGCGGCGCAGCGATTGTACAGTTATTACGCGCGCGCGCGAGAGCGTGTGAATTAGCGGGCGTTCCAGTGCGGTCCAAACGTGCTGTTATATAGTCATGGCGGATTACACTGTCGAGCAAACTTTTGTCGCCAAAAGTGTAGCACTGCGTTCTCGCTCGCACAGGGACATGTGGTGGACGGTGAGCGGTTGGCATCGACAGGTTTGAACGTACCAAGGAAAACAACTTTGGCAGCGAACGGTCGACCGTTGTGTGATTCAGCTCCGAGGCAGACAATTTTGGCGGGAAACGTGCGGAGGCGACGAATACACATGGTGAGCGGACAAGGGGCCGCTGTGACGTCAAACTCGGCAAGTTCCAGAGTGTCCAGCGAAAACATGTTTACGACGTGGGAGCGATCGCTGGGCTCGCCCCCCGCGCTAGTGGCCGGCCGCCTCACGTGACAGGCGTAGGCAGTGTCTCCGCGTGCTGGCCAGGGTGTGGCGAGGATGTGAACTAATTCAGTTGGAGCGCAGACGTCGTGGTGACTGCACTGCGATATCAAAGATGTGTGTGCTGACTGTGTTGGAGAACAAGTGATGACGGTACTGCTTGAAATAAAGTCTTCAGTCCCTTCCCCCCCTGCAAAATCAAAGGACGTGAATTACGTTACTATAAGTGCAGTTTATTATTTGACGCGATTCTGGTAGGTTACCAGTGAAAAAAGATAAGTGACGGAGAAAGTTCGTACGTGTGATCAATTATGGTGTTGGTATTTAAACTTTTGATAGATTTTTGTTATGGATGTAAGGAAAATGGCTTCCTCGCCGGGAAAATCGGACATTTTGAATAAATAATAAATGATAATAATAAACAGACGTACAGTTTTCGAGACAATATCGTGTTGGAGTTTGAATTTGGGGCAATTTTCTATTGGAGGTAGGCCTATAATAATAAATAATAATAAATGATAATAAATGACAAGAATGATAATGAATAATAATGAATAATAATAAACAAAAGAAAGGTTTTGCAGCCATTATCGTGTTGGATTTGGAATTTGGATGGAATTTTCTAGTGAAGGCAGGTCAATAATAATAATAAATAATAATAAATGATAATGAATGTTAATAAATGGTAATCAACAATAATAAAGACAAGTACAGTTTTTACATGCATTATCCTGTTGGAATTCAAACTTCCCGCCATTTTTTCTTGTGGTGGCTTAGGTTAGTGGACGTAGCACAATTGGTCTATTTTCCCGCCCAAATTCAAAATTCCCGCCATTTTTTCTGGAGGTTAGGTTAGTGGACATAGCACAATTGGCCTATTTTCCCACCAGAAGCCGCCATCTTGGATGACGTCATGCACTGTTGCCAAATCTACATGCCGCCATCTTGGATGACGTCATCGCCGCCATCTTGAATAAATTTGGCAACAATGTAGAGTGGGGTGATGCGATGGTTGCCCTACTACTCCCAAAAACATATGTTACAATAAATAATTTCTGAGTCGGATGGAGTATTATGATCTTTGGTAAAAAACAGTAGATATGTTAAGATTGATCTTGTTATGTGACATTCTGGTATCTTTACTTTTTAGCGTTGGATAGAGTTTCGGCAGAGGGAAGTATGTCCATTCATTACTTAATAACAATCATTCAAGCAAGGAAATCGGTGCCCATAATTATTGTTGGTATCGTTTACTTTAGAGAAGGTGTAGGAGTTTAGCGGTTCTTCGAGACTGTAAAATGAGGTTAAATAGAGAAGGATTAATTCCTGGCTGGCTTGGACTGTGTCAAAATGGCCACTTGCACGGCACATAGAAATTAAGAGAGTAATTCTCTCCCTTTTCGAGAGCTTGCAGTTTTTGACTTTCCGATTTCAAGAACAAAACATGAAGGTCACAACAGTTTTCTCCATTTCAATTCATCAGAGATGCCCTCTGCCCGTGCAAACTGATCTAAAGCGAGACACATACTTTTTTTCTAGAATCAAGAAATATTGCACTATGAACCTCTCTATCGCTAATGTAAATCCGTTTTGTGTGCTGTGACTGACTACTCTATCGAGAAACATCCTCAAATTGCGTAAGTATCTGATTTTCAAAATTATTAAATTATTTTTCTGTCACTAAGCAGACAACAATTTTTCTATCCCCGTCAGTAAACGCAAGTCACACAGAAGGAGATTTTACAATTTACATGCTTGATACTGTTGGGCATACTGCCCTGCATTCTCACACTTTGTCACATGCTGGTGTCATGTCACTATTTCCATTGGTTTGCAAGGTGAGCACGGACTTTAAGTTTGAAAGGTATCGAAAGATAATTGCATAATCTTAGAGAAATTCAGCTTATATTTAATCCATAATCGAAAGATAATTGCATAATCGTACAGAAATCAGCTTATATTGAATCCATAATGTTCATTCCAAATCGTTGAAGAGTATACACAAAGAAATACAGGGTTAGCAACACATCACCATTAAAAGTATTCTTTCTAATTATTGCAAAAATGCGATGCCCAATTAGGATTGTACATCTACAATTAAGGACGACGTTTGACCCATCTATGGGGCGAAGAGAGAATATAACATTTTTATGCAAAACTTGTCTAGAGTTTGTAACGGATCCAACCTAATGCTGGCATATTTTGAGGAGCGCCACACGAACGTTTTTGGAAACCGAAACTAAAAGAACTGTGAACTTGAAGTTCAGGACTGAAAATATTGTTACATTGGTGGACTGATAAGTGTGGCGATCAGCCCATAATATAATTCTCATTTAGTGTTCAGTAAAATAACTTCACTGGTGGAAAAATTACCGGTCTAACGGTGGAAGTACATTCGTCATACCAGTTGGTATCTAAAGCATCCCTACTACTTCTTACAGTGCGAGTTTGCAGTTCAACTGCCGATGATACTGAATTTTACGACCTAGCGAACAATGTAGTAGGTGCACTGATGGACCACTCCTTCGGTTCTTGGTAGAATATTTTCTACATTGAGAATCTAAACACACACAACACCGATGTAATGTTTTAAATAATGCAGTAGCTGTCCTCGAAACGGAAGGAAACAGTGACATATGGAATACGTGATGTTTTCGTTTCCCAGTTTTCCGGACTTTAATGAGTTTACCACCAAATTTTCTATATGGAACACTGATCTCTTCAGACGTTGTCCATAGTTTACAGTCAGTTCTTGAGGACAATTTTTTAACGCTCTTAACCGAAAGAGATAGAATACCATAGAGAGACAACTCCTCAACAACAATAAACTAAATGGAACAACCCACCTCCATGTTTTATGTCGCTAGGATGAAGACCAACGGCGCAGAATGATGTTGCAAAATATCTAAAGTAATTAACAAATAACATTCAACTGTTAAACACTTAATATACATTGTCTCTCAACACTGTCATAAACCCTATGTAAATACTGTGGCCCCATACAGTCAGTTGCGTAACATTGAGAAGTAGAAGAAACCGTCTAGATTATTCAGTTTATTATTAGTCTTCATGTGTTTAAGTGTATCCATTTCGACACGTATCCAATGTGAGAAATGAAAACGTGAGGATAATTAACGCTGGAGAGAGTCGCCCGTTGCTAGTAAATGACCGTTTTACAACCAGGATCTAGGTCAGTCAAATCACATTTCGCAGAACGTATTGAACTCAGGCCAGTAATATCTCAGATGGCAGGTGGAATGGGAAACAGTTTGAACAGATTTCTATCTCCTGTTGCTCCGAGGGAAGCGATGCTATTCAGTTTCGTTTACTGTGTTTTTGGTCTCCCAGAGCACACAAGTTTCATCAACATGACGCCATCCCAGTTGACGTGAGGATTTCTTCCACCAAAAGTTGGTGGAGTTCTTGTTGAGCATTCTTCAAAAATAATCGGGCCTAGGAGACTACGAGCTGACTTTCAGGAAATTCTGTACGTGGGAAAACCAGGGATTGACAGACTAAAATAGAAATCGATGGTCTAGGACAGCCAGATAGAATGCTCAAGCAACGCCATTGGTGGGAAACGTTTGGGGAACTCACGTTGACAGCACAGCTGACACTTCTCAAAAATTATCACTTGTTATTTATTTGTTGAGTAAATTACATATGTGCGTTTCTGAAAAACTGTTGCTTGCTTCCTATTACACTTTATTTACTGGCTTAAAAGATATGCCTTTCTTTTGTGTGTTAAGTCTATTAGGACAAAAACTTTTTAATATAGCCTATGAAGGCCATAAAATGCAAGTCTGTAATTTCAAAAATTAAATGTCTTTCAGATTTTATTTTAGACAGCTAAATACACTAAAAGTCTCTTCACTCTTAGTACGCAGTTGCCTATTGCGTACAAAAAACGACAGATAAATTGTAAGTCAGTGGTGACAACAACTTATTACCCGTCCAGCATTAAAGACAGATGCACCAAGGACCAGACAAAAGAAAAAACAGTCCATCCATGAGTTTCATAAGATCAACTGTACTTTCATCCAGTTCCATGTTTATCAGGTTGCATTAAAAGTGGTGTCTGGTAATGAGAAGTAGCTATATGGGATTTTTAGGACAGGTTATGTTCGCTGGGTGATGTAGCTGGATCAAAAAAGGATATAGAATTTTACGAAAAGGAGAAAATACCTGCCTAAGATGACTACAATTAATATCTCTGTCTACAACTATCCAAATAACTCACTCTCTTTCACCAGATCAAGTGGATTCTGGTTTAGTAGCATCTAATGAGACACCTTAATTTTCTGTGGACAATAATGACAAGTAATTCATCCATAAACGTCTGTTATGTGCTATGGTCGTGCCGGATCGGAGAAGAAATTAAGCCCTACCATGAACGTAATTAAACAAAGGCTACGCAAAGGTTACACAAGATCCGACCCACCATGCAACGACATGATCCAATCTTCATTATTTTCCTTGCAATTATCACGAAATTGCTTTCCAGATTCTCATATGTGAACTATTTCTGGGGAAGGCGGGGGGAGAGGGGGGGGGGGGAAGGGGGAGTGGTACCGACATTAAAAAGGAGATTTAATATGAAAAAATCAAATTTAGTACACAGTGCCTTACTTTTGTGTACAAATGACAAGAAAAGCTAGTTATTGTAATTTACTATATCATCTAACAATAATCTAATCTGTCTGGATACCATCTCAGTAGTGGTATCTCTCTTGAAAAAGGATAAGGTAAAATAGAAAAAATGGAAATGAGCGTTTGGCGTCATTGGCCGGGAGGCCCCGGGAGGACAAGGTAAAATGATTAGACGGGAAAAGGAGGGTGCGTGCGGGAACTTCACCATGAGGAAAGAAAATTACGATAGTGCTGCAAAGAACTGGGAATAATAAGTGTGCAGACTAGGTGGGCAGGAGAACTCGCTACCGGACGGTTAAAAGAACAAAGTGGTCTCCCATCCGCATCTTTACGTACCTTTAACGCTGATTCTTCATTCGATTCTCGGAGCATTTGAAAGCAAAGTTATTGCTATTAACGTGAACACGAAAACTACTCAGTTAACTCCACTAAAATAACAAATTATCCACTCGCCAAGTGATCTCAGGGTCGCGCAGCAAGCAACAACATTCTGTCTTCTGTAAAATCACTCTGTAATACTCGTTTAGCACAAATATTAAAAAAAAAGGGGGACGGGGAAATCATTAGAGACAACACTGACCAAAATGCGCACGAATGACGTTACTTACGGTGGGTGCGCTGTGGGTCCACGTGTATGAAAATTGAACAACACAGAGCCAAAATAAGGTCAAAACTAGGTGAATTCCGCAAGAAATAAGTAGAAAAATACGCAGAGTTTACAGGGAAACGAGAAAGCGCTGATATTTTCAATTTTATTGATTTATTAACTCAAACACATCGCGACTTAATCTAACTGCGTGCCCACTAGCAAAACACATATATACCGACAAAGGGCTTGAAAACTACTCCATAAAAAGATCAAACTCTGTCCCGTGTTAAGAGAGGAGGCTGAAATTTTTAGGAGAGGTAGAGAACGCCCGTCCATTCGCCATTGAGGATGGACAGAAAAGCCGCTAGAGTTACCTGCTGTTTTAACAGACGACCCGAACGAGCCGACAAGGAATGTGATTCGGTGCAGTTGGTTCGGGGAGACACCTTTGGACACCAAAATTACGTGAAAAGCGAACTTCTTGCATGGTACTGTTACTTGGAAGAACAGGCAATGGACTTCTTTGGCTTCTATAGAGCATTCGGACCACTCACCCATGCTTTTCAACTAAACGGTCAAGGCGGGAAAAGGAAATTATTTTGGCCACATGGGAGAGATTGCTGCATTTAAGAGAAAATGAAATCAGATGCTTTGCTCCCATCCTCCCTCATTTATCAGCAAATTAAAAGCCACAGAATGATGCCATCGCAAAATTAAATCTGAATTAAATTATGAAAAGAGTGCGAAATATGCGCACGTCTTTCAGTGTATAATAAAGAAAACATCATCAGTACACCTTTGTGTTTACTTTAAGAAAACGTATTTAGTACCACACAATATCTAATCACATGTTTCTTACATTCTAGTTGCCTCTGTAAAAGTTGTTTTTAAGTTACTCATGATGAAATTAGTTCGCATTCAAACACTTAAAGATGGATAAATAAATATATAAACGTAAACATAAAAATACCGAAATGCTTAACTCACAACTTTCAAAGAAGAACACAGAATTTAGAGAGAAACGTCCTAAAGGAAATTTATGTTCAGTGAAATTGCATGTAACCCGTCGTTAGCAATCATTTCCTGTTGAATAAAATTTTATTACATGGATCAAATACGGAAATTCCGACACATACATCAGTTATAATACGACCAATGTCATCCAGTCAGTGAGATGCGGAACGAAATTTTTGGCTGATGTTAGTAAGTTTACGAGATCAACACGTCCCTGTACACCCACATAAAACTTTTATCTACTAAATTAGTTTAATAATCTACAGATCCAAATGTTGCGCAATGATTGTCCTTGACCGTTTGGATTTTACGGTTCAGTACCATAGAGTGATTTAAACTTTGCACAACATGCTTTATATATACAGGACAATCATTCATATTACAAATTATACCCTGATCAACAGAATTATAGGGACACTTTCTCGAAAACTCGAATGCATAAATTTGAAATTTGGCTCAGAGGTGCCTATAACCCTCCTTTGCAATGGTGCAAAAGCGTGCGCTATGCGACGTTACCTCGGACTTCAAATAACAGGGTGTCGGCACATGCGAGAAAGTGATGCCAGAGATCAGAAGTTCATTTAATGTGTAATAGGTTACTGATGCCATGTTGCCAGCAAATGTCACCATAATTCTGCCCAACACCACCTTAGAAGTGTCACTCGATTGGAAGGTCGTCACATCCCCTCTTGCCCACATGTCATCCCTATCTTTACGCCTCCGTAATGGAAGTCAGACCCGTGAGGCCCAGCGTTGAAATGAGTAATTTTCTTGTTGATGGTCCAGGAAAACATTTCAAACACACCTCCGCTCAGAATTGACATGGAAAGGCGTCAGGAGGTGGCATGAAGTACGTCAATGAAATCACCGCTTTCCTTGTAACGTTGATTCCCATAGATGTCGTGGTCGAAAACGACAGTTTGCAGTGAGATGAGCAGCTAGATGACGTTTTTGATAAGGCTGTTCTACCACCTGAGGGCAGGCAATCTCTCCCACTCCCCTTAGATTCTGCATGTCTGCCGTCGGGCGCTAAGCAGATTTGGAGCGCCGCTAAGGGGAAAGGGTGTCGAAGTCTCTGTAAAGGGCCACTCCAAAGGGACGAGATCACGTTCAGTGCAATTGCAGTCCCATGATATTCTTACAGAGGGGCTGAATAGTCCGGGGGCTGTCGGCAGTGTCGAACGTTGTCAAGGACGTCATCCTGTTGCTCGCCCACCTGCTAACTGTCGTTTTAGATCGCGAAAAGTGTGGGAATTCACGCCCCAATGGAATGGGAGGGTTTCACTGACGCACTTTATGCCTCCTCCTGAAGTCTTTTCGGGTCGATTCCGAGCGGCGGTGTGTTTTCCTGGACCACCCATAAGAAAACCGAGTGATTTCGAAGATGGACGTCGTAGTCCTGACCTCAATGTCGGAAACGTAAAGTAAAAGGATGATATGTGAGTAAGAGGAGGTGTGACGACCTTCCCGTCGTGTCACAAGTCCACCGTGGCGTTTGGCACAACTCTGGTGAACCTTTGCGCCAACGTGACATCATTAACCCACCTTCACCTCGCATGAAGTTCTGGATTTTTTTTTTTTTTTTTTTTCTCGCAGGTATCGACACCTTGCTGTTTGAAACGACGCCAAGTCAGGGGTGATGTCGCAGGACACCACGCTTTTGCATTATTACAAAGAAAGGTCGTAGGCACCTTGGAGCCAAATTTAAGACTTATGCCTCGAAATGGGAGACAATTACCGTGTTTCTCAAAAGTGGTCCTTTAATTGTGTTGCGTAGGTAGTTGAAAACAACTATCCGTCGCCGGCCCGGTTGGCCGTGCGGTCAGACACACGGCTTTCCGGGCGGGAAGGAGCGCCTGGTCCCCGGCACGAATCTGCCCGGCGGACTTGCGTTGAGGTCCGGTGAGCCGGGCAGTCTGTGGATGGTTTTTAGGCGGTTTTCCATCTTCCACGGCGAATGCGGCCTGGTTCCTCTTATTCCCCCTCAGCTACACTATGTCGGCGATTGCTGCGCAAGCAAGTTCTCCACGTACGCGTACACCACCATTACTCTACCACGCAAACATAGGGATTAATTCGTCTGGTGTGAGACGTTCCCTGGGGGTGGAGGGGTCCCACCGGGGGCCGAACCGCACAATGACCCTGGGTTCGGTGTGGGGCGGCGGAGGGGTGAAGTGGACTGTGGTAGTCGTCGTGGGGTTGTGGACCACTGCGGCTACGGCGGGGACGGAGCCTCTCCGTCGTTTCTAGGCCCCCGGTTAACGTACAATACAATACAACTATCCAACTCAGGAAATTATCTGCCTTCTGCATTTAATCTGTATTTTGCAATGTAAAGGAAAATTATATTGTGCATTTTGCAAAAATACGTGAAAGCATTGTTGGTCTACATAGAAATTCCACAGATCTAAAAATGAGCCACTGACAGGTGATATCTCTTTGGGCGTGGAAGGAGGTGGCAAAACGATTACACAGAACGTGGTATATGACCGTGAACGAGAGTTTTGTAAGAGAAAATTTAGAACTGACAAATGAACATTTTGTTGGCAACAGGATAAACAACTGTTGCCAAAGGATATTAGGATGTTTCTGTAGCAGCTGCATTTTCGCTTTAGTTAATATATTAATGTCTCAGTTAGACGCAGGAAAAACACGTATCCGATAAAGGCAAATGAAGGTAGTTGTGTTTCATGGTGCCCCAGCGCCTACATCATTGGTGCCTTAACCAAAGTCAGATTATTGGTAAAAAATAATTAATGTCACAAATATCAGGAAATTAAATAAAACAGACCCAAGCGGAAAATAAAATCAAACAGATAAGGGTGACTAGTTGTAACTAGGCTAGAACTTCAGTAACAAAGGTAGGACAGTAACAATAAATACACATGCATCCGGTTCAAAACTGAAAAACATCTCAAAAGTGCAATAAATACTTTTCAATCAATCAAAGGTAAGGCCGAACAAACAAACGCTTATTTTTTTACTTTCTTTTTATAACGAGCAATGATACGACCGCAATGAACATGAACGTATTGTAGCGAAATTTGTGCATCAGTGTATAACACATCTCGTTTCTTTGTGAGTGAGGAGCAGCATCAGTACACATTCATGTGGGGTTTGTGGAGGTTTTGCAGCGATGTGAGCAGCCCTGGGTTAACATGGCTTTTAGCCACGTGTACAATTAGCTGAGCGATTGCTTTTGACTGAAACTAAGTCTCCAGTCCGTGTCGTGCCTCATTATGAGGGAGAGATCGAAATGTTAATTGATTATCTTGCAGAAAGTGTAAGGGGGGGGGGGGGGGCACGAACACACAAGACAAAAATCCTTGTGATTACTCGAGTCAAAGGGATACATTTTTTAGTTAGATTCTGGTTACAGATAGATAGTATTGAAACTAATTAGAGCAGAAGAGGACCATATGTAACGGTTAGCTGTAAATTAAAATTAACTTCTTTAATCAAAACTTAAGAGGGTTGAAAAACAAGATAATTGAGCTTCTTGTATGCCTAGAAGACGTGGAAAACTCTGAAGTAATAGAACTGCTGTGCCTCCCTGAACAGCACGTAATCATAGGGGTGGAGAAGTTTAATGTCAGGGATTATAGACTAGCATCATTTTCGTGTAGAGTTAAAATGGAAAGAAAGGGGTTGCATCATATGTAAAAGTGGGATACAAAGTCAAAAATATTGCAAGATTTTTCGTGTTGATCATAACCTAGAAGCATGTACTTGTGAGTTGTTATTGCAGAATACTTCTCTGATAACCGTAACACGCTTCAGATTCCCTCTTGAAAACTTTCAGCCATTTATGAGAAATCCAGATGCACTATTCAGCTACGCTCTCAGAGAAGAAGATCTAATTTCAGTAGTCAGTTTTCCAACTCGTATGCACAAAGAAAGTAGGACGCAGTCTGAAACTAGTAATGTGGGGACCCAGTTGTAAATGGGCTATCTGGCCAAGATACGCAATTAATGGAAATAAACACTTTGTCACCTTACAACCCTAAGGAAAGTTCATACAAAGCAGTGAGGCTTATTAATGAGAACAAGATACAATGTCAGAGTAATTTCAAAGGGATAGTATGGGATGAGCTGTATACTGTACAGAAAGAGATGCTAATTTCAAATTAAATTTTATCCATAGTAGATTTTGTGTCAATATTTGGTAGTTGCTTTCCTAAGAAATCATCCAGAAGATTCATTTAAATAAACAAGCAAGTCATGGAAAACTAAAGGGATTAAAATCACATGTAAAAGATTTTTATGTAAAGCCAAAGAAAGTCAGGATCCAACATTACTTAAGTATTATTAAAAAAATATTGTAGTATTTTAAGAAAAGTCATCATGGTGTTCAGAAGTATGCACATTTTGACACAAAAACAATAGAGATAATCAGATGAAAACTATGTAGGATATTGTCAAATAGGAGAAAGGACAGCCAGTCAGTGTACAAGATACCATAACAATTAAACTAAATGTTAATGTTGTGACTGATAATTAACAAGTTGCAAGCACTTTTAACAATCACTTGCTAATGTAGCCGCAAGAATAGGGTTAAATAGTTCAGTTCAAGAAGCAAGCGAATAAATTAAATGTGTTATACCCCAAAACTTTAAGTAGCTAGAAGTATCACCAACATCCTTCACTGAGACTAATAGAATTATAACATTTCTAAAACACAAAAGCTTATGTGATACTGATGGAATTTGGAACAGAATCCTGAAAAGTTGTTCCAACTTAATAAGTAATGTTGTAACGTATATGCAACAAATTGCTAAATTGAACCTGTATAACACTGTGTGTGTGTTGTATGAGTGTCGGTTTCACTGTCATTTAAGCCCTCAACAGATCGTTGCATGAAAAACTTAAAACTAACATTTGTATAAGCTATCTGACTGCATAGTTGAATATGAAAAACTACAGGAACAAATGAACCTGTAACAATGAATACCTAAGCTATCTGACTGATTTTTTGAACAAGAATTTTCAAGTGGTACAGAATCTGACTTGTGCAACGGAATTTACTGGACTAGAGTACATGACATGTTGTTGTGTGTCAGTGTCTCTGTTTTGGCTCTACATTTTGCACTCACCTCTTTAGGTGGCTGCTTTTTTCCATGTTGTTTACAGCAATGTACAGCAGCATGCAGCAGCATCGGCTAAAGCTTATTGTTACTAAGAATGAATTTAATAAAAAGGAGTTTGATTGGGTCCTGTTAATTACTAACTATCTTTTGAGAAGGAATTTCTTTAATTAAGTCTTTTAAAACTTCAGAATCATCATGACCAATAATAGACAATGACAATGACATAGCTATCAATAATGGCTGAGTGCCAGATCAACAAATTAGTTCAGTTTCAAAATTGCATTAACATTTAGTAACCACACATATTATTTAGATGTGGAGAATAATTATTATTATTTGAAGGATAAGGAAGCTTCTTTCACTGACAAGTAAAACATGGAATTATTGCAAACTCGGACTAACAATCACGAGCCTAACCCTGCAATTGCTTTTGCTCTATGCTTGCGGCATTTACCTTGAATTCCATCGTCAAGCGTAGTTAAGCCTTCTAAATCTCTCCTAGCTATATAAATGAAATCAGGCCTTGAGTGTGGGATCTGCCATCACCGACGTGAGAGCAGCATGACACGTCTTCCGTCTCCGAGCTCTCGACCGACACTACAACTTCCACTCTCGCAGACAGACCTCGTCTCACAACAATGCTTAGAATCCGGGTCCCATGTTTCGCACTCAAAATGTTACTATCAGTATCTGAGTGCTTACACAATGCAAAGAATAGCTTTAAGTTGGACATATTGTTTTATATAATGCAGAGTTCTGACACACTCCTTACATAGTCTCCCTGTCGCTTCTTTAAGGATTTTAAAGGGACTTATGTATAAATAGGACAAAATACATAAACAAAATACATAAAGCTGCAGAAGTACTATTAATATTAATAGTTCATTACTACATCATTTATCTTGTGGCCCTTCTGTGAGCCTTTTAAAATAAGTAATAAGGCACATTTTAATACATGAAAAATTTCAAACTGTAAAGTTTAGAAATATAACAAGAAGAACACGTAGAGTGTTATTGTTCTGTAAATGGGAATGTTCACTGCTCAGGGAGTTTTGTATTGTTTTGCACTTTGGGCACTTGTAGAAATACGAGAGGAGAAGAAACGTCATAAACTGTGTGTAGAAGTGTGATTAGTGTCTACATCACTAACACCTCAATGTAGAATCATGCAGCGGTGTGTATGGTGTCAATCTCACTGACACCCTTACTTGCAGAAATTACAATTTTGGTGACACAGTGCCTTGTATTGTCAGTGTACTTTCACTGAGACATCACTGTGTAATTGTGGCTCTCGAAGGCAAAGTTCAGTATTTTTGACACAATGACTTGTATTGTCAGTGTCCTTTCACTGAGACAGCACTGTGTGATTGTGGCTCTCGAAGTCAAGGCTTAGCATTGGTCGCTGATTGCCACTAAAGAACAGGTATCTACTACAGACATCCATCATTATGACAGACCTCCTTGGTTGTTGCCATCATTGGACTTGGCATCACTGTTGCAACCATCACGTATGCATGTGCATTTTTTAATTTGTATGTGCCCTTGAATATCCCAGTTATTTGACACTCAACGGACAGAAAATACTTATCGTAACGACTTCCAAATTTTTTTACATATTCCTGTAAACATAAGTGAAAATAGTTAAGTAATTAACTTCACATGCAGTTTATACGAATTAAAATTTGTGAGTTGTTTCATGAGATTAAAAATCTTAACAACTATTTGTATGATCAGAAGTACAGTTTTGTTGTGGAATGGAGGTACTATCCTACTGTCACCCTGACCACCACAAAACACTCAGGGATCTATACTTCACATAAAGTGGATCCTTATTTTTACAGGATATGGACTGTAGTAAATGGGATAGGTACAGTTAGCTTTTTCAGTATTTTATTCACTATGGAATACTGTTCAACGTATTTTCTGTCTTGTCTTTTCATCTGAAAAAGATTTGATTATTTCTTATAGGAACAGTAGTATGAATGTTACATAAAATTCTTATTTTCACATTCATGGTTTATTTTTGCAGTGGGTGCTGCCACACCTATTGTCGACATTTTGCTTTCTAAAGGAAGAAATTCGTTAGTGTCCAAGCTAACTAGTAATAAGTTTTCTTCTTTCTGGATTGGCTGCCAAGTTCAGTTTCCTCTGATACCTGCAAAGAGATTATTAGTACATGAAATATTTCAGTGTTTTATTTTTTTAATTAACCCTTTATGGTGCGGTTGCATTCAATTTGTTGTGATTCATTTCCATCTCTGGTCCTTTCGTTCCTTGTTTTATTTATATTATTATCTGAAAATATTTGATTAGTGGCATACATATATGTATTATAAATTCTACAGCGCTGTATTTTTCTATGTTTACTTGTGACAGTTAAAAACTATATGAGACAAACCTGAATGTTACCTTGTTCCACGATTTTAGTTTTATCTTTCTCCATAAATGTTATATAGTATTTCCGCCTCTTTTTCTTTTTCGAGCTATGCCCTGAACTATTTCTGTGAGACTCCTTTGAAAAGTTTGCTTAACCGAGAATAATCGTAACAGTGACGATTTATTAATAATATAATAATCGAAGTGTCTTCCACAGACCTTCTTACGAAATATTTAGTACTGGAGGCGTCTACAGAGGAACCTGAAGGCATCTTACCTTCCTTTACATACTTTAAAATGGAGGAATTCTTTGAATCCTCTTGTTTTACTTAGCACTAATCCTTTCTAGGAGTGGTGTCATCTTGTTGTGTTTATTGTGCTTTCAGAATCTGTTCCTACTGGCAGCTCATACAGTTGATAAGTGGTATTATGCATCAACTTCTGGAGTGTTCTGAAAACTAGTATTATGCTTTAGCAAGTGGAAATCTCCATATGTAACATGTCTCCTGTAATCTGTGAGAATAATCATTTCATCACTTAGTAAGCGCAGGATTCTTTTATGAACCTAATGATACAACAATGAGCATCGTTTATTATTTAGAGGTGGAAGGATAGAGGAAACATTTGCCGTGGAGACAACAGCGACCACTTCTTTTCACGATGTAGTAAACCTGTTTCTCTCTTTAAAAGGAACTCTTCAGCAAGGGCTGTGACGTAGTTTTACGAGCTGTCTGTTGGAGGTACACACAAAAAAAGTGAACTGGTAACAGCTTCCTAAGCTAGGCGACGAACTATCCCGCTAATGCCTTTGGCCTTGACCTACCTTGTGGCCAGCTGCGTCAAGGTAAAGAATAAAATGATTCACTCTCGCCTCCTTGTCTCTCGAAAGCTTATTGTGGCGTCGTAGTTTCTTACCTTGCGTGGACACTTGTTGTTAATATAATGAAGAAATTACCTGTTAAAACTCACACATAATACAGAAAATATACGAAGAAGAATACACTTGAAAATACACAGTTATTCAATTAATGGATTTATGTGTGAAATTGATGTAAGCCTTTACTCTTGTGAGTACGTAAAGTTTCATGTGTTTTTGCTACTGGCTGTGCTAGTCTCATTGCTCTTCCAGAGGAATTATTTCGAGGATCTGGTGACCCTATTTCAACAAATTCACGCTGATTTTGTTGCTTTACGTCTTCATTGGGTTTCCAATCTGTTGCTGACGGTTGCAGTTGTCTTCTGTGAAAAATGGGAGCAGAATTATTATGACTGTTACTCTGAGCAGAAATTGCCCAAGCTTTATTTGCATTGCCTTGACTATTAGATAGCAAATCACATTGATTGCTGTAGCTATCTGGTGGATGGTTATCACCATTGTCAAAACTATACTGATTTGCATTATTGCAACGCATATTCGGTGGAACATTCTTTCCCTGGAAACTGTCACTGTTATAATAATTGTTTCTTCTATTACCTTTGTTTCTAAAATTTTTCTTGTCATTACAGTGTCCATTCTGGAAATTTCCATTGCATCTGTTTGTTTGAACATTACCAGAGTCGCCATTGAATTGTTGATCATAATGTGTTTGCTGGTGGTTTTGTTGGTCGTAATTGTTGCAGACCTTAGGGCTACTGTTAAAACCTTGCATAGGCTGATTGTTCTGCACAAACTGTGGGTTCTTTGCAAAGTGTTGCGAATAGTCATGTTGGTAAGAATTATTTTCCTAATTATAATGGTCATCTGAGTGGCCGAGTGGCCAGTATTGCCGTACTGGTTCACAGAAGCTTGCATTTGCCTATTATTTCTACTTTTCTTATTATTAGAGCCCTGCCTGATTATGTGATTGTTGTCATCATCTTCTAGATCTTGCAAAAGACCTGTGAAGTCGGAAATATCATCTTTGTATCTACTAGCTACAATGATGTGTTTTATCTAAGTGCGCAGTTTTGTTATGCAGATGCCGATAAGCTCTGCTGGACTGGGCGGATTGTCCAAATACTGGTTTCTACGCAACATGGCCTCAAAGTACAATGTTGGGGGTGGTAAATTTCGCTCTTTCGAACGGTTTCTGGTTTAATATGCTAGTTTTAACGCGTGACTGCGTTGTGGGAGACCAGAATGCCGTCAAAAAGGCGTACTGAAGTTCTGTCAATGGTCGGCGTT
Source organism: Schistocerca nitens (assembly GCF_023898315.1). NCBI lineage: Eukaryota > Metazoa > Arthropoda > Insecta > Orthoptera > Acrididae > Schistocerca > Schistocerca nitens. Next base: position 674,851,830 of record NC_064618.1, read on the forward strand.
ATTGCGCTACTAAATGCATTCTAGAAACCGGCTCATTTTCCAAATAAGAGCACATGAATTCCAACTTGTTTGCAATCGGCCATTCATGGGGTAAAGAACAATGGAATTGATCAAGCCAGGCTCTTGCGTGTATTTCTTTACTAGCATTACGAGATGTTTTAAATTTTCGTACCTGTAGGAAGAATTTGTAAGTTGGACATATTGTTTTATGTTATGGAGAGTTATGACACACTCCTTACAACGTAACGCATCGCTGACACAGTTAACTTTTACAGACGGGTTAAAATATGCCGTTGTTAAACCTCTTCATAAGGAAGGTGAGAATATGGACTTAAGCAATTATCATCCATTTTCCTTACTGGCTTTTTTTAGAAATGTAAAAAAAATTAATGTACTCAAGAATACCCTCACACTTAAGTGGAAACAATTTACTTAGCGTATCACAGTTTGGATTCCAGGAAGGTTGCTCGACTGAGAATGCTATTTGTATATTCACTCAGCAAGTAATACAACACTTAAATAATAAAATATCGGCAGTTGGTATTTTGTATGGTCTTTCCAAGGCATTTGATTGTGTAGATCATGTTACTGTCTTAGAAAAACTTAATGTTTATGGAAACTGATGGCTTTAGGCATAGATGGCTTAAATCACACTTAACAAACAGTATGAAAAACGTCGGAAGGGTAGAAAATTTTAGTGACTGGGGAGAAATCACAAAAATGGTCTCACAGGGTGCCATTATGGATCCACTCCTATTCCTTACATATGTGATGACCTCCCATTTAACATTCAACAAGCAGAAATGGTACCTTTTGCAGATGATACTAGTGTTATATCAAATTCCATGAGAGAGAAAGCAAGAAAAGAGATGTTAAACGATATTTTCAAAGAATAGTTGGAAATGGTCTCTTCCTCAATTTTGTAAAAACACACTGTATTCATTTCCATACAACACATAGAATCATATCAATAAATGACGTAAAAAAAAGTAAAGTTGTATGGTACAAATGGCCAGGAGATCCCGAAAGGCAGGTTCAGCCACCTGATTGGAAAGGTTTTCCCTATCATTCACGCCCATTGGCACCTTTCCATCGCAAAGTATGATGTCTGTGTGCGTATCTGTAACTGTTAAGTGTAGGGGACTGTAGTGCGTGTTGCGAGGTAACAGGCGAGTCGCGGCGCCCTGAAAATATTCAGAGTTGGCGTGGCCGCACGGGCCGCTCGGCAAGCCGGGGCTCGTCAGCAACTGCGTGGTGCCGAACATTAGCCAGAGCAAGAGGGGTAGCCCCAGCACGTGGTCCAGGACATCCGCGTGGCTAGGAATTCCATGTTGACGCTGTGTCAAGGAAGGTACTTTGTGTCGATGAAGATTTGTAAGCCGGGAGTCCCAAAGATGGCGGAATTTGTGAAACCATAATGGCAGCCATTCCACAGTTCATGTAGAAATTAATAGTAGCCAGAGGAATCATGATACCTGAAAAAGAAACATATATATTACCATTATTTGCACGATGATTCTGATGGTGTAATCAGATTTTCAATATCTTTATTTGTTTAAAGTTTAGTATCTGACTGTAAATTATACAAGTAACACCCAGCAACGAATTTCCAAAACCTAAACGATTCATCCGATTTTGTCTTTAGAAAACTATTTGTGCAAACCTAAACTGATATGAGTTACATGCATGTAACTTGAATAGTACAAGAGTTATTGGAGGTCAAAATGGCCGATTACTACTGATCGCGTCAGGCTTTAAGTACTCCACAGTTACACGAAAAAACGGTAGCAGCATGCTTATAAATGTATTTATTCGTCTATTTCTTTGATATATGATTATTTAATTTGTTTATGTATTTAATAATGTGTGTTAGAGCGTGTTTATGGTCCAGCCATAGGAATATTTATTTAATTTCAAGTTATTTAAATGTAAATCAGGTATTTCGTATGTGTTTCAATATGTTTGTGAGTGTGTGTTGGCTTTGAGACATGGCAGGAGCGTTCTAGCCAATCGCAGCGCTCGTTACTACGGTAGGCGACTACCAAAGTCAATGGAGAGACTGTATGGAAGTGGGAGAGGAGCATCGGGTCACACGGGACACTGGGGAGTGCTGGACGGGAAGGCACGATGGACGATGGCAGGAGACAGAAATATTTCTTAGTTCCGACTTGTGCACTTGTGAGATATCCGTGGCTTCTGCAGTGAAGACGTAGTATATGTTTAGAAGTGAATATCTCGCGAGACATGTTGTTGCTCATAACTAATTACGTGAAGTAGGAATCTATTGTTCCCCCGTTATTCAACTTATATTTCATTTAATTGCAGCACCATCGACACCAGTAAGTGTTTTACTGTAATATGGTTCAAATGGCTCTGAGCACTATGGGACTCAACTGCTGAGGTCATTAGTCCCCTAGAACTTAGAACTAGTTAAACCTAACTAACCGAAGGACATCACAAACATCCATGCCCGAGGCAGGATTCGAACCTGCGACCGTAGCGGTCTTGCGGTTCCAGACTGCAGCGCCTTTACTGTAATAAATGGCATCCTTAAAAGTACTTCTACTATCGTACTCATCGTTTAAAATCGTTAAAATAGTACCTGCAGATTTTATTTAATTGCAATCTTTCATTTATAAATTTCTATGCTACATTCAAAATTCGCAATTGCCATGTGATAGGAACCTACGACCACTCGATTCATGTGTGTATTCACATTGTATACTGTACACTCAGCAGTATTTGGCATGTAATGCAGCAACAACGTATTACAGCCCCTAGACAACGAAACCAGCCAAAACTTTTAATATTTCAACTCTGAGTCTGAGGGTGCGTAGTAGAGGGCCACCATTAATTTCACGTTCGTCCTGGGGATGACGAGAAAAATGAGATAGCGAAATCCTGCGCCAGCACATAGCCTACTTCTAAGCTGAGCTTACCCATCCGGCAGCATCACATGCCCTCACTTCATGAGACACTGTGGAGAAGTTTGGTATTTAAACCAGGACATTGGCGCAAAGTCTGGTGATCAGCAACTTCACACCACCACCTTTCCTCCCACAGGGCAAATACTGGCAGAAAAAACTTGTTCTATCAGCAGGATTCGAACTGCCTTACCTCCAGGTAGGGCACCAGCACACAGGCTTGCGTTGGCAATCTCAGCCATGCTGGGGTCATTCGTTTACAACGTGAGCAAGAGTCATTAATCAGGGTAGAATGACCCAAATTTTGGGATTAAATACTGATGAAAACTTGAACTGAAAGAAGCATATTACTGAGCTTCCAAACAATTGAGTTCAGCTACTTTAATATAATTGCTAATCTTTGAAAAAAAAAGAAACACTCTCCTGATATACATCGAAGAGCCAAAGAAACTGATACATCTGCCTATTGTCGTGTCGAGCCCCCATGAGCTCATAGAAGTGCCGCAACAAGACATGCCATGGACTAGACTAATGTTTCAAATAGTGCTGGGGGGAATTGACACCGTAAATGCTGCAGGGCTGTTTATAAAACCGTAAGAGTATGAGGGGGGTGGATATCTCTCGCAAACAGATGTTGTAGGCATCCCAGATAAGCTCAATAATCCTCATATCTGGGGAGTTTGGTGGACAGCGGAAGTGTTTAAACTCAGAAGAGTGCTCCTGACGCCACTCTGTAGCAATTCTGCACGTATGGAGTGTTGCATTGTCCTGCTGGAATTGCCCAAGTTCCTCGGAATCCACAATGAACATGAATGGATGCAGGCGATCAGACAGGATGCTTACGTGCGTGTAAGGTATGTGTCGTATTTAGAATATCAGGGGTCCAATATCACTCCAACTGCACACGCCCACACCATTACAGTGTCTCCACCAGCTTGATGAATCCCCTGCTAACATGCAGGATCCATAGATTCATGAGGTTTTCTCCATACATGTACACATCCATCCGCTCGATACAATCTGAAACGAGACTGGTCCGACCAGAAAACATGTTTCCAGTCATCACCAGTCCAATGTCGGTGTTGAAGGACCCAGGCGAGACGTAAAGCTTTGGGTCATGCAGTCATCAAGGGTACACGAGTGGGCCTTCGGCTCCGAAAGCTCATTTTGATGATGTTCCGCTGAACGGTTCTCATGCTGACACTTGTTGAATGCCCAGCATTGAAATCTGCAGCAATTTTCGGAAGAATCGCACTTCTGTCACGTTGAACCATTCTCTTCAGTCGCTGTTGGTCCCGTTCTTGCAGGATCTTTTTCCGGCCGCAGTGATGAAGCAAATTCGACGTTTTATTGGTTCCTGACATTTATGGAACACTCGTGAAATGGTCTTACGGGAAAATCCCCACGTCATCGCCACCTCGGAGATGCTGTGTCCCATCGCTCGTGCGCCCACTATAACACCACTTTCAAGAATCCTGGAGATACTAAAAGGTATCAGATAGATTATATACTGGTAAGACAGAGATTTAGGAACCAGGTTTTAAATTGTAAGACATTTCCAGGGGCAGATGTGGATTCTGACCACAATCTATTGGTTATGAAATGCAGATTGAAACTGAAGAAACTGCAAAAAGGTGGGAATTTAAGGAGATGGGACCTGAATAAACTGAAAGAACCAGAGGTTGTAGAGAGTTTGAGGGAGAGCATAAGGGAACAATTGACAGGAATGGGGGAAAGAAATACAGTAGAAGAAGAATGGGTAGCTCTGAGGGATGAAGTAGTGAAGGCAGCAGACGATCATGTAGGTAAAAAGACGAGGGCTAATAGAAATCTTTGGGTAACAGAAGAAATATTGAATTTCATTGATGAAAGGTGAAAATATAAAAATGCAGTAAATGAAGCAGGCAAAAAGGAATACAAACGTCTCAAAAATGAGACCGACAGGAAGTGCAAAATGGCTAAGCAGGGATGGCTAGAGGACAAATGTAAGGATGTAGAGTCTTGTCTCACTAGGGGTAAGATAGATACTGCCTACAGGAAAATTAAAGAGACCTTTGGAGAGAAGAGAACCACTTGTATGAATATCAAGAGCTCAGATGGCAACCCAGTTCTAAGCAAAGAAGGGAAGGCACAAAAGTGGAAGGAGTATATAGAGGGTTTATACAAGGGCGATGTACTTGAGGACAATATTATGGAAATGGAAGAGGATGTAGATGAAGATGAAATGGGAGATGAGATACTGCGTGAAGAGTTTGACAGAGCACTGAAAGACCTGAGTCGAAACAAGGCCCCGGTAGTAGACAACATTCCATTAGAACTACTGATGGCCTTGGGAGAGCCAGTCATGACAAAACTCTACCATCTGGTGAGCAAGATGTATGAGTCAGGCGAAATACCCACAGACTTCAAGAAGAATATAATAATTCCAATCCCAAAGAAATCAGGTGTTGACAGATGTGAAAATTACCGAACTATCAGTTTAATAAGTCACAGCTGCAAAATACTAACGCGAATTCTTTACAGACGAATGGAAAAACTGGTAGAAACGGACCTCGGGGAAGATCAGTTTGGATTCCGTAGAAATGTTGGAACACGTGAGGGAATACTAACCTTACGACTTATCTTAGAAGAAAGATTAAGAAAAGGCAAACCTACGTTTCTAGCATTTGTAGACTTAGAGAAAGCTTTTGACAACGTTAACTGGAATACTCTCTTTCAAATTGTGAAGGTGGCAGGGGTAAAATACAGGGAGCGAAAGGCTATTTACAATTTGTACAGAAACCAGATGGCAGTTATAAGAGTCGAGGGGCATGAAATGGAAGCAGTGGTTGGGAAAGGAGTGAGACAGGGTTGTAGCTTCTCCCCGATGTTATTCAATCTGTATATTGAGCAAGCAGTAAAGGAAACAAAAGAAAAATTCGGAGTAGGTATTAAAATCCATGGAGAAGAAGTAAAAACTTTGAGGTTCGCCGATGACATTGTAATTCTGTCAGAGACAGCAAAGGACTTGGAAGAGCAGGTGAACGGAATGGACAGTGTCTTGAAAGGAGGATATAAGATGAACATCAACAAAAGCAAAACGAGGATAATGGAATGTAGTCAAATTAAATCGGGTGATGCTGAGGGGATTAGATTAGGAAATGAGACACTTAAAGTAGTAAAGGAGTTTTGCTATTTAGGGAGCAAAATAACTGATGATGGTCGAAGTAGAGAGGATATAAAATGTAGACTGGCAATGGCAAGGAAATCGTTTCTGAAGAAGAGAAATTTGTTAACATCGAGTATAGATTTAAGTGTCAGGATGTCGTTTCTGAAAGTATTTTAATGGAGTGTAGCCATGTATGGAAGTGAAACATGGACGATAACCAGTTTGGATAAGAAGAGAATAGAAGCTTTCGAAATGTGGTGCTACAGAAGAATGCTGAAGATAAGGTGGGTAGATGACGTAACTAATGAGGAGGTATTGAATAGGATTGGAGAGAAGAGAATTTTGTGGCACAACTTGACTAGAAGAAGGGATCGGTTGGTAGGACATGTTTTAAGGCATCAAGGGATCACAAATTTAGCAGGGTAAAAATCGTAGAGGGAGACCAAGAGATGAATACACTAAGCAGATTCAGAAGGATGTAGGTTGCAGTAGGTACTGGGAGATGAAGAAGCTTGCACAGGATAGAGTAGCATGGAGAGCTGCATCAAACCAGTCTCAGGACTGAAGACCACAACAACAACAAATCTTGATAAACTGCCACCGTAACGGGACTAGTCGATCTAACAACTGTGTCAGACACTTGTTGTCTTATATAGGCGTTGCCGACCGCAGAGCCATATTCTGCCAGTTTACGTATCTCTGTATTTGAGTACACATGCCTATACCAGTTTCTTTGGTGCTTTAGTGTATTTGGCATATTTGCACTCAATGATATCTTATGGAATTATTTTCTGGGGTAACTCATTTCTTAGAAACGAAGTATTGATTACACGAAAGCGAGTAGTACGATTAATATGTGGTGTTCATCCATGGACTTCAAGTATGTACCTCTTCAGGAGCTAGATATTTTAAGTGTGCCACCACAATATACATTTTGGCTAACGTAACTCATCATAAATAATCCACCCCAATTTGAGAAGAACAGTGAAGTTCATAGCTACAACACTAGATAGAAGTATGACCTTTAGTGCACATTATTAAAGCTGTGAGTGGTTCAGAAAGAAGTTCGCTATGTAGCAACAAAAATATTTTATCTTTGCCCAATAAAATAAATATCTGACAGATTGCAAAGCATGTTTTAGATCCAACTTGAAATAATTTCTCCTAAATAACTCCTTCTATTCTGTTGAAGAATTTTTACTTAAAACTACGAGCTTCAAACAGGAGTGACTGCAGCAATGGATAGGAACTGTGATAGTTGTGTACAGATGCGAGCTGAGTCGGCGACCCTTCGCTCACAGCTCCAGGTTGCTTTGGCTTCCATCACACAGCATGAGGCTGCTGCCAAAGGACGTCACTGTGTTGGATCGAGTGGGGGGATGCAAGGGACATCGAGCACGTCTCACTTGTCCTCCGATCGCTCCAATGCTGTGGCCGCCTCGGATACTGCCTGCACTGAGGTTGACCTCTCACCTGTGGTCGATTGTGAGATCATTGCAAAGTCTGGCAATCAGCGAAAAACTTTACGAGGGGCCGATCGTAGGCCCCCCCCCCCCCCGGTTCGTTTAATGAACTGGTTTCTGGTGTTATCTGTGGCTGACGATGTCTCTGAGCCGAATGCAGTCGTCCACCCCGTTCTAGAGGAAGCTTCTCGGCCTGCAAGGTCTGGGCATTCAAAGAGGGTGGGTTTGCTGGTAGTTGAGAGCTCCAACATTAGGCGTGTAATGGGGCCCCTTAGGAACATGGCTGCCAAGGAGGGGAAGGAAGCCAGTGTGCACTCTGTATGCACTCTAGGGGGAAGGGTGCTTCCGGATGTCATGAAGAGTACAGGGTGCAGCCAACTGCAGGTGGTGGCTCATGTCGGTACCAATGACGTGTGTCACTTTGGATCAGAGCAGATTCTGTCTGGTTTCGGGCAGCTAGCGGAAATGGTAAAGACTACCAGTCTTGTTTCCGAGATTAAGGCGGAGCTCACCATCTGCAGCATCGTCGATAGAACCGACTGTGGTCCTTTGTAGCAGAGCCAAGTGGAGGGTTTGAATCAGAGGCTCAGACGGCTCTGTGTCCGTGTAGGCTGCAGATTCCTTGACTTGCGCCATGGGTTTCCGGGTTCCACTTAATAGGTCAGGATTCCACTACACACAGGAGGCGGCTACACGGGTAGTGGGGGCTGTGTGGAAGGGACTGGGCAGTTTTTTAGGTTAGAGCGTCTCAGGGAACCACAGAAGGGACGTCCATCTAAAAGTGTGCAAGTAAAACACAGTAAAGTAGTTGTAGAAACTATTGGTATTGTAGTTGTAAATTGTCGTAGCTGTGATGGGAAAGAACCAGAGCCCCAAGCCCTTATAGAAAGCACTGAAGCTCAAATAGTTGTAGGTACAGAGGGCTGGCTAGAGCCGGAAATAAGTTCAGCCGAAATTTTTTCAAACGATATAACAGTGTTCAGAAAGGATAGATTAAATATAGTTGGTGGTAGAGTATTTATTGCTGTCAGAAGGAGTTTGTCTTGTAGCGAAATTGAAGTAGATAGTTCGTGTGAAATAGTATGGGTAGAGGTTATACCTGACAATCGGACTAAACTATTAATTGGATCGTTTTACTGACCCACTGATTCAGAAGATATAGTTGCTGAACAGTTCAAAGAAAACTTGAATCTCATTTCAATTAAGTACCCCGCTCATACAATAATAGTCGGTGGTGATTTTAATGTCCCCTTGATATGCTGGAAAAATTATATGTTTAAAGCCATTAGCAGGTATAAAACGTCATTCGAAATTGTACTGAATGTTTTCTCAGAAAATTATTTTTAACAATTAGTTCATGAGCCCACTCGAAGCGTAAACGGTTGCGAAAGCATACTTGACCTTGCAGCAACAAATAATCCTGGCCAAATAGTCAGTATTGTGACGAATACATGGATTAGCGACCACAAGGCAGTTGCTGCTAGGCTGAATACCATAACACCTACAACCATCAAAAAGAAACGCATATATCCATTTAAAAAAGCTGATAAAAATGCTCTTAACGCCTTTTAGAAACAATCTTCACTCCTTCCGATCTGATCATATAAGTGTAGAAAAGTTGTGGAATGGTTTCAAACAGATATGTTGTTGTTGTGGTCTTCAGTCCTGAGAAGGGTTTGACGCAGCTCTCCATGCCAATGTGCAAGTTTCTTCATCTCCCAGTACCTACCGCAACCTACATCCTTCTGAATCTGCTTAGTGTATTCATCTCTTGGTCTCCCTCTACGATTTTTACCCTCCACGCTGCCCTCCAATACTAAACTGGTGATCCCTTGATGCCTCAGAACATGTCCTACCAACCGATCCCTTCTTCTAGTCAAGTTGTGCCACAAACTCCTCTTCTCCCCAATTGTATTGAATACCTCCTCGTTAGTTACGTGATCTACCCATCTAATCTTCAGCATTCTACTGTAGCACCACATTTCAAAAGCTTCTATTCTCTTCTTGTCCAAACTATTTATCGTCCATGTTACACTTCCATATTTGGCTGCACTCCATACAAATACACTCAGAAACGACTACCTGACACCTAAATCTGTACTCGATGTTAACAAATATCTATTCTTCAGAAACGCTTTCCTTGCCATTGCCAGTTTACATTTTATATCTTCTCTACTTCGACCATCATCAGTTATTTTGCTCCCCAAACAGCAAAATTCCTTTACTACTTTAAGTGTCTCATTTGCTAATCTAATTCCCTCAGCATCACCCGACTTAATTCGACTACATTCCATTATCCTCGATTTGCTTTTCTTGATTTACATCTTATATCCTCCCTTCAAGACACTGTACATTCCATTCAACGGCTCTTCCAAGTCCTTTACTGTCTCGGACAGAACGACAATGTCATCGACGAACCTTTAAGTTTTTTTTTTCTTCTCCATGGATTGTAATTCATACTCCGGATTTTTCTTTTATTTCCTTTACTGCTTCCTCAACATACTGATTGAATAACATAGGGGATAGGCTACAACCCTATCTCACTCCCTTCCCAACCACTGCTTCCCTTCCAAGTCACTCGACTATTTTAACTGCCATCTGGTTTCTGTGCAAATTGTAAATAGCAGAATTTGAAAGAGAGTATTCCAGTCAACATCGTCAAAAGCTTTCTCTAAGTCTACAAATGCTAGAAACGTAGGTTTGCTTTACCTGAATCTATTTTCTAAGATAAGTCGTAGGGTCAGTATTGCCTCACGTGTTCTAATATTTCTACGGAATCCAAACTGATCTTCTCCGAGGTCGGCTTCTACCAGTTTTTCCATCCGTCTGTATAGAATTCGCGTTAGTATTTTGCAGCTGTGACTTATTAAACTGATAGTTCGGTAATTTTCACATCTGTCAACACCTGCTTTCTTTGGGATTGGAATTATTATAATCTTCTTGAAGTCTGAGGGTATTTCGCCTGACTCATACATCTTGCTCACCAGATGTTAGAGTTTTGTCAGGACTGGCTCTCCCAAGGCTGTCAGCAATTCTAAAGGAATGTTGTCTACTCCCGGGGCCTTGTTTCGACACAGGTCTTCCAGTGCTCTGTCAAACTCTTCACGCAGTATCACATGTCCCATTTCATCTTCATCTACATCCTCTTCCATTTCTATAATATTGTTCTCAAGAACATCGCCCTTGTATAGACCCTCTATATACCCATTCCACCTTTCTGCTTTCCCTTCTTTGCTTACAACTGGGTTTCCATCTTAGCTCTTGATATTCATACAATTGTTTCTCTTTTCTGCAAAGGTCTCTTTAATTTTCCTGTAGGCAGTATCTATCTTACCCCTAGTGAGATAGGCCTCTACATCCTTACATTTGTCCTCTAGCCATCCCCGCTTAGCCATTTTGCACTTCCTGTCGATCTCATTTTTGAGGCGTTTTTATTCCCTTTTGCCTGCTTCATTTACTGCATTTTTATATTTTCTCCTTTCATCAATTAAATTCAATATTTCTTCTGTTAGCCAAGGTATTCTACTAGCCCTCGTATTTTTACCTACTTGATTCTCTGCTGTCTTCACTACTTCGTCCCTCAAAGCCACCCATTCTTCTTCTACTGTATTTCTTTCCCTCATTCCTGTTCTCTTATGCTCTCCCTGAAACTCTGTACAATCTCTGGTTTAGTCGGTTTATCCAGGACCCATCTCTTTAAATTCGCACCTTTTCGCAGTTTCTTCAGTTTTGATTTACAGTTCATAAACAATAGATTGTGATCAGAGTCCACATATGCCCCTGTAAATGTCTTACAATTTAAAACCTGGTTCCTAAATTTCTGTCTTACCATTATATAATCTATCTGATACCTTCTAGTAGCTCTAGGCTTCTTCCATGTATATGCAGTGTCGTCGTAACTGTCGTCTGCTTCACGACTGCTGTGCAGCGACCTACCTTAATTTAAGTATTATCTGTATTTTTCTTACTTGTCACTTCTTATTCCGTGTGTTTTTGCTTTTAGGAAGCTTTAATTGTAGAGTGCTAGTAATAGTGTTCCATAGATTTCGTGTTTGTTTTGAATACAAATGGTTCAAATGGCTCTGAGCACTATGGGACTCAACTGCTGAGGTCATTAGTCCCCTAGAACTTAGAACTAGTTAAACCTAACTAACCTAAGGACATCACAAACATCCAAGCCCGAGGCAGGATTCGAACCTGCGACCGTAGCGGTCTCGCGGTTCCAGACTGCAGCGCCTTTAACCGCACGGCCACTTCGGCCGGCTGTTTTGAATACAGTCAGAGAGAGTCCCTTTAGTCAACCATAGTGCCAGTAGTGCTAGTGTTTGTTTTTAATACAGTCCAGAGACAGGTAGTGCTATTTTCATTGTTTTCTACAAGGAGTGGCTAGCAACCACAGTTTAGTCAACAATCAGCCGCCTTTAGTGAATTAGCAGTATAGTTAAAAGTTGATTAACTCTCTATAGTAAATTGATTTCTTAGGATGGATAGGATGTTTGACTGCTGTGTACGGTCGCAGGAGGAGCTGGCCACTGTTCGTGAACAGCTGAACGTGTTGATGGCCGCGGTCAGCCGTCTTCAGGCTGCTGCCTCGGAGTGTAGCGGCAGTGGGGAGTCTGGTGATTCACATGGTACACCCCAGGTGTTACATGCTTCACCCACTGTCCCTGCTGTCGAAACATCTTCGCGGGTACCGGGCGCGGTTGGGCCACCCTCTCCCGAAAGGGGAGTGGCGGAGGGTAAATGTGGAGGCTGGCCGTGTGGCATCGCCCGCTCTGCCTGTGAGTGGACATGTGGCCGCTCCTTCAGCAAGGTCCGAGCAGGCACACGGGGGGAGGGGTTTATTAGTTATTGGGAGCTCCAACGTTAGGCGGGTGATGGAGCCCCTTAGGGAAATAGCGGAAAAGTCGGGGAAGAAGGCCAGTGTTCACTCTGTCTGCTTGCCGGGGGGTCTCATCCGAGATGTGGAGGAGGCCCTGCCGGCGGCGATAGAGAGCACTGGGTGCACCCGCCTGCAAATTGTTGCTCATGTCGGCACCAATGACTCTTGCCGTCTGGGTTCAGAGGTCATCCTCAGTTCGTACAGGCGGTTGGCGGAATTGGTGAAGGCGGAAAGCCTCGCTCGCTGGGTGGAATCAGAGCTAACTATTTGTAGTATCGTTCCCAGAACCGATTGCGGTCCTCTGGTTTGGAGCCGAGTGGAAGGCTTAAACCAGAGGCTCAGACGATTCTGCGGAGATCTGGGGTGCAAATTTCTCGACCTCCGCTATCGGGTGGAGAAATGTAGGGTCCCCCTGAATAGGTCAGGCGTGCTCTACACGCCGGAAGCGGCTACAAGGGTAGCGGAGTACGTGTGAAGTGCACATGGGGGTTTTTTAGGTTAGAGAATTCCCTCCCTAGGCCCGATAAGACGCCTCCTGAGGCGCTGCAAGGTAGGAGTAGGCAAAATGCAACAGGGAATAACAGTATTAATGTGCTAATAGTAAACTGCAGGAGCGTCTATAGAAAGGTCCCAGAACTGCTCTCATTCATAAACGGTCACAACGCCCATATAGTACTAGGGACAGAAAGTTGGCTGAAACCAGATGTAAACAGTAATGAAATCCTAAACTCAGATTGGAATGTGTACCGCAGAGACAGGCTGGATAGTAAAGGGGGAGGCGTGTTTATAGCGATAAGAAGTGCAATAGTATCGAAGGAAATTGACGGAGATCCGAAATGTGAAATAATTTGGGTGAAGGTCACGGTTAAAGCAGGATCAGACATGGTAATTGGATGTCTCTATAGGCCCCCTGGCTCAGCAGCTGTTGTAGCTGATCATCTGAAGGATAATTTGGAAAATATTTCGAGTAGATTTCCCCACCATGTTATAGTTCTGGGTGGAGATTTGAATTTGCCGGATACAGAATGGGAGACTCAAACGTTCATAACGGGTGGCAGGGACAAAGAATCCAGTGAAATTTTTTAAAGTGCTTTATCTGAAAACTACCTTGAGCAGTTAAACAGAGAACCGAATCGTGGCGATAACATATTAGACCTTCTGGTGACAAACAGACCCGAACTATTTGAAACAGTTAACGCAGAACAGGGAATCAGCGATCATAAAGCGGTTACTGCATCGATGATTTCAGCCGTAAATAGAAATATTAAAAAAGGTAGGAAGATTTTTCTGTATAGCAAAAGTGACAAAAAGCAGATTACAGAGTACCTGACGGCTCAACACAAAAGTTTTGTCTCAAGTACAGATAGTGTTGAGGATCAGTGGACAAAGTTCAGAACCATCGTATAATATGCGTTAAATGAGTATGTGCCAAGCAAGATCGTAAGAGATGGAAAAGAGCCAACGTGGTACAACAACCGAGTTAGAAAACTGCTGTGGAAGCAAGGGGAACTTCACAGCAAACATAAACATAGCCAAAGCCTTGCAGACAAACAAAAATTACGCGAAGCGAAATGTAGTGTGAGGAGGGCTATGCGAGAGGCGTTCAATGAATTCGAAAGTGAAATTCTATGTATTGACTTGGCAGAAAATCCTAAGAAATTTTGGTCTTATGTCAAAGCGGTAGGTGGATCAGAACAAAATGTCCAGACACTCTGTGACCAAAATGGTACTGAAACTGGGGATGACAGACTAAATGCCGAAATACTAAATGTCTTTTTCCAAAGCTGTTTCACAGAGGAAGACTGCACTGTAGTTCCTTCTCTAGATTGTCGCACAGATGACAAAATGGTAGACATCGAAATAGACGACAGAGGGATAGAGAAACAATTCAAATCGCTCAAAAGAGGAAAGGTCGCTGGACCTGATGGGATACCAGTTCGATTTTACACAGAGTACGCGAAGGAACTTGCCCCCCTTCTTGCAGCGGTGTACCGTAGGTCTCTAGAAGAGTGTAGCGTTCCAAAGGATTGGAAAAGGGCACAGGTCATCCGCGTTTTCAAGAAGGGACGTCGAACAGATGTGCAGAACTATATACCTATATCTCTAACGTCGATCAGTTGTAGAATTTTGGAACACGTATTATTTTCGAGTATAATGACTTTTCTGGAGACTAGAAATCTACTCTGTAGGAATCAGCATGGTTTCCGAAAAAGACGGTCGTGTGAAACGCAGCTCGAGCTATTCGTCCACGAGACTCAGAGGGCCATAGACACGGGTTCACAGGTTGATGCCGTGTTTCTTGACTTCCGCAAGGCGTTCGATACAGTTCCCCACAGTCATTTAATGAACAAAGTAAGAGCGTATGGACTATCAGACCAATTGTGTTATTGGATTGAAGAGTTCCTAGATAACAGAACGCAGCATGTCATTCTCAATGGAGAGAAGTCTTCCGAAGTAAGACTGATTTCAGGTGTGCCGCAGGGGAGTGCCATAGGACCGTTGCTATTCACAATATACATAAATGGCCTTGTGGATGACATCGGAAGTTCACTGAGGCTTTTTACAGATGATGCTGTGGTGTATCGAGAGGTTGTAACAATAGAAAATTGTACTGAAATATAGGAGGATCTGCAGCGAATTGACGCATGGTGCCGGGAATGGCAATTCAATCTCAATGTAGACAAGTGTAATGTTCTGCGAATACATAGAAAGATAGATCCCTTATCATTTAGCTACACAATAGCAGGTCAGCAACTGGAAGCAGTTAATTCCATAAATTATCTGGGAGTACGCATTAGGAGGGATTTAAAATGGAATGATCATATAAAGTTGATCGTCGGTAAAGCAGATGCCAGACTGAGATTCATTGGAAGAATACTAAGGAAATGCAATCCGAAAACAAAGGAAGTAGGTTACAGTACGCTTGTTCGCCCACTGCTTGAATACTGCTCAGCAGTCTGGGATCCGTACCAGATAGGGTTGATAGAAGAGATAGAGAAGATCCAACGGAGAGCAGCGCGCTTCGTTACAGGATCATTTAGTAATCGCGAAAGCGTTACGGAGATGATAAATAAACTCCAGTGGAAGACTCTGCAGGAGAGACGCTCAGTAGCTCGGTACGGGCTTTTGTTAAAGTTTCGAGAACATACCTTCACCGAAGAGTCAAGCAGTATATTGCTCCCTCCTACGTATATCTCGCGAAGAGACCATGAGGATAAAATCAGAGAGATGAAAGCCCACACAGAAGCATACCGACAATCCTTCTTTCCACGAACAATACGAGACTGGAATAGAAGGGAGAACCGATAGAGGTACTCAGGGTACCCTCCGCCACACACCGTCAGGTGGCTTGCGGAGTATGGATGTAGATGTAGATGTAGAACCTTCTTTCATGATTCTTGTACCAAGTGTTAGCTATGATTAAGTTATGCTCTGTGCAAAATTCTACCACGCGGCTTCCTCTTTCATTTCTTACTCCCAATCCATATTCATCTACTAGATTTTCTTCTCTCTCTTTTCCTACTAACGAATTCCAGTCACCCATGACTATTAAATTTTCGTCTCCCTTCACTATCTGAATAATTTCTTTTATCCCATCATACATTTCATCAATTTCTTCGTCATCTGCAGAGCTAGTTGGCATATAAACTTGTACTACTGTAGTAGGCGTGGGCTTCGTGTCTATCTTGGCCACAATAATACGTTCACTATGCTGTTTGTAGTAGCTTACCCGCTCTCCTATTTTTTTATTCATTACTAAATCTACTCCTGCATTACCCCTATTTGATTTTGTATTTATGATCCTGTATTCAACTGACCAAAAGTCTTGTTCCTCGTGCCACCTAACTTCACTAATTCCCACTATATCTAACTTGAACCTATTGTAACCTCCCCCTCACTTATCGACCTTAATGACAGTGAAAAATTAAACCACGTGTACCTAATGAAAATTTGGGGAAAGCAATCGTCACCGAAGTTAATGTGTCGGTAAAGATGGAGGAAGGGTTACATCTAAATGATAGGAGAAATGCAAATGAAATTGGTGGAAATTAATTTTGAAAAAGGGTAAAGTTAATAAAGAAAGTAAATGTGCGGTCGTTACGTTATCAATTAACTGGCGTTAATTAGATATTTGAATTTGGGGAAAATTACGGTTGCCAGTCCTATGGACAACAACTATAATAACTGAAAAAGAAAGGTTAATGCACATATAATTAGCACTAAAAGCGTGGCAACCGAAGGTTGATGCGTGTTGTGTGAAAACTGAATGTTTGTCAGAAGTTATAAATTTCGCTACACTCTGACTTAATGTACCAAAAGAGTTAATAAAACCGGAATATTGAAAGTTAATTTAGTGACTGAAATTAATAGTGAACTTTGCTTCTGAAGCACTACGAAATAAAATAAAATAAAATAAGGTTAGTCTTGGGCTACCTCAACAATCATCTCAAAAGCAACTTGAATCTACGCAATTTGGAAATATGAGATTTAACTTTGAACTTGAATTAAATGATTTTGAACAATTAACAATAGTAAAATTTAGTACGTACCAAGCTGAGCTGCAGTCACAGGTAAGCTAAAATATGGTAACAAATCTCGCACTCTTAAGTTGTGCATGTGTAATCTAAATATACACTCCTGGAAATGGAAAAAAGAACACATTGACACCGGTGTGTCAGACCCACCATACTTGCTCCGGACACTGCGAGAGGGCTGTACAAGCAATGATCACAGGCACGGCACAGCGGACACACCAGGAACCGCGGTGTTGGCCGTCGAATGGCGCTAGCTGCGCAGCATTTGTGCACCGCCGCCGTCAGTGTCAGCCAGTTTGCCGTGGCATACGGAGCTCCATCGCAGTCTTTAACACTGGTAGCATGCCGCGACAGCGTGGACGTGAACCGTATGTGCAGTTGACGGACTTTGAGCGAGGGCGTATAGTGGGCATGCGGGAGGCCGGGTGGACGTACCGCCGAATTGCTCAACACGTGGGGCGTGAGGTCTCCACAGTACATCGATGTTGTCGCCAGTGGTCGGCGGAAGGTGCACGTGCCCGTCGACCTGGGACCGGACCGCAGCGACGCACGGATGCACGCCAAGACAGTAGGATCGTACGCAGTGCCGTAGGGGACCGCACCGCCACTTCCCAGCAAATTAGGGACACTGTTGCTCCTGGGGTATCGGCGAGGACCATTCGCAACCGTCTCCATGAAGCTGGGCTACGGTCCCGCACACCGTTAGGCCGTCTTCCGCTCACGCCCCAACATCGTGCAGCCCGCCTCCAGTGGTGTCGCGACAGGCGTGAATGGAGGGACGAATGGAGACGTGTCGTCTTCAGCGATGAGAGTCGCTTCTGCCTTGGTGCCAATGATGGTCGTATGCGTGTTTGGCGCCGTGCAGGTGAGCGCCACAATCAGGACTGCATACGACCGAGGCACACAGGGCCAACACCCGGCATCATGGTGTTGGGAGCGATCTCCTACACTGGCCGTACACCACTGGTGATCGTCGAGGGGACACTGAATAGTGCACGGTACATCCAAACCGTCATCGAACCCATCGTTCTACCATTCCTAGACCGGCAAGGGAACTTGCTGTTCCAACAGGACAATGCACGTCCGCACGTATCCCGTGCCACCCAACGTGCTCTAGAAGGTGTAAGTCAACTACCCTGGCCAGCAAGATCTCCGGATCTGTCCCCCATTGAACATGTTTGGGACTGGATGAAGCGTCGTCTCACGCGGTCTGCACGTCCAGCACGAACGCTGGTCCAGCTGAGGCGCCAGGTGGAAATGGCATGGCAAGCCGTTCCACAGGACTACATCCAGCATCTCTACGATCGTCTCCATGGGAGAATAGCAGCCTGCATTGCTGCGAAAGGTGGATATACACTGTACTAGTGCCGACATTGTGCATGCTCTGTTGCCTGTGTCTATGTGCCTGTGGTTCTGTCAGTGTGATCATGTGATGTATCTGACCCCAGAAATGTGTCAATAAAGTTTCCCCTTCCGGGGACAATGAATTCACGGTGTTCTTATTTCGATTTCCAGGAGTGTAGTTCTGTTTGTTATTTTAGCCAGCTATGAATACTTTAACTGAACTTTGAAATTAAAGCAGTGAAATGGAATAATATTACTTTAATGCTGGCGTTTGAATTTCAACGACACTCGTGTTCATTTCGGAAAAGGAAGGGACCCTGCTTGGTAATGCAATTGGGACAATGAGCAATAAAGGTTCATGCTAAGTTGCTGTATTTTAGTGATGCAAATGGAACAGTTTGAAAAGCTGAGGTCTGCCATACAGTTCTAAAACTTTTCGTGCTTTCAGTCTTCCTTGTTGGTTGATTGAAGGTTTGAAGTCGTCGATCGAGGAGGTGGCGACAATCACTTATTGTCGGCCGTCGCTGTTGCAGAAACTGCATGTTGGCGCGCCTTCTTCTCGACACGGCGAAACGGGCTCTTGATGTGTGCCAGCTAATGTTTCCCGCCCGCGACACCGTGCCAGAAACTATCATAGCAATCGAACGCAATTACATGCTGCCAAACCCCGAAAGCGCGGCAACTCGTGGGAGCGTCACTCAATACACCTGCTCCACCACCTTACTCCAGCCAGACTCTGCTCTGCCCGCGCTCCACGCGGCAGAGTTAACACTACCCAGATCCTAAACACTTTGCTTCTCCACACGATCTATCGATGTAATCGTTCGATGGCATAGTTTTTCCTAGGCAAGACCCAGCGTAAAAATACAAATAATATTTACAAAACAAACCAATTATATATCGACATAAATGCATAAATGTATACATACAAATTTTAAAACAATTACAATATATAAAGACACAGAAATGTCATATCATCAGGTAATAAAATAAGGAAAAAATTTATAGTACAATAAATGGAAAAGGAGGATATGCATTTCCGGCGTTACAAGGTGAACGGCCTACCCGACGGGAGACCCTAGTCACACGACGTTTACATTTATATTCCCGGATAGTGTTTAACACGATGCCCCACTCCAACCTATAACGAAGCTCGAAGCATACGGAATAATTTCACAGTTATGTAAGTTGCTGGAAGACTTCTTAAGTAATAGAACTCAGTACGTTATCCTCGACGAGGAGTGTTCTTCACTCTTGACTGATTTCCTTGTCGCTACAAGGCCATCACCAGGAGTGGCCCAGGTTAGAGTGGTAGGAACGCTTTTTTCCTACGAGTACATACCTAAAGGATCTGAAGGATAGGGTGAAAAGCGATCTGCCACTGTTTGTTGATGCCGCTGTAGTGACTGTAGAGGGATACAGGCTGACTTATATTCGGTGTGAAAAATGGCAGCTTGTTCTAAATGTAGAAAAACATAAATTAATGAAGATGAATGAGAAAAACAACCCTACAACGTTCGAACAGGGTATTGGTGGTGTGCTGTTTGACATAGTCACTTCGACTGAATATCTAGGCGTACGTTGCAAAGCGATATGAAATGGAGTGATCACAGAAGGGCAGTAGTGCGGAAGGCCAATGGTCGACTTCAGTTTATTGGGAGAGTTTCAGTAAAGTGTAGCTCATCTAAAAAGGAGACCGCGTATAGAACACTTGCGCGACTCATTCATGAGTAATGCTCTAGTGCCTGGGAGCCCCACAAGGTCGAAACGAAGGAAGACATCGAAGCATTACAGAAATTGACTACTAGATTTGTTACCGGTAGATGAGAACGACAAGCCAATATTACGTAGATGCTTCGGAACTCAAACGGGAATCGCTAGAGAGAAGATGACGTTCTTTGCTAGGAACAGTACTGACAAAATTTAGACTAACGGCATTTCAAACTGACTGTAGAACGATTCTACTGCCGCAAACATACATTTTACGTAAGCACCGCGAAGACAAGATTAGAGAAATTAGGTGTCGTACATAAGCGTATAGGCAGTCGTTTTTCCCTGGATCCATTCGTGAGTGAAACAGAAACCAAAATAACTAGTAGTGGTGCATGGTACCCTCCTCTATACACCATACCGTGGCTTGCAGAGTATGTGGATGTAGATACAGACCATGTAAAATCAGTATTAGGGAAGGCGTATGCAAGACTTTTGTTTTTTGGAAGGCTTTTGGGAAAATGCAATGCATCTCCAAATGACATCTATACAAGAAATTAGTGCGACCAATTCTCAAGTATTGTTCCAGTGTCCGGAATCTTCATGAAGCACTTGTGACGAAGACATAGAATGAAATCAGAGTGGCACTGCTAGGATCGTACTCGAATGAGTAACACATGTGCTCGGCAAACTTACTGTATATCTCGCGTAGGGATAAAGAGGATAAGAGAGATTAAAGCTCGTACAGAGACATGTGGACCGTCGTTTTTCCCTTGCTGTGTTCGAATGGAACAGGGCATAAAATCTATCAAATTGGTGTACGACATATCTGCGGCATGTATCGAAAGGTGGCTTGTGGAGTACGTGTGTAGATCTAGATGAAATGTGACAAGTTAGTGTCACATTAAGACACGAATCCGAATACCTACCTCGCGTGATACAACAATGGGATATCTATCTTGAGACAACAGGGGGGCCAGTTTCCACATCATATCCTCCTCCCATCGTTCAGAAGAAATGGAGGTAAACCTGGGTACAGTCAGAACATCTGAATCTGTCCTTGAGACATCCTCAGGCATCTGAATTGACAATATAGTGCTTGAGAAAAGATAGCTGAATGTCGATCAAATGCACAGACTCATGTATTATGGGGATTCTGCTCACGATTTCCTGTGTTCTGGAGTTAGAGCTGATTCTGCAATGCTCTGAGATTCTAATAACTTTGTATAGGGTGAGAATTACGTCAAACAAGAGTAAGTCCATCGTACTTGGAATATTTTAGAACGATGTATTCGTAGGTCTGACCCACGTCCTGTGGTTGTGTTGAAACCGTTTCTGATACTAAACTAAGAAGAAAGCTCGTGGGACTGGCGTTCGTGTTAACTGTACAACTGGACAATGATGTGCAGTGTGCGAAGAAGCACCGGCAGGTTATTAGAAGCAAGTATAAATGCTCTCAATGGCTGAGATATTAATGGTCACAATGTGGGATCCCCTAGTGACGAGGTGGGAATAATAGTTGAGTATAATGGGAGTGAGACTCGTAGCTCAGTGGCTAAGATGTACAAATATATCACGGCTACATGATGTCTCAGATCCTACCCAGTCCGGAACCGCATCCATTACTATACCGACAGCACACTGCGCCATACACTGTACAGTGGCTTGTGGGACGGATCCCTCTATATCTGCGTCAAGCTGCGGCCCACGGATCGCATGCCGCCCGAATGAAGTATTGGTGCAAATTTCAAATGGAAACAACATGATTCGTGACTATGCATTATAAAGACTGTCATCTTCAACTGAGCTACATATTTCTAGCGAGGAATATAAAATTAAATTAAGACTGTATTGTAATACAGTGCAATGAGCATTAGAGAAATGACATTCAAAACATTTATTAAACAATTTTTATTGTGTACGACATAACACAGTGCATTTAAATATAAGTACAATAACCGTTATTAATCAGTTAATCATTGGCTCACACAGACAGCATAACAAAACTTCGTCAGACAATTTCAGTGTCACTACTGAGGCTGGCAGCAGTCTGAAACAGAGAACAGCCGACACAGAGTGTTCCGGATGGTGCCGACTTTTAACGATCAGTGGAGGCCGTTAGTCAACTTACCACACACTTATTATAGCTAGTCCGTTGAGGGCACGTAGCATACTAATTTACATAGGTTACCAATTAATAACGAGACAGGTATATATGCGGCCAGAGCTGCCGTGCCCTGCCACAATATCAGTATTGACTCTAAATCAAAAACGTTTGACTACTACTGCTCTACATCTTTCTTATTTCTACCAACCTCCTTTCCCAGAATTACCAGATATTGGTCATCACGTTCGCTAGACATCTGGCAGGCTGATCAGTTTCACCGTTGTCCGTAACTGCTGCTGGAGCATCAGCCTCAGCATCACTTTCATCACTAAAGTCACTTACGTCACTTTCACGATTGAGTTCTACTGCCAGTTAGTAAAATGTCATTCCTACGTGCCATTTTCACATAAATGAACGGCTACACAATGTGTACTCCAGAGTTACAGTGACCCTTCAGGAAATATTTCTGTCAAATTAACTAAGCAACAGTGCCTCACAACTTCGTACGTCTTCCCCCTACTAGATCTCACTGAACGCTAAATTTGCATTCGTGGCAGCGGGCTGTGTTCACT
The DNA here is from genome assembly GCF_023898315.1 of Schistocerca nitens. Lineage (NCBI taxonomy): Eukaryota > Metazoa > Arthropoda > Insecta > Orthoptera > Acrididae > Schistocerca > Schistocerca nitens. The sequence continues at coordinate 674,874,515 of NC_064618.1, forward strand.
GATCAATCCGAACATTATGACCACGTACCTAATAGCCGGTATGTCCACCTTTGGCATGGATAACAGCGGCGACCGAAGTAATGAGGCCTTGGTAGGTCGCTGAAGGATTTGGCACCACATCTGCACACAAAAGTCACCTAATTCCCGTAAATTCCGGGAAACGGTGTGATGAGCTCTGACGCCACGTTCGATCGGGTTCAGATCTCGTAAGCTGGAAGGCCGGCACATCAGCTGGAACCACTTCATCAGCCGGTCGTAGTGGCCTAGCTGTTCTAGGCTCTTCAGTCTGGAACCGCGCGAACACTACAGTCGCAGGTTCGAATCCTGCCTCGGGCATGGATGTGTGTGATGTCCTTAGGTTAGTTATGTTTAAGTAGTTCTAAGTTCTAGGGAATTGATGACCTCAGATGTTAAGTCCCATAGTGCTCTGAGCCATTTGAACCATTTGAACCACTTCATCACACTTCTGAGCTTGTGACATGGTGCATTATCAAATGGCTGTGAGCACTATGGGACTCAACTGCTGAGGTTATTAGTCCCCTAGAACTTAGAACTAGTTAAACCTAACTAACCTAAGGACATCACAAACATCCATGCCCGAGGCAGGATTCGAACCTGCGACCGTAGCGGTCTTGCGGCTCCAGACTGCAGCGCCTTTAACCGCACGGCCACTTCGGCCGGCGGTGCATTATCTTGTTGAAAAATGCCACGTCGTCGGGAAACATAATCGTTGTGAAAGAGTGTAGTTGGTCTGCAACCAATGTACTATACTCCTTGGTCGTCGTGGTGCCTTGCACGAGCTCCACTAGCCCATGATTGCCCGCGTGAATGTTCCCCAGAGCATAATGGAGCCACCGTAATGGAGCCACCGCCAACCTGTCTCCGTCCTGCAGTACAGGTGTCAAGGAGCTGTTCCCCTGGAAGATGACGGATTTACGCCCTCCTATCGGTATGATGAAGAAGGTATCGGGATTCATCAGACCTTCTGCCGCTTCACCAACGTCCAGTGCCGATAGTCACGTGCCCATTTCAGTCGTAGTTGCCGATGTCGTGGTGTTTACGTTGGCGCATGCATGGGTTGCCGGCTGCGTAGGCCAATCGTTAGGAGGATGCACTGTGTATTCAGACACACTTGTACTCTGCCCAGCATTAAAATCTGATGTACGAGGGCAGTTCAATAAGTAATGCAACACATTTTTTTCTGAAACAGGGGTTGTTTTATTCAGCATTGAAATACACCAGGTTATTCCCCAATCTTTTAGCTACACAACACTATTTTTCAACGTAATCTCCATTCAATGCTACGGCCTTACGCCACCTTGAAATGAGGGCCTGTATGCCTGCACGGTACCATTCCACTGGTCGATGTCGGAGCCAACGTCGTACTGCATCAATAACTTCTTCATCATCTGCGTAGTGCCTCCCACGGATTGCGTCCTTCATTGGGCCAAACATATGGAAATCCGACGGTGCCAGATCGGGGCTGTAGGGTGCATGAGGAAGAACAGTCCACTGAAGTTTTGTGAGCTCCTCTTGGCTGCGAAGACTTGTGTGAGGTCTTGCGTTGTCATGAAGAAGGAGAAGTTCATTCTGATTTTTGTGCCTACGAACACGCTGAAGTCGTTTCTTCAATTTCTGAAGAGTAGCACAATACACTTCAGAGTTGATCGTTTGACCATGGGGAAGGACATCGAACAGAATAACCCCTTCAGCGTCCCAGAAGACTGTAACCATGACTTTACCGGCTGAGGGTATGGCTTTAAACTTTTTCTTGGTATGGGAGTGGGTGTGGCGCCACTCCATTGATTGCCGTTTTGTTTCAGGTTCGAAGTGATGAACCCATGTTTCATCGCCTGTAACAATCTTTGACAAGAAATTGTCACCCTCAGCCACATGACGAGCAAGCAATTCCGCACAGATGGTTCTCCTTTGCTCTTTATGGTGTTCGGTTAGACAACGAGGGATCCAGCGGGAACAAACCTTTGAATATCCCAACTGGTGAACAATTGTGACACCACTACCAACAGAGATGTCAAGTTGAGCACTGAGTTGTTTGATGGTGATCCGTCGATCATCTCGAACGAGTGTGTTCGCACGCTCCGCCATTGCAGGAGTCACAGCTGTGCACGGCCGGCCCGGACGCGTGAGATCAGACAGTCTTGCTTGACCTTGCGGCGATGATGACACACGCTTTGCCCAACGACTCACCGTGCTTTTGTCCACTGCCAGATCACCGTAGACATTCTGCAAGCGCCTATGAATATCTGATATGCCCTGGTTTTCCGCCAAAAGAAACTCGATCACTGCCTGTTGTTTGCAACGCACATCCGTTACAGACGCCATTTTAACAGCTCCGTACAGCGTTGCCACCTGTCGGAAGTCAATGAAACTATACGAGACGAAGCGGGAATGTTTGAAAATATTCCACAAGAAATTTCCGGTTTTTTCAACCAAAATTGGCCGAGAAAAAAAATGTGTTGCATTACTTATTGAACTGCCCTCGTAAGTTCAGCCACAGTTTGCCACCTGTCCTGTTTTACCAGTCTATCCAGCCTACGGCGTAATCTGCCCAACCCCAAAACGCCTGAACGTGGTTTCACCTTGCATTCTCCACGTGTTGAAGACAATACCACAGCACTCCTCAAAGACCCGACAACTCGTGCAATTTCCGAAATGCTCGTGCCGAGCCTCCGGGCAATCACAATCTGCCCTCAGTCAAACTTAGATACGTCGGGTGCCTTCCCCATTCTACACACGGACAGCATGCTCACTGATACCACATGCACCGAGCGTGTGACTGACAAACAGTTACTCCTGACTAGCAGTTTTTCCTCGCCAGGTGACGCTTCTATCGCCTGGACGGGTTTATATCGATAGTAGTTCGGGTGGTCATAACGTTCTGGCTGGTCCGTGTATGTGCAATGGTGCAAGTACAGTAACCAACCAGGTGTATGACATCTGCTACACTGATTTCAAACTGTAAATATTTAGAGTAGTACTAGCAGGTATTGTCAAGCATCATATCTAGATCATTGTTCACGCTCCCGAAAGACAAATGAAAGAATGTTCTGGTACCTGCTAACATGTATGTTGAGCTGGCCGCGAAATATTGACTCATCGGTCCGCGTAAGACGGAACAGTCAGCTTGTAACGCCTCTTCGTCATTAGAATGAGTCTGGGTGAGCTCATCACGGAAGCAGAAGACACCGAGTAAGGTCACGTTTCCACATCTGAGCCGGTGACATCTGCCTTGGTTCCGCTGTTAAGCTGAAAAGAACTGAGAATGCATGAAACAGTCGCAAAGAAGCAATCCACGCCGCTCAATACATTTCATTGCACTGTAAACTGTGTGTACAGAATTTTGTACTGCCACTCGTCACAGTCATGTACTTAATTATTTAAACAACAACAAGACCTACATTCACCAGTGTGCACCTACAACGAGAAAACGATGGCTAATTAACGACGAACGGCGAAGAGCAGGCCGCAACAATATTTTGAGACCATGCCAGTCATTCGCAACATGTTAAGAAGATGTGTGAACCAAACACTTTTTCAAGGGTTTCATCTTTGTAATGATGTTGGAGACAATAATTTCGAGCATTCACTCAACAAACTGATATTTGGCAAAACAAGAGTATTTAAAATTTTGTTTCTGTTTTATGTGTCATCAATGTCTCAGATTACAGCTGTTCATCTACTAGTGACAAGAAAAATTCACTCATACGCTCTGTACCTAAGATAAAATTAAAATACGTGTCCTTTTCAGCTTTCATTTTTAAAATCACATTAGCTCGTGCAGACTATCCTTCTGTACCCCTCATTCCGCCTCAGCTACACTATGTCGGCAATTGCTGCGCAAACATGTTCTCCTCGTACGCGTACACCAACATTACTCTACCACGCAAACATAGGGATTACACTCAAGACGTTCCCTGCGCGGGGGTCCACCTGGGGCCGAACCGCACAATAACCCTGGGTTCGATGTGGAGCGGCGGAGGGGTGAAGTGGACTGCGGTAGCCGTCGTGGAGTTGTGGACCACTGCGGCTGCGGCGAGGACGGAGCCTCTCCGTAGTTTCTAGATCCCCGGTTAACATCCAATACAATACAATCCTTCTGCAGAGCTGTTTCTGTAGTGCAGCGGGCATGGATGTGTGTGATGTTCTTAGGTTAGTTAGGTTTAAGTAGTTCTAAGTTCTAGGGGACTGATGACCACAGATGTTAAGTCCCATAGTGCTCAGAGCCATTTGAACCATTTTGTAGTGCAGCTTTTCAACTCAACATATTAATAGATTTACGGCGCATCCATCTTGGATGAACAAAAGTCGGCAGTAAAATCACAGTATAATCATTTCTAACAAAACAAGTGACGAAAACTGAAGGTTGCCTGTTGTTGACTGTTCGGATTAAACAGCTACCTTGAGATACACTGCGGTGACAAAATCCATGGGATGCGATATGCACATATACAGATGGCGGTAGTGCGGCGCACCAAGTTATAAAAAGGGAGTGCATTGGCGGAGCTGTCATTTGTAAACAGATGATTCATCTGGAAAGGTTTCCGACATGGGAATTAACAGACACTGAGTGCGGAATGGTAGTTGGAGCTAGAGGCATGGGACGTCGTTAGGGAATTCCGAATTGCGAGATCCTCAGTGTCAAGAGTGTGGAGACAATACTAAATGTGAGGCATTGCCTCTTGAAAGGTGGCTACACTGAGCCACAGCGCCAGAGATCGCGCTAGAGAGCATTGTTCCGCCGCCTCCACTGGCAGTGATTATTGAGATGTCGTAGTAGTCAGTGGTTGTTGAGAACTCGTAGTAGTCAGTGCTTGTTAAGAACTCGTAGCAGAGAGTGTTTGTTGAGATGTGCTAGTAGGGAGTGCTTGCTGAGATGTGATACTGAAAAGTTCTTGTTGAGATGTGGTAATAGCGAGTCGGTGTGGAGATATATTGTAATGATTAGAGTGATTTTGGTCAATATATGAAGGTAACGAAACTTGATTTATTTTTCATTATTTAATGTCGTAAATAATGCTTCATTACAGGTTCAGTCAACAAAGCATCTGGCTTGTGTTCTGGGATTTGAGTGTAATTCTGGTTCTCTTGAGTAATTATGGTATTTCTATTTCCTTTAATTAATTCAGTATAAATGATATTTAAAATTTCTTGTGTTATTGAAGAAGAACCGTGCCAGATGCGTACATTGAGTCATACTTCCACACACAGAACAGTTACACTTGTGCTTTGGTTTCGTAGGTTTTATAGTTGCTGGGGACTTAATTAATTAATTGTGTTAATGAAAATTTCCATTTCATTCTTTGTTGTTGTTCTATGCAGTCAGATAGCGTAATAATACTAGTCAGGGCCAACCGTTTACGAGACATAGCGTAATCGGACATACAGCTACCAAAAATTAAAATTATTTTCATTTCATTTAAATAAGCCCCCATGCACGTGGCGACCGCTGCTTCGGATCGTCCCTTGGAATTCTTCTGATTGTAAAAATAGTAGACAGTAGTATTGTTGTAGTAATTTGTAGTTTAGTAATTGTAGTCTATATTGCATGTGTAGATTTGGTAATTGTCATTCTTCCAATGGTATTTTTTTTGCAAAATTTCATTTCTGTTGTCTTGTCTACGGGTTTGACAATTAGTGCAATTATTTCAATTGTTCGATTAATCGTGTTTGAGGGAGACATTTCGTGTGAATGGTATTGTTGGAGATAAAGTGTCATTGTGTGTAATTTTCATATAGTGACGAGTTTTGTACATTTTGTAAATGATTACGCGATCGATGAAAAAGGCAAAAGTGATGGATAGTCAGAATGACGAAATTGTTGACATGGCGAACTCGCCAACACAGGAGAACAGTATGATGAATAATGAAGTGGAAAACAATGTAATAAGTCGGGAAAATAGTCCGGAACCATTTCAAAATTTTTCTCAATTAGAAAATTCACAGAATACGACATTAACGATAGAAGATTCTGAAATAGTATCGAACACAGATAGCTTTATGGCTATGCAGAAGGAAGTTAGTTTTGCGGGAAATGTTAGGGGCGAAAAGAATTTTGAACCATTTAATATGGAGCAGTTGATGGGTGCAATATTAAATTTGGGATCACAGTTACGATCTGAATTAAAAACAGATAGGGGAACAATGGAGCAGTTTCGATCTGAATTTAAAACAGAGATAGGAACAATTAAAACAGAGATGGGAACTTTACGATCTGAATTAAAAACTGATATGGGAACAATGGAAACACGGTTTGGATCTGAATTAAAAACACAGATGGGAACAATGGAAACACGGTTAAACTCACGAATAGGGACATGTTTCAAAAACATGAAAGATGAATTAAAGAAAGAAATCAGAGAAGAAGTACAACCGATTTTGAATGCTCACAATAATAGATTAATTGCAGTAGAGATTAGACAAAGGGAACAGGATAGAGAACAGGAGGAAAGAGATCGCGTGATAGTGCAGAAATTTTCAGAGTTAAATTTACAATGTGCACACGATAAGGAAGAAATATTTGAGAGAATCGAGGAATCCGTACCAAATGACAAAATAAATAATCTAACACAACAATATGAACAGTTAACTACCAAATGTGTCAACACTGAAACCCGAGTCGCGACACTTACGGAAGACGTAAATAAACAGAAAGAAAAAAATAGGTGACTTATCGGAAAGAGTTGAGGAGATTTCAGATAAATTGACAAGTCTTAGTTTACATGGGGACAGAGATTCGGATGATACAGCTCCATTACCATTTGCAGAAACCGAAGAGTACCAGAACATAAATAAGCATGTTGAAAATCAGGATAAATTTAATGAACGCGTGAAAAGGGAAGTTGAGGCATTACGAAAGCAAGTCAAACAAATTGAAGGGGAAATTGTAGGAAAAGACAGCGAAAGAAATTTGGAATCACAGATAGCAGAGGGGTTTGAAGAAAATAATTTGTTTCATTTACGGGATGCAACAAGAGAGCGCCAGGCGCGCGAACTTGACAATAATCGACATTCAAACTGGGGCAGACGCGGTAGGTCTTTGTCGCCACGAGGCGAAAACTTTGACTATAAACACTTTTTGACTGTTCGGAAATTTAAGATCTGCCGCAATTCTAAAAATGACATACATCCATGTGCATGGTTAGATCAATTTATGTATGCACTCCCACCAAATTGGCCACTAAGTCACAAACTGGAATTTATGTGTGGATATTTAGAAAACGAACCGGCGACGCGTATGCGTGCACTCATTAGAGATTGTAATAATCTGAATGATTTTTATCATGCATTTCTATCGGCATATTGGTCCGAAAACACGAAAGACAGAGTCAAACACAGTCTTATTATGCAGCGTAATTTCAAACAGTCTGAGTTCCGCACGCCAGCAGAATATTTTGAAGACATGATTCGAAAGAATCAGTTCCTTTCCAACCCTTACAGCCCGACTGAATTAATTCGCATTTGTTTAACTAAGCTGCCACAATCCATAAGACAAATTGCTTTAGCCGGAAGATGTAAAGACGACATTGAGACTTTTAAGACTTTGCTACAAGAACTTGAGTATGACAACGACGACGGGACTTCTTGTAATTTTTTCAGTAGCAGTAATTACATTTTCAGAGAAAAGGGATAGTGATCGGAACGGGCGTTATATGGGTAACTTTGAGAATGACAGACGTAACAGACAGGACAATAGATATCAGCCTTATGACAATAACAGACGTTCTAACAGAAATTACACAGACAATTATAATAACGGTAATTCGTACCGGAATGATCAATCATACGGAAACAGTAATCGGTATCATCAAGACAGAAATTATTCATACAATAATAGAAACTCTTACTACAGAAATAACCAGGGTAGTAGGTCTAACAATAATTTCAGAAGTGACAGTCGAAATTATACAAGAAGTAGTTATGCAGACAGACAGGAAAACAGAAATTTTAATAACAGACACAACCAAGAATTTGCATCTAACAGACAGGAAGGACCTAATTGGCATCCTCCGCGTGACAGAAATTCAGAGAGACAAGTGGAAATAGTAGAAATTGATCCGCGAAATGACGGGAATAATCAAAGACGTGACGCAAACAATCGACCATGATTTGCAGCTTCGGCTTCTAGCAGCAATATAGACGGTTCAGAAAGTAATGACACTACAACTTTACACTACGTACGCCTGGAAGATATGAGAGACATTTTGCTAGGCGAAAAGGAAAATAATGTAGACGCATTTTTACATCCTGTTATTGAAGTATGTGTGGGTAAGAATAAGTTCACTGCAGTTTTAGATTCTGGGAACCCATTGAACGTCATTAGTGAATCAGTTTTTCGTATATGTGAAAGAACTATTGCCTGTCCTGTGTTACCTATTTCTAAAACTACAATTCGAGGAGCGATTTCTGGAAAAGGTGTGGAAGTTAAACAACAGACCAACCTAAATTTCATTTGTCAAGGATACGAATTGTCTGCTAATTTTATTATTGTTCCATTACTCAGTACACAGATTATATTAGGTATGGAGTTTCTTAACACACATAAGGCAATTTTGAACTTTAAAGAAGGAAGTGTGAATTTGACTGTTGCCGGAATGCCGAAATGTTTGAAATTTTTCGAGTGTTTAGCAAGATCTGAATCAGATACAAAATGTTTAAGGTTTCTTACTTCTGATGTTTTCGTTGAGCATTATGACGACAGTGTGTTTATTCATGACAATGACAATAGATACAGAGACGCGATGGAGGATGTAATTAGTAGCGAAGAATTAATTAATGAAAAGGTTAAGAAAGCTGAAGTGCCAGATGACGTTGCAAGAGAAGAGCTGCACCACATTTTGACTTCACATGCTACAGTGTTTAGTCATCACACAGGAACTATACAAGGCCTACAATATCTATTTAAAGTTAAAGAACACACACCATTTCGAGGAAAAACGTACGCTATTCCTTTGGCTTACAGAGACAAGGTTAAGAATGACCTTCAATACATGTTAGATCAGGGCATTATTGAGCCAGCAGTCAGCCCTTATACCAGCCCATTACACGTTGTTCTTAAAAAGGATGGGTCAATTCGTTTGGTTCTGGATTCCAGACAGATAAATAATATTATTATTCCTGAAACTGACCGTCCACAAAATTTAGATGAACTTCTTCAACATTTCCATGGAATTAAAGTTTTATCCACGATTGATATGCGCGCAAGTTTTTGGCAAATAGAACTCCACCCTGATTGTAGAAAATATACTGCCTTTTTAGCCTTTGGTAACTGTTACCAGTTTCGGAAATTACCGTTTGGACTTACTGTATCTTCTGCAGCATTCATTCGTAGTTTAAATGAAATTTTACCTGTTTATCTTCGTGACAATATTACTTCATATGTTGATGATATTCTTATTGCTAAACGTTCTTGGAGTGAGCATAACAAAATTTTTGATTCATTATTACGTATTTTTGCACGAGTTGGCATGACAGTGAACTTGGAAAAATGTGAATTTGGTCGTTCTCAGGTGAAATTTCTCGGTCACATTATTTCTACAGAAGGTATTCTTCCTGATCCAGAGAAACTGGACGCTATTCGTAATTATGCTGTTCCTACCACAAAACGTGATGTTCGTAGTTTCCTTGGTGTCTGTAATTTTCTTCGACGCTTTGTTAAATTGGACGATTTGGCCACACCTCGTTTACACATTTCAGTTATGCGCACTTTGGTCCCAGAAAATGCTTTCACAAATTGCGAGAAAATTGCTACTTCAGTAATATGGAAAAACGTATTCGATCTGTTCTTGCCAAATGCAAATTATGTCAAAAGGCTAAGCCGCCAACTGTTTCTCACAGAGCACCGTTGTTTTCTATCATTCCAGCGAAATTAAAGGACATGGCTGCAGTCGATTTGTTCGGTCCAGTGGTTCGTTCTACTAATGGTTTTGCGTACATTTTGGTAGCAGTGGAATTGACATCAAAATATGTGTGTTTTACACCTTTACGCAAAGCAACAGCTCGTTCAGTATCTAATGCTTTCATCAAACATTTTCTTAAAGAAGTGGGTCATGTTGATAAGGTTATCTCAGATAATGGATCACAGTTTCGCTCTAAAATTTGGCTTCGTACTCTACGGCGTCGTAAGATTAAACCAATTTTTATATCACTTTTTCACCCTCAATCTAATGCTTCAGAGAGATGGATGAAGGAAATCAATAAATTGTGCCGTCTTTATTGTCATCAGAATCACAGAACTTGGGATCAGTATCTTCATATTTTTCAAAAAATTCTGAATGAACTTCCTAATGATTCAACTTCTTTACCGCCTCTATTGATATTAAAAAATAAAGTACCAACAAATCGCATTTCTGAAATCGTTCCTTTTCCGCCTTCACGGAAACTGCGGCATTCTGAAGTTGTCAACCTGGCTCTACGAAATATTGCATCTGCGGCTGCTAGAAGAGAGAAATCAGCTAAACGTCCTGGTCGTTTAAAAATTTTGTCAGTTGGTCAAAAGGTATTAATTAAGTCCCACCGTTTGTCTCACAAAGGAAAGGGATTGTGTCGCAAATGTTTTCTGCTATATAACGGTCCATATAGGGTTCGCAAAATTATTCATGATAACACTGTTGAAGTAGAAACTCTAAAATCACGACGCTCTAAAGGAATACATCACATATCGAACGTAAAAATTTTTGTGGAATGACATACTTTAGAGAAACTAACAGCTACATGTAAACATGCGGAGAATACAAGGATACCGCGCCGTGTTCCGGCGGCGGCGCGTACTCAAAGCAACAGTGAAGTCTGCGCGCCGCACAAGGCTGTCGTTGACCGCAAACAATCACTTCCTACGTCACGCGCCTACAGCTGATCGAGCGCTCAGTGCGAATGCACTGACAGACGTAAACAAATACACAGTCTAATTTCTCGGATTAAATTCAGTATAAAGCTATAGTGACTTGATGAATTATGTTATTAACGTTCAGTATTTTTCAGGATACGGTTGTATAAAGTATTTAAGACCTTCAGGTAAATTCTGTGTGTGTCCGACTTTAAGAGGACTTGCTATCGAGAAAATTTCAGGAAGAATGTAATTTCGAAGAAAAAAGTAATAAACTGAAAAAGGTAACTGTTAACTGAGTTTATTTTTCAGGTAACGTAATTCCACTTAGGTACGTATTTTAGATGTAATTTGCAGCTCGCGATTACGTGACTCATACTTAGTGCTAAATTTCATGTTCTATGAATTTACTTGTGAAGCGACGTGCTTGTGTACATTTACTGATTTTGACAATTATTGATTAATGAACAGTGTTATTACTTGTGTATATTATGCATCGCTTGGCTGCACTGCTTTTTCACTAATGTCATTTTTTTTATTATGTGCCTGCTGTGCTTATTTATTTAAATTGTAATTGTCAACTGATTAATTGTGCTGACTGTGGTTATGTATGTAAGTTATACTTTGTGATTTATCTGCTTGCGCCTTCATGTTTACTTATTAAGATTACGTATGAACATTTATTTGCTTATGCTGATATGATGATAATGGCCTGTTTATTATGTAAGATACATATTTGCTGCTTTGCGTATGGATTGTATATTAACACATTTCCTTTTGTTGTCATAACTACTCTTTAATTTGGTGTATAGAAATAAATGCTGATATACTGTGTGCGAACATGGAGTTTAGGTCACACTATGGTATTAATTATAGATTGTTCGCTTGGCAGAGCCTTGTTGTAGGAATTGTGTTGCATCCACTTGTTGACATTCTGTTCTCTACTGGTATATTTACTCGCTATTGCATGTTTTGCTTACGCTCAGTGCCTGATATTTTTAAGATAAGAAAATGAACTGCTATAATTCTACGAACGACATTGGTACAAGAAACTGCATAGAAGTCACATGAGCTGGAGGTTTTTAGGAAGCTGTATAAATTTATGCTAATAGGAAGGAAGCTAACGACATGACATACCAACACTAGGTTAGACCATTGACAGTTATTACACTGCATTTTTCGTGAGTAATTGAAATAGGAAGTGACACTTGACACAAGAAATACTCCACATGTTTGCTTCTGTTTGCCATAATTCTTGAAGTGGTGTACACACTGTGAAATATTATGATCATTAACACTTCGTAATCGTACTTACTTACTGAAAGTTATTCAAACTAAAGGCTGTTAGAGGTCATGTATGCATTTCTTTTATTTAATGATGGACAAGGAACCCAAATGTATCTTATAATTTATAATGAGTAGAAAATTTGGGTCAGATGGATTACACAGAGGTTGTGTGTGGACACTGTGTCTTCGGATTGTATGGGATGCTGAATTGAAGTTTGCACTAGGATTTTGTCTGTACTTGTTCGAGGAGACTGACTAGAGGAAAGAGTTGTTATGGAAGTGAAATGATATTGGTGCTGAGGTTTATATATATCGACGTATTGAAGAGGTATGATTGAGGTATTGAGATTATGTGAAGTTGATGATTATTGCAGTTTTCGTGGACAAGAGGTATTGATGATCGACGTATTGAAGAGGTATTATTGAAGTATTGAGATTATGTGATGCTGATGATTATTGGAGTTTTGGTGGTTAAGAGGTGAAGTAAGTGAGGAGCATATTTTTTTTTTCGTTGGTCTATATGGAACAAGGAGGATAAAGATGGCAGACTAGAACACTAAAGTAGCAGGAAGATTGTCTACACACACACTTTGTTAAATCACTAAGCAGTATATACTTTTTTTTTTTGGAGAGAGGAAGCGTTTGCATATTTGGCACACTGACTGTTGTTCAGCAACCGTACATTTGATTTGGCTTGGTAAACATTGGTCTTGACATGATGACTATGACGTTGACTAACTATTATTGACTGTTATACATTGCTGCCACTAATACTTGATACACATGATGAACATAAAATTTTGACAGAATTGCATTTACACAGTTAACACTATTCAATTACACAGTAGCACTAATGTGGATGAAAGATGAGTGAGTGTGTTTTGTGTGTTTTCCTTTTATAATCCCAGAGAAGTGATCCCAACCTATCTCCTAAATATTATTTTACTTGTTTGTTGTGGCTTGCACTGACACCCATAAATATTATAGGTTTACTGGTATTTGTGTATTGTAATAGTTAATTGGACAATTATCTGATATCATTTGTGTGTTTGTTATGATTTGTATGTTTAGTGTAAAAGCATTGTATGTGTATTCAAACTATTGTTCATGCCTGAACTGTCTGATTAGTGATGGTGCTGCACTTATCAACATGATGTGTGACATTTAGTCATGTTTAATTTCTGCTGATGAACTGTGTGATTAGTGATAGGGAATATTATGGACTGTTATTTGCACTTTTTCTACATGATTGGTGCCACTAGAACATGTTTAATTTCTGCTGATGAACAGTGTGATTAGTGAAAGTGAATATTATGGACTGCGGTCTGCACCTATTCAACATTGCTGGGTGCCACTGATGGACTGCTTCTACTGAAAAGATGTCACCTGTTGCTGTGTGCACCTGCTCAACATTGCTGGTGCCACTAATGGAACTGCTTATACTGAAATGGTGTTACTTGTTGGTGTCTGCACCTATTCAACATTACTGGGTGCCACTGATGGACTCCTTCTACTGAAATGATGTCACTTGTTGATATCTGCACCTGTTCAACATTGCTGGTGCCACCGATGGACTGCTTCTACTGAAAAGATGTTACTTGTTGATGTCTGCACCTGCTCAACATTGCTGGGTGCCACTGATGGACTGCTTAACTGAAAAGATGTCACCTGTTGGTGTCTGCACCTGCTCAACATTGCTGGGTGCCACTGATGGACTGCTTCTACCGAAATGATGTCACTTGTTGGTGTCGGCACCTGCTCAACATTGCTGGGTGCCACTGATGGACTGCTTCTACTGAAAAGATGTCACCTGTTGCTGTGTGCACCTGCTCAACATTGCTGGTGCCACTAATGGAACTGCTTATACTGAAATGGTGTTACTTGTTGGTGTCTGCACCTATTCAACATTACTGGGTGCCACTGATGGACTGTTTCTACTGAAAAAATGTCACTTGTTGGTATTTGCACCTCTTGACCATTGCTGGGTGCTACTGCTGGAACTGTCAACTACTTGTTTCTTGGGCTATGGAAAGCGTTTATGTGAATATTTGTATAAACTGATTTTTTGTGTATTACTGTTTGTGAAAAGTTATGAGACTCTTACCTGCACATATTCGTCATTGCTGACGCTATTGATTGAACTGTTTAACCACATAATACTTGTGTAAACTGTTATGTAAAGTCACATGTATGAAAGAATTTGTTTTGCTTACTGTATTTTATATATTAAGTTATTGAAAGGTCAGTGCAAAGCCAAAATTTTATCTAGTTATATGATATTTACGCATGAATATTATCTTTTATTTTTGTCTGTATTTTTTTTGACGAATTTGGTGGTATTTTCACCACCAATGCTGGCAAAAATACCATCAAATTCTAGCCCGTGGAGGAAGGGCATCTGCAAGGTGGCTACACTGAGCCACAGCGCCAGAGATCGCGCTAGAGAGCATTGTTCCGCCGCCTCCACTGGCAGTGAGTATTGAGATGTCGTAGTAGTCAGTGGTTGTTGAGAACTCGTAGTAGTCAGTGCTTGTTAAACACTCGTAGCAGAGAGTGTTTGTTGAGATGTGCTAGTAGGGGGTGCTTGCTGAGATGTGATACTGAAAAGTTCTTGTTGAGATGTGGTAATAGCGAGTCGGTGTGGAGATATATTGTAATGATTAGAGTGATTTTGGTCAATATATGAAGGTAACGAAACTTGATTTATTTTTCATTATTTAATGTCGTAAATAATGCTTCATTACAGGTTCAGTCAACAAAGCATCTGGCTTGTGTTCTGGGATTAGAGTGTAATTCTGGTTCTCTTGAGTAATTATGGTATTTCTATTTCCTTTAATTAATTCAGTATAAATGATATTTAAAATTTCTTGTGTTATTGAAAAAGAACCGTTACACTTGTGCTTTGGTTTCGTAGGTTTTATAGTTGCTGGGGACTTAATTAATTAATTGTGTTAATGAAAATTTCCATTTCATTCTTTGTTGTTGTTCTATGCAGTCAGATAGCGTAATAATACTAGTCAGGGCCAACCGTTTACGAGACATAGCGTAATCGGACATACAGCTACCAAAAATTAAAATTATTTTCATTTCATTTAATTAAGCCCCCATGCACTCTCATCACGGACAACACAGTGGCCGACGGCTTTCAGTTCACGACCGAGAGTGGTGGCGTTTGTGTACAATTGTCAGTGTTAACAGAGAAGCACTGCTTCGTGAAATAACAGTAGAAATCAGTGCGAGATGTACAACAAACGTATCTGTTAGGACAGTGGGGCGAAATTCGGCATGAATGGGCTGTGGCAACAGACGACCGATACGAGGTCTTTCCTAACAAAACGACGACGCCTGCAGCGTCTCAGAAGATTGGAAAACCATGGACTCATCATATAAGTCCCGGTATCAGCTGGTAAGAGCTGATGGTGGGGTTCGACTGTAGCGTAAACCCCATCAGGCCATGGACCCAAGTTTTCAACAAGGCACTGTGCAAGTTGGTGGTGGCCTCATAATGGTGTGTGTGTTTACATGAAATGGAGTGGGTCCTCTGGTCCAACTGAGCCGATCATTTACTGGAAATGGTTATGATCGACTACTTGCGGACTTCATGTTCCCAAACGACGAAATTTTTACGAATGAAAGTGCGCCCCGTCACTGGGCCATAGTTGTTCGTAACTGGTTTGAAGAACGTTCTGGACACTTCGGGAGAGTGATTTAGCCACCTAGATAGCCCGACATCAATCCCATATTTGAGACTTAATCGAGAGATCGGTTCGTGCACAAAATCTGAGCGGCAACACTTTCGTAATTATGGGCGGCTACAGAGGCAGCATGGCTTAATATGTCTGCAGGGGACTTCCGAGCACTTGTTGAGTCCATGCCACATCGACTTGCGGCACTACTCCGGCCAAAAGGAGGTCCGACACGATATTAGGCGGTCTCCCATGACGTTTGTCACCTCAGTGTAATGTAACTAGTATATTTGCTCGTTAGTACGAAACTATTAGCAGTGGTAAGTTAGATTTAGAACGAATATCACGCGCTTGTTACTGGTTGGCTGGCTTGTATGCTCAATCATCGAACAAACGCAAAGATGGCTGACATAGTGTTTAGTGTATCTGGGATTGTAAAACAGTTAAGATTCTTAGATGCCAGGAAGGCATCTGGCCCAGACGATATACCCATAAGATTATATGTTGACTATGCTACAAGTACAGCACCATTCTTATCCATCATCTATCAGAGATCATTGGAACAGCGGAAAGTTCCATGGGACTGGAAGAAGGCCCAGGTCATAGCAATCTATAAAAAGGGTAGAAAATCGGATGCACATAATTACCGGCCAATTTCACTGACAATTTGTTGTAGAATCGTGGAACACTTTCTCTGTTCAGACATAATGACCTTTCTAGACTCTGAGAAGCTCATTTGCAGAAACCAGCACGGTTTTACGAAACAGCTGTCATGCGAGACACAGCTGGCCCTCTTTGTGCTTGATATACAACAGGCTCTAGATACCGGCTCCCAGATTGATGCCATATTTCTCGACTTTCGAAAGGCCTTCGACTCTGTTCCGCACTGTCGCTTGCTCCAAAAAGTGCGCGTATACGGTCTAACCGATGACATATGCGGTTGGATAGAAAGTTTTCTAACAGACAGAGCAGTATGTCGTCCTGAATGGGGCGACTTCAACAGAAACAAGCGTAACTTCAGATGTGCCCCAGGGCAGCGTAATAGGTCCGCTGCTTTTTACGACTTACATAAACTATCTGGTTGATGGTATTGACAGCGGCATTAGACTGTTTGCCGAATATGCTGTTGTCTACAGGAAAGTAGTGTCACACGAAATTTTTGACCAAATCTGTTGTGTCTAGACAAGACAGCCTAGACACAATGAGAGGAAGCCGAAAGGCACGCGCTTAAACTCACGCAGGCTGGCGTGAGGTCTGAAACAGGATACGTAATGAATGCTATAAAGAAAAGTACGTAGCTTCTGGAATACTTAACTTTAATCCACATTTGTAGAACATCGCTCTTGATGATACATTAATAGAATCTCAATTGAATACGACGCCTTGCTAGGTCGTAGCAAATGTAGCTGAAGGCTATGCTAACTATCGTCTCGGCAAATGAGAGCGTATTGTCAGTGAACCTTTCCTTGCAAAGTCGGCTGTACAACTGGGGCGAGCCCGCAGCTCGTGGTCGTGCGGTAGCGTTCTCGCTTCCCACGCCCGGGTTCCCGGGTTCGATTCCCGGCGGGGTCAGGGATTTTCTCTGCCTCGTGATGGCTGGGTGTTGTGTGATGTCCTTAGGTTAGTTAGGTTTAAGTAGTTCTAAGTTCTAGGGGACTGATGACCATAGATGTTAAGTCCCATAGTGCTCAGAGCCATTTGAACCATTTGAAGTGGGGCGAGTGCCAGGACGTCTCTCTAGACCTGCCGTGTGGTGGCGCTCGGTCTGCAATTACTGACAGTGGCGACACGTGGGTCCGACGTATACTAATGGACCGCGGCCGATTTAAAGGCTACCACCTAGCAAGTGTGGTGTCTGGCGGTGACACCACAAAATCAATGAGGATTTGCAGAAAATAAATGCGTGGCAGTTATCTCTCAATATTAGTAAGTGTATCTTACTGCATATAACAAGGCGAAAATCTCCATTAATGTACGAGTACAAAGTAAATGCCTAGTCTTTGGAAGCGGTAACATCCGTCAAGTACATGGGTGCGACTATTCGAAATGATCTCAAATGTAATGATCAGATTACATAAGTAACGGGCAAGGCGAACTCTACATTGCGTTTTATTGGTAGAATCCTGAAGCGATGCAGTCCTTCAACAGTGGAAATAGCTTACAATACGTTAGTTCGTCCAGTCTTAGAGTACTGTTGGTCTATATGGGACCCTTACCAGTTGGGTCTGATTCAAGAGATTGAGAAGGTCCAAAGAAGAACGGCAAGATTCGTGAATGGTACATTTAGCCATCGCGAGAGCGTTACTAATCTCATAGAAAGTTTGAAATGGGACACACTTGCAGATAAACGACGCGCTAAACGGAGGGGTTTGCTCACTAAATTCCGAAATCCGATCTTCGCCGAGGATGTAGAGCATATATTATTACCACCAACTTTCAAATCGCTCAATGATCACCATTCAAAGATAAGGGAAATCAGTACTGAGGCGTTCAGAGAGTCGTTTTTCCTTCGTGCGATCCGCGAGTGGAACAGAAGGGGGAAATTTGACTTTGGCGCGAATTGTGCCCTCCACCTCAGACCGCTTGGTGGCCAGGGGAGTATGCATGTAGATTTATTACCGTGAGTCCACAACGGTGCAAGTCCGAAGTATGGTTATTGTACAAATTTTGCTCCACTCGGTACCTACCTTGCTCTGATCCTATTATGTTTCTTGGGAACTTGTAGCATGTTTGTCTATTATAGTATTCTTACTCGCATAAGTATTACTGTCAAATGATTAGGTGACGCCTGAATGAATGTGCACTTCCTAATTCTGTTTATCCTTTCCACGAATTTTTACTGCATTCTGTTAAATTGTGTCGTAATTACAGAGTCGCCTCTTACTGTTATTTCAATTTATGTCTGTTTGCATTTGTGCAAAAGCGTTACTGTGGGTAATCACAATTTTCCACTGCTAATATTATGGTAATATTGTTCAAGCTTTCACGGTATTTAGTTTTTTTGCGGACGTGGCGGAGTCGCCCTATTCGATTATTCCATTATCACTGCTGCGCTAAATCTGATTGTGGTCAGATTAAATTATTAGGCCCAATTAGCAACCTGACTGACGTATTTGCGTGTCTCTTCACTGGAAATTTAGTTAAACAGACACACAGCTAATGAGAACGGTTCACGGCACGCCGAATTTATTATGAGGTGTTTATTGGCTTACAAAAGGTCGAGATTCCCGTTAGCGAAATTAGACGGCCGTATATCGACGTAGACGCAAAATCAGAAGTGGTTTTCATGAATATAGAATTGTTTCCCTATTGGACAACTCTTCTCACATGTTTCCCTTTTATAGTTAGTTAATTTATGAGAATACTGTATTTACAGTGTACGTAATTTTTTTTCTTTTTTTATGGTGGGCAACAGAGTAGTCAGAATAATGTTGACAGACACATTACTTGTTGTACTTTGCAAGACGTAATAATTATTACATATGTAACAAAAATGGGTAATCGACTTAATTTTATTAGTAGAGCTAACCATGTTAATAAATGGTAACCTATAACAGTTTTGTGCGAAATTGTAGTAATTGAATATGTTAGTTAAAATTGATGTAACTCAACGAACAACTTAATAAAAAATTAAATTAATTTAGTATCCAACTCAAAATTCATAAACTTGATTGATTTTACCTTGCCCTATATTCTTATTCAAGCACTAAAATGGTTCATAACCGATGAAAATATGGATGAAAAAATAATGTCAATATTGTTCTGTGACATTAAATTTTGAATCCAAAGACGTGCTCCTGTAATCCAGCTACTTGGAAGCCAGGTTTTGTGGATGGTCTGAGGCCGGGAGCCCTGATGCTCAGTTTCCCATGTCGATCCGGCGTCCGCACTAAGCCTGCCATCAATATGGTGACCCTTGAGGAATCGTGGGTCACCAGGTTGGCTAAGGAGGGGCGTACTGAGCCAGTACTGATCTAGACCATGGTTCGTGGAACCTCATGTTCATTAACCTATAGGAAAATGCTATGTAAATACAAACTATTTGTGTAAAATTGTAAACAAAAGCAACATAACACATGTCCAACAGTATTGAGAATCAAGTACAAAACTTCCTGAAGTTCTCAGCCAACGAAAAAAAAAAAAATAATAAAAATACAGCTGATAATACGCTAGCACAAGTACCACACAATGGCGAACTGCAAGTTCACTATTTTCACAATTATAATGCACTATTTATTACGCGAAAATTTGCACTCCTTTGATTTTGTGATTTGCACTGAATAATAGGCGTGTACTGTTACAGAAATTACCACAATAATAATGGGAACTGAATTAGACCCAATATGAACTTGGTGATGGGCTTTGTTGGTGCAGTACGTAATAACCGTGACGGTCAAATTCCGTGACTACAGTTTATCAGTGGTACCTATTTGCAACACCAAATAGGCTTTAAATAGTGGTTCAATACAGTCTGACTTTACTTACAAGCACTTCGAAATCTGTATTACTGCTGGAATTTTGGCCAAACGGATACAGTAAATCATTCTTCTAGCCTATATAGTCGTATAATAACTGAGTTAGGGCTTAGGAGTAATCATTAATTAATAAAGACAGGTGGATAAAAAAGGAAGTTTATTATTTAGTTAGGGACTAGAAGTAATCATTAATTAATAAAGACAGGTGGAGAAAAAAGGAAGTTTATTATTTTGATCCGTCCATCGCAGCTAATTTTTCAAGTCTTGTTCTCTTGTTTTTATTGATAAAACTTTAATATTGTTACCTTTCGATTTCAAGATGTACACGTAGTGAACACTCAGTACATGGGTAATTACGAATCACAAATGCACGTGCACTACCTGCACATCATAGTTCATACGAAACTGTTTTGTCAGTTTAGCTACATAATTACACAATAAAGTTTACAGATTATGCACAGTTACAGTCCTCGTAATATTCACTTTATAATGCCCTTCATACACTGTTTCAACTAGGAATATACGTTCCTCCGTTCGTGATTCCCGCGAAGCTGTCCTTTTCCATTCGGTTGTGCATCACAGTTCACAGTATATTGGGTGATAATCACTGTCTTCCTTTAGTCTGTATTAATCCACTTGGAACGTTATTTTCATCATTTTAGCAGCGTCGTTAGACACGAAAGCAACGAGCAGTCATGCGGTTCCAAAATGTTACCGCGTCCGACTCTGTAGTATCGATAGTTCATCCTCGACTCTTATACAAACTCTCACAACAAAGATCACTATTTCGTACATTGAAAGCAGGGAAGCGTAATAAGGGGAGGTGGCGCTACAGACTTACACTCTATACATTGCTTTCAAGTCTGCGCCGTCGTATTAGTAACCGCTAAACATTAGCAGACTGGTATTTGCAATTGCTCCTTCTTCGTAATTTCTGTCGTGTCCACGCAAAATTTGTTTTAAATAGCAAATGCTATAGTGCTTTCGTGAATAGCACAGTGTCGGGAAAGCATTTAAGCCGCATTTGGCCTCGTTAATGTAACTTTCTCTTTGTTACTAGTAGCGAGAAGTGAAAAAGGCTGCTTTGTAATACAGCATTATCCTTAGTACGGAATTCAGAGCGCTATTCGAATTGTTCCGATAGGAAATCTAAGGTCAAATTACAGAAATAATACCACTACAATAAAAGTAACCAGCGCAACCTAAATTCATGTAAACAAAAGAAAATATCTCTTAAACGAGTCCACTTACGAATGACATACATTTTAGACAATATTCAGAACTAATAATACATCTGTAAATTATGCAAGCAGTCGTTTTTTTTTATCAAAACACTTCTACCAGAGGCTAATGTTTAGAGCTACATAATGGCAGACGTCGGCTTCAGGTTTGTGACGTCACGACATCTCCCCTTATTATACCCCCAGGATTGAAAAGATAGTATAGAGATCACTGACCGATAAATCATTCTTTATCACAGGAATGGGCAACCTATGGTGACTTACGGGCGCTGTTCGCTTACTTAAGGTCGCGGATCACCTGGTCACGTGATGCGACAGCAGCGCTGCTAGTGCATTAAGTGAAAACTATAGCGTCCATGACGTTCATGTTTATGGGGTAACGCACCGATATGAAGGTATCTTTCCCAACACGCACGCCAACAACTTATGTCTGAAAACATGCGTTTTTGAGAGTACATTCATTTTCTGTTCACCCGAAATTCTTCCGCGGGCCGGATTGAAACCAGTTGACGTCCGAATGCGGCCAGCGCGCCACAGGTGTAACGGATGAATTTGCAGTTATTAAGAATATTGGCCCTAACAACTACAGAATAATAAAATAAAATTACAAAGCACAAAGAGAAAATGAAAAAAAGAACTATTTCAATAGGCTCCTCATAACTATATCGTTGGATACTGCATCATATTTTTAATTTTAGTACGTCGTTTCAGAAGCTTCCAGTTCACGCAAGATTTACTGTTGCAATAGTGCATATGGAGTACATGAAACCATAACATTTATGTATCAATAGCACAAGTGGTTCTGAGGTATCAGGTATCGACCCATCTTGAAACATCCATGTCAGCACGTGGTGTAGCCTCCATGAGCGGCAATGCAGGCACTGACTCTGGCTTCCAGTCGATCGTACAGATTGCCAATACTATCCTAGGATACATTACGTCACGCTGCTCAACCTGTTCACGTAGTACTGTAAGAGTTGTTGGCGGACAAGTCTCGTGAATCACTTCTCATTCCATCATATTCCAAACGTGTTCGACTGGAGACAAGTGCAGAGATCGTGCCGTACGGGGAAGTTGCTACACGTATTACAGAGCGCGTTGAGTTTCATGGGCAACACGTGGGCGAGCATTATCTTATTGGAACAACACACACCTTCTTTCAAGAATGACAAAAAACGGGTCTAACAACATTCTTCACTTACCGAGCGCTGCCCTCCAGAAACACCAAAGGTCTTCGAGAATTGTAGCTCATCGGATCCCAGACCTTAAGGACTGGAATGGAGGCAGTGAGTCTTGGGCGAGTGCACTTCTATGAGATAGCGCTCATCAGGTCAACTTCATACGTCGAAACGACCGTCACTTACATGCAGGCAGAGTCTGTTTTCATAGCTGAAGACCGAGGCACGTCATTTCATCTTCCAAGTGATCCTCTGACATCAGCAGTTGAGTCGTATCCGCCAGTGCTGTGGCGTCAATGGAAGACGGACTAGTGGCGTATGTGCCCGTAGTCCCACTGCTAAGCCGGCCGCTGTGGCCGTGCGGTTCTAGGCGCTTCAGTCTGGTTCGAATCCTGCCTCGGGCATGGATGTATGTGATGTCCTTAGGTTAGTTTCTCAGAACTGTTTGTGGCTAAGAGATCCAGCTTGTTATCACAACCATTTACACTATGCTTGCGGTCTTGAACTAACTGCCTAACTGCTCAAAATAATTTTTAGAAAAAGCATTTTGAACAAATTCGGATGACTATTTTTGCCCATAGCCGAGGCACAATACAAGTCGGTGGTTGGCAAAAATAATCATCCGAATTCGCTCGAAATGCTTCCCGCAAAAATTATTTTGAGCAGTTAGTTCAAGAGCGTACGTGTGCCAACATATCGAGGTCAGACTGAAGTCATCACCAACTATAATGTATGAGTTAGGTACCAACTCGAAATTAAACTCAAATTTTCCTTGAACCTTCAGCAACAATATCATCAGAGTCGGAGTGTCGGTAAAAGGAACCAATTATTAATTTATTCCAGATGTCAAGGCAACGGCCTTGCTGTAGGGGATACACCAGTTCCGTGAGATCACTGAAGTTAAGCGCTGTCGGGTGTTGCTGGGTGGGTGACCATCCAGGCCGCTATGGGCTGTTGCCATTTTTACGGGTGCACTCAGCCTCGTGATGCCAATTGAGGAGCTACTCGACCGAATAGTAGCGGCTCCGGTCACAGAAAACCATCATAATGACCAGGAGAGTGGTGTGCTGACCACACACCCCTCCTATCCACATCCTCAACTGACGATGACACGGTGGTCAGATGGTCCCGACGGGCCCGAAGATGGACTGCTTTCCAGATGTTGAGCATAACCTCTGCCCACAATAACTCATGGCAGCTATATACTTGTTTCACTATAAGATAAACTACTTCTAAAAACAACTACTGTGTCACCACCAACTGAATTTCATCCATCATTTCTGAACATCGTTAGATCCTTGGCCGAAACTTCGGCTGAACTTATCTCTGACTTTAGCTAGTTTTCAGTACATAGGATTATTTATGCTTCAGTGCTTTCTGTGCGAGCTTGGAGCTCTGTTTCTTTCTCGACTCAACGAAAAGAAATGAAAATTATAGCACCAATGTTTCCTATGTCTGCTCTAATACTGTGTTTGAGTTGCACCAATTAAACCCATTTTTGTACTTTCCTGATTTCCCAAAAATTTCTGAGATTCTAAAAGACGTCCTAGTCAACTCGACACAGCCCTATCTACCCATGTAGCCACCTCCTGTGTGTAAAGGATCCTTGGTCTATTGGGCGGATCTGACACCTCTCCACACTAAGGCGCAAATCAAGGAATCCGTAGCATACACACTCGCAAAACCTTCTGAGCCTCTGATTTAATCCCTCCACTCGGCTCTGTGCGAAAGATCTGCAGACGGTACTCTCAGCGATAATGCGTGTGGTGGGGTCTGTCTTCATTTTGCAAGCAAGACTGGCTCCCTTTATCTTTTCGGACGGCGCTAGAAAAAGAGAGTATCTTCCTAACCAAAGCGTCGCTCATCATTGGTGCAATATGAGCCACCACCTGCAGTTGGTTGCACCCTATGCTGGGTCACACGTCATTATACCGAAATGAGTACCACATCCTTTGTTTTTCATGGTATCCTGAAGGACGCGTTCCACCTCTGGGAGCATGGATGTGTGTGATGTCCTTAGGTTTAAGTAGTTCTAAGTTCTAGGGGACTGCTGACCTTAGAAGGTAAGTCCCACAGTGCTCAGAGCCATTGAACCCACTGCTAATAACCATCTCGCGACAGTTCGTGTTGGCACGTCTGGGTTCACAATCCATCCATCTTATCCGTGCTGTGGCAGATGTAAAATCTACCACAGCTGCCCTGACAACGCGACTATCCTGGCGAGTGTCTGTGCTGCGTGGACGTCCTGAACCTCGTCTACGGGTGTGAGAATGTTCACCTGTCCACTGATACCAACATCATCGTATAACTGATGCAGTACGCCCAACTTGTGTGGTGATTCTCCGAAAGGACCATCCTGTCACTAGAAAGGCCACAACCTGACCCACTTCAAACTCGCTCAGTTGGCGGCAGAAAGCACGAGTAGCGTCTTCACGGCATAGTTATCTGCTTGTTTCACACATTTGCACCACACTGAGTCTTCTGTCTGTGAGCGTTCCCTATTAAAAGGTAGACACAGATGGCGCTCTAATAACTATACCACTGCGCTATCTATTGGTGGACGACGCTGAAACCATTACAGTACGTCTACTATCCCGCAGGTGCCGTATGCCATCGTCGGATCAAAATGGGCGTCGTTTTTCGAGGTTGACTAACTTTCCTTCCGGCAGTGTATATTACCGAAAACCTTTTGCTGACATGATCTACTATTCGATTAATGGACTTATGGCACAACTGTGACAACACATATCATCTTTATAACTGCATGGTACGCGGAAAATTACACGCCAGCTGTTGAACTTTTCTTACCAATACGTCGTCAAATCAGATCTAGTCTCACATCTGACATTCGCCTACATTATTCAGATACGCGTGTGACACCATACAGGATCGCAACAAGAGCGATCAAACGGCGCTCAAATGAATGAAACACTAACTTTCCTGTAAAGCATACCTCGCCATTGAGGGACACAGTGAGCCTTCTTACGTAGTTTCGCAAGAATATTAAGGGATTCTAAATTATTCTATTTCGTAGATATCACTGTTCCGCGACGTCTAAATGTCTTAATGGTTCCAGTGTATGGTCTGAAAGAACTGTAGATGTGATAATATTACATCGTCCTTTTCAGTTATAACTCATATATTTCAAATCATACGTCCATGCTTCGCTCAACACTAATAATAGAAGTTTCGCTGTCGTTCGCAACGTGGGAACTGCGTACTTGGGCGGCGATCATTCAGTGAAATTTGAATCAGATGGTGTATTATGTTCGCACTCCGGCAGAGCAAACAATTAGGAGAAATTCGGCAACACAATGATGACAGTTACTGACTGTTACAGAGTAAGTACATGCAGAGCTGGACAATATAGAGGAGTGTCTGAAAAATTGTTCAAGTCTGAAACGACACTTGAAGAACGAGTGAGAAGTGCAAGCCCGGCAAAGCTAAGATATCGGATGTGGCGAGTGAAAAATTCGTTCTGTTGATTTTGTATAAAAATGCCTAAATCAAGATTTTTTTATGTTACCGTAATTACCTATTGCTGCCACCGGCATCAAGTATTGCGCGTCCTTGTAACTATACTCATACAGTGAGAGCCTGAAAGGGACGGCAGCCGGAATATACACATAGTTCGAAAGCAGTATCTAACACGTTACTGTTTTACGTTCTACAAGTGCGTATGGGTGACGCAGCCCAACGTTCGTTATCATTACTTACGACTTACGACCGAGCATACGCTATCTGATCAATAGTATCCGAGCACCCCTATGTAATGTGGAATTGATGACTATACTGTACGTCACGAGAGGCGGACTCGCCAGTGTGAAGGAGGTGGGGATTATCGCGTTGTCAGCCGAGAAGCAGTAAAAGCAGAATGGGTCGATCAGGAGAGCTCACTGATTTCGAACGTGGACTAGGCGCTGGATACCACCTGAGTAAAACATCGATCACGGAAATTTCAATGCTTCTAAAGATGCCCTAGTCGGCTCTTGGTGCTGTGATTGTGGAAAAGCGCAGGTACAACTGCACTAAACCAACACTGGACAAACTTTATACAGGGTGAGGCAGCTAAGTCATAACACCCCTTGTATCTCCCCAACCGTAACAGATACAAAGATGCCGTTTGGACAGTGAATTGCAGGGACAGGAGCTACTTGAATACATCACATTTCATGTTTGTGCTTGATGTAACGAGAGGTGAAGCGGGTGAAATCTATGCCGGTGCAATATACGTAGAACATTTCTCTGACTCATACTACATTCCAAGGCGATACATCGCGACGAAATAGTAGGGTCGTTATGAGCCAGTCCTAGAACGCCCTCTTCATGTACCTCGCCAGTTGCAGTTTTCTGCATTGTCATCTTTACGGCGTTCCATGATCAAGATTCAAGTAGTTTCTTCCAAATACGTGCAAGAAGCTGGCGGGTAGGACGTTCACGATCAGGATACAATTCTCCATATCGCTTTATTGCTCTAACAGCATTTCTTCTGCTTTCAGCATAAACTAGAAGCATATCTAACTTTTCTTCGTTGGTGTACATGTCTGCTCCAAGAAACTGTGACGGAAATGCGATGTCTCATTACCCCAGCAGCACATTTAAACCCTTCTCTCCAGCTACCTCGTGCGCCACCTTGCGGCGTTATCGAGAAGCAAGAAAACAACGCCTTCCCTGTTAAGTTCCTCAGTGGTCAACAGGAAAGGTCGCATTGGACAACGCCGCTTCGAAGGACGAACACGATACGAGAACATACCTGTGTCTCAAAAACTATTCGCCTAAATATTATGATATACACATATTTGAAGCAGTCTTTTTAAGCGCATCATGTTACGCTATCTCTGTAACAAAAATTGCACAAACATGAAATGTGATGTATTCAAGTAGCTCCTGTCCCTGCAATTCACTGTCCAAACGGCACCTTTGTATCTATTACGGTTGGGGAAATACAAAGAGTGTTATGACTTAGCTGCCTCACCCTGTATACTGAATGAGAGGAACCGTCGAGCATTACGGAAGGCGGCTGTAAAAAGTAACATGCAATCAGTGCAACAAATCACTGACAATTTCCACAGAGCTACCAGCACAAAGACTGCAAATAGGGAGTTGAAATGAAGGCGTAGAATGGTCGAGAAGCTCCTCAAAAACAACACATTTCTATAGTCATTAGTAACAAGAAACCCCTTTTGTGCCAGGTCGCAATTTCAATCTTTAGTATGGTTCATCTGAAAGTGTAATGTTAATTATGACTGAAAAACTATTAGAATGACTCCACATGTGCTCCAGGAGGGTGATATAAAATGAAGGTATGTATTACTCTTCATAAAATGGACATCGTCAACATTCAAGAAATGTTCAAAACAAACCATTATTTCGCACCATGAACACTGAATGAAAAATGGCGCATCAATGTGATCACAAAGGTTCGCACCATTAAGATCGAAGGCGAGCTCTTTGAGAATTATAAACTGAGGGCGTTCATCTAGTTGTCCACCCTTAAAGAATGCATGTCAGTCATATTGATGTAACGGGGTGATGAGAACTGACGGAATGTAACGGCATGCAACCGAATGCGAAACAGACTGTAGTGGAGCGTATCGTGGAACTGGCTAACCTTTAAGGTGTGGCTGCAGATAGTGCTATAATGTGTTTTATATGCATGAAAACAACAAACATCTTGAAGCTGAATTTGTACAATCGTTGCAGGTGGTATGGATTGCAATGTCACGTACTTTTCAGGAAGGATAGGATAGTTTGGTTTATAGGAGTATGATTTTTATACACAGAAATCAAGCAAAAAGCAAGTTATTTTGACGAGCTTTTGATCAAAAGCAGTCCTCATAGCATA
This sequence comes from Schistocerca nitens, assembly GCF_023898315.1. Lineage (NCBI taxonomy): Eukaryota > Metazoa > Arthropoda > Insecta > Orthoptera > Acrididae > Schistocerca > Schistocerca nitens. The sequence continues at coordinate 674,903,070 of NC_064618.1, forward strand.
GTTGTAGTTCTCTTACGCCCATTTTACCCCTCTTGTTTGATGTGACGTAAACACTCCCTACTGGCTTTGCGAGATCACGCACACGAGAAAGAATCGTAGGAGGCAGAGCACCTTCAACTTCTCGCAGCACAATAACTAACTTTCCAGCCAATTTACCATCCAGATTAACAGTCGGCACAATTGAATAAGAATGTGTTAAGGTACTGATGTTAGTTGCTCTTGATACAGTTCTCTTCGTACCTCTAATTTCCAGGCTTCTTTTCATATGAATTTCCTCGTCAAATCCCGATCGATCGGAGTTGAAAACAGATTCCTTATTGAACTATGGTATCAATACGTTTATCTCAGCTCAAATTTTCGGGCGATGCCGCAGTTTGCTGTGCATTGTCAAGTTGTCGTTTTGTTTGAAATTTCTTTATCTTACGTCTTCCAATTTATCTTAGCTACAAATTTTCGGGCCGATGCCGCAGCTTGCTGTGCATTGCCAAGTTGACGCTTTGTTTGAAATTTCTTTATCTTACGTCTTCCAATTCTTTAGCACTGTGTGAAATTATGTAACCATCCACTGCTTCCCCAGAAATCACTATAACCTCTTTCGCAAGCAGTTTTTTGTGCATAACATGGTCACCACCTTGCGCATCTTGTAGACTGTATCGAGCATCTTCGAAACGCGCAAAGGCCGGTTTTAGTAGCAAGTGCGCTTTGTCCTCCCTTGATGAATATCCGTAGTTTCTCTTAGGCATTACACGGTCATATTGCTTCAGACGTTTTCGATATTTCTTCACAATCCTCTTTTTTACTGTGCTGCGGATGATCTTCCATGTACCTAACTATGTTTAGACACCGCTCCTTGGACAACGATAGTCCTGTACCACGATTCACTGGAGACGGGATTTGTGGCTTCCTGTCCGACAAGGATAATGAACTACACTACTGGCCATTAAAATTGCTACACCATGAAGAAATGCAGATGATAAACAGGTATTGATTGGACAAATATATTATACTAGAACTGACATGTGATTACATTTTCATGCAATTTGGGTGCATAGATCCTGAGAAATCAGTACCCCGAACAACCGCCTCTGACCGTAATAACGGCCTTGATACGCCTGAGCATTGAGTCAGACAGAGCTTGGATGGCGTGTACAGGTACAGCTGCCCATGCAGCTTCAACACAATGCCAAAGTTCATCAAGAGTAGTGACTGGCGTATTGTGACAACTCAGTTGCTCGGCCACCATTGACCAGACGTTTTCAATTGGTGAGCGGTCTGGAGAATGTGCTGGCCAGGGCAGCAGTCGAACATTTTCTGTATCCAGAAAGGCCCGTGCAGTACCTGCAACATGTAGTCGTGCATTGTCCTGCTGAAATGTAGGGTTTCGCAGGGATCGAATGAAAGGTAAAGCCACGGGTCGTAACACATCTGAAATGCAACGTCCACTGTTCAAAGTGCCGTCAATGCGAACAAGAGGTGACCGAGACGTGTAACCAATGCCACCCCATACAATCACGCCGGGTGCTACGCCAGTATGGCGATGACGAATACACGCTTCCAATGTGCGTTCACTGCGATGTCGCCAAACACGGATGCGACCATCATGATTCTGTAAACAGAACCTGGATTCATCCGAAAACATGACGTTTTGCCATTCGTGCACCCAGGTTCGTTGTTGAGTACACCATCGCAGGCGCTCCTGTCAGTGATGCAGCGTCAAGGGTAACCGCAGCCATGTTCTCCGAGCTGATAGCCCATGCTGCTGCAAACGTCGTCGAACTGTTCGTGCAGATGGTTGTTGTCTTGCAAACGTCCCCATCTGTTGACTCAGGGATCGAGACGTGGCTGCACGATCCGTTACAGCCATGCGGATAAGATGCGTGTCACCTCGACTGCTAGTGATACGAGGCCGTTGGGATCCAGCACGGCATTCCGTATTACCCTCCTCAACCCACCGATTCCATATTCTGTTAACAGTCATTGGATCTCGACCAACGCTAGCAGCAATGTCGCGATACGATAAGCCGCCATCGCGATAGGCTACAATCCGACCTTTATCAAAGTCGGAAACGTGATGGTAAGCATTTCTCCTCCTTACACGAGGCATCACAACAACGTTTCACCAGGCAACTTCTGTTTGTGTATGAGAAATCGGTTGGAAACTTTCCTCATGTCAGCTCGTTGTAGGTGTCGCCACCGGCGCCACCCTTATGTGAATGCTCTGAAAAGCTAATCATTTGCATATCACAGCATCTTCTTGCTGTCGGTTAAATTTCGCGTCTGTAGCACGTCATCTTCGTGGTGTAGCAATTTTAATGGCCAGTAGTGTACATTGCTCGACACCTGCTTCAGTATCTCTTTCACTCGTTAAGCGGGTGTTGTTCTCCTCGTGGGTATGGTCCGCACAGTTGAGCTTAAACGACATCACACATTCCACTGACTCATCTTGCAGAAGCGCTGATATATCATCTTCCACTTCTTTCTCACTTTGCGACGTTCCTTGGGTTCCTTTCTGACTATGTGTCAAATTCTGAAACTGTCGTTGTAGATATGAGGCAATGTTTGCTTTGTTTCTCCTAGCCATTGCTCTGCTTTGTGTCAACACCATTAGCCCTGTAACACTGTCGTCACCTACTCGTCAACTAGGAGGCTCAACTACGCACCGTAGCCTCATATTGTGCTCACCATTGGATACCGCCAATCCGGCGCCCTGTACCATTAGCAGCCATTCTTGTGACAAAACGTCGGAATGCCGTAAACATCATTGGCCTTATGAGACCTCATAATCAAGGGGTTCACTGCAAGCAATGTGCAAACGTAGTGCGGAGGGTTACGTGACCGGACAACAGACGACTGATAATGAGTGACTTGGAGTGATGAATCACGTTATACCCTCTGTGGTACTCCGACTGTTTGGCGAATGCTTGGAGAACATTATCTGCCAACATGTGTAGCGCCAAGAGTGAAGTACGGAGGATGTGGTGTTACGGTATGGGAGTGTTCTTCGTGGTTAGAGTGTGACGTCTTTATTGCACTTAAGATAACGGTAAATACGGATGGATAAGAACACATTTTACTGCACTGTGCACTACGTACTGTAGAGACACAGTTTGGGGACGACGGATGGTACCTATCAGAAACCACTATCTCCGAGGAAATTGTTCATGGACAATATGTTTCCTGAAACAGTGTGACTGGCCCAGATTCCAGATCTGAATCAATTGGAATGCCTTTGGTATGCATTAGAACGTCGGCTTAGCTCATGACCCCAGTATCCAACATCACTACCTTCCCTGGTTTCGACCATGGAGGAAAAATGAGCCTCCATTGATCCACAGATATTCAGTCAGACACCACTGAAAATCCTCCAGCAGAGATCAAGAAGAAAAGTTGATACACCCGATATTAGTGTCCTGTAATAGGTGTCGAGATACTTTTGATCAGATAGTGTATATCATACATACCTTACATACTCATGAGTCAGAGGTGTGGTAGGCTCTTTGTAGAGGAGACAAAAATATGCAGTAATCTGTGTAATATAGTAAAGGGAGGGTTATCACAGGGCGGGTGTACACAGGTAGATTCCTTTAGATACAATTTCAGCACTGAAGTGGACATGGGGGTGACAATCCACTTTTGCACAGAACTTGGCAGCAGCGGAGGGTCATGGCTAGAAGCAGACGAAGCTAAATAAAATAAGGTCAGTCACTTTACTAAAGCCCATGAACCTACACTCAGATGCCACAGTGTAGCAGCCACATCCCTCTAGCCACGTGTTTCATAAAGTGTGTGCTGCACAGTATTGGCTAGTGCCCAGCCAGTAGGCCTTGACGTATGTGCCCCAGAAGACTGACGCCCGCTGGCCAGCTAGCGGGACATGAACCAGCCACTTGTGCCGCAGCTGCTTGCAGATGCTGTCAGCAGCGTGGAAGGCGACCGAACAGTTGCAGAAGATGCCAGCCACTCACTGCAAATGCTGCCTCTGCAAGTAGCCGTGCGAGTCGTCACAGCCCTTACACCAGCATAGAAGGGACAGAAGCTGTGCTGTCCCAGTCGCGACCCTCTGTCCCCTGGGCAGCAGCCCAACTGCTGCTGGAAGATGGCGTAGCAGTGGCAGCCGACTACTCTCGCAGTTGCTGCTTGCTGATCAATGGAGAAGCGGTGCAATTCATAGCCCTGTCGTCACAGTCCGTATGTCAGCCCCTTCAAAATCGTCCAGGATATGTTTTTATCCATTCTGAGACGATTGGAAGCTGTTTTGATTGCCATCTGTTTTCTTATACAGTATTAGGCATGGTAATATGTTGTGTTTTTGGTGTCTCCAAACTTTTGCCCATCCCCTGTGTATGCAACTGCACCGTCTCTTCCACAACATTTGCAATACCACGATCAACATCAAAAGCTTTCGGTGCTTTCCTCGTAATACCTGCAATAACCTCATCATCTGCAGTGTCACTCTGCATGATGTAAAACTCAGATCTGGCCCAGGCTCCAGAGCCTGAAAGCAACTCCTATTATCCCAAAATGGGGTAGATTCTATCACACTTAAACTACTCGTACTGCTACCCACTCACTTATTCACCTTGGTAGCTTTGGTACAGTCCACACTCACTTCGTCCGACACTACAGCTACTTTAGACTCTACAGTTCCACTTGATATTGTAACTGATATTTCCAAGTTACTCCTTTTAACATTACCATTTTTAGTACTTCACGTGTTGGGTAAACTCTCAGGGATGTGCACAACGCTAGTGTCCTCTTTATTAACTACCTTCATTTTCCCACTTAAAAGATATCCCATCAGCAGTCAAGTTTTGCCCTACTCTTCACGTGCTTGACAGTCTACATCTACAGCAGCTGTACATAATATGGGAACAGGTAAACTAGACCGAGATCTGTTCCCTTACCTTTCAGCTTTGTCCTTTACCGCTAGCTCCTTTTCCTTTCTTTTCATCCTCTCCAAAATCTTCCTATTCCGCGCCTCCTTAAGTCCGTTTCCAACTCACCATTCGCGGAATCTTCTCTGCCTCTCCTCCACGTACTCCAGAGTATTGCGAAAGCTATTTCCTTCTCCAGAGCCGAATCTGCTTCCAGTCTCTCAGACACTTTGGCATTGTCCGCTTGCATCTTATCTACTTCGTTTGCTAAAATTTTTGTCACCTCCTTCACAGTAGCTCCTCGTGGTACCGAAAACTCTGCTCGCAGTGGTACTGTCCACTACGTGATTACCCTTTATCAATCACACAAACACAAACGACAAAGACACTTACACGTACTACCATCTCAATACTCTCACTGCTTTACATGTTTACATACCGACCCATTTTCCTTGCTCAACACTTGCCCATTCCCAAAGAGCAAACTAACAGACATTTCCTACAAGTCTCTGACTCTTACGCCGCGAAACTGCTATTCAATAAAAACAACAAAGCCAAACAAAATCAGTTTATGGTTCAATGGTTCAAATGGCTCTGAGAACTATGGGACTTAACATCTATGGTCATCAGTCCCCTAGAACTTAGAACTACTGAAACCTAACTAACCTAAGGACAACACACACACCCATGCCCGAACCTGCGACCGTAGCAGTCGCGCAGTTCCGGACTGAAGCGCCTAGAACCGCTCGGCCACCAACGCCGGCAGAACAGGCTCCTTGGACAACATTTGAAATTTACTATGTTTCACTGGAGATGGGTTTTGTGGCTCATCATCCAGCAAGGATGATGAACTCCATGGCACGACGCCTGTTTCATTTGTTAAGCGTGTATCGTCATCACTGTATTCATCATGTATATTGTCGAGTATATGCAACACCACACATTCCACAGACTCACCTTGTAGAAACGTTGTCAAAACTGTAACCCCACAGTAATCAAGCCATATTATTCATGCACCGATGGTGGCTATAGCTTTTGTTGATCCCTCTTCTACCGCCAACTGGAGTGGACCTGGGAGTGACAGGCTACTTCTGCACAAGACTGGGTGGCAGTGGAGGATTGTGGCAAGGCGCAGATTGGTGGTAGCTTAATGAAGCAATAGCAGCAAGTCAATCATTTTATTACAAACCTTGCCCCCACACCCAGTTGCTACTGCGCGGTGGCCATCCCTCGGCACTTACTGCCCTACGTGCACGCTGCAAGGTGTTGGCTAGGGCCCAGAAGCTAGGCCCTTATGCATTCATTCCAGATTGATGACACGCACTGGCCAGCTAGCAGGATGTGATCCAGTTTAGAGTGCCGCAGCTGCTTGCAGCTGCTGTCAGCAATGTGGAAGGTGACTGGGACACTTTCAGAAGACGCCAGCCACCCAGTGGGAAATCCTGCCTCTGCAAGTGGCGGCGCAAGACGCGCGGCTCCTGCACCAGCATAGAAGGGAGAGCAGCTGTACTGCCCCGGTCACAACCCGCTGCCTCTGGGCAGGTGCTACTGGAGTGAGCCTGGAAGTGGAGAGGTTCCACGTCCTAGAAGGAGGACTTGGTGCTACAAGATGGAGCAGCAGTGGCAGCTGACGGGGCTCACAGTGGCAGCAAGTTCGCCCATGGCGTGGCAGTTCCTGACATAGCCCCCTCGTCATAATCGTCCTGCCGGGCTATGAATATTTCTTTTATAATGTGACCTTTATTTATACGGGATAGTTTCTCACTTTTTGTGCTGATGCACCACTTTTAGCCATCCTCTTGACGTTTCTGCTGCCTGTTGGTGGAGAAACCGCTTGGACCATCCCTTACGAACCCTGTCCCATGGCTGTGCTGGCAGGTTTGCGATGTCAGGTTTGGTTTCTGTCGCAGTTCATAAACAGCCCTGTTGCTTTAACTAGCCCGCCGACATCCTTCACTCACCAGCTGCTTGTGGCTTCTGCCAATGCTGCACTGCTATACTTCCACAGTAATGACAAAACATGGTGGTGGTGCTACAGCATCATGAATAATACACTACTGGGCATTAAAATTGCTACACCAATAAGAAATGCAGATGATAAACAGGTATTCATTGGACAAATATAATATACTAGAACTGACATGTGATTACATTTTCATGCAATTTGGGTGCATAGATCCTGAGAAATCAGTACCCAGAACAATCACCTCTGGCCGTAATAACGGCCTTCATAAGCCTGGGGATTGAGTCAGAGAGAGCTTGGATGGCGTGTACAGGTACAGCTGCCCATGCAGCTTCAACACGATACCACAGTTCATCAAGAGTAGTGACTGGTGTATTGTGATGAGCCACTTGCTCGGCCACCATTGACCAAACATTTTCAGTTGGTGAGAGATCTGGAGAATGTGCTGGCCAGGGCAGTAGTCGAACATTTTCCGTATCCAGAAAAGCCCGTACAGGACCTGCAACATGCGGTCGTGCCTTATCCTGCTGAAATGTAGGGTTTCGCATGGATCGAGTGAAGGATAGAGCCACGGGTCGTAACACATCTGAAATGCAACGTCCACTGTTCGAAGTGCCGTCAATGCGAACAAGAGGTGACCGAGACGTGTCACCAATGCCACCCCATACAATCACGCTGGGTGATACGCCAGTATGGCGATGACGAATACATGCTTCCGATGTGAGTTCACCACGATGTCGCCAAACACGGATGCGACCATCATGATGCTGTCAACAGAATCTGGATTCATCAGAAAAAATGACGTTTTGCCATTCGTGCACCCAGGTTCGTCGTTGAATACACCATCGTAGGCGCTCCTGTCTGTGATGCAGCGACAAGGGAAACCGCAGATATGGTCTCCGAGCTGATAGTCCATGCTGCTGCAGACATCGTCGAACTGTTCGTGCAGATGGTTGTTGTCTTGCAAACGTCCCCATCTGTTGACTCAAGGATCTAGACGTGGCTGCATGATACGTTACAGCCATGCCGATAAGATGCCTGTCATCTCGACTGCTAGTGATACGAGGCCGTTGGGATCCAGCACGGCGTTCCGTATTACCCTCCTGAACCCACCGATTCCATATTCTGCTAACAGTGATTGGATCTCAACCAACGCGAACAGCAATGTCGCGATACGATAAACCTCAATCGCGATAGGCTACAATCCGACCTTTATCAAAGTCGGAAACGTGATGGTACGCATTCCTCCTCCTTACACGAGGAATCACAACAACGTTTCACCAGGCAACGCCGGTCAAGTGCTGTTTGTGTATGAGAAATCGGTTGGAAACTTTCCTCATGTCAGCACGTTGTACGTGTCGCCACCGGCGTCAACTTTGTGTGAATGCTCTGAAAAGCTAATCATTTGCATATCACAGCATCTTCTTGCTGTCGGTTAAATTTCGCGTCTGTAGCACGTCATCTTCGTGGTGTAGCAATTTTAATGGCCAGTAGTGTATGTACGGCTGTATCATTATTTATAACGAAAACAGACATGGATGGTACTACACAATAAAAGAAATCCAGTAAATAAGGTTCCAGAAATGAGCTACTTTCAGGATAATAGCAAATCTTTCCTTATGGGCTAGCACAGGCTTTGATGTGAAATATTATCCTAGCTAGTGCAAACGTAAAATGTAAACTCTTTGATTCCACAATTCGGCTAACATGTCATCTTTTACCTACTGTAATAAGAAGGGCAGCACTACTACCTCACCTTACATGCTACAGTTTATTGTACACGTGTACCTTTTGGAGCAGGTGTTTCAAATTGACCTTTCTTTCAAACATCCTTGAGATCATCACGTAAATCTTGAAAAAAATTGTTCAGTTGCTGCTGCAGTTGTTCTACTGTGTTGGTGTTAGTACAGCACACTTCTTTTTTTTAGGTAACCCCAGACAGAAAAATTCAGAGCTTTGAGTTCATGCGATCTTGGAGGTCAAGTTACAGTTTCTGCACCATCTATCAATTCTGGACCATATTGACACGTTAGATGTCTTAAATCAGCAGCAATATGTGCCGGCGCTCCATCAAGCACATTCCCCAACCACGGGCCAGGGATGCCTTAATTAAAAAGTTCACATTTCTGATACATTTCAGCTAAATAGGACAATATTCCACAGTGATGTCCGTGGCGGCTCATGTCAGTACAATCACGATTATCTCGGAAAAGGTTCGTTTGTGGATCCGTATATGACGGAACACTTTTGCTTTATTGCCTTATATTTCCATTCGTATCAGGTTTTGCTGTTAATTGGCATACACCCGTTACGGACGTAGCAAAGTCGTTTTCTTTCTGGAGCTAGAGCTGATCGTAATCTTCGGTACAAATGTGATCTTTGAATCAGTTGGCTGTCATTTCGAGTCCGGTCGAATCTGCCAGAAAGATTCATACCCGTGCGCATTCCGCTGCAGAATGAAAATTTCATTCTAGTAAGATGGCGTTATTCAATAAATATTTGATCGCTCTAAGGCACGGAGAATAACAAGACATTTATAATAAAAGTACTCGATACATGAAACTTCCATTTATTTTCATGTTGCTACTTACGTTTGACGATCTGGTACGAAAGGTGTTGGTAGTATCTCTAATTCTAACCTCACAAATGGTTCAAATGGCTCTGAGCACTATGGGACTTAACATCTGAGGTCATCAGTCCCCTAGAACTTAGATCTACTTAAACCTAACTAACCTAAGGATATCACACATATCCATGCCCGAAGCAGGATTCGAACCTGCGAAAGTAGCAGTCGCACTGTTCCGGACTGAAGGGCCTAGAACTGCTCGGCCACCGCAGCCGGCTCTAACCTCACAAGTTTGTTTACACGTACTCGCAATTTTTGTGGAGACGATTTCCTCTGACAGGAAGAACACATTGTTTTTAGGGGCTGTATGTCACACAGACCCGGTAGTGCAACTTGCCGGCAGAAATTCGCAGCACTGTATTTATGTAGAAGGTAACGACCCGCAGAAAGCTCCAATTACGCGGTACGGCTCCGGCGCATTTGGGCGCAGCGAGCGGTAACAAATAGCACCAGCTCAGTACCAGATGCGCAGTCCCTAGCCTCCGCCGCTCCGGCACGAAATATTTGTTGGGAGCAGCCGTAGGCTCCCGTTTTTATTCGCGGCGCTAAGCCCCTTCGTTACTGTGGATCCCGGAAGCTCGCAGCGCGATAAGTTGGTACAGACGGCAAAAACGCTGATGCCAGATTTACGCGGAGCGGCGACAGCCGGCACTGTGCAGAATTAGCGCTAATCGCTCGATGGCGAGATACCGGCCAATTACTGGCCCGCCAGCCACTTGTTAAAGCTGTCCCGAGCGCGCGCCATTAAACAAAGTGATGTACTGCAACTGATAACACGCGGCGACGCCGCTCTGAAAGCTGCCATCAAAACTGGCGGCCCATCCCAATGGGATTACGTGCAGCGCAAATGTTCCGCTGCGAGTCCCTGTAAACAGACCCCCAATTCGGCGGTATCTCATTTCTGAGATACAGGAGTTGCCCGAAGCAGTATGGTTTAAACAGCTCTGGGTACGACTCTAGGAGCTGATATCAGATACTCCCAGAAATGTGCGAATTAAAATTAGTACGTCTTACCTAAGTCTTATCCTGCACCTTGGCCTACAAAGTAGTCAGTTTGGGAGCGAATACAGCGGTCGCAACTTTCTGTCCCTTTTCAAATTCTATCTAGGAGTCGGTCTTTGAGGAGGTATTTAGGACCGTCAGATACTCCGCTAGAATATCCTAAAGGCACCGTTGTCGATAACCTTACGAAACAATCGACTATAATCACCCATTTCCCGTGAAAACCACATCGCTGCACTATTGTAAGGTTCCAGAAAGTAACAGTTCGCGCCAACAGGCGGGGAGTTCCCCATTAAATCGCGCACACTTTGTCTGACGCAAGAAAAATAGTTCAGTCGGACATGGGCGACCAATGATGACGGTCGGGGTGTAGCTCCGGGGTAGGTCGGCTTATGCTGATTTGAAGAAATATCCGCATGACTAAGATTCTGAGAAATTCAGTGAATGGAGGAAGTAATTCTATAATTGTGAAAGAATTTTTGTGAATATACACTTACGCTTAGAAAAAACAGAACACATTGAACGGCTATAGGACGTTCATATTCACAGGGCGTGTACATTAGTGTGTTCTGCAGAACTGATTAGCATTTGAGCCATGTCGACCCTCGGGTTCAAGATCAACATCGATATCGCGGTGCAACACCACCTACCGGTAAAATGTGTCTGCGGCTCTCGTTGTCGCTGTAAAACGAAGGTAATGGATCAGTGTGCCTTGAGCAGACGTGCAGGATGCCTCGCAGATGTATGCGCGAACCTTACCATCAAATCAGTGAGTTTGAAAGAGGGCGCATTATTGGCATGAGAGCATGTGATACATCCATACGGGAAACTGTTGTTCATGTGGGTCGATGTGTTTCTGAAGTGCAACAGGTGTGTTCAAAAATGGTTCAAATGGCTCTAAGCACTATGGGACTCAGCATCTCAGATCATCAGTACTCTAGACTTAGAACTAGTTAAACGTAACTAACCTAAGGACATCACACACATCCATGCCCGAGGCAGGATTCGAACCTGCGACCGTAGCAGCAGTGCGGTTCCGGACCCAAGCACCTAGAACCGCTCGGCCACAGGGGCCGGCTCAACAGGTGTGTGCTGCATGGTTCACGGAAGGCCGTAGAACACGAAGGGATGGATCAGGTCGCACCCCCCACCCCCACCCCGAGAAGATCGGGCGCAACAGTAGAACAGTGTAACACATCCTACGCTATCAGGGATGACAGTCCGTCGCCGTTTATTACGGCATGGGTTAAGTGCACGTCGTCCCCTTCTCCTCCTACTTTCACGGATGTGCAGAAACATGCTAGACGGCAATGGTGTATGGAACGACGTCACTGGGGACAGGAATGGCAACAGGTAGTGTTTTGAAAATTATGATCGCATTTTGGTTCGCCGCAAACAAGAGGAGTGGCATTACAGTGACTGCATTCGCACAAGACATACAGCGCCAACTCAAGGCCTTATAGTATAGGGTGCTATTGGGTACAACCATGAATCACAGTTGGTGCGTGTCTAGGACACAGTGACCAGTGTGACCTATGTAAATGACATCCTGCAACCTGTTGCCGTACCCTTTCTGCACAACACTCCTGATGTCATTTTTCAGCAAGGCAATGCACGACCACATGTTACTTCATGAACACGTGCCTTCTTGGTGTCAGACATGTCGCCAGTCTAAATTGTGTGGGATATTGTGAAACGAGAGGTGCAGCGCCGTGACCCAATGCCAAACACCACTGAAAAACTTTGGAACCAGGTGAATGTTGCATGGATGGGTATACCACAGGTCGCCCTCCGCGCCTTATACGCGTCGATGCCGTCACACATGGAACAAGTTATCAGGACCCATGGTGAACTCTGTGTCTGCTAAGCAACAGACACACAATGAATCGAGGTGACTGAAAGGCTAATCATTTCAGCAGAACATACTAATCACTGAATATCGTGTGTGCTGCCACTATTATGCCACGTGTGTGTTTAAGCTCTGATAAGGTGACTGTGGATATTGTCGGATATTTGAAGGAGTTATACTGTGCGCCAGTGAGTCAGTTTTACCCTCCGGAACGTGATTTTCTAGTTAAATTTTACAGTGTGGCTTCACGGAGTGTGTGTTATGAATGTGCGTATGAGACGGATTAGAGACCATTCTTTTGTCTCAAGAACTAGTAAACTGTATTTCCATAGAGTGACTTTCATCCTCTCCAAAAACATCTTTTAATAATAGATAACTATGAGCTTAGGAAACTGGATGTAGGTTATTTTCAGGCACAGGATAGAATTCAACAACCGTCTAGTCTCATATCTCGATAAAAAATTAAATTTTCAGATTGCAAAAAAATGGTTCAAATGGCTCTGAGCACTATGGGACTCAACTGCTGAGGTCATTAGTCCCCTAGAACTTAGAACTAGTTAAACCTAACTAACCTAAGGACATCACAAACATCCATGCCCGAGGCAGGATTCGAACCTGCGACCGTAGCGGTCTTGCGGTTCCAGACTGTAGCGCCTTTAACCGCACGGCCACTTCGGCCGGCTGTCAGATTGCAGTAAATTGGTAATAATTAATTTTTTGTCTTTTTGGATACGACATGCGAGGTATAAAAACAATTATTTTATCTTTGATGTTAGGCCACTGTTCGGCAGCTACCTCTGCGAATATAAATTTCCAAAGGATTAGTAGTTATTGTCAAATGGCGAAAGAGAGAATTTCGACCTTACTCTTTAATTATTTTTTAGTTCTGCAGATATTAGTTTCCTATATTCTAATATGATTGTGGTTAATACTTCATATGCCTCAATAATATTTCATCAAACCATGCTTTCGTAAAATAGCAGATAAATGCATAAATCGGAGATTCCGAAAAGCCTTCTAGTTTATTTGACTAATGAACCAGGACTAATCTCTCTAACATTGTTTGCGTCTCCGAGGACATGAGGATAATTGAAAATCCAGAGAGTAAAAATGCAAGTCGCTGTCTTGCTAAAAATTGCAAAGGACAACACAGTTAAATGATATCTTAACGAAAACATACTTTCTACCCTGGAGGCGCTAAGATGAAACCGAGATGTATCTGAATGCAATCACCAACCGTCTTCTCTTATCTGTCCTACAGCCAAGAGAACTATTACATAACAAAGAAGATGGTTGCAATCTTTTCTAATCAAATCTTCATTTATTTATTCACATATCGTGTTCCGTAAATCGAATCGTACAGGGGAGCGCTCAGGCAAGTGATTATTAACAGGGACAAGCAACCACTACTGGCTGCTTCTGTACAGTATACTAACCATAAATTATTACTAACGTTTAGCTGAGCAGGTCAGCACACTGCCAGCTAAATTCTGGTTCGTGGGCCAGAAAAATGTGCCGGCATGATACAAGCCACTAGGCTGGCACAGTGGAGCTCTGGTTTACCTCATACCATGCTGCCTCTGGACCTGTACGTGCCCAGAAGCGGCGCCTTGTCAAAACAGAATCTATCTGAGCAAGCAAGTATAAATACTGCCCAATGTGCATTAACAGGATCAGTCGTTGACTGCTGCTACTCTGAGAACTACGCCATCCAAGGTGTCGACCAGACACAAGTCATCCAGTCTCATTTAGATCCGGCTGTTGGAATACCCTGGCCATTGGTCTACGCGGCTGCGCCTAGATGTGATGGTGCCGGGGCCTGAACTGGCACCCTCTGACTGAGTACTTCTGCAGGCTGCCATCAGACTCCTGGACGCCGCCAAGGCCTCTTGGGTTCACGGTCCAAGCCTGGCTGCACCTCGCACCTGACATAATGTGAGCAGATGTCTAGTCGGTGCATTGACTCCTAGCAGTCTGGTAGGCTTATGCGGGGGCTTGCTGTCGCTGGAAGCCTCATGTCAAGCAACGAATTGCCTGCCGACATGGCTCTAGTGCACCAGCAGTCTGCAGCCTTTGACTCTGCGCCTGCCGTGAACAACGCGCGCGGTCGAGAGTACAGCTGTGGCCGTGGTCAACGTCTGCAATCGGTTGGCAATCTACAGTAGCTGTATGAATTCTGCTGAATAAAGTACGTTGTTGTTACCACTGCGTTTGAGCTTCCACGACGGCCGGGGATGTGGCTCTTCGTACCTACCTCCAAAACTACCTTCCTGAGACGTCATCTTGATATTATGTGTTGTTAGTCACGCTCGGACCTATCTGGCATCGTAATCAGTTACTTTGAGAAAGACCCCTGCTCCATCTTCTATTCTAAGCTACTCATTTGCTGTTTTTTTTTTTTACTTCAACAAAGCATTAATGTAGCTTGAGATGGACCACTGCTGTGAGCTGTCTGTAAATGGCAGAGTAAGAGTGTAATAATAGAATGACATGTAATTTACATTCGTGAGTCTAAATATTCTGATAAATTGTAGAAGGAGTAGCTACTTTGTTTATAAATACTTCAGGATTTTCAGTTTCCTACCCGATATCCACTGGCATCCTGTTATATACATTTGTACTTCAATATAAAACTCCGTTCTAAATCATACAGAGGCGTGCGGTGCTGAATAATGGCTCCCAATTTTGTATGTGAAAACTTTTTGAATGAAACAAACGTTGTTAACATTCTACATCTTTATTCTCCATGTCTAAATATTTGCAGCCCTCTGCCGCTAGAGGGCTCCAAATTTTAAACTGTTTCAGTGGAAGATTCTCGACCTGCATGGTTCGAGCATTCACAGAGGTGGTATAGTTGGTAGTTGTCAGCTCCAATCCTCAGTGCATGATGGAGCCCCTTAGGGATACGGCTACCAAGGAGGGGAAGAAATCCAACGCGCACTCTTGTGTGCTTACGAGAAGGAGTCATCCCAGGGATGGTTCAAATGGTTCAAATGGCACTGAGCACTATGAGACTTAACGTCTGAGGTCATCAGTCCCCTAGAACTTAGAACTACTTAAACCTAAGGACATCACACACATCCATGCTCCCAGAGGTGGAACGCGTCCTTCAGGATACCATGAAAAACAAAGGATGTGGTACTCATTTCGGTATAATGACGTGTGACCCAGCATAGGGTGCAACCAACTGCAGGTGGTGGCTCATATTGCACCAATGATGAGCGACGCTTTGGTTAGGAAGATACTCTCTTTTTCTAGCGCCGTCCGAAAAGATAAAGGGAGCCAGTCTTGCTTGCAAAATGAAGACAGACCCCACCACACGCATTATCGCTGAGAGTACCGTCTGCAGATCTTTCGCACAGAGCCGAGTGGAGGGATTAAATCAGAGGCTCAGAAGGTTTTGCGAGTGTGTATGCTACGGATTCCTTGATTTGCGCCTTAGTGTGGAGAGGTGTCAGATCCGCCCAATAGACCAAGGATCCTTTACACACAGGAGGTGGCTACATGGGTAGATAGGGCTGTGTCGAGTTGACTAGGACGTCTTTTACAATCTCAGAAATTTTTGGGAAATCAGGAAAGTACAAAAATGGGTTTAATTGGTGCAACTCAAACACAGTATTAGAGTAGACATAGGAAACATTGGTGCTATAATTTTCATTTCTTTTCGTTGAGTCGAGAAAGAAACAGAGCTCCAAGCTCGCACAGAAAGCATTGAAGCATAAATAATCCTATGTACTGAAAACTAGCTAAAGTCAGAGATAAGTTCAGCCGAAGTTTCGGCCAAGGATCTAACGATGTTCAGAAATGATGGATGAAATTCAGTTGGTGGTGACACAGTAGTTGTTTTTAGAAGTAGTTTATCTTATAGTGAAACAAGTATATAGCTGCCATGAGTTATTGTGGGCAGAGGTTATGCTCAACATCTGGAAAGCAGTCCATCTTCGGGCCCGTCGGGACCATCTGACCACCGTGTCATCGTCAGTTGAGGATGTGGATAGGAGGGGTGTGTGGTCAGCACACCACTCTCCTGGTCATTATGATGGTTTTCTGTGACCGGAGCCGCTACTATTCGGTCGAGTAGCTCCTCAATTGGCATCACGAGGCTGAGTGCACCCATAAAAATGGCAACAGCCCATAGCGGCCTGGATGGTCACCCACCCAGCAACACCCGACAGCGCTTAACTTCAGTGATCTCACGGAACTGGTGTATCCCCTACAGCAAGGCCGTTGCCTTGACATCTGGAATAAATTAATAATTGGTTCCTTTTACCGACACTCCGACTCTGATGATATTGTTGCTGAAGGTTCAAGGAAAATTTGAGTTTAATTTCGAGTTGGTACCTAACTCATACATTATAGTTGGTGATGACTTCAGTCTGACCTCGATATGTTGGCACACGTACGCTCTTGAACTAACTGCTCAAAATAATTTTTGCGGGAAGCATTTCGAGCGAATTCGGATGATTATTTTTGCCAACCACCGACTTGTATTGTGCCTCGGCTATGGGCAAAAATAATCATCCGAATTTGTTCAAAATGCTTTTTCTAAAAATTATTTTGAGCAGTTAGGCAGTTAGTTCAAGACCGCAAGCATAGTGTAAATGGTTGTGATAACAAGCTGGATCTCTTAGCCACAAACAGTTCTGAGAAATACAGACAGTCATGATCACAGACCACAAGGTCGTTGTAGAGAGATTGAATACCGTAACAGCCAAATCCATTAAAAAGAAACACAAAACTCATTTATCTAAAAACGTAGATACAAATTTTCTTGGTGTCTTACTATAAGACAGTCTCCACACCCTCCAAACGAACTACGAATGCGTGGAACTTATGTGTCGAAAATTCAAGAGAACTAGTATTGACGGCAATTAAGAGTTCCATAGAAAGTATATTAGTACGAGATGGAAAACATCCCCTGCGAGTAGAGTTACGCTATACCAAAACTGTGGTTCAGCAGTTCTCGTGCACTGTATAAATGATGTAGTAAATGGTAGGATTACTGGCAGAATTGGTAGGATGGGTAGAGAAGGAAATATAAATGAATGTTAAGAAAGAAAATGGGATCTGACAACTTTCTTTTGTTTTTTTGTTCATTTGGTTGTTTCTTTTGCACGTAATTAGAGCCATACATCATTCCATTTTAGTTGAGTATATATTTTATATCTTTAAGCAAAATAATTGAGTTTATTATTAATAAAAATCAGTTGATCATGTAATGTCTATGCTTTTATGTAACCAAAGCACATACTTTTGACAATACAGTTGTAAGGTGGCGTGGTCTCCTGACCTTCATTTCTTACATATTCCGACATTACCATCGTATTTTGCGTATCAAGACGTTTAATTCGAGCCCAAACTCGATATGGTAGAGTCAATTTTACATATTTACATTTAATCGATATGCAGATCTAATAAATAAATCGCAAGTGCGCACCGAAATTAAAAAGTTGAGGCTGGTGTACACAAACATTCAAGACACGACGGCCACAGGAGTTTTTGTTTGGCGGAAGCAACCAGCCCGCTGGAAAGAGTTGGCACACAGCTGCACTAGCCGGCCAACTGCCTACAGACCAAAACAGTTTTTGCTAGAGAAAAGGGATAATGGCCTGCGTGTTCACCTTAAAAGCAAACCCACTGTATTGATTGGGAGAGCCCCAGCATACACATTTTTTTGACAGACCTAATGCGCAGTTTCAGAGTTCTCACAAATGGACAATAAACACCTAACGCAGATGCTATATATTTCCGGATTGGTAGGCTTAGCCATTCTCACGTTTGTAAGATTGACGCTGATTGTTGGACTATTTCTGACGCAATGAGCCGGAGGAGTGAGGGAAAGACAATGGATGATATACCCTTTTTCGCTTTTTGCATGGAGGGAAGTCGTTCCAGTGATACTCTTGTAGAACAGGTAGGAATATGTAAGAAATGAAGGTCAGGAGACGATGCCACTTTTCACAGTTTAATGCACAACATAAAAAAATATCTAATTATTGTTGTTATTTTGAACTTAATGGAATATTCATCACCATCAAGTGTAAGATTTCATGTTATTATTGATAGATGCGAAAGCTGTTTATGAATAACGAAACATGTTTTATATACGTTTGATGAAATATTGAAGCGATGTTTTATATATTTTTGTTTTGCATTTTTTTAAATACCTTTTGAAGAAATAGCATGTTCTGACGCTATATGATAATGGATATAACTCCATCTTCTGGAGGAGTATGGGAAATCTGTATTGTTTTCTTCATGTTTACTGCAACAACCCTCTGTTTCATGATACACCTGATTTAAACATTGACAATTGCAGTTCTGCTAGAAGCGCTGTTTTTCCTTAAGTAAGATTCAGGAGAATAACTACAAAAGAAAAATGTCCCATAGGTTATGCGACCTTTGCATATCCTCGCTCATTTTCTCGACGGTTCATCGCTTCTAGTAAGATACTGATTGTCTATGTAAAGAAAGCGATCGTTATCAGATAACGCCCGATAGGTATGCTTCACACCCAATGTACAGGTAACATGGTTACGACGTTAACTGACCTAAGCTACAAGGAAAACTACCGTAGTCTATGCTTACTCATGGTAGTCTACGGAAGTCTGCGGTAGTTTTACACCTCTATCTATGATACATGGAATATGTATACTAGACTGAAAAGAATGCAGATCTTCGAGATGTTTAACAGAATCTCTAACGCAGAATTTAATGCAAGATGTTTTAAATAATTTCCACAGCGAAACTCTGTCTCGAAAACTGGGAAAAAATCCAAATAGTTTATGGTGGAATGTAAAGTATATCAGCGCCAAGGCAAAACCAATACATTTACTGCCTGATACCAACAGTAAAGTTGACAATGATAGTGCCACTAAAGCGGAGTCAGTAAATACGGTTTGCCAAAGTTTCTTCGAAAGGCAAGACTTCGAGTGTAGCATGTAAACCATTTAGGACTTTCGGAGTACGCTGATAAAATAGTTCCATTTTTTGCAGTCGTATACAACTGCTCGCTTGGCGAAAGATCTCTACCTATAGACTGAAAAGTGGCATAGGTCACACCAATGCATCCAATGCATTCGAATGCAGATAGAAAAAGTCTTCTGAGTTACAGTCCCATATCACTGACCTCGATTTCCAGTAGGATTGTGGAAGATATGCTTTGTTCGAACATTATGAAATGACTTGACGGAAACCATCTATTGACATATAGCCAGCACAGATTCCGAATATATCGTTCTTGTGAACCACGACTGGCTCTTTATTGACACAAAGTAATGAGTGCAATCGATAATGCATCTCAAGTTGGTTCTATATTTCTGCATTACCAGAAGGCTTTTGACATGGTTCCTCCCAAGCGTCTTTTAACCAGTTTGTGTGTCTATGAAGTATCGTCTCAGTTATTTGACTGGTTTCGTAATTTCCTGCCAGAAAAGTCACAATTAGTGGTGAAATGGAAATGAACCTATGGCATCGTTGGCCTGGAGGCCCCATTCAGGGAAGTTCGGCCGCCAAGTTGGTAACTGAGGGGAAATCATGTGAAACTGAACTGATATGTGCCGTTCCCGAAGGAAGCGTTTTAGGCACTCTCCTGTTCTTAATCTATAAAAATTATTTTGGAGACGATCTAAGTAACCCTCTTAGATTGTTTTCAGATGATGCTGTGGTTTATTGTTGAGTAAGCAAACCACAAAATATTCTTTTTGAGTCATCAGCATTATGAGTGGTTCGATGCGGCCCGCCACAAATTTCTCTCCAGTGCCAATCTCTTTATCTCAGAGTAGCATTTGCAACCTACGTCCTCAACTACTTGCTGGATGTATTCCAGTCTCTGCCTTCCTCTACAGTTTTTACCCTCTACACCTCTCTCTAGCCGGCCGTACGGCCGAGCGGTTCTAGGCGCTTCAGTCCGAAACCGCGCTGCTGCTACGGTCGCAGGTTCGAATCCTGCCACGGGCATGGATATGTGTGATGTCCTTAGGTTAGTTAGGTTTAAGTAGTACTAAGTTCTAGGGGACTGATGATTTCAGATGTTAAGTCCCATAGTGCTCAGAGCCATTTTGAACCTCCCTCTAGTACCATGGAAGTTAGTTCCCAACGTCTTAACAGATGTCCTATGATCCTGGCTCTGCGCAGAACCTCCTCATTGCTTGCCTTATCAATCCACATCTGAAATACGTCTGTTCTGTTCCGGTTTTCCCACAGTCCATGTTTCACATCCATACAGCGTTACGTTATAAACGTACATTCTCAGAAACTTCTTCCTTAAATCTAGGCCTATGTTTGATGCTAGTAGACTTCTCTTGGCCAAGATTGATCTTTTTGCCAGTGATAGGCTGCTTTTGAAGTCTTCCTTGTTCCATCCGTCATTGGTTATTTTGCTGCCTACGTAGCAGAGTTCGTTAACTTTATCTAATTCGTGACCATCAATCCTGGTGCTGTTTGTCGCTGTTCTCGTTTCTGTAACTTTTCATTACTTTCTCCCATTCTTCGATTTACTCTCAATCCATATTCTGTACTCATTAGACCGTCCATTCGATTCAGCAGATCATGTAATTCTTCAGTTTGACTCAGCATAGCAATATCATCAGCGAATCGTATCACTGACATACTTTTACCTTTAATTTTAATTCCACTCCTGAATCTTTCTTTTATTTACGTCATTACTTCTTTGATTTACAGACTGAACGGTAGGGGTGAAAGACTTCATCCCTGTCTCACACCCTTTTTAATCCAAGCACTTCATTCTTGGTAGTCCACTCTTATTATTTCCTCTTGGCTCTTGTACATATTCTATACTACCCGTCTCTCCCTAAAGCTTACGCCTGTTTTTCTTAGAATTTCGAACATCTTGCACCATTTTACATTGTCGAACGCTTTTTCCAGGTCGATAAATCCTATGAACGTGTCTTGATTTTCCTTTAGTCTTGCTTACATTATCAACCGCAACGTCAGAATTGCTCCTCTAGAGTCTTTACCTTTACCTTACCTTTAGCTAGAGTCTTTACTGGTCTAACACACTGTCAATTTTCTTTCCCATTCTTCTGTGTATTATTCTTGTCAGCAACTTGGATGCATGTGGTCTTAAGCAGATTGTGCTATAATTCTCGCACTTGTTAGCTCTTGCAGTCAAGGGAATTATGTGGATGATATTTTTCCGAAAGTCATATGATATGTCACCAGACTCATATATTGTACACACCAACGTGAATAGCCGTTCTGTTGCCACTTCCCTCAATGATTATAGGAATTCTGATGGAGCGTTATCTTCCCCTTCTGCCATATTTGATCTTTAGAGCTCTCTTGAATTCTGATTCTAATACTGGGTCCAGCATCTCTTCTAAATCGACTCCTGTTTCTTCTTCTATCACATTAGACAAATCTTCCCCCTCACAGATGCCTCATATCCATTCTTTCCACCTATCAGCTTTGTCCCCTGCATTTAACAGTGGAGCTCTCTTAATGTTACCAACCTTGCTTTTAATATTACCAAAGGCTGTTTTTCCTTTCCTATATGTTGAGTCAGTCCTTCCGACAATCATTTCTTTTTCGATTTCTTCCCATTGTTCATGCAGTCATTTCGACGTATCTTCCCTGCACTTCTTATTTATTTCATTTTCCAGCGAGTGGTATTTCTGTATTGTTGCATTTCCCTGAACATTTTTGTACTCCCTTCTTCCAACGATCATCTAAAGTATTTCTTTTGTTACCCATGGTTTCTTCGCAGTTAGCTTCTTTGTGCCTATGTTTTACTTTCCAACTTCTGTGATTGCTCATTTTAGAGATGCCCAGTCCTCTTCAACTATACTGTCTACTGGGATATTCTTAACGGCTGTATCCAAAGCCTTAGAAAACTTCATGCGTATCTCGTCATTCCTTAGTACTTCCGTATCCCACTTCTTTGCGTTTTGACTCCTCTTCACTAATCTCTTGAACTTCAGCCTATTCTTTGTCACTACTACATTGTGATTAAGTCTATATCTGCTCCTGGGTACGCCTCGTAATCCAGTATCAGTTTTCGAAATCTCAGCCTGACCATGACGTAATCTAACTGAAATCTTCCTGTATCACCCGGCCTCCTCCTCTTGTGATTCTTGAAAAGACTATCCTCTATTTCTAGCTGAAGTGTACTACCAAACTCAATTTGTCTTTGTCCTCTATCATTCATTGTCCCAAGCCCTTATTCTCCCGTAACCGTTTCTTCTACTCCTTCCCCTACAACGGCTTTCCAGTCCATGACTATTAGATTTTCATCTCCCTTTGAGTATTGTATTACCTCTTCAATATCCTCATATACTTTCCCTATCTCTTCATCTGCAGCTTGCAATGTCGGTACGTATACCAGAGCTATCGTTGTCGGTGTTGGTTTGCTGTCGATTCTGATAAGAACAATCCCATTGCTGAACTGTTCACTGTAACATACTTTTTGCCCTACCTTCCTCTTCATAACGAATCCTACTCCCGTTTTCTGCTGCTGTTGATATTACCCTATACTTATCTGACCAGAAATCGTTGTCTTCTTTCCATTTCACTTACTGACCCCTACAATATTTAGATTAGACCTTTGCATTTTCCTTTTCAGATTTTCTAGCTTCCCTACCACGTTCCACGCCTCTACTAGTAGAATGTTATCCTTTCGTTGTTTATTCAATCTTTTCCTCATGGTCACCTTCATCTTGGTAGTTCGCTCCTGAAGATCCGAATGGGGGACTAATCCGGAATCTTTTGCCAATGGAGAGATCTTTATGACACTTTTTCAATTACAGGCCGCACGTCCTTTGGATACACGTTATGTGTCTTTAATTCAGGGGTTTCCATTGCCTTCTGCATCGTCATGCCGTTGGTCATTGCTGATTCTTCCGCCTTTAGGGGCAGTTTCCCACCCCAAGGATAAGAGAGTGCCCTGAACCTCTGTCCGCACTTCCGCCCTCTTTGACAAGGCTGTTAGCCCAGAAGTCTTCGGCCGCCAATGTTGATTACTAATCAAAATTTAAGCGGTGACGGGTTTCGAACCCAAAACCAAGGGTGATAGGTGGTATTCGGTGGGAATGTGGGTCAACGTGAGGCGTGCCGAGACAGTCCACGATGTTGCGTTTTTAAAAAACTAAACTCCTCTCGAACAGGCCATGAGGGCCCAACGGTACTGACCGGTCACTGGATGCGGATATGTAGGGGCATGTGGTCAGCACACCGCTCTCCCGACCGTATGTCAATTTGGGTGACCGGAGCCGCTACTTTTCAATCAAATAGCTCCTCAGTTTGCCTCATAAGGGCTGAGTGCACCCCGCTTGCCAACAGCGCTCGGAAGATCGGATGGTCACCTATCCAAGTGCTAGCCCAGCCGGACAGCTCTTAACTTCGGTGATGTGACGGGAACCGGTGTTACCGCTGCGGCAAGGTCGTTGGCAGTTGCGTTAATACTGTGTCCTATATGGCGCAGTGGAGATCCCGCGTTCAAACCCCAGTCTAGCACACATTTTCACTCCGCGCCGCTGATTCTGCGTAATGTCCCAATGCAGCAGACTTCAGTTTTCCCTCTCAACCGCGCCGGGTAGCCGAGCTGTCTAGGGCGTCTTGTCACGGTCCGCACGGCTTTCCCCGTCGGAGGTTCGAGTCCTCCCTCGGGCATGGGCGTGTGTGTCGTCCTTACCGTAAGTTAGTTTAAGTTAGATTAAGTAGTGTGTAAGTTTAGGGACCGACGACCTCAGCAGTTTGGTCCCATAAGACCTTACCACAAATTTTTTACTCCATCTCATTTCCTTTCTTTCCCACTACTCTTAACCCCCCTCCTTCAATTTATATGTATGTATCACAGCTGCGGATTCTGCGTGGTGTCTGTTCATTCAGACATGTCCCCTAGACCCCGGGTGCAAATGAAAAAAATTACAAAATGTTCTATATAAAATATCTGTATGATGTAAAAAGTAACAATCAACTCTGAACCAAAATAAGTGTCCTGTCCTGCACAGGAGCACTAAAAAAATTGGTTAAATTCCGGTTACAGGAAAAATCACAAAAATTTCAAGATTGTTGATTCAATTTCATACCTACGTATTACAATCACAAACAACTTACACTGGAACCATCATGTAGGAAATGTTTTGGGGAAGGAGAACCAAAGATTGTGTTTTATTGGGAAGTTACTTAGAGGATGCAGTTTATCTACTAAAGGCGTTGGCTACACTATACTTGTCCGTTCTCTTCTGGAGTACTGCTGCACGGTCTGTGATCCATATCACATAGGATTGACGGACGACACAGAAAACGTTTAAAAAATGGCAGCTTGTTTTGTACTACCACGAAATATGATAGAGACTGTCACGGATATGGTAAGGGAGTTGGGATGGCAACAATTAAATAAAAGACTTTTTCGGTGAGGCGAGATATTTTGACGAAATTTCACTCAGCAACTTTCTCTTCCGAATGCCAAAAATTGACGGATGTTGAAAGTTTTAATTAGTCGTATGAGCCTTTGATGCAAGCTATTATGATAGCAACAGGGTGTTAGCGCTGTTGTAACACTGTCTCGCAACAGCGAAATATCTTGAGTAAATCACTTTGCTAATCATACTAATTTTCTACTTACTTTACTAAACGGTAAACAACAGTATAATCTGCAAACAGACTAAGTGGGCTGCTCAGATCGTGCCCCAAATATTTGTACAGATTATGAACAGCACAGGACCTATATCTTTTCCTTCAGGAACGCCATATGTCAGTTCTGTTGCACTCGATGACTTCCCGTAAGTTACCACCTACACATGTGGAAACGACCATAGTGGTAAAATAAAGAAATCATGCTTGTGCAGAAAGATTTACATGTTCATTGTACCCACGTGCTATTCGAGAGTATAAGTGATGGGAAGTTGTTTGAAAGTGTTCTATGAATCCTCTGCCAACACTTAGGTGTGTGCAATGCAGAGTAATCGTCTGGATGTAGATATTTGTACATGTAAATTGGAGGTAGAAGGGGGTGGGGGCGTAGAAATGAAAAGAAAGGGATTAGTGTTGTCAGCTGCATCCGGACAATATGCGGAATCAGCGGCGATGAGTGAAAATATGTACTGGACCACGATTCGAACATGGGATCTCATGGTAATTTTTTTTTTCATTAAGAATCTCATTTTTTTCTTTTGTTTCGTTGCGTTTGTTCGGAGCGGACGTCCCATGACATCCGTCCAGCTTCATCATTGATCAATTCACTCAGTTTTTTTATTACAGAGGGCAGCTTACCCTCTTGCCGAACACTCTGAGCTACCGTGCCGGCAGGTTACTAGGCGGCTGCATTAACCACTACTCCGTCTGGGACACATTTGAAACCTGGTAGTCAAGGGAAGGCAGGATTCGGCCCCCGTAATCAGTTACTATTGGTTGCCTTCTGCAATTACACACAATTTATTTTAAATCAGCAATTCCAGACTCAACAATAAATAAAATACCACACGTTACTAATGAAGGAATAAACAACTGTGTAAATAATAGTGTTTTCAGTGAGTTACAATTTAGCAAATTAGCATTAAATACAGATACAGCAAATAATGTTTTAAAAGCAAGCCACTGTGATCTGGGCAGAAAGCGTTACGCGCCAGGAATGGCAATAAGTTAAAAATTATTTAAGACTCGCTGCAACACACAAATTACAGGTATTAAAATATTAAAGGCAAGTCGCCACAAACACAGCAGAAGGCATCAGACGCCAGAAATGGCAGTAAATAAGGTTTTAAAGGCTTACTGAGTGAATACAAATACCAAATTAGAATTTTAAGGCAAGTTATCACAATCACGGCTGAAGGCCTTACACGCCAGGAACGGCAATAAGATAAAAAAATTAGAAACCTGCTGTAAAACAGCAAATACAATAACGAAGGTTAATTAAAAAGACAAGCAACTGCTCACCAAACGGGTGAAATAAGATGATGGTAAACTTTGTTACACAACCCATAAAATCCACTGAACACTACGCTGCCAGATTTATTCCACAAGACGACCAGAACTATTAACTAGACATATGTAATCTTTAATGTAGGCATTACAAGGTATTATTATAAATAATACAATAATAAAACACAAGGACCAGTAGATAAGTTCCTTAAAGGGTGCTGAGGCAGATTATACCCGCAGAAGGCGTGGGCTGAAGGAGCGTTACACTGAACTACTGCCCATCAGACCTCCTTTAGGAACACACACCTCTTACAAGAACCATGGGGCCACAGACTGTGCTCCAGGAATCGACCTCTGAGAATGTCAGACAACAAACACTTTCGCGAGCGATGAGATAGGCAGTCAAGAGTAGCATTCACTTCACAAGATGGTAACTCAGACTAGTGGCAGTCTAGCGAATGACTAATGATAATCTTCCGGAAGCTACCTGAGGTCCGACAAACCAAATGCAACGAACCAGCGGTCTCCACTATGTCCCCAGAATACTGTGTTTAGAACGCTCGGAACGAGAAAGGAATCACTGCCACCAGAGTAGAAGAATCACCACTCGACCTACAATCAAGAAAACTGTCAAAACTACACGCCTTACCAGACAGCAGCGGCAAGGCGAGGAAACGTACACTGCCGTTACATGCACTAACCACCATGGCAGGTAACTGGGGCGTTAGCGGCCACCAGGCAAGAAAAATTACCGCTGGTTGAAGTTAATAAATTGTAACGAGTTGAACGCAGTAAATAGTAATAAGAAGTCGAGGAAAGCTAATCAGATCCGCCTTCCCCAAGCACTCTACTCGCTGCTCTTCGCCTCGGCGACACTACGAGGAGCAACACGAACCCAAGTCACTGGAGAATCTCGAGATATCACAATGGTGGAGGTTTCTCTACTTGAATTGAAATGCACTCATCTTAAAGCTTGCTGGAGCCGGTTTACGACGAGGTCGTGCACCCTCGTGACCACAGCCCTTCCATCCCGCAGTCCATGCGTGCCGCCAGCGGTCCTGGCGTGTTCTGGCACTACGCCGATCTGGCTCCTCCTGAGCCCCCAAATGAACTGGCCCTCTGACACGGCCTGGAAAATCGACGTCGCCCCAAAGATAGGGCAACAGTTACTATATATCGATAACCGCCGCTACTGCCAGTAGCGGACAGACAACGCTTGCGACACCGAGTGGCGCCAGTCAACACAAGAACTAGACTAACAACCGCCAACTAAACAATACCGTCTGGCCTCCAACAGAGGGCGGAAACCTACAAACAGCACCAACGCGAGCCGCACCACGGCTCAACTTCGTTATTGCAACTTCGCGGACTATCACAGCACACTTCACGGCCGACCCATATTTACAACGAGAACCACCTATCCGCAGTTCTTTTCCACTTCCTCCGTGCTCGTTACTCTGAGATTCCCGCTGAAGATCGGACTTATTGTGCCTCTGCACTGAAGGATTCAAATGGTTCAAATGGCTCTGAGCACTATGGGACTCAACTGCTGAGGTCATTAGTCCCCTAGAACTTAGAACTAGTTAAACCTAACTAACCTAAGGACATCACAAACATCCATGCCCGAGGCAGGATTCGAACCTGCGACCGTAGCGGTCTTGCGGTTCCAGACTGCAGCGCCTTTAACCGCACGGCCACTTCGGCCGGCTGCACTGAAGGAGGTGGATCCATTTCACATCTAGGTGAATCAAATATATGAACAAACCACCTGGGAATCTCAGATTGGCGAACGTGGAGGAAATGGAGAAGGACTGTGGATAGGTGTCATTCGGTGGGAATGTGGGTTAACTGTGAGGCGTGCGGAAATAGTCCACGCGGTTGAGTTAATACTGTGTCATATACGACGCAGTGGTTAACGCACCTGCCTCGTAAGCCGGAGATGCCACGTTCAAATCCTGGTCTGGTACACTTTTTCACTCCTCGTCGCTGATTCTGCGTAATGCCCCGATGCAGCAGACATCGGTACTCCCTTTCCTTTCCTTCCGCATCTCCCTCCACCTTGAATTTATATGTATGTATCACATCTACGGTTTTCGCCCATTGATGTAATAGTAGATATGCGTGACTGGAGTGATTTTGGGGTGGAAGTGAGGATGTGCGGGCGGGGATTTGATCTGGCGTCCTAGCTATTGCGAGCCCAGAGTGTTACAACTGCATCAGTGCTCGGTAGCAGCAGAAGCTCGTACTAGTACCTGAAACTTTAAAACATCTGCGAAATATGGGCCATTGAATGTAAATTATCTCCTAAACGAATTAAAACCGGAAAGGAACACATCAACGAAGTTGGTGAGTACGAGAGGCTGACACTGCCCGTAACTGGACGTACAGTAACACTTTTTATCAAATGATTGCCATAATTGGTTCATAATTAAATACCTGGTTCTAGGGAATAAAGTATGTTGTAGACAACGCAACGTTTTTTCACATCTACCGCCTGTCGTCACATCTTAACAACGAAGCACTGAAATCTCCCAATGGCATTTTTTCGTGATTTTTTTTCTTGTTCCAGTGTCGTTAATGTTGACAAGAGCTGCATTTAAAACCATCATAACGTCTCTAATAAAACTTACGGCATTTGGAAAAGCTGATCGTCATTTTTCCAAGGTAAAATATTGTTAACTATTCTTAAGTTTTTCAATGAGTCAAGAATGTTTGTAGTGTTGTTGCATTAATTTGTTCTGCAAGCGGTGCTGCTATTCAAGACCATAAAAGTGACTTAAAAGCTGTGAGCTGTCTGGGGAAGTTAACCTTGCATTACTGAGCAACTGTTTCACCAGGTATCCAGTCTAGCTTACTAAATTCCCAACCAGACTAACATTAATTATAATCTTTTAATAGTCATACGACAACTGGTGACATATATATATATAAAAGAGAATTTAAATAAAAAGAAATAAATCAGTTTATATTTGGAAATTTATTTTAACATTGATCATTGAAATTTCAGCATATTAAACTTGATTCATAACTAAGCTGGTGCCTTATTTAGGATTGTGAAAATGTGAGATTGTAATCTTACGGAACACATCAAATATGGAGCCAAGATTGGGAGACTGCATACAACACTGCATTCATAAAATAACACACGAAGAACGTTGAAACATATGCAAGAGGAAATTAACCACAACCAACCGATTCAATTTTCACCCAAAGAAGTTACGTTCGTAGCACAATCCTGTCCGTCATGTAATTACCACACACTGGTATACTAAATTCATACTAACTCTCTGTGAAATCTTCCCGAAAAGAATAGCTGAGGGCTACTTTGATGATTACACCACATGCTTCACGTGGTCAACTTGGTTTACACAAAGAGTGTAACTCCACAATAATTTTGATAATTAAAAAAAAATAAAACCGAAAAGCAATTTACAAAAGAAAAACCTCGAACTGGTTACTATCGTCATATTATTAACCTGATGGGTCAAACAATTGTATAAGCACGTGGTACTGGTCTCACAAAGTATACCCCACGTGGGTTGAACATAAAGAAAAGTTGTTATATTGAAAAATATTGTCAAGACGAGACGTTATAATCTCGCGCACATTCGCATTTAAGATAAATCATCTTTGAGTTACTGATCAACACGTGGTTCCACTTTACTCACAAAGTAGTGACAAAGCAACTACCGGAATATATTCTGAACTTCACACTCGAATTACACTGCGTTGCAATTTAAGATAACATTAGATATTTTAGAGCTAAACCTGAAATAAAGGTGATTAAATTTTCTGTTAGGCTGATCTTAAGAAATCCATTGTCCTACGGACTTAGCAGACACGCGCTTAGCCGGAGATCTTACCACTTCAGACGCTCGCTGCGGACAGACTGACCTGGACTCCTACCAAGAGTGCTTCCGTATACAAAACGGAAGTGACCAGAGAGGTAGCTTCCTATACCAACATGACAAGGGACGGACAGGACCATACTAAGAATAGAAACCTCTTTGCTTTTAGAAAGCGTAGCTACCTGTTCCGACGTTGGTCCTACTGTTCTCTAGCAGACAGGCTTGTCTGCTACCATCCAGCATGCAACTAGAAATACATTTGCTCATTCATTCTTTCACACAGAAGGGAAGGGGGATGACAGTATCTTATCATATACAGTATATAAAAGAAAGCGGATGTAGGTTCCGTATGAGACTGTGTGACATGAATTACATATAAACTGTGTTTTAAAGTGTAGTAGTGTGACAGATCGTTCTTGTTTATGTGTAAAAGTAACACGTTTCACTGCTCAGTCTCCTCCCAGATAGTCAGAAACACCACAGTAAATTTAGAAGAGGAATTTATGCCGTAAATGACAACAGATTTCAGAAATTAACATGAAAGGAATCCAACAGAGACCTTTCATGGTTACTCGGCCTGGAAATACTGTCAGTAGGAGAAAGTCGCAGAGATCGTGCCGATATACTTACCGAAACAACAGCTCGCACGCAGGTGCAGAAACTTTCATTCTTCCAGCACTCCGCCCGCGAATGGAAGAGGAATAAACTTTAATGTATGGGTCGATCAGAAGTGCCCTCTGCCACACTGTTAACACTGATTCGCAGAACACAGACGAAGATGTAATCGTTTAAATCTATTAATAAACTGAAAGAGTACGAACAACTGTTTTTCTAAAAGAACGGCTCATTTTGCACGTTCCAGAACGGCGAAAAACTCATTGAAGTAAGACAAGAATTTTATATCACTAAGCACATATATTTTATCAGCTATTCACATTTATACTTGGATATTCAAACTTACATACTGCCCTGAAATTATCTATTCGTTATTGTTCTGTCTCGCAGTGCAGTTGTAGATAATGTTTACCTTCGGTGGACCTATTCAGTTTTTAATTAGTTTTTTATGTTTTTATTCTGCCTAAGTAGTTCAATAAAAATTCTCATAAGAAAAAGGTTTTGTCTGAGACTGATGTATCTTCGGTAGTGTGCAGTATCTGTTATGTGCAATAAAGGAGGGACAAATAGCTGCTTCACGTACAGATAAATCAGCTAAAATGGTTGAGAACATATTTAACTTCCACGAAGTATTTAAAATAAAATATTTTTTTTAATTTTTCTTACTTAGTCAAAGTTTCTCTGACAGAAACACACGTATATGCATTGAACTAAGAACCGTATAATCACTGTTCACTGACACACTCAGTAGTTCCACTGTTCCGAGGCACAATATAAGGGGAGGGGGGGGGTTCGTCGCCGCAGCTGTCAGTAGGGATTTTTGTCCATCTGTTGCGTGCAATCCCGCCGTCTCTGCCCTCTCATGAAGTTTCTCTTGGTGGCCCGTGTCACGTACATCTCGATTTGGTTCTATGTTTGTGTTGTCAAATTCGTGCGGTATCCTCGTTTGACACGCCAGGTTGATATCCCTGGGCAAGGATGACACTTAGTGGCTCTTCTTTGTGCCACCCTTAGCTACCAGAGAACATCGAACTATGATTTACTGTCGCTTGACAGTGGGCATCCGCCAGGAAATGTTGATAGGCGTCGTTGAAGTCTGCCAGTTTCTCTGGACAGTATGTGTCAAAAGGCTCCACGCCCCTTGTGTTGTTACATTCTTGAGTTATCCTTAATTGGCTCGCCGGTTTGATATTCCTGGGCAAGGATGACACTTAATGGGTCTTCTTTGTGCCACCATTAGCGACCAGAGAACATCGAACCATGATTTACTGTCACTTGACAGTGGGCATCCGCCAGGAAATGTTGATAGGCGTCGTTGAAGTCTGCCAGTTTCTCTGGATAGTATGTGTCAAAAGGCTCCACGCTCCTTGTGTCGTTACATTCTTGAGTTATCCTCAATTGGCTCGCCGGTTTGATATTCCTGGGCAAGGATGACACTTAGTGGCTCTTCTTTGTGCCACCCTTAGCGACCAGAGAACACCGAACCATGACTTACTGTCGCTTGACAATGGGCTTCCGCCAAGAAATGTTGATAGTCGTCGTTGACGCCTGCAAGTTTCTCTGGACAGTACCTGTCAAAAGGCTCCACGCCCCTTTATCCCCTGTCTTCTGTCGTTTCACTGCGGCCATCTCGTCACAGTCGCGTACGTGTGGTGCGTTGCCAGCAGATGGTTTTCCGCACTGTGGACCACTCGCCCATCTCAGGTCATCGCCTCCACAGAGGGTTGCACTGGTGCGGCCGGCCATTAGCCCTGGGTGCAAGGGAAAGTGTTTGTCCCGCACCCTTCTTTTGTTGTCGACCGCGTTCCCAAAGTGGCCCGGTTGACAGTGTGTCCTGCTGGGAAACCCGCCTGTTTACAACTAGTCCTCCTCCTCGCTGCTCCCGCTGTCTTGTAAGAGTTTAGCTGGTTCACTTTCACGTTCTCAACTGCATTCACAGAAATTGTTCATCATAGTTATGTGACTACGAAATGTCATACATAATACCACTTAGTATTGTCTTTCACAATTTTTAAGAACGAAAGTGAGACTTAATTTTTTTTAAATTAAAAAGTTTGATGAATCGACAACATAAAAATAAAAGTTAAATGACTTGACAATATAAAAAGTAAAAGTGAAATGACTTGACAGTATAAAAATAAAAATTAAATGAACTGACAATATAATATCTAAATCCACATCACTAATGTGGTTCACTTGCGTTTTAATAAATCAAATGCTACTTATTAATTCACTAAAATGAATAGGATTATGCCTTGTGCAAGTATAGGTCAGGACAGCATAGGGTTCACATGTTATTTACACACACACATGCACACCTGTTGTCTATACCACAAACTAATTACCCATAAACATGTATTGCTCAAAATTCTACTTCAATCCACTACTAGTTAACCCAACAAGCTACTTCAGTGCCACTTCAACACAGTGTTTATACCACTACAACATTTTTCTAATTCGTCCTCTTCCTGACACTCGTGGCATACGTCTTGTCACATGATAAATATGGAGAAACCTTCCTTAAACATACACAGTAAAAAGAACAATGGTTATTTACACGCCAAAACATTTATACCAGTTGACACACCTGATAAGAGACTCGCAATTATACATTTATCATACTCATATGTTCATACATAATACAGTAAGACAATTTCGTCTAAAATTACGTTATCACAAGAATTAATCACACAGATGACTCTGAGAAGCGTAAAAATATTTTCATTATACAGGTTATACTACATTTTCTTACCCATTTTGCTCCCATGTCGTTCATTCTTTAAGTTACCTTTCGCTTCCAAACCAGTTATTTCGCCTGTGGTGGTTATTCTGGATTCATTTCTCATGAATGGCAAAATTGTGGTCTCCTCTATTCTGTAAAACAGTGTCATCTTAAGATATTGAACTTACAACAGACACAAAAGATCCGAATCCTCCTGTAGTTTAAATGACAAATGTTTTGCTTCATCCTTATTACATTAAACCAAGCTTTCCTTCGGTCCCATAATCAAAATTATTTAATCTTCCTCTACCTTCAAGAGGGAAATTTCCTCAGTGCAAATCAGATAGGCTGCAGTGCATCCCGCACCACCGAAAACAGTAAGCTGTAATGCTCACAGCATCAGCAAAACACATAAACGTCGCTTTTCTATGACAAGTATTAAAGCAGAATAATTTTTCAGGCTCTGGCTCAACATCCATCAAGACTACAGAAACGATCCATATTTCTGTTCCATTCTCCATTTGCTGAAAAAACTGCTCGTATTTGACTACCACAATAATATTTCAGGGCCACGTAAATTACACAAACCACAATTCTCCCTTCACCTTGAAGGGAATCAATATACTGACGAAATCCACAGACAGCACTTTACATACTCAGCTATAAAGAACAAAAAAGACATATATCATCAATATTAACATATCATCGCATCTTGGGAAGCCAATGGTTAAACAATCGTATTATTGCATCCTATTTTCAAGATTCTAAACTTACTCATTCCTTTCTCAGAGTTCTCCTATGTTAAAATATTCATACAGCATGCATACTATAGTAAGAGATCCTCATTTATACTGACCGATATAGAATAGTAATAGATAGATAGTAGCACTGAAAGCAGAAAATCGGAAACAAAGCTACTAACAGCTGGGGACCTGGGTTTGCCAGACCCATAATACCCACAGATCGGATATTCCCCTGAGTTCTGCATTAATTCAACACAGATCTTGCTTCCCTCAGGAGAGTCTCGTTTCGATTTACACAAAAACAACATAAACAGCATTTCACTCGTTCACAAAGAAACCTTTTATCTTCACATTTGAACCAACCGAAATCCTAATTGCACAACGAAAGAAAAAAAACTACAAACATCACTTCAATCAATCACATAGAAACCTCTTTATCATTATTTTTACCAACACATTATTCAAAATGCATATGTTACAAATGTAAACTAATCAATTCATTCCCCTCTCTATACACCCTATGTACTCATTTGCAATATCACTCATTTGTTCCGATTGGGCGCCTTCTGCGCTGATCATTTGTCATTGCCGGTTTTGTTCATCTCCATTTGCTGGATTATGTCTAGGGTTGGCCGGCCGAATTTCAACATCATGTGGTGCTCTGCCTACAATCCTGTTCCCACCGTGTTCATAGTAGTATCGATTCTGGTTGCCGTACCTGTTGCGTTCACGATCCTGTCCACGTCCTCGATCATTTCCGTTGTTCCACCTGTGTTCGCGACTGTTACCCCAGTTTCTATACGGCCGGTCCCGATTATTGTTCCGTTCGCGTCGCGACGACCAGTCACGCCGTTGATTAGTACTACGGCCACGACTGCGATCGCGCTGCTGTGTCCCATAATAACTTTGTGCCTGATTAGGCGGGCATTCTCCTGTATTATATTCCAACTCTTGGAGAAGTGTCTTAAACGTTTCCACGTCCTCTTTGCATCGTCCCGCAAGAATGACGTGGCGCAACTGCATCGGCAATTTGGTAATGCATATCCTAATTAGTTCCGCAGGCCCGTATGGGTCGTATAGAAATTGATTTGCCTGCTGCATGTGGTCTAATAGGCATGCTGGGCTCTAGAAACCAGACTGGTTCAAATTTGGCAGCATAATTATGCCATGCTTGACCCTATCTTGTGCCGCTTCCGACCAATAGGCGGACAGAAAGGCTTGTCGAAACTCCCGAGTGGAGTTACAGTGACGCGCTGTCGACCTCATGCGAATCGCCGGTTCGCCTTCCTAATAGCTACACATATGTTCTATCTTATGTGAACTTGCCCAGTTGGGGGGAAGACAGAACTCAAATTGCCCGAGCCATGCTCGTGGATGTATTCCTTTTTGCGAATTTCGAAATATCTCAAACTTTCTCACCGTAAGGAAATGTTTGAAATCAAATCCCCGCATTTCCTCCGGGCGAGGCCGTTGAATGTTTCTATTTTTCTCATGCCTGCCCCTCAAAATACATTCTTCCCTGTCGTGAAAATCTCCCTCGTGGCCAGAGTCCCTCTCTGCACTGTTCGTACAGTTATTTTTAGTGCTATTGGCGAGTTCGGAATCACACCCAATGCGGCTTTCCAGATGCGCCACGCGTTCTTGTAATTCGCCTGTTACAGCTTTGTGCCGCCTGTTCACTTCGGACTGTCCCTTCTGAAATCTAAGAAGTGAACGCACTTCTTCAGTCTCTGCGACCGCTACCTGTGTAGTATTGTTATTGCTCTCCATCACCTTCATCGTGCCTACGATGTCCGCTAATGCCTCAATCTTATCATGTATTTGTCTGTTGTCCTCCGCCCCAGTCTGCTTCAATTGTTCTACTTGCTGTTCGAGTGCATGAATCGCTTGACTGTTGTCCGCTACTGTGTTGCTAACGGACGCGGGACAATGTGTTTCCGCCTCTTGAGCCCCTCGAGAGTACCTGCTGGCGTTCCCTTTGGCATTCTTCTCTCAGCGCTTGGAAATTCCTAAGTAACTGTTCTTCGCTCTCTTTCGATTCCGCATCGCGACTCCGCTTGCCCTGTTCTAAGGCTTGCAGACGGTCATCGATTTGTTCAAATGTACGGCCTAATTCTTTCATAATATCACTTTTATTTCACTTGCCAGATTGTTTATTCTTTGTGAGATAGCATCGGACACTCTCTGCATCGACTTGTCGACTTTCTTTGTCTGCTGGATTAGTTTTTCGTCTATTTGTTCGCCTAGCTCGCGGATCGATTTTTCAGATTTCTGCGTCATTTGTTCGCCTAGCTCTCCGATCGATTTTTCAGATGATTCTTTTTGTTCTCGGAACGATTTTTCTGATTTCTCTGCGTTTTCTTTATTTTGTTGCATTAAGGCTTTCATGAGTTCTGCCATATCAATTTGGTTAGTAGGAGGCAAATTAATTTCTGGCTCTGCTGTGAGCCCATTCGTCCTGTTTTGCATTTCGTCTGAAGTAAACCCCATTGTATTTTCGGAACCGTCCGATGCGTTAATATTCGAAATCAAATTATCCCCTTAGTCCATTTTGCCTAAGTTGTTGGACCGCCTACTTTTAGCTTGGTTACGTGTCTGCATTCATTCAATTTATACCCGGTGCGCAAAACACTAATCACAATAAATGTATCCCCCAAAAATTACGAGTTACACGAAAGGTACCCAACCTAGTACGCACTTTTTCACACGCAAAACAAATTTTTATCTTTGATGGAAACAGTGCAATTTACAAGCGAGGAAAAAAACACACACACATATAAAACACACAAATATAGAAAACAAAAGAACAAGACAAACAACACAACGCCGCTCAACAACGCCGCGAATCATTTGAAAGTCTGCTCAGAAACAACGCAGAAGTTGTTTGAGCGCTGCAGGGGAAAAAAAATAAGTTTATACAACGCTCGTAATCTAACGTTTCAGAGATTCCAGAGTCTAGCGGAATCACAGATCAGGGTTGCCATGTGTAATGTTGTTGCATTAATTTGTTCTGCAAGAGGTGCTGCTATTCAAGACCATAAAAGTGGGTTAAAAGCTGTGAGCTGTCTGGGGAAGTTAACCTTGCATTACTGAGCAACTGTTTCACCAGGTATCCAGTCTAGCTTACCAAATTCCCAACCAGACTAACATTAATTATAATCTTTTAATAGTCATACGACAACTGGTGACATATATATAAAAAAGAGAATTTAAATAAAAAGAAATAAATCAGTTTATATTTGGAAATTTATTTTAACATTGATCATTGAAATTTCAGCATATTAAACTTGATTCATAACTAAGCTGGTGCCTTATTTAGGATTGTGAAAATGTGAGATTGTAATCTTACGGAACACATCAAATATGGAGCCAAGATTGGGAGACTGCATACAACACTGCATTCATAAAATAACACACGAAGAACGTTGAAACATATGCAAGAGGAAATTAACCACAACCAACCGATTCAATTTTCACCCAAAGAAGTTACGTTCGTAGCGCAATCCTGTCCGTCATGTAATTACCACACACTGGTATACTAAATTCATACTAACTCTCTGTGAAATCTTCCCGAAAAGAATAGCTGAGGGCTACTTTGATGATTACACCACATGCTTCACGTGGTCAACTTGGTTTACACAAAGAGTGTAACTCCACAATAATTTTGATAATTAAAATAAATTAGATCGAAAAGCAATTTACAAAAGAAAAACCTTGAACTGGTTACTATCGTCTTACTATTAACCTGATGGGTCAAACAATTGTATAAGCACGTGGTACTGGTCTCACACAGTACACCCCACGTGGGTTGAACATAAAGAAAAGTTGTTATATTGAAAAATATTGTCAAGACGAGACGTTATAATCTCACGCACATTCGCATTTAAGATAAATCATCTTTGAGTTACTGATCAACACGTGGTTCCACTTTACTCACAAAGTAGTGACAAAGCAACTACCGGAATATATTCTGAACTTCACACTCGAATTACACTGCGTTGCAATTTAAGATAACATTAGATATTTTAGAGGGAAGGGCGGGAACTAGGAGTAGGGGAGGGGCGGGTGGCTATGAGAATCGATGGTAAGCATGTAGCATGGGACCATACGTTGCAAAGTTGCCCGGAGGCCGCAATGAGTGCAGTTATCCCCCTGGCATCCTGGCCATGTAATAGTAGAACAATGTATGTCGCGTATCTGGACCATCCTTCATGACCCAGCAGACAATGTGTCCACCCTCTCAGGCGCTAGTTGCGTGCGGCCATTGAGATATTGCATGTCAGTGGGTATGTCCCTCCTGAGCCCATCGACTCCATATTCGCATCACAATCTTGGGACTGCGACCAACGCGAGCCGCAACGTCGTGGAAGAATAAACCAGTCTCTATAACGCAAGATCCTGCCGTTGTAGAATACCGACATGTGCTGGTAGAACATTCTCCTCCTTACACGAGGCACAACACGATCTTCTCAGAAATATCCAAATTCAGATGCAATTTCTATAAGAAACTATCATAATCTTTCCTTATATACAGAATAAAGGAGGCGTTACCAATATCTGTTTTGTGCGGTTTCAGTGACATGGTTATCATTCAGATATGTAAGCATGTGGCCCAGTTTAATTCCAATATGGCATTTATTGCATGCCGGCTTCATGTTGTAGCAATACTAACGGCCACCAGCGTGGAACGCAAGCTCAGACAGGACGAAGCAACGACGATATTAGAAATAGACTGGCACTGCTGAAGAAAGCTTTCTTCGGTACAAGATATCATATGTTGATATGGAAATAACGAAGAATTTCTTGAAAGAGTACGTTTGGAGCACAGCATTTTGTGGAAGAGAAATGAGGTTTATCGAAAATCTGGAGAGAAACAAAGTGGAAGCATTTGAAATATGATGCTATGAAAGAGTGTTAAAAATTAAGTGGACTGAAGTGAAGAAGTACTAAAAGAAATAGAGGAGAAAAGAAGTATGTACAATGTCCTTATCAGAAGGAGTGAAAGGTTACTGGAAATTATGCTGTGGCGTCGAGGAATAGCTAACTTGGCTCTGGAAAGAGCAGTAGAGAGCAAAATTAGTAGGAACAGATAAAGAATAGGGTACGGAAACTCATTATAGAAATTGCTGGGTAAACATGAAATAGTTATTGGGAGACAGCAAAATATGAAAGACAGAATCAGTGTATTCGAGAGACTGACGATTTTAATCTTTTTTTTAATTCTTACACAATTCTGGTAGCTATTATTGCACGGCAGCTATATGTAGAGCTACGTAAATATCAGTATAGCTAGGTACAACGAGACTACTTAACGTAACTGAGAGAGCGACCTCCCTTCTTTTTTTCCGAATATCAATCTTCATGTTAATTCGTTGAATGACTCGTCCCGCGTCTCTAAGAGTTCACCTTTAGGGTGGAATCTAGGGAAAACGTTGAACGAGCGAATGAACATTAGGAGTGCTCTCAGCGAATGCCGCTGAAACGTGGCGGTTACTGCGAGTGAGGACAGTTATGGAAGCCATGAGCGGAACTAACTGCTCGACTACGGCAGGCAACGCCATTTTCGAGAACAGATCAGGTTAACTGCTCGGCGCGGCAGGAACATTTTCATTAAGAGGCGCAAAGAGGGCGCTTTGAAACTGCTCGCGCTGGGCTTCTGCCGCCAGGCCGTCCGAAGAGATTAATCACACGTGAAACTGAAGTGCTGCGTCCCCGCTCTGTGCCTTAATTGTTGCCCTTCCGCTACAAGCGGAAGTTCACTTCCGTCTACCTCCACCCGTTATACAGGGCATCCGAAACCCTTAGGAACAAAATTATACGAGGGGCTGTCATGAAGTTTTAATTGTCACTTTTAAAAAATTGAGCTGCGCCCATGAAACTTGATGGAGAGTCCTCCTCCGCATATTCACCCTTCAATTCAACATGATTTTCCCAGCAACGGATGATTTGGAGGAGATTATGGCTGCAAAAGTCAAATGTTCGACACCGAAACCACTTTGTCGTCATTCCGGAAATGGCTACCCCGCAACAATTTCGTTATCCAAGGAAAGAGGAAGAAGTCAATAAGTAGCGTTTTAGGGGAATACGGTGACAAGGGGGCTGGGACGTGAGCAAAATTTTTTGGTCGTCCAAAGAAGCAGCAAGTGTGACTCTGTCCACTACACAATGAACTGAGGTGTTGTGCAGGTAAAAAAAGGAAAATCTTTGGATAGCTTCTCGTGATACTTTGTGTTGACGGCCTCCCGTAACCCTGTCAGAAGATTTCAGCAGTATGCTCCTGTGACGTTTCACGAAGACATGATTTTACACTTTGTTGTTGGTCATTTAGACTTGTTTGACCACAATCTACATGGGTACTCTGCAAATCACATTTAAGTGCCTGTCAGAGTGTTCATCGAACCACCCGCATCTCGTGGTCGTGCGGTAGCGTTCTCGCTTCCCACACCCGGGTTCCCGGGTTCGATTCCCGGCGGGGTCAGGGATTTTCTCTGCCTCGTGATGGCTGTTGTGTGCTGTCCTTAGGTTTGTTAGGTTTAAGTAGTTCTAAGTTCTAGGGGACTGATGACCACAGCAGTAGAGTCCCATAGTGCTCAGAGCCATTTGTTCATCGAACCACCTTCACAATTCTCTATTATTCCAATCTCGTATAGCGCGCGGAAAGAATGAGCACCTACATCTTTCCGTACGAACTCTGATTTCCCTTATTTTAACTTGGTGATCTTTCCTCCCTACGCAGGTTGGTGTCAACAAAATATTTTCGCTTTCGGAGGAGAAAGTTGGTGATTGGAATTTCGTGAGAAGGTTCCATCGAAACGAAAAACGCCTTTCTTTTAATGATGTCCAGCCCAAATCCTGTATCATTTCTGTGACACTCTCTTCCAAGCGTAGTGTAGGCAGTCTCCTTAGTAGGTCTGTTACATTTTCTAAGTGTCCTGCCAATAAAACGCAGTCTTTGGTTAGCCTTCCCAACAACATTTTCTGTGTGTTCTTTCCAAAAAAAAAAAAAAAAAAAAAAATTCAAATGGCTCTGAGCACTATGCTCCTGAACTTCTGAGGTCATCAGTCGCCTAGAACTTAGAACTAATTAAACCTAACCAACCTAAGGACATCACACACATCCATGCCCGAGGCAGGATTCGAACCTGTGACCGTAGCGGTCGCTCGGTTCCAGACTGTAGCGCCTAGAACCGCACGGCCACTCCGGCCGGCTGTTCCTTCCAATTTAAGTTGTTCGTAATTATAATACCTAGGTATTTAGTTAAATTTAGGGCTTTTAGATTAGACTGATTTATCGTGTAACCGAAGTTTAACGAGTTCCATTTAGCACTCATGTGGGTGACCTCACACTTTTAGTTATTTAGGGTCAACTGCCACCTTTCGCACCATTCAGATATTTTTTCAAATCGTTTTGCAGTTTGTTTCGATCTTCTGATGACTTTATTAGTCGATAAACGACAGCGTCATCTGTAAACAACCGAAGACGGCTGCTCAGATTGTCTCCCAAATCGTTTATATAGATAAGGAAAAGAAAAGGGCCTATAACACTACATCGGGGAACGCCAGAAATCACTTCTGTTTTACTCGATGACGTCCCGTCAATTACTACGAACTGTGACCTCTCTGACAAATCCAGTCACGTAACTGAGACGGTATTCTATAAGCACGCAATTTCACTACGAGCCGCTTGGGAGGTACTGTGTCAAAAGCCTTCCGGAAATCCAGAAATACGGAATCGATCTGAAATCCCTTGTCAATAGCACTCAACACTTCATGTGAATAAAGAGCTAGTTGTGTTTCACAGTAATGATGTTCGAACACAATATATGTGGCACTATGTTTTCTAAACCCATGTTGGCTGTGTGTCAATAGACCATTTTCTTCGACGTAATTCATAACGTTCCAACACAATATATTTGTGGCACATAACCAGTGTGTCCTACATGTGTGATGCATTGCTGCCATCAACTTCCACCAACTCTATATGGATTGTTGCAGCGCTGTTCCCCAGCAGAAATAGAAAAAGAACTACCGCACAACACTCGACTTTATCAGTGGGCTATGTCATTTTGTTTTGGTTCTTCCAGCAACGTGCTACGGCACTGTGGTGTAGAGATATTAGTGTCTATCAAGATTCGAATCAGATGCCTGAAAAAAAATTAATTTCGTAATTTTATTTTTTCGAGACCTTCTGCTTCTCATTTGTGATGCATTGTGTGATGCATTGCTGCCATCAACTTCCACCAACTCTATATGGATTGTTGCAGCGCTGTTCCCCAGCAGAAATAGAAAAAGAACTACCGCACAACACTCGACTTTATCAGTGGGCTATGTCATTTTGTTTTGGTTCTTCCAGCAACGTGCTACGGCACGTTCATGGATGTACTGGACCAACTGCTGTACCATCTCTTGAACATTCGTCTGGGTAGTTATTTCCCTTCCTGGTGTCCACGTTTACAAATTTTAACTATTCTTGTGGAGTCCATCCTTTCCGCATGATCCTTTTCTTTTTATTACTTTCATACTTCTATTTATATTTTGTATTTCACACTGATACACTTATCCTCTTGCCCCACATTGTTACTCTTTAGACCTGTCTTGGTACCTTCAGTACCACTGAAGTTAAATTTTGTTTTATCTTTCTAGTTTCTTCTCTAGTATCTGCTGCATATGTTATAACAAGACGCAACATTGTTTTTCTTATTTCTATTTCCCCTCAGTTGTCATAAATTTGTTTCTCCACGCAGTGTCATCCGGCTACCCTCACTGCCTTTGAGACATCGTTTTCCACTTCCATGTGCTTAAGTCTTTGGAACTAGTCCCTACATAATTACAGCTCATCAGGTGTTCAACTGACATACCATCCACGTCTAAATTACTTCTTACAGATGTTTTTGATATTACCATACTCTTTGATTTTTGAAATGAGATTTTCAGGTTATATTGCTTAGCTGTTTTATTGAATTGATAAAGTAACCTCCGCAAATAATACTCATTATTTGCAATCAGTACAGCATCATCACCGTAACATTCAATATTTATCACTTTATTTCCCATTTTATACCCTGGTTTCTTTCTTACAGCATCATTACTAAATTGACTAGAAGTGGGTTTAATGAGTTTCGTCGTCTAATTCCTTTATCTATTGTTACTTAATCTGTCAATCCTTTGTGTGTTTGTGTGTGTGTGAGTGTGTGTGTGTGTGTGTGTGTGTGTGTGTGTGTGTGTGTGAGAGAGAGAGAGAGAGAGAGAGAGAGAGAGAGAGAGAGATAGATAGAGATTTCTTACCATACCCACCCTATCGATTAAGGTGTAGCCTTCTTTCTAACGCAATGGACGGCTTTTGACAAGCTACAAAACGCAGTTCGGCTGGGTTATTCATCTTTGTGAATTTCTCCACAACCTGTCTTAATGTGAAAATAGAATTATTGTGCTCCTGTTTTTCTTGAATCCTTGCTGTTCTGCTGCTACTTCTACACTTGCCTAATATCGAGTAGGGCCCCCGCGAGTACGAAGAAGTGCCGCAACACGACGTGGAATGGACTCGACTAATGTCTCAAGTAGTGCTGGAAGTAAATGACACCATGAATCCTGCAGGGCTGTCCATAAATCAATAAGAGTACGAAGGGGTGAAGAACAGCACATTGCAAGGCATCCAAGATATGCTCAATCAAAATCATGTCTGGGAAGATTGGTGGCCAGCGGAAGTGTTTAAATTCAGAAGAGTGCTCATGGAGCCACTCTGCAGGACGTCTGGACGTGTGGGGTGTCGCATTGTCACGCTGGAATTGCCCATGTTCGTCTGAATGCACAACTGACATGAAAGGATGCAGGCGATCAGACAGGATGCTTACGTACGTGTCACCTGTCAGAATCGTATTTAGAAGTATCAGGAGTCCCATACGACACCAACTGCACACGCCCCACAAAAATGGTTCAGATGGGTCTGAGCACTATGTGACTAAACATCTGAGGTCATCAGTCCCCTAGAACTTAGAACTACTTAAATATAACTAACCTAAGGACATCACACACATCCATACCCAAGGCAGGATTCGAACCTGCGACCGTAGCGGTCGCGCAGTTCCAGACTGTAGCGTCTAGAACCGCTCGGCCACAACGGCCGGCACACGCCCCACACCATTACAGAGCGTCCACGAGCTTGAACATTCCCCTGCTGACATGCAGAGTCCATGGGTTCATGAGGTTGTCTCCATATACGTACACGACCAGGCAACATGTTTCCAGTCATCGACAGTCCAATGTTGGTGTTGATGGGCCCAGGCGAGGCGTAAAGCTTTGTGTCGTGCAGTCATCAAAGATACACGAGTGGCCTTCGGCTCCGAAGGCCATATTGATGATGTTTCGATAAATGGTTCGCTCGCTCACTTAAATCTTGATAAGCTGCCATTAAAGCAGCAGTAACCGATCTAAGAACTGTGCCAGACACTTGTAGTCTTATACAGGGTGTTACAAAAAGGTACGGCCAAACTTTCAGGAAACATTCCTCACACACAAAGAAAAGATGTTATGTGGACATGTGTCCGGAAACGCTTAATTTCCATGTTAGAGCTCATTTTAGTTTCGTCAGTATGTACTGTACTTCCTCGATTCACCGCCAGTTGGCCCAATTGAAGGAAGATAATGTTGACTTCGGTGCTTGTGTTGACATGCGACACATTGCTCTACAGTACTAGCATCAAGCACATCA
This sequence comes from Schistocerca nitens, assembly GCF_023898315.1. Taxonomy (NCBI): domain Eukaryota; kingdom Metazoa; phylum Arthropoda; class Insecta; order Orthoptera; family Acrididae; genus Schistocerca; species Schistocerca nitens. The sequence continues at coordinate 674,947,901 of NC_064618.1, forward strand.
GTACGTAGCATCAACAGGTTAGTGTTCATCACGAACGTGGTTTTGCAGTCAGTGCAATGTTTACAAATGCGGAGTTGGCAGATGCCCATTTGATGTATGGATTAGCACGGGGCAATAGCCGTGGCGCGGTACGTTTGTATCGAGACAGATTTCCAGAACGAAGGTGTCCGGACAGGAAGACTTTCGAAGCAATTGATCGACGTCTTAGGTAGCACGGAACATTCCAGCCTATGACTCGCGAATGGGTTAGACCTAGAACGACGAGGACACCTGCAATGGACGACGCAATTCTTCGTACCGTTGACGATAACCCTAATGTCAGCGTCAGAGAAGTTGCTGCTGTACAAGGTAACGTTGACCACGTCACTGTATGGCGAGTGCTACGGGAGAACCAGTTGTTTTTGTACCATGTACAGCGTGTGCAGGCACTATCAGCAGCTGATTGGCCTCCACGGGTACACTTCTGCGAATGGTTCATCCAACAATGTGTCAACCCTCATTTGAGTGCAAATGTTCTCTTTACGGATGAGGCTTCATTCCAACGTGATCAAATTGTAAATTTTCACAATCAACATGTGTGGGCTGACGAGAATCTGCACGCAATTGTGCAATCACGTCATCAACACAGATTTTCTGTGAACGTTTGGGCAGACATTGTTGGTGATGTCTTGATTGGGCCCCATGTTCTTCCACCTACGCTCAATGGAGCACGTTATCAAGATTTCATACGGAATACTCTACTTGTTCTGCTAGAACATGTGCCTTTACAAGTACGACACAACATGTGGTTCTTGCACGATGGAGCTCCTGTACATTTCAGTCGAAGTGTTCGTACGCTTCTCAACAACAGATTCGGTGACCAATGGATTGGTAGAGGCGGACCAATTCCATGGCTTCCACGCTCTCCTGACCTCAACCCTCTTGACTTTCATTTATGGGGGCATTTGAAAGCTCTTGTCTACGCAACCCCGATACCAAATGTAGAGACTCTTCGTGCTCGTATTGTGGTCGGCTGTGATACAATAAGCCATTCTCCAGGGCTGCATCAGCGCATCAGGGATTCCATGCGACGGAGGGTGGATGCATGTATCCTCGCTAACGGAGGACATTTTGAACATTTCCTGTAACAAAGTGGATGAAGTCACGGTGGTACGTTCTGTTGCTGTGTGTTTCCAATCCATGATTAATGTGATTTGAAGAGAAGTAATAAAATGAGCTCTAACGTGGAAAGTACGCGTTACCGGACGCATGTCCACATAACATATTTTCCTGAAAGTTTGGCCGTACCTTTTTGTAACACCCTGTATAGACGTTTCCGTCCGCAGCGCCGTATCCTGCTGTTTACATATCTCTATATTTGAATACGCATGACTATACCAGTTTCTTTGGCGCTTCAGTGTTTAACAGCATACGTTCTGTCTCTAATTACTGACGTTAACAGCTTTAATGTGGTGTCAAGTAGGGTAATTCCCCAGTAATTATCTAATACTTCCTTACCTCCTTTTTTATATACTGCAATAGTAATACTTTCTTTCCAGTCTACTGGTTTCCTATCTTCCTTCATAAAACTGTTAAACAATTGCCCTCCCATATTTTATTAATTCATTACACAGGGTGGAGAAAAATTGTGTCACGAAATTTTAACCCTGAATAGCTGATGCCAGTGGGAACCAAAATTACTAGTGTTGTGTAGGTCGACAACGCATAATTTTTAAACGACGGAAACTTGGCCGCGGGATTGCCCTGTTGCCGGATGCCCAGGATAAGGCGTGAACGCGAATGCTTTGCCTGCTGGAGATCGCCATGTATCCGAGGCGGCACGCACGCTCGGTGGTAGCGCGCCAACCTTCCAGTGTGGGAGCCACATCCATTGTAGTTTTATTATAAGACATACCGGGAATAAACCCGTCAACAGCTGTTAGTTCGCGTACAGAAAGCCTTTTATAAATGGTGTCGGCCCTGAAAAGGGACTTTTCTATACCTAGAACAGTATCTACTTGAAGAAAGTGCTCGAACTGGCGATCCTCTGACGCGACACATGCTTGGTAACATCGAAGATTCCTGACATTGCCCTGATGTGTTTGGCAGAATGCTGAATGCGATCAATTACTTACTCTTCGTTTCTAGGTGGTTCGCGTCCGGGTGGCTGAACTAGAACCTTGAAGAATCCTCACAGGGAAAAGTCCGGTGGCGTGAGCTCTAGTGATCGCGGGGCCCATGTCCAAGCTTGGTAACATCGAAGATTCCTAACACTGCCCTGATGTGTTTGGCGGATTGCTGAATGCGATCAATTACTTACTCTTCGTTTCTAGGTGGTTCGCTACCGGGTGGCTGAACTAGAACCTTGAAGAATCCTCACAGGGAAAAGTCCGGTGGCGTGAGGTCTAGTGATCGCGGGGGCCATGTCCAAACTTGGTAACATCGAAGTTTCCTAACACTGCCCTGATGTGTTTGGCGGAATACTGAATGCGATCAATTACTTACTCTTCGTTTCTAGCTAGTTCGTGACCGGGTGGCTGCACTAGAACCTTGAAGAATCCTCACAGGGAAAAGTCCGGTGGCGTGAGGTCTAGTGATCACGGGGGCCATGTCCAAGCTTGGTAACATCGAAGATTCCTAACACTGCCCTGATGTGTTTGGCGGAATACTGAATGTGATCAATTACTTACTCTTCGTTTCTAGGTGGTTCGCGTTTGGGTGGCTGAACTAGAACCTTGAAGAATCCTCACAGGGAAAAGTCCGGTGGCGTGAGGTCTAGTGATCGCGGGGGCCATGTCCAAGTTTGGTAACATCGAAGATTCCTAATAATGCCCTGATGTGTTTGGCGGAATGCTGAATGCGATCAATTACTTACTCTTCGTTTCTAGGTGGTTCGCGTCCGGGTGGCTGAACTAGAACCTTGAAGAATCCTCACAGGGAAAAGTCCGGTGGCGTGAGCTCTAGTGATCGCGGGGCCCATGTCCAAGCTTGGTAACATCGAAGATTCCTAACACTGCCCTGATGTGTTTGGCGGATTGCTGAATGCGATCAATTACTTACTCTTCGTTTCTAGGTGGTTCGCTACCGGGTGGCTGAACTAGAACCTTGAAGAATCCTCACAGGGAAAAGTCCGGTGGCGTGAGGTCTAGTGATCGCGGGGGCCATGTCCAAACTTGGTAACATCGAAGTTTCCTAACACTGCCCTGATGTGTTTGGCGGAATACTGAATGCGATCAATTACTTACTCTTCGTTTCTAGCTAGTTCGTGGCCGGGTGACTGCACTAGAACCTTGAAGAATCCTCACAGGGAAAAGTCCGGTGGCGTGAGGTCTAGTGATCACGGGGGCCATGTCCAAGCTTGGTAACATCGAAGATTCCTAACACTGCCCTGATGTGTTTGGCGGATTGCTGAATGCGATCAATTACTTACTCTTCGTTTCTAGGTGGTTCGCGTCCGGGTGGTTGAACTAGAAACTTGAAGAATCCTCACAGGGAAAAGTCCGGTGGCGTGAGGTCTAGTGATCGCGGGGGCCATGTCCAAGCTTGGTAACATCGAAGATTCCTAATAATGCCCTGATGTGTTTGGCGGAATGCTGAATGCGATCAATTACTTACTCTTCGTTTCTAGGTGGTTCGCGTCCGGGTGGCTGAACTAGAACCTTGAAGAATCCTCACAGGGAAAAGTCCAGTGGCGTGAGGTCTAGTGATCGCGGGGGCCATGTCCAAGCTTGGTAACATCGAAGATTCCTAATACTGCCCTCATGTGTTTGGCGGAATGCTGAATGCGATCAATTACTTACTCTTCGTTTCTAGGTGGTTCGCGTCCGGGTGGTTGAACTAGAACCTTGAAGAATCCTCACAGGGAAAAGTCCGGTGGCGTGAGGTCTAGTGATCGCGGGGGCCATGTCCAAGCTTGGTAACATCGAAGATTCCTAACACTGCCCTGATGTGTTTGGCGGAATACTGAATGTGATCAATTACTTACTCTTCGTTTCTAGGTGGTTCGCGTTCGGGTGGCTGAACTAGAACCTTGAAGAATCCTCACAGGGAAAAGTCCGGTGGCGTGAGGTCTAGTGATCGCGGGGGCCATGTCCAAGTTTGGTAACATCGAAGATTCCTAATAATGCCCTGATGTGTTTGGCGGAATGCTGAATGCGATCAATTACTTACTCTTCGTTTCTAGGTGGTTCGCGTCCGGGTGGCTGAACTAGAACCTTGAAGAATCCTCACAGGGAAAAGTCCGGTGGCGTGAGGTCTAGTGATCGCGGGGGCCATGTCCAAGCTTGGTAACATCGAAGATGCCTAACACTGCCCTGATGTGTTTGGCGGAATACTGAATGCGATCAATTACCTACTCTTCGTTTCTAGGTGGTTCGCGTCCGGGTGGCTGAACTAGAACCTTGAAGAATCCTCACAGGGAAAAGTCCGGTGGTGTGAGGTCTAGTGATCACGGGGGCCATGTCCAAGCTTGGTAACATCGAAGATTCCTAACACTGCCCTGATGTGTTTGGCGGATTGCTGAATGCGATCAATTACTTACTCTTCGTTTCTAGGTGGTTCGCGTCCGGGTGGTTGAACTAGAAACTTGAAGAATCCTCACAGGGAAAAGTCCGGTGGCGTGAGGTCTAGTGATCGCGGGGGCCATGTCCAAGCTTGGTAACATCGAAGATTCCTAATAATGCCCTGATGTGTTTGGCGGAATGCTGAATGCGATCAATTACTTACTCTTCGTTTCTAGGTGGTTCGCGTCCGGGTGGCTGAACTAGAACCTTGAAGAATCCTCACAGGGAAAAGTCCAGTGGCGTGAGGTCTAGTGATCGCGGGGGCCATGTCCAAGCTTGGTAACATCGAAGATTCCTAATACTGCCCTCATGTGTTTGGCGGAATGCTGAATGCAATCAATTACTTACTCTTCGTTTCTAGGTGGTTCGCGTCCGGGTGGTTGAACTAGAACCTTGAAGAATCCTCACAGGGAAAAGTCCGGTGGCGTGAGGTCTAGTGATCGCGGGGGCCATGTCCAAGCTTGGTAACATCGAAGATTCCTAACACTGCCCTGATGTGTTTGGTGGAATACTGAATGTGATCAATTACTTACTCTTCGTTTCTAGGTGGTTCGCGTTCGGGTGGCTGAACTAGAACCTTGAAGAATCCTCACAGGGAAAAGTCCGGTGGCGTGAGGTCTAGTGATCGCGGGGGCCATGTCCAAGTTTGGTAACATCGAAGATTCCTAATAATGCCCTGATGTGTTTGGCGGAATGCTGAATGCGATCAATTACTTACTCTTCGTTTCTAGGTGGTTCGCGTCCGGGTGGCTGAACTAGAACCTTGAAGAATCCTCACAGTGAAAAGTCCGGTGGCGTGAGGTCTAGTGATCGCGGGGGCCATGTCCAAGCTTGGTAACATCGAAGATGCCTAACACTGCCCTGATGTGTTTGGCGGAATACTGAATGCGATCAATTACCTACTCTTCGTTTCTAGGTGGTTCGCGTCCGGGTGGCTGAACTAGAACCTTGAAGAATCCTCACAGGGAAAAGTCCGGCGGCGTGAGGTCTAGTGATCGCGGGGGCATGTCCTACGAGCACTCTGCCAACTACCCGGCAGTCAAAGAGTTCATTTAAATATCCGCGCACAGCACGATTGTTATGTCCGGGCGCCCCATCATGCTGCAACCAAAAGCGTAACCGTATCTCCAGGGAAACATCTTCCAGCAGGCTGGGTAGAGTTTCTTGCAAAAAGTGAAGGTAATTTGTCACGGTAAGTCGAGGAGGTAGACGGACCGGTCCAATCAGATGGTCACCCACAATGCCTGCCCAAATGTTGAGCGAAAATATTTCCTGATGTCCGTGTATGTACGTGACGTGAAGATTTCCCCTTGCCCAGTAATGAACGTTTCGAGCATTGTAAAGGCGATCCCGATGGAAGGTGATCTTGTCGGCAAACCACACAATGACGGAGAAGTCGGGATCTCTCGTGTAACACGTCGCAGAAACCACCGGTAAAACCCTAGCCAGCGTTCATAGTCAGCCATAGGATTTAGGTCTTGGAAAGGGTGGAAACTGAATGGATACTGGCCGTCATCTCTTAAAACCTCCGAGACTAACCGATGAGTGACCTCCATGTCGTGTCCAGCCGCTCGAGTACTTCTCGTTGGTGCTTCCTCGAAGCGACCGAGAACAGTCTCTTCAAATGCAGCACCCCGTCGTGTTCGAGATCTTCCAGCATCATCATGATATACCGCTAATGAGCGTTTTTCGTCAAGTCGCCGGTGAATTGCTGTAAACATTTGCGAGAGTGGGTGTCGTCTTGCTGGGGACGGTTCCTCATCCAACCGTCGAGCTTCATGCGCATTACCGTCGGCTAGGCCATAAACAAAAACCATATCTCGTTGTTCTTCAAATGAATACTGAGTCGCCATGCTTACTGTATGACTAAATCGCAGGTGACGTGTGTGTGCTCTGAAGCGAAGTTTACCTGTGAATGCCTCTGACGTGAAATGGAGACAAACAGCAAGACCTATTCGACACGTGTGCGTATCACATTGGGCAGTGACGGAGCGAGGGACGTTTGTATGTGTGAACCGACAACCATAGCGCTGCCCGTCAACCGACGAACAGCAACAGGGCAATCTCACGGCCAATCGGAGCGCGTGGTGCCAAGTTTCCGTAGTTTAAAATGGTGCGTTGTCAACCTACACAACATTAGCAATTTTGGTTCCTACTGGCATCAACTATCCAGGGTTGAAATTTCGTGACACAATTTTTCTCCACCTTGTATATGCCATCTGGCTCCAGAGTTTTTTAAGTTGTTTTATTGCAGCGCATATTTCCTCAACTGAGAAGTCTGTTTGGTTTCATTTTCTGTGCTTTCGTGTCTAGTGTCAGTTTCCACATTTGTTACGCCCGTTTACTCTAATTTAAAATAATTTTCCGCCCTAAACTTTGTCTACGTTCTGTATCTGAATGTGTTCATTAATATCCTTCTTTTGATTTTATAAGACCCGACGTACTTTGTTTTGCGTTCCATCAAGGTCTCGTTCCATGCATTTTTTATATCGCTCCCAATAAACATTCATTATTTTTTGAATATTCGACTTCACTCTATTAGGAATGATTTTTTACTCCTCAACATTGACTGGTTTTATATTTTACGAATACTTTCTTCTAAATAGCTAATTCCTCAGCGTCTTGGTTAAACCAAGGTGTTCTGTACGTAGTACTGCTTCCTATCGCGTTTTCTCCTTTCAGACCTAAAGCTTCATGTGCTGTCTTCCAATTAAGAGGACGCCTGTTGAGAAACATTTCTCTGTACCTTCCTTCAACTTTTCAGCTTTTAGCTGCGCCTTCCGTGAAATGCATGTTTACAAGTTCAAATAACTAGTAATACTCTACCTTCGACACCAAATCATGAAGTGTAAACAATGTTGAACACCACCAAAAGAATATTGATGTCTGTGGATTATTTTATCTGATCAAAAATATCCCTCTAATGCGGAACTGACTACTACATGTCACGAGAGGTGGACCCACGAGTATAAATGGACTATTGTGTTGTCAGCAGGAAAGGAGTACAACAGAATGAGCCAGTGAGGAGAACTCACTGACTTAGAACGTGGGTTAGTCATTGGATGTCACCTGAGTAAATAGACTGTTGGTGATATGATTGTGAAGTGGTAACGTGAAGGAACACCCACAGCTAAACGAAACCAGGCGGACCTCACGCACTGACGGACAAGGACCATCAAGCATTGCTGAAGGTGGTCGTAAAAAAATCGCGTGATGTCAGCGTAAGGAATCTTTAGTGAATTCAAAGTGCTACCAGCAGTCCAGCTAGGATAATGGCCATGCGTTGGAATTCAGAAAGAATGGTATACAATGGTCGACACTTCCTCATAAGCCACAGATTTCTACAGTCAGTGTTAGGCGACACTTGAGGTGGTTCAAAGAGGGACGCCTCTGGACAGTGGATGACTGGAAACCAGTGATTTGCTAAATCACACTGTAACTTGTGGCAATCCAGTGGAAGGATTCCGGATTGGCAGATACCTGCAGAACATTACCTGCCAACAAGTGTAGTGCCAACAGTCAAGTACGAAGGAGTTGGTGCTGGCATGGGGGTGTTTTTCTTTGGTTAGAGTGTGGTCCCCTTATTGCAGTTAAGAATACGCTAAATGTGGAAAAATATGACACGTTTCACATCACTGTGTACTGTGAACCGTGGAGCAGCGTTTCGGAGGCGATGATTGTATCAGCATAACTAAGCATCCTGTCATAAAGAAGTGTCTACGAGGCAATGTGTTGTGGAAAATAACATTCCTGAAATGGATTGCCCTGCCCAGAGTTCAGACCAAACCCAATGAAACACATTTGGGATGAGTTAAAACGTAAACTTAGCTCCAGAGCCCAGTGTCCAACATCACTTCCAATTCTGGTTTTGACTCTTGAGGAATAATGGATCGCCGTTCATCCACACACATTCAGACACCTCATTTAAAGTGTCGCCAACATCATAAAGGCGAAGGATGGACATGTCCTGTGTTTATGTCCACCAATGGGTGTCCGGATACTTTTGATCAGACAGTTTACATCACATCTATGCCGCAGACAATTTGAAACTGTTACGAAACATTAACAGTTCGCAAGACTTCATATTATCGGAAATACTGTCACGTAAAATCGGTATTCAAGTGTCGATGACAAAACAGGGTCGTCAACAAGAACTGCCACTTCGCACTGGAGCCGGCCGAAGTGGCCGTGCGGTTAAAGGCGCTGCAGTCTGGAACCGCAAGACCGCTACGGTCGCAGGTTCGAATCCTGCCTCGGGCATGGATGTTTGTGATGTCCTTAGGTTAGTTAGGTTTAACTAGTTCTAAGTTCTAGGGGACTAATGACCTCAGCAGTTGAGTCCCATAGTGCTCAGAGCCATTTGAACCATTTTTTTTCGCACTGGAAACACTTTTACTGTGCTCACACTGCAATACATTTCAACGTCAAATGCCTGCGTGAGCCGAAAGTGCTTCCACTTGGACATTCACACAATGTCATAGTACACTGAAGCGCCAACGAAACTGCTATAGGCGGGCGTATTCAGGCAGAATACGGCGCCGCAGTCGACAAAAGACAAAAGTGTCTGGCGTAGTTGTTAGATCGGTTACTGCTGCTACGAGGTGCATTCAAGTTCTAAGGCCTCCAATTTTTTTTCTCCAGACTGGAAAGAGATAGAAACATGCGCATTGTTTTGAAATGAGGCCGCATTCATTGTCAATACGTCCCAGAGATGGCAGCACCGTACAGCAGATGGAATTTTACCGCCAGCGGCGAGAATGAGAACTGTTTTAAATACTTAAAATGGCGACGTTTTCCTTACTTGAACAGCGTGCAATCATTCGTTTTCTGAATTTTCGTGGTGTGAAACCAATTGAAATTCATCGACAGTTGAAGGAGACATGTGGTGACGGAGTTATGGATGTGTCGAAAGTGCGTTCATGGGTGCAACAGTTTAATGAACGCAGAACATCGTGTGACAACAAACCGAAACAACCTCGGGCTCGCACAAGCCGGTCTGACGACATGATCGAGAAAGTGGAGAGAAATGTTTTGGGGGATCGCCGAATAACTGTTGAACAAATCGCCTCCAGAGTTGGCATTTCTGTGGGTTCTGTGCACACAATCCTGCATGACGACCTGAAAATGCGAAAACTGTCATCCAGGTGGGTGCCACGAATGCTGACGGACGGCCACATGGCTGCCCGTGTGGCATGTTGCCAAGCAATGTTGACGCGCAACGATAGCATGAATGGGACTTTCTTTTCGTCGGTTGTGACAATGGATGAGACGTCGATGCCATTTTTCAATCCAGAAACAAAGCGCCAGTCAGCTCAATGGAAGCACACAGATTCACCGCCACCAAAAAAATTTCGGGTAACCGCCAGTGCTGTAAAAATGATGGTGTCCATGTTCTGGGACAGCGAGGGCGTAATCCTTACCCATTGCGTTCCAAAGGGCACTACGGTAACAGATGCATCCTACGAAAATGTTTTGAAGAACAAATTCCTTCCTACACTGCAACAAAAACGTCCGGGAAGGGCTGCGCATGTGCTGTTTCACCAAGACAACGCACCCGCACATCGAGCTAACGTTACGCAACAGTTTCTTCGTGATAACAACTTTGAAGTGATTCCTCATGCTCCCTACTCACCTGACCTGGCTCCTAGTGACTTTTGGCTTTTTCCAACAATGAAAGACACTCCCCGTGGCCGCAGATTAACGAGCCGTGCTGCATTTGCCTCAGCGATTTTCCAGTGGTCAAAACAGACTCCTAAAGAAGCCTTCGCCGCTGCCATGGAATCATGGCGCCAGCGTTGTGAAAAATGTGTACGTCTGCAGGGCGATTACGTCGAGAAGTAACGCCAGTTTCATCGATTTCGGGTGAGTAGTTAATTAGAAAAAAAATCGGAGGCCTTAGAACTTGAATGCACCTCGTACAATGGCAGGTTATCACGATTTGAGTGAGTTTGAACGTGGTATTATAGTCGGCGCATGAGCGATGGGACACATCATCTCCGAGGTAGCGATGAGTTGGGTATTTTGTCGTGCGACCATTTCACGAGTGTACTGTGAATATCAGGAGGGGTTGGGATTGGGACACTTGTGAGGAGCGACATTTGTAAGGAGACCCGGCCGAACAGGTAGCGGGCGGTCTACAGGGACATCAAACAAGTAACGCATCGCAGTTGAGTACTGCTGCTGTAAAGAGGGAATTCACCACGATAACGAAAGGGAAGCCTCTAGTGATTTATAACGATTACCAGTATATAGTGGAATATACGAACAATGAAGGTATAAGTTATTGGCGGTGCGTAAACGTAAACAAGAAGTGTAAAGGAAGACTATCCAACAGAAACAACTTAATTTTGGGCGAAGATAGCCATGCATGTATTCCGGACGTCGCGGCTAATGAAGTGCGAAAACACGCGGCAAACGCCAAAAGGCGTGCAAAAGAAACGGACACTTCAATTTCTTCTCTTTACGCCGAAGAAGTACGGCCGCTGTTCAATCGAGGATACGACGTCGTCACATCACTGCCGTCACACAGGAGTGCAAAACGATCGTTGCAGTGCATGAGGCAAAAATGCGAGGGATCTACACAAGATCCGACCGATGCTGCAGGAATATTTCTGCAAGAACATCATTTGCTAATGAATGATGGGAGCAAATTTTTACTTGCAGAGAACAACAGAGGACCAAATGATAGGATACTGGTGTTCGGCAGCGAAAGGGGAAAATTCTGTTTAACAGACTGCATTTCGTTCTTTGTCGATGGAACGTTCAAAAGCTCCAGCAAGCAGTTTGGACAGTTATTTATTGTTCATGCTGATATTTCTAGTTCTGAGGAGGAAACACAGTTCCAACAGTGTACGCCTTGCTACCCAATAAAAAGCGAGAAACGTACGATCGCTTTTTCTCAGCTTTTAAGAGCAACGTATCTGGATGGAATCCTACAGCTATCATGATGGATTTTGAAGCTGCAATCATCGAATTAGTAACACGTTTCCTGATGTAAAGATTAATCGCTGCAACTACCATTTCAATCGGTGCTTGCGAAGGCAAGTGCAGAATTGCGGCCTTGTTGTTGCCTACAAGGAAAACGAAATTCGTTTTCACATAAGATTGAGTTCGTCTTTGGCTCATATTCCCCTGGACATGTTAGATGATGGGTGGCTATGAATTCAGAAGAGCTCGCCAGATAATGAAAAACTGCAGGATTTTTACGACTATTTTGTTGTACAATGGCTGGATAATGAAGACATCCTAAGTGATATATGGAGCTGCGCAGGAAGGAATCGCCGCACCAACAATGTTTCAGAAGGATAGAATTGGAAGATAAATACATTAATCTCTAGGGTTCATCCAAATTTTTACTCCTTAGTAAAACTTCTCACAGAGGATGCAGAATTTCATGGGCACCAATTTGACTGACTAGTTTTCAATCTAGATGGGAAAAGAAGAAAGAAGTCCGCAATTAAGACAGATGAGATAGTTTCTAAGGCCCTTACAAGACTCCAAGTTGACGGCAATATAAAATCATTTCTTATTTGGGTGGCCTATGCACAGAAATTACAATGAAAAGGAGATGGCTGAAGCTACAGCAACACTTGTAAATATTGAAAAGGGGTTCAGTTCATGCCGGTCGCCCTACTGTAAAAACTGAAAATAAATAATCATCCTGTAAATATTGTAAATAAATATAATGGGAACGAAGAGAGACTACTCCTCGTGGTGTTCCCTGGAAACGACACAGTCGGCTAAATGTCTCTTGCAGATTGTAAGAGATTCACTAATGAAAACTGAAAAGTCATAGCTTTTCTAACAATCACAATCAGCATTTTTGTGTAGAGAACTTTAGAAACAATTTCTGTTTGAGTGGACGATGAATACATCTTGTTCCAATACATAAATTGCATTCCTTAACGCTAATTGCTAGCAGGACTCACATTAGACCTCAGTACACGTCCCTGCGTGGTACAGCAAAATTGAGGTTTATTTCGAAATAATTAGAGAAAAAAGTTTCTACTGAGAACCAAAGTCTTTAGTTGGCTCCTCTTAATATATGATAAAAGGTTGCCATTCCTATCATATCAAATTTTGGGTGAGGGGCTGAAAGATGGAAAACACTTCGGTTTCTATAGTTTCTGTAAAATACATCGTTAAGTATGAGGCTGAGCGGAAATTATGCCCTATGTAAGATTAACCAGAACAAAAATTCCAATGAAAAAGGTCTGACGCATAACTGTGCTGCAACTAATGGTTGACATGACATGTTGGGGGCAAAATCATCTCCTATTTCTAATTTGACTAAGGCCACTTTTCCTTGCCCAAAAACATTCTGAAGTAATGTAACGTGGCTGCGCTGGAGGAGTGTTAACTCGGCAGCTGCCCGGGCGGGCACAAGCCGTGCGCTGTCACACCAAGCGGCAGCAGGTAGTGGCCGAGCACGTAGTGGCGCAGCATTTGCGACACACCCTGTGCCGGTCCCTCAGTACCCCGGATTTCTCACAAGTGTCGCCACATTCCAGTTTCTGTAGCTTCTCACAAGTGTCTACAACTCTATCAGGAATCCGGTAAAACATCAAATCTTCGTCATCGCTGTGGCCGGAAAAAGATCCTGCAAGAACGGGACCAACGAGACCGAAGAGAATCGTTCAGCGTAACAGAAGTGCAACCCTTCCACAAATTGCTGCAGATTTCAATAACGGCCATCAGCAAGTGCCAGCGTGCGAACCGTTCAACGAAACATCATCGATATCGGCTTACGGAGCCCAAGGCCACTTGTGTACCCTTGATGACTGCACGACACAAAGCTTTACTCCTCGCCTAAGTCCGTTAACACCAACATTGGACTGTCGATGACTGGAAACACGTTGCCTGGTCGGACGAGTCTCGTTTCAAATTATATCGAGCGGATGGACGTGTACTAGTGTGGAGGCAATCTCTTGAATCCATGGGCTGTTCAAGCTGATGGAGGCACTATAATGGTGTGGGGCGCGTGCAGTTGGAGTGCTATGTGTCCCCTGATACGTAAGCATCCTGTCTGATCAGCTGCATCCTTTCATGTCAATTGTGCATTCAGGCGAATTTGGGCAATTCCAACACGACGATGCGACACCTCACACGTCCAGAATTGCTACAGAGTGGCTCCAGAAGCACTCGTCTGAGTTTAAGCACTTCCGCTCGCCACCTGTCTCCCCGGACATGAACATTATTGAGCATATCTTGGATGCCTTGCAATTTTCTGTTTTCCACCCCCGCGTACTCTTATGGATTTATGGACAGCCCTGCAGGATTCATGGTGTCAATTCCCCCCAGCACTACTTGAGACATTAGTCGAGTCAATGCCACGTCGTGTTGCCGCACTTCTGCGTGCTCGCGGGGACCCTACACGATATTAGCGCAGTTGTGCCAGTTTCTTTGGCTCTTTAGTGTATAATACAGTAGTCAATAAATAAGGAAGTTCCAAAATCTTCCAGAAATAACAATGGTTCAGTTATAATAACTGTAGGAGGTGGGAATCAAACCGGCGCCAGGAAAGACTGCAACAACTACACCACTTCTTTTAGTAGTAACAGATACACCTTTTTATGTAACGCACAACATAAATTCTTTACAACTACTAATCACTTCAAAAGGTAGAAATCGCTTATACTAACTTGCACAAATACGGAATGTTGCCATTAGCCGATGAAGTGAACCGATCTCCACAGTCGACCATCGACTGTCGCGTTACTATGAACAATAATGAGTATCGAGTCCATTCCTGTAACAAGAACCTTAAAACCGTCAAATATTTCTTCCTATACAATAGTGTTTTGCTGTCAAACGCTGGACAAAGAACTAGTGTATTCAGCTTGTAAAATGGATTCTTTGGATATTTCAGTTCGATTTCATACATTACCATAAAAAGTTGTTTATGGCGTTTTCATTTTTCTCCTTATACATCATTATAAACAATACGTGACTTGCAGTGGCAAACGCCCAGACAAATCATCTATAGAGTTTGTCGGTGGATTTTAAATACAAACCACATAAGCTCATCCACTAAGTTAAGGGCAATGTGGTCAGTAAATTGATGCAGATGTCTACAATCTTCTTTCGTAACGTCTTTAGTAACTTGCGAAAATTCTGGTTAAATACTAGATTGTCCACATGGCTCAACTGCAACGAACTATCAACTTCCACACATTGCCATTTGTGACAATAATTTTTCGTGTTTGTACGACATTCTTGTATGTTCCTCTTAGAAGAAAAAGGTAGGATATGCCTTCAGCACCTTACTTCAACATCCATCACACTTTTCTGCTGGCTACTTGAAGATCACTTTAGAAAGATCTACTGCACACTGAACAGAATATTTCACTATTAACACTCTATTAAAATACGGCACAACTTTTATTCTTCCTACTTGTCAAACGATGATTCCATCCTCTGTTATCGGTACTAACTGCTTTCCTTGTTTATATGTCCTTACATAGCTACACCCAGTAACTTTGACCAGTACACCACGATAGATGAAGAACAGTGCGCGACGTTGCTTCCCTTGTTCTCAAAACAGCGATTAACTGTATCTCGATCTAGTTAGTGGAATTCGTACGGCGGCGATTGTGGACCCTTGCATTCTGGTCATGTTTCCACGTGAACATTGTCACTGTAGGTGTGCATTCACGGTTTAGTTCTTGGATTGGGGAGGGATGTCACAGATTGCTACTTTCTCTCCTCTCCCCCCCCCCCCCCCTCTTCCCACCCCACATATGACATTACGTCACTTCAACTTTTTACGTGCCAAATATGCCTCGAAATTTTAATGAAATATCAATACATGTGAAATAGTTTAATAGGACAGTAAATTGTTTAAATACAACAAGATATATAAAAATATATAATAAAAATAATTTGTTTACATTGGTGCTTAGTTAGTCGCTTTCACTAAATTCCATTTCAGAGAAATACTGCCTCTGAAAAATATTGGTCCTAAAATTTTAGAAGTATATATTATAAATTTGTGTAAGAAGTATAACAGCAACGAACTCTCACATCAAATAACTTACGGGTTTGCTGCCGGGTGACGTCGTCGAACACCGCCGATATTTCGACAGGAGCACACCCTGCCATTCTCAAGGCACAAATGCAAGGAAGAAAAAATGTGCTAGCAAATTTAATACCTCGGTTCACAGAGGAGAAACAAGGAAGACGCCACACACAGAACAAGTGTCAACACAAACAAAGATAACCAACATCAGAAATATCGATAGTTACTGTTAATCAACAGGTGAGGTAGCACTAATTCTGTCCCTCTGTTTTTTGATGAGAGACAGAGCCGGATTCCAAGCAGCATTTAAACAAAATCCACCATCTCTGTTAATAAGGTTGCTTGATAGTCTGATTTCAACAGCTTCCTTAATAACACTATCCCAGTAGCTGGACGTGCAAGCCAGAATCGCCGTGTTGTTGTATTCCATTGGATGACCGGTGTCAAGGCAATGTTCTGCAATAGCGGATTTGCTCGGCTGTTGTAAGCGTGTGTGACGCTTATTTTCAATACACCGGTCTTCCACAGTCCTGATTGTCTGACCAACTGCAAGGAATACGATAGACCCCAGCCTTACGCAAACCAAGATCATCTTTTACGGACGCCAACAGGGCCTTAATCTTGGAAGGTGGTCGAAAAACACATTTCGCATCATTTTTCCGCAAAATATGGCCAATCCTGTTGGAAATGCTTCCTGCGTAAGGCAAAAAGGCTGTAGACTTAGGTGCCACTTCGTTGTTGTCGTCACTCACCCGTTGCACACAAGACTGATGGCGCAACTCACGTTTGATCTGCCTCTCACTATAACCATTCTGACGAAAGGTGACTTCGAGTTGAGATAGCTCAGCTGCCAAACTTTCAGGGTCTGAGATAACGTGGGCGCTGTGAACCAAGGTGCGAAGTACTCCTTCACGCTGAGCTGGATGGTGACAACTATCAGCTCGCAGATACAAGTCAGTGTGGGTAGGCTTCCTATAAACAGAATGTCCCACCGTACCATCATCAGTCTTCCTTTTGACCAACACATCATGGAAGGGAAGGCATGGACGGGCTGTACGTCTGGTCGCATTACCTCACCGTCTAGCAACAGACGCCATTTCACAGTCAATGTGGGTTATGCGAGCAGTCCGTCATGAAGGTGTCATGGTGCCAACAGACTTTCATACCAGGTCGTCTGCATGCAGCTTGATTTACGACCTCTATGTTGTCTACCATCGTCTGTTGTACATGGAGCGTAGAGAATCGGCCCCAGCAGCTACTTTGAGGCACCCCAATATTGACATTGCGGCCTGAGAAACAAGAAAAGGAAGGAATATTTGGGATTAACGTCCCGTCGTTGATGGAGTCATTAGAGATGGAGTACAAGCCCCAATCATGGAAAGAAAGGCAAGGAAACCATCCGTGCCCTTTCTGGGGAACCATTCCGGAATTTGCTTCAGTGATTTACTGAAATCACGGAAGTCCTAAATCTGGATGGCTGACGGTGGTTTGAACGGTATCCCTTTCGAATATGAGTCCAGTGTCTTAATACTGTCCCACTGCGTTCGCTCAGTCTGAGCAGTTTCCCTGCAAGACGTGGACGAGGAAAGTATCTCCTTGGAGGTATGTCCGTAGGAGACAAATTCGTGACACAGGGACCCTCTGATTAAAAACCTTCTAAGAGGAGGCCATCGTGCCACTCTGTCTAAAGCACGCGATACGCTCAGGAAGACGGCTGCAAAGAATTTCCGCCGATTCATTGTGTCAATCGCCTCCTCCACCACCCGCAGAAGTTAATGACTCGCAGAACGTCGGGTATATATATCGCGCACTGTCAGGGGATCCGCAGCCGGACTGTCTAGCTTCTGGGGGGAAATCTAACCGTTAACAGTTCTGTGTTTACTGTGTATGTCTGTGAACTACGTTTAAAACATTGGAAATAATATATCACTGGCATAAAAGTGGGCATTTTTGAACGTTTGAAGAACACATTCGTCGTAATGTTACCATATTTTACACATTAAAAACTGGCACGACAGTTCTGTTAACGTATTTTGTTACACTATGGTCTGCTGTGCATCATTGCGACCTTCCGCCACAATATTGTCAACAGAAATTGTTTAGATTACATTGTCAAAAAGCTCGCTCAAAATGTGTTTGTGATATACCTTGCACCAGACGACGTAGGTTGCTAAAAGAAACGGATGCGCAGCATAAAATTTCATAGAATGTGACAGCTATTCTTTTGAATTAATGTTAATCTAACACACTTACTGCTATTTTGGCGATCCTGCTTCACATTAACTAATTTCAAATTCAGTCACAATATGCATTTGCAATGTGTCTCTATTGTGTTCCAAGGCGTTTCTGTAAGGTTTTCACACGAAGTCAGTTCAAAAACTAAAGGGAATTCCGCAATTTCTCTTGTTGTGTTTGTTCGATTCGCTCGATTTTTTTCGTTGTTGTGTTGGTATCTTACAGTCTTAAATGTGTATCTACACAGTTAGCGATATGCGATATTTAGTCTGCTGGCAGCTGTCAATAAGGTAAGCGGCTTGTAACCAAATTGCGTATTTATGTAATATCGTCTCAGTTATGCAACTGGATTCTTGATTTCCTTTCAGAGACGTCACAGTTCGTAGTAACTAACGAAAAGTTGTCGAGTAAAACAGAAGTGATTTCTGGCGTTCACCAAGGTAATATTATGAGCCTTCTGCTGTTCTTTATCTGTTAAACGATTTAGGGGACAATCTGAGCAGCAGTCTTAGGTTGTTTGCAGATGAAGCTGTCGTTTAGCGTCTAGTAAAGTCATCAGAACATGAACACAAATTGCAAGACGATTTAAGAAAATTGGCAATTAACTCTAAATAATGAAAAGTGTGAGGACAGCTACATGAGTGCTAAGGGGAATACGCTGAACTTCAGTTACACGATAAATCAATCAAATCTAAAGGCCATAAATTCAACCAAATACCTAGGAATTACTATTACGAGCGACTTAAATTGGAAAGAACACATAGGAAATGTCATGGAGACGGCGTTTTATTGGCAGAGCACTCTCTTAGGATACGCTTGAACCCTTCTACATCACTTCCACATCTGCCGACGAGCCTTTGCTGGTAGGAAATTGGCAGCTTCATGCAACATAATCTTATGATCTCAGCCGGTGTGCATGGGTCGTCCAAATACTGATTTTTCTTGGTCAAGTTTTCGAAATACTTCACCGGACTATGGAACCCTGAACTCTACAAGTCTCTGCTCACTATTATTTCCAGTCCTGTGTCTCCTTGGACCAGTATTTGTTTTAAAATGCTTCACGAAACTCTTAGTGTGACGTGCACGTTTTTGCCATGTTAAGCATGCATTCGGTCGATGTTCCCTCGCTTTGTGAACATAAAAACTCCATTTTGTACAACAGAGGCCAGTGAGGAGATAATGATAAACCAAATTGCCCAATAAAAGTTGCTGGGTGTAAAACGTTACCCTCGTCTTTGTAATGTTGGAATTTTCGTACAGAGATAAAATGCTTAAAATCGGAAATTTCATTAGAATTCCTTCCCGCTCGGCCTAACACATTCTCACTTTGTGCTAACGTTTCCTGTCTAAAGTTACCTTGGGCATCCTCTCTTCTACTCCCTGTCACGCTTTCATCACTGGAAAAATGTCCCGTGGTGCGCATTATCGGGTAACAACAAAGAATATGAAATATCTCATAGCTTCCAGAATGAGATTTTCACTCTGCAGTGGAGTGTGCGCTGAAATTTCGTGGCAGACCAAAACTGTGTGCCCGACCGAGACTCGAACTCGGGACCTTTGCCTTTCGCGGGCAAGTGCTCTACCTTCTGAGCTACTGAAGCACGACTCACGCCCGGTCCTCACAGCTTTACTTCCGCCAGTACCTCGTCTCCTACCTTCCAAACTTCACAGAAGCTCTCCTGCGAATCTTGCAGAACTAGCACTCCTGAAAGAAAGGATACAGTGGTAACATGGCTTGGCCACAGCCTGTTCTCCGTATTCGCAATCTGCGACCCAGTCATGCCCTGTGTAGACGCGGGGGCCATATCTCTAGCGATATTTCGTTACTCTGCAGATACGCTTTCAGTCTGTAGTTGATGAGCACATTCTAGTATCATCTGGGCTTGGACATGATCATGCTGAGTTTGAATTAACTCTTTCGGTTTCTGTTATTTCCAAATCGCCTACTATTTCTTATCTGAGATGTGATTTTTGACTAGGTTGCGACCTGACTTCCTGAGATACGAGGGGCGTTTGAAAAGTTCGTGCAAAACTAAAAACTATTTACGTGTTTGGGGTAAACCTTTTTTATTTTTCGGCATAGTCTCCTTTTAGACCTATACTCTTCGTCCCACGCTGTTATAATTTGTTGATCCCTTCCGAATAATAGGAATTGTCCAAGTCTGCAAAATAGCTATTAGTTGCTGCAATCACCTCCTCATTTGAATAAAATCTTCGTCCCGCCAGCCATTTCTTCAAATTTGGGAACAAATAGTAGTCCGAGGGGCCAAGTCTGGAGAATAGGGGGGGATTTGAAACGAATTGGATTCCTATTTCCAATAATATTGCGACCACAACTGCTGAGGTGTGTGCTGGTCCATTGTCGTGATGAAAAAGGACATTTCTGCGGTCCAATCTCCGGCGTTTTTCTTGCAGCTCGGTTTTCAAACGGTCCAATAACGATGAATAATAAGCACCTGTAATAGTTTTACCGTTTTCCAGATAGTCAATGAGGATTATCCCTTCCGAATCCCAAAAGACAGTCGCTGTAACCTTTCCGGCCGAAGGACTGGTCTTCGCCTTTTTTGGTGCAGAGTCTCCTTTGGTGACCCGTTGTTTAGATTGTTGTTTGGTCTCAGGAGTATTGCAATGTATTCATGTTTCGTCCACAGTGACGAAACGATACTTAAAGTCCTGCGAATTCTTCCTGAACAGCTGTAAACCATCCTTGCAACACTTCACACGATTCCGTTTTTGGTCAAGCATGAGCAATCGCGGAACCCATCTTGCGGATAGGTTTCTCATATCCAAATGTTTGTGCAAAATATTATGTACCCGTTCATTGGAGATGCCCACAGCACTAGCAATCTCACCCATCTTAACTCTTCTGTCATCCATCACTATATCATGGAGCATCACTTGTGCCCATATGGCCACTCCGAAAATTTTGAATCCACTTATAAACTGTTGTAATCGAAGGTGCAGAGTCGCCGTAATGTTTATCAAGCTTCTCTTTAGGCTCCTGAGGCGTTTTGCCTTTCCTAAAGTAATGTTTAATCACGACACGAAATTCTTTTTCGTCCATTTTTCTGACAATCCTCGACTTCCTTGATTCACACGGAAGCCAAACACAAATAAATAGACCAATATGGCTGAAACTTGGTGTGCGTTCTTTCCAAAGATGCTACTAACTAAACATGACCTCGATACGCGCCGGTGATGCCATCTCTCGGACTTTGCATGGACTCTTCAAACGCCCATCGTAGGTGTTTAATTCCACTTTCGATGTTTTGTTTAAATTGTGAGAGCTCCGCGGTCAATGCCTTATTTGGCTCAATTTTTGTATTTTGCAGCTGCGTTGTTTCTACTTGTTTCAAGCGCCTCCGAAACTTCGTTAATGCACCTCTATCTATCTTTGTCGTATTTTCTGTCTTGTCTAATGTTTCAAGAGCAATCCGCTTTGCGTCCCTCGCTAGTAATTGTTCCTCGTTCGCAGTTCTTCTGACCTTCGCAATCTCTCGTTCTAGTTTTGTTCACAGTGTCACAACCTCATTTTTCACTTCCCTTGTTTCATGTTTTAAAGACTGAATCTCAACACTAAAGTTTTGAATTTTACTTCCCATTTCAGAGCGTACTTCATCATTCCCCTTTTTTATTTGGCTTCCCAAATCAGAGCTGACATTTTGAATTTTATTTCCCGTTTCTGAGCTGCCCTTCTGAATTTTATTTCCCATTTCACTTGCCCCTGCTTTCAGGTATGCAAGGATGTCCAACACACCAGGGTTGTCTAAATCTTCTCTCCTACTGTGACTTTCTCTTCCTCTACTCTTAGGTGATCTCTCCCTGTTTCCCTTTAAATTTCTTGGTACTCAAGAAAGTCATCACCAAGCATCCCTGATATTCCGCCTCATGACGATGTCACTGACGGCGATCTACCACGATTCTTAGTTGTACTGCGTTCACTTGGTCTCCCTACATTATAGTCCCATATCTTTACGATTGCCTCAGTGTGTCTCTGTTCCTCATCTTCGCTATCAGAATGCGCACCACAGGCTTGACTATGTCTATCATCCTCAGAAAGCTCCCTTGGAACCGTATTCTGCTCACTTGTGCCTTGTGCTGCTAACAAAGCTAACTCTTTCTCATCCCCTAGGCTTTCTTGACTAACCCATGTATCTGCCATTTCTATATTGTTACAGCTAGTGATCTATTGCGCTACTAAGCGCGCTTTCACCCTAGTTATCATGGACTGATCCTAAATAACAGTTCTCTCTTATAAGTACACACAATTTACACAATCCGCATTTATTATGTAACGGGCTTGTAACATAAAATATCTACAACAAACAAGCTAAACTAATGGCAACGTCGTGAACGAGCAGTGTCGTTACAATTCAAACAAAATACAACGACAAATGACATAAATATCTATAAATTGCAGCCAGTGGGCTGAAGCGCAACGCCTCCGAAAATTAATACAATAAAATACACAAATATTATTTTTAATGTTGTAGCGTGACTTTCACACTGAAAATTATACACGCAAGCTGGTGATCACTATCTATAACACCTAAAAATTATTGAAATGCTTAATGGTAGTGAGACACCAAAATCACAATATAACCTGTTGTAGTTGCTACATTTTTATTACAATCAAAAGCATTATAAAATCACAATAACACAGGAGACTGCCAGATCACTTGGACAAACAACAAAAAATTTCTTTAACCGGAACAAGAACTATAAAACTTGAAATTTGCATATGACTAGGTAGATATACTCAGGTAAAGCTTTACTTAAATAGTACAAATATCCATACATTTCCCATCAGAACTCATTACTTCCAATCAGCTGAAGAACCGATTAAGGGGAAGAACACAGATCTTTTAGGGTTTGACTAGACAACTTTCCTAAACAAAACTATATACAAATGACTAAAACAATTAAGGAGGTGCTTTAATTTTGATCAAACCAATCTTCAAATTTACTTACTCAGTTGATTAATCAACAATATTCTTAGAATGATTACAACTAGAACATGACCATATGACAATACCCCTAAAATGAGGTTGTTTCAATATTGCGTGTGAATTAGCAATAGACGCGAGCAGACCAACGATTCAGATCAATACGAGAGATCCATGAGACAGGAAACGACATAG
This sequence comes from Schistocerca nitens, assembly GCF_023898315.1. Taxonomy (NCBI): domain Eukaryota; kingdom Metazoa; phylum Arthropoda; class Insecta; order Orthoptera; family Acrididae; genus Schistocerca; species Schistocerca nitens. The sequence goes on from NC_064618.1 coordinate 674,970,835, forward strand.
AAAAGTACTCTCAACTTTGTACTGCAATTGAACTTTAGATGATATAATTCTCCACCGGAAGGATGGAATCACGCAACAGTGACAACATAACCCTAGATGTAAAAGAGAGGACAGGACCTTAAATATCTCTCTGCCTCCATGGTGCTCTGCTCCCAGTATGCTCGCGTTGACCGCTGCCAAGTATCTGTAACACAACACACTTCAACGGCAGACAATATTCTGAGACATAAACTACACAATCTTATCTAAAGAACAGGTGATCAATACAACTGAATAGAAACAAATTAGCCTCCGAGAGTTACTTGGCCAGTACCAGCCCTTAAACTTTGATTAATAAGTTTGCTAAAAATCATGCCCTAAAGTTAAGAAGACAAGAATTATCTCAGCGCACATTTACACGCTAAACTACCAAATGAACTACAAGGTAGAATAGAGGACGTCTCTCGGCCAGTCTTGAAACGTCAGAGCCGGACTTACTCACTACTCGTTGCACTTCTAGCTACGTTTTTAACCACGCTTCATGTCGATTTGTTGTGCGTAGCCACACTTCAACTGCCGTCCAGATAGTTAGTCACGACACCGAGGTAAGTGATAAACAACTAAAACTATCCCAAAGTATTTTTAGTACACTGGTATATTCAATAAAGCCGCACGCAACCCACCGAAGCCACTCAGCGACTCCAATTCAATCGGCCGGCGTAGCTTATAACAGACTCGAAGGAGCTTGTCCTTTCGACCTCTAGGAAAACCAAATCACCATGGGCGGTGGATCTGCTCTCACGACTCAACACTCCGTAGCCGCTGGCCCCGTTTATTCGTTGTCCGATTCGTCCTCTTGCTGTCCTGCCTACGTACTCTGTCCCACGTGACTCTCGCTCACCGCCAATCGCGACCCCCCTCCACCCCCCCCCCCCAGCAGAGCGCACGCGCTGCCGTTAAATCCCCGCCGCCAGAGATGAGCAGAAGACAAATAAGCATCGAAGTCGACACAAAGATCAAAATGACGATCGACGGAAAATGGCGCCAGAAACGCACCAGCTAAATTATAAATGGGAAAAATATTTTTTTGGAAAATTTCCGAGAAATCAACCCACTTTACGACTACTATCAGAAGACTTTAAGTAGGATCCTGGTAGGGTAAGCCATATCCAAGATGCTACTCCTGGCGGGTGTAAAATGAATGTGAGCAATGGAAAATACTGAAAGCGAAAATGAAGATTTGGCCCTGTTTGAGTACCCCATGAAGCAGATCTTAGGATCTCTTAATGGTGGTATTGTCTCCTCCTTCTTGGTCTTTAACATATACATTACAACATTAACATAAATGAATGATTGAGGGAACTGGTAACTACCAAATGATAAATGCTGTTTCTGCTTATACATTTATTGGAGATTAAAACGCCTTTATATATTACAAATGTTTATATATCAATATCCAATGGACATAAAGAGATACAAATTAATTTCCTAACTAATACGATTGATCAATTGCCCAAATCTGCCCTTTTTATGGCTCCGCAATCTTATATAAATAACGCGAGATCACTGATACCATCTACGTACCAAACACTAGAAGACACTACTTTCATAGATAATCTACAGTGGTGTGCAACCTCAGTGGAAATAAAATTTACGTGATCACAGCTGTTTAGCTTTATAGCCCTAATAAGCCGAAGTAATTAGCAATATCACCATATGTACTGCGTCCAGTGTGTCGGAGTGATGTTTCCCATACACGTCTGTGATGACGGAAGAACTCCAGCCACAAAATATAAATAAGACTCATTGAAACACTAGGACGGCAGAAGACGGTCCTCTGACTAGTATAATCTAATACTGTCTTCTCCTCTCTGTTTTCTACAGACGAGAAACGCGAACTCCCAGCCACAATGACGGAGTTCAGATAACGTCTCAACATGGGTATAGGCAGAAGAAGTGCTCTCAGTCACTGAACGCTGCGTACTGAACGACGACTCCCTACCCGGAGGCGAAGTCCAGAATCGTATAAGTTCGCAACAGTACAGTGCCTAACCGTTCTAACTATAAAATCTCCTGAGAGCAAAGACAGCAATTCCGTCTGTGCCGCCAGCCTGAGTGGTCGTGCGGTTCTAGGCGCTACAGCCTGGAGCCGAGCGACCGCTACGGTGGCAGGTTCGAATCCTGCCTCGGGCTTTGATGTGTGTGATGTCCTTAGGTTAGTTAGGTTTAATTAGTTCTAAGTTCTAGGCGACTGATGACCTCAGAAGTTAAGTCGCATAGTGCTCAGAGCCATTTGATTTTTGAATCCGTCTGTACCAACAAAGCTGATACTGAGCGACCATCAAACACGGGAGCTCAAAACAGAAGACCCTTTCTCCCTACCGTTGGCTTCCCAGCAAAGCACGGCTCCCGTCCCTCTTAACTGCAGATGGCGAATCATATTCTGGCAACCACGGAATGTCCCCCCTCTCTACAGATTCTTCCGAACGCCGACCATCCATATTTTAGCCTTTTATTGTCCAGCGCGGAAAGTTTGGAGGAAATACCTATCCTCGTTAGTTAGGAATACATACAATGGTACGCTTCTCAGAGTAAAAAATTCTCAGATATAACCCAGCATCGGTGATTTCCGAGGTAACGCTTCCTCGTCCCTCTCTGCTGCGTCCAAGATTTTCAGACTTTCTGGTTATCCTTCCAGCGTAACTACACTACTGGCCAGCCGCCACTCTATTGTGCTCCAGCAATCAGGTGCCCCGACTTCCTGTGTTAAGCAGGACCAACACACCTGTGCGGGCTTTTCCACCCAGGGCCTGAGTTACGCCTGCTGTTTCATTTCCACTGGCGTTCCAAACTCTACTAGTATAGGCAATCATTCATTATACCGTTTTGATAAAAAAGACACTCCTTCACCTCAATAAGCGTTAACAATTATTTACAAGGTGTACGTGACAATGTCAGTCTTCTTTAAATATGCATATACAAGATGCACAACCTATCAAATGATACCTAATTCCGGTTGTAAATCACGGCAAATTATGTAGATGAGTGCTTTCTGGAGGTAGCTAAAAACTATCCCAAAAATGACGCTTCGTAATTGTTTTGGTGATGTGTGGAAAAAGCGCTGGCATAAGCGTATAATATCTAATGTAGAGCACGTTGAAGCTAATAACACAGCTGTAAACGAATAAACAGAATTCTTTTGGTAAAATAATAATTCCATTTTTTAGACACATCTCCTGGCGAATTAGTCTTCCAGTTCCATCGCTAAACACAACTTGTATGTTGCGACGATTGACTGACTGGCTCGTGTATAAAACTTAGTTCTAAAGTGAGGTCCAGATTTTATAACTTTATGTAACACATTTTACTCTGTAACGCGAACTGTAACGATTTATAAACAATTTCGATACAGTCTCTACAAGTCAGCGCTGGCAACGACGAACAGCTGCCAGTTCTGTTTGCAACTACTTCGGGCGAAGGTAAAACCTGGGAACAATGGCTTATTGGAAACAAGAATATACCTTGGCCACTTGTCATGTTCTTTATACACGAGGATTAAGATGGTAGCGACCCAAAAACGTTATAATGAAGAGACTTGCCTAAATCACTTAACCGCCATCCCTGAACCATTACCCAGTTGCAGGTTGCCTATCTAACGGCTTCCAGGGGCAACAAAACTTTATCAGTATTTCGTGTAATTATCGACCGAATTTAAAAATTTAAAATGCTGCCGTAATCTAGTCATTTAGAGCTGTAGTCTTATGCCGAAAGTTTAACACAGAAACACAAATATTAGTTAGAAACTCTGTCCTGATGCAGCGCAACAGATGGTGCCCAAATACCCGGACTTTAATTTCTCCAGTGATTGAGAATGAGAGCGCTTAGCGACTTCCAGCAGACTGCTCATAATTTCACATTTTTACGAAATTTTTTCTCGCTGACGCCCCTCCCCCCCTCCGCCCTACACACACAGAATGTAGAAAGGAAAGCAGTTTATCGCTTATTACATTTTCGCTGTTCGTGCTGTCAAACTTCAGTACTAGGCATATTGTCTTAGTTTATAACCTCTTTACTACCGACTCCAATCGTAACACAGTTTTCAGAGAGTATCCAAACATACCACTGAATGTACCTGCGAAATTATATCACTGTACGACACGTAGTACAGGAGATGTGACGTCAAAAATATTTAACTGCGCGAAAAATTAGCTTTCGCTTAAAATGGCGTGCAGTAAAACTTCATCATTACGCATGACATTTTCATTTATTACTTCTTTACTACGACCTCTATTCGCAACATATTTTGCAGACAGTATCTACATATACCACTGAAAATATCTACAAAGTGATATCACTGTACAAGACATAGTATAGGAGATATGACGTTATAAACGTTGAGATACGTATAAAACTAGCTTTTGCTTGAAATGGAGCGCAAATTATCCAGACCATATTCAACCAGGGTTTCATAATGAAAGTACATAGCGAATTCCAACAAAGTTTAAGAATAATTTCAAACCTTCCCTAAACTTTTTCTCGCTTATATGATCAAAGTCGATTAGTTAATGTTTTAACACATTAGCTCACTCGCAAAGTAATCAGACATCTGAAGCTGTTTTATACATGGGAGTGCGATTCTTTAAGGGATTGCGTGGTCATTGGTTATTCGTGGCTGGGAACCTTTCCGGTTTTCCGAGAGTGCTAGGCCCGGTAAAAGCAACGTAATGTGAGGAAAAACTGTGGCTCTCTTAGAAGCAGAATAACATGCTGTACATGATAACTACGAAGTTTAATACAAGAAATATTATTACAGTGTGACTATTTCACAATTTTACGTTTTCCGCGAGTGTTTTCTCAGTGTCAAATCTGTTTCTCTTACTCTCCCAAATCATGTGCAGTATTAAAGAACTGCTTGTATTTTGTTGTTCAATGTGGCGGCGTTAATCGCAGTCCTATCAACCGTTTTCTCCGTTGTCATATTCCTAAGTTAATGGAGAACTTCTGAACGATTACCTAGTCTTGTATTAACCATATGCTGTATAGTTAAATTTTCAAGGAAATGGTTAACATTAGTAAAAAGATAGCAACATGTTCTAACTTACGAAACCACAACTGTATTTATATGTACACTATGTGATCAGAAGTATCCGAACACCCCAAAAATATACGTTTTTCATATTACGTGCATTGGGCTGCCACCTACTGCCAGGTACTCCATATCAGTGACCTCAGTAGTCATCAGACATTGTGAAAGAGCAGAATGGGGCGCTCCGCAGAACTCAAGGACTTCGAACGAGGTCAGATGTTTGGGTGTCACTTATGTTACATGTCTGTACGCGAGATTTCCTCACTCCAAAACATCCCTATGTCCACTGTTACCGATGTGATAGTGAAGTGGGAACGTGAAGGGACACGTGCAGCACAAAAGCGCACAGGCCGACCTCTTCTGTTAACTGACAGACCGCCGACACTTGAAGAGGGTCGTAATATGTAATACGCAGACATCTATCCAGACCATCATACAGGAATTTCAAACTGCATCAGGATCCTCTGCAAGGCGGAGGTAAGGAAACTTGGATTTCATGGTCGAGCAGCTGCTCATAAGCCACACATCACACCGGTAAATGCCAAACGACGCCTCGCTTGGTGTAAGGAGCGTAAACATTGGACGATTGAACAGTGGAAAACCGTTGTGTGGAGTGACGAATCACGGTGCACAATGTGGCGATCCGATGGCAGGGTGTGGGTGTGGCGAATGCCCAGTGAACAGCATCTGCCAGCGTGTGTAGTGCCAACAGTAAAATTCGTAGGCGGTGGTGTTATGGTGTGGTTGTGTTTTTCATGGAAGGGGCTTGCATCCCTTGTTGTTTTTCGTGGCACTATCACAGCACAGGCGTACATTGATGTTTTAAGCATCTTCTTGCTTCCCACTGTTGAGGGCAATTCGGGTAGCAATTCGGGGATGGCGATTGCATCTTTCAAAACGATCGAGCACCTGTTCATAATGCACGGCCTGTGGCGGGGTTACCCGACAATAACATCCCTGTAATGGACTGGCCTGCACAGAGTCCTAACATGAATCCTACAGAACACCTTTGTGTTGTTTTGGAACGCCGACTTGGTGCCAGGCCTCATCGACCGACATCGATACCTTTCCTCAGTGCAGCACTTCGTGAAGAATGGGCTGCCATTCCCCAAAAAACCTTCCAGCACCTGATTGAAAGAATGCCTGCGAGTGTGGAAGCTGTCATCAAGGCTAAGGGTGGGTCAACACCATATTGAAGTCCACCATTACCAGTGGAGAGCGCCGCGAATTTGTAAGTCATTTTCAGCCAGGTGTCCGGGTACTTTTGATCACATAGTGTACCTTTGTAAACAGTACGCTGTTGTGCAACTGATTAACTAAGTGAGACCCACTAGTTTAGCAAGTGATCCCATTTACAGAAAAAATTAGGTAATGTCTATAATTTGTCTCAGAAAACGATGGCCCTTGACTGCGAAAACCGGTAATTTCTTGTTGGAATGACATGATTGTGATATAAAGTAAACCACTTTTTAACAAAAACTGGTAACTGTTTGCCGCCTGAAAAGCTGTCGTTATTTGACACTTTCAAAACGATCGAGCACCTGTTCATAATGCACGGCCTGTGGCGGGGTTACCCGACAATAACATCCCTGTAATGGACTGGCCTGCACAGAGTCCTAACATGAATCCTACAGAACACCTTTGTGTTGTCGTAAGAATGACATGGTGGTTTGTACAACATTTAGCTTTAAAATTGTAACCGTTAGTTTCAAAGCGAGTGCCGATAACTGTCAGTGTATCACATTGCGCTGACCAGCACAACCGACTCTGAATGACCTGGGTTGCATCTAGACAGCTCTATCCTCAGTCTTGACGTTTTACTTTTTTACTGCACAGTCGCCTCGGCGGGTTACAGATTTCCAGAATGGAAAAAGACACTCAACGTGAAATGACACTGAAGTATCTATTTGTCTAAAGCATTTGTTTTTCCTTGCTATGTAAAGGTAACTAGTTAAATAACTATGACTACTAATTTTAGAGCTTTGACTGGAGTTCATTATTTTGTTCAGACAATAGTTCAAAAATCAAAGAACATGGCAAGTGTTAGTTCTAAAATCAGTGAAATGAAATCTTGTTAGACATTACATTTTTTATCAGTTATCTGACTGGTTTGATGGGGCCCACCACGATGTGCTCTCGTGTGCCAACCTCTGCAACTCAGAGTAGCACTCGAAAATGGTTCAAATGGCTCTGAACACTATGGGACTTAACATCTGAGGTCATCAGTCCCCTAGAACTTAGAACTACGTAAACCTAACTAACCTAAGGACATCACACATAACCATGCCCGAGGCCTGATTCGAACCTGCGACCGTAGCGGTCGCGCGGTTGCAGACTGAAGCGCCTAGAACCACTCGGCCACCCTGGCCGGCTAGCACTTGAACCAAACGTCCTCAGTTATTTGCTGGATATTTTTCAATCTCTGCCTTGCTCTACAACTGTCACATTTTATAGCTCCTTCAAGTTCCATGGAAATTATTTCTTCTTGTCGTAACACAAGTTGTATCATTCTGTCTCTCCTTCTTCTCCTCAGTATTTGCTGCATGTTCCTTCCCTCGCAAATTCTAAGGGTAACCGTATCATCTCTTATCTGATCAGTCCACACAATTTTCATAGCACCATATCTCAAATGCTTCGATGCTCTTCCTTTTCGTTTTCCCATAGACCATGATTTCCTCCCATACAGCACTGTGCTCCAGACATGCTTTCACAGAAATTCCTTCCTCAAGTTAAGGCTTGTATTTGATACTAGCAGAACTTTTTTTTGGCAGGAAAGCCCCCCTTTGTCTATACTAGTCTGCTTTGCTTTTTGTGACATCGTTGCTTCATACATCATGTGTTATTTTGCTCACAAGGTAGCAAAACTCCTTCGTCTACTTCGTGGTCCCTTATTCTGAGATTAAGTTTATCGCTAATCTCATTTCTGCTACTTCTCATTACTTTCCTCATTCTCCAGTTTGCTCTTAATCCATTTCTGTACTCACTATTTTTTTCATTTCATTCCTACAATTCTTTCTCATTTCACTCAGGACAGCAATCTCACCAGCGATACTTATCATACACAGCCTTTCACCCTTAATTTTAATCCCACTCCTGTTTCTTTTACACTCCTGGAAATTGAAATAAGAACACCGTGAATTCATTGTCCCAGGAAGGGGAAACTTTATTGACACATTCCTGGGGTCAGATACATCACATGATCACACCGACAGAACCACAGGCACATAGACACAGGCAACAGAGCATGCACAATGTCGGCACTAGTACAGTGTATATCCACCTTTCGCAGCAATGCAGGCTGCTATTCTCCCATGGAGACGATCGTAGAGATGCTGGATGTAGTCCTGTGGAACGGCTTGCCATGCCATTTCCACCTGGCGCCTCAGTTGGACCAGCGTTCGTGCTGGACGTGCAGACCGCGTGAGACGACGCTTCATCCAGTCCCAAACATGCTCAATGGGGGACAGATCCGGAGATCTTGCTGGCCAGGGTAGTTGACTTACACCTTCTAGAGCACGTTGGGTGGCACGGGATACATGCGGACGTGCATTGTCCTGTTGGAACAGCAAGTTCCCTTGCCGGTCTAGGAATGGTAGAACGATGGGTTCGATGACGGTTTGGATGTACCGTGCACTATTCAGTGTCCCCTCGACGATCACCAGTGGTGTACGGCCAGTGTAGGAGATCGCTCCCCACACCATGATGCCGGGTGTTGGCCCTGTGTGCCTCGGTCGTATGCAGTCCTGATTGTGGCGCTCACCTGCACGGCGCCAAACACGCATACGACCATCATTGGCACCAAGGCAGAAGCGACTCTCATCGCTGAATACGACACGTCTCCATTCGTCCCTCCATTCACGCCTGTCGCGACACCACTGGAGGCGGGCTGCACGATGTTGGGGCGTGAGCGGAAGACGGCCTAACGGTGTGCGGGACCGTAGCCCAGCTTCATGGAGACGGTTGCGAATGGTCCTCGCCGATACCCCAGGAGCAACAGTGTCCCTAATTTGCTGGGAAGTGGCGGTGCGGTCCCCTACGGCACTGCGTAGGATCCTACGGTCTTGGCGTGCATCCGTGCGTCGCTGCGGTCCGGTCCCAGGTCGACGGGCACGTGCACCTTCCGCCGACCACTGGCGACAACATCGATGTACTGTGGAGACCTCACGCCCCACGTGTTGAGCAATTCGGCGGTACGTCCACCCGGCCTCCCGCATGCCCACTATACGCCCTCGCTCAAAGTCCGTCAACTGCACATACGGTTCACGTCCACGCTGTCGCGGCATGCTACCAGTGTTAAAGACTGCGATGGAGCTCCGTATGCCACGGCAAACAGGCTGACACTGACGGCGGCGGTGCACAAATGCTGTGCAGCTAGCGCCATTCGACGGCCAACACCGCGGTTCCTCGTGTGTCCGCTGTGCCGTGCGTGTGATCATTGCTTGTACAGCCCTCTCGCAGTGTCCGGAGCAAGTATGGTGGGTCTGACACACCGGTGTCAATGTGTTCTTTTTTCCATTTCCAGGAGTGTATTTCCGTCACTACTTCATCGATTTATAAATTGAACAGTAAGGGCGAAAGACTGCAGTACTGTCTTACATCTTTTGTAATACTAGCACTTCGTCCTTGCTCTTCGATTCTCATTCCCCCCCCCCCCCCCCCCCGGGTCTTATTCATATTTTGCATTACTCTTCTTTCCCTGTTTCACACCTATTTTCCTGAGAATTTCGACCGTCTTGTATCATTTTACATTGTTGAACACTCTATTATAAGACGACAAATCCTATGCAAATGTCTTGATTTTTTCCTAAGTCTTGCTTCCATTATCAAGCATAACGTCAGAACTGCTTCTCTAAAGCCACACGGATCGTCATCTAACAGTTCCGATTTTGTTTTCCATTCTTTTGTATGTTATTCTTGTCAGCAGCTTTGATTCATGATCTGTTTACATAGACTTTGCGGTAGTTCTAGCACTTATCTGCCCTTGCTAACTTTGTGACTGTGTGAATAAGATTTTTCCGAATTGTAGTGGTATGTCTCCAGATTCATAAATTTTTTACAAACCAGTTTGAATACACGTTTGGTTGCCATTCTCCCACTGATTTTAGATGTTCCGAAGAAATGTTATCCATTCCTTCCTTCTTGTTTGATCTCAAGTCTTCCAGTGCCGTATCAAATTCTGACTATAATACTGGATGCCCTCTGTCTACAATATCGACTCATATTTCTTCTTCTAATACATCAGGCAGTTCCTCCATCGTACAGCCTTTCAAAGTACTGTTTCCACATATTTTCTCTACATTTATCCGTGGAATTTTCTTGCACTCATAATGTTGACGCCTTTGTTTATGATTTCTCCTATTTATCCCATTCTTAAGTGACAGTATTCCTGTCTTTTCCTGAACTTCTTATAATTCTTTCTTTCGTAAATCAATTTAAGTATTTATTCTGATACCCAAGATTTCTTTGCGGTTGCATTCTTTGCATCTACATTTGTCAGCCCATCTTCTGTGATTGATCTTAATGTCCACTCCTCTTCAGCTGAACTGCCTACTGTCGTGTTCATGAATGCAGTACCTACAGCCTTAGAAAACTTCAAACGCACCTCATCACTTCTCAGTGCTTCAGTGTCCCACTTCTTTCCACACTAGTTCTTCTGGACGGATCTCTTAAACTTCAGCCTGCTGTTTATCATTACTAAATTGTGATCGGAGTCTATATCTGCTTGTGTATACGCCTTAAAATTCAATATCTGATTTCGAAATCTCTATCTAATAATATGTTATCCAACTGGAATCTCTAGGCCACTCCTCGCACACCTAACCCTCTTTTGATACTTGAACAGTGTATTCGCTGCTATGAGCAAGAATTTATTTCAGAACTCAGTCTTTCTCCTAGCTCATTCCCACAACCTAACTCGTATTCTCCCTAACCCTTCCTTCTATAGTTTCCCCTACTGCCGTATTCACATCCCCCACGATTACTAGATTATCATCTCTTTTTATATAATGTATTACACATTCAATATTTTCATATACATTCTCTACGTCTTCACCGTTTTTTTGTGACTCTGGCATGTACACTTGAACTATTGTTGTTGACGTTGGTTTGCTGTCGATTCTGACGAGAACAAACCTATCGCTGAACTGCTCATAGTAACCCACTCTCTGACTTGCCTTCCTACTCATAACGAATCCTGCTCCCGTTATATCATTGTCTGTGATACTGATATTACCCTGCATTCTTATGAGCAGAAAGCCTTATCGTCCTTCCATTTTACTTCATTGACACTCACTTTATCTAGATTGAGTCTTTGCATTTCTCGTTTCATGTTTTATATCTTCCCTAACAAGTTCAGACTTATGGCATCCCACACTGCAACTTGCAGAAGTTTACATTTCCGTCGGGCATTCAGTCTCGTTCTGTCACGTTTCACTTTAGTAGTATCCTCCCGGAGATCCGAATGGGCGAGTAACCCACGTTTTGTGGATACACATTAAGTTTCTTTAATGCAGTGGTTTCCATGGCCTTCTGCATCATCGTATCATTGATAATTGCCGTCTCTTGCTCCTATTAGGGGTAGTTTCCGACCTGAAGAGCAAGAGGGTGCCCCCAGTCTTTGCTCCTCTGTCCTCTGACGAGGCCGATGGTAACTCCTTATAGAGAAAGTCTGCGGCCGCTATTGCTGATGATTTTTACTCAAAATTTAAGAAACGTCTGGGATCAAACCAGAGATCTAGGATGTTTAGGTTCCTAGTCAAAGACGCTACCCCTAAACGACTTCCATATTATACCGAATCAAAAATAATGCTCAAAAACAGCATGTGTGTACGTATTGCTGAGTGGGGGGCCCATATTTCATCAGTACTATGGATCACACGCCATGTTAAACCAGCGACGCCGCATTAAAATCTGAAATACTGCTCGATGATTGTGTGTTCTACTTGGATACGCTGCAGACGTCTCTACAAGCACAGCCCCTCAAATACTTTCAAGATTACTAGAGTGGTAAGTGCACAAGAACGTAGGTTGAGGAGGAGGAGGAGGGGGGGGGGACGCAGTAACAATGGGCAGTGTACCACATAACGCACATGCCAAGGGTGCCTTTGTGCCACACTTGTCCACAGCGTGCAATTTGTGGTGCTATTAGAACATTTAGCAGTGATTTTCATATTGTTAAGAACTGTGAGAATATTCAGTCCTTGTAGCCAGAAAATACGAGCTAAAGAGTAGCGAAGCAAATACCTAACTGAGTTAAGGACGTTCTAGCAGACAGAACTCAACACATCGCTATTAACGAAACAAAATGAGAGATTTAAATATAATTTCAAGAATATCCTACGGAAATGTGATAGAACCGTTGCTGATTAGAATGTACAGGGTGTCAGGGGTATAAGTGCAGATATTTGTATTGATGACTGATGACAGAGTACTGAACAACATTACATAAGTATTTACTTCACATGCAGACTAATAAATATAGCTATTACGAGTAGTATGTCTTTAGGTTGGTCAGTACGTCCAATACTCATGGCACAAGCAAGTCATTAATTTTTATTTTCCCTTGGGCAGCAAGTCAGGTAGTGAAGTGTGGACGAAAAACAGTAAGTCTATGCTGACAGGCAGTTATGTCAGAGCAGAAAACATCAGGTAGTAAATTGTATGATGTGTTTGCAGGAAGACTGTTAGACGCAGAGAAAAAGCAACTAAAACACCGAAGTGGGTTCTTATTAAGATATCAGTGATTAGAATATCTGCGCTTATACCTCTAACACACTGTATGTTAACGATCTAGTGGATAATATTGGATGCTCCATGAGGCTGTTCATGGACCACGTTGTTGTCTGTAGAAAGGCTGCAACGCTAGAAGGCTGTAGCGATTTGAGCATGGACTGACAGTCGACCTTGAACATATATAAATGTAATGTGTTGCATATAAATAAATGAAGAGATCCACTACTCCTTGATTACATTACTGTTGATGAATCACTAGAAACAGTAGCAACCATAAGTTACTAACCACCAGGAGTGACTTAAAGTGGAAACATATAAAACGAATAGAAAAGTAATTGAAATGCCAGATTGAGATTCGTTGGGAAAGTCTTATGTAAATTTAATTCATCCATGAAAGAAGCAGCTCACAAAACACTCGTTCGACCGATTCCCGTAATTGTTTTATCAGTATGGAGCCTTTATTAAGTAGTAATGATATAAGAGATAGATAAGACTCAACGGAGAGCAGTGGGTTTCGTCCGGGGATCTCTTACTCGACGCGAGAACGTTAAAAATACACTCCTGGAAATGGAAAAAAGAACACATTGACACCGGTGTGTCAGACCCACCATACTTGCTCCGGACACTGCGAGAGGGCTGTACAAGCAATGATCACACGCACGGCACAGGAGACACACCAGGACCCGCGGTGTTGGCCGTCGAATGGCGCTAGCTGCGCAGCATTTGTGCACCGCTGCCGTCAGTGTCAGCCAGTTTGCCGTGGCATACGGAGCTCCATCGCAGTCTTTAACACTGGTAGCATGCCGCGACAGCGTGGACGTGAACCGTATGTGCAGTTGACGGACTTTGAGCGAGGGCGTATAGTGGGCATGCGGGAGGCCGGGTGGACGTACCGCCGAATTGCTCAACACGTGGGGCGTGAGGTCTCCACAGTACATCGATGTTGTCGCCAGTGGTCGGCGGAAGGTGCACGTGCCCGTCGACCTGGGACCGGACCGCAGCGACGCACGGATGCACGCCAAGACCGTAGGATCCTACGCAGTGCCGTAGGGGACCGCACCGCCACTTCCCAGCAAATTAGGGACACTGTTGCTCCTGGGGTATCGGCGAGGACCATTCGCAACCGTCTCCATGAAGCTGGGCTACGGTCCCGCACACCGTTAGGCCGTCTTCCGCTCACGCCCCAACATCGTGCAGCCCGCCTCCAGTGGTGTCGCGACAGGCGTGAATGGAGGGACGAATGGAGACGTGTCGTCTTCAGCGATGAGAGTCGCTTCTGCCTTGGTGCCAATGATGGTCGTATGCGTGTTTGGCGCCGTGCAGGTGAGCGCCACAATCAGGACTGCATACAACCGAGGCACACAGGGCCAACACCCGGCATCATGGTGTGGGGAGCGATCTCCTACACTGGCCGTACACCACTGGTGATCGTCGAGGGGACACTGAATAGTGCACGGTACATCCAAACCGTCATCGAACCCATCGTTCTACCATTCCTAGACCGGCAAGGGAACTTGCTGTTCCAACAGGACAATGCACGTCCGCATGTATCCCGTGCCACCCAACGTGCTCTAGAAGGTGTAAGTCAACTACCCTGGCCAGCAAGATCTCCGGATCTGTCCCCCATGGAGCATGTTTGGGACTGGATGAAGCGTCGTCTCACGCGGTCTGCACGTCCAGCACGAATGCTGGTCCAACTGAGGCGCCAGGTGGAAATGGCATGGCAAGCCGTTCCACAGGACTACATCCAGCATCTCTACGATCGTCTCCATGGGAGAATAGCAGCCTGCATTGCTGCGAAAGGTGGATATACACTGTACTAGTGCCGACATTGTGCATGCTCTGTTGCCTGTGTCTATGTGCCTGTGGTTCTGTCGGTGTGATCATGTGATGTATCTGACCCCAGGAATGTGTCAATAAAGTTTCCCCTTCCTGGGACAATGAATTCACGGTGTTCTTATTTCAATTTCCAGGAGTGTATGTTCAAGAAGCTCCTCTGTTATACGCCACAGGAGATGGGTGGTGTATCACGGCGAAGTTTACTGTTGAAATCACACGTTCTAAGAATTCTGGCAACAACTTACTGTCTCCCTCAAACGTTTGGCGACGTGATCACGGAGTTTTACCGATAATCATTCTTCCCACGTGCCATTCTTGAATGGAACAGGAGAGGCGGGAGGAGGAGATAGTGGTACAACAATTACCCTCCGCCAGACACCACAAGGTGACTTTCGGAGTAAGTATGTATATGCAGATGTAGTGTTGCTTACGGGTGGTATAAAATAACGACAGGAAGTGTTGCGTTAGGGTATAAATGTATTTGGGTAGGGTCGGAAGCAGGAACAATGGACCAACCTCGCGCTTACCCCAACGTTGCGAGTAACCGGCGTAGACAACGGCTGGAGCGCATGGCTTGGATCACAGACCACATTGGCGACGCCGCGAAGTATCACCTCTCTCTCTCTCTCTCCCTCTCTCTCTCTCTCTCTCTCACACACTCTGCCTCTGTGTGTGTGTGTGTGTGTGTGTGTGTGTGCATTTCATGTGGCTCAGTGGCCGAGTGCAAGTCTTTCAATTGGATGCCATTCTGGCGATTAGTGTGTCCCTAATCTACCCTGTCTATCGAACCGAGGAAAGAGAACGTACAGTTTAACGTGGATCCGAACTACGTGTCGTTACTGGCAACTCCTTAAATTGTTGATAGGTGAAGTCTAGATTGAAAGTTTCCATGATCTAGTCCAGATTCGAACCTGCAACCTTTCGGTTTCTAGGCAAGCAGTTTACCACTAGACCATCCGGCCCGACATTAGTACTGATGAAATAAGCGCTTACAAGTTACCGCACTAAGACGTTAGCAGTTGCTTCTCGGGTCTGCTCTTCCCACACTCAATCCAACCGGCCTCTCTTCTGCTGCACGAATCAGTTTAATGCACCTAACTGATAAGTGCCATTGTGTGACTTCTTTTTCCCCTTTTTATGACTGAGGTCCACTGCTTCCCCGGCATCCGTCACGAACGAGCATTTCCCAAGCGTCGTAACTGCGTACCAAGTGTATGGGGCCACGTAATAAAATCTCGGCCGCCAATGCGAGTACTCTTTACAGCCCGGCACTCACCGCCTGCGGCTATGCAGCGCCGTAACACACAGCTGGCGGCCGTTCGGAGCACACTTCCCGAGAACCGTTGAACGATGTGGTGCTTTAAGTAGCACACGGGTTTTAAACGTGCGTGTATCGTAAACTGCAACCAACGAAATCCCAGCAGTAACTCGAATAGGCCATCGTAAATTTCTTGAACTACTTGCACTTCCTGAAGGATGGACTCAGACATAGGTCGTGGTTTCTATACTGGGGAAAGCTACGAATCTGTTACCAGTGTTGTCAAACTATCGACATCCGGAGAGTCATCTCGTCTTTTTGTGCCCTTCATGAACGTTATAAGTATTTGTTTCTGGCAGTCCTACCTGAAACGCGTGTCGACAACTGTCAAAATTAACCTCAAACAACGGCAGTAAAAATCTTCTTAAATAATGCACTTTACCGAATAAGGGTCGTTAGCAAGCAAGAAAGTCGTTAGCAACTGAAAGAAACAACATTTTTCGCGCCGTTATTTTATCTAATCGTTTGTGAATCTCTCGCGAATCTTATTCTGGAGCACTCTATAGAGACACAACACTTTCTGGCTCTCGGTACCCTCACGACAGCGGACCAAATCTCTCATTTTCGTTTATTAATCTTTGTTATGGTATACTTCAGATTTCATTGATTATCACAGTAATTACTAAGCCATCATCCAATCAATTCAGATTTCATTTTAAAAACCACTTTTAATAACATTGGACAAACGATATGCAGACGAATCAGTCCATGTGCCTTCGGTTCACGCAAAACGCAGGCCGAGCGAAGTGAATCGAGGTGCCCAGTTCGATCTGAAGCGAGACGGCGAACTACACAGTTCTAACGATTTTTGGTGCAAGTAAGATATTGAGACTGTTTGAGCAATGCAGAGAGGAACAGAATTTTGGATGTATGATTTGATTTGCGACTGCATTTTCTACAGGGTATATAATGAACCAGGATTGTAAGCGTTATGTATTTGAATTATTTTACGTATGACTTTGTAGGGGTATGTTTGTTACATCTCTTGTTAGCAGTTTATGACCGAGAGAGGGGTCACAGTGTTTAGCACACTGGACTCCCGTTCAGGAGGACGACGGTTCAAATCCGCTTCCAGCCATCCTCATGTAGGTTATCCTTTACTTCCCTAAACCTCTTAAGGCAAATTTTGGGATGGTTCCTTTCAAAGGGCACTGCCGATTTCCTTCCCCATCCTTCCCTAATCTGAGCTTGTGCTTCGTCTATAATGATCTCGTTGTCGACGGGACGTTAAACACTACATCTCATTTTACACCTGTTTTTTCTTTTGTAAATCGATAAACCTTTCAGGTCTCCGGTTTCAACCAAATTTGGTGGTGGTGGTACTCTCCTATGGGACGATCCTGCTGAGGTCATCGGTCCCTAGGCTTACACACAACTTAATCTAACTTAAACTAACTTACGCTAAGGACAACGCATACATACACACATGCCCCAGGAAGGATTCGAACCTCCGAGGCGGAAGCTGCGCGAACCGTGGCAAGGCGCCTCAGACACCGCGACTAACCAAATTCGACCGTTAATTTCTGTCCGTTTACATTAAATAGGAAGCGGCTTGTTTGGTGACGCCATGATCCAGCTCCTTAAGTGCCCTATCGATAGTTATTTTATTATTAAAAAGTCAAGCCTGCGTGTTAATGCAAAGTCCCATTAACTTTTTTACAAAATAATTTCTTTTGTCTGAACATTAACTACTTACTTGTCATTTGTCACCAAGCGCGCGGTAAACCAACAATGACCTTTTGGCCTGAAGCTAATTTTTACTCAGTCTTTAAAGTCAGTGAGTATAATTTCATTTGAAGTAAAATTAATCAACACTTACAAGAATTTTAATTGAAAGGTGAAATGCACTGTCGCTTTTTTCTCGTTCTTGGAATGGATTCTTTTGTTCGAGACTTTACGATCTGGAAAATTAACCAATGTACACGAAAGGAACCACTTCACTGCTCCGATGTGGCAAAACACAAATAGGTCCCACACATGGCATGCAGCTCCATTACAAATAGGAACCATTACGTGCGGTCTGTGGTAACACAGAGCAGGGAATCCGCAAAGCGTGTTTTGCGCTGGACGCTGACTGACGTCAGATTCAGTTGCAATCTTTGTGTGTTTTGTTAGGATCGCATCGCCGTAATATAGAAACTCAGTTCATCTTTAGTACAGTAGATAGAATTGCAAATGCCAGATAAAAGTACCTTTAACACTATCAAAACATTAATATTTAACAACGATAAAAACGCTCGGAGCATAATAGAGAGATACAGACATGGGCTGAGGAGTAAACATTCAGTCACTCTGTAGATTCACCCACTTTGTAAACAGTGGAACGTGAAAGTCATATGCAGGTAGGTATGAGTCCTTCAGTCTCTGCTGTTTGTGCCTTCTAGAAGCCCATAAGAACTGTACTCTGAAGAAGCAACAACCCCAGACCTCTGCTACAAAGAACCAACCTGCATTTCAAGGTGCAACCTTAAAGTTAGCTGCTGTCTCTGAAAAGCATCACTCTATATCACCAGTTCTAAAAACGTTGACTATCATCATTTAAATTCGTACGGAAAATATTAGAAATAGTTCCTGATCACTTCAATTCTGTAATATATAACTGAAAAATATTTTAATGTATCTTTTTTGGGTGCGTCTGCTTCAGAGTCTCTAACTACGTGCCGCCCCTACCATCTGCAGAAATTTAGCCAACAGGCGACAAAATCATAAAATTCCCCCTTTCTTTGGATAACTCATTCGGTGACTCTGTATACACGTAATGCTCCCCGAATACAGTTTCTATCTCAAAGGATCGATTGTTATTCGTTCGATATATTTTTAAAATATAGATTACAAATTGGGGAATTAAACTGAGGAAGGAAACTTGCTAGTAGCGTACGGCGGACTTGGACTCTACCCTGCGACCTTTGCCTATCGTCGTTAAGAGGTCGACCGACTGAACTATCGAAACAACCGCTCTCACAGCTTTTCTCCCGCCAGTACGTCCCCTCCTACATTCAAACTTCATCCGGCCTAGCAAGACTCAAGACAGCGCACATTCGGCTGTACTGTGAAAATTTATTCACGAAACTAGCAAATATTTTATCGATATAACAATAACATTAGGCTGTCACTTACTTACTTTTACTTTACATGTGGCAAGGGCCTTATCGACCATACGCCTGCTCTATGAGCCTCTTCCACTTCTATCTGTCAAATGCACTGTTTGTCCAATTGCTCTTGCTGTTCATCCTAGTTGTCCCCCCTCGAATGTTATCCCGCCATCTGATTCTAGGTCTTCCTCTTCCCCTCGTTCAATCTATTGTTCTGCTAAATGCCTTTCTAGATAGTCTATTCTCTCTCATTCTTGCTATATGGCCAGCCCAATTTAACCATCTGCTCTTGAGCACATCGACGATGTTACAGTGTTTGTACAGCCCTCTAAATTCTTCATTCCTTCTTATTCTCCATTCCATGTTATTTTCGTTGTATACAGGTCCAAAAATTTTCCTTTATACTTTCCTTTCGAATATTAACAGTTTTTTTTTCATTTTTCTTTCTAAATATTAATATTTCACATCCATATAACATCACAGGTATAATGGTCGATTGATATAAGCGGATTTTGAAGTTACTGCTAAGTGACCTTTTTCTTACAATTTTGATGAAACTAAAAAGTGTCTTACTTGCTGTTGTTAAACGGGCATCTATTTCTATATCTGTTCTGTTGTTTTTAGCAAAAAGACTTCCTAGGTATTTGAAGTGATCAACAGTCTTGAAGCTCAATCCATCTACAGTGAATGATGCATCTTTTCTGTTTTTCTTACTTATGGGCAGGTATTCTGTCTTTTCTTCATTAACATGTAATCCTGTTTTCTCAGCAATTTTGTTGTAGTTTTGAATCATTCTAATTAATTCGGGTTTGAAACTACTTATTAGTGCTACATCATGTGCATAGGCAAATGTTGCAATGTTCACATCCTGTAGCTGGAACCCTTGTGGACCAGTTTTAGAAAATTCTCTATCGAACTCCTCTAAGACAAAAATTCCGACACTGAGACAACTGTGTCTGATATAAATAAAAAGTTATTTATCAATGCCACTCAAAATGCTGAAACAGGATACGAACTTTCTTAAATAGAAAAAAAAAGACAAAAATGTTTATTCAACTTCTATGACATCTATAAAACAGCATGCTTACAAAACTTCAAATCTGATCACGTTAATGGTCTTATTGCGTTGTTTTAATGCTTTTTAATGTTGAGTGCCAGAATTAAATTTGCAGAACATGTATTCTGAAAGCTACGTTTCTGGTTATTTGGATAAAGTGTTAGCAGTTTTTCAAAACAACCCTCGAATTACCCGGCAAAGCCTAGGACTACGACTGAACTATGATGATCCTCGTGTGCCCAGTTCTACACGCTACTATGCAGCCATGCCAACTGGACTGCAGAATTCCACCAAATGCCTGGCATGAATCAACTCACCAGTGACCAAGTCGTAATTCTGCAGGATACCCCACAGCACAATGGTATCTTCAACACTACCCACTTCTACAACCATACAGTCGCTGCGGAGAAGCTTTGCAAGACCCAGGGCTCCATCCAATGCTTCCGCTGTCAGGGCTTTAACCATGTAGCCCACCTCTGCACAATGCCGCTGATGTGTGTGAAATGTGGCGGTGCACACGACAGCCGCACATGCACCCTTGAGAAGGAGAAGATGCCTACCTGTGGTCTCTGTGGTGGCCCTCACACAGCCAGCTTCTGGTCCTGTCCGAAGCACAAAGAAGACAGTCGGAAACGGAAAGGACTTCCGCCGCTTTGGAAAATTTCCGTGACACCACATCGACGTCAACCTCCACCGCCGCCACCGCCTCCCACTGGCATGCATTCCTGGCCTTCGCTAGACGCATACAATGCGGCCCATGCACGGCCTACGATGGCGTATGCTGCAGCACCATCGCCCCCGCAGTCAGTGGCTGCACCCTCTGCAAAGGAAGGTCATCCTGCTACCCAGGCCCGACAACCTGCATCTCAGAGGCCTCGTCACCAACCACCCACGGCTCCGCAAAATTGCAAAATGACTGCGACATCATCGCTCTCCTCTCGCACATCATCCCCATGTTAGCAGATATCACGAAGTAGCTGACGCATCTACCAAACACCATCGCCACTCCAGTTGAATCGGCGGTCTCCAGAGCCGTCAAGGCAGCCACTAGAGTCACCGCTACACCCCAGCACGGCTGTAGCACCCAGGCTGGATGAAATGAGAATTTTCGCGTACAACCTCACTCATGACGTTGCCGAGCTGCAGCACTTCCTTTTCGACCACAACATAGACATCTGCCGCGTCAATGAAACTTTCCTGAAGCCGGGCATCTGCAGAAATATTGCCAACTATCGTTGCTGCAGGACAGACTGACTGACTCATGGAGGGGGCACCGCAACTTTTGTACGCAATTCCATCCA
Organism: Schistocerca nitens; assembly: GCF_023898315.1. Lineage (NCBI taxonomy): Eukaryota > Metazoa > Arthropoda > Insecta > Orthoptera > Acrididae > Schistocerca > Schistocerca nitens. The sequence goes on from NC_064618.1 coordinate 674,992,238, forward strand.
CTATCACGAAGTTCAACCACCACTCACCAATCATATCAAGGCAACAGCCATGCTCATAGAGACCCAAACTGGGCCCGTCAGCTTTGTAGCTGTTTATCACAGTCCACAGAGGATCTTCCACCTTGAAGATGCTCACTCGCTTCTCCGCATCCCCAGGAAACTGTTCATTGCCAGCGACCTGAACTCAGAATAGCCGCACGGAACTCAGCTGTCACCAATTGGAGTGGTCGCATCCTTCTTCAAGCGCTTGAAGAAGCCAACACCCATGCCTGCGACCCTGATGAACCTACATGCTACCCTTCACGAGGAGTGCCTGATGTCATTGACATTGCCATTACCGAGAAGATTTCGCAGTTTTTAGATGCTGAGGTGATAGAGGCACTCACTTCAGACCATCTTCCTGTCCTCTTTTGCCTCAGGGTGGCAACAGACCATCTGCCTGGATGCCTCAACCTGCGCCGCACAGACTGGGACTGCTTCCACAATCATGTTGACTTTGCAGTCGCGGTCACTGTCATCGAGGAAGAGGAAGCTGCCACTGAAGCCTCGTTCGACAGATTCGCTGAAATCGTCACTGATGCTCTTCATGAGGCCACACTGCCGCTGTAGTCACCTCGCCCCATGATGCCCAGCCTCCCTCTGGACATTTTAGCCTCTATCCGGACAAGGAATCGACTATGCCATGAGTGGTGCCTCACCCGCAATGCAGCTCTCAAATGCCACATCAATCAGCTGCCACGGGAAACACAGGCTGGCATCGCAGTGCATCGTAGCCTGTGGTGGGCTGACAAACTATGCAGCTTCACCCCAGACCCACTTGGCTGGCAAACCATCAGCCACTTCACTAACAGGAGGATGCGAACACCACCCCTGACAACTGGCGATCAGACAGCATACCACCCAGGTGAAAAAGCTGATATGTTGGCGGATGTCTTTGAGGCCAACTTTCAGCCATTGCACAACCAAGTTAACCTTCAATGAACTGCTGCTATTGAGAAATACATTGCTGCAATTCTTCGGGAAGATGTTGAGGAAGAGGATCCCATCACTCCAGTCATGCCTGAAGAGGTCCAAGTGGGCATTCAGATGCTGCCGAGCAACAAAGCTCCTTATCTGATGACATCACTGGCAGGGTCCTGAAGCAGCTCCCATGGTCGGCGATCGTCCATCTTGCCACCCTGTTTAACTGAATCATCACGACAACCACCTTTCCTGCTGTGTGGAAGCATCCTGTCATCGTTGCTGTGCCAAAACCAGTGTAAAATAAGAAGCACCCTACTAGCTATCATCCGATAAGCTTGCTTCCACATGTCAGCAAGCTCTTTGAGCATCTCTTCCTCTGCCAGCTCCAACGTCTGGTTGTGCAGCTCCACATCCTGCATCTGGAGAAATTCAGGTTTCGCAGCAGGCATTCCAACACACAGCATATTCTCCGAGCAGTGGAATACATCACAGTTGCATTCAACCAGTGCGAGGTTTGTGGCACAGTTCTGCTTGATGTTACAAAGGCGTTTGACAGTGTCTGGCACACTGGACTGTTATGGCAGCTGCAAACTTTCAGACTTCCCAGAACATATGTGAAGCTGGCCACCTCCTATCTCTAGGATTGGACATTCATGATCCAACCTGACAATGCCATCTCTTGAGTCCGGCGCATCAATGCAGGGGATCAGTTCTTGGACTTGTCCTCTACACGATCTACACCTCAGACATGCCCACAGTGCCACGAGTGGAGAAGGCAATATATGCGAATGACACCATGTTGTACTCCAGCAGCAGATGGCGAAAAGTCCTCGTTCCATGGCTAGAGTGCCCTCAACCGACTTGAAGATTGGGCAGGCCACTGGAGGATTGGATTCAACCCCACCAAAATGCACGCCATTATCTTCACTCGGAAGCGTACTATGCTGCAATGTCGACTCCGCCTTTATGGGACAGTGTTCCCTTGGCTCTCATCTGTCCGGTACTTAGGAGTCATCATGGACAAAAAGCTTACCTGGCGCCTGCACATCGCCGATGTCCACACGAAGATTCACCTACTTTTGGGAGCTCTGTACCCTATCCTATATGAGCGTCATGTACCATCTGTACCTTTTCCCCCTCTTTGATTACATTTGCAAAGTGTGGGGAGAAGCTGCGAAGACACACATCCAGTGTCTGCCAAAATAAAATACTTCGCCAGGTCTACCATGTCCACTGTCAGTTCCCGCATGAATAGCTGCATGCCATGGCAGAACTACTGGAAGTCCTTCAACATACCGAGCGAGGTGGCGCAGTGGTTAGCACACTGGACTCGCATTCGGGAGGACGACGGTTCAATCCCGTCTCCGGCCATCCTGATTTAGGTTTTCCGTGATTTCCCTAAATCGTTTCAGGCAAATGCCGGGATGGTTCCTTTGAAAGGGCACGGCCGATTTCCTACCCAATCCTTCCCCAACCCGAGCTTGCGCTCCGTCTCTAATGACCTCGTTGTCGACGGGACGTTAAACACTAACCACCACCACCACCTTCAACATCACCAGATGATAACATGACATTTCTACAAGAAGACGCACGTGTCCACCAACCCCTCATCCAAAACCTGGGATTTGAGAACGTCACCAATGACCAGTTGCGCTGCTCGACCGTTGAAGCACTGCAACCTTAAGAAGACGATGCACTGAAGGAACAAGTAACTCAAAATAAATTAAGTTCCTAAACCTGTCCCAGTATTACTGTCCAGTATTACTGTCCAGTATTACACACCAAAATAAAGATTAGCACATTTCCCACCCTACTGAAGATGAAGGAAATGCCTACTGGTAAATCCTTCACCCACCAGCTGTACTCAGCCTGAAGAAGTGAGGAGTTGCTGTGTTACACTTTTTCCTTTCGTCTAGATGGATGATAATATATTGCTATGATCATGTTGTACAGCAGGGGGAAGGAGGTCAGGAAGCGTTTTTGTGGGAATTAGGGATGGATGTTGGTCAGCGTACAGCAACGATTTTATTTTGTGCTACGAATTGTTGTCGAAGTCTGTGCATCAGGGTGTTGAGAGAATCTCTTTAGTGACTCATCAAATGATGGAAGATGAACTAACAGAGAAAGGACTGTGGGCTCTATTTCTCCAATATTCTGCAAATATTCGCATCTACCTTCATCTCTGGACAGCGACGAAAATGCCTTTGCTTTCTCGTAAACAGCCTGACAACCAAAGAAAGTCATGTGTTGAGAGGACTTCAAAAAGTTAATTACACATGTCTTTCCACGTTAAACAACGCAATAAGAGTGACGCTCTGTCAGAAGATATTACATTTCTGGTTTTCCTGTAGAGGCAGTTCTGCTGTGGTACAGGAAACAGGTGCACCACAGTGTGGGAGTGAAATGGTGTGGCAACTGGAAACGTACGGCAAAGTTGACGTACATACAACAGTATGATTCTCGTTGGAAAAACGTCTAAGTTTCGCGCAGGTTCACCGTGAAATTCTGGCAGTATAAGGACCAATAGAATGCCACGTCCAGTCGTAGTGAAATGGTGGCAACAATTTCACTAAACTGCACAAACATGGCTGATACTGATCTAGCGAGAGAGGCCATCGACATCGATCACAGGTGACATGTGCCGGCACTCCAGGAATTGATTCAATGCAACTGCATGTTTTACGACGGCGGCGACGTTCAATGAGCGTTTCTCGAATGGCTCAATGCCCAAGGACCAATTTTCTGTCGTCGAGGAACTAAGCGATTGTTGGAAATTTTCGACTGTGACTGTGTCAAAAAGCATGTCATGTATCTGTGTCACTGAAATATGTGGAGCAGTATTAAATAAATCTTAACTGGTCAGCAACAATAATGTGTAACTTACTTTCTGAAGTCCTTTCGTAGACAGCGATTTCTAAAGCCACAATGTTTTCCATAGCAGACGTGTAAAGAAACCGCTTCCAAGAGATCTAACTATCGAATTTTGGAGCATGAGTTTATCTGAACACTGAAATTGGCAAAAAGTAATGAAGTAACATTTGATTATTTTAGACTCATTACGAATTAAGTGAAATGAATTCATTTTCAATATTCACTATATTTTCGTTAATAATCATTATTATCTTCAGCATTCATCAGATATATACGAGGGTTGGAACTTTAATAGTGGCAACTATTTATTTACAGCTCGTACAAAATAGGTACGTGTTTCAAAGTTTTACTGACCTTCAAAGTAGTCGCCAGCATTGTGTATAACCCGTTGCCAGCGATGTGGAAGTCGTGGGATACTCTTAGCAGTGCCAGTTGTGTTGCAGTTCGAGCGGCGCAGTCTATTGCTCGACCAATTTGTAGCAGTTCTGAAGCGAATGCCGTAAACTGTTTCCTTCAGTTTAGGAATCGAGTTGAACTCGTAAGGGCTTAAGTCAGGGGAGTGCAGTAGGTGGTATAGCACTTAGCAGCCACATCAGTCAAACAAATCAGTAAGAGCTTACACTGTACGTGCTCGAGCATTGTCCTGCAAAATGATGGTCAGGTCCAGTAGGCAGTGTCATTACTTTTGTCTCTTACGATGTTCATTTTTGGAACACAACCTACGACCAGCTTAGAGACAGAAGTGATGACACTTTCTGCTGGACCTGACCATCATTTTGCATGACAACCCTCAAGCACGAACAGTCCAAGCTGTTACTTGATTTGTTTGACTGATGGGGCTGATAAGTGCTATACCACCTGTTGCACTCCCTTGACTAAAGCACTCGTAAGTTCAACTCGATTTCTAAACTGAAGGTAATTATTCACAGCATTCGCTTCAGAACTGCTACAAATTCGTCAGGCAACAGACAGCGTCATTACAACTGTCATCACAACTGGCACTGCTAAGATTATCCTACGACTTCCACATCGCTAGTAACGGGTTATACACAATGCTGGTGACTGCTTTGAAGGTCAGTAAAACTTTGAAACACATATCTATTTTGTACAAGCTCTAAATAAATAGTTGCCACTATTAAAGTTCCAACCATTGCATTATCATATTAGCTTATCAATTGTTTTTGCACCGTTGCACACTGTCATCACGTCATCGTCCGAGCATCAGACTGCTTCCAAAGATGTGAAAAACCCCATATGTATCTCAAGGAAAGGCCAGAACGCCTTCCCAATGCACAAAAAGTCACAACATACTCCTTGGTGTTCACAAGATAATCGAAACGGTGGGTGTGTTCACAGTTCTCTCTGGTACAACGGCCACCCAGTAGCTTGGATTACAGAAGTGTGCCACATCTTCCAGCCACAACTTCTATAATTCAAGCTATTGGGAGGCCATTGTACGGAAAAGAACTGAGAGAACACCCTTGGTTTCCATCATCTTGTGAGCTCCAAGGCATAAGCCATGCTTTCTTGTACATCATGTGTGTCTTCCGGCATGTCCTTAATGGATGTGTGAGATTCTTAGCGTCTTTGGAAGTGGCGTCATGTTCATCTGGAGCCATTATGATAGTGAGCAATGGCTCAGGAGACCACCGACGTATTACGTTAATATGTTGACATATACAGGGTTAATCACCTAAAATTTGCACGGCAAATATTGCTGAAATTGAAAGTGTTACTGATATAAGGTTCCCTGATGTAAGGTTTTCACAGAATGGATTGGTACTTAGGGGCTCGTACTGTTAGCCAATCAACAGTTTGCAATAAGACTTAGAAAGTGTAGTTTTGTGTAAACATGCATTTTTTTTAAATGAAAAAATGCCTATTGACATTAAAAACTGGAAGTAAGATAATTAGATTGTCAGTGGTGTTTGTTACAGAACTCTAGTTGGTTCAAATGGCTCTGAGCACTATGGGACTCAACATCTTAGGTCATAAGTCCCCTAGAACTTAGAACTACTTAAACCTAACTAACCTAAGGACATCATACACACCCATGCCCGAGGCGGGATTCGAACCCGCGACCGTAGCAGTCCCGCGGCTCTCGACTGCAGCGCCAGAACCGCTAGACCACCGCGGCCGGCTACAGAACTCTAGTGCTAGTCGTTTATGAGATATTGTATTTTGAAAAGTTTGCAGACTGGCACTTGTTTGTGGCATTCAACATGTGTAGTTGCTTGGTAGGATGATGATATGTTTGCTTATAGTGTGCTTACGTGTTCCAGAAGTGCATTGCGACTTACTAGTCAGTCAGTGTGTGACATTCCAAGTAGTAGCTCGTGAGTGGACAATGGGAGTTACTAAAGCAGAAAAAGCCGACATGGTCATTGTGTATGGAAAGTGTAGGAAAAATGCAGTTTGTTCTTGTCAGGTGTATGTGTTAAAATATCCAAATGGATGTCAATAATTGGTTATGTGAAAGTGGAGGTGTAAGACCTAGGCAACGTAATAGAAATCAAAAAGCGATTACAGAAAAGGGGGAAATTAATGTTCTTGGTGCTGCTGCCACAGTTGATCCACGTGTTAGCTCCGGTGCAAGCGAATGAGGAGGTGGCATGAGTCAGGCAAGTGTCCTACGCACTCTCTGTCGACATAGATTCCATCCCTATCACATCTCTCTCCATCAAGAGCTGCATGGAGATGATTATGAGAGAATCATGTTAACTTCTACAGGATACTACAGACATATCTTGTTTGGCAATGAAGCCACATTTACTATTTATGGCCAGGTAAACTGCTTAACATGCACTGCTGGTCTGTTGATAATCTCTGTTGACTTTGTCCATTGGAACGCCAACATCCACAGAGTGTAAACATGAGGTGTGGGATAGTGAATCATCAGCTCATACGCCCTTTTATAATAGATGGAACACTAAACACATGTAATTTTTGCAGCCTCCTAACAGGCCATCTTCCACAGATACTAGACCTTCCTCTGCAGACTAGAAGCCACCTATGGCACAACATGATGACTGTCCAATCCATAGTGCACGAAGTACTACAGCATGATTTCACAAATTGTTTCCGAATCTTTGATTGGAAACAGAAGGCCTGCATCTTAGCTGGCTCAGTCCCTGGATTTTACGCCTGTAGACTTATTTCCGTGGGGAGAGCGAAAGATGTCATCTACAAGGACATATCAACTACACCAATGATATGCAATGACATAATACTGCAGCCTGCTCAGAAATATCTGCTGAAATGCTAGCACATGCGCAGCAGTCATTCGACACCACACCGGAAGCGTGTATTGTTGCTGCTAGTGGTCATTCTGAACACACCCTGCGATGGTCAGTTGTCTCGCCGGTCAGAATCTACACAACTAGTGTATGTATTTGGTTCTTTAGTGTGTGCTAACACAGATATTGTACAATGGGCAGCATTGGGACTTTTCAAGATAGGTATCTTATTAATGACTTGGAACAAACACCACTGACTTTCTAATTTGCCCTACTTTCAGTTTCTTAATGTCAGTAGGCATTTTTCCATGTAAAAAAAGTGTATTTTTGCATAAAAATAAATTTTCTAAGTGTTATTCCACTCTGTTGATTGGCTAACAATACAAGCCCCTGACACCCAATCTGTGAAAACTGCGTATCAACAGCATGTTCCATTTCCACAATTTTTACAGTGCAAGTTTTCATCCTGTATACGATGTAAACTAAAGATGATAATGGCTAATAATGTGATGAAAAAAATTGAAATATTTGCATACTCAAAAATAAAGTCATGTTGTAATACAAATAAAGTAAAACATAGCTATATTTTGTTCTCTAGCACAAAATTATAAATAGTCTGAACCATCAAAGGTCTATGCACAGAGTAAAAAGAGGTGAAAGAAAAAAATTTATCACTCGTAGTTAAGAATGGCTTCATGTGTGTCTCCCATTTTATTATGAGGTGTTTCCCAGAACCTCTTAAGATAAAGTGTCTTTGCTACATACAAGACATGTGACTTCATATAAGTAGTTAATGCTTCTGAGTGTACTAATTTGTACTAATGAAAAATAATATTCATATCATTAAAAATCAGTCATCAAATATATCATGGAATATTATGAAACTTATGTAACAAAAAACACTGTCTAAACAATCTTCTTACAGAGTAATGGTATTCAAGAAACCAAATAATGAATGAAATGGTTAAGATTATGTTCTCAGTATTATCTCTACGTATAGTATGACAGGTTCCAAATCGGAATTAAACAAAAAAAAATTACAAAAAATAAATTTATATGATAACAATGAAGTGTACTTACTCAGTTCTCATACCTATATTACATATCATATTTCACCACTCACATTCGAGTGTACTTATAACTTGCCTACTTTCCACTTGACATTTATGGCTCTATATCACTGGGTTCCTGTCACAGTAATTTTTCATGTTATCTTAATGCATTCAAAAAATAAATTCCCTTACCAACTGTCATTCTATATGTTTTTCCTGCTTTATCTCATATCTCTTGGGAGTTAATGCCCATCAGTGTGATACAACAACTTCAATCTGATTGCAAAAACTACAAATTAATCATTTTGTCATATTATTACACATTTCACATCATGCTTCACCTTACTTTTTCATTGCAAAAATCAATATTGTAATCCGTTAAACTGTAAAATCCCATATGCAAGAACATATCTTTAAATACCTCCCACAATTAAGCCACCAATATTGGAAATGTATGCATCACCTGGATCGCAAGTCCTACATTCAGTAACTACTCCTCTCATCAAATTCACATCCTTTGTTTGTGCTGCTTTTGCCTTATATGGCTTCAAATGTACAACAGCCTTAGGGGTAAGTTTACAAAACTGTGCCTTATTTAGATTCATTAGTTGTTAGTGCATTACTTTTTTTCTATTATTACTATGTTTTCTTTGATGTTTCAATTTAGCTCGCCCACCTTCAGTTTCTTATGATCACTTCCCACACTGTTAGCTGATACTGCAATACATAATTTCACATTGCTCCCACTTTGTTCTATACTGAATTCCACTCAGTCCTCTTGACTACTATCTGGAAAGGTCCCTAACAATGCCAACCTGTATTTTTTTTTACTTTTCCTCTTATTTTATCTCCCTTTTCTCTGTTTCTCTTTATCTCATAACCCTCCCATTATCATTGCTCATCTTACTTCATCCATTTTCTAATTGTTGTATTCTCATATACACTTTACTAATTACGTAATACATTTCTTTAGTATTGCCCATCAAAATTCATGACTTAATCCAGCAATCACTTCTTGCCATTTCATTCACACACATTAGGAAAACAGTCACACTTCTCAGTTACTCTCCTCCCAAAGCCTATTGTACATAATTAATTCCTTCCTATTTTCAATCATTACTTCTACACATCACCAAAATTATTTGTTATTGGTGTTCAAATTGCATAACCCAAACCAAATTTACTCCTGTATTGTTATAGCACCATGTCAGTCATGTTTTTATCAGTAGTCTACAGTTTCCTACATGACTCTGTTCACAGACAATTACCTTATTCTTTTTTTACAAATCACTCACCTACCACTAATTTGAACATTTCGTTTCATCAGAAATTATGACACTCTTAGGAATATAATCACGTCAAGTTACATATATTTCCTAGTTCCATATACTATCAAATGCTTAGTCTCCATCATCGTTCTCTCCATTGTTCAAAATACGTACTTTTTTAATACTGATGAATATCTACAACTTATGTAATTAACTCTTCTGCAATTGTAGAAGAATTTTCTGATATTCTATCTTTTAATTATTTTGTACGAAAATCTCTTTCAGAAAAATTACATTTTCTGCTATGGGGAGATGTAAGATATGTAGCTTCATCTAACAATCATAATGTTGCACAAGAGAACATGTGAAGTTGCACCAGCATTGTAGGAAGTACCCGCTGCTGTGTAAACAATGCGTAGTATAGGAGTGGCTCCACACTTTTGTCACTTCTATTTGAGTTCTCCTGTGTCATCTTTCACTGACTATTGTCTTTGTCAAGCATGGTCCTGTTTTAATATTACAATCAACACAGATACTTGTGAATATGGAGGAAATGGCAGTCCAGACCACATCACCTGGGAATGTGCCATTACACAAGTTGTGACAAACAAGGGTAGGAATGTCTTTGGCAATATGTCAGTCTACTCATAACATAAAAAGGAATGAGGAGCTTTGGCATGAGCTGAACTTGATGGCAACCAAAATATCAGTTTATGAACTCCAACCCTACATGCTGAAAAGAAATCAAGAAGGGACCATACATTAAGACAAGAAGAGCCACCATATCAGAACATCCACCTACAACCACCTTTTGGGAGCAGCTAGAGGTTGAGCCTTGGGAACAACCAGGGACAATTTCCTGAGATGCTGACAGATGGCTCCCAATCTCTTCACCTTGGGTTGCATGACAGCACAGTCCTTGTGATTCCCGACTTGTGCTTCAGCATGCTAGGCCTAACTACCCAGACAAATGATTACATCTAGTTTTGTTCTGATACCAAGTACAACAGTGTTGTGTAGTGGTGCAGTGTAGCAGTGTAGAATAGTGCAGTAGACCAGTAACATGTGTCTTCTGGATTCCAGATAAACATACCTGTGAGCCAGATGGCCAAATGCTGATATAAACTTTTGAATTATTTACATTTATTGTTATTTTTAAGTACATACTGTATTTTCCCCCTTAACACCCTAATGCTTAGTTATACTAACTCATTTTTTTTATTCTCATATATACTAATTCACATGCAGCGTTTGGTCTGCTCTTGTATATAGACAATAGACAAAAAGAAAAGAGCAAATAAATACATAAATGTCAGAATCACTCTCTGTAGAGTTCTCCTTGTAATTATTCATAGAAAAGTTGCTTTGTTCTTAAGCAATTGTTTAATGGCATGATACAAACTGTGTAATGAAAAAGTCTTAATAAAATAAAAAGTCTAGTTGTACTTCTGTGCTTCTGTCATTAATCAACCTCAAAATTGATCTTACTGTGACAACCTCTGAACGTGGTCTACATATTTAAGGTAAGGAAGTGTTACAGATTGATACTTTTTTAAGCTTTAGACAATGCACTGAATACACTGGCATGTGGCTTGCTATTTACTTGCTAAAACATCTATTTCACCTTTTGAAAACTTATACGAGAAAATGTATATTCAAACATACTTTACTGTTCCAATTCACCATGAGCAAAGTGGGATCTAATGTGTGAATGAGCAAATGAATGAATGAACAAAGCTAAATCTTCTGACAGCACAATTCCATTTTTGTTCACAACTCGTTTCACAAAAATCAAACAATACTTTTCACTACACATAATCACTTACAAATAATTCATTTCATTCCATACTGTTCAATCCCATCTACATAAGACAAATGTTTATTTGGATGTAGTATCATTCCTGCCATCTTTTTACAAGAGACTACTGTAAACAGAGGTTTTCTGAAGTACACAATATCAAAATTATCTTCTGCACCTTCTTCTTTGTTTGTATCAATGCCTGTAAGCACTTGCATCTGCTTTGCCGCATTGCTGAGAGATTCAATTTAAGCACCCTAGTTTCTTTTTAGATTGCTTTAATCTCCTCTTCAGAATCTGGCTTTAGTCTCAATTTGGACAGCTGTGCCAATTAAGCGTTAGTTTCTTCTTCCTGTTATGAGTAATGTAATTTTCTGCCTCTTCAGTGTTTCTGAGTGTGTGAATATCTCTTTCTCACAACTTATATCAATTCCCATCACTAATAAATCATTGGCATCTCTTTCAGCTATGCTATGTTCAACAGAAATGTTCTTTTTCATTCAGCATATTACACACATTACACTTGTTTGCCGAATCAGGACAGCTGCTCATGTATTGATAAATGTATGCCACCTACTCAGTATATAACATTTTAATTTCACTTGACTCTTTCACATGCCAAATGGTGTATATCTTCTTCACTTCTGAGGAAGCCACAACTTTCCAAGAGCACTAATTTCAGCAACCAGAGTAGTTAACATTGCGAGCTTACACTTTTGCTTTAGATGTTATTTCCCTTTATGCATGGTAATGAGGCACTCACAAACCATCTCTCATGAAAGTCATAATGACATTAAAAGGTTTATCAAGTCATCCTACATTTTTGCCATGCAAATAAACATATTTAATAGTTTTATGCATTTGCTCTATGTGAGTATTAGTGTCACCACTAAAGAAAATAACAGTATGCCTATTTTTCTTTCTGATTATTATACACATTTATGAAATACTGTCCACATTCTGCAGTATCAGTGTCTTCATATAAAAGCTTTATGACTGCTTCTGACAACTGTCGGAACACATTGTGGTCTCTTTCTTCCATTAGTGTTTGGACAATTTTATACATTTCCACTTGCTTCTCTTGAGAGATTTTTTCCTCCATGCATCTACATGCCAAATGCATAATAGTATCTTTTTCGGCACACCCATGGCAGCATACTATGCACTATAAAAATAACCTGCCATGTCATACATAAATATGTTTGCAACAATTTTATTTATTTTTTTCCTAGTGAAATCTCTCCAAAAATACAGGCAACACTGTCTGGTATGTCCTATTTAATATAAAAAAGTGCACATGGGAAACCCTGTCTCAGCTCTTTTACAGAGAGTGTAGGCACAAGTTCATAAACATAATTACAGTAGAGCGTCGATTATCCGAATGTCGGTCAACCGAACGACCGCTTAACCGAACTGTGTACTCACTCGCACCTGTTACTCTCCCACCCTACAGTCCATCGTCCCCCTCACTCCCAAACCAAATTTCTCACAGTAGTCGCCGCACTGAGCCACTGCTGGCGGAACATTGCTTCTAATGGGGCCTTCACAAGGCGCTCCTGACCGGCCGAGCCACCAGTCGCTGTTTAGATTAGATTAGATTAGATTAGATTAATACTAGTTCCATGGATCATGAATACGATATTTCGTAATGATGTGGAACGAGTCGAATTTTCCAATACATGACATAATTAGGTTAATTTAACAACATACTTAAGTTAATATAACAACTTTATTTCATTGTGTTTTTTTGTTTTTCTTTATTTTTTATTTTTATTTTTTCATTTTTTTTAATATTTTTTTTGTTATTTTTTTCTTAATTTATATCTAAAAATTCCTCTATGGAGTAGAAGGAGTTGTCATTCAGAAATTCTTTTAATTTCTTCTTAAATACTTGTTGGTTATCTGTCAGACTTTTGATACTATTTGGTAAGTGACCAAAGATTTTAGTGCCAGTATAATTCACCCCTTTCTGTGCCAAAGTTAGATTTAATCTTGAATAGTGAAGATCATCCTTTCTCCTAGTATTGTAGTTATGCACACTGCTATTACTTTTGAATTGGGTTTGGTTGTTAATAACAAATTTCATAAGAGAGTATATATACTGAGAAGCTACTGTGAAATCCCTAGATCCTTAAATAAATGTCTGCAGGATGATCTTGGGTGGACTCCAGCTATTATTCTGATCACACGCTTTTGTGCAATAAATACTTTATTCCTCAGTGATGAATTACCCCAAAATATGGTGCCATATGAAAGCAATGAGTTAAAATAGGCGTAGTAAGCTAATTTACTAAGATGTTTATCACCAAAATTTGCAATGACCCTTGTTGCATAAGTAGCTGAACTCAAACGTTTCAGCAGATCATCAATGTGTTTCTTCCAATTTAATCTCTCATCAATGGACACACCTAAAAATTTGGAATATTCTACCTTAGCTATATGCTTCTGATTAAGGTCTATATTTATTAATGGCGTCATACCATTCACTGTACGGAACTGTATGTACTGTGTCTTATCAAAATTCAGTGAGAGTCCGTTTACAAGGAACCACTTAGTAATTTTCTGAAAGACAGTATTGACAATTTCATCAGTTAATTCTTGTTTGTCAGGTGTGATTACTATACTTGTATCATCAGCAAAGAGAACTAACTTTGCCTCTTCATGAATATAGAATGGCAAGTCATTAATATATAATAAGAACAACAAAGGACCCAAGACTGACCCTTGTGGAACCCCATTCTTGATAGTTCCCCAGTTTGAGGAATGTGCTGATCTTTGCATGTTACGAGAACTACTTATTTCTACTTTCTGCACTCTTCCAGTTAGGTACGAATTAAACCATTTGTGCACTGTCCCACTCATGCCACAATACTTGAGCTTGTCTAGCAGAATTTCATGTTTTACACAATCAAAAGCCTTTGAGAGATCACAAAAAATCCCAATGGGTGGTGTTCGGTTATTCACATCATTCAAAATTTGACTGGTGAAAGCATATATGGCATTTTCTGTTGAAAAACCTTTCTGGAAACCAAACTGACATTTTGTTAGTACTTCATTTTTACAGATATGTGAAGCTACTCTTGAATACATTACTTTCTCAAAAATTTTGGATAAAGCTGTTAGAAGGGAGATTGGACGGTAATTGTTGACATCAGATCTATCCCCCTTTTTATGCAAAGGTATAACAATAGCATATTTCAGTCTATCAGGGAAAATGCCCTGTTCCAGAGAGCTATTACACAGGTGGCTGAGAATCTTACTTATCTGTTGAGAACAAGCTTTTAGTATTTTGCTGGAAATGCCATCAATTCCATGTGAGTTTTTGCTTTTAAGCAAGTTTATTATTTTCCTAATTTCAGAGGGAGAAGTGGGTGAGATTTCAATTGTATCAAATTGCATAGGTATGGCCTCTTCCATTAACAGCCTAGCATCTTCTAATGAACACCTGGATCCTACTATATCCACAACATTTAGAAAATGATTATTAAAAATATTTTCAACTTCTGACTTTTTGTTTGTAAAGTTTTCATTCAATTTGATGGTAATACTGTCTTCCTCTGCTCTTGGTTGACCTGTTTCTCTTTTAATAATATTCCAAATTGTTTCAATTTTATTATCAGAGTTGCTGATTTCAGACATGATACACATACTCCTGGATTTTTTAATAACTTTTCTTAATATAACACAGTAGTTTTTATAATTTTTGATAGTTTCTGGGTCACTACTCTTTCTTGCTGTCAGATACATTTCCCTTTTCCGGTTACAAGATATTTTTATACCCTTAGTAAGCCATGGTTTGTTACAAGGTTTCTTACGAGTATATTTAACTATTTTCTTGGGGAAGCAGTTTTCAAATGCATTTACAAAAATGTCATGAAATAAATTATATTTTAAATTGGCATCAGGTTCACGGAACACCTCATCCCAGTCTAACTGCTGTAGGCTTTCCCTGAAATTTGCAATTGTTAAATCGTTGACTGAACGTACTACTTTGGAGGACTGTTTAGTATTGCTGAATGGAGCTATGTCATATATTGTAACTAGCTGTGCACCATGATCAGAAAGACCATTCTCAACAGGCTGAGCATTTATCTGGTTAAACTTATCTTGGTCTATAAAGAAGTTATCTATCAGTGAGCTGCTCTCCTTTACCACCCGAGTAGGAAAATCAATAACGGGTGTCAAATTGAAAGAACCGAGTAATACTTCAAGGTCATTTTTCCTATTACCCTCTTTCAGAGAATCTACATTGAAGTCCCCACAAATAATAATTTGCTTCCCCCTGTCTGACAGATAGCACAACGAGTCCAAATTTTTCAGAAATAGATGAAAATTTCCTGATGGGGACCTATATACGGTTACAATTATAAATGTGCCTTTATTTAATTTAAGCACACAGGCACATGCTTCTATATGTTTCTCTACACAAAACTTTTTTGTTTTTATACTTTTTGCACACTTCTGTCGGCTTGGCACTGGCAGTAGAAGTAGCGGCAGTATCAAAGCTGTTCACAGCAACAGCTGCGCCAGCTTAGAGTTGAGGCGTGCCGCTCCGTGCAGTTTGAAGGATTGCGCGCCCCCAAGAAGAGCTTCTCACGGTGCAAACAGTCACCTTCTGTTCTCTGTTACGACCACTTGTGTGCTGCTGCGTGAAGAAGTGAACTTGATGATACAAAATGCTTAAACGTAAATGTGTTGTCCTTTCCATGAGGGACAAATATGAGATTATTAAAAGGTTAGAAGAAGGTGAATCTGCAACCACTTTATCCATGAGTACAAGGTGGGAAAGTCAACAATTACAGATATAAAGAAACAAAAGACGAGCATAGCAAATTTTATAGCTATGCTTGATTCTACTGATGGATCAACAAGCCATAAAACTATGAAGCTCGCCACTAACACAGATCTAGATGATGCTGTTTACAAGTGGTTTACACAAAAGAGATCAGAAGGAGAACCTATCTCAGGTCCCATTCTGTGTGAGAAGGCAATGCAGTTCAATGAAAAACTTGGAGGGCCTTCGAACTTTAAAGCGAGCACGGGCTGGTTAAAACACTTCAAGTCAAAACACAGCATTCGTGAGCTTACAATACAGGGAGAAAAACTGTCGGCTGATTCGTTCAAAGTCAAACTAAGGGACGTATTAAGGGAAGGAAATTACGCTCTCGAAAACGTTTACAGTGCTGACGAAACTGGACTTAACTGGAAAGCTTTACCAAGAAAAACTCTTGTTTCACGTCATGAATTAGCAGTACCTGGTCCTAAAACAAGCAAGGACCGTATTACAGCTTTGGCTTGTGCTAATGCTACTGGAAGTCACCGACTGCCTATGTTTGTCATTGGTAAAAGTAAAAAACCACGTTGTTTCAAGCACGTTAATATGTCAGCCTTGCCTGTTGTGTAAACCTCACAAAACAGTGCTTGGATGGATAGTACGATTTTTATGAAGTGGTTTCTGGACGTTTTCATACCCTCTGTTAAAGCTCATCAGCTAAAGAATGGGAACAGGGAGAAAACACTACTTCTCCTTGACAATGCACCAACTCATCCGTCATGTGATATTTTAAACGAAAAAGGCGAGTTCATAAAGGTAATATTTCTTCCACCTAACGTAACCTCCTTATTACAGCCCATGGATCAAGGCATTATTGAGACTTTCAAACGATATTACAGGAAAGAATTGTTGCGTAAGTTGTTAGAAAGAGAAGTGGATGGAGAAGAAAGTCTCTTATGAAATCATATGAATACTGACTTGAAAGACGCGTCCTACATGATCAGCGCAGCATGGAATAGTGTAAAGGAAGAGAATTTGAAGAAAGCCTGGAATAAAATTTTGGACACAGAAGAAAATTCACAAGGTATGATTGAAAATGACGAATGGAATGATATGTCCAAAATACTCGGTATGCTAAAAGAAATAGATTGCCATGAATGTGATGAAGAAGACGTTCATGAATGGATGAATATCAATGATGCAGATCCAAGACACCAAATCATGCAGGGCAGCGAGATTGTAAATGTCATCACTGATAAAGATGACGCCACCAGCATCTCGTCAATCAGTGCTCCAGAAAGTGAAGATGAAAGTATACCAATAGCTTCTGAGGCGTTCACTTGTTTAGATACTGTCTTGCGACGGTTTAAAGCCCAAGATGAAAGTGACCAGTTTCAGATATATGTAATGAAAAAAGTACATGACTTAGCTGCGCGTAAGCGGGTAGGCTTGCTTAGACAGACCAAAAGAAAGGATTTTTTCAAACATTAATTTTGTATACTGTGTGTATTGTTCATGCAAAATGCGTATGTAATATGTATATACTTTTGTTTAATAAACTGTGCCACATACTATATATTCCTACTGAAGTTGCCTTTGTATGTTACTTTGTAATACTAAAAGAGATGCCTGCTTTTATGAATAAAATGACTGTACAGTACTTCTTTTTGGCAAATAAACATGTACAGTTCGATTATCCGAACAAACCAGTTTTCTGAACACCCATGTCCCCCAATTACTTCGGATAATCAATGCTCTGCTTACATAATGCTTTTTTTTTTTTTAATGCCCGTCGGATGCAATCACAAGCATACTTCTGCAGCTTGCTACATTGTACATCGCCCACTGTGGTTGTCTTCTCCTGGTAGTTAATACAAAAAAAGAAACACATGAATGTTTACTTTCTTGCATTTTGTTTCCTCTTGCAAATACACTTACTCCAATGTCCTGATGTTCAACAACATTACAATTACTGCAGGTCTTTTCGTAAATAGGTGGATTCTGTCAAGCTTATCACAAAATTAAATTTATGATTTCCTACAATACTGCATCTGCTGGAACAAAGGTGCAATTTTACTATCAGTTTCTTTTCTCTTGCTCCTGGAGGAGCAAATAACACAAATCACGTTGCGGACTGAAAGGAAGCATGACAGGTTCCATCCATAAATTCCTCCACTTTGATGCCTGCTGTGTTTTCGTGTGCCATTTATTGGCAGATTTTGAAGCATAAGTGCCTGGACAATGACAGTAGAAAATGTAAATTATTGGTCTATCAGTGTGGTCTATCGGTGTTTCCAACACCCCTCAATCTGATGTACGAAACATTACCCTCCATTTCAATGTCTTCTCTCCATGACCTGAAGTCGGTGAATGACTGAAATTCAAGGAGGTATATAAACTACATAGAGTGGCTATCTGTGAGGTAACAGCACTCCCAGTGGCAGCAAAAAGCGACACCGGCCGCCATGTTACATTTGGTATATAGTCCTGGTGTTAGAAAATCACTGTTTTCCGGTTGTAATTTGTTTTAAAAGTCTTATTGACCGATCACGAATTGCGCCCAGTGTATGTGCAGCGTACAATTGCGCTAACCAAAGTGATAAAACAACTGGAATATCATATTTCAGGTGAGTATCTAAATGTGTGTTGTACGAGGTGCATTCAAGCTCTAAGGCCTCCAATTTTTTTTCTAAGTAACTACTCACCCGAAATCGATGAAACTGGCGTTACTTCTCAACGTAATCGCCCTGCAGACGCACACATTTTTCACAACGCTGACGCCATGATTCCATGGCAGCGGCGAAGGCTTCTTTAGGAGTCTGTTTTGACCACTGGAGAATCGCTGAGGCAATAGCAGCACGGCTGGTGAATGTGCGGCCACGGAGAGTGTCTTTCATTGTTGGAAAAAGCCAAAAGTCACTAGGAGCCAGGTCAGGTGAGTAGGGAGCATGAGGAGTCACTTAAAAGTTGTTATCACGAAGAAACTGTTGCGTAACGTTAGCTCGATGTGCGGGTGCGTTGTCTAGGTGAAACAGCACACGCGCAGCCCTTCCCGGACGTTTTTGTTGCAGTGCAGGAAGGAATTTGTTCTTCAAAACATTTTCGTAGGATGCACCTTTTACCGTAGTGCCCTTTGGAACGCAATGGGTAAGGATTACGCCCTCGCTGTCCCAGAACATGGACACCATCATTTTTTCAGCACTGGCGGTTACCCGAAATTTTGTTGGTGGCGGTGAATCTGTGTGCTTCCATTGAGCTGACTGGCGCTTTGTTTCTGGATTGAAAAATGGCATCCACGTCTCATCCATTGTCACAACCGATGAAAAGAAAGTCCCATTCATGCTGTCGTTGCGCGTCAACATTGCTTGGCAACATGCCACATGGGCAGCACGGTGGTCATCCGTCAGCATTCGTGGCACCCACCTGGATGACACTTTTCGCATTTTCAGGTCGTCATGCAGGATTGTGTGCACAGAACCCACAGAAATGCCAACTCTGGAGGCGATCTGTTCAACAGTCATTCGGCGATCCCCCAAAACAATTCTCTCCACTTTCTCGATCATGTCGTCAGACCGGCTTGTGCGAGCCTGAGGTTGTTTCGGTTTGTTGTCACACGATGTTCTGCCTTCATTAAACTGTCACACCCACGAACGCACTTTCGACACATCCATAACGCCATCACCACATATCTCCAACTGTCGATGAATTTCAATTGGTTTCACACCACGCAAATTCAGAAAACGAATGATTGCAAGCTGTTCAAGTAAGGAAAACGTTGCCATTTTAAGTATTTAAAACAGTTCTCATTCTCGCCGCTGGCGGTAAAATTCCATCTGCCGTACGGTGCTGCCATCTCTGGGACGTATTGACAATGAACGCGGCCTCATTTTAAAACAATGCGCATGTTTCTATCTCTTTCCAGTCCGGAGGAAAAAAATCAGAGGCCTTAGAACTTGAATGCACCTCGTACTTAGCGTCTTGTGCATCATTTTCGTGTTTAAGCTGTATACAAAATGTAAATAAGCTACTATATACATGTCTCTTTATTTTTAGATTTCCTCTGAAAAAGAAAGAGCTGTCAAGTCGGTGGGTAGCCAATATGAGGCAAGATAAGTGGCAGCCAACTCAATATAGCTACATATGCTCGTTTCACATTGAAGATACATACATGTATACTACAAACGAGAAAAGGTGACTTCTGGCAAACGCAGTACCGACAATATTTATGTTTCCTGACCATCTGCAGAAAACAACTATAGTAGAGAGACAACCAAGGAAATGGCCTGTCAGTGAAGAATCAGCTTCCTTATCAAATGAACCCAGTGAAATAGTTTTCCTGTTATTTATTTGTTATATGGGTTATGTGTGAATTTTACTATTAAGCAATGTATGTTTAAAGAAAAATAAAGCTTAATGATAATACTTCATTTTTGTAGGTGAAAGAGTGAATCAGAATGATCATACAGATCATTCTTACTGTTTGCCTAGCCCCAAAAAATTGAAAGAGTTATGAGGCACTAAGGCACTACAGAAAAGGACCGAGAAGCTTAGGAAACAAGTGAAACATGCAAGGTAAAGTGTTTCAAGAAAGAAGAAACAAATTGTGACATATAAAACAGTGGTTGCAGGCCTAGGGGGTTGTTTGAGGAAGGAGACCAGACAACGAGGTCATCGGTCTCATCGGATGAGGGAAGGATGGGGAAGGAAGTCGGCCGTGCCCTTTCAGAGGAACCATCCCGGCATTTGCCTGGAGTGATTTAGGGAAATCACGGAAAACCTGAATCAGGATGGCCGGACGCGGGATTGAACCGTCGTCCTCCCGAATGCGAGTCCAGTGACTAACCTGCAGGCCTAAATAAGGGACTTCAAGACTGTGTTTCTGAAGTGATAGGATGTGACAAAAATAGTGATATTCTGAAACAACTTTTTGCAATGTAAAACAAATGTTTAGTTCCTGAATATCCTAAAGAAATAAGACAGTTTGCCCTTACACTCAATTTTTACTCCTCCAAAGCTTATAATTATTTGAGGAAGTTTGTTAAATTACCCCTTCCTCAAACACTCCGCAGGTGGGCAACTACAGTAAATGGCAGTCTTGGATTCACAGAAGAAAGCTTTAAAAAATTAGCAGATGAGGTTCAGAGTAGTTCAGGACCTATTTTAGCTGCACCTACGTTCGATGAGGTGGCTATTAAAAAAGACTTAATATGGGATGGTAATAAGGTTCTGGGGTTATGTTGACTTAGGGCAAGGATGTGAGGAAACTGATGATAGCCAAATAGCAAAAGAGGCTCTAGTGTTTATGGTCACGGGGATTAATAGGAGTTGGAAAATTCCTGTTGGCTATTGTTTTCTTAATTGTTTAACAGCAAGTGTGAAACTTAATTTACTGCAGCAGTACCTCCGTAAGTTGGAGCAAACAGGAGTGCATATAGTTGGTGTTGTTTGTAATGGAGCTGCAGCTAATAGGTGTGTTATGGACAAATTAGGAACTAAGGTAGGTGTAATTGACTCCCAATGCTGGTTTCCTCATCTCTCAAATGATGACAAAAAAGTATTTTGTTTTTTTGATGCTGCTCACATGTTGAAATTATTGAGGAATACTTTATGTGAAAAAAAAGAATTACGATATAGGGATGGTCAAGTAATTAAGTGGGAATATTTTAACAGGCTAGTTGAATTGAAAGAACAGGAAGGGTTGCATGTGGCAAATACAATGAGGACGACACACATTCAATTTGAATCTCAGAAAATGAAGGTAGCATTGGCTGCCCAGACTCTGAGTAATTCTGTTGCTGATGCAATGATTTTTTGCAGAGACTTATAGTTACCAGAGTTTGTCAATTGTGAGGGCACTGTTAAGTTCATAAAAATGGTGGATACTGATTTTGATTTACTTAATTTGTGCAACCTTATGAACAAAGGCACCAAAACACCAGTGTTTAAAGGTAATAAAACAACAGTCTGTAAAATTATTGAAAAATCCATTCAGTACTTTATGAAATTGAAACTTTGTAATGGTGACCTACTATATTTATCAGGTAGAAAAATGGGTGTTTCCGGAATGGTGTTTGATCTCTTAAGCTTAAAACAAGTCACTGAAAGGTATATGTGGACTGAATCTCCAGTGCTTAAGTTTATTTTGACAAGGAGGATGAGACAATTCTACTCTAGCATTTGCAGAAGTGGAGGCAATAGGAATAATCCCAATGCCTTGCAGTTTAGATCAGCTTACAGAAAGTGCTTAATAACACATATAGAGCCCTCAAAAAATTCTAACAGCACTGGAGGAGATTTGGAGACACTTTTGGTACCAATATCAAATCCTGTAGAAAATTCACATGGTGTTGAGGAATTTGACCATGATTACTACATTCCAGAGTACGAAAGGTTAACTCTATATTCGGAAAGGGTGGTAGAGTACATTTCTGGAAGTGTTGTCAGGCAAGTTTGTAAAAAGGTTAAAAGTGTAGGTTGCTTAAAAGTTCTCCTTTATGCTCAAACCGAAGGAAAAACAGGTTTAATTGCAGTAAAAGATACCAACAATAATTTGTGTACTGCTTCTAAGGATGTAATCAAATTGTTGACAGTGGCAGAAAGGGTCTTCAGGGACTGTAAAACTTAATATGAAAGAAGAACTTCCTTTTGCAATTGTATGTGTTCAGAATGTTGGGTGACAGGCCAAATTTATTTACTCGATTTTGACCATCTAATGTTGCCAGCTGAATTTGGAGAAGAGTCACATTACTCTTTTCTAGTCAGGATGCTGCTAAAATAGTATTTTAATTGTAGGTTACACCATTTGCGCAAAAACCAGGCCAATGGAAGAAAGAGGGAAATATATTTAACAAATATATACAAACTTATATTGTTTAAGGGACAATGAAAGGTCCTGCATTCTCAATTGATCATTTTTGGACCTACTGAATTATTTAAAATTGTTTTTGACCTAATCTATATGGCATTGCAGCGAAATGAACTGCAACATTTCATAATAAACTTTTCAATTAATCGATGTCAGAAGTGTGTTTTATTTCTTTTAGCCTTCATCACTATAAGCTTTACAGTAGAGAAATCAGAATGTCAGTGCAGTTTTTTTTTTTTTTTTTTACGCCATGCGTAGTAAACAATAACAACATTCAGTACTAGCAGACAACACGTAGGCTGCACCCCTTGACGTTACAAGACATGGCGGCTCAGTTTTCAAGTTGCTTCAAAGATGGCGGTGCCATAGCCAGTCTATGTTGTTTATATAGGTCGTTGACTGAAATTATATTTCCTAACACGCTGATTGAACATTATGAATAATTTTAAAATGTCCAAGAATGTTCACTTTTCCCAAAGCAGAAAAGACACCAATACTGTGGCCAATAGCAATTCTACAGTCACAAAATGAATCTCTGGCATAGATCTGAATTTCATGCTGCCGAAGAGCTGACACCTGACTGAATCCTTTGTTACACAAACTGCATACCCTCTCTTTCATTCTTTATTTTCTTTGGCACAATTTCTTTTCTTTCAAAGAACGTGCTTTTTAAAAATATCTCTGTAACCCCTGTGGAGTCCATATTCCACTTGGCACATGGGAAACACAAACATTACGTGGTAGTAGTTGATGAATTAGCATCCACTGTAGACACAATATAGATCACACAGCACACTACAAGCAACTAAGAGGGCAGCCAGTTCATGCTTGTGCTATGGTGTGAATTCTGCACTTGCACACTGCTCGAGGGACATGTGATACAAGCTACATCTAGCCACTAGTGAGTCATAATCTCCCAACACACAATTAACCTAAGATTGTATGCTGCCATTCTTTGACACTAAAACATTACTGCAGGTGGTATACTCTTGTCTTTCTCCACTTCCATGTCCTTCTTCCATCTGAGAACTGACTCACCCAGTTCATCAAATGGGGACTTGCAGTTTAGCATGGAATCCAAACCATTAAGGGAATACATCTCTACAGCTACACCCTGAATTATGGCAGGTGGTAGTCACATTACCTACCAGGCAAAATTCTATGGGCAATCACGGATCAAACATTGCACCTCTGGATTTGTGGTTCACCACTTAACCTCTCTGCTACCAAGACCACGAACACACAGATTTTTTTTTTTTTTAAAAAAAGAATAACAGCAAATTACAGAAAAGAATAACTCTTCCAAGAGAAAATAGTGAATACACAATTGCTTACATAACACACTGAACACAAAAAGACAGTGTATTATTCATGAGACTGATTAAAATACAAATAAATACACTGTTAGCTGCATAAAACTTGTTTTAGGGGTTG
Organism: Schistocerca nitens; assembly: GCF_023898315.1. Classification (NCBI taxonomy): domain Eukaryota; kingdom Metazoa; phylum Arthropoda; class Insecta; order Orthoptera; family Acrididae; genus Schistocerca; species Schistocerca nitens. Next base: position 675,016,499 of record NC_064618.1, read on the forward strand.
TTTTGCTACTATTTTCTCACAGCGGGAGCACAGCACATCTTTTTCTTTAGAGGTATAACGTCGGCACCTTGGACACAGCTGACATTCTGATGTTTCACATACAATTTCAAACTCATTATCTAATAGCTGTTTATTAGACTTGACCAGTTCCACAGCTGATACCTGCAGCAGTTCTGTCAACTCGGAAAAATCACTTCGACCTTCTTCCTGGAACAACTGCAAATTAAGTGCAATGAGATTAAATCAACAAGTCTGTCCCTTCACTTTAAAGCAACAAAAGCTAGAATTTTTCCTGCACAAATCAACAAATTATTTTCATGGCTATCACATGTCAAAAACTAACAGAAGCACAATTCTCACATTCATACTACAAGCATATGACTCCTGAAGCAAAGGACATATACCTCTCCGATAGAAAGTATGTCAAATACACAAACATCTAACAGGAAAAATGTACAGTGATTCTCAGTGTTTTGATATTGTATTTGCTCAGAAGGTAGTAACATTATAAAGTGTCACATATGTCTCTCACAGGGTAACAGTACTCATCATCCTTATCAGAATCCAGTTTATATGCATATAATATAGCTGTCAGTTGACTCCTCTTTCCTGTCAATAGATGAGTAAAGTAAAAGTGCACAGTTAAACATTGAGCCTGTAGAGCAGATGGAGTGTAAACAAAAAGCTGCTTTCCCCCAACGTTGACAACTGTAAGCACAAAAAGCTGTTCCTGCTACTCCCTCCCTCCCCTCCCCATGTCCACTGTGTCAATCACTTTCATCATGCTGGAGTGATGGTTGACATTCTGTCAGTTCAAACACCAATAACAAGTGAACACTCTGTCCCCACATTGCGTCTCATGTAAACTGTTTCTTGTAAATTCCGTCCAGACTGTTTTGTTGTCCGCATTATCACACAAAATTAATTGTTTCACTTGCAACAAACCTGTGAACCTGGCAAACTGTGTACCTCAGCAAATCTGTGACACAACAACGGATGGTCCACATGCAAAGTATTCAACTGGTCACCAACTACAGGTCAAGATGCCAACAAAACTAATGCTGTCATTATGCATAAACAAGGGAGATGTCAAATACTAAATTGACACCAGCTCTGGCTATCTTTAATTAGGAGGTTTACTGGCATAACGGGACTCTGCCGCTACAACGGCTGAAAGATCCCACTGCCAGGACAATTATTGTAACAGCTAATTAGAATTAGAAAAATTTCTTCTGAAGAGCAACATTACTTCTAACTGCCTCTGCAGTAATTGCTAACAAATTTGACTAACATGTTATTTTCTGTACTTGGATTCCAAATCACAGACCAAATTAATCCTGCATATAATTCAATGTTGAACTATGAAGGCTGTTCAGACAGTAAGTTCTGATGCTGTCTGATGTACGAAGGAGTGGGGATTGTGGAGTGATTTCAGTTTTGTGAAGTGATTTCAATTTAGATGTCATACATCAGCCCAACCCACCAGCATAGAAACCTGGTTTTGCGTATTATATAATTTGGCAACTATCCTTACACATTGTTTAATATAATTGACTTTAAAGTGGTGTGTTTCTGGTTGCTTGGCCATGTTACTGGTTTTACTTTATGCATAATGTTTTGATGATCAATGCAGTCATCATCTTCAGGACTGCGAGTAAACATATCACAAAACTTACACCACCTGAAAAAGATGCCTAGATTAGTTGTAATAGTATTGTGGATAAAATGGAAACAACAACTTGGCTTAACACTCGAAAGCACACCATCATGTAATCATGCTGGAAAAACTTGAGACATCACACCCAAGGCGCAACAAAAGACCATATCAAAAACAGCTCAAAGAAAACTACCTCACTAATTAATGGCTTCTTTGACATAACAAACTGGCAAACCTATTCAAGACAAAGACCACTACAGAGCTCAGTGCTTCAGATGAAATCTTAATTAACAGAGAAGATACGCAAAAGAACAAGCTAATTAACAACTTAAAAGAAAGCAATGGAGGGCACTAGAACTGAGATAAAAGTGCAATGCACATGACTGGAGTAGAGATCACAGTACAAACATCAGCGGCAACTGTGCCTTCTACATGTTGCCAAAGTCATCTTCTCATCCAGCAGGTACATTCAAATCTGTTTTACATTAGTTTAATAACCAAGAACTATTCTTAAAACAACTGAGGCATCTCCAGCTATGAGTCATATAATCAAATTCAAAAATTACCTTCAATATCTGCAAAGTTTTATCTCCTGCCAAAACTTTCACATTTAATTTCAAAGTATTGGATTCTTCTGAGGTTTTGTGAAGTAAGTCACGCAATTTCAATGCTGTTGACATTATATTGTCAATGTCAACTTTCTCCCACTCTTTTGGAGGCTTCCAAACTCCAGATCGGAAAACACCTGTACCTGTTGTGAACAAAAATAATAATAATAAAAAAAACGTATTAAATTTAATGAATAAAAGGCAGTTGTTAATTGAGAACACATAGTATAATATTACACACATTGTGTCTGTATAGTAGGTAGATTGTAAAACAAATATGTATACAAGATTTTAATGTTTAGATTAGATAAAAAGAAACAAATTTTTGTGTGATAAAAATGTAGTAGGTGTTTCATTTCCCTGCTAGGGGTATATGAAGGTTTTGATACTAGTGATGATCAGAGAAAGTGCTCAAACTGTCATTTGATGAATATTGTTTTAGAGATGATGTCCATCTATAGTAAAGCACAACTTGCATCTGTGTGCTAATGATTGTCTAAAATGCTCAAAACAGCCAGATGTTGCAATAAATAATGGATCAGCTTCAGATAAATGGGCCACGGGGTCTTCTTGACTGTATACCGGTGTCCTGTGCACCAAACACTTCACCTCCCTCCCACAAAAAGAAATCCATAGATGGTTAGCACCATCTCTACAACAATATTCATCACATAGCAGTTGGAAAACTGCCTCTGACTAGCATCAAAACTTCAAGGACTCCTAATGAGAAAACAATGTACCTGTGACATTTGTTTTCAAAAAGTTTCTTTTTATCTCCTCTAAACACTCAAAAATTTTGTGTAGGCCTAAGTAGTTTTCTATGTACTCGGCCACACACTATGTGGTGGCTTGCAGATTGCAGATGTACATGTGAAACAACATTATAAAAAAATTTCTTTTTCTTTTTTTTTTTTTTTAATCTTTTGCCTTTCAGTATTCTGTATGAGTTCTGACACTTTGTTTCTTCTCATCATTACAGAAAAGTGTTTGTTAGCTTATGTCTAAAATACATCACCCAAAAAATTGTTACCTTTTTTAAGTTTATCATGAGTGTGCAAATGGTGTTTCCATATGTGTAAAAAATGCAGTGTGATGCATAAAAGTGAAGAAACAATAACAAAGGATCTCTGTTTATAGCTGATACGTTGTACTGGCACAAATTACTCTTAAAACAAGGTAAAAAAAGGCACTTAGAAAACACCTGTTAATTACACATTTGATCTCCTATGGACACCACTCACCCAATTTCCAAATGACGCATATGGTGCAAAGAACTAATTGTTCAAAGGATGCAAAAGTAGTTTGTCTGAATCACTTATTGTAAGACGTGGAGCATTCATAGTGAGCCACTATTCACTCCATAAAAAGTGTCATTGGGTCCTTATATATGGACATATTGTTTTTGTTTATTTTAAATAGGGTGTTGTAGTATCCAAATATCAACTTTGTATCATATTTTCAGCTGGTTTGGGGGAAAAAAGATAAAACAAATAAATAGAGTCAACAACTTGGCCTCCACATATCATGAGAAAAAACAGATTTTGTGTGGCAGTGTTTCACCAGGGAAACAATTTCAACAACCAAAGTTTGAGGTCATAAAAACTAATGTGCTAAGTGTGAAGACTTTCCAAGAACATTCTCTTTCTTGTAAGCTGCATTGTCTGTAACTGAGACTGTGGTTTAGCAGTAGAAATACACATGAAGTCTTCATCTGGTAGTTGAATATTGGTATTGGTATTTGTTTTACCACACGAAAACTTTATCTGTTCAGTTACAACAGCTACAAGTGGTTGTATTAAATAGTTTCAAAATTATAACATTTTTTGTATAATTCCAATTTAGTAAGATATGAATTGACTGAATACCAAAACAGCATTTTATTTCCAAATAATCCTCATCAGTTATCCAAAGCGATTCATACTAGAGCACCTACATCCATATGCAGGCATACAAGATGAATCACCTTGGTTCTAGGCAACAGCTATTGCATAATAAACACAGCTACTGTAAAAGATACGTGGTGATGAAAATTTTGAAGCTCACAAAAAGTATATAAATATATTTGCCATTAGTCATGACAAAGTTATCCCATAACTCCCTTCAGTATTTCAAAACTACAACTACATGAGACAAAAGCAGTTAGACTACACCTGTTATTAAGGAACTACTACACATTTCCCGCCCCCCCCCCCCCCCCTTACCAGCCCCACAAACACTGAGTATTCCTACTCACATGTATACGGTGCTTCAAACCAGCTATTCCAACCATTTTACTCAAAAATGGTGCTTCTCACCTTTTTTCAATGAACTGCACTCATTCTAGGCAAACCAGTAAAATTGAATTGAATGGTGAACCTTACACAGCTCAGAATCTTCTGAAAAATAAAGAACAAGTAGCAAGCTCTTCCCCCAGCTGGCTAAAGACCGGTGATGAAAATATCTTTCATCAACACACAAGGCTGAACATCAACTCAGTGGCACACATTAGAGATCTTGGGTATTGTTGCTGTTGTTGTTGTTGTTGTTGTTGTTGTTGTGGTGGTCTTCAGTCCTGAGACTGGTTTGATGAAGCTCTCCATGCTACTCTATCCTGTGCAAGCTTCTTCATCTCCCAGTACCTACTGCAGCCTACATCCTTCTGAATCTGCTTAGTGTATTCATCTCTTGGTCTCCCTCTACGATTTTTATCCTCCACGCTGCGCTTCAAAACTAAATTGGTGATCCCTCAATGTCTCAGAACATGTCCTACCAACCGATCCCTTCTTCTAGTCAAGATGTGCCACAAGCTCCTCTTCTCCCCAATTCTATTCAGTACCTCCTCATTAGTTATGTGATCTACCCATTTAATCTTCAGCATTCTTCTGTAGCACCAAATTTCAAAAGCTTCTATTCTCTTCTTGTCTAAGCTATTTATCGTCCACATTTCACTTCCATACATGGCTACACTCCATACAATTACTTTCAGAAACGACTTGCTGACATTTAAATCTATACTCGATGTTAACAAATTTTTCTTCTTCAGAAATGCTTTCCTTGCCATTGCAAGTCTACATTTTATATCCTCTATACTTCGAACATCATCAGTTATTTTGCTCCCCAAATAGCAAAACTCCTTTACTACTTTAAGCCCCTCATTTCCTAATCTAATTCCCTCAGCATCACCCGACTTAATTTGACTACATTCCATTATCTTTGTTTTGCTTTTGTTGATGTTCATCTTATATCCTCCTTTCAAGACACTGTCCATTCCGTTCAACTGCTCTTCCAAGTCCTTTGCTGTCTCTGACAGAATTACGATGTCATCGGCGAACCTCAAAGTTTTTATTTCTTCCCATGGATTTTAATACCTACTCTGAACTTTTCTTTTGTTTCCTTTATTGCTTGCTCAGTAATCAGATTGAATAACATCGGGGATAGGCTACAACCCTGCCCACTCCCTTCCCAACCACTGCTTCCCTTTCATACCCCTCAACTCTTATAACTGCCATCTGCTTTCTGTACAGACTGTAAATAGCCTTTCGCTCCCTGTATTTTACCCCTGCCACCTTCAGAATTTGAAAGAGAGTATCCCAGTCAACATTGTCAAAAGCTTTCTCTAAGTCTACAAATGCTAGAAATGTAGGTTTGCCTTTCCTTAATCTTTCTTCTAAGATAAGTCATAGGGTCAGTATTGCCTCACGTGTTCCAACATTTCTACGGAATCCAAACTGATCTTCCCCGAGGTCGGCTTCTATCAGTTTTTCCATTCGTCTGTAAAGAATTTGCGTTAGTATTTTGCAGCTGTGACTTATTAAACTGATAGTTCGGTAATTTTCACATCTGTCAACATCTGCTTTCTTTGGGATTGGAACTATTATATTCTTTTTGAAGACAGGGTATTTCGCCTGTCTCATACATCTTGCTCACCAGATGATAGAGTTTTGTCAGGACTGGCTCTCCCAAGGCTGTCAGTAGTTCTAATGGAATGTTGTCTACTCCGGGGGCCTTGTTTCGACTCAGGTCTTTCAGTGCTCTGTCAAACTCTTCACGCAGTATCATATCTCCCATTTCATCTTCATCTACATCCTCTTCCAGTTCCATAATATTGCCCTCAAGTACATCACTCTTGTATAGATCCTATATATACTCCTTCCGTCTTTCTGCTTTCCCTTCTTTGTTTAGAACTGGGTTTCCATCAAAGCTCTTGATATTCATGCAAGTGGTTCTCTTTTCTCCAAAGGTCTCTTTAATTTTCCTGTAGGCAGTATCTATCTTATCCCTAGTGAGATAAGCCTCTATATCCTTACATTTGTCCTCTAGCCATCCCTGCTTAGCCATTTGGCACTTCCTGTCGATATCATTTTTGAGACGTTTGTATTCCTTTTTGCCTGTTTCATTTACTGCATTTTTATGTTTTCTCCTATCATCAATTAAATTCAATATTTCTTCTGTTACCCAAGGGTTTCTGCTAGCCCTCGTCATTTTACCTATTTGATCCCCAGCTGCCTTCACTATTTCATCCCTCAAAACTACTCATTCTTCTTCTACTGTATTTCTTTCCCCCATTCCTGTCAATTGTTCCCTTATGCTCTCCCTGAAACTCTGTAGAACCTCTGGTTTAGTCAGTTTATCCAGGTCCCATCTCCTTAAATTCCCACCTTTTTGCAGTTTCTTCAATTTTAATCTACAGTTCATAACCAATAGATTGTGGTCAGAGTCCACATCTGCCCCTGGAAATGTCTTACAATTTAAAACCTGGTTCCTAAATCTCTGTCTTACAATTATATAATCTATCTGATACCTTTTAACATCTCCAGGGTTCTTCCATGTACACAACCTTCTTTCATGATTCTTCACCCAAGTGTTAGCCATGATTAAGTTATGCTCTGCGCAAAATTCTACCAGGTGGCTTCCTCTTTCATTTCTTACCCCCAATCCATATTTACCTACTATGTTTCCTTCTCTCCCTTTTCCTACTCTCGAATTCCAGTCACCCACGACTAATAAATTTTCGTCTCCCTTCACTACCTGAATAATTTCTTTCATATCATCATAGATTTCATCAATTTCTTCGTCATCTACAGAGCTAGTTGGCATATAAACTTGTACTACTGTAGTAGGTGTGGGCTTCGTGTATATCTTGGCCACAATAATGCGTTCACTATGCTGTTTGTAGTAGCTTACCCGCACTCCTATTTTTATATTCATTATTAAACCTACTCCAGCATTACCCCTATTTGATTTTGTATGTATAACCCTGGATTAACCTGACCAAAAGTCTTGTTCCTCCTGCCACCAAACTTCACTAATTCCCACTATATCTAACTTTAACCTATCCATTTCCCTTTTTAAATTTTCTAACCTACCTGCCCGATTAAGGGATCTGACATTCCACGCGCCAATCCGTAGAACGCCAGTTTTCTTTCTCCTGATAACGACGTCCTCCTGAGTAGTCCCCGCCCGGAGATCCGAATGGGGGACTATTTTACTTCCGGAATATTTTACCCAAGAGGACGCCATCATCATTTAATCATACAGTAAAGCTGCATGCCCTCGGGAAAAATTACAGCTGTAGTTTCCCCTTGCTTTCAGTACCAGAACAGCAAGGCCATTTTGGTTAGTGTTACAAGACCAGATCAATCAATCATCCAGACTGTTGCCCCTGCAACTACTAAAAAGGCTGCTGCCCCTTTTCAGGAACCACACATTTGTCTGGCCTCTCAACAGATACCCCTCCATTGTGGTTGCACCTACGGTACGGCTATCTGTATCGTTGAGGCACGCAAGCCTCCCCACCAAAGGCAAGGTCCATGGTTCATGGGGAGGGGGGGTATAGAGGCTGAAAAAAGTGGAAATGACTGATTATTTATGCATCTGACATCTGCTGTCTTCAGAATTGGAGGGTTAAATGCAGAACTGTACACATGCTCTGATCTACAGAGAAACTAGCATGAGCTGAAGTCTGAGATCTGAAGACTGGAAAGGCAGGAATGAAAGGTAGAGGAAGTTCATGGAAGGTTGCATAGAATAGGGAGAAGGAGTAGTTGAAAGGCACAGTGGAGGAGGAGGTGAAATTACACAAGCAACCTCATAAACTGACTGAAGATAAATGAATAATTGAAGATAAATGACGATAAAGAAGTAAAGGCATAGAAAACAAATATCGTCCAGGTGTGAGCAGGACTTGCACTCTGAGGCTTCTGTAAAAACTTAATTATGTATACAGGCAGTTCATCCATTCTGGACACTGAGAGTCTTGAGGACTTTTGCCTGTTATCAGCATTGCTATTAACAAGATATCAGTTCTGGAAATACCAAGACTTTTGAGAATATTTTAAGTTTGAAGTCAGATGAAAAATGACAAAATAAATATACATTTCATGTGATGTAATTACAGATTAAAAATTTTATGACTTTTTTTACTTTATTTGTATTGTGAAACCCTGCTTCCTCCAAATTTAAAGGCGGGACCACACTGAGCGCGCCGCGCTGCGCAAAACGGCTCTGCGCGCTCAGTGTGGAAGGCGAACCGTGCTGCGTCGCGTCGTGCCGTGCAGTGTTCCAGCTGTTATCGGTACATCAAAGGAAGTGGTGCGTTTGCGAGCGCTCAGTTTAGACGGGGCTTCGCTCGCTCGATCTTCAGACCGTGCGCGCGATCCAACTGGAACACAGTGCGCGCCTCGGAGCGGCGCAGCAGGGCACGGATGGCACTCTCCTCTCTGCTACAGCTGTGCGTGGGGTGCAGCAGCGCTGCGCAGCACGGCGTGGTGCGGCGCGCTCAGTGTAGACCCGCTTTAATGATTCTAAATCAACAAAAATTACCTTACAGGTATGATGAGTGAGAATGGAAGGGGAATAACTGCTGTCAGCTGTAGCGGAACATCAAACAGAAATGTGTATTGGACTGGGATTTTAATCCAGGATCTCCTGCTTATTAGGCAGGTGCGGTAACCACTGCGCCATCCGGGACACAGTGTTATTGCAACTGCACGGACTACCTCAGTAAGCTTTGCGGCCAATCCACACTCCCACTGAGTACCATCTATCCGCAGTCCCTGTCCTTTATACTCCTGTTTGCTACTCAGATCCCCACAGGAGGTTGGACATCTTTCATGCATTTGCACTGAAGAAAATCGATCCATTCTCCAGGCAGGCTTATCAATTACATATATGTGTGGTGTCTGTTGTGACTTAGTAGTTCCAATTTTTTAAACCAACAATGGATCTTAGATCTTATTATGTGACATAGGTTTTGATGAGTGAGTTTGCAAGTATCAAGATACGTGACATAAATGGCCATATCTTTTGCTTGCAATGACTTAGAAGATTCAATTTCTTTACATCGCCAAGGGATCTTCGACCGTGTTATGTGGCATCAATTTCAAATGTAATACCTCTATCTGTCCCTGAAAAAAGGTTTTTAACAGCAGAGGATGAAAAGATTGAAGAAATGTATGATGAGATAAAAGAAATTATTCAGATAGTGGAGGGAAAAGAAAATTTAATAATCATGGGGAACTGGAATTCGATGGTAGGAAAAGAAAGAGAAGGAAAAGTAGTAGATGAATATGGAATGGGGGTAAGGAATCAAAGAGGAAGCCACCTTGTAGAATTTTGCACAGAGCGTAACTTAATCACAGCTAACACTTGGTTTAAGACTCATGAAGGAAGGTTGTATATGTGGAAGAGGCCTGGAGACACTGGAGGGTTTCAGATACATTATATAATGGTAAGACAGATTTAGGAACCACGTTTTAAATTGTATTTGTTATGAATTGTAGATTAAACTGAAGAAACTTCCAAAAAGGTGGGAATTTAAGGAGATGGGACCTGGACAAACTGAAAGAACCAGAGGTTTTAGAGTGTTTCAGAGAGAACATTAGGGAGCGATTGAAAAGAACAGGGGAAAGAAATACAGTAATAGAAGAATGGACAGATTTGAGAGATTAAACAATGAAGGCAGCGGAGGATCAAGCAGGTAAGAAGACGAGGGCTAATAGAAATCCTTGGGTAACAGAAGAGATACTGAATTTAATTGATGAAAGGAGAAAATGCAGCGAATGAAGCAGGTGAAAGGGAATACAAATGTCTCAAAAATGAGATCGACTGGATGAGCCAAATGGCTAAACAGGGATGGCTAGAGGACAAATGAAAGGATGTAGAGGGATATATCACTACAAGTAAGATACATACTGCCTACAGGAAAATTAAAGACCCCTTGAAGAAAAGAGAACCACTTGTATGAATATCAAGAGCTCAGATGGAAAACCAGTTCTAAGCAAAGAAGGGAAAGCAGAAAGACGGAAGGAGTATATAGAGGGTCTATACAAGGGCGATGTACTTCAGGGCAATATTATGGAAATGGAAGAGGACATAGGTGAAGATGAGATAGGAGATGTAAGCTGAAACAAGGCCCCATGCGTAGACAACATTCTATTAGTACTACTGATAGCCTTGGGAGAGCCAGCCCTGACAAAACTCTAACGTCTGGTGAGCAAGATGTATGAGACAGGCGAAATACCTTCAGACTTCAAGAAGAATACAATAATTCCAATCCCAAAGAAGGCAGGTGTTGACTTGTGTGAAAATTACCAAACTATCAGTTTAATAAGTCATGGCTGCAAAATAGTGACATGAATTCTTTACAGACGAATGGAAAAAGGGTAGAAGCCGATATGGGGGAAAATCAGTTTGGACTAAATAGAAATGTTGGAACATGTGAGGCAATACTGATCCTACGACTTATCTTAGAAGATAGATTAGGCAAACCTATGTTTCTGGCATTTGTAGACTTAGAGAAAGCTTTTGACAATGTTGACTGGAACAATCTCTTTCAAATTCTGAAGATGGCAGGGGTAAAATACAGGGAGCAAAAGGCTATTTACAATTTGTACAGAAAGCAGATGGCAGTTATAAGAGTCGAGGGGCTGAAAGGGAAGCAGTGGTTAGGAAGGGAGTGAGACAGGGTTTTAGCCTATCCCCAATGTTATTCAATCTATATACTGAGCAAGAAGTAAAGGAAACAAAAGAAAAATTCAGAGTAGGAAATAAAATCCATGGAGAAGAAATAAAAACTTTGAGGTTCGCTGATGGCATTGTAATTCTGTCAGAGACAGCAAAGGACCTGGAAGAGCAATTGAGCAGAATGGACAGTGTATTGAAAGGAGGCTATAAGATGAACATCAACAAATGCAAAATGAGGATAATGGAATGTAGTCTAACTAAATCAGGTGATGCTGAGGGTATTAGATTAGGAAATGAGACACTTAAAGGAATAGACGAGTTTTGTTATTTGTGGAGCAAAATAACTGATGATGGTAGAAGTAGGGAGGATATAAAATGTAGACTGGCAATGGCAAGAAAAGCTTTTCTGAAGAAGAGAAATTTGTTAACATTGAGTATAAATTTAAGCGTCAGGAAGTCTTCTCTCAAAGTATTTGTATGGAGTGTAGCCATGTATGGGTGTGATACGTGGTCAATAAATAGCTTAGACAAGAGAAAAGAAGCTTTTGAAATGTGGTGCTACAGAAGAATGTTAAGATTAGATGGGTAGATCATGTAACTAATGAGGAGGTACTGAATAGAATTGGGGAGAAGAGGAATTTGCGGCACAACTTGATGAGAAGAAGGGATCGGTTGGTAGGGCATTATCTGAGGCATCAAGGGATCACCAATTTAATATTGGAGGGCAGTGTGGAGGGTAAAAATCATAGAGGGAGACCAAGAGGTGAATACACTAAACAGATTCAGAAGGATGCTGCAGTAGTTACTTGGAAATGAAGAGATTGCACAGGATAGAGTAGCATGGAGAGCTGCACCAAACCAGTCTCTGGACTGAAGACCACAACAACAACATTTGGAAAGGTAGACAGTCAGTCAGCTAAAAAATGACAAAAAACATTTTTTCATGTGATATAATAACAAATTAACTATTTTGGGAATTTTTCCTTTACTTTTATTGTGAAACCTTGTTGCTTGCCAAATTTCATGATTCTAGATCAAGGAGAAGTACCCTATAGGTTTTTGATGAATGAGTTTGCAAGTATACATGATGACTGTATCTCTTGATTGCAGTGACTTAGAAACTTACATTTCTTACGCGATCAAGGGTTTGTAGACCATAGTGAGTGACATAAATCTGAACTTCTAAGTCTGCCTACTGATGCGAAAAAAATTCTTAATAGTTGGACAGACAGGCAGACAGATGGACAGCAAAGTGATCCTATTAGGTTTCTGTTTTTACTGAGTGATTACAGATTCCTAAAAAGGAAAGTCTAAGGCCAGCAAGGAGGAAGAATGGAAACTAGATGAATGGAAGAACACAGTTAGGTGAGTGAAGAGTAGACAAAGTAGCAGGATGACAGAGACTAGCAGAGGTTCAAACGAGAAGGGCTGTATGCCCATGGGAGGTAAGCAAGAGACATATTACTATACAGGTGGACTTGTGCTGGAGACTTGGAATTAGTACTAAGGTGGACTTGGAACTAGTATTAAAGCAGCTGTTGAAATCAACTGAGTTATGTACAGAAGCTTGCTCTGCAGTTACATTATCTGCTTTATCCCTGTCAATGATTTTACAATGCCCATTAAACTATTTGGCTTCATGTGCACATATAATGCTGGTCAGCAGTTTTAACAGGGTTGGTAGTCAGCTTGTGCATGCATTTCTATATTTAATGAGGTAGATCAGTATAGGGAGAGATGCACAGGAGCAATATGCATGTCATAAACCTGGGCCATTAAAAACATTTAGCTTCAGGATGCACAGTTCTAGGGGCAGGAGTGGCACATGGATGAACCACAATATCATAGGTTGGGAGTCCAGAGAAAGTCTTGTAAAGAATACTCCTCAATTCAGGATATGATGATGAAAGAAGGACGACAGGAATATCATGGTTTAACATCCTTTCTATAACATGATCATTAGAGGCAGAGCACAATTTCAGATCAGCAATAAATTTGGCCATGCCCATTTCAAACGAACCAACATGGCATTTGCAATAAATGATTTTGGAAAACAATAAAAAGCTTAAATCCAGGTGATTGGATGGGGATTTGAATTGCCGTCCTCCCACATACAAGTCTACTGTGCAAACTGCAGAATCACCTCTACTGAAGATTGTGGTTGAAATTCTTTGGATCTGAGTGGTGCCGGTAGTGGTGGTGGAATAGGAAGAGAGGGTGGAGTGCATAGGGGGCAGAGAAGGAGGTGGAAGAGGAAGTGGAAGAGGAAGAGGAGGAGGAGGAGGAGGAGGAGGAGGACAAAGTAGGATGATATGAAACTGTAGTATATAAACCAGGATTTTCTGTGTGCCAGGTGATAAGAGATTACTTTCTACAAGCATTTTTTGTGTTCTTTATGTCTTTTGACATTCTATTTCACCTTTTAATATTAGGTGCTATTTCTGCCTTAGTTATACATTTTAATACCATATTGTAACTGAAGCGCATTTTTAATTAGAGAACAAATGAAAATTCATCAACATTACTTCAAAACTACCACATAATTTTATGAAACAATGCAAGTCCATGTTGGAATCATAACAATATTATGAAAAGGATAGACAGCATCTCACCACATAGAGGTGGCATTAAGTCGCAGACAGGCAGGATGAAAAAGACTGCTAAACATTTAAGCTTTCTGACAAAAAAAGTCTTTCTGGAAACAGAGAACAGAAATATTCACACAAGTACAACAGACACACACACACACACACACACACACACACACACACACACACACACGGCTAGGCCAGAGACAGTGGTCCTGTGTGTGTGTGTTTTTCCCATTTCCAAAGGAGGACTTTTTTGTCTGAAAGTTTAAAAGTTTAGCAGTCTTTTGATTGTGTCTGTCTGTCTGTGACTCCATCTCTTCTATATGTGGTGGTAGCAACCTATCCTTTTCATAACATAATTTTATGACATTTATTACACCCATATTCATGCAGTTTGTGGAAACACTCCACTTTAGTTCATCTTAGCTAACTGAATGACTGAATACTGTGAACTGTGAGCATACAATTATTGCCATTTGTTCTTACATACATTCTAATTTAGTTGCAACTAATCTATTTCAAGCAAGTTTCTTGTGAAGCGCATGTTACATAAAAAAAAGGGAGGGAATGAACAATCAGTTACATCAAACATGCAGAACAAAAAAAGATAAAGTTCAAGTAAATAATGCACTGTCCCACGGAGAAATTTCTCTCCATAGAAATAATGCTAATCCATGGCCTCTATTGAAAAACAACCTGCATCACAAAATACAAGAAGAAGAAATTACTTAACAACACGCTGCATCACGTAATACAACAAGAAGAAAACAAACAGAAAGTTAGGCATTGAACTCACCGACAAAATAGGGATGGTGGAGATAAACTTCCTCTGCAAGAAATGGTAAAACTGGGGCAATCATATGTGTAACACCTTCGAGTATGTGGCTCAGCACCAACTGACAGGCTCTTCTCTTAGGAGAGTTAGGTGATTCGCAATAAAGTCTGAAAATTATTTGTATTATTGCCTCTACCATTAGTTTGAGATAAAAATAAGCAATAAAGAAAAGGACTTCACCACTCACCTGTCTTTTATCAGATGACAGTATAGTGCTGATAGATCGTTGGTGACAAAGTTTGTCATGAGTTTACAAACATGGTTGAACTGATAAGTGTCATACACTGCCACAACCTAAAACATGATGATCCTTGTATGTATCAGAATAAACAGATCTTAAGTCAAAAGTTGAACTTCCGTAATAAACCATTTAGTTGAGAACAAGTACCTCTTTTTCCAAACCAAAGAGCAGATTGAGTAAGTACTTGTCCAAGTTGTATAAATGTAGAGCATCATTGTCACTCTTATTCTGGAAATCGTTTATGGACCCAAGGATAAAGCGTAGCACAAGGCGTATTTTTTGGACAGAATCTGCAGAGCTGTCTAACAAACTGTTGCTTATACTTATGTTACCATGATGCGTACCATGTGAAGCAACCCACCACCTGTAATTGAAAGTACAGTATTTGGGGAAAAAGATGTAATTATTGCACAACATAAAATCAATATGATGAGTAAGTGAAATAAGACTGTAAAATGTATCACATGTTACTAACACTGACCAACTGATCAATTTTTACAGTTTAAACACATTCCTTCAACTGGTACCAAATTGCTGGATTGAATTGAATTGAATTTTATTTGATCCTGTAAGATTACATTGTGTACAGTAAATGTGCGTGTAATATAGGACATACCAAAGTATTAAAATTCTTTATCACTTATTTTTCTACACCTTTAGCTTACATTTTTACATCACTGATAATGAGTAACAATATATACAAATTTAATGGCATAAGTATTCTGCAACACTGTAAAACTCTTTTTCAATGAGATAGTCTTTAAGTTTCTTTGCAAAGTCATTGTGAAGTACACTATCTTGCAGGGTTTTGGGCAGACTTCTTAGTAGTCTGATACCAGAGTACTGGGGTCCTTTTTCTAGCATTGCCAGTCGGTGGGGTATGCTCCGTACTTCATTCTTCTTTCTTGTTTTATGGGTGTGTACACTAGCATTTGTAATCCAGTCCTCACTACCTTTTGTGATGTACATTATTGTTTTGTATATATACAACGATGAAAAAGTTAAGATACCTAAATTCTTGAAACAGTTTCTGCATGTTTCAGAGGTCTTTCTTCTTAAAATGGTCCTAATTGCTTTTTTTTGTAATGTGAACACTCGTTTTGTCTCTTGTTTGTTTGAGTTTCCCCACACAGTCACTCCATACTGTAAGTATGGTTCGAAAAGTCCATGATACACTGTACACAGAAGGTTCCTGTCTGAATACTGTCATAGCTGCATCATTAAGAATATGACAGAGCTCAGTTTCTTACAGACATTATTAATATGTTTTTTCCATTTCAGTTCACTATCCACAAGAATACCTAAGAATCTAGCAGAATCTACTTCTTCCAGCCTTGTTCCATCAACCTCTAAATCCATGTCTACAGCCTTTTCCTTGTTTTTAAACACTGCATACATAGTCTTTTTTAGATTTATAATCAGTTCATTTTCCAACAGCCACTGAGCTGTGACATTTGCAGATATGTATGCTCTTCTCTCAAGCTGTTCCATATTTTGGTCACTATTTAGTATTGTCATGTCATCAGCATACAATATTTTCTTTTCTTCCTCCTCAACACCTATATCATTAACAAATACATTCAATAATAATGGCACCATTACCGAACCCTGCGGCACTCCATATTTGATGGATTTGGTTTCTGATTGGTACGAGTTTCCTAATGATACATACTGCTTGCGGTTGCACAAGTATGATTTTATCCATTCACCTGGTTGCCCCCGAATGCCATAGTTGCTTAATTTTTGTATCAGCATTTCATGGTCAATGGTGTCAAATGCCTTTGAAAGATCCAGAAACATTGCAGAGACAACCTTTTTCTCATCTAAGGACTGTAAAATGTATTCTGTTAGACTGACAATTGCTGATTCTGTAGATTTACCCTTTCTGAAACCATGTTGTGAGGTCATGAGAATGTTATGTTTGTCCAAATAGTTAACTAATCTGGTATACATAAGCATTTCTAGGATTTTTGAGAAACCTGATATCAGTGAAACTGGTCTGTAGTTGTTGGGATCATCCTTACACCCTTTCTTGTACACTGGCACTACCTTCGTTATCTTCAGTTTTTCTGGAAAAATTGCATCTCTGAAAGAACAGTTTGCTATGTTCAGCAGTGGTGTTATTATCTCCTCACATACCAGCTTTATTACATGATTTGATATTTCATCATCACCAGCTGATTTCTTGGACTTCAGTTTCTGTATAGTTTTCTGCAATTCATCTTCTGTGACTGGTCTTAAGAACATAGTACTGCATGATCTTTTTGGTACCTTAATACCCTTCTGTTTTTGACTATTTCTTTCCAATTTTAGGTTTTCTACTACACTGATATAGTTATTATTCAGTATGTTTGCTATTTCCATACCAACTGTGACCACTGTGTTGTCTACTTTAATTGACCTAATACCTTCTTCTTTGTTTGACCCATCGTTTTCCTTTCTTTCAGCATTGATTGCATTCCAAGCTGCCTTTGCCTTGTTTTTTGAGTTCGCTATAGTGGTGTCAATTGCTCTTGCTTTTGCTTCTCTTATTGTTTTTCTATACTTCTTTTTTAACATTTTATAGTTTTCAGCTTCGCCCATCCATCTCACGTCCTGAAGCTTCCTTCGCTGTTCTAGTATTTCACTCGTAATCCACTGTGCTTGATCTTGATGCCTTTCTTGTCTCTTTACTTTGGGAAATGGTACATTAAAATGGTACTTAATTGTTGAAATAAATGCATCATATTTTTCATTTACACTCTGGGCCTGTAGGGTTTCATTCCAGGTTTCCTTACTTAACATTGTTCTAAAGATGTTGATATTTTGTTCACTGATGATCCTAATTTCTTTGGTTGTTTGTTTTGGTTCTGATACTGTGTCATTACTTCTGCAAAAGCTGATTAGCTGTCCATGATGATCAGATATTTCTGTCTGAACTACATGTGACTCATAGTTACACATATTAGTAATTATGTTGTCAATAATTGTCTCACTTTGTGAAGTCACTCTTGTTGGTGCAGTTATTGTCACTTTCATTTTATGCTGTATTAACAATTCTTCAAAATCCTGTCTTATTTTTGTGTCTTTTCCCATGTCAATGTTGAAGTCTCCACATATAATAAGATTTCTCTTCATATTCATTCTCAATAAGCAAGCAACTTTTTTTAGAAAGATGCTAATATTGCCACATGGTGACCTGTACACACAAAACACTCTAAAATCCTCTGCCACTATACCAGTAACTTCAAAGTAAGAAATGTAGCAGCTTCACTGTTTACATTCTTTGATAGAGTACCTGTTTTAATATATATACAAACGCCACCACCCTTATATTTAGATCTGCAGAAGTAACTAGCTAGTTTGTAGTCCTTTATTGCCACATTATGTATTTTACTTTCAGTTAGTCCATGTTCACTTATGCATAATATGTCTGGTCTTACTTCACTCAGGAGTACTTCTGTTTCTAATTTTTTGTTACCAAAGTATTGAATATTTTGATGAAGTACTTTTATGTAATTTTTCTTTTGTTGGTTTACATGTTGTGAGCTGTATTCTGGGGCAAATTCTTTAGTATCGTCTTTTTTTGTATGGTGCTTATATTTTTCTTTTCCAGCTGGAGTGTATGATTTTTCATCCCCTTCAGGCCATATTAGTTTCCCTTGCATCTAATGATTTTGCAGACATCTGCAAACATTCTGGTGAACGTTACAGACCCCAGTCTATTTAAATGCAAGCCATCCTTCGCTAGTGAGTTTTCACATAGGAATTTGTTTGGGTCTATAAAAATTGCCCCAAGACGATCACATTGTTCTTTAAGAGCACAGTTTATTTTGGCGATATATTTTTCACTCACTGACCTTCTGTTTATGAGGCTCACTCAGAATGTTTTTCATGGAATGCAAAATCCCTCATATAAGAGTACTCTCCTTCTAGATATTCACATTGTGCAATATGCCATCTGTGAAACATTACACACGAACATTTTTGTAAGAAAAGAAACTGCTACTGGTGCCTAAAAATTAATGTGCACTTTGGTTGTTAAGAAAGTGATTGGAGGAGGCATGTGTTCTGTTCCTTCATAAACACACTCGAATAACAAATATCTCTGATGTACATGGCTTTGTGTAGAGGTGGGTGCCAATTAATTAATGTAAACTCAGGGATGTTTTCAAAAGAAAATCACAATTTTCCTAATACAGGACAAATCATAAGGGAATGACAAGACACCTCCTCAAGACAGGTGGTATTACAAAGTGATTAACTCAAACAATCGAAAATCCAGGATGGAATGTAAGAATAATTGTGACTCAGCATCTCTGCAATAAAGAAATTAAACTGCATTTCAAACAGAAAGCCATTACCAGAGCACTAAAATTTCTGAAATCTTTAATTTTGGAAGACACAGTCAGTTACTTACAATTGCTCTAAATCAAAGGAATTCATTCAATTCGTAGAATCCAAAACACAAAATGAATACAATTTGTGGTGCAAAAGTGTTACCTTCCCATACATAAGCTGTGAGCGATCAGATCACAATACTAAAACTTAAAGCAGGCAAGGCACTAGCACAAATTTCCACATACTGTATGATATTTAGGTACACAACTGAAATTCATTAGCAGCATGATACAAATATGACTGCTGACTTCCCAACCACCTTATATTGTTATACATTGTGCAATCGATCTGAAATAAGCTCATTATTCACCAGCAATTGTAGCATTGTTCCCTCCGAAGACCTTTCCCATTTTTAATTCCCTACGATAATGCCCAATGTATGAAACAACATTTCTTAACCCTCCAAAATTATTTGAGGTCTCATTTAACTGTTAATGTATTATTAAGTGCATCATCACTGTTGCAATGAGAAGAATATCATTTTGTGGTATGAACAGTGGATCACAACAGAAATTGAATTCCAACAGAAAGCTCTAAATATGACATGTGTACTACAGATAATTTAGGAGTAAAGGTAACAAATCACTGAATAGTTGAAGCATTGATTTGAATTAATGCTCCACTATTCTGTAAGTTGTTACCTTTAATTCTACATTATTTATATTACGCCATAACATTTCATAACATGTGTGTAATCAGTTTAAACAATGACCCTTATCCCACGGACTATTCCGATAGGTTTAAAGTTGATGCACTAGTGGTCTGCTCATAATACATCTACACAAATGACAATAATAACTAGAACATTTTTATAGTTTTTCTCCATACACTGTCTGAAAAATTATAGGCTGCTAGTGCATCTTTTTACACCGATAACTGAAATGTATAAGGGGTGTTCAATAAGTATTGCAACACGTTCTTTTCTTGGACAATTTCAGTTGAAAAAATGTGGAATTTGTTGTAGGATAGGGTGGAATATTCCCATTTCAGCCCCTATGGTTTCATTAAGTTCTGATTGGTGGTGGCACTAAAAGTAGCCTCCAAACTGGCGTCTGTAACACAGGTGCATTCCAAGCAAAGAGCTGTCACTTAGTTTCTATTGGCAGAAAAACAGAGCATCACAGGCATTCATAAACGCTTGCAGAATGACTGCTGTGACCTCCTGCAGCAAACAAAAGCATCACAACAATTTCACACAAATCTGCCCGATCTCCCGTGCGTCGTCCAGCTGTACACAGCTGTGTGTGGACAGATTTGTTCGAAGTGATCAACAGATCACAACCAAACACCTCACTGCTCAACTAGATGTCTGTGTTGGTAGTGCTGAAACACTCATCCACCTGTTGAGTTGTTCAAAGGTGTGTGCCCGCTGAGTTCCTCGCCACCTAACAGAAGACCATAAAGAATAACAAAGGACCATCTGTGCAGAATTGCTTGCACATTATGAGGACGATCATAACAATTTTTTGTCAAACATCATGACCGGTTTTAAAACATGAGTTCATCAATTCGAAAGAAACTCCAAAGAAACAGTTCAAGGTCGCACCCTTAGATGATAAAGTCATTGTAGCAGTCTTCTGGGACTCGGAAGGGTTATTCTGTTGGATGTCCTCCTTCACTGTGCAACAATCAACTCTGAAGTGTATTTTGCTACAACTAGGAAATTGAAATAATGACTTCAGTGTGTTTGTTCTCACAAAAATGCAAACAAACTTTTCCTTCTACATGACAATGCAAGGCCTCACACAATCTGTGCACTTGAGAGGAGCTCACAATACTTCATTCGAATGTTCTTACTCATCCATCCTACAGCCCAGATCTTGTACCTTCTGACTTCCATCTGTTTGGCCCAGTGAAGGATGCATTCCACGAGAAGCAGAACATGGATTTTAGGGACATAACTGATGAAATGTGACACTGGCTTTGACCTCAACCAGTAGAGTAATAACATGTGGCCATACAGCCCTTTGCAGTAAGATAGTGTGTACTGAATGGAGATTATGTCAAGAACAAGAGTTTTGTAGCCAAAAGAGTGGGGAATAATACTGTGTATTGGAATCCTCCTGAATAAAACCAACCTGCTTTCAGAAAAAAAAAAAAAAAAAAAAAATTGTTGCAATACTTCTTGAACACTCTTCGTATTTCCAATATTGGCACCATCACTTATCAAACTACAGTAATCTTCAAAATCCAACCACAGATCTTAAGGCATGTGCTGCACTTGATTTTTAGTTTTGATTCATTGTTTCAGTTGATATGATCTGATACCTGAGAACATCAGTCCCATAAGCTGGTATGTGTTTGCTGCCTTCAGTAATGTCAACAGGATCTACAACATTTCCCAATGACTTTGACATTTTTCGACCATTTCCATCAACTGCAAATCCATGAACAAATATAGCCCTGTGAATTACAAAACAAAGGTACATTTCAATATTTTTTCAGCCTTTAACAATTAGATTTTGATTGTCTAAATCCTACACATAATTATTTTGTAATCTGTTCCATAAAATAGAATGACCTCTTTGCTTAATGAAACCCTGTAATATTTCTTACTAACACTAGTTTCATGTACGATATGAAAGTAAAATAAAAATTTTGTGAAAGGATCATGTACCCTATTGAGCAACAATCATATCGGAAGGAATAAATGTAATCACTTGTCATATAATTGAAGCACAGGAGGAAAAAGCAAAACACCAAACAACAGAGCTACTTGTGGCTACAATAAGATTAACGATTAACCTTGTGTGTGTGTGACTGCGTGTGTGTGTGTGTGTGTGTGTGTGTGTGTGTGTGTGTGTGTGTGTGTGTGTGTAAACCACAACCAAATTTATAATTTTGACATAAACTGTTATTTTCATTAAAAAATATCTCCTTTATGGAAGACTCCCAAGAACCTGTTATGAAATTATTAACTCACCAGCTGAGAAACCTGGCATTGCCCAGGTATATATTTAAAGCTGTGCCTGACACTTCGTAAATGTGTAGTTTATTTTTTACTTATAAAGCTTGTTAGTACAATGTTTGAAGTTGTATGATTTAGGACATGAACAAAGATCTTGGTTGGTTCACTAATACAGGAGAGATGGCAGTAGGAAAACCAACTGACACTAAGTTCCACACTCAAAATATGCAGTGTTTGGCCTTGTGCTTAGTTCATGGTATAACATAAGCTCACCAGGAACTGTACACATTTAAAGTAAAATGGTGAATTGTTAGGAATAAGAATAATTTGGGGTATAAAAACTCACTCGCCTGTGCCACTTTTCATCAAAATTTCTGCCATCTAGAAGAATCCTTGCTAGAAACCCAGAATCCTAAACACCTCACCTGGTTCAGATTCACTGATGACATCTTTTCTATCTGGATCGAAGGTGAGGACACCCTATCCACAGTCCTCCAGAACCTCAACAACTTCGTTCCCACTTGCTTCACCTGGTCCAACTCAACCCAACAAGCCACCTTCCTAGATGTTCACCTCCACCCCACAGATGACTACATCAGTACCTCCATCCATATCAACCTACTAACCACCAGCAATACCTCCACTCTGACAGCTGCTACCCCTTCCATACCAGGAAGCCCCTTCTGTACATCCTAGCCACCTGTGTTCATTGTATCTGCAGTACCTCTCAAAATAAACCGAGGGTCTCACTGAAGCCTTCGCTGACTATAACTATACTCTCAACCTTATACAAAAACAAATCTCCCACGCCTTATCTTTCCGGTCTCACACCACATCATAAAGTTCCACCGTCCAGCCACAGAGGAGCATTCCTCTCGTAACTCAGTACCACCCAGGACTGGAGCAACTGCTTACATTCTCTTCCAAGTTTTTGATTACCTCTTGTCATGCCCCGAAATGAGAAATATCCTGCCCACTAACCTTCCCACCCCTCCCACAGTGGTATTCCACCATCCACCAAACCTACACAATATACTCGCCCATCATTACACAAGCCCTGCTCCCAGTCCCTTATGTCATGGCACATACCCCTGTAATAGACCTAGATGCAAGACCTGTCCCATACATCCTCCCACCACCACGTGCTCCAATCCGGTCACTAACATCACCTATCCCATCAAGGGCAGGGCGACCTGTGAAACCATTCATGTGATCTACAAGCTAAGCTGCAACCACTGTGCTACATTCTATGCAGGCATGACAACCCACAAGCTGTCTGTCCTCATGAATGGCCACTGACAAACTGTAAGCAAGAAACAAGCGGACCACCCTGTTGCTGAACACACTGCCAAACATGGTATTCTTCATTTCAATGACTGCTTCACAGCCTGTGCCATATTCATTCTTCCCACCAACACCAGCTTTTCTGAATTGTGCAGGTGGGAACTTTCCCTTTCCTATGTTCCCGTAACCCTCCTGGCCTTAACCTTCATTAGTCACTGTCCTCATCCATCCAGCCCTCCAGCCCCTTTTCTGTTCCCTCCAGCACTACACAGCCATCATTCCACCATCACACCCAGGCATTTTATGTCTCTCCTTTACCACTACTTCCCCCCCCCCACCCCGCCCCCTCTCCCCTGCCCTCCATCTAACCTGCAGCACTTCACTGTCTGCCATCCCCACCATACTATCCCTCCCACTCCCCACCCCAGACTCCTCCTTACCCCACCCAGTCGCCACCCTCATCACGCACTGGGGCTGCTGCTCCCAGTGTGGTTTCAGTTACCGAGACTGCAGTTGTGTGTGTGTGTGTGTGTGTGTGTGTGTGTGTGTGTGTGTGTGTGTGTGTGTGTGTGTGTGTGCGCAACTGCAACTCAGCACCTCCGCTGTACGGTAAGTATTCTGATGGGTGAGATAATTCATGATGCTATTGATTAAAGTTACGTTGTGCCCTGCTATTGGAAGGAGTTTCTAAATAGCGAGTTACAGCTTGATGTTCTCGAGCTGCTGTAAGTCTCACCTCATGATCTTCATTGGATTCTTGAGACTGCATTGTCCTCGGTTTTTCAGCCATTCTTGTGTATTCAGCAAGACTAAACTGTTCTCTACACATTTTTTCATAAACAACACTAAATCAAAATGTAATGAGTTGGCACCCAAGTCACAAAGCAAACTTAAGCAATCTATATTTTTTCTTAGCGTGCACCAGCCGGAGTGTGTTATCCCGGATGCGCGCAGTAGTAGCTCTAGCAGTGCACTCCGCTGGTGCGTCCGGGCCACGTGGCGCTGAGCCAAGTTGGGAACATTGCATCACCGACTCGCTAGGCACTCAGCGGGCAGTGCGGCACTATGCTTGGTAACTTTTTCAAACTGTTACATCCTTGAGCCCCCGGTTCGTGATGTACGACTAGCGGTTACAGGAGTCAAGGATCACACTTTATTAATAATTATAATACAAAGTAATATCTCCAGTTAGAGTTACATTTTCAGCAAGTACACCAGGTCCTTTCATCCATACATGAATTTTTTCATCATTACTAACTTTTCTACAGGAACGTGTATACAACGTAAAAGGCATATTACTATAAACATAGCTAGGTCTACTTTGCGTCTTCGCACTGAGTTAAAAAAATAAATAAATAAATAAAAAACCTAAGAGCAACATCTACTGGTTCTTTGGTGTACTACAAAACTAACAGCATCACCTATTGGTTCTTTCGTGTATTATACTGTTACAATTAGGAATCCAAATTACTAAGCTAAGCAGATGATTTTACATAGAACTTTAAATTATGGTATATTTCTTTTGCAAGTTCCAGTTTTGATGAAATAAAGCCTATACATTGCCTGGAGCTATACTCAAGTTACCCGTGAAAGCCCCATGAAAATTCAGCTAGTAGTTTTTGGAGATTAGCATGTTCAAACAGACAGATACGATGGTTTCACAGTTTCATTATTAGTACTGATAAACTTGAATGATGAGCAATGTTTATGTGTCAGGAAACAGAGGGAGCACTTTATTTCACTAACCGATAGGGAGGCTTCTCACGCAGTGCAACTGATGTCATTAGTGAAGACTGGAACCAACCAGTGATTTGGTCTACACCTTCCAAATATAAGTCAGCCACTCTTTGATCCAAAACAGAAGACCATGATATTCCACTATCAAACCAGATGTCCAAGATGTCCTAAAACAGAAAAAGAAAATATTAAATGTATCAAAAAAAGATAAATTGTGCTAATGAAGTGCAGTATATGTTACACACCTGACTTTTTTCTACGTCTTGTACATCTACATCTGAGACACAACCTTCAACAAGTTTCTCAGTAGGCAGTGTCCACCAGAAATCTGGACCATGTTCTTCCAAAAGATTACAGAAGTGATCGATGAGTGGTCTAAAAATTATTGTATAATAATATTACATACTAATTATTAGGTCATGTATAATGAACATGTTCAACTGACATATAACATAAAAAATTTTTAGGCTCTACCTGGTTACCAAGATTTCCTGATTTGACTGTCGGTAAAGAACTGGGATCGGTACACCCCAAACTCTCTGCCTTGAGATACACCAGTACGGTCGCCTGTCCAGCTGCGATATTAGCTGACCACTTCCACTGAATTTTTCTGGCAATATGTTAACAGCTCTGAGTTTGTTCTAATATTTAATAACATCAATCAGAGACTGTGTAAAACATTTAATGTGAGACAAAGAATTTTAAAAAATGTTTTGCTCTAAGACTTACAATTGCTGTTTGTTTAATTGCATCAGTGTCAATAAACCACTGCTTGCTAGCTCTGATTATAACTGGCTGCTTTGTCCTCCAGTCATAGGGATAACTATGTGTATACTTTTCTTGGTGCAAAATATCATTCTGCAACAATTCCAACACTTTTTCATTGCCTGCAGACAACACAGGTAAACCTTCAAGCTCTGGCCCAATTTTAGACATAAAGCAGCCATCTTCATCAACCAAACACTCCTATAAGAGAAACAAAAGTAATGTATGAACTAATACACTAAAGAAAACATTGCTTTGCTAAGATGCTCGTTTGGAAAAAGGTATGAACATTTATTTTTCACAAGTAAGTTGAATGGCTGATGACTACTTATCTTGAGGGAGTGAAATTTCAAGTTATGTCAACAGACAAATATAAAAGTAGAAAAAAACAATACCCACCATGTACAGAAACATACATTTATCTAATTCCATTTACTAATGGGAGCAAGAATGGCCATGAGTATCAATGATATGTAACAGGCCAACCCTTTGTCATCCACTATGCAGTGGTTGCCATTTACTGTGCAGAATCCTCCAGAATGGAGATATAGTTATAATTTGGACCCCATAATAAGTACAACTGAATTTTGTAGTTTTGCATTTTTCAAGTTTTAGGAGTGAACATAGAGTTTCAGTGTTTCTGGCATAGCCGGCCGTTGTGTCCGAGCGGTTCTAGGTGCTTCAGTCCGGAACTGCGCTGCTGCTACGGTCACAGGTTCGAATCCTGCCTCGGGCATGGAAGAGTGTGATGTCCTTAGGTTAGTTAGGTTTAACTAGTTCTAAGTTCTAGGGGACTGATGACCTCAGATGTTAAGTCCCATAGTGCTTAGAGCCATTTGAGCCATTTTGTTTCTGGTATTAGCAACATACCATTTGCAAAACAAAATCTTAGCTTCACATTCAATTTGACATTTGACATTTGACATTTGTAAAGGCAAAGAGTTTGGCCCAAACTCTTTGCCTTTACAAATGTCTGCTTGTGTCTGTGTATGTGCAGATGGATATGTGTGTGTATGTGCGAGTGTATACCTGTCCTTTTTTCCCACTAAGGTAAGTCTTTCCGCTCCCGGGATTGGAATGACTCCTTACCCTCTCCCTTAAAACCCACATCCTTTCGTCTTTCCCTCTCCTTCCCTCTTTCCTGATGAAGCAACCGTTTTTTGCGAAAGCTTGAATTTCGTGTGTTTGTTTGTGTGTCTATCGACCTGCCAGCACTTTCGTTCGGTAAGTCACATCATCTTTGTTTTTAGATATATTTTTCCCACGTGGAATGTTTCCCTCTATTATATTCAAAGTATACTATATGGTTGATACAAGGACAATGTCCTCTTAAAATAGTTCATTATGCCTCAACATTTCATTTCATTGTGAGGTATTACTTGACAATAGTCCACACGCCAAAATTGCAACCATAAGTATACAAATTTAATACCAGTCAAGGTGAAACGTATTGCGATTTGTGAAATGCTTAATCAGTGTAAGAGAGGGCATAATTTTAAACAGTAAATAATATTTCTTTTATTTTCTTGCCACTTATACTAATAAATTGCATAATACGAAAACGAAAAAGGAAGAACGAACCAAGGAAATTCCATGTTTTAAAGCAACCAAGAAATCATCATGGCCATGCGCTGGAGATGTATGCACCAATCCACTGCCTTTGCCAGTTGAGACATGGTCTGAAGGAAGCAAAGGCAAGTTGCATCCTTGCTTTAGAGGATGCTCATAGAATGTATTCCTCAACATGTCACCTACAACAGTAGAGACAAAAGGATTTAAAACTGATATGAAGTGTGCAAAAAGAAATAATAATCACTTGAATTTCAAAATGTAAAGCTGAAAGTAATTTGAAAATACCAAAGAAATTTACCCTGTCTTAGGAATTCTAGATAACAATATGAGTTTTAATACTTGAGGTGATTTTGTAAATAACTTTTGCAGCCAGGGACAGTAAACAGTTGTTGCCAAAATTAATGTAAAACAATTCAGTAATGAAAAACTATCATCATGCACAGAGAGAAACTCGGGGACTATTGTAGTCAGTTATTGGCAAGAAACATCACACTGGAGAATTTATTTATCTTCTTCTTCTTCTTCTTCTTCTTCTTCTTCTTTTGGGGGGGGGGGGAGGGGGCTGGGGTTGATTTATGTGGTTCAGTGTTTCTAGGCAAGTTTTCCATCCCTGCAGGAGACTTCATACGACACATAAAATTCTACAATATTCAGGTGCTTCTAATGTATTTTTAGATTTACTGAGGATACGCATTGTGGAGGTCAATCGTCTTCATTATTCACTGAAAATCTGTGCCTGCCTTACCACCAGAAACAATTACACTTGGTCCTAATTAAATCTGTAATTCAAGCCTCTCTGCAAGATCAGATTAAAGTGAGGAAGCTATGATCTTCATGGACACCACACTGTGTGAGAGAGAAACAGGTGCTATGTCAGCAAGTGGCCGGACACAACCAAAAACAGGAGAGAAACGGCAATGACACAAGGCGAGAAGACTGCCTGTGAATGGAACTCAACCCCGTGCCGGAGTCGAGCAACCAGGCTGACTGAACGGCAGACCTGAGACAACAAGACCAAGTCAATAGCAACAGTGCAACAACAATGTGCAATGTAAGTTCGACACAATGCTGTCAACAGGCCAAGTACGAGCCACAATCCAAAGGGAAGTTGTCAACGAATAGACAGCAGTACAGTGGAGATAGTGACAAATGCTATCAAATGAAATACATGACTGACTGAGTGGTTGAGGTGCAGTGTTATTTATGTCAGCTAAGAGGGCACTATGGGCCAATGTATTCAAGTGTTGAGATGGTGGCGCACTCACTAGGTGAGTGCAGTGCTGTAGCAACACAGTCCACTATTGACCATCGAGATCCATTTGCTCTGGCAGGCATTCAACTTCTGCGCAGCCTGATACCAGAACATGCATCTCTCAAAACAAAGTATTGCTCATAAAGTTCGGAAACCTTGCCTCTTACAATGTAAATAGCACTGTTAAAGGCATTGACAATGTAACTTGATGCCCCAACTGATTTGTGAAACAAAAAGTTGGTCAGTGCACCTGTTGTAATCAAATATTCTTTGTCTGGCGAGAAGAGAAAGGCAGAGACCTATTTATCATAAGAGGAGCCTTGATATTTGTGATGTTGCACACAAAAGTAACATGAAATGTGAAACATGCAACGATGCTTGCCTCTGTAACAGAGATCCTTAACACCATTCAGCCAAGACTTGGGCTCAAAATATGGTTCTTTTGTCAGGGCAACACCTCAGTGTAATGGGTCAAGATGTATATTGGCTGACTACAACTGGCTTCAAAAGCCATTGATCATCATATTCATAAATCCGATCTGATTCTTTGTGACTTTTTCTTCTTTCTGAATGTGACACATACCTGGAAAGACAAATTTTCTAAAAATGAAGACCCCTTCAGCTGCCAAATACTATCTGAAAATATAGTAAAACTTGCTTTTTATACATTTCAGCAAACTGGCACAAAAAAGTGTAAAACACACAAAAGTGTACAATACAGGAAAGCATAGGAAACACAACACACTGGAGATTTTTTGCCTAATTTCCTCTGTTTACAAAGACTGCCAACTTCAGTGTTTTAACCTACATTGTGTTACAAGTTTAATTTACCATAATTTTATAATGATTATCAATAATAAGTCTCACAGTAAAACACAAATATTTTTTGAATGTAGGCCTAATGTCACAAAAGAGTTTTGCTTCTATGTTTTAGTTACACCATTGGACATGACTGGATCGAAGTAGGAAACGTGTTTTTGTATGTATTAGCATTCAGCCACTACCTTCGTCATAGTCACAATAGCGGTGGCTGAGTGCTGACACAAACAAACATGCGCAGAGGTTTCCCCCTTTGTTCTTATACTGTCCAATGGTGTAAAAAAAATGGAAGGAGATGTCTTCTGTGAGGCCACATTACAGAGATACTTGTGTTCTCATGAACCATAGACCTTGCCGTTGGTGGAGAGGCTTGTGTGCCTCAGCGATACAGATAGCTGTACCGTAGGGGCAACCACAACGGAGGGGTATCTGTTGAGAGGCAGACAAACATGTGGTTCCTGAAGAGGGGCAGCAGCCTTTTCAGTAGTTGCAGGGGCAACAGTCTGGATGATTGACTGATCTGGCCTTGTAAGACTAACCAAAACGGCCTTGCTGTGCTGGTACTGCGAACGGCTGAAAGCAAGGGGAAACTACGGCCATAATTTTTCCCGAGGGCATGCAGCTTTACTGTATGAATAAATGATGATGTCGTCCTCTTGGGTAAAATATTCCGGAGGTAAAATAGTCCCCCATTCGGATCTCCGGGCGGGGACTACTCAGGAGGACGTCGTTATCAGGAGAAAGAAAACTGGTGTTCTACAGATCGGAGAGTGGAATGTCAGATCCCTTAATCGGGCAGGTAGGTTAGAAAATTTAAAAAGCGAAATGGATAGGTTAAAGTTAGATATAGTGGGAATTAATGAAGTTCGGTGGCAGGAGGAACAAGACTTTTGGTCAGGTGAATACAGGGTTATAAATACAAAATCAAATACGGGTAATGCAGGAGTAGGTTTAATAATGAATAAATCAATAGGAGTGCGGGTAAGCTACTACAAACAGCACAGCGAACGCATTGTTGTGGCCAAGATAGACACAAAGCCCACGCCTACTACAGTAGTACAAGTCTATATGCCAACTAGCTCTGCAGATGACGAAGAAATTGAAGAAATGTATGATGAAATAAAAGAAATTATTCAGATAGTGAAGGGAGACGAAAATTTAATAGTCATGGGTGATTGGAATTCGGTAGTAGGAAAAGGGAGAGAAGGAAACGTAGTAGGTGAATATGGACTGGGGGTAAGAAATGAAAGAGGAAGCCGCCTGGTAGAATTTTGCGCAGAGCATAACTTAATCATAGCTAACACTTGGTTCAAGAATCATCAAAGAAGGTTGTATACATGGAAGAACCCTGGAGATGTTAAAAGGTATCAGATAGATTATATAATGGTAAGACAGAGATTTAGGAACCAGGTTTTTAATTGTAAGACATTTCCAGGGGCAGATGTGGACTCTGACCACAATCTATTGGTTATGAACTGTAGATTAAAACTGAAGAAACTGCAAAAAGGTGGGAATTTAAGGAGATGGAACCTGGATAAACTGACTAAACCAGAGGTTGTACAGAGTTTCAGGGAAAACATATGGGAACAGTTGACAAGAATGGGGGAAAGAAATACAGTAGAAGAAGAATGAGTAGTTTTGAGGGATGAAATAGTGAAGGCAGCAGAGGATCAAGTAGGTAAAAAGATGAGGGCTAATAGAAATCCTTGGGTGACAGAAGAAATATTGAATTTAACTGACGAAAGGTGAAAATATAAAAATGCAGTAAATGAAGCAGGCAAAAAGGAATACAAACGTCTCAAAAATGTGATCGACAGGAAGTGCAAAATGGCTAAGCAGGCATGGCTAGAGGACAAATGTAAGGATATAGAGGCTTATCTCACTAGAGGTAAGATAGATACTGCCTACAGGAAAATTAAAGAGACCTTTGGAGAAAAGAGAACGACTTGTATGAATATCAAGAGCTCAGATGGTAACCCAGTTCTAAGCAAAAAAGGGAAAGCAGAAAGGTGGAAAGAGTATATAGAGGGTCTATACAAGGGCGATGTACTTGAGGACAATATTATGGAAATGGAAGAGGATGTAGATGAAGATGAAATGGGAAATATGATACTGTGTGAAGAGTTTGACAGAGCACTGAAAGACCTGGGTCGAAACAAGGCCCTGGGAGTAGACAACATTCCATTAGAACTACTGACGGCCTTGGGAGAGCCAGTCCTGACAAAACTCTACCATCTGGTGAGCAAAATGTATGAGACAGGCGAAATACCCTCAGACTTCAAGAAGAACATAATAATTCCAATCCCAAAGAAAGCAGGTGTTGACAGATGTGAAAATCACCAAACTATCAGTTTAATAAGTCACGGCTGCAAAATACTAACGCGAATTCTTTACAGACGAGTGGAAAAATTGGTAGAAGCCGACCTTGGGGAAGATCAGTTTGGATTTCATAGAAATGTTGGAACACGTGAGGCAATACTGACCCTACGACTTATTTTAGAAGCTAGATTAAGAAAAGGCAAACCTACGTTTCTAGCATTTGTAGACTTAGAGAAAGCTTTTGACAATGTTGACTGGAATACTCTCTTTCAAATTCTGAAGGTGGCAGGACTAAAATACAGGGACCGAAAGGCTATTTACAATTTGTACAGAAACCAGATGGCAGTTGTAAGAGTCGAGGGGCATGAAAGGGAAGTAGTGGTTGGGAAGGGAGTGAGGCAGGGTTGTAGCCTATCCCTGATGTTATTCAATCTGTATATTGAGCAAGCAATAAAGGAAACAAAAGAAAAATTTGGAGTAGGTATTAAAATCCATGGAGAAGAAATTAAAACTTTGAGGTTCGCCGATGACATTGTAATTCTGTCAGAGACAGCAAAGGACTTGGAAGAGCAGTTGAACGGAATGGACATTGTCTTGAAAGGAGGATATAAGATGAACATCAACAAAAGCAAAACGAGAGTAATGGAATGTAGTCTAATTAAGTCGGGTGATGCTGAGGGAATTAGATTAGGAAATGAGACACTTAAAGCAGTAAAGGAGTTTTGCTATTTGGGGATCAAAATAACAGATGATGGTCGAAGTAGAGAGGATATAAAATGCAGACTGGCAATGGCAAGGAAAGCGTTTCTGAAGAAGAGAAATTTGTTAAATTCGAGTATAGATTTAAGTGTCAGGAAGTCGTTTCTGAAAGTATATGTATGGAGTGTAGCCATGTATGGAAGTGAAACATGGACGATAAATAGTTTGGACAAGAAGAGAATAGAAGCTTTCGAAATGTGGTGCTACAGAAGAATGCTGAAGATTAGATGGGTAGATCACATAACGAATGAGGAGGTACTGAATAGGATTGGGGAGAAGAGGAGTTTGTGGCACAACTTGACTAGAAGAAGGGATCGGTTGGTAGGACATGTTCTGAGGCATCAAGGGATCACAAATTTAGTATTGGAGGGCAGCGTGGAGGGTAAAAATTGTAGAGGGAGACCAAGAGATGAATACACTAAGCAGATTCAGAAGGATGTAGGTTGCAGTAGGTACTGGGAGATGAAGAAGCTTGCACAGGATAGAGTAGCGTGGAGAGCTGCATCAAACTAGTCTCAGGACTGAAGACCACAACAACAACAACATGTGGGACTTATTACCGATAATCATTATAAAATTATGGTAAACACAACTTGCAACACAATACTGGTTATAACACTAAAGTTGACAGAAAACAGGAACAAGAAGCATGAAACCTACAGCTTGCTGCTGACAAGGTCACTTGGTTTAGGGATATCCCGTGTGAGAGAGGGGGCAGAAATTCTCGTCATGTTATGGACCATCTTGAGGATGAATGTTTACATCAGCCATCAGGTCATACTACCTTAAGACTGCATGCCTAGTACAGATTAGCATACTTCATGTGGAAGTAACAACAATTCGTATAAGACCATTACAGAGACAGCCATGTTCAAAACCAACGTTTATTTATATAAATGACTGTGAAACTAAATTAA
Source organism: Schistocerca nitens (assembly GCF_023898315.1). Lineage (NCBI taxonomy): Eukaryota > Metazoa > Arthropoda > Insecta > Orthoptera > Acrididae > Schistocerca > Schistocerca nitens. The sequence goes on from NC_064618.1 coordinate 675,050,086, forward strand.
AGCTGTTGTAATACAACGCAGTGAGCAGAAGGAAGTTTGCTACTGGAGTCACTGTCATCAAATTGTGATTATCATAAGGCAGTGACTCAGCATACTTTCCCACCCTTCCAAACATTATGAACTTATAATGCAGATGGTCATGTCCGAACACTCCAACAATGAAAATACTGATTGCTGCAATAACACTAAGTTATGTAAACAATAATTTTGCACATAATCTGCATTTTCTGCTTTATTCCAAGGCTGACTTTGAGTAGGAATACAATGCTCATTTTGCAGAAATCTACATGAAAATCAGTCTTAAACATTGTGATAACATCAACGAAAACCTAAAACCTGGGAAATGTTGTAAAACAGAATCATTAATGATGGGAAAGCGTATTGAGACAACAGGACTTCTGTTGAGATTGACAAAAATGAACATAGACAGTGGGAAAACGTAAAATGTGGGAACATAAAAATGGGGTTTCACTGTACATGTTTTGTGGGAAATTTCCAAGGACAGATAAATACACTGAGCGAAATGAAGATTATTTGTAAAAAGTAAAATAAATGTGGCTGTGTATTTAATTTGTTAGTAATCTTTATATAACAATGACACACACATGAAAACTGCAGATGCACAGAATCTGTCACAAGGTGCTTAAAAAGATAAGTCTGTTGACAACCTGAAGACTGGTTTGAACACAATGCTTTACTAGGCATGGTCCTGTAGGGGGCAATACACCCCCTCCTCTCCCCAACATTTAAACTAGCTTACCCAGCCAGTTTTTCACACACACACACACACACACACACACACACACACACACACAAAAAATAGTAAAAGAAGTGAAAGAAATTCCACAGTATGACTGAGGACTGAGCCACTACTTTTTGGTTTCTAATCAGACACCTATCCACTGAGCTACCAAGCCACACATAAAGTACTTATGATATTAATACTGAATTGTGCTATGACCATATTCTTCACCATATTATAGCAATACCATTTACATAGTTTGAGAGAAGTCTCTGTGTTTCTAGAGTGCAACAATGAGTAAAATTAACACTGCAGAAAAATTATATCATAGTTAGGACTGTTTATATTTTATACGTTATCGAAGGTCTTTCACAGTTTGTTCTGAAATTAAACCTTTGACTGTTACAACAAACATGCTTGCTGCATTCCATGCTGAGGGCAGCTTTGTTTTTGCTAATACTGTTACCTGTGCTGAGAGATGGCATTTGAGCTGCTCTTGTGATTGGTTTTGTTGCACAGACCGGCTCGCCTGAGCTGCATATTTTTGGAGCACTGGGGATGATGACTGTATGCCACTCTGGGTTTTGCCCCCCCCCCCCCCCCCTCCGATACAAAATAAATATAGTTACTCTGACACCTAAAGATTGTCATTTTAAAGCTCCTCTAGAAATGAATTACTGCACAGACAAGCACAAAGGTATGTCAATATTGCATTGTGCCTAAGAATTAAATCTTTCTTGTAGTTTCTAGTACAATTTTAGTAGTCTGTGATGAAAGCTCTGTGTCACTTTGGATTCATCTGAGTGTTCTTTCTTAGTTACTCTCCCATAACACCTGCTGTCCTCCATAAGGCCTTTGTCAAAAGTAGATCACACACACACACACACACACACACACACACTCTCTCTCTCTCTCTCTCTCTCTCTCTCTCTCTCTCTCTCCATCAAGCAAACACAACTCACACTCAGCGAGCTTTCAGTTGCCTGAGACTGCAGTCATGCATGTGAGTTGCATTTGCATGACTGTGTGTGTGTGTGTGTGTGTGTGTGTGTGTGTTCCTTTTCATAATATTGTTATGTTCCATCCTGGATTTTTCACTGTTAGAACTACAGTAAAAACTTTTTCATTTCATGTCTGTTGATCCCATGTTAGGAGACATCTTTGGTTATTTCATGCACAATTTGTTTCACACACGATAGCAAACGGATTACTTTGTCACTGGAAGAGGACTCTTTACCTGTCTTTGGTGATACCCCACACAATTCTCTAGGCAATCTCCAAAGCCATATAATCATGGTTTCTAAATACTTTTCACTTGTGTCCAAATAATAGTTGCATACTGAGAACTGGCAATTATATACAATCTTGTTACATTGACACAATGAAAGCTGTGGTTTTAATTCTTATTTGTCACATATAAAATCAATGTTAAAGCACCTGGAAACTATGACTGTTTTGCTTGTGAAAGCGGTAATTCATCTGGATAGACGTGTCAAAGTAAGAATGTTTTAAATGCTACAGTAGCTTCCACACCATCTGTATACATTTTCCATCCTTCTTTTGGATCCAGGCTTTGAACCAATAGACACTGCTGCTGGAATAGGAGCACCTCTTTCACACACTCTAACGTGACAAGAAGGGCACCCAGCACCTAATCCATTAACAAGGCCAAGACCTGTTTAAACAAGCCATCCCCATGACTATACAGAATAAAGGCACAAGAAAAAGAAGACGAAGATAGTATTATTCTATTTCTGGAGTGAGAATGGGTCATACTGCACTTGTGGAGCAATTTTTCTACCCTTTAAAAAAACAACCATTTGCACATAACACATAATTCACTAACCTTATATAGTCACTTCCTGCATGTAGTGCACACCTGGCCTACGAAGGGTGCTGGGTTGGGGAGAGCTGGGGGGAGTGGGGGGGGGGGGGGATTCCCACAATTCTTCACTCAACAGCAAAGTTCAAGAAATCAACATTCATGGTAATCATAACATTGTTTGATCCTCTGGTTTAAGCCTTCCATTCGGCTCCAAACCACATGATCAGCTCTGGAAACATATCACAAAATGCTAACTGTGGTTTCATGGCATGTGTAAGACTAATTGTCCTCACCAAAGCAGACAGCTGCCTGCAGCACTCGAAAATGGCCTGTGATGCCAACAAGCAAGTGTCATTCATGCTGATATGAACAATGATTTGCAGCTGTGTATGCTCAACTGCTGCTGGTAAAGCCTCCTCCATATCTTGGATGCAATCCACCCACCCTCCCACCTGACAAGGAAACAGAGTTGACACTGCCCTTCCTTTCTAACCTCTCTGCTTTTTCCCTAAGGCGCTCCACCACCCACCTAACTCTAGAGCTTCCACTTACAAGCAATCCCACCCTCTACACTTGTTCAGGCCTTTCAGGAAGGTTGTCTACAGTCCAAATCAGCAAGGCATTCCATACTGCTTCAGATGTACTTTCAGCAGCGGGCAATAACTCAAACTTGTTTTTAAGGTATAAGGGGACAGCTGCTCAGCCAGTACTAACTGTCACCAATAACACAGAGATTCGCAACCCTGCCACTGTTCACCCTTCACCATCAGGTGAACACTGACTGAGAACAAGGATGCTAAAAGTCTCTGTGATATCAGGAATCCCATGTGATGCTGTAGGCACCCAGATGCCATAACATTTGTCACAGGTTACCCAACACCACTGCAGCCCAGGACAGCACAATGAGGACCATCCACTGTGGACAATACAGCTTTCTACTGTTTATGGACGGTGGTCAATTCTCCCCAGCATCCATACACAACAGGTGCATTCTCTATCCATCAATGTTTGTCTATACCAAAGAACATATCACTAACCCAAGGAGTAATCTTGCTATGCTACTTCTGGCTTTCACATTCTCACAGCACTCCAACGTTAGCTCACACAATGCAAATGTACTAAAATTTGTAGAAAAACTTAAAATAAATTAGAATATGAGTAAATTAATATACACTAGTCAACACAGTAATATACACACATGCTATTCACTTCCTTTCCGAGGCATGTGAGAACAAAATTTAAACCAAATTCTGCTTATAAACAGAAACTGGTGCTGCTCCTAACACATCTGCTCGATTCTGCAGCTGTGGCCCTGTTAAAAAGCAAGTACAGAAAGTACAGAGAATTAATTTACCTTTAAAGGATGAGATAACTTCTGCTTGTGCTCCAATCTTATTTAGCAGGTCCTTCATACATTCAGAAGCTAAAATGTACACTTCATCTTTTGAATTGTCCAAATGAATTGCACTGTATGTCATCTCTGGACTATAACATACTGCACTTGTCATTGGCAGAGTCCAAGGAGTTGTGGTCCATATTAACAAATACACTTGTGATACATGTTGGGGTGTAATTTCTTTCAGTTGTGGTGGTAGGTCCTTTACCAGGAAGCGTACCGTAACAGCCTGACTGCAGTGAGTTGGGTTATACTCCAGTTCAGCTTCTGCCAGTGCTGTCCTGAAAATTTTTCGGTGTTAACTAAATAAAAATGAAGTTTTCTCTGATCAGTATTATCTAAAGACAAAATATTTAGTTGGAAGACTTCTGCAGTTTGGTAGTAACATGGGACTTTAAGGCAGGAGAGTTCAACATTGATACCTGGCTCAAAGAAGAATTATTCTCATCATGTAAGGGTCACATACACAACTGTGCAGTTACACACAAACCAAAGTCAAACCCCTATGAAGCCACCTCATCAGAGTAAACACTTTAACTTTTAGTTTAAAATCAGTGCCAAGGTTGGAGAGGTACCTATGTCCAAATAATCTACAGTTCTATTAATATAATTTAATATTTCAATAACTCAGCTAAAAAATGGCACAGTGTCACCATTCTAAAGTGGAAGGATAAACGTCTATGCCAGCACTGCTCTGGCATTCATGCCAGCCAGAACTTTTGCTTTAACAGATTCAACACATATCTGTAAATGGAGTTATATCTCTGAGGGTAATTATTCAATGTGAGTGAACAGTGTGTTTTTACGTGGAGAAGTGTATTAATTCCAACTCATCCTGGGCTCCAAATGTATACCTCAGAAACATTAAAATGACATGAGGCTACAAATTTAAAGAAACAAGGAAAGTTTCCCAATTTATTTTTACATTATTGTGATGTATGTAACCAAAGCATCTAAATCACAAAAAATGGGTTATGAAGCACAGTACATAGAACTTTAAAATACATAATATGAAGAACACTGGACCTAGACTACAAACATAGGCAACATCTGAGAAGGCTGGTTTGAGTATGGGTGTCGATTTCATTGCTGATAAGATGGAGGGTGTGATAGAGGTGGGCTCAGTCCTATGCACCCTACTCAGCATACTCTGTTAATTGAACAGGCTAAAAAGGGGACTTCTACCAGGAGCAATAAGTATTTTTAAAAATTAAAAAATTATATACTATAAATGACTGATGCATTCACAATAATAACTATAATTTTGCCTAACACTGCTGTACTTTTTTACTGTGCAATGTCTCATTATGCATCCAACTATGCAGATAGCAACAAAATGAAGTTTCATGTCTATTAAAACACATACATCCCTGTCTGGTTATTTAAAATTTTGGATCTGTCAACTGAGTGACATGGCCCACCCTTTGAGTCTTCTCAGAAACACACACTGGATCATCATTACAGTCTTACTGTACATTACTCTAGAAAATTCTGAGTGGAATACAATAATGCAAAAAGTAAAGGTAACTACTCACCATATAGTTGAGGAATAAAGCGGTCAACTGCAACTATCCCAGTTCAACCCCAGTGCCACAGCAACTGTTTGTGTGTTAGTCTGTTAGCTCCAAGAAATAGCCGTGATTTTCCATTCTCCCTTCAGGCAAATGTGCCGGTATGGTTCCTCTGAAAGGGCACAGCTGATTTCCTACCCCATCCTTCCCTAATCCAATTAACCCAATTGTGCTCTGTCTGTAATGCCCTTGTTGTTGATGGGATGTTAAGCACTAATCTCCTTCTCCTCCTCCTCCCCCCTCAAGAAATAACATTGTCCACAATATTAGGGATGATTTCAGTCTTGTTTACATGTCTGTCAACTGCTCAATGCTTCAACCGTATGAAGAATAGTTACATTAATTGATTCAGTTATTTTTGGTTGTAAAGAAGATATTTATAACATCTAAGAGCACTTTTGAATCCATTTGCTGGAGTTAAAACTTCCTTGGGAAATCGAAACGAGTTTAAACTTCCTTGGGAAATCAAAACTTGCATCAATAACAACCAATCCTGTCCAACACAGAAGATTTTCAATGGGTTATTTCCTTCTGTACTGGGGATCCATACTGTGGTGAGTTAGCATACAAATTGAAACGCCCTTTTCACTGAACTTAGGCCAAAGTACAGCTTAACAAACAGTAACCTCTCTCTGACAGAGGTCATCTAATAGGTGCAGTATGTCGGACAGACAAGAGTGCAGAAAGAAATCATTCATTGCTTTGTTCACAGAACCATGCCAGCATTTGATTAATGCCATTTACAGAAACCATAAAACACACAAATCGTGCATGACTGGATGGGTATTTGAACCTTCATCTTCTCAGTTACGAGTTCCATTTCTTATCACCCCATTTGGCACTCGTTTAGAGGGTTACTTCATAGCTGAATAGGAAGCTTGTTTTACAACCATGAAGTCAAAACGTCAAGGCAAGAGACCAGAAAGAGAAGTGTCCTAACTGAAGAATCTGTCCCCAGCATTCAGCTAAGAGAATTCAGATCTAAATAACAGTAGTCCAATAACATTTGCATCCCGGTTTTATTTATACATATCGTCAACTGCACACAGCAGCACCCTCTCGACTTGAGACGTACATTATTTACTGCTCAGTGGTTTGTATATAACTGGTATTGCCAGAGGAAATCATCTGGTAAAAGGTCATATCATTCATTCAAAGTTATTCACAAATTCTATAAATTAAAACTAAATAAAAAGTTGGGGCAGAAAATAAAATATTGGTCATAGCACTGAGTTAATATTTCAGGTCACAAAATTTAAAAGTGATCATAAGTACAGAGCAAAGAAAGTTTTTACAATCTTACAAGACTGTGGAGCAGAATATGTTTGAAGAGATGAAGAAATCTTACAATTAGCTTTAATATAAAAAGCAGTAGAGGAAATAAAGATGGCACAAAAAATCAATGAGAAGTTTTTACATTCACAAATTAGGAATACAAAAAATAGGTGAAAACAGGTATCACTAATGATAGATCTGCAGTGAGTAAAATTCTAATTTTTGTTTTCCATATACTACAATAATAAAAATCATATCACTATTATTATTAAAAATAATTTAGGAGTAAACTAGACCACTGCCCGAATACCAGAACATTGTGTCATCAACAGGCACACTCCTGTATTAAATTATGTACATTTTTCCAGAACTTTCCTACTATAATAATAACAATAATAATAATGATAATAATAATAAAACTGTTTTCAACCTATAGGTTGGATGAGCACCTCAGTGCTTCACTGGCCATGGTCCTATTGGAGGTGATATGCTGTTGCCTTCCTCCATTCTCTGAACTGATTTACCGGCCAGTTACAATGGAGCCTATAGTTTAGTATGAACATTGAGCCATGATATATCCTGCCATTTTTTCACACACACACAAAGTATTATCAGTTGTAAAAGAAAGCAATCTGTGATAGAAAAAATAATCATAATACTAACTGGAGACTGGATTTGTAGCCATAACTTAAGCACCACACAACTACTTTATTAAGAAGCAGTAACAAATAAAAGCTACAGCTACACAAAACCGAGGAACATAAAAAAAAATTCATTTCACTTTCATGGCTAATGCTGAATCGGTCTTAATATGTAACTGACACCATTTATCCCATATATTAGCTTAAATGTCACACATATAATAAAAATAAGAAGTTACTTACCTTGATGATGGAGACCAGAAAACTGGTTTATATGCTCTATAGATCAAACCCTGAAAACAAATATTGCCATATGAAGCAAATGCAATAACATTTAAGAACATGGTCTTTTAACAGAATATTTTTCAAACGTATTGAAAGTAAGTACCTGACCCTGTATGGAAGTTAAAGAATAAAACTGTGTGTATCTGCTCCTGCTCTCTCTCTCTCTCTCTCTCTCTCTCTCTCTCTCTCTCTCTCTCTCTCTTTCCTCCAACTTTTAGCTGTTCTTAGCCCCTACGTACAGAGCCTGTATCACTGATAAATTGAAAGCCCACCAACTTTTAGAAACAATCAATTTTAATCACATGTAATTTCAGTTTACATACAGTCACGTCATTACTGGTATGTATTCTTCACACAGTTCAGGGCAATAGCTTTGAATTTAACTACCTTTTCTGCAGATTGTGACCTAAGTCTACCTTTGCCTATGCCCTAATGGCCACAGCAAAATTTTGCTTACTTCATTTTAATTTGCACTATTCACACACAATGGCCTAGATCACAACCACAGCAACGTTTTGAGACTTTTATACAAAATTGTAAAAAAAGACATACTGGCAAAAGATGTGTGAACATTTCTTGTGCAAATCATATTGTTCTAATACTTGTATTTTTTCAAGGGCGCGTGTTAGCATTTACATAACAAAACCAGGGATAAACATCACATGTCAAATTGCACTACAATAAAACTGTCATTGTTAAGTGTCTCAATGGTGAAAAATGGCTATAATATCTCCATAAACCAAAAAAATTCTAAGTTAATTTTGTAATTGGATATATAAAAAATCTACTCAACAAATAGCAGCAGTATTGTACATAACAAAGGTGTGAGGGGGTTGGTGAAAAATAGATGGGAAAGATAATGAAAGGCTAGAAAACTGAAATGGAGTGAAGCAAAAAGTAGTTACAGTGAAGAAGCGCTGGAATGGAAGAAATTAATGTAAATTAAGGGCGGGTGGGTGGCGAGAACCAAGGACATGTTGTAGAGTTAGTTCCCACCTGTGGAGTTCTGAGAAACTGGTGTCTCAGGGAAAAATCCAGATGGCACATGTGGTGAAACAAGTGCGGAGGTCATGAATGTCATTTTGTAGAACATGCTCTGCAACAGGATATTGCAAGTTGCTAGTATACACCCTCTCCCTATGCCCATTCATCCTAATTGATAAATTGGTTGTAGTCATGCCAATGTAGAAGGTCGAACAGTGTTTATATAACAACTGCTATATGACATGTCGTTTTTTAGGTGGCTCTACCTTTGATAGCTCCCCCCCCCATGAACCATGGACCTTGCCGTTGGTGGGGAGGCTTGCGTGCCTCAGCGATACAGATAGCCGTACCGTAGGTACAACCACAACGGAGGGGTATCTGTTGAGAGGCCAGACAAACGTGTGGTTCCTGAAGAGGGGCAGCAGCCTTTTCAGTAGTTGCAAGGGCAACAGTCTGGATGATTGACTGATCTGGCCGTGTAACAATAACCAAAACGACCTTGCTGTGCTGGTACTGCGAACGGCTGAAAGCAAGGGGAAACTACGGCCGTAATTTTTCCCGAGGGCATGCAGCTTTACTGTATGATTAAATGATGATGGCGTCCTCTTGGGTAAAATATTCCGGAGGTAAAATAGTCCCCCATTCGGATCTCCGGGCGGGGACTACTCAAGAGGATGTCGTTATCAGGAGAAAGAAAACTGGCGTTCTACGGATCGGAGCGTGGAATGTCAGATCCCTTAATCGGGCAGGTAGGTTAGAAAATTTAAAAAGGGAAATGGATAGATTAAAGTTAGATGTAGTGGGAATTAGTGAAGTTCGGTGGCAGGAGGAACAAGACTTCTGGTCAGGTGACTACAGGGTTATCAACACAAAGTCAAATAGGGGTAATGCAGGAGAAGGCTTAATAATGAATAGGAAAATAGGAATGCGGGTAAGCTACTACAAACAGCATAGTGAACGCATTGTTGTGGCCAAGATAGATACGAAGCCCACACCTACTACAGTAGTACAAGTCTATATGCCAACTAGCTCTGCAGATGACGAAGAAATTGAAGAAATGTATGATGAAATAAAAGAAATTATTCAGATAGTGAAGGGAGACGAAAATTTAATAGTCATGGGTGACTGGAATTCGAGTGTAGGAAAAGGGAGAGAAGGAAACGTAGTATGTGAATATGGATTGGGGCTAAGAAATGAAAGAGGAAGCCGCCTGGTAGAATTTTGCACAGAGCACAACTTAATCATAGCTAACACTTGGTTTAAGAATCATGATAGAAGGTTGTATACATGGAAGAACCCTGGAGATACTAAAAGGTATCAGATAGATTATATAATGGTAAGACAGAGATTTAGGAACCAGGTTTTAAATTGTAAGACATTTCCAGGGGCAGATGTGGACTCTGACCACAATCTATTGGTTATGACCTGTAGATTAAAACTGAAGAAACTGCAAAAAGGTGGGAATTTAAGGAGATGGGACCTGGATAAACTGAAAGAACCAGAGGTTGTACAGAGTTTCAGGGAGAGCATAAGGGAACAATTGACAGGAATGGGGGAAAGAAATACAGTAGAAGAGGAATGGGTAGCTTTGAGGGATGAAGTAGTGAAGGCAGCAGAGGATCAAATAGGTAAAAAGACGAGGGCTAGTAGAAATCCTTGGGTAACAGAAGAAAATATAAAAATGCAGTAAATGAAGCAGGCAAAAAGGAATACAAACATCTCAAAAATGAGATCGACAGGAAGTGCAAAATGGCTAAGCAGGGATGGCTAGAGGGCAAATGTAAGGATGTAGATGCTTTTCTCACTAGAGGTAAGATAGATACTGCCTACAGGAAAATTAAAGAGACCTTTGGAGATAAGAGAACCACTTGTATGAACATCAAGAGCTCAGATGGAAACCCAGTTCTAAGCAAAGAAGGGAAAGCAGAAAGGTGGAAGGAGTATATAGAGGGTCTATACAAGGGCGATGTACTTGAGGGCAATATTAAGGAAATGGAAGAGGATGTAGATGAAGATGAAATGGGAGATACGATACTGCGTAAAGAGTTTGACAGAGCACTGAAAGACCTGAGTCGAAACAAGGCCCCCGGAGTAGACAACATTCCATTGGAACTACTGACGGCCTTGGGAGAGCCAGTCCTGACAAAACTCTACCATCTAGTGAGCAAGATGTATGAAACAGGTGAAATACCCTCAGACTTCAAGAAGAATATAATAATTCCAATCCCAAAGAAAGCAGGTGTTGACAGATGTGAAAATTACCGGACAATCAGTTTAATAAGCCACAGCTGCAAAATACCAACGCGAATTCTTTACAGATGAATGGAAAAACTAGTAGAAGCTGGCCTCGGGGAAGATCAGTTTGGATTCCGTAGAAATAGTGGAACACGTGAGGCAATACTGACCTTACAACTTATCTTAGAAGAAAGATTAAGGAAAGGCAAACCTACGTTTCTAGCATTTGTAGACTTGAGAAAGCTTTTGACAATGTTGACTGGAATACTCTCTTTCAAATTCTAAAGGTGGCAGGGGTAAAATACAGGGAGCGAAAGGCTATTTACAATTTGTACAGAAACCAGATGGCAGTTATAAGAGTCGAGGGACATGAAAGGGAAGCAGTGGTTGGGAAGGGAGTAAGACAGGGTTGTAGCCTCTCCCCGATGTTATTCAATCTGTATATTGAGCAAGCAGTAAAGGAAACAAAAGAAAAATTTGGAGTAGGTATTAAAATCCATGGAGAAGAAATAAAAACTTTGAGGTTCGCCGATGACATTGTAATTCTGTCAGAGACAGCAAAGGACTTGGAAGAGTAGTTGAATGGAATGGATGGTGTCTTGAAGGGAGGATATAAGATGAACATCAACAAAAGCAAAACGGGGATAATGGAATGTAGTCGAATTAAGTCGGGTGATGTTGAGGGTATTAGATTAGGAAATGAGACACTTAAAGTAGTAAAGGAGTTTTGTTATTTGGGTAGCAAAATAACTGATGATGGTCGAAGTAGAGAGGATATAAAATGTAGACTGGCAATGGCAAGGAAAGCGTTTCTGAAGAAGAGAAATTTGTTAACATCGAGTATAGATTTAAGTGTCAGGAAGTCATTTCTGAAAGTATTTGTATGGAGTGTAGCCATGTATGGAAGTGAAACATGGACGGTAAATAGTTTGGACAAGAAGAGAATAGAAGCTTTCGAAATGTGGTGCTACAGAAGAATGCTGAAGATTAGATGGGTAGATCACATAACTAATGAGGAAGTATTGAATAGGATTGGGGAGAAGAGAAGTTTGTGGCAAAACTTGACCAGAAGAAGGGATCGGTTGGTAGGACATGTTCTGAGGCATCAAGGGATCACCAATTTAGTATTGGAGGGCATCGTGGAGGGTAAAAATCGTAGGGGGAGACCAAGAGATGAATACACTAAGCAGATTCAGAAGGATGTAGGTTGCAGTAGGTACTGGGAGATGAAGAAGCTTGCACAGGATAGAGTAGCATGGAGAGCTGCATCAAACCAGTCTCAGGACTGAAGACCACAACAACAACAACCTTTGATAGTATATATCTTGCCAGTTACAGGGCTGTTATAGGTTGTGGTAGGAGAGTGCATAGGGCAAGTGACAGTCACTGGGGTAGGAGCCATACAGTAGGGAGATGAGTGCAGAAGGAGCATAGGGCCTTACAAGAACAATGCGGAGATTGTATGGTTGGTAGAAAGCTATTCTAGATGTGACGGGTACAATTTCAGATAAAATGGATCTCATTTCAGGGCATGATTTTAGGAAATCATGGCCCTGTTGAAGTAGCTGATTAACATGTTCCAAGCCAGGACAATACTGATTCACCAATAGTGTGCTCTGAATATGTTTTTTGGATGGGTTAGCAGTACCAGGATTGGATGTCATGGCCCGGGATATCTGTTTTTTAACTAGGCTGGTGGGGTAATTACATGCAGTGAAAGCTGAGTTGAGAATGGTGGTGTATTGCTGTAAAGAGTCTGCATCCGAACAAACACATTTGCTTCGGAATGCCAAGGCTACATGGGAGGGAACGTCTGACATGGAAAGGATAGCAGCTGTCAAAATATAAGTACTGTTGTCTGTTGGTAGGTTTAATGTGGACAGAAGTGTGTAGCTGCCCTACAGTGAGGTCCATCAACATCAAGGAAAGTGGTATGGGATTTGGAATAGGACCATGTTGAATTATTGATTGGGAGAAGGTATTCAGAGACTCCAGGAATTTTAGCATGTCAGCCTCACCATGAGTCCATATGGTAAAGATGTCATCAATGTATCTGAATCAAACCTGGGGGTGAAGACTTACGGATCGCAAGAAAGCCCCCTCCAAGTTACCCATGAAAAGGTTGGCATAGGAACGAGCCATCCTGGTTCCCATGGCCATATCCCTGACATGTTTGTATGTATGCCCCTCAAAGGTGTAGTGGTTGTTGGTAAGTACAGGGTGTTACAAAAAGGTACGGCCAAACTTTCAGGAAACATTCCTCACACACAGAGAAAGAAAATATGTTATGTGGACATGTGTCCGGAAACGCTTACTTTCCATGTTAGAGCTCATTTTATTACTTCTCTTCAAATCACATTAATCATGGAATGGAAACACACAGCAACAGAGCGTACCAGCATGACTTCAAACACTTTGTTACAGGAAATGTTCAAAATGTCCTCAGTTAGCGAGGATACATGCATCCACCCTCCGTCGCATGGAATCCCTGATGCGCTGATGCAGCCCTGGAGAATGGCGTATTGTATCACAGCCGTCCACAATACGAGCATGAAGAGTCTCTACATTTGGTACCGGCGTTGTGTAGACAAGAGCTTTCAAATGCCCTCATAAACGAAAGTCAAGAGGGTTGAGGTCAAGAGAGCGTGGAGGCCATGGAATTGGTCCGCCTCTACCAATCCATCGGTCACCGAATCTGTTGTTGAGAAACGTACGAACACTTCGACTGAAATGTGCAGGAGCTCCATCATGCATGAACCACATGTTGTGTCGTACTTGTAAAGGCACATATTCTAGCAGCACAGGTAGAGTATCCCGTATGAAATCATGATAACGTGCTCCATTGAGTGTAAGTGGAAGAACATGGGACCCAATCAAGACAACACCCAATCAAGACAACGTTCACAGAAAAGCTGTGTTGATGACGTGATTGCACAATTGCGTGCAGATTCTCGTCAGCCCACACATGTTGATTGTGAAAATTTACAATTTGATCACGTTGGAATGAGGAAGTACAGTACATCCTGATGAAACTGAAATGAGCTCTAACATGGAAATTAAGCATTTCCGGACACATGTCCACATAACATCTTTTCTTTATTTGTGTGTGAGGAATGTTTCCTGAAAGTTTGGCCATACCTTTTTGTAACACCCTGTATAAAGTTGATTAAGGCGAGTAGGAAAGATGTCATAATTTTTGAATATGGCTGGTGCTGACTGAGGAAATGTTCAGCAGCAGACAGACCATACACATGGGGGATGTTGGTGTGGAGGGAGGTGGCATCAATGGTGACAAGCAAGGTGTGGGGTGGGAGTGGGACAGACACAGATTTCAGACGATTTAGGAAATAGTTGGTATCTTTGATGTAGGTGGGGAGTCTTTGTACTATGGGTAGCAGGTATTGGTCAACAAAGGCAGATATATGTTCGGTGAGTGCTTCGAAGCCGGCAACTGTAGGATGGCCAAGATGATTGGGTTTGTGGTCCTTAGGAAGAAGGTAAAGGTGGAGGTGTGTTGTTGGGTGGGGTGAGAAGTTCTATGGATTGAGGTGTTAGTCCATGTGAGGGTCCTGAGGTTTTAAGGAAGGACTGCAGGTCACTTTGAATCACAGGGATGGGATCTTGATGGCAGGCACTGTATTGTAGAGGTGTCAGACAGCTGGCATAGACCTTCACTAACATACATCTTTTGGTAAAGTACTATAGTGATAGATCCTCTGTCTGCTGAGAAGATAATGGTGGAGTCATCAGCTTTTAGGGAACATATAGCCTGGAGTTCTGCAGAGGACAGGTTAGGGTCATGTTGTAGGACCCTGAGGAAGGGTTGTGAAGCAATGCTGGATGTGAGGAATTCTTGGGAGGCTTGTAAGGGATGATTTTGAGGTAGTGGTGGTGGATCAAGTTGCCTGTCCCACTCCCACCACACACCTTGCTTGTCACCATTGATGCCACCTCCCTCCACACCAACATCCACCATGTACATGGTCTGTCTGCTGCTGAACATTTCCTCAGTCAGCACCAACCAGATTCAAAAATTATGACATCTTTCCTACTCGCCTTAATCAACTTTATACTTACCAACAACCACTACACCTTTGAGGGGCATACATACAAACAGATCAGGGGTATGGCCATGGGAACAAGGATGGCTCCTTCCTATGCCAACCATTTCATGGGTCACTTGGAAGGGGATTCCTGTGATCCGTTAGTCTTTAGCCCCAACTCTGGTTCAGATATGAACATGACATCTTTAGCATATGGACTCATGGTCAGGCTAACCTACTGCAATTCCTGGAATCTCTGAATACCTTCTCCCAATCAAAAATCTGACATTGTCCTATTCCAAATCCCATACCACTTTCCTTGATGTTGATGGACCTCACCGAAGGGCAGCTACACACTTTTGTCCACATTCAACCTACCAACAAAAAACAGTACTTACATTTTGACCGCTGGCATCCTTTCCATGTCAAATATTCCCTCCAATACAGTGATGGCACCCAAGGCAAATGTATTTGTTTGGACGCAGATTCTTTACAGCAATACACCACCGTTTTCACCTCAGCATTCACTGCACATAATTACCCCACCAGCCTAGTTAAAAAGCAGATATCCCAGGCCATCACATCCAATCCTGGTACTCCTGATCCCTCCAAAAAACAACTTCAGAGAACACCATTGGTGACTCAGTGTTATCCTGGTTTGGAACATGTTAATCAGCTACTTTAACAGGACCATGATTTCCTAAAATCATACACTGAAATGACATCCATTTTATCTGAAATTTTGCCCACCCCATCTAGAATAGCTTTCTGTTGCCCTCCCAATCTCCACAATATTCTTTTCTTAGTTTGTGCTCCTTCTGGACCATCTCCCTACTGTATGGCTCCTACCCCTGTGACTGTCACTGCTGCAAGACTTGCCCTATGCATTCTCCTACCACCACCTATAACAGCCCTGTAACTGGTAAAACATATACTATCAAACGGAGAGCCACGTACAAAACGAAACGTTGTTATGTAAACACTTTTCGGCCTTCTACATCAACATGACCACCACCAAATTATCAATTAGGATGAATGAGCACAGGCAGAGGGTGTATACTGGCAACTTGCAATATCCTGTAGTAGAGCATGTTCTTCAACATGACATTCGTGACCTGTTTCTCCACACGCGCCATCTTGATTCTTCCGCCAGACACCAGATTCTCAGAACTCCACAGGTGGGAACTAGCACTACAACATGTCTTTAGTTCTCGCCACATATCTGGTGTTGATTTATGTTAATTTCTTCTATCCCAGTGCTTCTTCACTGTAACTACTCTTTGCTTCCTTCCGTTTTAGTTTTCTATGTCTTTCATTGTTTTTCCCATCTATTTTTCACTGCCCCCCTTGCACATCTGTTATGTACAATGCACTTGTCTTTTCACTCTTATTAACTCACATCTGATGTTTAAGCAGTAATGTCAGTCTGCATATTATCCTGTCTTCCACCTTTAAGCTCTCAGGTTTTCAAATCTCGTCAGATGCAACACTCGGTCTTTCCCTCTCATCCTGCATGGTAAGTCTCCCCTGACCCACAGTTCTGGGTGACTTTCCGAAAAAATACCCCTTTTCCTAGACCTCTGCAGTCCTTTTCCTTCATCCTTTCTTCCTTCCCCTTCAACCCTTCTGCCTGAAGAAGGAGCCACTGGCTCTGAAGGCTTGCTAATTACAACCATCTTTTATGTGTGTGTTCTGCTGGCATTTGGTGAGTAGATATTTTATCTATCCAATAAAATAATTGTGCCAATAATTGATTGTTTTTGTTGTTAAGTTAACTGTGGGCATACCAAGTAGATACAATGAATGGCTAAATGCTGAACATGGTCAAGATCTGATACCTCACATAAGCCAAAAAAAAATAAACAACGAAGTTGTAAGAAATACACGACAGCAAGGAAAGCACCAAGCAAAAGAAATTTGTATAAAAAGAAACAGCTGCAATATCCAAAAATATAAACACTGAGAGGATATTCACGAAAAGCTACACCTGGAGCGTGGCTCTGTGTGGGTCTAAAATGTGAACAAATGGCAAAGACAAATGAATGACAAAAAGCCTTAGAAATGTTGTTTACAGGAGCCTGTTTGGGCAAAGTGGATCGATCAAGTTGGGAATGAAGAAGATGGCAAGAAAAAATATCTATTAAATAACACAATGAATCACAGAGATTGAATGGTTGGGCTCTGTTATAACATGAGCTGATGCTGAAAAGTGTATTTGAATGGGTGGTGGAAGGAAAGATATGTATTGGCAGGGCCTATATAAGACAGATTGTTCATGCTGGTAGGATACAGCAGCTATACTGAAATGATGAGATTAGCTGGAGAGCAAGAAATAAAAGTGAAGAAAGGAAATATAGTTTGAATCATTAAAAACACAAAAACAGAACAAATAATAAATAAAAATGTGTCAACCCCCTACCATAATATGATATCATTTGTTACTTCAGTTTATTAGTTCTACTGCAGTCTACCCCTCCCTCTACTTTCTTCCTTCTTTTCATCTTTCTCCTCCCCTGAACATAATCCCTTGTCAGGTACAAGCTCACAGTTTATCTCAGACACCCCTCTATGAGTAAACAGACTCAGCACATATGCATTTAGATCATACAAAAATGTGATATACATGGTGTTTACAATGCAACCAAACTTAGCAAAAATAGGATATGATAACTAAATAAGCTAGAGTGACAGCAAAAACAGTGACTTGCAAGTAGGCCTAAGTGGAGGAATCCACAATATAACATGCAAAACAATAGTTATACTCCAGTTAAAATAACTCTGACACTGAGATTTCAGTGAGTCGAGTGAGAGGACCAGCTAGCAAAGGTTGAGAGCAGCATGTGTACTCGACCCTATCCTCCATCTGCTTCTGTCCCCTTCCCTGGTCCCATTCCAGTCTCACATACACCTTTTATATCCCCCCCCCCCCCCAACTCACTTGCATAGTCCTGTACCTTCTTTCTCTGCATCTCACTGCCACTACACCTACCCCCCTGCTCCCTCTCAAGCACAACTCTCCCAATACTGCATCTAGCAGCCCACCAAACTGTCCCTGCCACATCCCTGCACACGGTTCGCACTAAGTACTACAGTATTGTCCCCTACCCCTAGCCTGCTATGCCACCCCCTTCCTTCCCTGCTGCTTCTGTGTCCCCAGTACCCACTTCAGCTGAGACTACTACTCACATCAGGGGGCCACTGCATCCAGAGATGTCAGAGTGACTGCGCGCGCAGGTACTTGTCACTCCATCCCAGATGAAACAACAGATGCACATTAGCTACAAAGATCTAGAGCCACAGGCAAGGCAAGGATGCAGCATCCAGTGCATTTCTTTTCTTCCTTCCTTCTTCTTCCCTCCTATCTTATTTTTCTTGCCTCTTTTCTTATGTTTTTTTTTTTTTTTTTTTTTTTTTTTTTTTTAAATAGAGCTCAACATTCATTAATCAATTCTTATAATTCTGTCAATATTTTTACACTTCCAGCATAATATCTAATTAAATATGGTAATTTCATCTTTCAAATTGCATGAAGCAAACAAGATGGTATTCCGGGCTTTCTGAACAACACTAGTCACAATTAACTCTGTCACTTTTGACAACATGTAAGTTACAGGTGGTGTTTCTCAACATGTGTCACTTTCCAGTGTTAAAAGTGCAGATGTTATACTACTTAATATTACTCTCTTTCAAATTCTGAAGGTGGCAGGGGTAAAATACAGGGATCAAAAGGCATTTACAATTTGTACAGAAACCAGATGGCAGTTATAAGAGTTGAGGGGTACGAAAGGGAAGCAGTGGTTGGGAAGGGAGTGATACAGGGTTGTAGCCTCTCCCCGATGTTATTCAATCTGTATATTGAGTAAGCAGTAAAGGAAACAAAAGAAAAATTTGGAGTAGGTATTAAAATCCATGGAGAAAAAATAAAAACTTTAAGGTTCACCGATGACATTGTAATTCTGTCAGAGACAGCAAAGGACTTGGAAGAGCAGTTGAACGGAATGGACAGTGTCTTGAAAGGAGGATATAAGATGAACATCAACAAAAGCAAAACGAGAGTAATGGAATGTAGTCTAATTAAGTCGGGTGATGCTGAGGGAATTAGATTAGGAAATGAGGGGCTTAAAGTAGTAAAGGAGTTTTGCTATTTGGGGAGCAAAATAACTGATGATGGTCGAAGTAGAGAAGATATAAAATGTAGACTGGCAATGGCAAGGAAAGCATTTCTGAAGAAGAAAAATTTATTAAAATCGAGTATTGATTTAAGTGTCAGGAAGTCGTTTCTGAAAGTATTTGTATGGAGTGTAGCCATGTATGGAAGTGAAACATGGACGATAAACAGTTTGGACAAGAAGAGAATAGAAGCTTTCGAAATGTGGTTCTACAGAAGAACGCTGAAGATTAGATGGGTAGATCACATAACTAATGAGGAGGTATTGAATAGAATTGGGGAGAAGAGGAGTTTGTGGCACAACTTGACTAGAAGAAGGGATCGGTTGGTAGGACATGTTCTGAGGCATCAAGGGATCAACAATTTAGTACTGGAGGGGAGCGTGGAGGGCAAAAATCATAGAGGGAGGCCAAGAGATGAATACACTAAGCAGATTCAGAAGGATGTAGGGTGCAGTAGGTACTGGGAGATGAAGAAGCTTGTACAGGATAGAGTAGCATGGAGAGCTGCATCAAACCAGTCTCAGGACTGAAGACCACAACAACAACAACAATATTACTTCATTAGCTGCTGATGAGAGTGTGTACTGTGCAACAATCTTATGTTACAAATCAACAGTACAAGGATCGTTTTCACAATGTGCCTAGCTTCACTCTTATCTAATGGAGATGTAGTCTTCTACTTAAAAGACACAACACACAAATGCTGTGACAATGTGCATATATGTCAGGTGATTTTTAAGTTTTGACACAAGTTAAAGCATACCGTTTCCCCTTGATAATGGCCATACAAGCAAAACTGTAATAGTGAGAAGTTCAAATAAAGAATTTTATGGTCAGAGGTGGCCACGATGCCTTTTACAAAATTTCACATGACTACGAACAACATTTACGAGAACTTAAACAATAAATTATACACTATGTAATAACATACCTTCTCAAACATATCATAAAATTTCTTGATCTGGTTTATCACATATTTCTTGTCAAATGTGTGATAAGAATGGTCCCAATCACCCATTACTCCCCATGATTTAAAAGTTGTCTTCTGATTTGCAATAGCAGCTTCAGCAAATTTCCGTGCTGAAATGAGATAATATATACTCAAATGCTGCTCTTATTGTCAGCATAAATAATTTCAGTGAATAAAGAACTTTTACTGATTTCCACAAACTATCTAGAGAAGAAAAAAAAATTTGCAAATAAAAAAAAAAAACATGCACTATTTTCTTCTGAAAACTGAAATTCTTTCTCATATTTTCACAGCAAAATTGTACAAATTTCTCACTGCATTTCTGCAGAAGTTTTGTCACTTACAAAGAGGATGCACAGGAACTTCCCTGTTTTCAGCTTCTGGCACTGCACACAATAATGTCTGCTGGTGTTCAAAAAGTTTATCATGGAAATATACAACTTATTGTCAACAAATGAACTAATAGAACAACATCACAAAGTGACAAGCAAAAGGAAATAATGCAAGATTAGTGCTTAATGCCCTACTGACAACAAGGTCACTAGAGATGGGGTACATGTTTGGACTGGGAAAGGGAAACAGCTGTATCTTTTGAAAGCGGTCATCCCAGCATTCACCTAGATCGATTTTAGGAAATCATGGTACTGCATCTGCTTGGGACTATAAAATGGTTCAAATGGCTCTGAGCATAATGGGACGTAACAGCTATGGTCAACAGTCCCCTAGAACTTAGAACTACTTAAACCTAACTAACCTAAGGACATCACACAACACCCAGTCATCACAAGGCAGAGAAAATCCCTGACCCCGCCGGGAGCTTGGGACTATACTACTCTGCATACCAGGCCAGTATTGTGGGCTGCTGGCTCTCCAGAAAAATGCAAGTAAACAGCCCACATCAATACAAGTCACTGAACTGTTTACATGCCTAGTCTCAAACAGCTTGGATTGCTTACCTTGTAGCTTCGCATAGCCTCTGAGGTGTCCAGTGGTGCCAACCTCACCAGTAGGCAGCATGCCTACCATGGCAGAGAGCAGGCACCACTTCCTTACACCAAGTGATATGCCTATTCAGCACCGGGTAGGTAGCCGCCCCCTCCTCCCCCACCCCCCCTCCACAGGTGACTTTTAGGCCAATGCAGAACCATGCTGCGGTCAGTTACCACTCCAGGCTTCACACTGGCTGCACCAGCAGCCACAAATCGGAGGCATTAACCTTATTGCGAGCACCTATTGTCGTCAACCTATGACTCCAACACATGCAGAAATCCAATGTCTCTGAAGCCTGTTGTTCTCGAGGACATACTCTGAATGTCAGGTTGGATCCTGCCATCAATCATACCCGAACCCCCCCTCCCCCCCCTGCTCTGCCTCCTACCACCACTCATGGACCTCATTGTGTAGGCATATCACAGGCAACATCTAGGAGAGACATTACTGCTTTAGTTTAGTTGTGTCAACATTCATCCATGGACATTGTATCTGAATTCTCTTTCTTGTATCGATAATAAACAGTTGTTTCCACACTTGTGCATTTCACTGGTAGTCCACAGCACCCCTTAGCCTCAGACAAAACAGATGGAAAACATAAACCTGGATGGTCTGGTTGAGATTTGAACTGCAGTCCTCCCAAATACTAGTGCACCGTCTACATCTAAATCTGAGCTTACATTCCACAAAACACTCATGGTGTTTGGCAGAAGGTAATTTGGATACCAGTGTCACTTCCCCTTTTCCTGTCCCAGTCATGAACATTTTGCGGGAAGAACAATTGTTGGTAAGCCTCCATGTGAGCTCAAAGTTCGCTGATTTGATCTTCATGGTCTTCTCATGAGACACATGTAACAGGAAGAAATATATTGGTTGACTGTTCCAGGAACATACGCTCTTTTAACAATTAACCGTACCATGATGCAGAATGCCTCACTTGCAGTGTCTGCGACTCCAGTTGGCTGAGCATCACTGTGACACTCTTGCGCTTACTAAATGAACATGTAATGAAATAATCTGTTCTTCCTTGGATCTTCTGTATTTCCTCTATCAGTTCTATCTGGTATAGATCCCAGACTGATGAGCAGTACTTGAGTATTGGTCGAATGAGTGTTTTGCAATCTACCTCCTTTGCTCATAGTCTACATTTCCAAAGATTCTTGCAATGAAACACACTCTGGCATCTGCCTAACCCGCAATCAATTTTATGTGGTTGTTTCATTTCAAATCGCTCCACACACACACACACACACACACACACACACACACACACACACACAGAGACAGAGAGAGAGAGAGAGAGAGAGAGAGAGAGAGAGAGAGATGCTTTATGGAAATAATTGTTCTGCAAACATGTAATCATACTACAATACTGAGTCTTTCTGTTTATATACGTTCAATATTTTACATTTGTTTTTGTTGAAGGTCAACTGCAACTTGCTGCAACAAGCGTCAATACTCTGAAAGTCCTCCTGCATTTTGCTACACTCCTCCAGCTTTGCAACTTCTCTGTACGCCATACCATTGGCTAAAAACCTCATGGATCTTCTGACTTTATCCACAACATCATTTATCTATACGTATCATTAAAAGTAATGGTCCTATAAAGATCCTTGGGGTGAGATGGAAGTTACTTTTACAACTGAAGATTTTTCCCCATTGAGAAGGCCACACAACGTTCTGTTTGCTAGAAATTCTTCAATCCCCTCACATAATTGGACTGACGTTCCATATGCTTGTATTTTGTTCATTAGTCAGCCTTCCAGAAGTCAAGAAACATGGCATCAATTTGTCCGCCTGTATCTACTGGTCTCGTGGATGACCAGAGAAAGCTGGGTTTCACAAGATCGTCTTACTGCGCCACCTCTCTCAGTCAGTAACAGGCTACACAATGTGAATTTTCATATAGTTAACAGTACATGGTTACCATGTGAAAAACATTTCTATTATCAAAAAATTATTCTTAAAAAATTCAACTGATATTCAAAGTATGTGAATGCTACTGTCGTGTCAGTTTGCTACTCGTGTATTTCACCTGTTTTTTTTTTTTTTTTTTTTTTTTTTTTAAACCCTTATCCTAAAGGGCAAGTCAAAGTTAGAAGGAGGCACAATAGTAGATACCGTAACATGTGCTGACAATGGGTTCAATAAAGCTCCCACTAGAGCTCCTATGTACCATTAAGGTTAGAATTCGCTCTTCCTTGGTATTCAGATGTTATAAACTTGTGATCAATGACACAAATGTGGTAGGGAAGCTAGACAATCTGAAAATGGAAATGCAAAGGATCAATCTAGAAGTAGTACGGGTCGGTGAAGTTAAATGGAAAGACGACAAGGATTTCTGGTCAGACGAATATAGGGCAATATAAACAGCAGCAGGAAATGGTATAACAGGAGTAGGATTCATTGTGAATACGAAGGTAGGGCAGAGGGTGTGTTACTGTGAACAGTTCAGTGGTAGGGTTGTTCTTATCAGAATTGACAGCAAACCAACACAGATAATGATAGTTCAAGCTGCAAGCTGAAGATGAAGAGATAGAAGAGAAAGCATATGAGGATATTCAAAGGGTAACACAGTAAATAAAGGGATATGAAAATCTAATAGTCATGGGGGACTTGAATGCAGTTGCAGGGGAAAGAGTAGAGGAAAAGGTTATACAAGAATATGGGCTTGGAATGACAGAGGAGAAAGGCTAATTGAGTTCTGTAATAAACTTCAGCTAGTAATAGCGAATACTCTGTTCAAGAATTGAAAGAGGAAGAGGTACACTTGGAATAGGGGTGTTACAGGAAGATCTAAAATTACATCATGGTCAGCCACATATTCTGAAATCAGATACTGGATTGTTTGGCATACCCAGGAGTAGATACAGACTCAGATCGAAAGAATAACATAGGTGCAAAGAGGCTAACTGTGAAGAACCCTTGGGTAACAGAAGAAGTACTTCAGTTGATCGATGCAAGAAGGAAGTACAAAAATGTGTAGGGAAATTCAGGAATACAGAAATACAAGTTGCTGAGGAATGAAATAAGTAGGAAGTGCAGGGAAACTAAGATGAAATGGCTGCATGAAAAGTGAAACAAAATCAAAAAAGAAATGGTTGTCGGAAGGACTAACTCAGCTTATAGGAAAGTCAAAATAGCCTTTGGTGAAATTAACAGCAAGGGTGGTAACATTAAGAGAGCAATGGGAATTCCACTCTTAAACGCAGAAGAGAGAGCGGAGAGCTGGAAAGAGTATGCTGATGGCCTCTATGAGGGAGAAGATTTGTCTGATGTGGCAGAAGAAGAAACAGGAGTTGATTTACAAGAGATAGGAGATCCAGTGTTAGAATCAGAATTTAAGAGAGCTTTGGAGGACTTGAGATAAAATAAGGCAGAAGGGATAGATAACCATCCATCAGAATTTCTAACATTATTGGGGGAAGTGGCAACAAAACAAATATTCATGATAGTGTGTAAAATGTATGGGTCTGGCGACATAACACCTGACTTTCAGAAAAATATCATCCAAACAATTCCTAAGACTGCAAGAGCTGATAAGTGCAAGAATTACCGCACAATCAGCTTAACATCGCATGCATCCAAGCTGCTGACAAGAATAACATACAGGAGAATGGAAAAGAAAATTGAAGATGTGTTGGATGACTATCAGTTTGGCTTTAGGAAAGGTAAAGGTACCAGAGAGGCAATTCAGGTGTTGCAGTTGATAACAGAAGCATGACTACAGAAAAATCAAGACACGTTCATAGGATTTGTTGTGCTGGAAAAAGCATTTTACAATATAATATGGTGCAAGATGTTCAAAATTTTGAGAAAAATACAGGTAAGGTACAGGGAGAGATGGGTAATATCAAGAGCTATGAGGGAATAATAAGACTGAATGACCAAGATTGAAGTGTTCAGATTAAAAAGGGTGTAAGACAGGAATGTAGTCTTTCACCCCTACTGTTTGATCTGTGCATTGAAGAAGCAATGATGGAAATAAAAGAAAGGTTCAGCAGTAGAAATAAAATTCACGGTGAAAGGACATCAATGATACAATTTACTGATTACATTGGTATCCTGAATGAAAATGAAGAAGAATTACAGGATCTGCTGAACAGCGGATGAACAGCGTAACAAGTACAGAATATGGATTGAGAGTAACTGAGGAAAGATGAAAGTAATGAGAAGTAGCAGAAATGAGAAGAGCAAGAAGCTTAACATCAGGGTTGATGATCAGAAAGTAGATGAAGTTAAGGAATTCTACTACATAGGCAGCGAAATAACGAATGACAGACAGAGCAAGGGGGACATCAAAAGCAGACTAGCACTGGCAAAAAGGACATTCCTGGTCAAGAGAAGTGTACTAGCATCAAACATAGGCCTTAATCTGAGGAACAAATTTCTGAGAAGGTACATCTGGAGCACAGCAGTGTATGGTAGTGAAACATGGACTGCGGAAAAACTAGAATAGAAGATAATTGAAGCTTGTGAGATGTGGTGCTACAGACAAACGTTGAAAATTAAGTGGACTAATAAGGTACGGAATGAGGAGGTTCTGCGCTGAATTGGAGAAGAAAGGAATATGTGGAAAACACCGACAAGGAGAAAGGACAGGATGATAGGACATCTGTTAAGACATCAGGGAATGACTTCCACGGTAATAGAGGGAGCTGTAGAGGGCAAAAACTGTAGAAGACAGAGACTAAAATGCATTCAGAAAATAATTGAGGACACAAGTTGCAACAAGTGCTGCTCTGAGATGAAGAGGATGGCACAGGAAAGGAATTCATGGTGTGCTGCATCAAACCAGTCAGATGACTGAAGACTAAAAAAAAGATCAACGGCTATCCTAAATGAAAGTCTTTAGCCTGAAGATATAGAACATATTGATGAATTGGGAAGGTCTGACCACTCACAATTATCTTGTGTTCTCTCACAAGAACAATTTCTTGGTTTAACTCAAGTGGTCAATGCTATGCAGGACATGAAAAGCTGTGACGGGATTGATCTTATGGTGGCATAGTAATACACAAGTACTGACAGCCCTGTCATTGGTATAATTAATTTCTGTGATTGTGTGTTAGGCGTGTCACCAATATAATTACTACAGAGCAATGGAAATGAAACCTTAAGGGAGACCATTATCTGTGTAATGAAACATTTCATTGCTGAACAGCAAGATGTAAGTGTCCAAGGTGCACATTATTTCTGCGGACGATCATGTTGCTATCATCGTGTGTGCTGATGAACTGACTGCTTAGGAGCTGAGGCAGCACTTTCATAACCACCATCCCTCCGACGTGCTGCTCTTTTCACAGTCCACAATCAGGGCTGGCTGTGTGTCCAGTATCTCTTCCGCCTCCTCCCATAACAAAATCACACTGTCCATGTTTTGTGACAAGGAATATGTGCGGCGTCATCTCCGCTGCTCCTCCACCTGTCCCCAAAGTCAGTTCACTGTGGAATATCTGCTTCTTCTGATTGTAGGTTCTCAGTCCTTACCAAGGATGTAGCCACTATCGTGACTGTTCAGCGGTTTCCTTACTCAAATCTTAACAGATTCTTTAGTGACAAGTTAAGAAATCTGTGTCAGTACCTTAGGATGGTCGTCATCCTTTCTGTGTAATACCAATAGGCAATGTTCCATGATTACTGGCTTGATAAGCTACTGCACTCTGGTGTACTATTGGTGTTGTCAGCAACAACCTTTAGCAGTATGCACCATCTAATATATATATGTCATGCCACAATGGGAGCATATCTGATTTCTGTGGTCCAAGTTAATCTAAATACAAAACCAAGCAGTGCTGTGTTTCAGTTGGTGGGTGTAGAACTATCTTCACTTAGCATTTCCAGAGAATTCATCCTAGAATGGTTACACAGAGTGGCAAATTCGGATAGCCTTACATCCTATACCAAAGGTACAACCAGTGAAAACAGAACAAGAACCTCAGGACGAAATGACCATTGTGTTTATTCCATTCTGTGGCATATTATCTGGAAAGACAGAATGAATTCTCTGGACACACTAAGTAGTTAGTTTCATGTTCCATGAATCATTTCCATAATAAACCATAATTATGTGGAATGAGTCATTTTACATTTACAACACAAATTATTTTGTAAATATGCTACATGCTGGTCAAGTTTTTGTTTTATTTATAATTATTAAATACAATAATATAAACTCTTCTATGGAACTGAAGGAGTTGTCAAGGAGAAACGTTTTCAGGTTGTCTTCAAATTTTATTTTGGTGTCTGTCAGACATTTTATATCACTGGGTAAATGATCAAATATTTTAGGTGCAGTACTGTGCACCTGCCTTATGCAAACAAAGATCATCCTTCACAGAACCTTAACTGACCCTAACATTAGATGGTTGTCAAAAAGACACATTTAACATCATACTTTGGCAATATACAACCAATCATTGTGCAAATGTTCCCTGATTATGGCAAAAGGGCTATAGACTTTGGAGCCACCTCAGTATTATCACTGACCTGGGCACAGTAGGTTGATAGAGCAATACACATCTGATCTATCTTTCACTATAACCAAAGTACGGAAAATCCAGGATGGAATAATGACAATATTATGAAAGGCAGTCTGGCCTCAGCAGCCACAGACTGTGATCATGTGCGCGTGTGAGTTGCATGTGAATGTGTGTGTGTGTGTGTGTGTGTGTGTGTGTGTGTGTGTGTGTGTTTTCCTGGTTCTGCAAACCAAGGTTTTACACTCCCTTAGCACTTACTTGCTGCAGCTTCGCTTTGAAAATGACTGGGTGTGTACCTGTAGGAGAATCTCAGGTCTCACATTGTTTTTCTGTAAGGGGAGGAAATTTATCACTGCTTGCACAGGTTGAACAAACTTCACAGCATTAGAGTAAGATTGCAATGTGCATTGTCGTTTTCATTGATGTTTCATGATACAAATGTTGTTTCAACATTTGCCAAAGTTGTGCATCATATTAATTCTCCTACTGCCAATCACATTAAGCAAAGATCTGGCCTAGCTCTTGCTCATGGAAGGATCCATTACACTCATGGCATCTGGATTTCATTTCCAAGGGATTGTTTTGGCTTCATTTAATGATTGTTTCAAACATTTTGGCGTTTTCTTGGGATTGGCTGGACAGTGCTTTATGGTCGCAATCTGACTGGGAATTTCATTCTTTAACTGTTCGGCATTTGGCAAAGTTTATACGTTTCCATGGCTCAGAGTCTAATATTGTATCTTGACATTCTATGATAAATCTCATGGTGAAAAGTTTTGATGACACAGCTTTATCCGCACTAGGGAAATGTTTGAATTTTACACCAGTGGCCAAGCACTTGGCAGTGGTTGACTTCATTAGTTCTGTTGAAAAGGCTGTTTTTAAACTACCTCTTGATGTTGCAGAGGAGTCTAGGAGGGAGGCATGTTGTGTATTGACAGGGGCACGTCCACTCAGAGTAATATGACAGCAAAGGAGTGGACTGCTTTAAATTCACTTAAAGTTGATCCAGATATTGTTATTTTACCTACAGCCAAGGGCAATGCTATTATTGTTTTGGACAAGCAAGATTGCGTTCAAAAGACACAGTGTTTGCTATCTGATTCAGAATATTGCAGGATGGTGCTGATCCCACGAAAAGTGTTGAGAGAAAGACTAACAGTGACCTGCAGAAAAGTTCCTTATTGCATAAGACTATCAAGAGTCTTAATGCTTATTGTACTGTTTCTATGTTATATGCCTTCCAAAGATCCACAAGGAATGGGTTCCCCTTAGGTTGATTGTAACATTGGTGCTCTCATGTATCATGAAGCAAAACACCTTCTAATCTATATATGATTGAACTGAAGGAGAAGGGTGGATAAAGAGAAGGGAAGGAATTAATTATGTCAGCTGCATTGGGACATTGTGCAGAATCAATGGTGATGAGTGAAAATGTGTGCTGGACCGGGATTCAAACCTGGGATCACTTGTTTACTAGGCAGTTGCATTAACCAATGTGCTACCCGGGACACTCTGTTTATTGCAAATGCACAGAATATCTCAGCATGTCTCATGGCCAACTCACATTCCCATCGAGTGCCATCTATTTGCAGTCCTTGTCGATTACCTCCATGCTTGCCACTCTGAGAATCCTGCAGGCGGTTGGATGAACTTGTGCATCCACACTGAAGAAGTTGGATCCACTGCCCATCTAGGCATATCAATTATATGAATGCGTGGTATGTGTTCTTTCGAACATGTCCAAAAGAGCAGACACCACACATTCATATAATCATGTATCTTGCAATCTTTTGAATCCACTAATAGGTTGGTGTGAGCATAACATTAAGAATGCAGGAGAGTTCTTATGCTGATTATAAGAAATGTGTTTGAATAACTCTGATACTCTAGCCACTTTTGATCTGGTCTCTCTCTCTTCACCCTCATTCCTCTGACTGATTCATTAAAGTGGAATTAGGTTACGTTTGGTGTTGAATTAACAACCCTATTTAGACATATTGACTTCCATTCTTATTCAATGGCAACTACTATGAGCAGACAGATGGAGTTGCACTGGGAAGCTCGTTGTCACATATAGCTGCAATTTGTTTATGGAACACTTCAAGGAACATGACTTGGAGTCAGTGGCTTTGAATCCTGCATGTTTCTTTCAGATATGTACATGACACTTTTGTTGTTTGGCCTCATGGCAGTTAGAATTTGAACATCTTTTTAGAACACCTGAATCAAGCGACCCCGATATTTGTTCCATGATGGAAGTGGAAAAGGATGGCTGCCCTCCATTTTTTGATATTTTGGTCAGTAGAAAGACTGATAGTACATTGGAGCATGCCACTTATGGGAAGCCTACTCACACCGACTTGTATCTATAGGCTGATAGTTGTCACCATTCGGTTCAGTGTGAAGGGGTACTTCGCACCTTGGTTCACAGGACCCACATCACCTCGGACCCTGAGAATTTGTCAACTGAGTTAGCCCATCTTGAGGCCACCTTCCGCCAGAATGGTTCAAGCGAAAGGCAGATCACATATGTGTTGCAATATCAACCAACCATGCACCAGGTGTGTGATGATAATACCGAGGTGGCACCAAGGTCTACGGCTTTTCTGCCTTACTCAGGGAACATTTCCAACAGGATTGGTCATATTTTGCAGAAATATTAAGTTAAATAAGTTTTTTGACTGCCATCTAAGATTAGGGTTCTTTTAGCTTCCTCAAAAGATGATCTTGGGTTGTGAAATGTGGATTTTTACGGTATTCCATGTAGTTGTGGCATGTGATATATTGGTCAAACTATCAGGACTGTGGAGGACTGATGTACTGAGTATAAGTGACACACACGACTATAACAGCTGAGCATACACTGAAGTGCCAAAGAAACTGGTATAGGCATGCATATTCAAATACACAGATATGTAAACAGGCGGAATACAGCGCTGCAGTCAGCAATGCCTGTTTAAGACAACAAGCATCTAACGCAGTTGTTAGATCAGTTACTGCTGCCACAATGGCAGGTTAAAAAGATTTAAGTGAGTTTGAACATGGTGTTATAGTTGGTGCATGAGCGATGGGACACAGCATCTCTGAGATAGCGATGAAGTGGGGATTTTCCCATACGACCATTTCATGAGTGTACCACAAATATCAGGAATCCTGTAAAACGTCGAATCTCCAACATTGCAGCAGCCAGAAAAAGATCGTGCAAGAACGGGACCAATGATGACTGAACAGAATCATTCAACATGGCAGAAGTGCAACCCTTCCATAAATTGCTCCAAATTTCAATGCTGGGTCATCAACAAGTGTCAGCGTGCGAACCATTCAACGAAATGTCATCAATATGGGCTTTCAGAGCTGAAGGCTCACTCATGTACCCTTGATGACGGCACAACACAAAGCTTTACACCTCACCTGGGCCTGTCATCACTGACATTGGACAATCTTTACGCCTCGCCTTGGCCCGTTCTCACTGACATTGGACTGTTGATGACTGGAAACATATTGCCTGGTCAGATGAGTCTCGTTACAAATTGTATGGAGCAGATGGACATGTAAACCTCATGAATCCAAAGACTCTGCATGTCAGCAGGGAACTGTTCAAGCTGGTGGAGCCTCTGTAATGGTGTGGAGCGTGTGCAGTTGGAGTGATATTGGACCTCTGATACATCTAGATTCGACAAGCATCCTGTCTGATCACCTGCATCCATTCATGTCCACTGTGCATTCTGACGGACTTGGGCAATTCCAGCAGGACAATGTGACACCCCACACACTCAGAATTGCTACAGAGTGACTCCAGGAATTCTCTTCTGAGTTTAAACACTTCCACTGGCTGCCAAACTCCCCAGATATGAACATAATTGAGCATATCTGGGATGCTTTGCAACATGCCGTTCGAAAGAGATCTCCACTCTCTCTCACTTTTACAGATTTATGGACAGCCCTGTAGGAGTCATGGTGCCAATTCGCTCTAGCACTACTTCAGACATTAGTGAAGTCCTTGTCATGTTGTGTTGCGGCACTTCTGCATGTTCGTGGGGGACCTACACAATATTAGGCAGGTGTACCAGTTTCTTTGGCTCTTCAATGTATCTGCTATTCCAGAATATTATCTTGGCACCAGTTATCCTATGGGATATAACAACACAGAATTCTGGCACGCATTTCCAGCTACTGAGAGAGTATTATTACGGAAGCAATTAAAATTAAATTAGCAAGTAACCTTATAAACAGAGATGGAGGTATTTGTTTAAATTCTGTGTGGTATTCTGCTCTCTCTGTTGCAAAAAAAGCAGTGAGACAGAGTTAATGCTACATTAACTGTTGGTTATTAATTTTCACTACTGATAACTGCTGCTGTTGGCCAGCTTTGGCCACATCGCTGGTGTGTGTGTGCGTGTGTGTGTGTGTGGGGGGGGGGGTTCTTTTTCCAGAATAGCTCTGAAAATTGAGGTTTTAAATTCCCTTGCACGTGCTTTCTTGGTGCAGTTTTTCCTTGAAAATGGCAGGGTGTGCACCTGTCAAAATTTTGACGGTTGTCGATGGTGTCACCCGGCTGCAGTCCTTAAACTTATTTTTACTATTGTTTAATCAATCGCTTTGAGGAAATAAAACTAGTATTTTACACAACCTTTTTTAAAATCTGTATTTTTACTGGTCAAATGAATGCACTGCTGTAGTGAGTTGAAAGCCACTCACTGTCAGAATTGCTTTCTGGTGTACAAAACAAATTTAAACAACAGTTCCCAAACATTTCATGGTCTCACTCAGTCCAAATTGCACTCAAAATATTTATCTTTTTTTTTCAGCAGCTTTCCTACATCTCTTATATAATATATATAAACAAAGATGATGTGACTTACCAAATGAAAGTGCTGGCAGGTCGACAGACACACAAACGAACACAAACATACACACAAAATTCAAGCTTTCGCAACAAACTGTTGCCTCATCAGGAAAGAGGGAAGGAGAGGGAAAGACGAAAGGATGTGGGTTTTAAGGGAGAAGGTAAGGAGTCATTCCAATCCCGGGAGCGGAAAGACCTACCTTAGGGGGGAAAAAAGGACGGGTATACACTCGCATACACACACATATCCATCCACACATATACAGACACCATGGATATGTGTGTGTGTGCGAGTGTATACCCGTCCTTTTTTCCCCCTAAGGTAGGTCTTTCCGCTCCCGGGATTGGAATGACTCCTTACCTTCTCCCTTAAAACCCACATCCTTTCGTCTTTCCCTCTCCTTCCCTCTTTCCTGATGAGGCAACAGTTTGTTGCGAAAGCTTGAATTTTGTGTGTATGTTTGTGTTCGTTTGTGTGTCTGTCGACCTGCCAGCACTTTCATTTGGTAAGTCACATCATCTTTGTTTTTAGATATATTTTTCCTACGTGGAATGTTTCCCTCTATTATAACCATATATATATATATATATATATATATATATATATATATATATATATATATATATATATATAGAGAGAGAGAGAGAGAGAGAGAGAGAGAGAGAGAGAGAGAGAGGGAGGGAAACATTCCACGTAGGAAAAATATATCTAAAAACAAAGATGATGTGACTTACCAAATGAAAGTGCTGGCAGGTCGACAGACACACAAACAAACACAAACATACACACAAAATTCAAGCTTTCGCAACAAACTGTTGCCTCATCAGGAAAGAGGGAAGGAGAGGGAAAGACGAAAGGATGTGGGTTTTAAGGGAGAGGGTAAGGAGTCATTCCAATCCCGGGAGCAGAAAGACTTACCTTAGGGGGAAAAAAGGATGGGTATACACTCGCACACACACACATATCCATCCACACATATACAGACACAAGCAGACATATTTAAAGACAAAGAGTTTGGGCAGAGATGTCAGTCGAGGCAGAAGTGCAGAGGCAAAGATGTTGTTGAATGACGGGTGAGGTATGAGTGGCGGCAACTTGAAATTAGCGGAGATTGAGGCCTGGTGGATAACGGGAAGAGAGGATATATTGAAGAGCAAGTTCCCATCTCCGGAGTTCGGATAGGTTGGTGTTAGTGGGAAGTATCCAGATAACCCGGACGGTGTAACACTGTGCCAAGATGTGCTGGCCGTGCACCAAGGCATGTTTAGCCACAGGGTGATCCTCATTACCAACAAACACTGTCTGCCTGTGTCCATTCATGCGAATGGACAGTTTGTTGCTGGTCATTCCCACATAGAATGCGTCACAGTGTAGGCAGGTCAGTTGGTAGATCACGTGGGTGCTTTCACACGTGGCTCTGCCTTTGATCGTGTACACCTTCCGGGTTAGAGGACTGGAGTAGGTGGTGGTGGGAGGGTGCATGGGACAGGTTTTACACCGGGGGCGGTTACAAGGGTAGGAGCCAGAGGCTAGGGAAGGTGGTTTGGGGATTTCATAGGGATGAACTAAGAGGTTCGTAACCACCTTCCCTAGCCTCTGGTTCCTACCCTTGTAACCGCCCCCGGTGTAAAACCTGTCCCATGCACCCTCCCACCACCACCTACTCCAGTCCTCTAACCCGGAAGGTGTACACGATCAAAGGCAGAGCCACGTGTGAAAGCACCCACGTGATCTACCAACTGACCTGCCTACACTGTGACGCATTCTATGTGGGAATGACCAGCAACAAACTGTCCATTCGCATGAATGGACACAGGCAGACAGTGTTTGTTGGTAATGAGGATCACCCTGTGGCTAAACATGCCTTGGTGCACGGCCAGCACATCTTGGCACAGTGTTACACCATCCGGGTTATCTGGATACTTCCCACTAACACCAACCTATCCGAACTCCGGAGATGGGAACTTGCTCTTCAATATATCCTCTCTTCCCGTTATCCACCAGGCCTCAATCTCCGCTAATTTCAAGTTTCCGCCACTCATACCTCACCTGTCATTCAACAACATCTTGGCCTCTGCACTTCTGCCTCGACTGACATATCTGCCCAAACTCTTTGTCTTTAAATATGTCTGCTTGAGTCTGTATATGTGTGGATGGATATGTGTGTGTGTGTGCGAGTGTATACCCGTCCTTTTTTCCCCCTAAGGTAAGTCTTTCCGCTCCCGGGATTGGAATGACTCCTTACCCTCTCCCTTAAAACCCACATCCTTTCGTCTTTCCCTCTCCTTCCCTCTTTCCTGATGAGGCAACAGTTTGTTGCGAAAGCTTGAATTTTGTGTGTATGTTTGTATTCGTTTGTGTGTCTTTCGATCTGCCAGCACTTTCATTTGGTAAATCACATCATCTTTGTTTTTAGATATATTTTTCCTACGTGGAATGTTTCCCTCTATTATAACACTTTGATAACTTCGTTTGCAAAATTTAAGCAGTACCAAAAGCAAATTGGAGACTTATGTCTGCACTTTAATTCACTACCAAAGAGATGCGCACAAATATGTCTGTTCTGTGCATAAGAGTTAGTGCACTAAACCTAATGGCTGATTTTCCTGTTATTTTTAACATGCACGATAATCTGAGGCCTCAAAAGCAAATAATCTACCTCAAAAATATTTGGCACACAAAGTCCTTATGCATAGTATCTTTTTTCAAGAATTCAGTTATCCATGACAATATGGCTCGATTTTCCAAATTTCCTAATGGAATGTTTGAGGCCTCAACAGCTTTTTTCCAAAATTGTTCTTGTCTTGTGTTGTTCTTTTACCACTGTTCAAGCTTTCAACAACTAATGATTGATTGCACTGAGAAGCAGCAGCATTTTCTCACTAGTGAAGAGTGCTTCTCTGATTTTATGTGTTTCTCAACACTGTAAATTTTTCCCACCCCACTCCACAATTGCAAAACCTACACAATGCTATTTTCACGTCTGTAGCATATAAGCCCTAACTAGCATACCACTAAGGGCTTTCATGTGATACAAAGTATTGTGGACCATATCTAACAACACTACAGAACACAGATAGAACCAACAAGGTGTTAGAAGTAGAACTGAACTGGATTATATACGCACATTCCAGCTGGACTTATCAGAATAACTGAATCAATAGAAATCAAATGACATAGAATAACTGAATCAATAGAAATCAAATGACATCGACCCATACTGATTGCTTACTGATCACCACCAATGCCAGCTAACAGACAAATCTATGATTAGGGCCACTATGGCTACAAAATCACAAGCAACAAGGTGAATTAATGATAGATAAAATGTTGAGTGTAATCGAATTTAAAATCACCTCATTTTTTGACAACTAGAAATCTCAACTATATTTACATTTATCACAAATACAGTCTTTTCAGGTCCCAAACAATGATGTAATTACAGATATGTAGGCTAAAAACCAAATTAAACCATACATTGTGCAGAGCTCAAATTTGTGAAGTTGAACGAACAGGAGATATTTAACATAATACAAAAGCTAACGAATAGACACTTATCTGGCTGGTATGATGCCTCAGATGAGTTGGGTAAAAGAATATATGTGTGAATTCAAGTGCCTTAAAAATAAGCGTGTCTATGACACAGCATAACAGGTAATAAAAGAGATTCAAATTATATGTCCATGTCACTAATTCTCAACTTCAATAAAATACACTATGTGATCAAAGCATCTGAACACCTGTCAGAAAATGATTTACAAATTCGTGGCACCCTCCATTGGTACTGCTGGAATTCAATACGGTGTTGACCTACCCTTAGCCTTGATGGCAGCTTCCACTCTCAGAGGCATATGTTCAGTCAGGTGCTGGAAGGTTTCTTGGGGAATGGCAGCCCATTCTTCACGGAGTGCTGCACTGAGGAGAGGTACTGATGTCGGTCGGTGAGGCCTGGCACGAAGTCATCGTTCCAAAACATCCCAAAGGTGTTCCATAGAATTCAGGTCAGGACTCTGTTCAGGCCAGTCCATTACAGGGATGTTATTGTCGTGTAACCACTCCGCCACAGGCTGTGCATTATGAACAGGTGCTCGATCATGTTGAAAGATGCAATCGCCATCCCTGAATTGCTCTTCAACAGTGGGAAGCTAGAAGGTGCTTAAAATATCAGTGTAGGCCTGTGCTGCGATAGTGCCATGCAAAACAACAAGGGGTGGAAGCCCCTCCATGAAAAACACAACCACACCTTAACACCACCATCCCTGATTTTACTGTTGATACTACACACGCTGGTAGATGCCGCTCACCGGCCATTAGCCATACCAACACCCTGCCATTGGATCAGCACATTGTGTACCATAATTTGTCACTCCACACAATGTTTTTCCACTGTTCAATTGCTCCAATGTTTATGCTCCTCACACCAAGCGAGGCATTGTTTGGATTTACCGATGTGATGTGTGGCTTATGAGCAGCCGCTTGACCATGAAATCCAAGTTTTCTCATCTCCCGCCTAACTGACATAGTACTTGCAGGTGATCCTGACGCAGTTTGGAATGCCTGAGTGATGGTCTGGATAGGCATCTGCCTATTACACATTACGACCCTCTTCAAGTGTCGGCAGTCTCTGTCAGTCAACAGACGAGATTGGCCTGTATGCTTTTGTGCTGTGCATGTCCCTTCACGTTTCCATTTCACTATCACATTGGAAACTGTGGACCTAGGGATGTTTTAGGAGTGTGGAAATGTATGTCTGAACCTGAGCGTTCAGACAATCACCTGACCACTTTTGAAGTCCGTCCACTACTCAAGGCCTGGAATTCTTGCCTATCACGGAATAGATTAACGAAAGATCCAAGCACAGCTACTATTGTTATCAGACCAGTGTTGTAGACTGGGGCATGCACACTTCAGGAACATTTTTAGACCTTAGTAAAGCTTGTTTTAAAAAAAAAAAAAAAAAAGAAAGAAAGAAAGAAAGAGGGCATAACAGGAGGTATACAATGTCAAGTACACATCAATTCCACTTTTACACCAAACTTTCATGTAAAACTCTTAGAAAGGTTGTAACTTTCAAAGCCACCACCAAAACAGTGATAAAAGGAGTCCCTCCACATTAACAAGGTAATTAACAAATGGCTCACAATTATTTTGTGATTGAGCTTACTAGAGAAGTAACAGTCCCATAAAAAGGCAATTACTGCCTCACATTTATCCTGCCCCCTCTCATTCCCCATATTCCAAAAATCCAGCCTTTCTTATTGTTTCTTGATTCTGTAACCTAAACGTAACACGCAAATATGAAGAGCAGTTTCCAGATCAATCTGTAATTGCAATCTCCAGCAAAAATATAATACATGTTTAACTATTCCTACATTCTGCAATATTATTTGCTAATGCCTATGAGACATATACTTGCTACTTTCATGGAAACTCTGGTAACTGCAGCATTTCAAAAACGCGATAACATGCTTATATTTCCAAATAGTTTCATCACTAAAGATAATCTGAAGCCACAATGTAATGCATTAACAGCTATTCAAATCACCTTTATATCTTATTTCAACTGGTGTAAGCTTTGTTTCTTTTCCACATGAATTGGATACTGCTTTCAGTTCAATGGGCAAACCATGGCAGTCCCATCCCGGAATAAAATGCACTCTTTGACCTTGAAGTACCTTGTGACGCAATATTATGTCTTTCATAATCTGTAAATGCAAAACATAGAATTAATAGTATGAGATATTTTTAACAAATGAAAACTAAAACTATTACTATGTCTGGCAATTTTGCTATCTCTTACTGTTGATACAAGCTGCTTGGTTACAAACACTTCTTTGGATATGGAAACTGCAACAAAGTCAAAATTACTTCAGGAGGCAAGCTTGGGAGGCCTACTAGAACAGTTGGGTTTTGGGTTGAAGTCTGCATAAATTTTCATCTCTGAATTAGCGCTACTTCTAGAGTGTACGATACTTCGTTCTTGACACATCCCTTTCTTGTCTAGCAATGTCCGTTGATACCAATGTTCAGAAATCAAGAATCATCATCAAATGCTCGCAACAAGAACTTATGAAATAATTCACATTACTTTACTTACAAGGTGTATGCATAGGAAGCGTACGCCTGTGAATCCACTGTCATGTAATATCTAACTTGCTTCAGCACTCCACTATGGTTTGGTTTGGCAACAGTAAGGAACCACCAAGTTTGGAATTTACTCACTGTAACTGCACGCAGATGTCAGGAACAGTGGCCTGAACAGCAGTTCCCATCACCTCCCCTTTTTACAAATAATCTTCAAGTGCAACATTGGCTGCTGGCCAAGATCAAGAACCATGTAAAGACCAATGGATTTAGAAATACTACACAGCAGACTCCAAGAAGTCATCTGCAGGGAGCAGCAATACCAGAGCCTCAGGAGATGAGAAGAAGACCGACTAGTGAGTTCCAAAGTCAACCACCAACAGACATTATCATAAAAAGAAGAAGAAGAAGCTAGATGCAGGTATTCCCAGAACGACATGCAGGAAGCTGCAAGGACATGAAAGTAGGCAGACACAACATTTGTCACAACATTTGTATTTTTCTGGGCTTCGGACAGTCATTGGAGCAATTTCTGAGCAAGCCTGACACATGCTTTCACTAACAACTGTGACTTCAGTATTCATTTGCACTCAACTCCACAGGCTATTGCATTATCTTACAACTACCTGCATTTGAACTCCTTTAGTCAACCACCTACAGTATACCTGACATTCTTACTTTGAGTCTTGACTATTCTGCAGTCATTTGCACTGGCATTCGCCTGAACATTTTTACACTTCTGAATTCACAAACGTGTTAACAGCCAAACAAACTTTAAGAAAGTCTTTGTTTGTAAAAGCGGACACAGATGAATTTATCTCATTAATAAATGAGGTGACAAGGTATTCTTTATGTTCAAGTCTAAACTCTAATATGCACCATATTTAGCCACGGACATTACTGCACACTTTTAATATGTGATGGATGCATCACACATTACTGTATGGGTGTCATATATTGTTCCATGCAAACGCCAATAAATCCAAACAAACCACTGCATTCACAATCAAAACATGAAATGCAGCTCAAGTCAATCATGTGTTTGTCACAAAACAGCACCTGGTAACAATTTGTGCCATGCACATAAATTTTATGTTTATTCACATGGAAACAAATTTCACCTCATTAATTATTATGAATCATAATCTCTGCCAGCTCTTTTCAATTCTTGAGCCTGACTCTCAGAAAAGATGGCACCACAATTATAAGTGTGAGCACTACTTCTGAGCTGATTCGATTGCAACATGCATTTCAGAAATGTTGGCACCTATTTAGCACTCTTTGCTGCATCCATGGGGCTGCAGCAAAGAGCCACCTGCGGTGGACATCACTTTCTTTCAAGGAATCCCATATAACAGGTCTAGTGTTGTATGACACAGAAGCTCAGAGAGCTTCCACAGGCATTTACACAAATATGTTGCCTTTAAACTTTGAAGAAACACAGCTTATTCAGCTTTGCACAGTCAAAAATATCACACATCTTATTAATCAAATATATGAACAAAGAATAATAAACAGAGCAGAAAGTATTATGCATTTAGGTGTTCATATTTATGAAAGTTTTATGTAGCCTTTGGAAATACAAAAGTCAGTAAGGTAATGTGTTCTGCAGAATAAGTCAAATTGTGGACTGTCAGATGTCTGAATTGTGGTAGGGAAGCTAGAAAATCTAGAAAGGAAAATGCAGAGGTTGAATCTACATGTAATAAAACTCAGTGAAGTGAAATGGTAAGCAGACAGAGGTAAATTGTCAGGTAAATATAGGTTAATAGCAGTAGCATCAGAAAATTATACAATGGGAGTAGGATTCACTACAAACAGGAAGGCAAGGCAAAGAGGTAGTTACTGGAAACAATTCAGTGAAAGGATTTTTCAGAACAGAATCAGAATCAAACCAATGCCAACAGCTACATCTCAAGTATACATGCTGTCACTAACAGCAGAAGATGATGAGAAAGAGTGAGTACAAGAGGGAAACTGAAACACTATATTAGGGGAAGGAACAGCAGAAATGTGGAAGAATACAGGATTTGGAATAACGATGAGAGAGGAGTGTGACCCCTTGAGCTCTGTAATAAACATCAGTTAATAATAAAAAATAAAAAATGCAAAAATCACAAGAGGAGGGAGTAAATTCGGATACGGCTAAGAGCTAAAGGAAGATCCCAGATGGATTACGTCATGGGGAGACAGAGTTTCCAAAATTAGATATTACATTGTAAGATTTACCCAATAGCTGTCAGAATTTCAGATCATAATTTAATAATAATGAAGAGCACTTCTTCAAGAATTGTGAGGAAGACTCAACATACAATGAAGTGGTAAACTGAAGTATTGAGGAATGACTAAGTGTATTTTAAGTTCTCTCAGGTTGTAGGTACTAAAGAAATGAATATGAGAGCTGACAATTCAGTTGAGAAGAATAGACATCCCTAAAAGGGTGATAACAGAAGTTGGATGGACAAATTTATGTGTTACTGCCCAGAAACTGAGCAACACAAGAAATACTTCAATTAAAAAAAGTTCTGGAAAAGGAAGTGAAATAGCAGAGTAAGTTACTTAGTGTGAACTTATCATGCAATCGATATGAAGTGCAAGGAAGCTAAGGGAAAATGTTTGTCAGGAGGACAGATTCAGCCTGTAGGAAAGTCACAATAAACTTCAGAAAATTTAAAAGCAGAGACGTTGCTGATATTCTAAAATGAGAAACTGATGTCAGTTTGGAGAATCTAAGGGGTCTAGCATGAGAATCAGCATTTGACAGAGATATGGAGGACTTCTGGTCACAACACTTCTCCACAAGTTCTAAAATCAGTGGGGGTAGTGGCAACCAAACGATTTTTCTCAAGTTAACATGTAGAATTTACAAGGCTATAGACATATCATCAGACTTCAGAAAGAATATCATTCATATAATCTGGAAGATAACAAGGGCAGATAAACGTGAGAACAGTGGCACAATGAGCTTGGCAATTCCAGCATTCATGTCATTAACGAGGAAAATATAATGAACAAGAAAAAGAAAATTAAGGATATGTTAGATGATGATCAGTTTCACTTTTGAAAATTTAGGGGCACCAGAGTGGTGGTTCTAATGTTACATATGATAATCACAAAAATCAAGACTTTTCTGACAATCTATTTGCTGTGAAAGGAAAAAGCATTTGATACCACAAAATAGTAGTGTAAGATGTTAAAAACCATATGAAAAGTGGGTATACACTACAAAAAAGACAAGTAACATACAACATCTGAAAGAAACAAAAGTGGCAACAAAAATGGAATGCGAAGGCAGAAGAGCTTGAATTAAATGAGTGTATGACAGGGACATGGTCTTTCTCCTCTACTATTCAGTATCTATATTTAAGAAGCAATAAGGGAAATAAAGCAAAGATTTGGAAGTGGGATCAAAATCCAGCAAGAAATTGTTCAGGAAGAATTCCAAGCACAGTGGAATGAACAGTCTACTGTGCACAAAATGTGGATTAATAGTAAACAAAACAAAAAAGCATAGGGATGGCTTAAGAAGTAGCAGAAAAGAGATTAGCATTGTATATCACATCAAAACTGGCGCGCAGAGTTGACAAAAAGTGAAGAATTCTGCTACCTTGGAAGCAAAATTACATGTAACAGATGAAGTAAGGAGGACATAAGAAG
Source organism: Schistocerca nitens (assembly GCF_023898315.1). Lineage (NCBI taxonomy): Eukaryota > Metazoa > Arthropoda > Insecta > Orthoptera > Acrididae > Schistocerca > Schistocerca nitens. Next base: position 675,092,286 of record NC_064618.1, read on the forward strand.
CAGACTTGCACAGGCAAAGAAAGCACTCCTTGACAAAAGAAGTCAGCTAGCATTAAACATAGTTCTTAATTTGAGAAATAACTTTCTGAGACTGTACATTTGGCGTGCAGTGTTCTATAGAAAGGGATCACAGAATATGAGAAAGCTGGAAATGAAAAGAATCAAATCACTTACATGCAGGATTACAGAAGGATGATGAACATTAAGTGAGGTATAAGGTGATAGACTCTCCCCGATGTTATTCAATCTGTATATTGAGTAAGCAGTAAAGGAAACAAAAGAAAAATTCGGAGTAGGTATTAAAATCCATGGAGAAGAAATAAAAACTTTGAGGTTCGCCGATGACATTGTAATTCTGTCAGAGACAGCAAAGGACTTGGAAGAGCAGTTGAACGGAATGGACAGTGTCTTGAAAGGAGGATATAAGATGAACATCAACAAAAGCAAAATGGGGATAATGGAATGTAGTCGAATTAAGTCGGGTGATTCTGAGGGAATTAGATTAGGAAATGAGACACTTAAAGTAGTAAAGGAGTTATGCTACTTGGGGAGCAAAATAACTGATGTTGGTCGAAGTAGAGAAGATATAAAATGTAGACTGGCAATGGCAAGGAAAGCGTTTCTGAAGAAGAGAAATTTGTTAACATCGGGCATAGATTTAGGTGCCAGGATGTCGTTTCTGAAAGTATTTGTATGGAGTGTAGCCATGTATGGAAGTGAAACATGGGCAATAAATAGTTTGGACAAGAAGAGAATAGAAGCTTTCAAAATGTGGTGCTACAGAAGAATGCTGAAGATTAGATGGGTGGATCACATAACTAATGAGGAGGTATTGAATAGAATTGGGGAGAAGAGGAGTTTGTGTCACAACTTGACAAGAAGAAGGGACCGGTTGGTAGGACATGTTCTGAGGCATCAAGGGATCACAAATTTAGCATTGGAGGGCAGCATGGAGGGTAAAAATCATAGAGGAAGACCAAGAGATGAATATACTAACAAGGGAACCTCCCCATCGCACCGCCCTCAGATTTAGTTATAACTTGGCACAGTGGATAGGCCTTGAAAAACTGAACACAGATCAATCGAGAAAACAGGAAGAAGTTGTGTGGAACTATGAAAAAATAAGCAAAATATACAAACTGAGTCGTCCATGCGCTACATAGGCAACATCAAGGATAGGCAGACCACAGGAGCGCCGTGGTCCCGTGGTTAGCGCGAGCAGCTGCAAAACGAGGAGTCCTTGGTTCAAATCTTCTCTTGAGTGAAAATTTTAATTTTTTATTTTCAGACTAATCTGTCCGTACAATTTTAGTGTGGGAGTAGACGTGATTACCATTCCTCCACGTTGTACACCTCTTGTGCAACCGTTAGATGTGTTTGGTTTTCGGCAAGTGAAATACTTTGTGAAAAGATTCTATGATTTTGTGAAGCTGCACAGGTACACAGAGCAGTATTGTTTACGTGATCGTGTGTCAATTATCAAAGTTCAGGCATTCACACATAATCAACTTCGCTCTCCAAAATTCCAGGACATGTTCAGATTTGCTTGGACATATGCAGGATTTGACGGTCTACACACGGAAAAATTTAAAAACGTTAAAAACATATGTTTTGACAGAGCACAGGGAAAACTGTGCGACTGTGAAACTGTTGCATTCATTTGTTGCAGTTTATGTGACAAACTCTTACGTTTTTATCACTTTTTTGGGAGTGATTATCACATCCACAAGAAAACCTAAATCGGGCAAGGTAGAAGAATCTTTTTACCCATTCGCCAAGTGTACAAGTTAGGTGGGTCGACAACATATTCCTGTCATGTGACGCACATGCCGTCACCAGTGTCGTATAGAATATATCAGACGTGTTTTCCTGTGGAGGAATCGGTTGACCTATGGCCTTGGGCTCAAATGTTTTCGGTTCCCATTGGAGAGGCACGTCCTTTCATCTACTAATCGCACGGTTTTGCGGTGCGGTCGCAAAACACAGACACTAAACTTTTTACAGTGAACAGAGACGTCAATGAACGAACGGACGGATCACAACTTTGCGAAAATAAAGAAAGTAAACTTTTCGCTCGAGGGAGGATTTGAACCAAGCACCTCTCGTTCCGCAGCTGCTCACGCTAACCACGGGACCACAGCGCTCCTAAGAGCTCACTATACTTGATGTTGCCTATGTTGCACATGGACTACGCAGTTTGTATATTTTACTTATTTTTTCGTAGTTCCACACATCTTCTTCCTGTTTTCTCGACTGATCTGTGTTCAGTTTTTCAAGGCCTATCCACTGTGCCAAGTTATAACTAAATCTGAGGGGGGGGGTGCGATGGGGAGGTTCCCTTGTAAGCAAATTCAGAAGGATGTAGATTGCAGTAAATACTGGGAGATGATGAAGCTTGCACAGGATAGGGTAGCATGGAGAGCTGCATCAAACCAGTCTCAGGACTGAAGACCACAACAACAACAAAGGTGATAAATGTGGTTCACTGGAGAATTGCCACGAAAAGAAACATGTGGAAAACAAACTAGAATAAGGGAAAGGGTGAGAGCCAATAGGACATGTGTTAAGGCACCAGAGAATAGCTTCTATGGTACTAGAGCGAGCCATAGAGAACAAGAATTGTAGTGGTGGATAAAGAGTGGAATACATACTTTTTCTGTTTTTTTAAGTCATCAGTCGTCTGACTGGTTTGATGAGCCTCACCATGAATTCCTCTTCTGTGGCAACCTCTTCCTCTCAAAGCAGCACTTGTTGCAACCTGTGTCCTCAATTATTGTCTGAATGCATTTCAGTCTCTGTCTTCTACAGCTCCCTCTACTACCATGAAAATCACTCTCTGATGTCTTAACAGATGTCCTATCATCCTTTCCCTTCTCCATGTCAGTATTTTACACATATTCCTTTCCTCTCTGATTCTGCACAGAACCTCCTCATTCCCTATCTTATCAGTCCACCTAGTTTTCAACATTCGTCTGTAGCACATCTCAAACGCTTTGATTCTCTTCTGTTCCAGTTTTCACATAGTCCATGTTTCACTACCATACAGTGCTGTGCTCTAAACATATATTCTCACAAATTTCTTCCTCAAATTAAGGCCTATGTTTGATACTAATAGGCTTCTCTTAGCCAGAATGCCCTCTTTGGCAGTGCTAGTCTGCTTTTTGTGTCCTCCTTGCTCCATCCGTCATTAGTTACTGCCTATGTAGTACAATTCCTTAACTACATCTACTCATGGCCATCAATCCTGATGTTAAGTTTCCTGTTGTTCTCCTTTCTGCTACTTCTCATTACTTTCATCATTCTTCAATTTACTCTCAATCCATATCCGTACTCATTAGACTGTTCATTCTATTCAGCAGATCCTGTAATTCTTCTTCACTTTCACTCAGGGTAGCAATGTTGTCAGTGAATTGTATCACTGATATCCTTTCACCTTGAATTTTAATTCCACCCCTGAACCTTCCTTTATTTCCATAATTGCTTCTTCGAAGTACAGATTGACTACATACCTGTCTTACATCCTTTTTAAACTGGGTATTTCGTTTTTGGTCTTCCTATCTTATTATTCCTTCTTGTTTCTTGTACATATTGTATATTACCTGTCCCTCCCTAAAGCTTACCCATATTTTTCTCAGAATTTCGAACATCTTGCAACATTTTACATTGTTGAAAACTTCTTCCAGGTTGACAAATCCTATGAACATGTCTTCATTTTTCTTTAGTCTTGCTTCCATTATTGGCCACAACATCGGAATTGCCTCTCTAGTGCCTTTACCTTTCCTAAAGCCAAACTGATCGTCATCTAACACATCCTCAAATTTCTTTTCCATTCTTCTGTATGTTATTCTTGTCAGCAACTTGAATGCTTGAGCTGTTAAGCTGACTGTGTGATAATTCTCACACTTGTCAGCTCTTGGAGTCTTTGGAACTGTGTGGGTGACATTTTTCCGAAAGTCAGATGGTACATCGCCAGTCTCATACATGCTACACACCAACGTGTATAGTCATTTTGTTGCTGCTTCCCCCAACTTCCCTCAATGATTTTAGGAATTTTGATGGACTTATCCCTACTACCTTATTTGATCTTAAGACCTCCACAGCGCTCTTAAATTATGATTCTAATATTGGATCCCCTATCTCTTCCATATCGACTCTCGTTTCTCCTTCTATCACATCAGACATTTCTTCACGCTAATAGAGGCCTTCAATGTACATCCTCCACCTCTCTGCTCCCTCCTCTGCATTTAACAGTGGAATTCCTCTTGCACTCTTAATGTTACTGCCCTTGCTTTTAATGTCACCAAACGTTTTCTTGACTTTCCTACAAGCTGAGTCACTCCTTGCTATAATCATTTCTTTTTTGATTTTGTTTCATTTTTCATGCAGCCATTTCATCTTATCTTCCCTGCACTTCCTACTTATTTTATTCCTCAGCGACTTGTATTTCTGTGTTCCTGAATTTCCCTGAACATTTTTGTACTTCCTTCTTTCATCAATCAACTTAAGTATTTCTTCTGTTACCCAAGGGTTCTTCACAGTTAGCCCCTTTCCACCTACGTTTCTCTTTCCAACTTACGTGATGCCATTTTTAGAGCTGTCCATTGCTCTTTAACTGTACTGCCTACTAAGCTGTTCCTTACTGCTGTATCTATAGCCTTAGAGAACTTAAAAAGTATCTTGTCATTCCTTAGTACTTCTGTATTCCACTTCTTTGGATACTGATTCTTCCTGACTAATGTCTTAAACTTCAGCCTAATCTTCATCACTACTACAGTGTGTTCTGAATCTATATCTGCTCCCGGGTATGCCTTACAATTCAGCATCTGATTTCGGAATCTCTGCCTGACCATGATGTGATCAGTAAAACAAGAAATTTTGTTCTGAAATTAGCCCAAAAGCATCTGGCAATTTTGACATTATCTTCATCCACTGGATGCTAAGTGTAAATTAGCAGGAGGGTTTTTGTGGAGCAATAGGTGGGAGGCAGCTGCAAGTTCAGACCAAGAGACATATCAAGATAACTTAACCACATATGACACCCTAGGTTGAGTCGGCTGGAACTTGATTACAAGTATGCACAGCTTCTTCCTGCGCATTACGAGCATTTCGATTCAATGTATGGATGTGTTTCTGGTGGCTGAACAGACCAACCCTGACACAAAACATACATCCACATACATCACACAGAATAGTTGGAGGAGGGTAGAGCTGTAACTGACAGAGCTTCCTTGCCTGTCACTTGGCCTCTTCGCCGCATTTTCCTTCAAAAAAAGTTGACAGCAGTGGATGGCTTGTTCCTCCATAGTAAGCAGCCCACAGCACATTCTTCCCATGTTTGTATCTTTATGCCAGTTGTCCTCGTGATGTGTTTTATCTGGTCCTTGAAATGCTACTGCCTGAGCAGAGTTCACCACAAAGGATTTGGCAGGGAAGTCTTGCATTACTCATGTGATGAATATGGCCTAAGCATCTCAGTTGTTGAGTGATGATGGTTGCCTCAATGCCGCTTAGACGCGCTTCCTCAAGAACCGCATTGTGGGTAATGTGGTTCTCCCACTTAATGTTCAAGATGTGTCTGCCTTTTTGCTGGGGGAAGAGTTCAAGTTTCTTGATATCATGGCAATAGAGTGTCAAAGTTTCACAGCTGTACAGCAACACAGAAGTGACAACAGCTCTGTACACCATGAGTTTGGTATGCAGCTTTAGGTCTTTTTTTTATGAAGACTCTGTCTGTTAACTGTCCAAACGCTGCATGGGCAACCCCTGTTCTTTTATCAACATCTTCACAGGTAAAGGTTTAGAAAAGATGGTTCCGACATATGACAAGTGCTCAACTTGCTCTAGTGCTGTGTCTACGATAGAGATATTGAATTAAGGGAGAGTTAATACTAAGTACCTTCATTTTCCCAGCATTTATGATTCAACCTCAGCAATCATATGCAGTTTTAAAGCAGCTGACTGACAGCTGTAACTCTGGCGGTGTTAGAGGAGGAGATGCAGTGTCTTCAACATACTGTAGTTCTGTCACCCAGGTAACCTGAACACGTCTTTGTGAACAAAGTCTTGCCAGATTGAAGAGACCTCCATAAAAACGAAATTTAATCATCATGCCTTGGTTGTTTGCATATGACTAATACAGCATGGTAGCCATGAACAGAGGAAAGAGGGTTGGAGCAAGCACGCAGCGTTGTTTCAAATCCTGACTGACTGGAAACAAACCCAGTGCAGTGTTACCATGAAGAACTTGCCCAGACACGAAATCAAGTAGAGCTTGAACCATATCCACATAGTGCTCAGGACATCCAGTGTCCATTACCTTCCACATGGCAGATCTAGGCACTGAATCAAAGGATTTTTCAAGGACATACAAAACTAAATTTAGATACTACTGTTGCTCTCTGCATTTTTCATGGAGATGTCTAGCACAAAATATCATATCTATCATGCCTCCGGAGGTTTGGAAATCACACTGAGATTCTGCCAAAATCTTATCTTGGAACCTATTTAATAGAATTCTTGAGAGAATTTTACCTGCAACTGACAACAGCAATATACGATGGTAGTTCCCACACACAGTACGGTCACCTTTATTAGAGATAGTGCTGATAGTAGCATTCTTCCAGTCATCAGGTACTTCTCGAGTTTCCCAAATTAAGAGGATCAGTATAAAAAGTCTAACCTTGAAGGGTGTAGCTCTATTTTGTATCTGTTCCGGAGGAATGTTGTCAGGACCATGAGTCTTTCTTGGTCTCGACTGATTGAGTGTTTTGATAAAGTCTCTGTATGTGGGTGGAAGTGCCATCCAAGATGGTTGGGGTTGCTGAGGGACATTATATAGAACATTGAAGGCACAGTTTAGAAGCACAGAGTAATGTTCCTTCCAACACCCTAAGTTTTCATTCTCAGTTAAAATGATGGAACTGCTAGCAGTCTTCAGTGTTCTAGATGAGGATTGAATTGGATGATATATCTCCTTCACGCCTGCATAGAAGTTTTGTAGGTCACAGTCATCAGATAATTTTTGCAGTTCTTCAGCTTTTTGTAGCTACCAGTTATTCTTGATTTCTCTATAGATGACGGAGAACTGAGTGCTTTCCGTGACCTGCCACACTTCCAATCTCACACCATGATTTAGGATGATTAAATAATATGTTGGGTGAAACCAATAATATGCCGGTCCTGGGTCAAATCACACCAACTACACCATTTTCCTTGCAATGTATATTCAAGGACTGTATACTCTCTCCTTCATGTATGACTCAAGTATTTATGAGCCCTTAGCTATTTATTTCTTGCCATTATTTTTACACTTATAATTAGTCTGTTCTTACACAAATGCAATATGTATTGGAAGAGTGTAACATAAAACGCAGTGTATGATTCTCAATAAATGAATAATAGTCAGGGCCTCTTTTGTCATCGGCAACATATGTCTTCCTTTAAGTGCAGCCACAACATGACAATACACTGCACTTTGGAGGACTTAAGATCAAATAAGGCAGAAGTGATAGATAAAAGTTCATCAGAATTTCTAAAATCATTGAGGGAAGTAGCAACAAAATGACTATTCACATTGGTGGGTAGAATGTACAAGACTGGCGATGTATCGTCTGACTTTCGGAAAAATATCATCCACACAGTTCCGAAGACTCCAAGAGCTGACAGGTGCGAGAATTATCGCGCAGTCAGGTTAACAGCTCAAGCATTCAAATTGCTGACAAGAATAATATACAGAAGAATGGAACAGAAAATTGAGGAAGTGTTAGTTGACGATCAGTTTGGTTTTAGGAAAGGTAAAGGCACCAGAGAGGCAAATCTGATGTTGCAGTCGACAATGGAAGCAAGACCAAAGAAAAATCAAGACATGTTCATAGGATTTGTCAACCTGGAAAAAGTGTTCAACAATGTAAAATTTTGCAAGATGTTCGAAATTCTAAGAAAAACATGGGTAATCTATAGGGAGAGATGGATAATATACAATATGTACAAGAACCAAGAGGGAATAATACGAGTGGAAGAAGAAACACGAAAAGCTTGGATTAAAAAGGGTAAAGACAGGTATGTAGTCAATCTGTACTTCAAAGAAGCAATGATGAAAATAAAAGAAAGGTATCACACAACAAAATACTAAAGCACAATGAAAAAGAGTGCTAATGAAATAATCATGATTGTAATTTGGTTGTCTGCCTAACAAGGGCTACAAATTACATGAGTGAAAGGTTGGAGCCTTTTGAAAAATGAGAGTTAGACAGTTAAATGTACCATAGAACATTTGAACAATTCGTTTATCAAAAAGATGTGGAACAAGTGAGTTTACAGAATATGTAAATAATATTAGTGCTAACATTAACAAACACACTATTTTTAATCCTATCCATACAATTATACTTAAAAACTGCCCCCCCCCCCCATAAACACAGTGAGTTTTAATTTAACCTTGATCATATTTTGTTAATGTAATTCGGTCTGAATACTACTGAAATGTAATTCTCAACAACCATTTTTTTGTTTCATGACTTTTTACTTTCCACAAAAAAGGACCACTATCCTAAACATTTTACAATAACTTTTGATGTTGTACACACAAATAATTTTCATATATCTACAATAATATGAAAAATTGTTGATATCCCAATATGGACTTTCCACTGTTTAATTTTCAAATATGTTTACTCTACAAAGTGAGAAACATTAGTTTGACATTTCACAGCTATGCTGTTACAAAAATATAGTTACATGCTTGTTAGAGGTCAAGGAAGTAAATAAATACAATGACAATTAAGTAAATAATAAAGTAGCATTTATTTTGGAAGAGACTGTTCTACACGTCTGCTTATTGTAATGCAAGTAAAATCTAGCAATACTTTCAGTTGCTTTACATTTAATTAATTTAAATATTTTATAAATAAATTATTTCACCTGATTTAATTAGCCTTAAAATACTTTTGCTACAATGTTAAGTAAATATTTTCTCTTTCACAATTAATATCCCCACCTTGTTAATGGCATGTCCCATATGTGGTTTTCCATTGGCGTATGGAGGGCCATCATGCAGTATGAACTCTGGATCCTTAGTGTGTTCTCTTTGCCATGAATATAACGAGGAGAATCTGCATTTCTAAATAAAACCATATATTATGAGTATGATGAACAAAGATGATACAGAACACTGGTCATCTTCAAAAAGATAGTACCTTAATTGTTTATACTATCAGCTGCACAGCTGAGATAACATTTTCATTGTTCAACACAATATTTGATTATTCATCTAGTTGCCAAAATTTTCTGTAGAAGAATGGAATTGTCAACACGGCAGAATAACCAAAATATACGTTCTCATTATCTATGTATCTATCTATAATGTGAGACAGGTGCGGAATATAAGGTTTATTAAGTTACTTGTACAAAAGTACCCTTTAATTGTGAAAATGGTAAATAACACAAAAATGTTTGATACAGCAGTGAAAGCAATATATCTTCAGGTTTTATTCCCACCTAACACTGTTAATTCTCAACATCCCTGATAGGTGGCATGCGCAAATGAATTATTCCAACAGTCATCAAGGAGTTGTACAACAGCGCTACTGTTCAGAGACAATTTTGGACTAAATATTGCAAGTTGCCACCTCAAAGACAAACTGTTACTAACTGGTACAATCGTTGGAGAGTGCTGACCGATCCTAATGTCCCAAATGCAGCATGCTATGTGATGTAAGTCCAGTTTCAGCGAAACAATTTCATATATAACAGCTTGTCTTTGAGGTGGTGGCTTGTTATATTTAGTCCTGAACTGTTTCTAGAGCGTAGTAGTAGATTTGGATTTGTGAAAGCATATAAACAACACTGTGCTCATTCTGCACTGTTATATGACTCCATGATAACTGTTGGAATAACTTACTCATGCATGCCCCCCCTGGTGGGAACATTGGGAACTAATAGTGTTACGCGGAAATAAAACCTAAAGGTATACAGCATTCAGTGCTGTATCACACAATTCTGTAAGTTATTTACCCTTTTCACAATTAAAGATTACTTTTGTATACCTAATTTATAAACACCCTGCACTTAAAAATAACAGCAATGATAGTAGTACAGGGGATATCTCCATAAACCTGATGACACTTGAGCACACTGGGTGTGCTCCTTACGCCGTTGCAATTCTGTGATAAAAAATGTCATGTTGCTTCTGTGAACAATCTAAGATATACACATTTGCCTTCCAGCAATATAAAAATTGACCAGTTTCACAATTAATTCTAGTTTTTTTTTTTTTTTTTCCTCTTAAAATAATTGTTGCCTGTCTATACTTACTACCCAGGTCTCCAAATATGTGGAGTTTTCATGTGTATATATAACACTAACCAAAATTACCTTGCTGTGCTGGTACTGCGAACGGCTGAAAGCAAGGGGAAACTACAGCCATAATTTTTCCCTACGGCATGCAGCTTTACTGTGTGGTTAAATGATGATGGCGTCCTCTTGGGTAAAATACTCCGGAGGTAAAATAGTCCCCCATTTGGATCTCTGGGCAAGGACTACTCAAGAGGATGTCGTTATCAGGAGAAAGAAAACTGACGTTCTATGGATCGGAGCGTGGAATGTCAGATCCCTTAATCAGGCAGGTAGGTTAGAAAATTTAAAACGGGAAATGGATAGGTTAAAGTTACATACAGTGGGAATTAGTGAAGTTCAGTGGCACGAGGAACATGACTTCTGGTCAGGTGACTATAGGGTTACAAATACAAAATCAAATAGGGGTAATGCAGGAGTAGGTTTAACAATGAATTTAAAAAATAAGAGTGCAGGTAAGCTAGTACAAACAGTGTAGTGAATGCATTATTGTGGCCAAGACAGACTCGAAGCCCACCACAGTAGTACAAGTTTATATGCCAACTAGCTCCGCAGATGACGAAGAGATTGATGAAATGTATGATGAGATAAAAGGAATTATTCAGATAGTGAAGGGAGATGAAAATTTAATGGTCACGGGTGACTGGAATTCGATAGTAGGAAAAGGAAGAGAAGGAAACATAGTAAGTGAATGTGGAATGGGGGTAAGGAATGAAAGAGGAAGCTGCCTGGCAGAATTTAGCATAGAGCATAACTTAATCATAGCTAACATTTGGTTCAAGAATCGTGAAAGAAGGTTGTATACATGGGAGAGGCCTGGAGATACTGGAAGGTTTCAGATAGATTATATAATGGTAAGACAGGGATTTAGGAACCAGGTTTTAAATTTTAAGACTTTTCCAGGGCCAGATGTGGACTCTGACCACAATCTATTGGTTATGAACTGTAGATTAAAACTGAAGAAACTGCAAAAAGGTGGGAATTTGAGGAGATGGGACCTGGATAAACTGAAAGAACCAGAGGTTGTAGAGAGTTTCAGGGAGAGCATTTGGGAACAATTGACAAGAATGGGGGAAAGAAATACAGTAGATCAAGAATGGGTAGCTTTGAGAGATGAAATAGTGAAGGCAGCAGAGGCTCAAGTACGTAAAAAGACAAGGGCTAATAGATATCCTTGGGTAACAGAAGAAATATTGAATTTAATTGATGAAAGGAGAAAATATAAAAATGCAGTAAATGATGCAGGCAAAAAGGAATACTGATGTCTAAAAAATGAGATCGACAGGGATGGCTAGAGGGCAAATGTAAGGATATAGAGGCATATAACACTAGGAGTAAGACAGATACTGCCTACAGGAAAATTAAATAGACCTTGGAGAAAAGAGAACCACTTTTATGAATATCAAGAGCTCAGTTGGAAACCCAGTTCTAAGCAAAGAAGGGAAAGGAGATAGGTGGAATGATTACATAGATGGTCTGTACAAGGGCGATGTACACTCATGCTCATGAATTAAGGATAATGTTGATACATTGTGGCACAACATTCTGGTGGGCGGTTTGCAGGTTTAAATCACCTCGGGTATGACCATGCGGTGCATTTGACCTGTGGTTGTCGCACAGTGGTGCTGACAGCAGTCGACATATGCAGGGGTGTGTTGGTGCATGTCAGAGTACGGTGCAGCGAGTAAGTGTGCAGACGTTTTCAGACGTGCTAATGGTGACTGTGTGTTGAAAATGGCTCAAAGAACACATATTGATGACGTTATGAAGGGTAGAATACTAGGGCAACTGGAGGCTGGTCAAAAACAGCAGGTCGTAGCATGGGCCCTCTGTGTGCCACAAAGTGTGATTTCAAGATTACGGCAACGATTCCAGCAGACAGGAAACGTGTCCAGGAGCTACAGTACGGGACGTCTGCTGTGTACAACACCACAACAAGACCGATATCTCACCATCAGTGCCCGCAGACGGCCACAGAGTACTGCAAGGTAGCCTTGCTTGGGACCTTACCACAGCCACTAGAACAGTCGTCTCCAGCCACACAGTCTACTGACAACTGAACAGACATGATTTATTTCCCTGGAGACCTGCAAGGTGCATTCCACTGACCCCTGGTCACAGGAGAGCCCGCAAAGCCTGGTATCGACACAGTACATGGTATTTGGAACATTGGTCAGAGGTTATGTTCACGGACGAGTTCAGGTATAGTCTGAACAGTGATTCACGCCGAGTTTTCATCTGGCATGAACCAGGAACCAGATACCAACCCCTTAATGTCCTTGAAAGTGTCCTGTATGGAGGCCATGGTTTGATAGTGTGGGGTGGGATTATGATTGGTGCACGTACACCCCTGCATGTCTTTGACAGAGGAACTGTAACAGGTCTGATTTAATGGGATGTCATTTTGCACCAGTATGTCTGCCTTTTCAGGGGTGCAGTGGGTCCCACCTTCCTCCTGGTGGATGATAATGCACAGCCCCACCGAGCTGCCATCATGGAGGAATACCTTGAGACAGAAGATATCAGGTGAATGGAGTGGCCTGCCTGTTCTCCAGACCTAAACCCCATCGAGCACATCGGGGATGCTCTCGGTCGACATATTGCTGCATGTCTTCAAACCCCTAGGACACTTCAGGAGCTCCAACAGGTACTGGTGCAAGAATGGGAGGCTATAACCCAGCAGCTGCTCAGTCACCTGATCCAGAGTATGCCAACCCGTTGTGCGGCCTGTGTACGTGTGCATGGTGATCGTATCCCATATTGATGTCGGGGTACACGTGCAGGAAACAATGGCTTTTTGTAGCACATGTGTTACAGTACGGTTTTCTCAATTTATCACAAACGCTGTGGACTTGCAGATCTGTGGTGTGTGTGTGTTCCCTATGTGCCTATGCAATTAGCACCAGTTTTGTGTAGTGCCACATTGTGTGGCACCACATTCTGCAATTATCCTTAGATTTATGAGCATGAGTGTACTTGAGGACGATATTATGGAAATCGAAGAGCATGTAGATGAAGATGAAATGGGAGATATGATACTGCATGAAGAGTTTGACAGAGCACTGAAAGATGTAAGTTGAAACAAGGCCCTGGGAGTAGACAACATTCCATTAGAACTACTGATAGCCTTGGGAGAGCCAGCCCTGACAAAACTCCACCATCTGGCGAACAAGATGTATGAGACAGGCGAAGTACACTCAGACCTCAAGAAGAATATAATAATTCCAATCCAAAAGAAAGCAGGTGTTGACAGACATGAAAATAAACAAACTATCAGTTTAATAAGCCATGGCTGCAAAATACTAACATGAATTCTTTACAGACGAATGGAAAAACTGGTAGAAGCCAACCTCAGGGAAGATCAGTTTGGATTCCGTAGAAATGTTGGAACACATGGGGCAATACTGACCCTAAGACTTATCCTAGAAGATAGATTAAGGAAAGGCAAACCTATGTTTCTAGCGTTTGTAGACTTAGAGAAAGCTTTTGACAGTGTTGACTGGAATACTCTCTTTCAAATTCTGAAAGTGCCAGGGGTAAAATACAGGGAGCGAAAGGCTATTTACAATTTATTTACAATTTGTACAGAAACCATATAGCAGTTATAAGAGTCGAGGGTCATGAAAGGGAAGCAGTGGTTGAGAAAGGAGTGAGACAGGGTTGTAGCCTCTCCCCAATGTTATTCAATCTATATATTAAGCAAGTAGTAAAGGAAACAAAAGAAAAATTCATAGTAGGAATTAAAATCCATGGAGAAGAAATAAAAATTTTGAGATTCACTGATGACATTGTAATTCTGTCAGAGAGAGCATAGGACCTGGAAGAGCAGTTGGACGGAATAGACAGTGTCTTGAAAGGAGGATATAAAATGAACATCAACAAAAGCAAAACAAGGATAATGGAAAGTAGTAGAATTAAATTGGGTGATGCTGAGGGAATTAGATTAGGAATGGGACACTTAAAGTAGTAAATGAGTTTTGCTATTTGGGGAACAAAATAACTGATGATGGTCGAAGTATAGAGGATATAAAATGTAGACTGGTAATGGCAAGGGAAGCACTTCTCAAGAAGAGAAATTTGTTAACATAGAGTATAGATTTAAATGTCAGGAAGATTTTTCTGAAAGTATTTGTGGGGAGTGTTGCCATATATGGAAGTGAAACATGAATGATAAATAGTTTAGACAAAAAGAGAACAGAAGCTTTCAAAATGTGGTGCCACAGAAAAATGCTGAAGATTAGATGAGTTGACCACATAACTAATGAGGAGGTATTGAATAGAATTGGGGAGAAGAGAAATTTGCGGCACAACTTGATTAGATGAAGGGATCGGTTGGTAAGACATGCTCTGAGGCATCAAGGAATCACCAATTTGGTACTGGAAGGCAGCATGGAGGGTCAAAATCATACAGTAGTTACTGGGATATAAGAAGCTTGCACAGGATAGAGTAGCATGGAGAGCTGCATCAAACCAGATATCTCTGTGTGTGTGTGTGTGTGTGTGTGATTTAGCAGGTCTCCCACTAAACGTATATTTTTTGGTATTTAGAGAAAGGTGTTTGTGTATATCTAACAGCCTTTTCAGTACCTGCAATAGTAACATACTGGATGACTGGCTGATTTGGACTTGTAACCTTAGTCCACATGATCTTGCTATATTACTTTGAACATCTGAAAGCAAAGAGAAACTGAATCCATTATATTTCCTGAGGGCATGCAACTCTGCTGTGTGGCTTAATGATTATGCATCCTCTGGGATAAAATACTCTGGAGGTAAAAAAAAGTCCTCTGTTCTGATATCCAGGTGAGAAATGCTTGGTAAGAAGTTTCCACCAGAAAAAATAAATCTGGTTTTCTATAGGCTGTAGAGTGGAACATCAGATTCTTAACCATTCAGGTGGATTACAGAACTTTTGCAAGAGGAATGGATATGTTGAAGTTAGATATAGTGGGAAGTAGTGAAGAGCAGAGACAGGACGGCTAAGATTTCTGGTCAGATGAATATACAGTTATCAATGCAAAATCAAATAGGGATAACACAGGAGTAGGACCAATAATGAATAAAAAATAGGACTGCAGGTGACCTATTACCTGCAGAGTGAACACATTATCATAGCAAACACAGACACAAAGCCAATAACAACCACAGTAGTACAATTGTATATGCCTACTAGCTTTGCATATTATGATGAGACTAAATAATGTATGATGTCATAAAAAAAAATTCAATTAATTAATAGAGACAAAAATTTAACCGTGGTCTGTGAACTAGAATTCAATAGCAGGAAAAATAAGGGAATGGAAAAACAATGGGAGAACATGGACGTTGGTAAAGAAATGAAAGGGGAAGCAACCTAATAGAATGTTAGGCCTATACATAATACATTTTAAACCTAGTAGAATGTTAGACCTATACATAACAATTTAATTAATTCAAGCACTTTTTTTTAAAAAAAAAGATTTGTGAATGAAAGTTGTACACATGGAAAGAGACCTGCAGATACAAGAAGACTTTGGATAGATTATGTTTTGGTAAAACACAATTTGAACTGCAAACATTTCCATGGGCAGATGTATATTCTGATCATAATTTACTGCTTGTAGACTATGGCTTAAAACTGGAGAAATTGCAGAAAGTAGGTAATTAAAGACAGAAGACCTGCATCATGAATTGAAACAGCCAGTGGCAGCTGAGTATTTCAAAATAAGTGTTACGCGAAGACTGAATGAATCAGGAAAAAATAAGAAAACACTGACCATTCAGAGGAGAATATGTGCATAGCTATTAAACACACAGTTGTCAGCAGTGGTTTTCCCTACAGGAAGACCCTTAAAAATTCAGTTTACTTCAGTATCAATAGTATTAAAAACCCATGTTAAAGAGTGTTTATTTCAAAAAGCTCTGCTATCTTACAGAGCAGGTGTTCCAACAGTAAATCACAGGTGTAAATATTAACTTTAGAAACATAAGGTCAGTGACCTAGTAGTTACTTGAAAAATTTTAACATGTTATTTCGTGAGAGTTTCTAGTCTTTGTTAGTCTCTGCCTTGCCATATTAAAATCCTGTTTGCTTCTAGTGCCGTGATGGCATATGTTAACCGGGTATCAGATCCACTTAAGTTGTTGTCAACAAAAAGTAATGGTGCACAGATACATGGATCTATAACTGTCAGTTACTTCAGCTTCAAAAAAGGAGACAGAAGTTTTTCTTGGAACTGAATTTGCTCATTATTCAGTTACCTTTTTCTTACTACTAATTTCTGGATCTCACTGACATAACAGCCTTGGCCCTGTATCATTATTCTGTAGATGGTGTGTAACTTTTCTGCCTAACAGGCATATGTATCAATTCAGTATCAGTCTGAAGAAAACTACAGTAGGTAATGGATACTGGCTAGTAGCAAGAGTGCACAGAGCTATATCTTGTGAAATACCACAACTACTGATCACAAGCTTTTACTTGGCCCCTGAGCAGTGGGTACTATGAGTGGAAGCTTGCACTCTGCTCTTAGCACATTGACTACTGAGACAAGCCCCAACTTGTCCTCCCTGAGCAGGCAGCTCATGGCAGAATTGACATGGATGTTGGTGGTTAAGTCGTTAAAAGCACCAGCTACAGCGTCTTAGCTCATATTTTTGTTAAATAATATTAACAACCACTATGCACAACACCACAATGGATCGACACTATATTCTCAACGGTTATTTATTGTTACGGCACACAACAGTGTTACACAGCTAAGGTTGGTAATGAGCGTAAACACTCTAGAGCAGTGTGAAGTCAGTCGACTTCCACCAATCATAGAGGAGCCAAGATGAAGTGTGTGACCAATTCCATCTTTCTCTAAGCTCTATGAAACTAACTGCCCCCCCCCCCCCCCCACCACCACCACCATGGATTCTTGAAATATTCTTGATTACCACAACATAGTATCAATGTTTCACAGATTATTGTAAAGGTCAAATGATAGAACAGACTGCACAAAACTATCATGCAGATCGCAAAAGTGCGCTCATAAAGGACAATATGTGGAACATGTTTCTGAGATCTGGTAACCTCCTTAAAAATGGATAAGGGCAAAGGAATGAAAGAAATCGCTAAAAATACATGTGATACATTGGTAGTGTGATATTATGAGAGCATGCCAATGGTGAGCTGGAACAAATTAGAAGAAATTCAGCACAAAATTGCATCTTTGGTACTGAATGGGAAACTTTGGGAACATCCATTACATGAAATGTTTCCAAAATAAACAACTACCTGTAGACACCTAGGACTTTAATTGGATGAGAAATGGCTGTAAGAGGATCCTAAACTGAATATACTGTAGAGCCAGCAGCTAATGCACAAATTAACCATGGTCAGCTATGTGAAATACAAACTACACTTATGAGCAGTTCAAATTTACCACAGATCACCCTACCAAATGACAATCACTTGGAAAAAAACTTGTATCTAATGAAGATTATTACCACTGGTGGGCCATTATCACATTTTTCAAACACAGTTTTAATGCTTCAGTAATATTTTTTATCGTGTTATAGTATCTGGAATTATCAGTTAAAGTGTGATATTGGCCCAACTCTGAAATCTTAGTTGTGGTGACATATTGATCTGTAGTGCAGCCCAGGCTAGGTTACAGTGGAAGGCCACAATTTGGTTGTGAATTGGCAAAGACAATGCACGTGAAAGCAGAAAATCTGGTTGAAGGAACAAACTGACCAGTAGTGAAGACTAACATTTATATCTGCATCATATCGGTAACTTGCAAACACTTCCTAAATCCATCCACCACTATGGCAGCAAAATGTCAGAATCGCAGAAAGTTAAATTGTCTCTACAATAATGTAATGCAATGTAATATTATACCCCATAACAAAAAGAAATCGTGTTTGACAAAAGGAATAAGCCAAGATTATTCACTGTACTAAATCTATATAAGTCTCCCTTTCCTTGACAACAACTACAGAAATTGGGCCAGTGGTTTATTAGTTTTAAAGAATGTGTGACGCCGACTGAAGATGCAGAGATAGGAATCAAACCAGTCATACGAAACCAATTACAGAGAAGTAAATTGCATTTATTAGGCATCATTCTGTTCTTTCCTTTTGAATATTGCAGTTAAATAACTATTCACACTCAAAGCTACATTGCAGTTCAGCAAACAGGGAAAACCAACACAAAAATATCACAAAGTCCTATCCAGTATAAATACAAGCACAGTGGTGAAAATAAAAGCATACCATCTTCTGGTGGGGGTTCAAATTCACTGTCCTTCATTAGTAATTTTAAATTAATAATATAATAGGCCTAATTGCTTTGAACATTCAAATTCTCCGCCCTTTATTAGTATTTTGAAATTAAAGAAGTATGTAGTCGCCATCATAATATTCGATGTATTATTCATTTATGGTTGTGAAATGTTCTGTAATCGGGTAGCAAGTCAAAATTTCCGTTGACTGAAAATCACATGTAGTTCGAGCAAATGATTTACTCCCACCGTGACATTCCCGGGCCACCCACAACTAAGATAAATGTTGTTCAGCATCTTTTAACATGTCAAGTGCAATTACCAACAGCTGCAATTCCAAACAAATGACACAGTTTGTCTTCTTACTAAATATGTTCCATGCGATAATATGAAACATTACTTTAGGCGTATCTGCATAATGTCTTTTGTAGTCTACCCTAATTGACGCAAATATAACAGAAAAATAATGAAGTGCGCAATACGGATACAACATTTTCAGGTGAGTCTAGACGAAGGAAGAATTCACCGGTACGAACATTACACCATGGCTGTTGCTTCAAGCAAGAATTGAGAAACATTTGAAGTATATAGCTAATAATAAGCCTCTTTTTAACGCTTATAAAGCAATATGTATCGTACTTCGTAAATAAACCTGTCACGCTCAGCTCTTTTTCTGCCTTCTATCCTTGCTGGAAACTTAGTGTTAGGAAGGTTCACTGTGTCCGAATACTTCTTTCTAACAGCCTTTCCTTCATGTTTGACGCTTGTATCTGAAGAACTGTAACGGTTCAACTTCTTGAAACAACGATAATGCACTGGCCTCCTCACTAAATAATTAAATCCAGTCATTTTGATGCATAGCACAACACAAAACCAAAATATTTACATTTGGATTTGAATTACACTTGGCAAAGTCTTTGAAAGAAAGACACATACACATTCATACCAAAGAGTTTCAAGAATATCTAACCCCTTGGTCTGTATTTTCATCTTTGATATATTGTGATACTCGATGTTTGAACCGATATTGTACAGAAATCACCTACTTCAGAGGTGATTTATGTAAAATATCGGTTCAAACATCGAGTATCACCTACTTCAGAGGTGATTTATGTACAATATCGGTTCAAACATCGAGTATCACAATATATCAAAGATGAAAATACACCTACTTCAGGGGGGACAAGAAAGGAGCCTCCACGAAGAGTATGTGAACGCAATACACATACTCGGGCGTCCCCTGGGCGGTTGTATACCGGCTGATCCTTTCACTCCAGAAGCAACATGACAATCCTACAGAAAGGACCTTATCAGGCCCAGCACTGACGATTATCTCTGTAAATATTGAAGGCCTGTCTGCATGCAAAGAACGTCTACTACAAGACCTCTGTCAGAAAGAGAAATGTGACGTCCTGTGTCTACAAGAAACTCACAGAGATAGTACACTCAAAAGACCCAAGATAAACGGCATGCGACTAGTAGCTGAAAGGCCACACCGACAGTATGGCAGCGCAATCTTTACCAGGCCAAACATACAGATCCTTTCAAGCAGTATAAACGACATCAATGATACTGAAGTGCTAACCATTGAACTTAGTGACTGCACTGTTACATCACTGTACAAACCACCAACTGTGGACTTTTCCAGCTCCAACGTAAACAATTTTAATAAAGACAGAATTAATTTTGTAATCGGTGATTTCAACAGCCACAGTACGCAGTGGGGCTACCAAGAAGACGACGACAATGGCACGGCTGTGATCTGCTGGGCCGAGCTAAACAACCTAAAACTGATACATGACAATAAACTGCCTGCTTCCTACAACAGTGGCAGATGGGGGAGAGGTTATAACCCGGACCTCATCTTCGTTAGCCATCAAGTAACGTCCCAATGCTCAAAAGGAGTTTGCTCACCAATACCAAACAATGGAAAACTATATCTACGCCGATGACCGTGCTATGGCAGTACAGGGTGACTCCTTTGAGGATGTTGACAAACACCGTCCAATAATGTGCCAGATCACATCTGTTGTTAAACCCCATAGCGTACCTTTTCGCCGTAGGTACAATTTTAAGAAAGCAGAATGGTCAACCTTTCAAAATCTCATGGAAGATTCTGTAAACAACCTACCACCTGAACCAAGATTCTATGGCAATTTCGTGAAGGCTGTGCAGTAGTGTTCCAAGCAATCGATCCCTAGAGGATGCAGAAGCAATTATGTTGAAGGCCTTACGCCAGAATTAGAGGATCAGTTGCAGCAATACCTGGCACTATTTGACGCAAACCCTCTATCCGTGGAAACTATCACTGCGGGCGAGCAGCTAACCGAGTCACTAGCTAAAACCAGGAGAGAGAAATGGCTGAGGACAATAGAGGAATTGGACATGAAAAGGAGCAGTCAGAAAGCCTGGACACTCCTTAAGCGTCTCAACAATGACCCGACTTTCTCTCCAGGACATGGTCCCGTCACAGCCGACCAAATAGCCCACCAGCTTCTCAAGAATGGGAAACCCGACACCAAAATCAGGAAGTCGGAGACCAAAATAGACAGGATTGAACACCAAGAAAATTCAACTCTGGCCACCCCTCTCACAATGGCAGATCTGGACAAAGCCATAGCGAAATGCAAGCTAAGGAAGGCCCCAGGCCTGGACGGGATTTTTGTTGAACAGATTAAACACTTTGGTCCCAACGTGAAACAATGGCTACTGAAACTGTTTAACAATTGCATGGAAACAGGTCTGATTCCCACAATCTGGAGGAAGGGTAAAGTTATTGCCATTTTAAAACCAGGCAAAAATGCTGATGACCCCAGAAATTTCCGACCCGTATCACTTCTCTGCCATACCTTTAAAATCTTTGAAAGAATACTCCAGGATTGCCTCTCCAGTGCCATACAACCCTACCTAATCCCCCAACAAGCAGGCTTCCGCCCAGGGAAAAGCACTACATCTCAGGTAACTAACCTCACGCAGCTGATTGAAGACGGCTATGAGAACCGGAAAATAACCGGTGTCGCATTTATAGACTTGACAGCCGCATATGACACCATCAACTTACATCTGCTGTATGCCATTACCAGGGACTTTAAATTCACATCCACAGTTAGAAGTCTGTTAGAGAACCATAGGTTCTCTGTGGAATTCCAAGGGATGCATAGCAGGTGGCGGGCCCAGAAAAATGGTCTCCCTCAGGGCAGCGTACTTGCACCCTTACTTTTTAACATATACACCAACGATCAACCACTGCCAGCTGGTATGGAAAACTATATCTACGCCGATGACCGTGCTATGGCAGTACAGGGTGACTCCTTTGAGGATGTTGAGACAAAGCTCACGGATGCGCTAGACATGCTCTGTCAGTACTACGCCGACAATCAACTCGAGCCCAACCCTAGCAAAACACAAGTTTGCGCCTTCCACCTCCGTAACAAGCAGGCATCCCGTAAGCTGCGTGTCTTCTGGAAGGACACACTCCTCGAACACTGCGTTAACCCCAAATACCTAGGAGTAGCCCTAGACAGGGCTCTGACATATAAACAGCACTGTATTAACACCAAAATGAAGGTGAGCAGCAGAAATAATATTCTTCGGAAAATAACGAACTCCTCCTGGGGCGCAAAGCCAGAAGTAGTGAGGACCACAGCACTAGCAGTTAGCTTCCCAGCAGGCGAATATGCAAGCAGTGTCTGGTACAACTCTACCCACGCGAAACAGGTAGACATTGCTCTGAACAAGACCTGCAGGCTCGTCACTGGATGTCTGAAACCGACGCCAACAGACAAGCTCTACCATCTTGCTGGGATTGCACCTCCTGCAGTGCGAAGAGAAGCGGCAGCCTATAGTGAAAGAGCGAGGGCTGAGATGGCAGAGAGCCACTCCCTCCACAAAACTCAGCCAGCCACCAAACGCTTGAAATCTAGACGCAGTTTTCTCAGAGCAACCGAAGATTTTAGCGACTAACCTGGATCTAGGGTGGAGAGATGGAAGCGGTCGGGAGAAGGGCACTGGATGGAACCAAAGGAAGAATTGGCACCAGGTTACGATGAGGACTGGGTGGTCTGGAGATCACTAAACAGGCTACGAACCAACACTGCACGGTTAAGAGATAACCTTCTGAAGTAGGGATATTCTACTACATCTAATCTCTGCGACTGTGGAGAGGTGCAGACGACCTAGCACATGTATAACTGCCCTGAATGTCCTTCACACTGCACTTTAGAGGATCTGATGTTGGCAACCCCAAATGCTGTCGACGTAGCCCGCTTATGGGCCAAATGCCTATAACATTCTGTTTCTGTGCACACATATTTGTATATATATTTATATATATTTTCATATGCCTGTAATTAATTTTTTTTCTGTGTGTTATTCATTTTTTTATATTCCTGTATCCATGGTGCTTCTGACACGAATAAAAAAAAACCTACTTCAGTTGCATACACATTAATTATACCCAGTTTTACACACAATGTAATTTTTTGGCGTTTCATAATAATGGAATCATTCCAATCTTGGCTATATTAGTGAATCGTTCTCGTGCACACGCGATAACCCAATAATAAATTCAGTTATTACAGAATAGCACAGCTTGTTTTTAAAATGTACAATAAGACTTGCGTTCCACATGACTGGTACGACATTACAGCCTGAAGACTCTGGCTTGTGCAACGTGAACCGAAATCATATTCTTACGTATTTGCAGCTATATTTTAATTCATAAACACTAAATTTTGCATAAATTTAGCCACAATTTTTGGAGCAGATGCACGTAACGAAAAGCACAATCATTTTATCGTCTCGAACCGTATAAAGTACTATATTGAAGTCTCATGCAGAAACGAAAATACGTACCGTAATCTGTGATGAAGTGATATAATGGGGTGAACTGAGGCAAAATACAACTTTTTTTATAACTCTGTATTAGCAATACAAAGTAAATGTTGACAACAATGATGTATCTCTGACCATTTGGGTCTATTCTAAAGCTGTGACAGTCTACTGTTTTTTTCCCGCCAATTTTGCTGCTCAGTTGTGTTATTTACTCTGACAGGTTATATTGTGCTTTTTTTCCCCCTAAAGTACTGGAAACTTTACTCAGCTAACACATATCCTGCATCTGAATAAAGCTGAAGTTCTTGTTAAAGATAAGGAATACATCTAAGATCATTAACTTGCTATTGTTGTTACACATTTTAAAAAAAGGTTTCTTTAAAACTTTAAAAAGAAATCGTCTTGCCTGGGGTGAAGTGGCACATGTATAATTTCACTCCATTGAACCTAAATTCTGCGAATTCCATGTTTTTAATTGTTTTGGCTAGAAAAAGATGCCTAAATTACAAGAGGCCCCCTGGGACAAAACTGTCGAATCAGTACAATGATGCTGATTTAGGTAAAGCTGTGAATGAAGTAAAAAGCGGAAAATTAACTTTGCGTGGTGCTCCAGAAAAGTATCATAGACAAGATGAAAATATATCGAAAATGCAAAAACATCCATCAAAACTCTCACAGTGGGCAGACAATTTTGAGTTCTGTGGAAGAGTCTGTTTTGAAACGTAGATCCTAGTAATTTTCTGCGCTAAAGTACAGTAAAGTACCAGTTTTATTCTAAGTTATTAAACAGTTACTGTAGATAATTACAGTACCAGTATCAACATTGTAGATAACATGTTTAGGCAGAATCCAACTAGGCCAAGTGTCCTATACTAAAATTATCTAATAACACAAACATACAATGCTATTTAAACATTTTGCATTTTCAAATAAAATCATTCTTCTCAGAGAATGGGGTTTTCCATTAACATACATGTATTTGCGTGTTGTTGTTAAAGGATATTTGGATAAGCAGGGGCAGCATTGTGAAGAATTTCAAAAATAATCTACCAGGTGAAGAGTGGGTCATTTCCTCCAAATGTGGAGAAACCAGGGTAGCTGAGGCTCTCTGGTCTAAGATACACTTTCCACCTATGTTGAAGAAACTCACTGAAGAGCTGAGTGAAAGATGTGGAGACAACATTAGGAGTGGTTTCACAAAAATGGGCATTGTTCCACTATGTCAACAGGAAATACTTAATCTGCTGCCTAACAAAAGAGTGAACTCAAATCCTGTTGGTATTGAAGAAAAAATGGATGAATCTGTAAAAGGTCTGCTTTGGGAGCTATGCTATGGGAAAGAAACACTGAGACAAATAACCAGGCAGATGGAAAAGCTCCACATTGAACCAAGAAGAAGTGTCAAGAATGTTGGGGAAGATGAACCATAACCAGAAGAAGAGTTGGAAACGTTTCATGACAGCAATGATGAGGATGAGGAATACTATATGGCTGCCTCAGAAGAAAGTGAGAAAGAAACTAATGTAGTTGAGCCAATCACAGAAGTTGATTACGTGACCCTTACTGTAGGAAACTTTTCACTTGTAAAACTAAAATACCAAATAACAAAATGGACAAGTTATATTGTTTGCAAGTCTCAGGTGTGTCACAAACCAGCAGTGCTAGTAATAAGGTTATAGAAGTAAGTTTTCTAAAACAGTAGAGATGCCATAGAGACGGTTTTGTATGGGCAGAAATCAAGGAGTCAGGTGTTGTATATCCTCATGAAGTTATTGCATATCTCCCAAAGCCAGCGACTCTTCACTATGGTTGCCTTCAATTTCCCAAAAAAAAATGTTTTTATAATTTTTTGTGAATAAATAGTTTTTTAGAAACATGCTATGTGTCTCAGTTCACCCCAACACTGTCAGAACATGATACAGCAGCCATTTCATATGTTGTGTCACTTCACCCCCTTAACTGGGGTGAAGTGATAAAAGGGATTCTTAAAAAAATAATAGGTAAAAAAATACAAAAATAAAAAGTATTGTATGGACAGATACTCCTAGCATAGATCTAATAAGTCACTGGTATAAATAAATTAAAAAAAAATTAAATGTGTTAATACATTTTTAATTTGCAAACTGTATCACTTCACCCATCTTTTAGTACTAGTTACTTTTTCAGCTGAACGTTTTTCAATATTTGGAGGATTCTTATTTGTTCTAAATAATTCTTTGATAACTCAGCTCTAAATACTTAAGCAACATTTTTATTTACCTTTGAAGTAATGTCTATCATTCTGCACAGTTTGGAAGTCTGTTTCGTAAAATGCGAGTGATATTTATAGTTGAGTTGTTAGCCAAATGAAGTTGTCTCGCACATATATGATATTTCTAAACCCTGTATTACAAGTATGTATGTGTGCATGTATGTCTGTTCAACAAAACAGCATTGATAATTTTCATCCGCATGGCTGTTTCAAATACATAAAGCAATGGAACAGTAGATAAATTTTGTTCTATGAATAATTTTTTATACAAAAATCTTGGTGGCATGTTTTCTACACATGCTATATGCATGTATTTTAAAATGTAACTGTCCAGATCAGTGATAACTGAGCCAGTAAGTTGAAGATAGATATCATTTTATTTAGCTCTTTTGCAACTGGCACCCTCTTACTTTGAAAAATGTTAAGAGTTTCATATACTCAGCTCACAGCGTACACAAACGCACAGACACATAGGGTGTAGAACAGTAGCTACTACCAGTCACAATAGAGGGTGATTTTATTTAACACACAACTAGTTTCCAGCTTCTGAAATCTTCATGTGGCTTACATGAATTTACACGTTTTTGTTCTCAACATTGGGGATCACTGTTTAAATGAAAAGTAAATAATGTGTTGGCGGCTAAATAGACACAATTGAAATAATTTGTAGTCGCTAAATTGACTGTCCTCTAGAGTTAAGGACATTTAAAAGACAACTGGCTATTGTTATTCAAATAGAGGACATAAATAACGTATCAATAATTGATTCTGAAGTCAAATTTGCTTCAGTTTTGACCGCCTTTCCACAAGGATTTCTGAAAAGAAAATGGTGCCTACATTACCAGTCACTACATGTGGAATATAAGGTAGTGCAAGTATGTGAAGTAAGACTGTAAAACTACAGGCCAGTCTGACAATAAGATTTAAAGGACAGCTATATAAAACACACACACCCCCCTTGCCATTTACAGCTTAGTAGCTGATAGTAGACTTCTCTGCAGTAAAATTTGTCTTACAACTGGCCAGCCACATCAGAGAGGCAGACTTACTAACTTCAGCTAATGCCAGATCCAGTTCTGTACTAGGA
This sequence comes from Schistocerca nitens, assembly GCF_023898315.1. Lineage (NCBI taxonomy): Eukaryota > Metazoa > Arthropoda > Insecta > Orthoptera > Acrididae > Schistocerca > Schistocerca nitens. Next base: position 675,119,059 of record NC_064618.1, read on the forward strand.
TACAGGTAATGACAATGGGGACCAAAACTGGAGGCAATCGTTTTTGCACTGCAGACACTTGGCCTGTCAATGATTTAACCATGGCCATTACAAAGGGACTTATTGCATTGAGACACAGTAATAATAAACAGAATGTCAACCTGAAAGACACTCTAACCATTTAAATTCATGTTTTTAATAAAAACCCTGCCATAATAAATTGTTATGAGTGCAAATTCGATGCAGTGCAGCCAAAAAGTTCAATCTGACATCCCACTCTATCATTCTGGTAAAGAATACACTCTGTCTAAGGAAATAAAACAAATGCTGAAATATGAGAAGTATCTTGCATTGTAAATAAATATTTTTGTGCAATTTATGGACTACCACAAACCAGTGTACAACATAATTGAGTTTTTTCATGTTTTTGTTGTTAATGTGTAAATATGCAGTTTATTGGACAGGCATCCACAGATAAATTTTAAGATGTCCATTAAAATCTACTACAGGCACTGTAAATCTTTTATTAAAGGCAAGTTTTGTAATTTAAATTGCATCATCAGGTGCAAATCTGAATAAAAAGCAAACATAGACTATAAACAGTATTGCGCAAAGATAGTGTCACAGAGATTATAAGAGATTTACAGACTGATCCTAATAATTTTAAAAATCTGGGTAATTTCGCAAAAGTGATAATCATTCATTAAAACACGATGTTGAAACTGGATTCTATGAAATAATGGAACAAGAGGAAAGGTTGGAAAAAACGCCAGAAAGAAGGGGAAGGGATGGAAAAGACAAAGTGTAGAATAAATAACACCTCAACTGAAGCTGCACCAAAATGGAGTGCTGCAACCGCCAAACACGATCTAGCATGATATCAAGATATAGGCCCTGAGCAAAATGGTACATGTGCAGAAGCATACATAATATCTGGTAAACTTTAAGGAAACAGAAACTGGGCATGCAAAAATAAGCAGGTTGAAAAGATAGCAAATTTCAAGTGAATAAGTCATAGATACAGGGAAAAAAGCCTAGATCCTGTGTGCTATATTTATAACCATAACATTGATAATCAAAAAATTTTAAGGATTTTTTTTTTCAAGAGGGGGAATATCCCTAGTAAAGGTACCAAGGTGAAGCAGGTAAGGACGAGAGGGCAAACGAACGACACTTTTCCTTTAAGTAATCAAAGTTAGACAAAATGGCTTTATGCCTTAATTCAGTTTGAGAATTAAGTATCTGGTCTGAAGATTTTTGTAGCACAGAAAAAAATTCCAGCCTTTCGAATATATTAGAAACGTTACCTGTGCATTCTGTATGTGAAATTGTAACACCAGATGTAATAAAAGAAACTGAGTGACCTGTTTCAGATGAACGTGAACTCAAGGTAGACATGGAACCTGAACCATAAATACGTTCCCTAAACCTAACTTCTAAGGATATTCCAGTCTGGCATGTATACTCAGACTGCCTATCATCACAGATGATGTTGTAAGTAACTGACATCTTGAGGCTCCCGTTCTGTCCTCTGTTGTGTTTGATTTCTTGCCCATTATTCCTAGGAATGAAATGTACTGTGACATTTTCTTTTGTAGCCAACTGTATATCCAATCTATTTGAAACTGTTCTGTAGTATGGAATCCTATGATAAGAAACGATCCTAGGGTTATTTTCCTGTATGGGGTGTAATCTAGGTTAAATATCCTGTTGACTATGGGCCAGATTAGTCTTGTGGCTCTTTTTCCTTTTCTTTTTTAAAAGGCTCTTGCTAATATCCGGTACAAAATCAGCTTAGTGCCTATTAGAATGTACTATGAACTGGATGACTCTATATCTACATTCATATGCTACTTTAGATAGTAATGTGTTATGTACTCTACAAAGTATTGGCTGAAAAGCTGTCTTTTTATACTTTGGAATGTGGGAGGAAGAGATGTGGGTGGCCAAATCCGTGGTTGATGGTTTGCTATGAATGTCATACTGAAAGGAATTCCCTGAAATAGTGACTGATATGTCTAAAAATCGTAAATCCCATTTACACTATGTTATATTGTGAATTTTACAAGCTCATTGAAACAACTAAGACGATGGAGGGAGTCGTCACACTCCAGGGTGAATCCTTACATCGAAGAAAGTTGGCATCGACATAGAGTGACCAATGCATGACTCTATTATAGTTCACAGGTTATTCCCTGATGTCAATTGTCATAAAATATTGCACAGGTTACTCACTGGAAATACACTCCTGGAAATTGAAATAAGAACACCGTGAATTCATTGTCCCAGGAAGGGGAAACTTTATTGACACATTCCTGGGGTCAGATACATCACATGATCACACTGACAGAACCACAGGCACATAGACACAGGCAACAGAGCATGCACAATGTCGGCACTAGTACAGTGTATATCCACCTTTCGCAGCAATGCAGGCTGCTATTCTCCCATGGAGACGATCGTAGAGATGCTGGATGTAGTCCTGTGGAACGGCTTGCCATGCCATTTCCACCTGGCGCCTCAGTTGGACCAGCGTTCGTGCTGGACGTGCAGACCGCGTGAGACGACGCTTCATCCAGTCTCAAACATGCTCAATGGGGGACAGATCCGGAGATCTTGCTGGCCAGGGTAGTTGACTTACACCTTCTAGAGCACATTGGGTGGCATGGGATACATGCGGACGTGCATTGTCCTGTTGGAACAGCAAGTTCCCTTGCCGGTCTAGGAATGGTAGAACGATGGGTTCGATGACGGTTTGGATGTACCGTGCACTATTCAGTGTCCCCTCGACGATCACCAGTGGTGTACGGCCAGTGTAGGAGATCGCTCCCCACACCATGATGCCGGGTGTTGGCCCTGTGTGCCTCGGTCGTATGCAGTCCTGATTGTGGCGCTCACCTGCACGGCGCCAAACACGCATACGACCATCATTGGCACCAAGGCAGAAGCGACTCTCATCGCTGAAGACGACACGTCTCCATTCGTCCCTCCATTCACGCCTGTCGCGACACCACTGGAGGCGGGCTGCACGATGTTGGGGCGTGAGCGGAAGACGGCCTAACGGTGTGCGGGACCGTAGCCCAGCTTCATGGAGACGGTTGCGAATGGTCCTCGCCGATACCCCAGGAGCAACAGTGTCCCTAATTTGCTGGGAAGTGGCGGTGCGGTCCCCTACGGCACTGCGTAGGATCCTACGGTCTTGGCGTGCATCCGTGCGTCGCTGCGGTCCGGTCCCAGGTCGACGGGCACGTGCACCTTCCGCCGACCACTGGCGACAACATCGATGTACTGTGGAGACCTCACGCCCCACGTGTTGAGCAATTCGGCGGTACGTCCACCCGGTCTCCCGCATGCCCACTATACGCCCTCGCTCAAAGTCCGTCAACTGCACATACGGTTCACGTCCACGCTGTCGCGGCATGCTACCAGTGTTAAAGACTGCGATGGAGCTCCGTATGCCACGGCAAACTGGCTGACACTGACGGCGGCGGTGCACAAATGCTGCGCAGCTAGCGCCATTCGACGGCCAACACCGCGGTTCCTGGTGTGTCCGCTGTGCCGTGCGTGTGATCATTGCTTGTACAGCCCTCTCGCAGTGTCCGGAGCAAGTATGGTGGGTCTGACACACCGGTGTCAATGTGTTCTTTTTTCCATTTCCAGGAGTGTATAATGTTCTATGTTAGTCTTAAAAAGTCTGCAAACAAAACGACAGAGGGGAATCCACAGCAAGGCCATGGGTCTGAATGTAGACATCAACACTACATTTGAAATAGCTGAAATTTAAAACTAAATCCAGGAGTGTGAGACATCCTCCAGTTCCTCTAGTGGCCTGCCACTATGATGCTTGAAACTGTCACTGACAATGTTTTGACCAGATCCACGGGGATACTGAAATACATGTTTGAGACAACTAATGAGACCACAGATGTACCTGGGGGCTTGTAGATCAAGAAGTTTGCTAATTAATTCTCCTCTATTAGAGATAGGAAGTTGAAGTGGCTGTTTGAAATTTTATCTTTTAGATATTGTAAGAGCACTCATAATAAAAGAAGGTAATCTGTTACACTAATATAGCCTGAAAGACTTAATGATTACTGTAAAACACTGAGGGTAAATCAAATAAGTGTTAATTAAGTCCGTTTTTGGATAGTACTGGCCCACTGATTATTTTCCCAGAAGCTCTTTCATATGTGTACATCCTTGATGCAATGTGTACACCAGTTCTCATCAGATACCTAAGTTAACCCCTGCTGAGGGTGGCTAGCACTTGGATGGGTGGCTGTCCGAATCTTCCAAGCACTGTTGGCAAGTGGGGTGCACTCAGCCCTTCTGAGGCCAACTGAGGTGCCACTTGATGGAGAAGCAGCAGCTCCTGGTCACAAAAACTGACAATGGCTGGGAGAGCAATGTGCTGATCTTGGTTCCTCTATAACCCCATCCAAAGACACATTTGGGCTGTGGGTGAAACTGCAGATAGTTGGTACAGTTGGGCCTTTTGAGACCTGTTCAGAGAGAGCTCTTTCACAGATGGAAAAAAATGACTCTGAGCTCTATGGGACTTAACATCTGTGGTCATCAGTCCGCTAGAACTTAGAACTACTTAAACCTAACTAACCTAAGGACATCACACACATCCATGCCTGAGGCAGGATTCGAACCTGCGACCGTAGCAGTCGTGCGGTTCCGGACTGAGCGCCTTGAACCGCTAGACCACCACGGCCGGCCCACAGATGGAATCAGATGAACATTTGCACTATACTGATTATTAACAGCTGCTTTAAAATTGCCATAAATATGAATTGTATCATTAGTTCTTTTTAATTACAAACATAAGTGATGCCAATTGGCTGCTTGTGATTGGAGTCAAAACACATAACATCACTAAATGATCTTCGTCTGCTGTAATATTTCCTTCGTAGTAAAAGGCTCTGCTCCAGCCCAGGACAAATGCAGTGTAGTGTTAGGTTTTAATTATATCTGTACTTCAGAATGTTTGTGCATTACTCATATTACACTACTGACCATTAAAAATGCTACACCACGAAGATGACGTGCTACAGACGCGAAATTTAACCGACAGTAAGAAGATGCTGTGATATGCAAATGATTAGCTTTACAGAGCATTCACAAAAGGGTCACGCCGGTGACGACACCTACAACGTGCTGACACGAGGAAAGTTTCCAACCGATTTCTCATACACAAAGAGCAGTTGACCGGCGTTGCCTGGTGAAACGTTATTGTGATGCCTCGTGTAAGGAGGAGAAATGCGTACCATCACGTTTCCGACTTTGTTAAGGTCGGATTGTAGCCTATAGCGATTGCGGTTTATCGTATCGCGACATTGCTGCTCGCGTTGGTCGAGATCCAATCACTGTTAGGAGGATATGGAATCGGTGGGTTCAGGAGGGTAATACGGAACGCCCTGCTGGATCCCAACGGCCTCGTATCACTAGCAGTCGAGATGACAGGCATCTTATCCGAATGGCTGTAACGGATCGTGCAACCACGTCCGATCCCTGAGTCAACAGATGGGGACGTTTGCAAGATAACAACCATCCGCACGAACAGTTCGACGACGTTTGCAGCAGCATGGACTGTCAGCTCGTAGACCATGGCTGCGGTTACCCTTGACGCTGTATCCCAGATAGGAGTGCCTGCGATGGTGTACTCAACGAGGAACCTGGGTGCACGAATGGGCCGGCCGCGGTGGTCTCGCGGTTCTGGGCGCGCAGTCCGGAACCGTGCGACTGCTACGGTCGCAGGACCGAATCACGCCTCGGGCATGGATGTGTGTGATGTCCTTAGGTTAGTTAGGTTTAAGTAGTTCTAAGTTCTAGGGGACTTATGACCACAGCAGTTGAGTCCCATAGTGCTCAGAGACATTTGAACCATTTTTTTGCACGAATGGCAAAACGTAATTTTTTCTGTTGAATCCAGGTTCTGTTTACAGCATCATGATAGTCGCATCCGTGTTTGGTGACATCGCGGTGAACGCACATTGGAAACGTGTATTCGTCATCGCCATACTGGCATATCACCCGGCGTGATGGTATGGGGTGCCATTGGTTACACGTCTCGGTCAGCTCTTTTTCGCATTCACGGCACTTTGAACAGTGGACGTTACATTTCAGATGTGTTACGACCCGTGGCTCTACCCTTCATTCGATCCCTGCGAAACCCTGCATTTAAGCAGGATAATGCACGACCGCATGTTGCAGGTCCTGTAAGGGCCTTTCTGGATACAGGAAATGTTCGACTGCTGCCCTGGCCAGTACATTCTCCAGATCTCTCGCCAATTGAAAACGTCTGGTCAATGGTGGCCGAGCAACTGGCTCGTCACAATACGCCAGTCACTACTCTTGATGAATTGTGGTATTGTGTTGAAGCTGCATGGGCAGCTGTACCTGTACACGCCATACAAGCTCTGACTCAATGCCCAGGCGTATCAAGCCATTATTACGACCAGAGGTGGTTGTTCTGAGTATTGATTTCTCAGGATCTATGCACCCAAATTGAGTGAAAATGTAATCGCATGTCAGTTCTAGTATAATATATTTTTCCAATGAATACCCGTTTATCATCTGCATTTCTTCTTGGTGTAGCAGTTTTAATGGCCAGTAGTGTACATGTAGTGTACTCCTTAAATAAGGATCCAAATCACTAAATGGAATACTAGAATAGTATATATAAATAAATTTTGTATTTGAAATCCAAACCAGTAAAATAAAAATAAAAATATTTGCTACTGGTGAAGATACTAGAAAAATCGAAATTTATTTATGTGTAACATTCATATGTGACCTTACAAAGCAAGAGGTCGCTCACTATATGGTACAAGTTGATGTTTAGTGGCCTCAGAAGATGGTGAGCTAATAAACTACTATATTTCAGCGTTACCTGGAGATACAAATGCTTCAGTATCCATTTCGGAATCCATGTCTACACTGCTGAAGACCAGTAAGATCATGGGTTTCAGTGGAGTTTTAGTATTGACTGAGGGCACCAGCTTGATACTATCCAGTGCAACATAGCTCTATGGGGAAAGATGTGTGTGGTTTGACAGACAACAGACACATTCCACGTTTGTTGCAGACAAAACACATAGCTCGCCAAGCAAGATATATGTTTCCTGTAGAGGGTTAAAACACAGAGCCGACTCTATTAGAGGCCAAAGGGCTGAAATGTGGCAATGTTGCATTAAGGCCTACAGAATTGCTGCGGCTGTGTGGTCTTGAATATAAGTGTTTGTTTACACTTTTTCGTTGACTGCTTAGCCCGACTTTACAGTGAAATTGTGCCATACTGGACTCTGCGAAAATTACATATATAGCCATAACTACAGGCAAAGATAAAACACAATTTTAACGTGGTGAAAAATTCTGTGAAATTTGGAGTATTTTAAACAGTTAACATTTATTTATTTATTTTTACACATATATGTGCAGCTGAGCTATCTTAACGACTTTCGTCAACGTAATCAGAAGAAAGTTCTACACAGATCTTTAAAATAATCTTTTGAATTCATAAATTTAAAATGTAAATCTTCTCCTAAGTGATTATGTGTTAATATTATGAATATTTGCATACATTCATCTCAATTCATAGACTTAATTTCGTGATGCCCAGGTGTTCTTACAAACCAGTCGATTGAAATGCTCAGTTGTTGTTATTATTACATAGCAGTACTTTGATTTAAGGTGTTAACAATTAATGAATCATTCTGTTTGCAGATGTCAGAAAATATTGTGCTCCTAGTTGCAAGAGCAATTATAAATCCAGCGTGGAAGAGGGTTATATCTTAGTGCTTAGTGTTCCCACTGAAGAGCAACGCAGAAAACACTGGAAGAAAGGCATCCCCAGAAGTGACTGGGATCCACCCAACACAAGTGTTAATTGCGTTAAACACTATGACTAATATGATGCATCAAGAGTGGAAGCTTACCAGGACTCTGATGGGGACTGTCATGAGAGAGGCCACTGCTTTTATCAGAAGCTGTGTCAAAATTATTCCCTGGGTTACCATCGTATTTAAATAAGATTCAGCCTTCAGCAAGGTGTAAACCAGAAATCAGAAGGAAGCATGCACACAGAGAAGAGGAGGAAAAGAATGAAGCCTGGTTAAAGGAGTATATTATACTAAATTTTCAATGTTCTTATGCTGAATAACAGTGTAAAAACGTAGAGTGTTAGAGTTATGAAAAAAATTATTCTATAATGCAAATTTTTTTGAAGACATACCTCAGGAGATTACTGACAAACACATTTGAAATGTATGTGTGAATGGTTTCATTCTGTCATATGATGAACTCAGTTTAAACAGTGTTCTGTGTAGTGGAAGGGTGTGTTGTGTACCTACAGTGAACAACTACTCTGCAGTATTCTACATCACATAGCCACCCTTAAGCTACAATACTGTGCACTTGATGGTATATTTATAACCAAATGACTAATGTTGGCCTTCAGTGAAACTGAAGTTGGCACAATATAGAATTCTCCATAATAACTCCTATTAAATCCCCACATAAACGAATCAAATTAATGAGTGGCCAAGGATTGCTATCTTTAGAAATAACTAGTGACATTCAAGATAACAAGAGATTTACTAAAAAAGAAACAACAATAACACTGGACACTAATAGGCGTCAGCAACCTTGATCATATAAAAGCTCCTGTTCAATGAAATGAAATATGTCCCGATATACAGTTGACAGAGACTGGGAGTGATAGAAAATTAACTTTCATTCTTAACTATGGATAACGCAACATGGCCGACTATCTTGTCATACAGTGATTATGAACTAAAAGGCTCCAAGCTACCACAGTATGCTTTAATTGGACAGTGACTGCTACTGAAATAACGCACTGTGGACAATGAAATTTCCCATTAAAGGTTCCTAAAGCGTTAGAGCTGTGAAATAATCACCACACACCTGCAGGGGTCTGCAGTGTGGCTTCTAGTGTATCTCTGCATTGTCCCAGACTATGGAGCTCTGTCCTCTTCTCTCGTCCCACAAACCATGACTGTGCCTCTGGATCAGGCCCAAATATATGATCAGACTTGCCTTATGACCAACACCCAACTGAATGAACTCACAAGGCCAATAGCCCACATCAATCTACCTGTGGCTAGAGCCTGAATCTATCTGCGTGATTTCTCAGTCTCCCCACTACCATTTCCAAAAACACTCCAGCTGGAGACTCTTGAAAGCTAAAACAACGAAATCATACTGCAGCAGCACTTCTATACGCCAGTCAAATAATTCTCCACTCTCAGAACATACTCCGTTCTTCCAGTCCTATTGCTTTCTACGACATGGAACAGGTACCCACCTGTATGTCTTCTGACGTCATTATCAGAGCCCAAATAAAGTCACTGCTCATGTGGAAAGCATCTACATCTACTTATATACTCCGCTAGCCACCAAGTGGTGTGTGGCGGAGGGCACAATTCACGCCAAAGTCATGTCCCCCCCCTGTTCCACTCGCGGATCGCACGAGGGAAAAACGACTGTCTGAACGCCTCAGTACGAGCTCTTATTTCCCTTATCTTTGAATGATGATCATTACGCGATTTGAAAGTTGGTGGTAATAATATATGCTCTACATCCTCGTTGAAGACCGGATTTCGGAATTTAGCGAGCAGCCCCTTCTGTTTAGCGCGTCGTCTATCTGCAAGTGTGCCCCATTTCAAATTTTATATGAGATTTGTAATGCTCTCGCGATGGTTAAATGTACCAGTCACGAATCTTGCCGTTCTTCTTTGGACCTTCTCAATTTCTTGAATCAGACCCAACTGGTAAGGGTCCCATACAGACGAACAATAGTCTATGACTGGACGAACTAACGTATTGTAAGCTATTTCCTTTATTGAAGGACTGCATCGCTTCAGGATTCTACCAATAAACCGCAATCTAGAGTTCGCCTTACCCGTTACTTGTGTAATCTGAAAATTCCATTTGAGATCATTTCGAGCAGTCACACCCAAATACTTGACTGATGTTACCGCTTCCAAAGACTGATCATTTATTTTGTACTCATACATTAATGGTGATTTTCACCTTGTTATATGCAGTAGGTTACACTTACTAATATTGAGAGATAACTGCCAACCATTACACCAAGCATTTATTTTCTGCAAATCCTCATTGATTTGTTCACAACTTTCGTGTGATACTACTTTCCTGTAGACTACAGCATCATCGGCAAACAGTTTAAGGCCGCTGTCAATACCATCAGCCAGATCGTTTATGTGAATCGTAAAAAGCAGAGGACCTATTACGCTGCCCTGGGACACACCTGAAGTTACTCTTGTTTCTGTTGAAGTTACCCCGTTCAGGACGACGTACTGCTCCCTGTCTGTTAGAAAACTTTCTATCCAACCGCATATGTCACTGGATAGACCATAAGTGTGCACTTTTTGTAGCAAGCGACAGTGCGGAACTGAGTCGAATGCTTTTCGAAAGTCGAGAAATATGGCATCAACCTGGGAGCCGGTATCTAGAGCCTGTTGTGTATCATGCACAAAGAGGGACAGCTGTGTCCCGCATGATCGCTGCTTTCTAAAACCGTGCTGGTTTCTGCAGATGAGCTTCTCAGAGTCTAGAAAGGTCATTATGTCTGAACACAAAATATATTCCATGATTCTACAACAAACCGATGTCAGTGAAATCGGCCGGTAATTATGTGCATCCGATTTTCTATCCTTTTTATAGATTGCTATGACCTGGGCCTTCTTCCAGTCCCGTGGAACTTTCTGCCGCTCCAACGATCTCTGATAGATGACAGCTCGACGTGGGTGCCTATGTGGCTCCAAAAGTGCAATGGCTGTCCTGGCGACACTGTGTTGAGTGTCCTGCCATGGTGGCCCATTTCAGCCACCATGGCGAAATGGTTTCATGAGCTAACAGATACAGATCTCGCAGAACAATTTACAGGAAAACATTAGGTGCATACGGACAGAATCTGAAGACTGCATTCTCCTCAACAGAGAATATTGATCAGGGCGCTGGTTCATCGCTACTCAGCTAAAATAGTTGAAAAAAAGTCTACCGAATGCCTCTAGGACAATGAGCTGTGATCCGCTGAGAGTACTTCTCTGCCTATGGCTAGGAGACCCCTGCTGCTCAGGCTGTGTCTGCCAGTGTCCGTTCTTCTGCATAAAAGCAGTGGCCAAGACTCCAAGGTCCAGTCGCTGTATTTGTGTCCAAGTCACTTCTTTGCTCTCTGAACTGACGCCAATAAAAAGGCCTTGACGCTGTTTGACACTGGCAAGCTTCCCTTCGCCCAGCTGCTTAAAAATTACTCCATGCATTTAGCTATGAATGAACTCAGTACACAACTGCTGTCAGCCCTCTTCAATAAACTTCGTGTTGGTCACAGTGTCTTCCTAACTTGATATACGTGTCCTAATTGCATGTGCCCACATGAACTAGATAAATAAAGTGAAAGAAGGGTAAGTCCAAAAGACTTGGAGCCTCTCACAGCCCTCTACCCGCAGTAAATTTTTACATGGGGTGTGTTGCACTTAAATCATGGTAGTGGGGCATTGAAAAGCAATAATTTGAACTTCATATTTACTGTTACAAGAATTAATCAGAATAAAGAATGGATAAGGAAAGGCATCAACTTTGTCAACCTTCAGACAGAAATGAAAGAAAATGATCCAATACCCAACACAGAAACATCCTCAGGGATGCCTACAAATATTAAATATATACTTTACTGCTGAATACGCACTGGAGGCCATGATGGATGTTGCTGATTTTGTTATATGTAGGACCGGACTGTCTGTGCAAGCATCTCAGACAAACAGCAAAACATAGTTGGAATATATCCAGACTGACAACTCTCCAACTAATTTACTGAGGGCAGAGTAAAAATTACCTAATACAATTGATAAAATGTATTAAAACACCTCTGTATTCCTAAAAATACGGTTCCATGATTAGTAGTTGCTAGCAGAAATACAAACGAAATTAAATTGACTGTAGGTCCAAACTTTCGACAGTTACACTCTCACCAACAGTCATATACACATGACAAATGCAATAATATATATGTGTGTGTGTGGTAAGTGAAGTGTGATACGTGTAAACAATAAACCTAAGTGAACGAATATGCAAGTACAAACTGTGAATTAAGAAATGGCGAAATGACAGTGGTGCTTCACAACACAGAAAAGTAAATATATGTGGTCCTGTGGAAGTGCTGTTAGCTAAAATCCAACACATACATATTATGTGTGTTTCATGATCTTCACGTTATATTTGAAGTTCTTTTCCTCGATAACCGTTTCGATTTACTCCTGACTCACACATATATTTGTATGAGCCATATTACAGAAACTTATTTCCTTACGATGAATATCTTTGTTATTTGTGGTGTTATCTCACTCAAGGAGTAAAGCATTTGTTTTCTATGTACTCATACTTTTTTTTATTGACCTGTGATCGAACATCGTATATGCAACTATAGTTGGGCCCGGTGGAGGTTCGAGTCCTCCCTCGGGCATGGGTGTGTGTGTGTGTTTGTCCTTAGGATAAATTGGGTAAAGTAGTGTGTAAGCTTAGGGACTGATGACCTTAGCAGTTAAGTCCCATAAGGTTTCACACACAAAAGCGAATGTGTTGAAGATTCTTGGCGTTTGTCGCTCAGATTTAGCAACAATTGTCCAATTGGTTTCTCCGGTGTAGGGAACAGTTTTATTGCTTCTGACGATTTATTATCACGTCTGTATGGTTCTCCCTTAAGCTACGTTGTGGTGGTTTACTTGAGAGGTTAAATAGTGTAAGTATTACATTTCATATAGGCTTCCTATGTTGCACATTCTTTAACTTGACTGAAAGTGTTGAAAAAAAAAAAACCTCCGCTTTGTTGGAGAGATATACAACGTCTTTTTGTAAAAGGTCAGATCTTCCAGTGTTTACTAGCAATATTTATTATTAAAGGCAAATAACATTATTCAGTAAATGTGTACATGCTACAATAGAATCGCAAATAAACTGTCCTGTAATGCACCGTTTCGTATCTCCCAGGGTCCTTAGGAAACTAAATGATGAGAAAATGGTGTAATGTTTTAGTTATTGTCGATTTTTATGGTACTACCTACACTCTCTACTGTAAAAACTATGCTACAAATCAATATAAACGTTAATATTCGCTCTCATCCGATATTGTATTCAGAAGTGTCGCTTGCTGGCCGCTTGGGGCGTTGCTATATCACTGGGGGGGGGTAACAAAAATGAGACAGAGTGTCACGACTGTTATGTTAGACAGTGGTTCACATCCTTCACGTCCTACTATTTCGGACATGAAAAGATATTAGACTCTGAGACGTGTTTACCGATTATAGGACACTTGTTTTGTTGTTTGGAGGCACTATAATTTTCCTTTCTGAGTGTATAAGAACATATTTTATTTCATCTAAGTTTCTTCTTTTGAAAGGTATTTTATTTTATCTTTTCTAACTTAAACAGATAAAGGAAATATCGTAAGTAATTAGTATTAGGAAGAAATGTGTATGTTTTGATTTCTACCAGTTGCTTGTTGGCGTAGCTTCGAGTACGAAGCAGTGCATATCTTTACACAACACAATAGCAACAGTGTCGACATCCACTACTCTTACCTGGAGCAGTTAATTTCGAGTTTGTGTGATGTTGAAAGTGGTTTAGGCTTCTGTTGGAAATATTGTTTATTGCGAGACCACGATTTTAGCAACTGCGTGGGTTTTCATGTGGAGACATGTGTGAAACTAGATAAAAAAAAGATCTACTTCGATTTCCTGTTTCAATTATATTGCACGAAATATAACAAAAGAACTATAATCAGGAAAAACACGTGGTTCTATAGATGTAAATTGAAGATACAGCAGAGTCTTATTTTAGTCTCTAGAAGTCGCTGCTTGAGAAACTGGATTATCTACAAATATTGTTTGCGAATACTGTGGTTTCTGTCGTGATGTGTGATTGTGACGTACTGTACGTGTTTCAGCACCTCTATTTCCAAAATTTGCGGTTGGCTGGCAAAATGCTTTCTTGCAAAACTCTCACACCTTTCCTGAAACGTAGCTGCAATGGACCGCGGCTACAGTAAATAGAGGACTGCCTCTGGCTGTGTACACAGCACGTAGTATCATTGATGATGAAGATCTGGATGACGAATAAGATAAGTTAAATTACTGTCATCTTTTGTCGTTATTGATGTCAACCGTATAAACGAAATCGATATCTGACGCCCTGACTGCTGCACGCTCCATACCTATCGCTTGCAAGTGATATTGGAAAAAATTTGTTTACATGACAGCCCTGACGCTGGCCACGAGCGCTTTTCGCTTGCTGTGTTACGAGATAAGTAATTTAGCAAGTAATGAATTATTCTATAGTATTTACGTCCATTAGTGTCAGACAGATGTGATAAATTGAAGGTTTCAGTTTTTATTTGCGTCTGAATAGGAAAAGCGAAATTTCTGTTTAGGACAGTTTCGCGTGTAAGCAAACGTTTGTTTACATTTTTAACTGACGTGAAATACGCCGGATTATCATTTATGTCAGTGTACAATAATCAGTATTTACGTTTATTAGTGTCATTTAGACATGATACATTGAAGGTAGCAGTTGTTATACGTTTTATTAGGAAAAGTGATACTGACAGTGAATTCTAACCTCACTTGTATGCATCTGAGTAGCGCAACCTGCGAGCGTTAACAGATAAGCAAACGTAAAATACGTGGTAAATTTGAGTTACACTACAGTATCTGAGAAAATCAGTGTTGTAATACAACTTCTGAGCCCTTCTTACATACGGTTTAGTTAGCAGAATGCTTAAAACTCACCTTGCCATCAGCTTAAATTCCTTAGCTTGTTGTTGGCTTTAGTGATCGTGTACTGTAAGCCCATCGGTTCCTATAAAGTTGAGTTCGTATTTGTGCTTCACATTCTGAACTCTTATTGTTAGCTAAAGGTTTTGTCTGTACCTGCATTTGTCAGTGTACAATACTCAGTATTTACGTTTATTAGTGTCATTTAGATTGGATACATTGAAGGTAGCAGTTTTTATAGTTTTAATAGGTCATTTTCCCATGTACATAAACGTTTTTTACATCATATGTGTGTGTGTGTGTGTGTGTGTGACATCTTACGGGACTTAACTGCTAAGGTCATCAGTCCCCAAGCTTACACACTACTTAACCTAAATTATCCAAAGGACAAACACACACACACACACCCAAGCCCGAGGGAGGACTCGAACCTCTGCCGGGACCAGCAGCACAGTCCATGACTGCAGCGCTGTAGACCGCTCGGCTATTCCCGCGCGGCGTTTACATTATAAATACGAGGGATAGTCAGTAGGTGTAGCTTACCTTAGGTTACTGTTTAATTCTTTAATAATATTCACTAGATAGCAGTTTATTGTAGGTCACAGTTTTTTTTCTTTAGTATTCACTAGATATCACCTAGCAGGAAAATAAACACCAGATCTAGCTTCTACCATATATTTTTATTGTTTTTCATTGTTGAGTGTCCTTACTGCCAACTAGAGTGTAGCTGTTAACCTTGAGTGTCAGTAGGTTTCCTTAATTTTCTTATAGAAAATCACATATTAGGTACAGGGATAGGGACTGAGTCTGTTGTGTGCGGGTGCAGAAGGAGTTGACCACATTCCAAATGCAGTTGGAATCTTTGTTGGCCACAGTCAACAGGCTCCAGAGTGCCACCTTGAGGTGAAGTGGGGATGGGGTGCCTGGGGCAGCCTCTGCTGTACTACGTGTGCAGGGGGGGGGGGGGGGGGAATGTCACAGCTCTCTGTCACTGAGCTGATCTCAGGTGCGACTGAGTGGGCCAGCCGACTCTCACCTCACTGTGTGTGGTGGACTGTGTCGAAGTCTCGAGCCTCAAGGCGAAGGCTGCATGGGGAACGCAGGCTCCTGCCAAATCCCATGCACTTTGCTAATCGACTCTGTGTGCTATCTGATGCTGGGGGGGGGGGGGGGGGGAGTCTGAGCCGGATCAGAATGCACCTTCTGCCAGGATAGTGGCCACTCCTTCAGCAAGGTCCGGACGGGAAAGCGGGGATAGAGGTTTGTTAGTTATTGGGAGCCAATGTTAGGCAGGTCATGGAGCTCCTCAGGAACATAGCAGCCAGGGTGGGGAAGAAGTCCAACGTTCACTCGCTGTGCTTGCCAGGAGGCCTTGTCCGGGATGTGGAAGAGGCTCTTCTGGTGGTTATTGAGCATGCGGGGTGCAGCCCCAGCTGCAGACTGTTGCACATGTCGACACCAGCGATGCCATTCATCGGCGTTCCGAGGAAATCCTTGGGTCCTTTCGACAGCCGGCTGAACTGGCGAAGGCAGCCTCCATCTCTCGAGGTGTAGAAGCCAAGCTGACGATTTGCAGCATCATACCCAGGGTGGACCGGGGTCCTCTGGTTTGGAGTCGAGTTGTTGTTGTTGCTGTTGTGGTCTTCAGTCCTGAGACTGGTTTGATACAGCTCTCCATGCTACTTTATCCTGTGCAAGCTTCTTTATCTCCCAGTACCTACTGCAGCCTACATCCTTCTGAATCTGCTTAGTGTACTCATCTTTTGGTCTCCCTCTACGATTTTTACCCTCCACGCTGCCCTCCAGTACTAAACTGGTGATCCCTTGATTCCTCAGAACATGTCCTACCAACCGATCCCTTCTTCTTAAGTTGTGCCACGAACTCCTCTTCTCCTCAATTCTATTCAATACCTCCTCATTAGTTATGTGATCTACTCATCTAATCTTCAGCATTCTTCTGTAGCACCACATTTCGAAAGCTTCTATTCCCTTCTTGTCTAAACTATCGAGTCGCGTGGAGAATCTAAACCAGAAACTATGTTGACTCTGTGATGAAAATGGTTGCAAATTCCTTGAACTACGCTATGGGGTGGAAGGTTGTAGTATGCCCCTCGATAGATCAGGGGTGCACTACACACAGGAAGCAGCTACATGGGTAGCACAGTACTTATGGCGTGCACATGGTTTTTTTTTTATAGGTTCCTCCTCACGGGAAACAAACCGTTGGCCTGAAAAAATTACCAGTTCTTGACACTGATGCGGGTGTGCCAGCTGCAAAAATTGTTAGTTCGCCTAAACAGGTCATTCCAAAGAATTTAAATATGCTAAATCTCATGTTAGTAAATTGTCGAAGTGTCTTTAGCAAGATCCCCGAGTTACTCTCCGAAATAAGCAGTAGGAACGCCAATATTGTATTAGGTACCGAAAGCTGGCTAAAACCAGACATAAATAGCAGTGAAATTTTGAACTCGGGATTGGACAATGTTAAGGAAGAATAGGACTGATGCTATGGGAAGTGGTGTGTTCATTGCAGTTAAAAGCTGTTGAGATCGATACTGGGTCAGACTGTGAAATAGTCTGCGCAGAACATTTCAGGGAAAGTCTTGAGTACATACGAAATAAATATCCAAATTATTCGTTAGTTATAGGTGGAGGCTTTAATCTGGCGTCCATTGACTGGGAAAATTAAATCACACGGGGCAGAAACAAAGACTCACGTGAAGTTATTCTAGGAATTCTCTCAAAATACAACCTTGACAATTGGTTAAAAAACCAACTAGAGATGGAAACATATTAGATATCTTGGTGACAAACAGACCTGATCTTTTTGAGGAAGGATCTAGAAGAAAGTATTAGCGACCGTAATGTCGTTGTGGCTTCTATGTCAGTGTGCAAAAAAAAAAAAAAAAAAAAAAAAAAAAAAAAAAAAACTGTGTGGAGTTTCCTTGTTTGGGAAAGCAAATAAAGTGTCATTATTGAATATATTCATAGTCAGCTCCAAACATTCACCGTGGGACACAAAGATATTGAGCATCTTTGGTCGGAATTTAAAGGTATTGTCCACTACGCACTAGAGAAATATGTGCCTAGCAAAAATATAGGGGAGGGAAAGGATCCACCTTGGTTCAATAAACATATTAGGAAGTTGCTGAGAAAGCAGAGAATTTTGTGCAGTCGTTTTAAACGTAGTCACTGCCCCACTGACAATCAGAAATTATGCGAAATGAAAGCAGCTGTCAAAAGGTTAATGAGAGATTCTTTTAACGAATTTGAAAGCAATATTTTATCTGCAGATTCTAAAAATAACCCAAAAAATTTTGGTAGTTCGTAAAATCTATGAACGCTACAAATAATTCAATACCTTCTCTTGCTGGCAGTACTGTTAATGTAACGGATGATGATAAACAGAAGGCCGAAATTCTAAACCTAAAGCTTTCAAAAAAACGCGTTTACTGTAGAGGACTGCAGCACCATTCCCTCTTTCAACTATCGAACAAACGCAAGGATGGCTGACATAGTGTTTAGTGTATCTGGGGTTGTAAAACAGTTAAGATCCTTAGACGCCAGGAAGGCATCTGGCCCAGACGGTATCCCCGTAAGATTTTATGTTGACTATGCTACAAATATAGCACCATTCTTATCCATCATCTATCAGAGATCATTGGAACAGCGGAAAGTTCCACGGGACTGGAAGAAGGCCCAGGTCATAGCAATCTATAAAAAGGGTAGAAAATCGGATCCACGTAATTACCGGCCGATTTCACTGACATCGGTTTGTTGTAGAATCATGGAACATATTTTGTGTTCAGACATAATGACCTTTCTAGACTCTGAGAAGCTCATCTGCAGAAACCAGCACGGTTTTAGAAGAAGCAGCGGTCATTCCAACGGTCATGCGAGACACAGCTGGCCCTCTTTGTGCATGACATACAAAAGGCTCTAGATACCGACTACAAGGTTGATGCCGTATTCCTCAACTTTCGAAAGGCGTTCGACTCACTTCCGCACTGTCGCTTGCTACAAAAAGTGCGCTTACGGTCTATCCGATGACATATCCGGTTGGATAGAAAATTTTCTAACAGACAGAGAGAAGTATGTCTTCCTGAATGGGGAGACATCAACAGAAACAAGCGTAACATCAGGTGTGAACCAGGGCAGCGTAGAGGGTCCGCTGCTGTTGACGATTTGCATAAACGATCTGATTGATGGTACTGACAGCGGTATTAGACTGTTTGCCGATGATGCTGTAGTCTACAGGAAAGCAGTATCACACGAAAGTTCTGAAAAAATCAATGAGGATTTGCAGGAGATAAATGCGTGGTGTTATGACTGGCAGTTATCGCTCAATATCAGTAAGTGTAACCTAATGCGTACAACAAAGCGACAATCCCCACTAATATACGAGTACCAAATAAGTGCCCAGTCTTTGGAAGCGGTAACATCCGTCAAGTATGTGGGTGTGACTATTCGAAAAGTACTCAAATGGAACGATCAGATTACACAAGTAACGGGTAAGGCGAACTCTAGCTTGCGGTTTATTGGTAGAATCTTGAAGCGACGCAGTCCTTCAACAAAGGAAATTGCTTACAGTACATTAGTTCATCCAGTCATAGAGTATTGTTCGTCTATATGGGACCCTTACCAGTTGGGTCAAATTCAAGAGATTGAGAAGTTCCAAAGAAGAGCGGCAAGATTCGTCACTGTTACATTTAGCCATCGCGAGAGCATTACAAATCTCATGGAAAGTCTGAATTGGGACACACTTGCAGATAGACGACGCGCTAAACGGAAGGGGCTGCTCACTAAATTCCAAAATCCGATCTTCGTCGAGGATGGTTCAAACGGCTCTGAGCACTATGGGACTTAACTTCTGAGGTCATGAGTCCCTTAGAACTTAGAACTACTTAAACCTAACTAACCTAAGGACATCACACATCCATGCCCGAGGTAGGATTCGAACCTGCGACCGTAGCGGTCACGCGGATTCAGACTGTAGCGCCTAGAACCGCTCGGCCACCCCGGCCCTCTCGTCGAGGATGTAGAGCATATATTATTACCACCAAATTTCAAATCGCGCGATGATCACCATTCAAAGATAAGGGAAATTAGAGTTCGCACTGAGGCGTTCAGACAGTCGTTTTCCCCTCGCGCGATCCGCGAGTAGAACAGAGGGGCGAAAATATGATTTTGGCGCGAATAATACCCTCCGCCACAGACCGCTTGGTGGCTAGCGGAGTATGTATGTAGATGTATATGTACCCCTCCCGCTTTTGAAAAATGACATATGATGTGTGACATATTCAAATTGAAACAGGAGTATTTTACTTTGTCGTCAGGTAACACAGCCCGTAAACGTTTGCGCTCATTTAAACAGTACAGAGATGCGTGAAATTCCCTTATGCATTAGTAGTCTTTACATCACTTTAAGAAGCGGGCTCTTACATGTGTGCACTCGGGTTTATTTATTTGTTGAAATCCGCAATGCTAAAGCGGTTTGACTGTAGAGACATCAACTATGAAAACTAGTAGTTGAACCAAACCGCCCGAATGAAGTGCATTAATGTAGGTGAAAAAGTTTGAAGTGTGGCTAGCTGCAGAAAAATATTGTGAAACACAGCTGATGCCCACCATATGGTATAAGAGGGCAAGATGCAACATTGTCGGCCTGACTTAGAGATATCGTCCATGTCACTAAAAATTTTTGTGTTCGCTGCATTGCAACTAGTGAAATTACATAAATCAAGTATCCACATGATCTGAAGAATATTTTTATTAACATGGCTTTTAAAGTAGTTATGACGTAAATGTTGCACTCAAATGGATAAACTGGAATACTGAACCATAGTGAACTTCTTCGTTAAGTGATAGATAATGAATTTAGTAGGACCGAGCACTTTAATTCAGATTGGGACGTACTCTTTTTAAGGCAAACCACATCTAGGCCGTCAGGAAACTTGTCACCACAAATGAAAACATCAATAACGTGCAAGTCATTGGGTGATCTGTGACTGAAAATATGTGAAAGACATAAAAGAGGAGCCCGCATCTCGTGGTCGTGCGGTAGCGTTCTCGCTTCCCACGCCCGGGTTCCCGGGTTCGATTCCCGGCGGGGTCAGGGATTTTCTCTGCGTCGTGATGGCTGGGTGTTGTGTGCTGTCCTTAGGTTAGTTAGGTTTAAGTAGTTCTAAGTTCTAGGGGACTGATGACCATAGATGTTAAGTCCCATAGTGCTCAGAGCCATTTGAACCATAAAAGAGGAAAGAATACGACACAGTTCATGCGAAGCATTAACAACGAGATAACTTTGTACTGTACGGAGACCTTATTGAACGCTGACCAAAATCATATTCGAAAATAAATTTCTCAGCTTTATTTGGAATGTATTATAACGAAACCAACTGATTTTGTACAGCGATTTGTTACATTGTGTATGACGTGGATCCACTACCTCAAATCAGGAGCCAAAAAGCAATGAAAACAATGCGCTAAACCGGTGGCTCAGCACCAGTAAACGTGAAGTCGGTTTCATCTGCTGGAAAGTCATCGCGTTGGGTTTACGGGATGCAAAATTCAGCCTTTTTTTAAAATTTTGCAATAACTGGCAAATGCTACCCAAGTCGATGCCCGACTTACTCGCCCGTTTATTAACCTCCGGCAAGCCTTGGGTACGTGCAAGACTGATGGTGCCTCAGACGATTGTTGAAGAAATGCACTCTTAACTGTAAAGCATATAGGCGCAGCTCTCAGCTTACTTTTCTGGGCGTACTAGGCTCCGGTGGAAGGTCGTAGCGATGCTCATGTTCTTTAATGCTTAAAACTAGCCAAAGAAGGTAGTTAAAAGAGAAGAGAAACGCTATAGTAGTTCATATATTACGTAGACATTATTTTCTTTACAATCATAAATAGATATCCCCTAACATTTATAATGTCCTTTAAGTTCATTACGCTAGCAGAGACCATCACAGTGAGTTGGGAGCCGCCAAGTGTTGGAGTAAGGATTACTGTAATGAGAGCTCACCCTCTTGTAATGAAAAAAGAAAGAATTTAGAACAATTCTCATTTATTCTCAAGTCTCAGTGGAACATCTTAAATTGCGTGACATCTTTCGATCACTTTGGATGCTCTTCAAATCCAACTAATTGCGTGAAGAATTCGTCTTGTTCGTTCAGAACTCATATCAGAGATAAGTTCGCTGGCGATAGGTTCTGAAGAGAGAAGACAGGTTGCTGACACAATTGCTTGGATCTGAAGATTATCCAGAGTAATAGAAACATGTCATGCATTTAAAAATGTGCAACTGAGACTGAGGAATAAATAAGAATTGTTGTAAATTTCAGTACAGTTGCTGATTCGTTCAGTACGAATATGTCGGCTATAGAGAAAAGAAAGAATTCCTCTTACCTCATAGAAGTCGCGTTAATTTAGTTAGTTTCATCAGAAAACGGAAAATTATGTAAGAAAATGGAGGAAAGGCAGCCTTCGCTGGAGTGCACTCACTTACACAATTGTGGTCCCTTCTCGGCTACCAACAAAGTAGGAAGGGTAAGAAAAGGCAGTGTTCTCCACGCCTCCAAAGACGGACCTGTTCCATGCCAGCGATTCCTACTGTCGCCAAGGAGTGTACATCAGATGACGATCTCTTAGAAGATCGAAACTGGTCATCTAAAAATAAAAATTTACAAAACTGAATATAAACAGTCACCACTGGAATTGCGTTAGCTTTCGTGGAGGTGTAGTGCCTGCTCCGTTCACAGCCACAATCTACATCATGGTGTGGGTCTGAAGATGGTCTAAAACAGACCGAAACCGGTAATCTTATATAAAAAAATAAAAAAAAGTTTACTGCTGTTGTGACTTTATATTCAATTTTAAATAATAAATAAATCGTTGTACTCCAGTGAGACATGTTCTCAAAATTAAAAATAACAACTTAAATGCCATCACTACTGTATTTATTGAATAAGTTATAATATTAATAGATCGCTATTTTTCATGAAAAAATGTCCCAAAAAATTTTAACTAGGAAAGGGATTATTCTTACGAAAAAAGAGCGCAAAACAGTTTCTCACGCCTTGTTACTGCCACAGGCTCCAACTATTTTCCGTGACCGCACCATCTGTAGATGAAAGGCCTGGGATGACAGCGGTGACGTGACACAGATGGCTCCCCTTTGTCTTTAGTGTGGAAGAGGTGGAGGTGGAGGCTTATATAGCTTCTGTGGCTCTTTGTCACGATCGCATTCTTTTCTGTTCTGTATAACTCGTTCAAGATCTTCAAGGCGCTTTTAACACCTCAAGAAATTCATCATTTTCCATGATGATCACATCATAATGAGGGGAAATGCGAGGCACTATTTCAAGAAACAGAACGGGGCTTTTCCTTTCCAAGTGACGTCCCAGTGGAGATTCTATGCAGTTTGGTTATCTCAAGATATAACCCGCCACCAGAGACCTTCCACGCTACTTACTATAATTACTATTTCCTTAAGGGAACAATTTAAAAATAGGCTTCGTATTTGATTTAAACAACCTGTGAAATCGACATATTGAACGTTTTATTAAGACTAGCTATACGACCGTGCTTCGCAACGGAATTTGGGTAAAGGCCTTTGCATACCATCGCTCTTTATGGTTCCGTATCTCAGTCGGTAAAAACGGAACCCTTATAAAATCACTTTGTCAATACAGTCGCTTTTCATAGCCAAGAAGTCAAATATAAATGAAACCTATCAAAAGAAGCAAAACAGTTTCGTTGAGTTTTTTGATACATAAGGAGAAACCAGTAAAACAGTGCATCCCTGCCAAGTAAATAGAATGTAAGTTTGTATTAGTAAAGTTCTCAATTCTGTCACTGACGTTAACTCCCGAAAACACTTTTGTGACTGACAGCGCCATCTATTGGTTCTTTGTTGTACTACGAAACTAACAGCGCCATGTAGGTTCTAACAATACCGCCACTTGCAAAGTAGGTTAGAAATCAGATTAATAATGTTGCTCACGCAGCATATGTTCGCTTTATCGGGCAACAACAAAGTTATTGACTGTGGATGGTATCGTCAGAATGGAAATACTGAAGTCACTGTAAAAAAGTCATTAATTTTGGCACTTATCTTGAATGGATTCCCACGTAGATTTCGTCGAAGTTGTTATGGCTCATCTTGTTGATTCTAGGGTGATTCCACTTTGACTGCTGGAAGGTCCAGATCTGTATTTTAGCAATATTTGAAGACCTAACAAATGCGTTTTTCAGGAAATTCTTAATGATCAAACAATCCCAGGTCAGAACAATGGTATGGTAGAAATAATTTTTATTAAACTTCTTGTAAATTCACATATACTTCTTCTTCATTGTCACATCATCAAGAAAACAGTTTTGTATCAACCTTCATATATTGAATTTCCACTTTATCCAAACACAAGACTAGACTGTTGCCGGCCGCGGTGGTCTCGCGGTTCTAGGCGCGCAGTCCGGAACCGTGCGACTGCTACGGTCGCAGGTTCGAGTCCTGCCTCGGGCATGGATGTGTGTGATGTCCTTAGGTTAGTTAGGTTTAAGTAGTTCTAAGTTCTAGGGGACTGATGACCAAAGCAGTTGAGTCCCATAGTGCTCAGAGCCATTTGAACCATTTGAACTAGACTGTTCTTTTACAAAGCGAAATAACAACTTAACTTCTGCAAAGTGAAACAAAGACTGCTCTGTGTGCATTCCCGCCAGAACTGTTACAAGTAAGTCAAAGATTATGACAGTCTCACAGAAATGAATACACACAAGAACCATATCATTGTAATTTATCGATACATCGGAGTACCTATACATTAATAAAACCAAATGTGAATATTGTCACAAAAATATGTCTGTTACTTCGCAGAAAAGTAGTACGATATTACTGGTCTCGAGAACGGGGATTGGAGTGCCGTAATGGTCACGTAAATAAAGAACTATTACAAAGTGTTGACATAGCGCATGTGTTCCTGAAGGTCAAGGGAGTGGAGGCGATGTTCAAGTCCAAACCAGATCCGTTGCACCAGACGTCTGCAGTTAAGGGCCGCAGAATGCCATAGGTCAGCAGGGAAATCGATGTAAAGGTAGCTTAAGGCATCGATCACGTTGAAGGGTCAACACTCCCCTCAGGTAGGCCTGACCGAGGCACACAGCTCGTGATTTATGTACACTGAGGGAGCTGCCCGACGCCTCACCGTACGTAGGTCGTCATCCACTCAAGCACTGCCTCGGTATCGTCAGCACTTCGAAGGGAGAGGACTAAATTGTCTGCGTAGGCAGTTCAGCGAAATCAGTGTTCACTAAGCGACTTCCCAGTCAGTCATTGTCATAGTCCACATAACAATGGTTCTAGAGCGAAGATGTACAGCAGTACCGACAGGGGGCACCCCTGTCGCACCAAATGCCTGATCAGGATCGGTTGTGTGAGCCTACCATTATACAGCACCCAAGAAGTCGTGTTGTGCAGGAGACATACGATCACCTCAAGAATATTTTCTGGGTATCCCATATGACAGAGGACAGAAGTATGAAAGGAATGATCAGACGTCTGGTTGAAGTCTAAGGATTCCAAAGACGTGGGCAAATGTTGAGATCGAGGGAGGGCAATCAGATGTTTGTAGCTGCAGAGCGCAGTGACGTCTGATCACAGGACGCGATATGACGACCCATCCTCTTAAAAATTGTTCAGATGTGTGTGAAATCTTATGGGACTTAACTGCTAAGGTCATCAGTCCCTAAGCTTACACACTAGTTAACCTAAATTATCCAAGGACAAACACACACACCCATGCGCGAAGGAGGACTCGAATCTCCACCGGGACCAGCCGCACAGTCCATGACTGCAGCGCCATAGACCGCTCGGCTAATCCCGCGCGGCCATCCTCTTAAGTCGCACTGCCAAAACGTGGATAACGATCTTCATCTTGCTATTTAGCAACATCAAGAGACGATGGTTTCTGATGTGTGGAGCCCTGTAGAGTTTGTGTATAGGGACAATGCTGTCCTTTAGAAAGGCATCAGGGACCCTCACTGTGGGGGACATCAGTTCTCCACAGATAATAGGCGATAAGAGATGTCGGAAAGAATGATAAAATTCTAGAGGGACGCTGCCAGGACCAGATGACTTGTCAACAACTCTCGCTTGATGTCATGGATAACTTTGTCTTCTGTTACTGGTGCCTCCAATGCTAATGCTGCATCCTCTGGTATCGTGCCGAATGTGAGCTGAGAGACTTCTTCAATGACAGCTGGTGAATGGGAGTGGTTAGTGTACAACCTAGCATAACGGCCGTGACAGGCGCGTCCAATGCCGCGTTGGGTGTCATGTTGCCTGACTTTGTCATCAGTGATATTTCGAATCAGGTCCCGACGCTGCCATTGCCTGTGTAGTACACCAACAGAACTTCCAAAACCATATGGTCACAAGTGTGGGCTCTCACCACCGTCCCTTCAAAGTGCAGTGGATGAGGGCTGTGATCTGTGATTTGATGCAGTTCACTACTGTGCTTCGTTCATGCGAAAAAGGCATCACAGAGCAGTCCCTCGGCAACTGGTAATAAAAGTTCAGGTACTGTCTCCTTCATGCTGCCGAAACTCTGCCATCATCGCCCAGCGGAGGGCAGGTTTTGCACAGGACAGAAACCATGACGACGTAGATGGGCAAGCGCCAAAGTGGCGGTGACATGAATCCCAAGTCACCTCGATAAGCTGCCGACAGCCATGAGACACCCATAAGGCCACATTCACCTTCTGCACACCACTTCCATGTTACACTCTCTGGCAGTCGAGTGTGACTGTGCAGACATATGCCACATAATCGGAAAAAGCAACAGGCCAAACCTGATCCAATTGGGTTCCTCCCACCAGCAAGTGCGAGATATAAAAGCGATCAAAGCGACTGGAATAATGCGCAGTGTAGTGCGTGAAACCAGGGCGGTCGCCATGAACGTGCTTTCACACGTCCAAATTGGAGACAGTCTATTATCGTGGCAAGCTCTGTGCAAGACGAATGACGCTGAAGCTGATATTTCGGGTGGAGGGTGGAATTAAAATCACTAGCCGGCACCAGTGCATCTTGCCGCCCCGTGAAAACAGGTAAGACTGCTTCCGCGAAGAAGGCAGAGCGCTCCCTTTGCCTCCCCATCCTGAAGGAGCATAGATCTTAATAATTTGGACACCGAAGAGTGTGAGAGTGGTGCACCTCACATCCGGAAGATGGAGGTCGTCGATTGGTAAGTCTTAACGGATGAGAATCGCGACACCGCTACCGGTATCTGATGGCTTGGGAAATTAAAGGGATATACCCAAATGGGTTAAGAAAACCATCAATAAGCACTTCTTGTAAGAGGGCCACGTTTAAGTCCACTGCATGTAGTTAATGTGGGTCACAAACAGCGTTGACATTGATCACAGCTAGGTGACATGTCCGTTCTGGCGCTCCTGCTGTCGAAAGATGGGTCTACTAGAGGCATCCAGCTGGCAGACCGCACAAGACGGTCGAAGCCGTGGCAGTCACTGTGATGAGGTAGCAGGGGACACAACCGATAGAACGCGCCCACCTACGGTATTCACAAACTCTTCCGTTTCCTCCTCTAAGTCGTCCACCCAAGAAACAGCATCAGTGCATTGTCCAGGGTTAGAATCACCAGGATGCCGCCACCTGTCGGCGACCTCCAGAGGCAGTTCGTTAACAGAGGGCGCAG
Organism: Schistocerca nitens; assembly: GCF_023898315.1. Classification (NCBI taxonomy): domain Eukaryota; kingdom Metazoa; phylum Arthropoda; class Insecta; order Orthoptera; family Acrididae; genus Schistocerca; species Schistocerca nitens. The sequence continues at coordinate 675,146,558 of NC_064618.1, forward strand.
GCGGTGGAGGACAAACCGTTGAGGTATGTGAGGAAGGAGGCATGCTCAATTGCAGGTCTTCCGAGATCGATGCATTTACTGACGTGGTTCGCAATCCCGAATGGCCATCCTGAGGAGACAATCGTCAGATGGTGTACGACTGCGTTTCATGCACATCCTCGGTGACTTCTGGTTCCAAAATATGTTGTTCCATATCGGAGTGGGATCGGCCATCATCCTACACCGCCCGAACCAGAAGGAAAGCAGAGGTTGGTACGCCACTAGAATTGAAGTCCATCGCAACTGTAACTTCACTCTTCGGGTTCTGACAGGCATCCGAGGGTCATCGTTTGTACCCGAGGTTATAGAGAGGGAATCTGAAGACTCGCTGTCCCTCATTGTTCAGCAACGAAAGCAGACCGGAAGGAACCTGACCCGGTACATCCGGCACATTCGTAACAGCCGCGTAGATGACAGGGAGTATAGTAGGTGTCACAGGTGGTGCGACTGTCCTACTGGGGTCTGAATAGGCGTCTGCGGAGGCATTCCGACCAGACGTGGTCTTCCTGGCCACAGCCCGCAAAAGTTCGGGGCTGACGCTCATACATTACGATGGCCCGCATGCTGCCAATCAGCAAATAAGAAAGCACTTGCTTCTTCAGTTCTAGTCTGATCTGACACACGCCAATTAAGAAGTGGTAGGTATCGAAGGACTGCCATTTTTCTTCAACGTGACGTTGTAAAGTCGAAAGGCAGGTAGCTACTACCATGTCTTGCCGTACCTCAAAAGGAAGTTTAAAACCACGCAGGACGCTGAGGCTGAACCTTGCATGATCAACCGAAACAGCTCCGACAAGGCCAACAGGGTTATTGAATTTCTGTCCGTGAGTGAAACATTGCACAATATCAGCACAAACTTCTTCTGTCTGCAGTCTGATGCACATGACATTACTCGTGATGGAGAAGTGAATCCCTACAACATCATGAGGTGCGAGATGAAATTCGTCGCCTATATATTATCCCACTTCTTGCTCTCGACGTCATGCAGGTTTTGCTTGAAACGTGATCTAATGATCGTACGGCGGTAAGATAACGCCATTGCAGGTCAGAACTTAGAGGAAGACAAAATTTTTTGGAACATTGTTTTAGGAAACAGCAATCTGATAATATTTAATTTATTTAGTAAATAAAGTCGTGGATGTGTGTGTTACTTTTTATTTCTTGAGCTACTAATAAAAAGTAACAATTCATGCGCGACGACTGTCTTTACTGCATAAATTAAAGGAACATAGTGATGTAGTACCACGCGCTAACGTGTAAACAAAAACACACCCGCGGAGCGCTACTCAGAGCGCCGAGCAAGTCTGCCTATGTCACGGCGATGAGCCGAATGCACGTCAGTTGAACTTGTTACCAGCTAAAAGGTACATAAAGAAACTCGAAAACGGTCGAATATCTACGGATCGTCAATGGGACATTCCCCATCGCTCGCCAGGCGTGTGGCTACAGCCTGTTCCCACCTTTTCCGTAGCGCTGCAAGAGCTTCCTTGTGTGTCGTGTAAGTCCTAGTGTGCGTCACATCGTTGTTTGTCTTTCGGCGTCTCGTGTTTGTGATTCAGTTTTGACGTGGCATTGTCTTGCGCAATGATGTCGTCTATGGGTCCCAGGAACATTCCACGCACAGGTACCGTCACTTTATTTCTCACAAGACCATGCGGAATGTGCAGTCAGGTTGGTTAAAAATTCATGATTGGGTTGTAGGTACAATCAAGGTTACTTCAAAATAGATTCACACGGTTTACTTCGCTTCTGAATTGTATGTGTTTTGTATCAGGTTTCCAGATCCGCTTCGGGTTGACAGGCTCCTTTTGTTGCGCGGAGCCGACCTCTTTGACCGAGCGGTTGTAGGCGCTTCAGTCCGGAACCGCGCTGCTGCTACGGTCGCAGGTTCGAATCCTGCCTCGGGCTTGCTTGTGTGTGCTGTCCTTAGTTAGTTCTAAGTCTAGGGGACTGATGACCTCAGATGTTAAGTCCCATAGTGCTTAGAGCCATTTGAACCATTTTTTGTTGTACGAACAACAAGTCCGTTTCACTCATTGCGATGGCTCTGATAGTATGGTTCTTCTGATGAATGCGGAGGTGGAATATACGAATATTAGGTTGTTTAACCTTCAGCCCGAAATCGATGACAGTTTCCTGAAGATCGTCGTGCTTCCATTTGCCGACATACAGAATGTATGAGAATATATGATGGGAACGCTGGTCCGCTCAACACCGTTTACAAGTTTATAATGGAGTTCCATCCGTGAACATGATGGCCAAGCGAAACATCCCCTCTCATTTGCAGATGCGTGGATGCTGGGTACATATAATTTACAGAGGATGAGAAGGGACCTGCTTTGTATGTAATGAAGTGGACACCTTCGCACCAACAGCCCGCGTCGCGTCACCGTCTTAAAATTCATTTATGAACAACGTAAAAGGCTAATTTCAGCGGAACTGGTTCACCAAATAACTGCCATTGTGCCTAAACAAGTTTCTGAGGGACAATACGACCTATTGCGTGATGGACCTAGCGCATTTCCGCCGTTAATCTCGTATAGGGACTGTGCCACTCTAGCTTTCGCGCCGCCACCACCTCCACTTCAAAACAAGCGTGGACGGACGCAAGATGGCGAGGAGTCGGACGATTCCTCTTCCCCTGTTGGCTTTACTGAAAATATTCCGTTGCAGGAGGCCTTTCCTCTCCCCGAGTTTAGACCGGATGATAACATGTCTGTTGCTGTTCACGATTCGAAAGCGTCCAGCAACCCCTCCGATTGTCTCCCGAGACCGAGACCGCCTCTTCGGAATCACATGAGGATAGACCTGTTCCGGAGCTTTGTTCTGTATCGACGGATTTGCCTGCCATCCCTGAGTCTGTAACGTATTTCCACTCTTCTTCTGCGACCCCGGATGGTGAAAGGATGCCACAGGCCGCTACTGATCAGAACCGGATCGGCACAAGCGTGCCAGTGGAACATGTGCTGATCGTAAAATACGAGAGTGAGTCAAATGAAAACCTTAAATTTGTAATAATAAATCGAAATTTCGCGCCGTTATACTGTAAGTTGGTAAGCGCGCTAAAAACAGCGTGAAGAATGGCCTGTAGGTGGCAGCATAGTGCAGATGCACAAATACCGTCGCAGTATCAGTATAAAGATGGCCGCCCCACTTGCGACTTGCACCAGGGAAGATCAGCGTTCTGTAATTCGGTTTCTGCATAGTGAAGGTGTGAAACCTATTGAAATTCATCGACGAATGAAAGTTCAATACGGTGGTGCATGTTTGTCACAACACCAAGTCTACGAATGGAATAGGAAGTTCGCAAATGGTGTGACTTCAGTATAAGATGCTCCTCGTCCAGGTCAGATCACAACGAGTTGTGACTCCACAGAACATTGCAGTAGTTGAAGCCATAGTGAAGAAAAACCGCCGAGTGACACTGAATGACATTGCAGCATGTTTACAGGTTAGTCATGGGCCATCACACCACATTGTGCATGATGTGCTCCAGTTTCATAAAGTGTCTGCAAGATGGGTGCCACGGCAGTTGATTCCTGAAATGAGAGAACGACGTGTTGATGCTTGTGAAGAACTTCTTCGGCGCTTTGAACGAGAAGGTGATTGCTACCTTGCAAGAATCGTTACTGGGGACGAAACCTGGGTTCACTTCCACCAACCGGAAACGAAGAGAGCGAGCAAGGAATGGCGCCATTCCTCATCACCAAAACCAAAGAAACTTCGAACAGAATCATCAGCAGGGAAGGTTATGCTGACTCTCTTTTGAGACCGCCGTGTGGGGTTGTTGGTACCCCCATCGGGCGCCTCCCCGGGTGGCGGATAGGGGAAAGCTTCCTAGATATAGGTGGTACTGGGGAAATGAAATACCCAGGTCGGACCAAAAACCAATAAACCCAGTGGTGTCTGTTCAGCATCTGGCGGCCAGTGGTCAGCGTCTGTTCCTCTAGTTGAGGCGGCTGCACAAAATCTTCTCGAACTCAAAAATCGAGTCGTATACCTGTGGTCTCAACAGAGATCACCACAAAAACTAAAATTCAACTTGAACGCATGATGGAAAAGACGACCACAGAGTCACTACCCCAGGCACCAGTCGATAGACTGGATTCACCTGATCATCGGATTCTGGGGGATCAGGGACACCATGCGGAGAAGAATCGGAGCTTCTCAAAAACTCGTCACACTCTCAAAACGAAACGTAAAAATTTTATTGGTACAATTAATGTGAACACCCTCACTAAAACAGGCAAATTAAAGCAACTCACCAACGCAATGGGAAAATTTAACCTGAAAATCACTGCACTGCAAGAGACAAGATTCACAGATGAAGGACACTTTAACACAGAGAATTACAGGATCTACAAGGGCAAACCTGCCATAAAAGTAAGAGACAAACTACCACTTTTCGGAACAGGATTCGCCGTACACAGTTATTGACTTCACGTCTCCCAATGAAAGAGTCTCCCTGTTATCAGTAAAATCAGCTAATAAAGCATACACTCTGATCAATGTGCACGCCCCCAAAAATCACCACAATAAAATCTACCCTGAAACAGTGGACAATTTCTGGGAAACACTAGAAGAAACAACAAATAAAGTACCTAAGCACCATGTGAAAATCTTAGTAGGCGATTTTAATGCACAATTAGGGAAGGAAAAAAATTCAGAGATACCACTGGACCCCATACCGAACACAAACGTACCAACAAGAATGGTGAAAAACCAATCGACTTCTGCAGAAACTTTGGACTTAAAATAATGAGTACCCAGTTTCAAAAACCTGCACATAAATTAACCACATGGAGATCACCCAGTCTTAGACAGGGTGAATACCAAATAGACCATGTCGCAATTTCCAAAGAAAACATAAGAGAAATTCAAAACGTCAGAACCCGCAAAGGTGTCTTCGAATCAGATCATCATCTTCTCCAAATAAAAACAAAATTCCAACCCAACGGAATGCTAAAAAGGCCACCCAAAAGTACCAAACCAGATACGGAATATCTGCAACTGAACAAAGAAAAAATCATCATGCAAATTAATCAGGAAAAATCAACAGACTGGAAGAAACTAACAGAGAAAATTCCGGAAGCCCTCAAATTAGGACAACCCCCTCGCAACAGGAAACATCGCTGGTGGAATGCAACCTGTGATGAGGCAGTTGACAACCGAATAACTGCATGGTAAAAATTTAGCAGTCACGAAACTGAAGAAAACTGGGAGAACTTTCTTAAAACCCAAAAACAGACCTCAAAAATAATTAGAAAAGAAAAACGGGGATATGACAACAACAGACTCTCTGAAATCCAGCAGGATTTCATCAAAAATAATACAAGAAATTTTTATAATACTTTCAGAGAAAACTTACAGGGATACCAAGCGCCTAGCTTGTGCTTCAAGAAACCCGATGGCTCTTTGGAAACCAACACGAAAAATAACTGCAAAATCTTAGCCCAATATTTCAGTTCCCTCCTCAACTGCAAACCACCCCAAGAAAAACTTGTCTTCTCTTCTCCAGTATTCACACACCCAGACTCACATGCCCCGGATCTTGAAGAAATTATGGAGATAGTCAAGCAGTTGAAAAATAACAAAGCACCAGGAGAAGATGGGATCATTGCTGAGTTCTGGAAACTAAACGATCCTATACTTATGCAGAAATTACACCGTATAATATCAGACATATGGATAACGGAGCAGATACCAGAGGACTGGAAATGCGCTCTAATTCACCCGCTACACAAAAAGGGCGACAAGACAGACATGAACAATTACAGAGGAATTTCCCTGCTCCCAGTCGCTTACAAAATCCTTTCCAAAGCGCTTTTAAACAGGATAGAATCCCAAGCAGATACACTAATTGGTGAATACCAGGCCGGATTCAGGAAAGGACGGTCATGTGCGGAACAGATCTGGTGCTTAAAGACAATATTACAAATGAGGAAATGCAGAAACACAGTAGTTACATTCATCGACTTCAGGAAAGCGTATGATTCAGTGGACCGTGGAACCCTGTTTAAAATCATGGAAGAATTTGGGATCGACCGAAAGACACGAAAAATCACAGAACAGACACTTACAGGAACAACGGCCAAAGTGAAATTCATGGGCGAAGTATCAGAACCCTTCGAAATCAAATCTGGAGTCCGACAGGGAGACGGACTATCCCCAATCCTTTTCAATATTGTTCTAGAAAAGATAATCAGGGAATGGGAACCTCACGTAAAGGGTATCCAAATTGGTATCAAGAAAGAGAACCGAATTAAAGTCAAGTGCCTTGCTTTCGCTGACGATATTGCAATTATCACCAATAACAGAACAGAAGCGATTCACGCAGTGGAAAAACTACATGAAATTTCACAAAAAACCGGACTACAGATATCTTATGAAAAAACCCAATATATGGAAAGGCAGCCAGAAAATAAATCCCCTTTAATAACAAAATATGGTAAAATTGCACATGTCTGCCATTTTAAATACCGCGGTGAAACTATACAGTCCTCAGGATTAAACCGAATTGCCAATGAACAAAGAATCACCAAGCTCCAGAAAGCCTACAAGCTAACATGGACGCATTACAACAAGAAGTACATTTCGACAGACGCAAAATTAAGGCACTATACAACAGTGATTCTTCCAGAAGCAATCTATGCAGCTAAAACAATGGTGATTGATGGTCATTCTAAAATTAAGGAAATAGAAAAGCAGGAAAGAAAAATTCTCAGGAAGATTTACGGTCCAATCAACAAAAATGGCATTTGGATGAAGAGACCACAAAACGAGCTCTATAGAAAGATCAACATAGTAACAGATGAAATCAGAAAGCGCCGAGCCAAATTTTATACACACATCTACAGGATGGAAGACTCCAGAACAGCAAAGAAATTATTCAATATTATAACAAGGAGTAAATGTGGCACGGAATGGCTGAAAGAAGTCCAGAGGAATCTACAGCAGATCAACATAAAAAATCTCGAAGATCGCACCGAGTGCCGGCATAAAATCACAAGTGTGAAGTTTGGGGAAAGAACATCGCGTCAGCCTGGTAAAAAATGGACAGAGGAACGGAAGAAGGAGCATTCTGAGAGGATGAGGAGGTTTTGGGAAGCAAAGAAGAAAAACATCCGAAGATGAAATTATGAATTCAAGTTCAATCGCTCTCCTAAAGGGGAACAATCGTTATAATAATAATAATTTAAGGTTTTCATTTGACTCACTCTCGTACGTACTGTCAGTTTTCGTTTTCACAACTCATCTGTGGAAGAGTGGGATGTATCCTCTGTACCTGATACTGCATTTCCGTAGACGATCCCCCGTAGCCCGATGAAGCAGACGCCTTGCCACACAGTCGTAACACACACAGCGTTTTCAGCCTGAGTGCGCGGCCAAAAAAAAAAAAAAAAAAAAAAAAAAGGATGGTGGAAAAAAGGGATCTTCCTCTTTACATTCAAATTTATTCTTAACTCTGCTGTGGACCGTGATTCACGATTTTAAAAGTCAGTTGCAAGTAATGCTGCACAGTCTTGCTAATAAATAGAGTGAATAATAAATAGAATAAACAAGAATGAAATACCTCGAACGTGAAGAGAATTAGTTCCGAGCTTAGACTTGCGGCGCTGCGAAATTTATTTAAGATTCAAGTGAGACGTGATATTTTTGCAAGAAGTGTCGTTTGATCACATTTTTATTCAAATGTTCAAATGTGTGTGAAGTCTTATGGGACTTAACTGCTAAGGTCATCAGTCCCTACTTAACCTAAAAGGACAAACACACACACTCATGCCCGAGGGAGGACTCGAACCTCCGCTGGGACCAGCCGCACATTCCACGACTGCAGTGCCCTAGACCGCTCGGTTAATCCCGCACGGCCATTTTTATTCCTGACGTTCTACTTCCTTTTATGTAACTCCTGGACTATCTACCGATACTGCTTTATTTTACAGTGATTGAATACCAGTGACTGATTTCGAAATTCTTGATGACGGCCGGGAATAGGCCGCACTTTTTGTGACCTTATTTTAAGTCTTCTTTATGCCCCTTCAGGATCTGGCAGTTCCACATATCGCGCGCGTTTTTGTAAAGAAGATATAGTTTATTTGTTTCGTAAAACTCCGCAGAAACTACTGTCAGGCGGAGATTGTAACTGTGTTCTGCGTCCTGTGGGTCAGATCCCTAATTTTAATTCCAGTAAGGAACTAGACGATCTGGTGCGCTCTTCGGAAATGCGCTATGCTTGGATCTGTCACTATCCCACTCTCGTCAGATATGTTCGTTTTACAGCTGCTTCCAGCATCAGATTCGACCACTTTTATCTTCCTGACTCTTTGTGTGGACAGCTGTTAGCGATAGAGATGATACCCACTTGTTTCACTGATCATTGTGCCGTAGCTGTAACTTTGGATCATGTGCCTCAGCCAGTAAAACACATCCCTCTTAAAGGACCATTCTCTAGAGATTGTCGTTAGAGAGATTTGGGCCGGTAGCTTGCATTCGCTGTACCGTTGTCCTTTTCTTATGGTATGGTGGTCAGGGCATGCCAAACCTTTGCTCCGGAAAGCGTTATTGCTGTACGGCTCTGAGAGGGCGAAGGTTTTCCGTCGCACCCAGGGATTTTATTATTCCGTCTTCCGACAACTTTATGACGGAGCCAGACAAGCTCCCTTACCGATTATGGACGCCCGTCATGTTAAGGTGAAGATTCTTCAGTTAAAGAGACAACAAATGGAAGGACTCATGGTGCGATCAAAATCCTTCTCGTTCCTACAGGATGAACTGATCTCCTTATATCATCTTATCCGTCGTCGGATGCGTCGAAAAAGAGCAAGTATCACGTCCCTTACTCACACCGATGGTCACGTTCTGACGTCCCAACGTGACGTTTCCAAAGCGATCTATACCTACTTTACCAATTTCTACGGTGTCCCTACTACTGATAAAATTGTCCCTGATGCATCTGCTCGTCTCCTCTATTGTGCGGTTACTCCCGCATTAAGCGATGAGTTTCTAAGTTATTTTAGTCGCTATGAGATATATCGCGTTATTATTGATTCATGATCGCAGAAGTCGCCGGGACTCGACGGTATTCCTTAGAAATTTTATGTACATTTTCGGTCTCTTATAGATGATACCATTACGTCACTGGCAAACGAGGTGATCCGGGGGTTTGACTCCTGACCCCTTCAAGGCTAGTAAAATCTTTCTAATTCTGAAGACAACCGGACGTCCAGACACTGATAAATGCCGCCCGATCATACACCTAATTCCGATTACAAAACTGTCACCCGGACGGTTAACAGCCGTTTGTCGATACTGCTAGAGAAAATACTTGCTGTTCACCAAAGCTGTGTGCCTGGATGCACGATTCTTACTTCTGTTGTCGAATGTCGGGACGTTGTCTCGGTTGTTGCAGCGACTTCTGTCTCTGGAGACTTGTTTTGTATTGATTTTAAAAAGGCATTTGACCGATCAGTCACGGTTTCTTGGTGCAGATCCTCAAGGCCACAGGTCTCAATCAAGCTGCGTGTCAGGTACTATTCTATCTTTTTACTAGCATTCATGCATCTGACGTAGTCAATGGACAACTTAACTCCCCAGATCACCATCCGACAGGGCTTACTGGAGAGGAGCCCTCTCCATACCGCTTTTTGTCTTGTCCTTAGAACCTCTGCTTCGCCGTATTGTTGATCAGTTACGTAGAACCAGCCAGAAGCCAATTGACATACAAACAAGTAGCAGGAAGTGGAGATGGTTAGGACATACACTTAGAACAAATGAACATACTGCGAAGGAAGCATTTTATTGGATCCCGCAGGGACGATGGAGACGAGGCAGGCCCAAAATGACGTGGAGACGATCATTTGAAGCAGAAGGTCAACAGCAAGGAATAGAATGGGAAGAAGTGAAAATACTAGCAGAAGACAGTACAAGACGGCGATCCTCTGTTGCAGCCCTGTACTCCGCGTAAGGAGTTAATTAGTACAAATATATACAAACAAATAAAAAATGGGTAATGGGCTGTCCCCGTTCTCTTCGATTGCATTTTAGAGGTCATCTGTGATAAGGAAAATAAATAAGCAAGGAGACCGTTAGTAAGCGAAGTTCACACTGCAGGTTGAGAGAACGGTGTTAAAATCAACTTCCTTACATTCACCGATGCTCTGGCGATCCTGTTGAGAAACAGAGATGTCGCTGTGGAACCGAGAAACGCACTGCACGAACAACCAGAAAAAGCTGCCCTGCAAATTTATTTCGGGTAAACAAAATTACATAAGCGACATCCCAACAGTGCCTCATCACCTAACAGCAGAGTACGGTAAAGCAGAAAAATTGGACAGTGAAATATCGTTGACCTACCGTTGTGCTGTAAGGGCGCCGCGCATGACAACCAAAGGGGTCCTGCTATGAAACGAAATGGCAGCCCAGACAATCACTTCTGCTTGTCGGGCCGTATGGCGGGCGACAATCAGGTTGGTATTCCACCGCTGTCCAGGTCGGCTCCAGACACGTCATCGCTGGTCATCAGAGCTCAGTTCGAAGCGGGACTCATCACTGGAGACAACTCTACTGCAGCCAATGAGATTCCAGGCAGAAGCCGTGACTGGAGACGCCCTGGACAGCGTTGGGATAACAGCCTGGCTGCCGTCCTCCATACGGCCCGACAACAAGGAGTGATGCTCTGGAATCCATTTCTTTTCACAGCAGGACCCCTTTCGTTATCATTTACGGCACTCTTACAGCACAGCGGTACGTCGACGGTATTCTACGTCCCGTTTTTTTGCCCTTCATGGCAAGCCATCCAGGGTGTACATTTCAGCAAGATAATGTCCGCCCGCACATGGCGAGGGTTCCTACTGCTTGCCTTCGTGTTTGCCCGACCTTACCTTACCCAGTAAGGTCGCCAGATCTGACCCCATTTGAGAAAGTTTGAGGCATTACTGGGAGGGCCCTTCAACCAGTTCAAGATTTTGACGATCTGGGACACCAATTGGACGGAATTTGGCACGATATCCCTCAGGAGGACATCCAACAACTCTATGCATTAACACCAAGGCGAATAACTGTTTGCATAAGGGCCAGGAGTGGACCAACGCGTTATTGACTTGCTCAATTTGTGAAGCTACACTACTGGCCATTAAAATAGCTTCACCACGAAGATGACGTGCTACAGACGCGAAAATTAACCGACAGGAAGAAGATGCTGTGATGTGCAAATGATTAGCTTTTCAGAGCATTCACACAAGGATGGCTCCGGTGGCGACACCTACAACGTGCTGACATGAGGAAAGTTTCCAACCGATTTCTCATACACATAGAGCAGTTGACCGGCGTTGCCTGGTGAAACGTTGTTGTTATGCCTCGTGTAAGGAGGAGAAATGCGTACCATCACGTTTCCGACTTTGATAAAGGTCGGATTGTAGCCTATCGCGATTGCGGTTTATCGTATCACGACATTGCTGCTCGCGTTGGTCGAGATCCAATGACTGTTAGTAGAATATGGAATCGGCGGGTTCAGAAGGGTATTACGGAACGCCGTGCTGGATCTCAACGGCCTCGTATCACTAGCAGTCGAGATGACAGGCATCTTATCCGCATGGCTGTAACGGATCGTGCAGCCACGTTTCGATCCCTGAGTCAACAGATGGGGACGTTTGGAAGACAACAATCATCTGCACGAACAGTTCGACGACGTTTGCAGCAGCATGGACTATCAGCTCGGAGACCATGGCTGCGGTTACCCTTGACGCTGCATCACAGACAGGAGCGCCTGCGATGGTGTACTCAACGACGAACCAGGGTGCACGAATGGCAAAACGTCATTGTTTCGGATGAATCCAGGTTCTGTTTACAGCATCATGTTGGTCGCATCCATGTTTGGCGACATCGCGGTGAACGCACATCGGCAGCGTTATTCGTCATCGCCATACTGGCTTATCACCCGGCGTGATGGTATGGGGTGCCATTGGTTACACGTCTCGGTCACCTTTTGTTCGCACTGACGTCACTTTGAACAGTGGACGTTACATTTCATATGTGTTACGACCCGTGGCTCTACCCTTCATTCGATCCGTGCGAAACCCTACATTTCAGCAGGATAATGCACGACCGCATGCACGTTCTGTACGGGCCTTTCTGGATACAGGAAATGTTCGACTGCTGCCCTGGCCAGCACATTCTCCAGATCTCTCACCAATTGAAAACGTCTGGTCAATGGTGGCCGAGCAAGTGACTCGTCACTATACGCCAGTCACTACTCTTGATGAACTGTGGTATCGTGTTGAAGCTGCATGGGCAGCTGTACCTGTACGCGCCATCCAAGCTCAATGCCCAGGCGTATCAAGGCCGTTATTACGGTCAGAGGTGGTTGTTCTGGGTACCGATTTCTCAGCATCTATGAACCCTAATTGCGTGAAAACGTAATCACACGTCAGTTCTAGTAGGATATATTTGTCCATTGAATACCCGTTTATCATCTGAATTTCTTCTTGGTGTAGCAATTCAAATGGCCATTAGTGTATTCCTCCTGAATAAATCATCGAATTTTTCTGAAATTGTATTTCATGTACATCACATCTACCGATTTCCGTCTCATTAAGATAACTGCTTCGTGATGCGTCGTTTTTTTTGTCTGTGATGATGTTTTCAATTATTTCTACCATTCACGTAGAATAGCAGTTATTTATTTCCACATTACGCTGTTATGCAAGCTGCCGATCACTGTACAGGTATGTTCGAAAGCACAGCGGTTGTAGGCAGCGTGGCTGGGCTGGAAACTCCCGTGTTACCGGCTTGTAATTTTCCTCGAACCTGCTGGGGAACAGTAGCCCAGAATTAAACAGTACGTGTAGATTTAGATTAGCCGCGCACCTCTGGCAGAAAACTTTCTATATAGAAATACGCATTAGCATAATGTTCGAAATAACATTCATCGCCCACGTCCATCAGAGCGCCGACTGGACCCACACGCAAATGATCCATTTCTTAATAAGGTAGAAGATGCCCACTACGGGAAGCAAATTACAGTAAGCTGTAGAGGCGTATTCGGCTCAATTATTAAAGAGGTAGTACTTTACAAGTGTCGATAATTTGAATAGTCGATATGTCGGTATCAATGCAAACAATCAGTGTAAGCGATGTAATTAATAAAATGAGCGATAAGCGCGGGCCGGCGGGCGCGCGTGTTTACATCATTACCCGTTATCAGGATTGGTTGACTTGTAAATTTTATTCAGACCCTTATGCTAATGGCGGCGTGGCGTGATGTCGGCAGGCCAGCTACCTGCGCCCATTAGGTTCCGTTTAATTAGCACGGACAGCAGTTGTCAGGGCTGGCTCTCTACGGCCGACCGCGTCTTCCTGCATAAGGGGCACGCGGCCTCGCAGTCCTGGCCTCCAGCCTGCAAATTAATTTTAACCGCGGGGATAAATTACAAAGAGAGCTCGCCTACCGCCTCAACGTTAGACATGTTTACAGGAGCTCTCGGCAGCGTGGAAGCATAATAAAATAAAACTTTAGCGTACTTCATGGATCTTTAAACTCTGTTGCCGGACTCGCAGAAAATAAGGAATTCCCAGGGTACCGCCCTCTTGCAAGTACACAATTTATGTTTCTTTTTTTACCGGAGTATGCTGCACTGGAGTAGTGGCTTCGTTAGTGGGCATCACTGTACGCCTATATCTACCGCAAATACAGATACAGGAAATGCGAGTGTATTCCACTTGCGGTTACTCCACTTGTAACTACGGACTGCATTATATCTTAAACTTCTTTGCAAATGAAAACTGTGTGCCAGACTCTTGCCCTTCACAGCCAATTGCCGTAGTAATTGCGCTACCCACCCATGATTCATAGCCCGCCCTCAGAGTTTCATTTCTGCCAGTATCACTCTCCTATCTTTTAAACATCACAGGAGATCTGTTACAGTTATATACTGTGCGGTGCTACAAGGGTGATTTGAACAGTAAGGTCCGATCGGACGCGAAATAGAAACCACAGTGAATAACAAAGGTTTTTTATTTGCAACAGTTAGCTACGACTTCCAGGAACCTCTATATACAGTCGCCGCTCCTACTTACAAAGGGAGGCCACGACGTTTGGATCGCGGATTTACTTCAAACTTAGTACACTCGTAGTACTCCGTTAGCACAACAAAATGTGTAAGCAGTAGCGCATACTTCTCAAGCGTTATTGAGAAAATCGCAAGATAATTTCGGTCGTCAAATACATACCTGAGCGTGGCCGTTTTGGCCATAAGCGGCGGCAGCCGAGTGGGTAGCGTTCAAGCCCCTAATCGCTGGATCCCTGGATCGTGTCCCGTTCATCAGTTTTTTTTATTTTTAACACAGTCATTTTCTTTGTTATTTATATTACAATTGATATAATGGGAAAAATACGTGTAATAGGATGAAGTTTTATTAAATTTATTTGCTTCCCCCACGAACCATGGACCTTGCCGTTGGTGGGGAGGCTTGCGTGCCTCAGCGATACAGATGGCCGTACCGTAGGTGCAACCACAACGGAGGGGTATCTGTTGAGAGGCCAGACAAACATGTGGTTCCTGAAGAGGGGCAGCAGCCTTTTCAGTAGTTGTAGGGGCAACACTCTGGATGATTGACTGATCTGGCCTTGTAACATTAACCAAAACGGCCTTGCTGTGCTGGTACTGCGAACGGCTGAAAGCAAGGGGAAACTACAGCCGTAATTTTTCCCGAGGACATGCAGCTTTACTGTATGATTAAATGATGATGGCGTCCTCTTGGGTAAAATATTCCGGAGGTAAAATAGTCCCCCATTCGGATCTCCGGGCGGGGACTACTCAAGAGGACGTCGTTATCAGGAGAAAGAAAACTGGCATTCTACGGATCGGAGCGTGGAATGTCAGATCCTTTAATCGGGCAGGTAGGTTAGAAAATTTAAAAAGGGAAATGGATAGGTTAAAGTTAGATATAGTGGGAATTAGTGAAGTTCGGTGGCAGGAGGAACAAGACTTTTGGTCAGGTGATTACAGGGTTATAAATACAAAATCAAATAGGGGTAATGCAGGAGTAGGTTTAATAATGAATAAAAAATAGGAGTGCGGGTTAGCTACTACAAACAGCATAGTGAACGCATTATTGTGGCCAAGATAGACACAAAGCCCATGCCTACTACAGTAGTACAAGTTTATATGCCAACTAGCTCTGCAGATGATGAAGAAATTGATGAAATGTATGACGAGATAAAAGAAATTATTCAGGTAGTGAAGGGAGACGAAAATTTAATAGTTATGGGTGACTGGAATTCGTCAGTAGGAAAAGGGAGAGAAGGAAACATAGTAGGTGAATATGGATTGGGGGGAAGAAATGAAAGAGGAAGCCGCCTTGTAGAATTTTGCACAGAGCATAACTTAATCATAGCTAACACTTGGTTCAAGAATCATAAAAGAAGGTTGTATACCTGGAAGAATCCTGGAGATACTAATAGGTATCAGATAGATTATATAATGGTAAGACAGAGATTTAGGAACCAGGTTTTAAATTGTAAGACATTTCCAGGGGCAGATGTGGATTCTGACCACAATCTATTGGTTATGAACTGCAGATTGAAACTGAAGAAACTGCAAAAAGGTGGGAATTTAAGGAGATCGGACCTAGATAAACTGAAAGAACCAAAGGTTGTAGAGAGTTTCAGGGAAAGCATAAGGGAACAATTGACAGGAATGGGGGAAAGAAATACAGTAGAAGAAGAATGGGTAGCTCTGAGGGATGAAGTAGTGAAGGCAGCAGAGGATCAAGTAGGTAAAAAGACGAGGGCCAATAGAAATCCTTGGGTAACAGAAGAAATATTGAATTTAATTGATGAAAGGAGAAAATATAAAAATGCAGTAAATGAAGCAGGCAAAAGGGAATACAAACGTCTCAAAAATGAGATCGACAGAAAGTGCAAAATGGCTAAGCAGGGATGGCTAGAGGACAAATGTAAGGATGTAGAGGCTTGTCTCACTAGGGGTAAGATAGATACTGCTTACAGGAAAATTAAAGAGACCTTTGGAGAGAAGAGAACCACTTGTATGAATATCAAGAGCTCAGATGGCAACCCAGTTGTAAGCAAAGAAGGGAAGGCAGAAAGGTGGAAGGACTATATAGAGGGTTTATACAAGGGCGATGTACTTGAGGACAATATTATGGAAATGGAAGAGGATGTAGATGAAGATGAAATGGTAGATAAGATACTGCGTGAAGAGTTTGACAGAGCACTGAAAGACCTGAGTCGAAACAAGGCCCCAGGAGTAGACAACATTCCATTAGAACTACTGATGGCCTTGAGAGAGCCAGTCATGACAAAACTCTACCATCTGGTGAGCAAGATGTATGAGACAGGCGAAATACCCACAGACTTCAAGAAGAATATAATAATTCCAATCCCAAAGAAATCAGGTGTTGACAGATGTGAAAATTACCGAACTATCAGTTTAATAAGTCACAGCTACAAAATACTAACGCGAATTCTTTACAGACGAATGGAAAAACTGGTAGAAGCGGACCACGGGGAAGATCAGTTTGGATTCCGTAGAAATGTTGGAACACGTGAGGCAATACTAACCTTACGACTTATCTTAGAAGAAAGATTAAGAAAAGGCAAACCTACGTTTCTAGCATTTGTAGACTTAGAGAAAGCTTTTGACAACGTTAACTGGAATACTCTCTTTCAAATTCTGAAAGTGGCAGGGGTAAAATACAGGGAGCGAAAGGCTATTTACAATTTGTACAGAAACCAGATGGCAGTTATAAGAGTCGAGGGGCATGAAAGGGAAGCAGTGGTTGGGAAAGGAGTGAGACAGGGTTGTAGCCTCTCCCCGATGTTATTCAATCTGTATATTGAGCAAGCAGTAAAGGAAACAAAAGAAAAATTCGGAGTAGGTATTAAAATTCATGGAGAAGAAGTAAAAACTTTGAGGTTCGCCGATGACATTGTAATTCTGTCAGAGACAGCAAAAGACTTGCAAGAGCAGTTAAACGGAATGGACAGTGCCTTGAAAGGAGGATATAAGATGAACATCAACAAAAGCAAAACGAGGATAATGGAATGTAGTCAAATTAAATCGGGTGATGCTGAGGGGATTAGATTAGGAAATGAGACACTTAAAGTAGTAAAGGAGTTTTGCTATTTAGGGAGTAAAATAACTGATGATGGTCGAAGTAGAGAGGATATAAAATGTAGACTGGCAATGGCAAGGAAATCGTTTCTGAAGAAGAGAAATTTGTTAACATCGAGTATAGATTTAAGTGTCAGGAAGTCGTTTCTGAAAGTATTTGTATGGAGTGTAGCCATGTATGGAAGTGAAACATGGACGATAACTAGTGTGGACAAGAAGAGAATAGAAGCTTTCGAAATGTGGTGCTACAGAAGAATGCTGAAGATAAGGTGGGTAGATCACGTAACTAATGAGGAGGTATTGAATAGGATTGGGGAGAAGAGAAGTTTGTGGCACAATTTGACTAGAAGAAGGGATCGGTTGGTAGGACATGTTTTGAGGCATCAAGGGATCACAAATTTAGCATTGGAGGGCAGCGTGGAGGGTAAAAATCGTAGAGGGAGACCAAGAGATCAATACACTAAGCAGATTCAGAAGGATGTAGGTTGCAGTAGGTACTGGGAGATGAAGAAGCTTGCACAGGATAGAGTAGCATGGAGAGCTGCATCAAACCAGTCTCAGGACTGAAGACCACAACAACAACAACAATGTTATTTGCCGGCCGAAGTGGCCGTGCGGTTAAAGGCGCTGCAGTCTGGAACCGCAAGACCGCTACGTTCGCAGGTTCGAATCCTGCCTCGGGCATGGATGTTTGTGATGTCCTTAGGTTAGTTAGGTTTAACTAGTTCTAAGTTCTAGGGGACTAATGACCTCAGCAGTTGAGTCCCATAGTGCTCAGAGCCATTTGAACCATTTTTACAATGTTATTTGGCAGACTACAAATTTTTACTGTCACAAATAATATAACAATCATAACTATCGACTAGTAAACGACCAAACGCATAAAGTGATACTGAAAATGTATGCTTGTCCGTGATTTGAGAAATCCCTTATACCTGGAAGGAGCCCGAAACTACTTGGTACCTCCCAAGTTTTGACCGGCACAGACGGCTTTCGAAAGATGTACAATTAATTTTTCGACATTACGAGTACAGTGGCACGATGGTATTTTTCGTAAAAACATGGAAAACAAAAAACGGCACCAGCTGCATTGAATAAATGCTGTTTTCGCATACGCAAAGTCTTTTGAGGTTTTCCGGGGAAAAAACAAACCTCGTAACATTTTCAAAAACCTCTCTTTCAGCCGATAATTTGGAAGCAAACCATGCATAACGCAGCATTTCCTCAAATATCGCCGCTGATAATTGATCATGCAGTATCGAGTGTATTTTAATAGCGTCTTCAAGACAAGCAATTCTCGTTCTTTTTCGGTTAAATACGAACAATTTTGAATTGGTCGTTTACTAGTCGATAGTTATGAATATTATATTATTTGTGAAAATAAAAATTTGTAGACTGTGAAATAACATTGTAAATTTAATAAAAGTTCGTCCGATTACACGTATTTTTCCCATTATATCAATTGTAATATAAATAGCAAAGAAAATGACTGTGTTAGGAATTTAAAAAAAAACTGACGAACCGGACACGATCCAGGGATCCAGTGATTAGGGGCTTGAACGCTACCCACTCGGCTGCCGCCGCTTCATGGCAAAAACGGCCACGCTCAGGTATGTATTTGACGACCGAAATTATCTTGCGATCAAACGCCTGAGAAGTACGCGCTACTGCTTACACATTTTGTTGTGCTAACGGAGTACTACGAGTGTACTAAGTTTGAAGTACATCCGCGATCCAACGTCGTGGCCTCCCCTTGTTAGACAGCTGTCATAGCTATGTACCAACTTTCCAAAACCCTCGTCGTAGCCGGCCGGTGTGGCCGAGCGGTTCTAGGCGCTTCGGTCTGCAACCGCGCGACCGCTACGGTCGCAGGTTCGAATCCTGCCTCGGGCATGGATGTGTGTGATGTCCTTAGGTTAGTTAGGTTTAAGTAGCTCTAAGTTCTAGGGGACTGATGACCTCAGATGTTAAGTCCCATAGTGCTCAGAGCCATTTGAACCATTGTTTTTTTTTTTTTTTTTGAACCCTCGTCGTAGAAGGTAGGGCCATTCCTTTCCACCGGTCCTCTACTCTGGTCTGCAATTCGTTGTCTGTACAAAATGCTGTCTTCTTAGCCAGCTCTTCTTGTAAGCTGGGATGAACATCAGAAGGAGCCGCATCGGGGATATATGGTGGGCGGTCAAAGATTTCCCTTCGGAAACGCTGCAGGAGCGTCTTCGTTGCCCCAGCAGTGTGCTGCCGAAAATTGTCATGAAGAAGAAACTGAATGGCGATTGCCAATTACGTTATGTGGGCTGCCTGGAAACAGACTAAATCTCCCAGCAGACACCCATACATGCTTAGAGAGACTACTTTCTTAGCATCTTGACTTGTTCACTGTGCGGTCAGAACTGAAAAGGACTATTTAAAGCGATCGACAGGCATACTACAGCCATTGCCCAACATATCTGTGCAAAGCTTCATCGTATTTTCCCTGTGGTGTCCATTTCGTGCCCAATCGGACCTTACTTTCCGAACTGCCTTCGTAGCATTCTTATGCTCTGGAAAAAAGGAAACTGCAGAGAAATAAAAAAATATCGAATCAAACATTTTCAGTTGTCTAAATTTCCAGTTTTACTCGATTTGTGCAACCAGTTTCAGCGTTACATTGTGCCATCTTCCGGTCCCCTGACCGACGTGTAAAAACAATTCCACTTCTTGTACAGTTGAATTATGGTCCAGCATACATTCATAGGTACCTGTAAATTTTTTCTTAACGAGTGATAATCGAAGCGGTTACTGTGTTAGGAAGAAATCTACGTGTGCCAGGAAATATATGCTGGCCCTTCTTTCGACTGTGGGATTCTTCCTACATGTCGGTCAGGGGCCTGAAGATGGCGTAATGTTACACTGAAAACTGTTGCACGAATAAAATAAAACAGGATACTTAGACGGCTGAAGGTGTTTTGATTCGACATTTTATATTGAAGAGCCAAGGTCCCGCAAACACCGTATATAAAGATGGACAGTCTCTATAAGTCTGCGGGGAAATGGTTGAACCGGTGCTTACGGGATTGTCTCCAGAAAGAATCTTTCACTTTGCAGTGCTACTATGAAACACAGGACTGTCTCCAGAATGAATTCTTCACTCTACAGTGCTACTATGAAACTTTATGACAGATTGAAACTCTGTGCCGGACCGAGACGCGAATCCAGAAATCATGCGAAGTTTGGGAAGCGGGAGAGATTCTGATAGCTCAGTCAGTAACAGCATTTCCCGTGAAAAGCATGGCTCCGCGTTCGAATCCTGGTCCGGCACACAGTTTTAATCTGCCAGATAGTTTCATTATAGCACACATTGCCTTCTAGAGTGAAAGAATCATTCTGAATACGCTATACCCCATCTGATAAAACTTACCTTAATTACATTATGTGTATCTTCGTTATGGGGTAACTACACTGTTTGACAAAAAAAGTAAAGCATCCAGAAGGGAAGGAGGAAACGAAATGAAACATGAGTTGAGAGAGTATGTGGTGTTATTACATTGATAACAATATCGAGTCAAATTTACAAATACGAGGGTGTGCTGGAAACTAATGCCTTCTAATTTTTTACGCAAGAGCCCTTAATCCTTTTTAAATAAAACAAATGTTAATAACATTCTACATCTTTATTCTCCGTGTCTCCATATTTGCAGACGTCTAACGCTAGAAGGCTCTGAACTGTCGCTTGTAACGTGGTGGACTGTAATGTAATTACGTTGCTGCCTCAGAGACAGCACGCCGTAATCGAATTTCGAAATCAAAGAGTTCGTCCACGTACGGAGCCCCCTCTCCTTCAGCATGATAACGCCAGACTGAATCTCCAACATTCCGACGCCTTCAGTTCAATGTCGGCGATCGTCCTCCTTACCTGTCCCCATCCAATTTACATGTCACCAGAGGTTGAAAATACCGCTACAATTCTAAGGATCTTTTATTTAGAACACGACCGGCTTCGGGCTCTTACATGCCCATCTTCAGGTGTCGTAACTTGGTGCTCTGAACCCGAGCGCTGCGGTGGACGAGTACAAGACGTGGTGTGCTACCAGCGAGCGCAGAGCACCAAGTTACGACACCTGAAGATGAACGTATAAGAGCACGAAACCGGTTCTAAATAAAAGAACCTTACAATTGTAGCAGTATTTTCAACCTCTGGTATAATGCTCAGTTGCGGATGTTCCTCCGACTGGATTGTTTGCGATTTACATCTGTTTCAAAAACTTAAAGAACACCTTCGAGGACTTCACTTTCATAGTGATGAAGCGGTGCAAGCAGAGGTGAGGTCCTGGCTCCGTCAACAAAGTCAAACATTCTACAGTGACGGTACCAACAAACTGATCTCTTCTTTAGGGAAATTCGATCGTCGCCACGGTGACTCTGTCGAGAAATACATACGTGCTAGTGGTGGCCAGGAAATCGCGCATCTGTTACAAATCACAGTGATTGAAAAGTCACAGATATCACAATAACAACTTTACAGAATCTAACTGCGATTTCAGTCACAATTAGCAGTGGCAAGTGGCATTTCACATTCAACGCCGTGTGCCATCTGTTGGCCATCTGTTGGCCATCTGTTGGCCGAGTTTCGTACTGCTTTCTGTAAATCTGGTGTCATTCTAAGTCACGAGTAAAAGTCGGAAGTAACAACTAAAAAGTTCAGTTAACAATCAAAGCTGTATGCCATCCATTGGCCAAGGTTCATACTACGCTCTTTCACTGCGATTCGCTATCAAGTCCAACTGCGATTTCTGCGACAAATCGAAACTAGAAGCCGCACTTAACAAGCGCAGTGTTTGCCGAGTGCCATCTGTCGACCGGTTATAAGAACCTTGTGCCTCACGAGATCGATGTACTGTGCTTGCATACTATATAACGACATGCCTATTCAGCATCAGTTATGGTTCGTCAAACACAGCTGTGACTCTGAATGTATTATATCAATAAGAAGCAACATTGCCTTTTTCTCCTGAAAATATCATTTAGAGGCAAGTAACCTCAAAAATGTGTGTGATGGTGCTTCCACTATGACAGTTATCATTAATGCTCCACATGCCTACAGGACTTTGCAATGTTAAACACAGCAGAACTCAGACATTTATATAAGTGTAATGAAATTAAAACAATATTATTTAGTCAAATGAATGCCTCACTTTTCTTCCGACACAGTTCAAGACTCTGCAGAAAAATTTTACACCTGTTGTTCTACATGGCAACTGCACACACAAGAACTTTTTGCCGACACAACAACCACTCCCCATCTGCCTTAGGCTTTGGTGCGTTATTCTCGTCTCTAATCTCAACCATTTTCTAAATTGTGCCTATGAACTTACTGTATGTCTTTATTAACATCGTCAACCCCGTGTTTTTTCTATTTTAACTTCCTCAACTTTTCCGCCACTTTATTGTTTTTAACAAAGTCACCGTTTTATCACCTTTATTATCTTGTTTGTTATCTTCCCGTTATGTTTTTTTAACTCTTCTATCGGCTGTAGAGCGACGTATTAAGCTCCCCCAGAGGGGGGGGGGGGGGGGAATCGAAATTCAATAAAGGAAAAAAAAAAAAAGCTACAACCACTTACACAAGTAAGCTTTTCCTGTGCTGCCTTCAAGTACTGCACTTAAACTATTCATGATTTAACTGGAAGATCCGTACTTTCCATTTTCATATCAACAGCCTCAAAATGCATACTCTAGAACTCGGGCTATGTTACAGGTCAGTGTCACCACATCAAGATTCCGGGGAAAGGGCGGCGGGGGCATGTCACTCACCAATAAGTCTTTACCAATAATTAAATGGTGGAAAATTTAAGAGTATAAGACGGCTTAACATGGGGAAAATAAGATTTTTATTATTCACTCACTGTATTTAACATTTATTTATCATTCCTTTAAGACCCCATAATAACTTCAATTAAACACAGTTCAGTCACTCATTCTACACATTTATTTTTTTATTATGGTACTTTTAAGCTGCAAGTCCTCTACATCTACATCTACGTGATTACTCTGCTATTCACAATAAAGCGCCTGGCAGAGGGTTCAATGAACCACCTTCAAGCTGTCTCTCTACCGTTCCACTCTCGAACGGCACGCGGGAAAAACGAGCACTTAAATTTTTCTGTGCGAGCCCCGATTTCTCTTATTTTATCCTGATGATCATTTCTCCCTATGTAGGTTTGTGTCAACAGAATGTTTTCGTAATCGGAGTTGTCTTGAATCTTCACGATTCTCTCTCAAGAGTGATGATATGGATAGATACGTACAGCTACCAGTAATCAGAGTCGGAACTGCGTCTGCAAAATCGCAAGAATTATTAAACATTTTTGCTGTAAATAATTACAAGCAATTTAATTAACAAGATTAATATTGTTAATATTTCCTTTAATGAAAGCGACACAATAGGGGATGTTTCACATTTGAAAGAACGATCTCACTTGAGTAATTGAGTTCATCGAAAGACTTAGAAACTAACCTCTCATCCGACGAAGTCAGTCTAAAGACGCAGTGGCAATTTCTCCAGATCTGTTGACAATGATATTTTGAATTATCGCTATACTGAGTGACTGAAACGTAGTTCAGGTACCTGTGAACATAACAATACGATAGACTTCGTTTTCTAAACACGAACTATTACGGTACCGTATGACTACTTACGTATTAACTGCTCAATTAGTATTTTCACAATTGTTTCTTTAATACAAAATTAAAGCCAACGGAAGAACAACTGTAAAATATACTTACTAATGACAGTTTTCTCGAGATACAATTTTCTGTGTGGACAAGTGTAGCTTTCTCATACGGTGATAAATCGCAGAAATCGCTGAAGTAGCAGAAATCGCAGGAGTCACAAAAGTCACAGAAGTCGCAGAAATAGGAGTGGTAGAGAGAAAAGGGATACAAGACCGGGATTCGTTAACTGCGATTCTTAACTGGGACAAATCACTGTTAAAAATAACAGATACTGAAAAACAGCATTCACAGAAATCACTGATATCAGCAAGTTTAGCCCGTGACTTATATGCACACACGAAGAATACAGATACAGAAAGTTGATATCGTTTGTTTTATTTAAAAAGCTTTAAGTTTTCACTTACAAAATTCTCAGGCATTACTTTTCAGTACGCACTCGTACGTTAGTAGTAGGACCCCACTTCAGATACATGACGTTGCACCCCCTACGGCCTGGAATCATGCACTGATTCCGTAGAGAAGAGCGTAAAAAAACCCGTTGCATCCTCTCCTGAGATGAACTGGCTCACAACTGTTCTAACTGGTCCTTGAGATGGTGGATATAGGCACTGGGATGGAGGTGAGGTCCGAGCTGGGCCGACACACATTCTAGCAGGGACAGACCTGGAGACTTGCTGATCACGGGAGAACATCAACATCACGCAGACAGTTCATGGAGACACGTGCCACGTGTGGACAAGCATTGCCCTGCTAGAAAATAGCACGGTGGTCGAGTAGGATGGGAAGTAACACAAGAGAACGCAAGATGTCTTGGTGTGCCACTGTGTCGTCAGAATTTCCTCAATCAGTACCAACTGCAACGTACATTCATATACGTTGGCTTCCCACACCACCACACCAGGACTAACATCACTGTATCTCTCCAAAACACTGGAAGAACGGGACCTGTTCCCAGGACGCCGCAATACTATCCAACAGTAGTCGTCTGGGGCAGAGCTGAACGGTCATTCATCTCTGTCCATGCTCCATTGTTATATCACCTCACTGAATAAAGCCGTTGTGTTGTGGTGTTAATGGCAACCTACGCATGGGATGGAAATACTCTAGTCCGGTCGCTGCTAGTCTCTGACCAATGGTGTGGAATGAGACAGAATGTAGCAGGGAGTCCATTACTTGTACATGTGAAGGGTTTGCGAAGTGCCTTGTGTACAACAGGACGATCCTCCGTTGTGGTGGTCAGACTTAATCGACAGGAATTTTGGCGACGAGAATGCCTGCCGTCACGTTCCCTTGCATAGAATATCGAGCCACTATCGCATCTGGATATCCAACCTGGATACTGCGTGATTCGACCAGCTGGGCAAATGGAGACCCACTATAAGGCTCTTTTTGAGCTGTAGGATGCTGATAACGCTGTCCCGCACAAGTACGCAGCATTTCCATGTCGTTCATCGTGATCACTCGACATCAGACGCTGCTCACTTCCATTATATACCATACCACTCCTGCTAACTAAACAAGAACAACAGTAATTCACTCTTGTAGGCATTCTACAAGAGCTATTCGGAAAGTAAGGTCCGATAGGTAGCGAAATGGAAGCGATAGTGAGAATCCAATGCAGTTTTGCACAGGTGTGTTGGGAAGTGTCTTTAGTATAGCTGTCGATCGTGTCACGTCGCGCTTTTCAGTTCTAAGCGCACAGTGAGCACCCAAAGAAGCCTAGAACAATAGTGTCTCCCACAAATTGTGAGGGTCTTATGAGAAATTTCGCCTTAAACAATGCAGCTCACATAACGTACCTGTCATGCATTTCCTTCTTCATGACAGTTCTCGGCCGCACACTGCAGGGCCAATGAGGACACCCCTTCACCGTTTTCGATGGGATGTGTTTGGTCACCCATCATACAGACCAAACTTGGCTCCCTCTGACATTCACCTCTGTTCACATGAACCGCTGGCTATTGAAGAATGGCAGAGATAACGAACTGCAGACCAGTGTGGAGAAGTGGCAGAAAGCCCATGTGGCTGTCTTCTATGACGCGGTTACTGGAAGGTTGGTACAACGGTACGACTGATGTCTAAGTCGGAGCTGCGACTATATAGAGAAGTAGCTGGAATGCGTAGCAAACTGCTGCAAATAGAACATTTTTATTTTCACCGTAGTTTCCATATCGCCACCGATCGGATCTTACTTTCCGAATAGCGCTCGTACGTGTCACAGAGAATTGCAACGTTTTGTCATTTACATATTCGCCGATTGTGCGTATGTGTATGAAGTTTCACTGACATCCAACCATGTCTTCTGTGTAATTTTTGTTTTTGTCAAGCAATGTACTTCATCCGCAGGTCTACACAACACTTAAAACAGCTTAGTCAACGTCTGAATCGGAATCTTGTTAAAGTGCGTAATGAAATACGAAACATTGGTATTTATCAGATGTGGCATTTAATTTTGTTGTAGTAGACCTATTCTGAGTTATGCTAGTTCTTCTTGGAAGTGTAATTGCTGGTTTTTCTTTTTTGGCGATGTCAGTGAAATACAATATACATAATCAAAATATCCACGGCTGTACTGCCGGTCTACAGAATCCACCGGGCACAATATTTCGGCGATCATACATGACGCTATCATCAGGTGAACTGACGGACTGAGCTCCTGTGAACGTGCCGGCACGGAGATGGGTACGCTATGGCTGCTCAGGGGTTCGGTCGTGGCGGCGGCCGATATAAATACCCTCCGCCCGCGGCGCACTCCCTCCGCCGTCCGCGCCCCGCGCCACGGTCGCGCGGTGGAACAGATTGCGACGGCGTCTGAGATGACGTCGGTGTGATGGCTCTGTCCATCGTGGTCGTCACAACTATACGATTGCTCGATTTACTCTTGATTAAACCAATCGCTGGTTCCCAAGCTTTGCTAAGATTATAGCCACAGTCACGGTTTATGAGGTCGTCATTGGTGCGAATTTCGATGGCCTCTCTAACAACGCTGTCCCAGTATCTCGACGGCTGTACCAGAATCCTCGTGCGGTCATACTCCATAGCGTGATTTTCCGACAAACAATGCTCAGCGACCGCCGACTTGCTCGGATACATCAGTCGAGTGTGCCTCTGGTGTTCACGGCATCGATCCTCGACGGTACGCATCGTCTGACCAATATACGACTTGCCACATTGACACGGAATCTGGTACACGCCGGCCTTCCTTAAACCGAGGTCATCTTTGGCGCTCCCCACCAGTGCACGAGTTTTATTCGGAGGACAAAACACAGTTCCGACCCGGTGTTTCTTCAAAATGCGCGCGATTTTCCCAGAGAGTGCGTCTGTATATGGAATAAACGCAGTGCCTACCTCCTCCCTCGTGATTTCATCCATCTCCACAGGTTGTGCTGTAGTGGTTGGGCGGAGAGCACGTTGAATCTGCCACTCTGAGTGCCCATTTTTTCGAAATACAGTTCTCAGATATTCCAATTCCTGGGGTAGACTCTCTACGTCAGAGATAGTGCGCGCCCTATGTACTAGAGTTTTAAGTACCCCACTCCTCTGTGAAGGGTGGTGGCAGCTGTCTGCGTGCAAATACAGATCAGTGTGCGTTGTCTTCCGATACACCCCATGACCTAGGGTGCCGTCAGCCCTTCTCTTGACCAAGACGTCAAGGAAAGGTAATTTACCCTCCATTTCAGTCTCCATAGTGAATTTGATGTTGGCGTGTATGAAGTTTAGATGTGTAAGGAGGTCAAGGAGTTTATCCATACCATGTGGCCAGATGACGATCGTGTCGTCCACGTAACGGAAAAACCAAGTAGGTTTCCATTCGGATGACGACAGGGCTTCCTCCTCGAAGTTCTCCATGTACGAATTCGCTACCAGCGGCGAGAGTGGGCTACCCTTGGCGACTCGCTCCGTCTGTTCGTAGTATTCTCCATTAAAAAGAAAATACGTGGAAGTCAAGACATGCCTAAAAAGGTCAGTGGTCTTCTCGTCAAACTTCTGACTAAACAATTCTAGTGACTCTCGCAGGGGGCCGGCCGAAGTGGCCGTGCGGTTAAAGGCGCTGCAGTCTGGAACCGCAAGACCGCTACGGTCGCAGGTTCGAATCCTGCCTCGGGCATGGATGTTTGTGTTGTCCTTAGGTTAGTTAGGTTTAACTAGTTCTAAGTTCTAGGGGACTAATGACCTCAGCAGTTGAGTCCCATAGTGCTCAGAGCCATTTGAACCATTTTTTTCTCGCAGGGGTACCCTCGTGACGGGAATATTAAGTCCTTATGTGGGTAAATGCCCTCATCACATCCGTAATTCCGTGGATTTTGTTAAACGCCTTGATAGCTTCAGGTTGGATGAGTCAGATATCATGGTGAGTTTTGACGTCGTTTCCTTGTTCACGAGGGTACCCCTGCGAGAGTCACTAGAATTGATTAGTCAGAAGTTTAACGAGAGGACCACTGAACTTTTTAGGCATGTTTTGACTTCCACGTATTTTCTTTTTAATCGAGAATACTACGAACAGACGGAGCGAGTCGCCATGGGTAGCCCACTCTCACCGGCGGTAGCGTATTTTTCCGTTACGTGGACGACACGTTCGTCATCTGGCCACATGGTATGGATAAACTCCTTGACTTCCTTACACATCTAAACTTCATACACGCCAACATCAAATTCACTACGGAGACTGAAATGGAGGGTAAATCACCTTTCCTTGACGTCTTGGTCAAGAGAAGGGCTGACGGCACCCTAGGTCATGGGGTGTATCGGAAGACAACGCACATTGATCTGTATTTGCACGCAGACAGCTGCCACCACCCTTCACAGAGGAGTGGGGTACTTAAAACTCTAGTACATAAGGCGCGCACTATCTCTGACGCAGAGAGTCTACCCCAGGAATTGGAATATCTGAGATCTGTATTTCGAAAAAATGGGCACTCAGAGTAGCAGATTCAACGTGCTCTCCGCCCAACCACTACAGCATAACCTGTGGAGATGGATGAAATTACGAGGGAGGAGGTAGGCACTGCGTTTATTCCATATACAGACGCACTCTCTGGGAAAATCGCGCGCATTTTGAAGAAACACCGGGTCGGAACTGTGTTTTGTCCTCCGAATAAAACTCGTGCACTGGTGGGGAGCGCCAAAGATGACCTCGGTTTAACGAAGGCCGGCGTGTACCAGATTCCGTGTCAATGTGGCAAGTCGTATATTGGTCAGACGATGCGTACCGTCGAGGATCGATGCCGTGAACACCAGAGGCACACTCGACTGATGTATCCGAGCAAGTCGGCGGTCGCTGAGCATTGTTTGTCGGAAAATCACGCTATGGAGTATGACCGCACGAGGATTCTGGTACAGCCGTCGAGATACTGGGACAGCGTTGTTAGAGAGGCCATCGAAATTCGCACCAATGACGACCTCATAAACCGTGACTGTGGCTATAATCTTAGCAAAGCTTGGGAACCAGCGATTGGGTTAATCAAGAGTAAATCGAGCAATCGTATAGTTGTGACGACCACGGTGGACAGAGCCATCACACCGACGTCATCTCAGACGCCGTCGCAATCTGTTCCACCGCGCGACCGTGGCGCGGCGCGCGGACGGCGGAGGGAGTGCGCCACGGGCGGAGGGTATTTATATCGGCCTCCGCCGCGACCGAACCCAGTTGCCCCTGAGCAGCCATAGCGTATGGATCTCCTCGTAAACATAATACGAAGTTGTCTGCTAACTGCATAGGAAATTTCCATAGATGTGAGGGTCACGCTGTGGGAGAAATATACAGGCGCACATATATATGTAATGTAGTGGAAGCACGGAGTATGATATAAAACTTACATGTGTTTCTTCGCTGTTATTATTTCTCATAAAACATTTCAGTAGAGGTGATATTTAAATCATACCGCGGGTAGTGCATATACGAGTATTATCCGATGTAATAGTCACATACTATTATATGGAAAAGATAAATTAAAGCACAGTTATTTGCCGTTTGCCGTTACACAGTTAGGTCTGTGGCAGCCTACTTGTAGAGACAGAAAATTCTACATTATATACCGTGTAATCGCCTAGTAAAGAGACTTTTCAAATATTTGACACAAGACTGTGAACAGAATGTGATAATAATTTATTGACTACTGAAATTCTTTTAAAGACTGTAATATAAGTGATAGAAGCGTTAATAAACGTAAAAATTATTATGGTCAGAATGTAACACAGTTGTATGATAGTATTAAAATCCACAATACGTGCAGTTTGAAATATCAAGGTAGTTCCATTTTACTGCTAAAAATCTCTTTTATTCTCCACAAAATGACAACACAACGTTTCCGTTGTAATGCTTGTCATGTAAAAACTTTTTCATACTGTTCTCTTTCAGTACAGTGCTCACATTTCACGTGATAAACTTTTAAGGAGATTTGGAACGTAATTACATTACAGTAGAACATTTTCAACACCAGTCTCAAGCAACAATAGCTCCTGCCCATGGTGCATGTCCGTGAATTTCACTGAACATCCCATTCGGGATTTCTTTCTATCATCTTGTGAATACGGATGCTCCACGTATGTTCCACAACGTCGATCAAGAAATTCTTATCGTAAAATAAAATAGGAACATATCAGCACATTGCCAGTCTACTTATTGCTGCTCATTGCATGCTCAGAGGCATCATTTACACAACTGAAGAAAATAAAACGAAAGCCGAATTGAACTGCGTATGCTTCGATAAAGCTTTAGTCTTAAAAATGTAGCGGAAAAGGGGTCAGGAAACTAGTTATGGAGATATATCACCAATGTCGCTTATAAGGTTTTGTTAAATGACTACTTCAGTTATCAGTACCGGACATTTCGTGCATAACGCGTATCCTCCCTTAACAACAGTGTTTGATATTACCTTGGAGCAGCTACTGACCAACGTCAAGTCTGAAATATAATGTCTAATGATGAAAATATTAGGATGTAGTGTCTAGCAGTTGCATGCAGCATTTGTGTAACCGTCTCGTCTTAAAAAGACATCATTTAGCCAGTACACAAAATCAGATACTTCATAGTGGTGTAGGAACCAAGCTAAGTATAGGAAGACAATGCCAATAAACGTCATGAAGATACCTAACTCAGCGAACACCAGTACAATATTAGAACGTCGTGCAAGTTACTTGAGCAATTACCAAAAGCGATGAATTACAACTGGAACGACATTTTAAACAAAATAGGATCGCTTATGAATATCCATTTTCACAGTGGACTTAAGAAATCAAAGAGTACAGAGATGTGAACTGGAATAAAACTAAATCAAGTCGTGCAGACTTTCCCATTCCTGAATAGCTGACGAAGAGCATCTACTACATTTTACATTAAACTACTTATGTGGTATTCTATAGATTCTAGACAGAGGGATCTCTGAGATGTGGAAAGAAGACATGGATATACATCTTAACAGAGATACAATGAAATGAACTAACATTAGGAAATATTACTGCAATACAATGTTCACAGTAACTATAAAGTAATTTAAAATGTCAATTTTAAACTTTTCGCTAAAGATACTCTTTACTGGAGCAGAAGGATTTTAGTGACAGATAGTTCTGTAAGTCTGTATTAAGCGCCACTGTGTTACCCATAAGACATTTAATTTCGTCTGGCATGTTGAGAAGTATGTGTGTACCCATGTCTATACTTCTTGCTGTGCTAATTTTAAGCCGCAGAAATGGTGGATGTTTTGCGTCTTAATTATTTATTCGCACTTAATAAACAGAACGTTGATGATGCAAAAATACTTAATTAATGTATGTATTGTGAAACAGCGGTTAAAAAAAATGTAAATCATGTGTAGCACAAATCATGCGTACTGCAAATATAGTTGCGGTAAGGTACTTCGTTAATTCAAGAATGTGAGTTTTCCAATTAATATTGTGTTTTATCTGTAGTTCCCAAAAACGTAGTACCCTTTCTACACCTTGTATTGCATTCTCAGTAGACAGGTTTTATAACTTATGGAGTTCCATGAGGGTTACCAAAACTTAACGATAATACATTTGCACTGTAGCATCTGTTGATGTTTCCAGATGTTTCATTTTCTGCAGCTTCAGTAAGAAGACAGGTACTATCCATTATTCTCACACTTGTATTTTCTACATCTACTAACAATAAAAGAAGTAAATCATTTATTACATAAAAGCAAAGGACTCAAATCGAACCCAGTGGTACACTACGTCTGAGTGCTTCAAATTCTGCTGCTACATGATCGAACTGGAACTGTTCCATCTTATTTCCTGTTATGTAGACAATATCAAAACCATAAACCTACTCAAACAACTGTTTTATACTATTTTAACATTTGCAGAAATACGTCATGGTTTACATACTAGATGGCCTTATCCAGACCACAAAATAGTTTAATTCAGAATCTGCCTTTGCATTATATTCTGCATACGTGTGGCAAAGGTTGCTTTACGTTTCAGTATCTTCCCCTTATCGTATTCCATCTGCGAATGGTGTGGAGGAAGAATTTCTCTGACCTACTATCATGGTCATTTGTCATGGTGTACGTGGGAATGAAAGAGTGTGTTATGATAAAAATCAGGGACCACTAGTACGCCCCAGAAAATAATTTGAAAACTCTGAGTCGTAATGTTTAAAAGAAGACTCTCTCTCTCTCTCTCTCTCTCTCTCACACACACACACACACAACACACAACACACTTCCATAATCCGGCACAACTAAGAAATGAGCTTGCATAGCTAGTATTTTAATATTACACAGTAAGTAGTGATTCATAAATGTTGTGACCCAAATTGAACAAGTGTTGGTTTTCTGCTTATAGTGTTCAACTATGCTGTTGAGAATGTCTTCACAGTTTTTTAATCATTAAAATTAAATACAAAGGATAATTCAGCAATATAAATGAACATGTAAATCCTGAGACCTGCTTCTACGTAACATCATAGTAATGTATGAGATCATTTTACATCATATTTAATAAACGTCAATCTGCAAAACAGCATCCATCGATGTGTGATCTTAGGTTTTCCCGGCGAATTAACTGTTTGTACTGTTCTCGGGTCTCCTACCTACTTTATGCACAACTGAAACATGATATCATGCAAAGATTGCAATTCAGCATGTGATTTCCGATGCGCCAGAATATTCATGGATCGTGAGGTGAACCCACAATATACAGCGAGATGACGGCCATGCAATTTAACGCCATATTATGCATTAATAACAAAGAATGATGAGGTATTGTATATATCGAAATAATTCCAACAGAAGTAGATTGATAACCGATTATACTGTTGCTGAATACCCCAGAGATTCAAATTCACGAAAGCAATCAGACCATCCTGTTCCCAATTCACAAATTTGAACACAGCAACAACTATTTCATAAGTAAGGAGAGGGTGACAACTTTGAATTTACAGCATGACGAAGTGAAAAGATAGTATACTGCACTATAATCAACTTCCATCCAATCCAATATGGGCAAACTGCAAGTTTCCATTCTACCACATGCAGACACAGTCTCTAATTACTAACTGGAGAGTAAACGTGACCAAGCAATGCAGATATAACCTAAACATTCTATTGTAACTAGGCTTCATCATGGCAAGCAACTGAAATAGCCTTACCCATTATTCCTCATTCCTTGTAGAATCTCCTCATCAGCACACATTGCCACCATATAAAGGCAGTCTTCTCCAAACGTGATGTCACGAACTAGCATCTCGAACAGAACAGTACTGAATCCCAGACAGAACAGAATGGCTAACAGTCCTTCACACAAAATGTGCATCTTGTCTTGCAACCTGCAAAAGCTTCCCACTGGGAAAACAACTAATGGACCCCAAGGATATGAAATCACTACAGTGAAAATGCAAAGAGATTGCTCAAAGTGCTTGTGGCGATTAATCGAAAATGGTCATCGTAGATATGTTGGAAATATTTCAAAGATAACTGTCATGATGTGTTAAAAGCAAAATATAATGGAAAGTAATCAAACTGTTGAATGAACAGGCAACTTTTAGGAGGAGATAATATGTTACCTAATTCTCTTCACTTTTTAACAATAAGCTCTTTCAAGATGAACATGTCTGTCCTGCAGCCCTGCCACTAGACTTAGACAGTAGATATACAAAGCCCGTTATGGCGTGATTTCCTGGTTTGTTGGATGACGTAAGGGATTTCTCTACCCCCACTCCAAGTCCCACCCAACCGATACCACCACCCTCACCACTCCACCCACTGACAAAGGACAGATTTCTTATATATAAACTTGCACAACATTCAAATTGTGGTGAGAAATTCAAATTTACATCTACATCTACATCCATACTCCGCAAGCCACCCGACGGTGTGTGACGGAGGGTACCTTGAGTACCTCTACCGGTTCTCCCTTCTATTCCAATCTCGTATTGTTCGTGGAAAGAAGGATTGTCGGTATGCTTCTGTGTGGGCTCTAATCTCTCTGATTTTATCCTCATGGTCTCTTCGCGAGATATACGTAGGAGGGAGCAATATACTGCTTGACTCTTCGGTGAAGGTATGTTCTCGAAACTTTAACAAAAGCCCGTACCGAGCTACTGAGCGTCTCTCCTGCAGAGGCTTCCACTGGAGTTTATCTATCATCTCCGTAACGCTTTCGCGATTACTTAATGATCCTGTAACGAAGCGCGCTGCTATCCGTTGGATCTTCTCTATCTCTTCTATCAACCCTATCTGGTACGGATGCCACAGTGCTGAGCAGTATTCAAGCAGTGGGTGAACAAGCGTACTGTAACCTACTTCCTTTGTTTTCGGATTGCATTTCCTTAGGATTCTTCCAATGAATCTCAGTCTGGCATCTGCTTTACCAACGATCAACTTTATATGATCATTCCATTTTAAATCACTGCTAATGCCTACTCCCAGATAATTTATGGAATTAACTGCTTCCAGTTGCTGACCTGCTGTATTGTAGCTAAATGATACGGGATCTATCTTTCTATGTATTCGCAGCACATTACACTTGTCTACATTGAGATTCAAATGGTTCAAATGGCTCTGAGCACTATGGGACTCAACTTCTGAGGTCATTAGTCCCCTAGAACTTATAACTAGTTAAACCTAACTAACCTACGGACATCACAAACATCCATGCCCGAGGCAGGATTCGAACCTGCGACCGTAGCGGTCTTGCGGTTCCAGACTGCAGCACCTTTAACCGCACGGCCACTTCGACCGGCATTGAGATTCAATTGCCAGTCCCTGCACCATGCGTCAATTCGCTGCAGATCCTCCTGCATTTCAGCACAATTTTCCATTGTTACAACCTCTCGATACACCACAGCATCATCTGCAAAAAGCCTCAGTGAACTTCCGATGTCATTCACAAGGCCATTTATGTATATTGTGAATAGCAACGGTCCTATGACATTCCCCTGCGGCACACCTGAAATCACTCTTACTTCGGAAGACTTCACTCCATTGAGAATGACATGCTGCGTTCTGTTATCTAGGAACTCTTCAATCCAATCACACAATTGGTCTGATACTCCATATGCTCTTACTTTGTCCATTAAACGACTCTGGGGAACTGTACCGAACGCCTTGCGGAAGTCAAGAAACACGGCATCTACCTGTGAACCCGTGTCTATGGCCCTCTGAGTCTCGTGGACGAATAGCGCGAAAAATTCGAAATGGGGTAAATTAAAATTTTGGCGAGGTTTTCCCATTCTGTGTAATAAGTAGGGCTATTGTCCTAACTATAAGAAGGCGAGAAAATCCCGATTGTTGACCTGGAGTTCTGGTTCCATAATCTCTGAACACAAGACTTGGAATACTGGCACTGACACTGGCTCTATGACGCCAGAATCCAGTACTGAAGCAGCCTTAGTATGACACCATAATGCAAGATGGCTGACCTGGAATACAACATGTCGACCAGAATCTGTGACGTCAGAAAATGAGATCTTGGATACTGGTGCATATATATGCACTCTCACTATATATATATATATATATATATATATATATATATATATAGCGAGAGAGAGAGAGAGAGAGAGAGATTGTGATGATCTACTGTTCTCTTCACAACGTTAGTGCAGCATGCTCTTGTTCAGACGTAAAACGCCGAACTTCCAGGTAACTGAAAGGTGTATTAAAAGCTAAATACGTAAACATCATGTACTTGAGAGATATACTACCACTAAACACGTGAAATTGCGCGAAACAGTTAGTGCGAATCGTCCACACAATTTTGGTGATTAATTCGGAATGTATCAATGCCATCCTCTTGTATAACATAGAACTGGTAAGAAATTCAACAGCCATTCCTATTTTTTAAGAGCTTTAGTCATATCTGAACGGAAAGATGAAATTACGAGCTTGACTGCTCGTGAAACAACCCTGAAAATTTTACATAACCTGCCATTCAGCCCCTTAGAATATATACTATGCCATCAAACAAATGTCCCACCGTCCACCAAACCATTGTGATCACGGAAAAATTGCGAAGTTACAGTGGCAAAGTTCTTTGATTTCATAACGTACAGCTCTTATTGTAAAATAATGTGTATTGGGTGGATCCTACATTTTTCGTGGCAATTCTAAACTGTCCATGCCATCAGCAAAATACTCTTCTTGTGTAACACAGAACCGATGCTGCAATGTATACCGACATGTAACATTCGATTGAATGTGGTCAGCTACAAGTATATGGTAGACTTATACATGGCGGTGAAGCCAGCCACTGGCCACCGAACACTAGCTGTTGGCCGATGGCTGCCAGCCGCCTGTGTGCCGAACCGTGTGAGATTCATATAACTGTAATCTGTTTACGGCAACGTGATGTTTTCCCGTTGTATTGACAGAACATGCTGGAGGCTATGATCTGCAGATTGTGCTCGAATCTGCTGGTGATTGCAGTTCAGTATTTCGTCTTGAAATGTCGTGTACAAATATGGTATTGACCACTGTTCTTGTAGAAAATATCATACTTTCCTATTATATGTATTTGACGTCTCCGATTCTACTTGCAAATGTGTGTAAAGATGTTTCACTCTCTAACGTTGCTGCTTCTTGCCTAGTACATGTAAGTTCAGATGTCTGAAGGTTCTGTGATGGCTGGTTATTTTATTGTCACTAAATAGTTGCAGTCCGTTCCCGGGTCAATTCTGGTGAATTTTTCCCTTCACACTCATCGCATAAGTGTCCACTT
Source organism: Schistocerca nitens (assembly GCF_023898315.1). Classification (NCBI taxonomy): domain Eukaryota; kingdom Metazoa; phylum Arthropoda; class Insecta; order Orthoptera; family Acrididae; genus Schistocerca; species Schistocerca nitens. The sequence goes on from NC_064618.1 coordinate 675,183,619, forward strand.
AAGTGCATTTTGACTCGCTGTCACTCGGGTTAAAGTAAAAGTGTGGTTCCCGCATTTTTCATCTTGCCCATAATTGTATCTCGAGTCACTCTGGCTTAGCTGCGGTGCTTTCACAACTTCACACAAACATTTGGAATTGGAACTTCTGTTCTACATTTCGCGTTAGGCAATTGATCAGTAGTATGTCAGTGGTTTCGCTGTAAAAGGGGCCAGCACTGATACATGGTGGAGTGACTCCAGGGTGACTTGGCTCTTAGCTTGGTTATTATGGACAGGGTGGTGGCGGTGTACTTCGTGACATGTCTGGTGAACATGAACTTTGTGACTGCAGAATAGGAAGAGGTTTGTTCTAATAAAGATGCAAGTGTTACTCCAACGCAGCATACTTAGGGGGATAAGCTGGGGCACCAGCCCAGGGGTCCTTTCCTCCTCTCGACGTGTGTTCAAATAAAGACAAAAGTGGAGAGTTTCAAACTTAGGAGAGGCAACATGCAGTGACCATACACCTTTAGTGAATAGTAACTTGGACTTCCTTTATCCAGCAGTCAGGGCTGGACCTGTACAAACGTCTTTTGTCTCTAACGTTTTAGAGCCCGGACTAGTATTTCAGAACTCGGATTATGACGACATAGAGTCTGTTCCAGTATGCCCTGGTAGCCATGTTTGATCGTCATCTTGTATTATAGGTCACCCATCTTGGATTCTAATATCACAGTAGAGGTACGCCAGTAGCTCAAGTCTGGGTCAATATGCTAGAATTCCAGATTGCTTTAAATATCACAGCTGGTCTAAGCTGGATTGTGACGTGATAGAACGAGGGTCAGTATCCCAGCTCTGGGACAGTGTACCAGAATTCTACACTGAAATAAATAGTGCAGCAATTCTGAGTTGGATTTTGATGTAATAGTAGAGCTGTGCTAGCACTCCAGATTCGAATCTGACCTCATACTAAGACTGTAACAATATTCCAAATTCCGGTTTCTAACGTCATAAAGCTTGTCCCATTATGCACTGGTCGCCATCTAGTATTTCAAGTGAGCTATGTTGTAAATCAAATAGGGGTAATGCAGGAGTAGGTTTAATAATGAATAAAAAATAGGAGTGCGGGTTAGCTACTACAAACAGCATAGTGAACGCATTATTGTGGCCAAGATAGACACAAAGCCCATGCCTACTACAGTAGTACAAGTTTATATGCCAACTAGCTCTGCAGATGATGAAGAAATTGATGAAATGTATGACGAGATAAAAGAAATTATTCAGGTAGTGAAGGGAGACGAAAATTTAATAGTCATGGTTGACTGGAATTCGTCAGTAGGAAAAGGGAGAGAAGGAAACATAGTAGGTGAATATGGATTGGGGGGAAGAAATGAAAGAGGAAGCCGCCTTGTAGAATTTTGCACAGAGCATAACTTAATCATAGCTAACACTTGGTTCAAGAATCATAAAAGAAGGTTGTATACCTGGAAGAATCCTGGAGATACTAAAAGGTATCAGATAGATTATATAATGGTAAGACAGAGATTTAGGAACCAGGTTTTAAATTGTAAGACATTTCCAGGGGCAGATGTGGATTCTGACCACAATCTATTGGTTATGAACTGCAGATTGAAACTGAAGAAACTGCAAAAAGGTGGGAATTTAAGGAGATGGGACCTGGATAAACTGAAAGAACCAGAGGCTGTAGAGAGTTTCAGGGAGAGCGTAAGGGAACAATTGACAGGAATGGGGGAAAGAAATACAGTAGAAGAGGAATGGGTAGCTTTGAGGGATGAAGTAGTGAAGGCAGCAGACGATCAAGTAGGTAAAAAGGCGAGGGCTAATAGAAATCCTTGGGTAACAGAAGAAATATTGAATTTAATTGATGAAAGGAGAAAATATAAAAATGCAGTAAATGAAGCAGGCAAAAAGGAATACAAACGTCTCAAAAATGAGATCGACAGGAAGGGCAAAATGGCTAAGCAGGGATGGCTAGAGGACAAATGTAAGGATGTAGAGGCCTGTCTCACTGGGGGTAAGATAGATACTGCCTACAGGAAAATTAAAGAGACCTTTGGAGAGAAGAGAACCACTTGTATGAATATCAAGAGCTCAGATGGCAACCCAGTTCTAAGCATAGAAGGGAAAGCAGAAAGGTGGAAGGAGTATATAGAGAGTCTATACAGGGGCGATGTTCTTGAGGACAATATTATGGAAATGGAAGAGGATGTAGATGAAGACGAAAAGGGAGATAAGATACTGCGTGAAGAGTTTGACAGAGCACTGAAAGACCTGAATCGAAACAAGGCGCCGGGAATAGACAGCATTCCGTTGGAACTACTAACGGCCTTGGGAGAGCCAGTCATGACAAAACTCTACCATCTGGTGAGCAAGATGTATGAGACAGGCGAAATACCCTCAGACTTCAAGAAGAATATAATAATTCCAATCCAAAAGAAAGCAGGTGTTGACAGATGTGAAAATTACCGAACTATCAGTTTAATAAGTCACAGCTACAAAATACTAACGCAAATTCTTTACAGACGAATGGAAAAACTGGTAGAAGCGGACCTCGGGGAAGATCAGTTTGGATTCCGTAGAAATGTTGGAACACGTGAGGCAATACTAACCTTACGACTTATCTTAGCAGAAAGATCAAGAAAAGGCAAACCTACGTTTCTAGCATTTGTAGACTTAGAGAAAGCTTTTGACAATGTTACTTGGAATACTCTCTTTCAAATTCTGAAGGTGGCAGGGGTAAAATACAGGGAGCGAAAGGCTATTTACAATTTGTACAGAAACCAGATGGCAGTTATAAGAGTCGAGGGGCATGAAAGGGAAGCAGTGGTTGGGAAAGGAGTGAGACAGGGATGTAGCCTCTCCCCGATGTTATTCAATCTGTATATTGAGCAAGCAGTAAAGGAAACAAAAGAAAAATTCGGAGTAGGTATTAGAATCCATGGAGAAGAAATTAAAACTTTGAGGTTCGCCGATGACATTGTAATTCTGTCAGAGACAGCAAAGGACTTGGAAGAGCAGTTGAACGGAATGGACAGTGTCTTGAAAGGAGGATATAAGATGAACATCAACAAAAGCAAAACGAGGATAATGGAATGTAGTCAAATTAAATCGGGTGATGCTGAGGGAATTAGATTAGAAAATGAGACACTTAAAGTAGTAAAGGAGTTTTGCTATTTGGGGAGTAAAATAACTGATGATGGTCGAAGTAGAGAGGATATAAAATGTAGACTGGCAATGGCAAGGAAAGCGTTTCTGAAGAAGAGAAATTTGTTAACATCGAGTATAGATTTAAGTGTCAGGAAGTCGTTTCTGAAAGTATTTGTATGGAGCGTAGCCATGTATGGAAGTGAAACATGGACGGTAACTAGTTTGGACAAGAAGAGAATAGAAGCTTTCGAAATGTGGTGCTACAGAAGAATGCTGAAGATAAGGTGGGTAGATCACGTAACTAATGAGGAGGTATTGAATAGGATTGGGGAGAAGAGAAGTTTGTGGCACAACTTGACTAGAAGAAGGGATCGGTTGGTAGGACATGTTTTGAGGCATCAAGGGATCACAAATTTAGCATTGGAGGGCAGCGTGGAGGGTAAAAATCGTAGAGGGAGACCAAGAGATCAATACACTAAGCAGATTCAGAAGGATGTAGGTTGCAGTAGGTACTGGGAGATGAAGAAGCTTGCACAGGATAGAGTAGCATGGAGAGCTGCATCAAACCAGTCTCAGGACTGAAGACCACAACAACAACAACATGTTGTATTATGGCGTCATACTAAGGCTGTTTCAGTATTTCAGGTCTCTGAGTCTGACATCAGAGCCAGTGCCAGTATACAAAGTCTTGGATTCTGATGTCATAGAACCAGTATTTCTGGTCAGCCGTCTTAGCTTTCTTGCCAGTTGTACTTAGGACAACAGCCCTACCTACAAAGGAGTGGGGGAAACACCGCAAAAATTTCCTGCCAAATTTGAATTTGCCACCAGATTATACACAGCGCAATTCACCTTTGTTAGATGGAGGGTGGTGGGTTTGAGGGAACACCATGACTCATAGATGACGTCAGCACGCCAAAAAATCATGCCAGAACTGGGCTTGTATATTTACTTTTCACAAGCATCTCGGCGACGCTTTTGTACTTACTAAAAGAAGCCTTGACGAAACACACTGCCCTTCTTTGAACCTTCTCTATTTCGTATGTCAGACCGAGACGGTAAGGGTTCCAGACTGATGAGCACTATTCAGGAATACGTTAGACGTGGGTTTCATAAGCTAACTCTTTTGTGAATAAATTAAATTTTCCTAGAATTTTTCCTATGGATCCTGATCTGGTGTCCGCATTTCCTACTTCTAGTTTTGAGGTCGCTCCTACATATTTTACGGTAGCTTCCATTTCTAATGATTTGCTGTGTTTGGTGTAATGGATCAATAAATGAGTATTTCCGCTTATCTGTGCGGAATGCATTCTTTTCTGTTTTGTTTAAGAGTCTACCTTCAGCTCCAGGTCCAAGCGTCGACTGTCTGGAGCTCTTTGTTTTCTGGAAATTTGCCTCTGCTTTCTGGCATTTCAACATTACGCGATACAACAGCATCAACCACGAACAGCTGCACCGAGGTTTAGACATTACCGAACGGATCATTTATCTATACCGAGGATAGTAACAGTGCCAAACACTCGCTTGAGGTACGCCTACTTTACTATTACACTTGACTATTTCGAGAGGTTAAGAATGATGCGATGAGTTCTATCCGCTGAATCCAGTCACAAAGCTGTTCCACTGTTCTATAAGTTCATTTTTCGCTCACTAGGTGGCATATAGAACCTCAGAAAGTTCTCAGTTTAATTAATTCATTGTTTACGGAACCCATGTTGATTCCTACAGAGAAGATTCTCGGCTTCCGAATAGGTCAAATATGCAAGGACAAAACGTGTTCCAGAATTTTTTATCAGACTGACGTTATGTTATAATTTACGGTTATTACAACGCGTTTCCTTCTGTTCCATGAGTGCTTATGTTGTTAAACGCATTAACCCATTAGATCATACGCTGATGCTGAAGAAAGAAGGGAAAAATTCTAAACATGAGTAAATGTTGCAACCGTGCAGTCATACTATCTTGCTCAGTATTTAATGGAGGGTGCTGGAGCCAGTGTTTTCATAACATTGTGGTCGAATGTAGGATGGCGGAGTGGCAGTCAGTTCTGTAACGAGACAGTACCGAATCGAAGTGAGGAACGCGTTATGCGGAACTTCGCATTTATAAATTTTGTTGCTATATGAAATGGATGTTGTGAAAAATTGTTTTGTTGTATTATTATAGAAATGTGTTGGTTCCAGTAATGACTGAATAGCGCTGTTGTGTCCATTGGTATTGCGTACATGATCATGAACATGAATTAGTGTTACTTAGGAACTTAAGTATACCGCCGAATTCATCTGTGTCTCTGGTGTGCGAATGTTTTTACTCGCCAAAAGCTTTCCAGTGTTAATAAATTTTGATTCTGGCAAGGTCGCAAAATATGCATAATTTGTGTTCAATAATGCACGATTAGTAGTTAGGACTGGTCACATACGTGTGATCAACTGCCTAATGCCACTGTAATCGTTTTCACATGTGCTGCGCAATTGTTTAATTTCATTTGAGACGTTATCAAAATAAACTTGAGTGTATTTCTGCACGGTTGATATGCTATTCGAAATTCGCTGTACTGCATTTGCAGTTAGCAGTCTTAGTAACAATCTGTTGCAGTGGAAACAATGACTACATCCTGTGTGCCATGTAAAAGTGAGTGACTGATATAAACTGTGTGTTGTGTAACAGTTATGCATTAACGAAAGCACAACGAACAAACGCAACTTTAAATTCGCAGTACCTAATAAATGGGCAAGCATTGTAACATTAACAACAGCCCTGCCATCACAAAGCGGCTTTCGTTATCCGAGTGTAGAGGATATCATTACTGAGTTTAGCTTGTGTGTGTTGCATATTAAAGCCGTCTCACGAGAATCTGAAGCGAAACGCTCATCCGTCATTTGAGGCGTCCAGTGTCAAAACTAACCAAGCCATTGACGGCATTTTTTCAGTACGGACGGGAAACTTCTAGACATAAAGAAATGATGATTACAAACGTTTTTCTTTCATAGCTACATCCTTAATTGTTTAATATTTAAATAAATTAAATCTGATACACAACAAACCCATTTTTTATTAATAAGCTTTGACTTGGAAATTTTTGTTGTTGTTTCATATAATTTTACTCTTTTTCTTAATAAAACTGTATTCTATTCAAATTCCAAAAAACTTTTGAAAACAGCAATTGAAAGAAAATAAAATGACTGTGTAATTACTTTTCTTTATAGCAATTTCAACATAAAAAGAATGACGACATATCAAGAACATCGGAAAACTGATGAGAATGGAACGTGTTATTCCTCTCACTAAAATACTGCAGTTAATTTGGATCTGGTAGATAATAAAAAGAAATGATATCTGAATAATCAATGTTAACAGAATCATTATTATGGTAGTCACCGTTCAGACATATTGAGCAATATCGTTGTAGCCCGCCCGGTTAGCCATGCTCTCTAACGCACTGCTTTCCGGGTGGGAAGGCGTGCTGGTAGTCGTGTGAAGTTAGCACCCCTTTTTCGAGAAAGATACATTTTTTTCACAGTTCTTGTTAGATGTGCCATAGTTGTAGAGTTCTTTGCACAAAATTTCAATAGTTCTGCAGAATGTAACGAAGAAAATAACAATACTCTAAGCATTTTTCGTATCGAAAACATTCTTTATCAATTTCCACATATTGTAAATAAGTACAAGAGTTCTGAGCCCAGTTCTGAACAGCGCTCCATGAGTTCTATCGAAAATCCAAGTAACATTTTTTTGTGCAGCTAATAGTTTACGAGATAATTGCAATTTAAGGAGAATATATTTTCGCTTACTGTGAAGTTGGCACCCTTTTTTTCAGAAATGTGTATTTTTTTCAGACTTCTTGAAGTATATGAAATAGTTCTAGAGTTCTTTGTACAAAATTTCAATAGTTCTGCAGAATTTAGCGAAGAAAACAACAATACTCGAAAAAATTTTCGTATCGAAAACATTCTTTGTCAATTTTCGCTAAAATTAAACTCGTACAACAGTTCTGAGGACAGTTCTGAACAGAACCCCAAGATCACTATCGAAAATCCCAATAACATTTTTCTATGGCGATAATAGTTCATGAGATAAACTGATTTAATGTGGGACATACTTTCTCTACAGAAAACATAAATATATTCGTACAACAGTTCTGTTGACAGTTCTGGACACTACGTGAAGAGCTCTATCGAAAATCTTAGTAGCATTTTTTTGTGCAGGTAATAGTTTAAGAGGTAATTGCAACTTAATTAAGAACCCCATAAGAGCTCCTACTGTGAACCTGGCACCCTTTTTTTCAGAAACATATATTTCTTCAGAGGTCTTGACAGATATTCCATAGTTCTAGAATTCTTTGTACAATATTTCAATAGTTCTGCAGAATTTAGCGAAGAAAACAACAGTACTCGAAAAAATTTCGTATCGAAAATATTCTTTGTCAATTTTCGCAAAAAGTAAATTCATATAACAGTTCTGAGGTCAGTTCAGAACAGAACACCAAGACTACTATCGAAAATCCAAATAACATTTTTTTTGTGCAGCTAATAGTTTGCGAGATAATTGCAATTTAAGGACAAAATCTTTTCACCTACTGTAAAGCTGGCACCCTTTTGTTCAGAAACATATATTTTTTTCAGAGTTCTTGACAGATATTCCATAGTTCTAGAGCTCTTTGTACAAAATTTGAATAGTTCTGCAGAATATAGCGAAGAAAACAACAATTTATAACATAGCTGATTCAGGAACCCTTTCCTTCTAGTACAATTCTTACTGTTGCCCCAATAAATCACTTGTGCATAGATTCCAACCGTATTGATCATTACAAAAATATAACTATTGACATTTCTTTCAGCGTTGTACAAAGCATTCAGTTTAACCGCTGTGAAAATATCACACTTAACGCTATTGTAAAATTTACGATGGATGGTTTCCGTTTATCTACAGTGTCAGCATCTATCGAATTATCTTCATGCAAACGTGATGCCAGGATCACACACTTCCCCTTTTAGGTTCGGAGGAAACTAGAGTTCAGTCTTGTGGAAGCCAAAGAAGGTACTGTGGGCAGCCCTTCTTTTACTGATAGCAAACTCAGGAGAAATCTCACGCTTGTTTTTCTTCATTGTGCCAACAAAAGAAAAATTCTCCCTTCATAGCTGTATTATCATTCCAATACTAGTAAACCAGTTGTCCGCTTTCACATTTCGACCTGACTGATATATAGGTTTACACAGTCACAGAACAACATCAAAATGTTTATTGCTCAGTTGGTAAATCCTTCTGGTTGCAACACAGCGTATATTTCCAAATTGTACAGGTAAAATACTTAAGAATCCACAAAAGCTTAGATTTTAAATCCATACTTGTTTGTTTTGATAGGTACATATTGGCGAAAACTGCACCTTCCAGGGAATCCTTCCAGCTTCTTCTCTACTGCAACATTTTCTCCGAGGGTATAGGGTTTCTGGTAGTTGCGTACAAACAAAATAAATGTTTCCCCAATTGCTGTTAGCTTGTCTAATTGTCTCCTTTCATCACGAACAGCGCGACTGTAAAATCTAAGGCACTCCACAATAAATTTGAAACGTTTTATGTTCATTTGCGAGGTGAAATTTTTCAATGCCATCCCCATCAATTCCAGACAGATCTTCCAGTCTTTATTTGTTACTTTTGTTAACAACAATTAAAAACAAGAGACTGATGAAGGCTTTCAATTCAACAATGTCTATTGATTTTACCCCTCTCTCACGCTGAAATGAAGCTTTGACGCTCTGAAAATGCTGACTGGAATACAAAACTACAGCCCGGGTTCCCGGGTTCGATTCCCGGCGGGGTCAGGGATTTTCTCTGCCTCGTGATGGCTGGGTGTTGTGTGCTGTCCTTAGGTTAGTTAGGTTTAAGTAGTTCTAAGTTCTAGGGGACTTATGACCACAGCAGTTGAGTCCCATAGTGCTCAGAGCCATTTGAACCATTTTGAACAAAACTACAATAGACAAATATCGTTATCTATGAGGCAATTACAGCATCACAAAGGCTGCTTTGGCTGCACCTATTGGTCCAGGTAAATTTCGAATAATATTATCCTCTTCGAACTTTATGCTTTGGATTTCTTCAACATGATCTAGTACATCCCACTTAAAATAATAAAATTCCTATAAAATAACGCAACCAGGCGCAGTGTATTAATTTGATATTTGACGTTCAGACAGCGGACACTGACGATTAAACAGTTCAAACAGAATTTAAGTGCATTTTACATTCTGGATTAGCTTTGTACTACTTACTACGTTGATAAACAAATACATTAATTGGTGAAATGAAATACGAAAAGGCACAGTGGATAAAAACGAGCAATCGGCACATATCTCATCAAGAGAGCATTAGCGTCGATATTAAATCATACGACAATGAAAGGCATACACAGAAAGGAAGCTATAACGAGAAGGCGCCAGTGCTGTCAATTGTTGACAAGTAATTTCCAGAATCACACAACAATGAAAAGCATACGGAGAAGGGAAGCTATTAACGAGAAGGCGCCAATACTGCAAATTGTTGAAAAGTAATTTACAGAAAATTTCGACATGTATCAATCTGAACAGCTGGGCCCGATGAAAGGATAATAAAAACTATGATACGTCCGTGAGACCTCTCAAGGCCAAAAAAATAAACAAAGCACAGCAACAATGCAAAAGTCGTGGCACTACATCTGCAAACAATGAACACATGAACTACGTCTTTTAAACAATCGGCAACTGACGTCAGCGTAGCTGTTACAATAGAGGGAGCATCAAAGCTTCTCGCGGTAGCATCAAAGCTAATGACAACAACAGCTGCACTTTTTGACTTTTTGGGTGGCGCGCGCCGCGTCGTGTGAAGTCGCCCACCAGCGCTGCATTTCGCTCCTTGATCTACCCCTAATGATTAAACGTAACAATACTACTCACCCTTAGGCGAATAATCATTATGCTTGTTCAGTCAGAGCTCTTGTGCAGTCGGTGCCTGTTGTGCAGTCGGTGGTGTTGTGTGATATTTATGAACCGTAATACCCATGAAAATGTACAATCTACCAGAATTGAAACGTCTTCTCAGCATGGAGGAATTTAAAGTAATCGATGATAGAGGCATTCAACTCACTCTGTCTCATATGGGTCTTCCAAAAACTGTCCGACGCCATGGCCGACATCGGCTCAAAAATGTCTTCATAACATATTTACACAACAATTAAAGAAGATCGTCATGATCTGCTTACTTTTGTTAGAAACACCTTCAGGTTGCAATGTTTCGTTGAAGAAAAAGACGACGGCAGCAAAGATGAATCGTGGAATGTTTTTGGTTCTTCGTGCAACAAGAACATGACAAAGCAATTTGACTTACTACTGTCAGCAGAAAAATGGTCTACCATACAACCAACAAAGAGGAAACTTGGAAAGCCTTCAAGACTGGAAATAGGGAAATGGACCGATTTGATGATGGCTGATTAAATTTATGAACATTACAAAATTCCATGTGCCTTTTCTTTCAAATACGCGAAAGTGTGTGACAGTTCAAGTTCAAAGTACTTCTTGAGATCAAAGGAATATGTACAGAATGCGGAGCCACTTTCGAAGGGACTGCTCTGAAGAAGCCAAAAAAGGACAACGATATTATTCTGAACTGCAGACTTTCAAACTTTTCAGACAACAGTAATCACCTGAAAAGAAGACAACTTCGTGGCAGGAGAAGACAACAGGTAGCTGCTAAATTGGTTGATGGTGGTGGTGGTTAGTGTTTAACGTCCCGTCGACAACGAGGTCATTAGAGACGGAGCGCTAGCTCGGGTTAGGGAAGGATTGGGAAGGAAATCGGCCGTGCCCTTTCAAAGTAACCATCCCGGCATTTGCCTGAAACGATTTAGGGAAATCACGGAAAACCTAAATCAGGATGGCTGGAGACGGGATTGAACCGTCGTCCTCCCGAATGCAATTGGTTGATAACAGGATGCCTGCAGCTCTTTGGCGAAATGATGAAGCGAAAAATATGTCTTTCGGAGACATGATTCCTCCAAATTTACCAAATGCTGTCATGAGAAAGGCTAAAGAAGAGGAAAGGGAAAAACGATTTGGTATAACACCTAGTAAGCCTGTTGAAAACCTGCAAATCGCAAAACATACAACCCATCGGGACGAAATTCACGAAGTGGGACTGGACCCATTCTTCTGTATATATTGGCTGAAAGATCAACGTCTGTAGCACAAATATTGTCATCAAATCGATAGCAGTGTATACGATTCAGTAGATGCTACAGGTGGCGTTGCATTTCGAGTTATTTCACGATTTGGGGATCTGTCGAACAGGGCTGACTGGAAATTAAGTCGAAGTACATATACCTGAATCAGTACATGTGCATCCGCGAAGTAAACGTCACTAGTAAAGATCCAAATATCGTCAATCGATCATCAATCAGTTGCCCAACTTATCAGATGATATCCTCTAGGCATGACGCATCATTCTTGTCATTTTTCTTCATGGAAATCGTCAGATCTGGAGCTCCCAGACCAAAAATCATGGTAACTGATTTTGGTAAGGCTTTGTCGGTTGCCATTTCTAGAGCAATAGCCAATTGCTCGGACTTAACAGATTATTTGAATAGGTGTTATGGTCATATTGTTTTGCATGAAAGAGTAATTCTACCCTCGTGTTGTTTGAGAATAAATTTGAACCATTTTATGGTCATGATTTCGAGGTGGAAATGCTTCTCGAGAGATAAATCACAAGTGAAACAACTTTTTTTCGAGTTTTGGCTTTCGTGATACTGAAAGTGCTTTGCGCTCACTTTTGGTTGTTGTGTTGAGTGAACATCTTGGTATTGATGAGTGTGCTCAAGAATATTCATCAATGGAACATCAGCGCCACCTTGATAACATTATCAGAGGTGGTCGACCTCATTCATATATTGACGCATAGAAAGATGATGACAAGAAAACTGATGATGTTGAAAACAATGATGACTGTCTTTTGGAATCAATTTTGAACTCTAAGGAATCTACTGCAAACCTGTGGATTGATAGGGCAAAACATATCTACAATGAAGCTGAAGTGATCGCGAATCAGACTAAGGATGACAATCTCTTTTATGTGAGTCCATACAACATTCCTAATGCTGCAGAGATGCTGAAAGAGTTGATGTACTATATACCACTGTGGACAGCTGTGATGTATCCTTCTTTCCATATTCCTTTATCTATTCGTTCTTCAGCAGCGACTGAAGGGCAATTTTCAAAATTAAAGACAATGGGCTTTTACGAGTAGACAAATTCATTTTTCAACATTTAAAGTGGCTGCGTGAGGAAACAAAACTGTTAGAGCCACTTATGATGGAAAAACAAGATTCAAAGCAAGCTGTGAAGCACAAACCAACTGAAGTATCATTGCCTTACCATGAAGAAGAAAACTTGGGAGGAAAAAATAAGAAGCTGAAGATAACAAACCCCAAAAGCAATCATATACTCGATAATTCTGAGAGCTCACTGAAAACTACCTTACAAAGTGAGACCCAACACGAAGATGGCAATGAGACAGAGTTAAACAAAATTTTTAATAGTTTTAAATACAGATTTTCTCCTACTTCGAGCTCACTTGTTGTGAATGCGGAGAACAATAGTCTCTCAGGCAAGAGTGATAGTGTGTATTTTCAGTGCTGCTCAGATAATAATTTACTGCCGAATTTAGACTCTAAAAAGATATTTCATTCCACAAAAGACTATCGAGAATCATACTTCACCAGAGATGTCACTGAAATTTCATCCTGTGGATCGAAAACAGAAGAAAACCGAGAAACCTGTAACAATAAAATGGAGGAGAGTGCAATGCTGAAAAACCTTCAAAATGAAATCATTGTCACATCGAGCATGCTGACTAAGAGCAAGAAGAGGTACTTAGATGATTGCCCAAACTGGAATTCGACTAAGAAATTCATAGACATTAATTTGCCACTTTACCCATATGGGTCCTCAAGCAAATTCAAATCTGCTACCTACAACTTGAAGGGAACGTGCAGTTTCGGTTCTTTGATGACCTTATTCATGCAAGCAATATTACTCACAAGGGAACCTCCCCATCGCACTCCCCTCAGATTTACTTGTAAGTTGGCACAGTGGATAGGCCTTGAAAAACTGAACACAGATCAATTGAGAAAACAGGAAGAAGTTGTGTGGGACTGTGAAAAAATAAGCAAAATATACAAACTGAGTAGTCCATGGGAAGATAGGCAACATCAAGGATACTGAGAACGCAGGAGCGCCGTGGTCTCGTGGTAACGTTTGCAGCTGTGGACCGCAAGGTCCTTGGTTCAAATCTTCCATCGAGTGAAAATTTAATTTTTTATTTTCAGTTTATGTGACAAACTCTTATGTTTTCATCACTTTTTTGGGAGTGATTATCACATCCACAAGAAAACCTAAATCGGGCAAGGTAGAAGAATCTTTTTACCCATTTGCCAAGTGTACAAACAAGTTAGGTGGGTCGACAACATATTCCCGTCATGTGACGCACATGCCGTCACCAGTGTCGTATAGAATATATCAGATGTGTTTTCCTGTGGAGGAATCGGTTGACCTATGACCTTGCGATCAAATGTTTTCGGTTCCCATTGGAGAGGCACGTCCTTTCGCCTACTAATCGCACGGTTTTGCGATGCGGTCGCAAAACACAGACACTAAACTTATTACAGTGAACAGAGACGTCAATGAACGAACGGACAGATAATAACTATGCAAAAATAAAGAAAGTAAAATTTTTACTCGAGGGAAGACTTGAACTTAGGACCTCTCATTTAGCAGCTGCTCACGCTACCACGGGACCACGGCGCTCCTGAATTCATATTGTCCATGATGTTGCTTATGTGGCCCATGGACTACTCAGTTTGTATATTTTGCTTATTTTTTCACAGTTCCACACAACTTCTTCCTGTTTTCTCAATTGATATGTGTTCAGTTTATCAAGGCCTATCCACTGTGCCAACTTATAACTAAATCCGAGGGGGGTGCGATGAGGAGGTTACCTTGTCAGTGATGATTTCAAAAGTACCATTCAAATGGTGAGCCATCCATTTTTGGATCTGGCTTTGGATGTTTTGGACAAAAAAATTATAAACTCCCAGCATTTTAAGCAGAGATTTGATATTTTATATGTGATACCGTTCCTAAAAAAGGAGTAATCTCACGAAAAATATTCTCTCTGAATGCAGAGTCAAATGTTGGGGAATTATACGAGACGATATTAAAAGATATCCCAATTTGCAACAAAAAGATATCGTGTCTGACGTGCCTAAATTCACGCTATGTGAAACTACATTATATTTCCATTGATACGTATGTGCTTTTCAGACTTGGTTATAATTTCATGCAAGAGGCTGTAGATGCAAAAAATGGAGGTCTAAAGACTATCATAAAATGCAAGAAATGTAAAGCAGAAGCAGTCGAAGAAAAGAAATTCGGATGCTACTTGATGATGGATACTTGTATAACAACTTGTCCACTAACTGAAGATCAGTTTCCTCCGAATCAAAGGAAGAAATATGTGATGCAAACGATCACGAAGGAAATCGTATTCAACAATCAAGAGTACGCTCTCGTTGGTGCCATCCATTATAATAGCTCCATCAAACACTACACAGCATATGTCTTCGATGGAACCTACTGGAAGTAGTACGATGACCTGTATAAAGATGTACAGAGAGTTTCAAAAGAAACGATAATTTCTCCACACCTGTTCATGTATGTCAAGACAAGAAAATTTTCAAATGGCAGCTACAAGACCGACGAGACGAAACAAGTAGTTCCTACATAGGAAATTTGCTTTATAAGGTAAGCAATTGCTAAAAGTTGATATCTAAATATTACAAATACAGCTCTTATGTTAATTCTTAGTATGTTTCTGGAACCACAGCTCTCCTGTTTAGTTACTAGAATAAGAGAATTTTATGCCCTAAATTTCACGTATATATTTTTTGTACTTATTTTTCTTAGTTGTTTCACACCTCATAAATTCTATGCTTATTTGTTACTGAATTCCCTACATATGTATTTCCTTCTGGGTTTTAGTGTATCCTGAAAAAGAACTGTTAAGGGGACCTGTACATACCGTACTGTAGTTTTAACTGGTACTTTGAAATTTAATAATGTAAGACTGTCAATAGATTCAGGAATGAAATTTCTATCAAATAATTGGTATATTGTGAGCTCTAGATGAAAAAAAATTGTAAATCTGTGGAATACATTGTGCAGTGAATATTGATGTTTTTGTTACATACTGAATTACACGTAATTGATATTTTAGGTTCAATGTACTTACACGCTATTCCAAATAAAAGATAAAAAACAAATTTTATTCTTTGAATTATTACCTTGTTGATACAGCAAACCAGTAATATTTAACAGTTTCATGTTTCTTTTAAAAAATGTATTTTAAGAGTCAATTTTTTCCCCTAATAATTTAAGAACATAATATGACATACTGCAGCTTAAAATATTTAATCCATTGTTGAATAATGTGGTTCAGTGTGTAGGCAGGCATTATATTATTATTCATCCATAGCTTTGTTTATGTAGCTTTAATAGTGGATGAGACATCGGTAACAGTAGCTCTGTATGCAAACACGTTGATTACAGAAAATTGAAACTAAAGATTTGTATGTCATTTTCTTCTCAATGACGACATTGCAAACCATTCCTGCTCCATAATCTTGTTGATACCTTTTGTGTCCTTTTCATTTTCTTTAGTTTTACTTTTTTTTTTTTGTTATTCTGGCCTCCTTTTTCCTGCTTTCAGCAGCTTTTTCAGTTTATGTGACATGTTGCCTGTCCGCCCATACCAGCACAATTTTCATGTTGTTCCTAGTTTTGATGGGTGTTTTGCTCATTGTTTTTAATTTTTACTCCATCAGGCCGGCCGAAGTGGCTGAGCGGTTCTAGGCGCTAGAGTCCGGAACAGCGCGACCGCTCCGGTCGCAGGTTCGAATCCTGCCTCGGGCATGGATGAGTGTGATGTCCTTAGGTTAATTAGGTTTAAGTAGTTCTAAGTTCTAGGGGACTGATGACCTCAGAAGTTAAGTCCCATAGTGCTCAGAGCCATTTGAACCATTTTTACTCAACCATTAAAACATATAGCAACTGTTGAAACGCATTATGATTTTGTTTTATGACATGTAAACATTTTTCCTGCACATACGACAGTCGACAGGTTCTTCAAAGATATTACATAAACGAGGTTCTACGGAAACTGCGGCGCCCAAATTAAACAAAATGACATTTAAGCACGAGAATGACGAGGTACTGTACATGAAGTGTATATTTTTAGAATCAGGAAGAGCCAGAAGAATTTTATTACGTAAAACAGTAATTGTTTTGAACTCTCACGACATCCAGGACCCACTAACAGCTAAAAATATGCCCTGGACCCTCATGGATGAAAGTTAGGTGTCAACATCACCAGACGCTAGGATACATAAAATCGTTAATATTGTTGCAAACATTTGTTCTAGTTAGAAAGGAAGTGTGGAAGTTTTATGAGTTACACTACAGCGAGAGTTAAAAGTCCTTGCAATGTATAGAAATGTAAGTATATTTAAATTAATACATTGTACAAACGAACTAAGTAGTATGTTTAAATCTTAATTCAGTACATGACTGATAGAGGTGTTATTATGTTGATGGGATACAGTATTAACGTAAATAAGGAGTTCGAAATTTATAAACAAGAACCTCGTTTATTTGGTCCTCACTAATCCGGATTTCCGGTTTATCTGGATTTATATTTTGTGTCCCTTGGTATTTTTCTCTTTTTTTTCTTATAACACGGAGATATGCAGTCGGTGAGGTACATAGGCTGCTTATCACTAGGCCGGTAATTTAGTCTAGTACTGAGTGACTAAGGAGCTCAGAGTGTGTGAATGACATTGTGTCTCAAGTACTGTACATTAATACACTCCTGGAAATGGAAAAAAGAACACATTGACACCGGTGTGTCAGACCCACCATACTTGCTCCGGACACTGCGAGAGGGCTGTACAAGCAATGATCACACGCACGGCACAGCGGACACACCATGAACCGCGGTGTTGGCCGTCGAATGGCGCTAGCTGCGCAGCATTTGTGCACCGCCGCCGTCAGTGTCAGCCAGTTTGCCGTGGCATACGGAGCTCCATCGCAGTCTTTAACACTGGTCGCATGCCGCGACAGCGTGGACGTGAACCGTATGTGCAGTTGACGGACTTTGAGCGAGGGCGTATAGTGGGCATGCGAGAGGCCGGGTGGACGTACCGCCGAATTGCTCAACACGTGGGGCGTGAGGTCTCCACAGTACATCGATGTTGTCGCCAGTGGTCGGCGGAAGGTGCACGTGCCCGTCGACCTGGGACCGGACCGCAGCGACGCACGGATGCACGCCAAGACCGTAGGATCCTACGCAGTGCCGTAGGGGACCGCACCGCCACTTCCCAGCAAATTAGGGACACTGTTGCTCCTGGGGTATCGGCGAGGACCATTCGCAACCGTCTCCATGAAGCTGGGCTACGGTCCCGCACACCGTTAGGCCGTCTTCCGCTCACGCCCCAACATCGTGCAGCCCGCCTGCAATGGTGTCGCGACAGGCGTGAATGGAGGGACGAATGGAGACGTGTCGTCTTCAGCGATGAGAGTCGCTTCTGCCTTGGTGCCAATGATGGTCGTATGCGTGTTTGGCGCCGTGCAGGTGAGCGCCACAATCAGGACTGCATACGACCGAGGCACACAGGGCCAACACCCGGCATCATGGTGTGGGGAGCGATCTCCTACACTGGCCGTACACCACTGGTGATCGTCGAGGGGACACTGAATAGTGCACGGTACATCCAAACCGTCATCGAACCCATCGTTCTACCATTCCTAGACCGGTAAGGGAACTTGCTGTTCCAACAGGACAATGCACGTCCGCATGTATCCCGTGCCACCCAACGTGCTCTAGAAGGTGTAAGTCAACTACCCTGGCCAGCAAGATCTCCGGATCTGTCCCCCATTGAGCATGTTTGGGACTGGATGAAGCGTCGTCTCACGCGGTCTGCACGTCCAGCACGACCGCTGGTCCAACTGAGGCGCCAGGTGGAAATGGCATGGCAAGCCGTTCCACAGGACTACATCCAGCATCTCTACGATCGTCTCCATGGGAGAATAGCAGCGTGCATTGCTGCGAAAGGTGGATATACACTGTACTAGTGCCGACATTGTGCATGCTCTGTTGCCTGTGTCTATGTGCCTGTGGTTCTGTCAGTGTGATCATGTGATGTATCTGACCCCAGGAATGTGTCAATAAAGTTTCCCCTTCCTGGGACAATGAATTCACGGTGTTCTTATTTCAATTTCCAGGAGTGTATAACGGTGTATCGGTGCACATCAAGTAAGTTGCATAGTAACCACGCCAACAGCACTCCACCACAGCTCATGGTACCTCTGGTGCGCTTCCCGACATGTGTCACACCATCTGGTTAGTGGCGCGTGTGAATGTATCTGCTCTCTCAGCCATCTGTTTGTTTTGCACTGACGAGCCTTCTCTCTCCTTGAATCATCTAAGCGTGCACATCCCACGCTTCCACCTACAGTTACTGCAGTCAGTCTTAAGAAGGTGTACCGGCATTTGTACAGTGCTGAACATTTAGACTTTTTGTATTTGGTAGAATATACACTCCTGGAAATGGAAAAAAGAACACATTGACACCGGTGTGTCAGACCCACCATACTTGCTCCGGACACTGCGAGAGGGCTGTAGAAGCAATGATCACACGCACGGCACAGCGGACACACCAGAAACCGCGGTGTTGGCCGTCGAATGGCGCTAGCTGCGCAGCATTTGTGCACCGCCGCCGTCAGTGTCAGCCAGTTTGCCGTGGCATACGGAGCTCCATCGCAGTCTTTAACACTGGTAGCATGCCGCGACAGCGTGGACGTGAACCGTATGTGCAGTTGACGGACTTTGAGCGAGGGCGTATAGTGGGCATGCGGGAGGCCGGGTGGACGTACCGCCGAATTGCTCAACACGTGGGGCGTGAGGTCTCCACAGTACATCGATGTTGTCGCCAGTGGTCGGCGGAAGGTGCACGTGCCCGTCGACCTGGGACCGGACCGCAGCGACGCACGGATGCACGCCAAGACCGTAGGATCCTACGCAGTGCCGTAGGGGACCGCACCGCCACTTCCCAGCAAATTAGGGACACTGTTGCTCCTGGGGTATCGGCGAGGACCATTCGCAACCGTCTCCATGAAGCTGGGCTACGGTCCCGCACACCGTTAGGCCGTCTTCCGCTCACGCCCCAACATCGTGCAGCCCGCCTCCAGTGGTGTCGCGACAGGCGTGAATGGAGGGACGAATGGAGACGTGTCGTCTTCAGCGATGAGAGTCGCTTCTGCCTTGGTGCCAATGATGGTCGTATGCGTGTTTGGCGCCGTGCAGGTGAGCGCCACAATCAGGACTGCATACGACCGAGGCACACAGGGCCAACACCCGGCATCATGGTGTGGGGAGCGATCTCCTACACTGGCCGTACACCACTGGTGATCGTCGAGGGGACACTGAATAGTGCACGGTACATCCAAACCGTCATCGAACCCATCGTTCTACCATTCCTAGACCGGCAAGGGAACTTGCTGTTCCAACAGGACAATGCACGTCCGCATGTATGCCGTGCCACCCAACGTGCTCTAGAAGGTGTAAGTCAACTACCCTGGCCAGCAAGATCTCCGGATCTGTCCCCCATTGAGCATGTTTGGGACTGGATGAAGCGTCGTCTCACGCGGTCTGCACGTCCAGCACGAACGCTGGTCCAACTGAGGCGCCAGGTGGAAATGGCATGGCAAGCCGTTCCACAGGACTACATCCAGCATCTCTACGATCGTCTCCATGGGAGAATAGCAACCTGCATTGCTGCGAAAGGTGGATATACACTGTACTAGTGCCGACATTGTGCATGCTCTGTTGCCTGTGTCTATGTGCCTGTGGTTCTGTCAGTGTGATCATGTGATGTATCTGACCCCAGGAATGTGTCAATAAAGTTTCCCCTTCCTGGGACAATGAATTCACGGTGTTCTTATTTCAATTTCCAGGAGTGTATATCCGGATTTTCAGTTATCCTGATTACTTCCGGTCCCACCTAGTCCGGATAAAAGAGCTTCTTGTGTACTGCACTGCACACTGTACCATTGTTTATGTCTCACATAATTGCAAAATAAAAGTGAGAATTTTGCATCTGTTCTCATAGCTGTACTTACAGCAGTACCTCATCGCTTGCGTTCCCAATTCCGCAGAAGTTGTCCTACGAAAATTGCAGAAGTAGCACTCCTGGAAGAAAGGATATTGTGACGATTTTCCTTCGTCACAGCCTGGGGCTAGAGACTTGGTCCGGCACACAGTTTTTATCTGCCAGTAAGTTTCACATCGGCGCACACCCACTGCAGAGTGAACACACAATCTATTTCGTAATCTATTGACACCATAATAATGTTATGAGGGTTTTTAAAAGAACTCTTTCGGTGCTATACAGAACTGTCAGTAAAAGGGTTGTGCCAATTTATTATAATGTAGACCAAGTGGGTCTCTCGTAAATGATATTACCTCATTAACTGTTATCCCCACAAAAAAATGTTTATTAGATTTTTCGGTAGAACTCTTAGGGTTCTATTAAGAAATGCCATCAGACCTTTTGTACGAATTTATTACTTTTACATGACAAAAGGGAGTCCCACATTAATTATCTCATTTCATGTCATCGTCACAAAAAATGTTATGGTTTTTGATAGAACTCTGTTGGTGCTATTTAGAACTGTCATCAGCACTATTCTACGAATTATGTTTTCGTAGAGAAAGTGAGTATCAGATTAAAACAATTATCGTATAAACTATTATCGCCACAAAAATGTTCTTACCATTTTCAATACAACTCTTTGGGTGCTATCCAGAACTGCCAACAGAACTGTTGTACAAATTTATTTTTTTCAAACTAACAAATAATTTTTTACTGTACCAAAATTTTGCCGAATTATTGTTTTCTTCCAGAAATTCGGCATAACTATTCGTGTTTTGAGCAGGGAAATCTAGAACTATTGCATACACATCAAAAACTATGAAAAAATGTATATTTCTAGTAAAAGGAGTGCAAACTTCACGGGAAATGCTCATAATCATTCCTTATTAAATGCAGTTACTACGTAAACAATTACCTGCACAGAATATGTTACTAGTATTTTCGATAGAACTCTTACAATGCTATCCAGAGCTGTCATCAGAACGTACGAATAGACATAATTTTTTGTAGAATATGTGAGCCCCACAATTAATCAATTATCTTACAAACTATTATAACCACAAAAAATGTTGTTATGATTATCGATAGAAGTCTTGGGGAGTTATCCAGAAATGTTCATCAAAACTGTTGTACGAATTTATTTTTTTCTGTAGAGACAGTGGGTCTAACATCAAAGCAGTTACTGTATAAACTATCATCGCCACAAAAAGATGTTATTAGGATTTTCGATAGAGCTCTTGGTGTTCTGTTCAGAACTGTTGTACGAATTTACTTTAGCGAAAATTGACAAAGAATGTTTTCGATACGGAAATTTTTTTGAGTATTGTTGTTTTCTTCGCTAAATTCTGCAGAACTATTGAAATATTGTACAAAGAATTCTAGAACTATGGAATATCTGTCAAGACCTCTGAAGAAATATGTTTCTGAAAAAAAGGGTGCCAGGTTCACAGTAGGAGCTCTTATGGTGTTCTTAATTAAGTTGCAATTACCTCTTAAACTATTACCTGCACAAAAAATGCTACTAAGATTTTCGATAGAGCTCTTCACGTAGTGTCCAGAACTGTTGTACGAATATATTTATGTTTTCTGTAGAGAAAGTGTGTCCCACATTAAATCAATTTATCTTATAAACTGTTATCGCCATAGAAAAATGTTATTGGGATTTTCGATAGTGATCTTGGGGTTCTATTCAGAACTGTCCTCAGAACTGTTGTATGAGTTTAATTTTTGCGAAAATTGACGAAGAATGTTTTCGATACGAAAATTTTTTCGAGTATTGTTGTTTTCTTCGCTAAATTCTGCAGAACTATTGAAATTTTGTGCAAAGAACTCTAGAACTATGGCATATCTATCAATAACTCTGAAAAAATATAAATTTCTGGAAAAAAGGGTGCCAACTTCACAGTAAGTGAAAAGATTTTCTCCTTAAATTGCAATTATCTCGTAAACTATTAGCTGCACAAAAAAATGTTACTTGGATTTTCGATGGAACTCTGGGAGCTCTGTTCAGAACTGTGCTCAGAATTCCTGTACTTTTTAACATTTTGCGGAAATTGACAAAGAATGTTTTCGATATGAAATTTTTTTCGAGTATTGATGATTTCTTCGTTAAATTCTGCCGAACTATTCAAATTTTCTACCAAGAACTGTAAAACTATGGCACATCTATCAAGAAATAAGGAAAAAATCTATATTTCTCATAAAAGGGGTGCTAACTTCACACGACTCGTGCAGGTCGCTGGCAAGAATCCGACCGGCGGATTAGTGTCGAGATCCGGTGTGCCGGCAAGTCTGTGGATGGTTTTTAAGGCGGTTTTCCATCTGCTTCGGCGGATGCGGGCTGGTTGCCCTTACTCCACCTCAGTTACACTATGGCGGCGATTGCTGTCTCCTCGTACGCGTACACCAAAATTTCTCTACCACGCAAACAATTGGGGTTACACTCGTCTGGTGTGAGACGTTCCCGAGGGTGTTTGTGTGTGTGTGTGGGGGGGGGGGGGGGGGGTGTCCACTGGGGCCGAACCACACAATAACCCTGGGGTCGATATGGGGCGGCGGTGGGGTGAGTGGACTGTTGTAGCCTGTTCTGGGGTTGTGAACCACTCAGGGCGACGGCAGGGACGGAGCCTCTCCGTCGTTTCTAGGTCCCCAGATCCATACAGTACAATACAATACAGTATTGTTATAAGTCTTCAATTTACTCTCATTTAGATCACTGTATCAAAAAAAAAAAAATGGTTCAAATGGCTCTGAGCACTATGGGAATTAACATCTATGATCATCAGTCCCCTAGAACTTAGAACTACTTAAACCTAACTAACCTAAGGACATCACAGAACACCCAGTCATCACGAGGCAGAGAAAATCCCTGACCTCGCCGGGAATCGAACCCGGGCGCGATCACTGTATCAGGAATTTCATAAGAACCATTGGACTTCAGAGACTATACTGAAATATTCATTACCAGCGCAAGCTGTTTCACAAGCTAATATATTTCTGCAGGAGATTTTATATACATTTTGTTTTGTAGACACGAAGAGTAATGTTTTTGATCACTGTGTGGGGTGTCATTTACTCCAAAGATTTTCAATAAAAGAATAAACCATACAAGGAATTATTGTACCTACTGATATGGTCACATTATTGTATAATCTGACAACACAAGATTAGAGACATAAATTCTGTGACCTGAAGATTGTTGCTTATTCCTTGTCATGGACAGTCATGCATCCATTGCCTGCAAGGCTTGGCCCATTTTGTTGCATGACCAAGAATTGACTTCTCTGCAACATGAAGACTTGGCTTATTTTGAATCATATTTTTCTTTCACGTAATATTACCCCTACTTTAAGCTGATAACTTGTGTAGTATCACATATCGATACCTCCCTACCGGTGCATCAAGCTGGCAACAGAATAATAAGTTTCCATCTGACACCAATAGCGTTCGTGCTGGATCCGGCAGACCCAACGGAGCACGCCCCCTGAGTCAAGCCTCCAGTTGCTCTAGACTACGAACGCCCTGTGCTGCTGCGGTATGGATGGCCGACGGCAGCCAGTGAGCCCACTTGCGCTTCGAGCCACTGCGCTATGACACCTCCGTTCTTGCTTAGAACAGCAAGTCTCATCCTAGTTGCCATTGTATGTGCTGGACTCTAGTGCTCGCTGCGTCTTTTTAATGAGTCTTCGTTCACTTGGAGAAATACAGGTTAAGTAAATCTTCTGTTGGTTGTGTTACTTTGTTCGCTAATCATTTCTTCTCCTGTCCAGCTTTCGTATGACGACAGTGGTCGCTTCGATCTGTAGCCCATTTCTCCATACCATTGTGTACAAAGCAGTACACAACAACTTGAACTCATTATCATAAATTTGGTGACTTGGTCGGTTTTAATAATAGACGCCTCATTTGTGGTCCTAGCAGAAGTTAGAATCGTTACGTGACAAAGCCATGGAGCTCACTTCCTATCTATGATTTTTTTTCATTAGCCTTTCGTACTGCTATCTGCCTGACTAGGAACGACTAGCAGTACAAAGGATGTAGCTGTAGAATGATAGAAATGAGTTTGTGTGTCAACTAGGCTGTGAAAAGTTACACGAAGATACACATCTAAGAACGGATGAAATAGCTAACAGTGGTTGTTGTTGTGGTCTTCAGTCCAAAGACTGGTTTGATGCAGCTCTCCAGGCTAGTCTGTTCTGAGCAAAACTCTACATCTATTCTTA
This sequence comes from Schistocerca nitens, assembly GCF_023898315.1. NCBI lineage: Eukaryota > Metazoa > Arthropoda > Insecta > Orthoptera > Acrididae > Schistocerca > Schistocerca nitens. The sequence goes on from NC_064618.1 coordinate 675,208,276, forward strand.
ACTACAGAACCCTACATCCATAAGAATCTGCTTACTCTTGTCAGTCTTGGTCTTCCACTATAATGTTCACCCCCAACACACTTCCTTCTGTTACTAAACTAACGATTTCTTGATGCCCCATGATGTGTTCTAACAACTGATCACTTCTTTTAGCTAAGTTATGGCATAAAATTCTTTCCTCCCGAATTTTACTCAATACCTCCTCATTAGTTATTCGATGTACTCGTCTAATCTTCATGATTTTCCTCCCGCACCACGTTTCCAAACCTTCTACTCTATTCTTGAATGAGTTGTTTATCGTCGAGATTTCACTTTTGTACAAGGCTGCACTCCACAAAGATGCTTTAAAAAAAGTCTTCCTCACGCTCAAATTTATATTGCCTGTATAGAATAGAGATAAAAGCACTCATAACAATAAATCAATATAAAACTATATTTGCAAGTAACATCAAACTCGTCTTTGACTCTATAAAATCAAGCAGCTTCACACTGAAGCGTTGCTGTAAACTGAAGTCAACTACATTAACCTTTGTCAAGTTATGAAACGTCAAACATACATAGCCATACCGAATATTAAGCCTCAAAATAACGATTTCTTCATTTCAAAATTAGTGATTCTGCTGTATCATTCGTTAAGGTACGTGAAAAAATTGTCATTATTCACACAAGGCACTATAGACAGTTTCCCCCTTCGCTGTTTCGTAACGACTCCCAAAATTAATTAGACTTCATGTTTGTTGTCTGCTTGCACCGGTACCACGATTGTCGTGGACTTCACCAGCTTAGTTATGACGTCAATAAAACTGAAACATTTCAGTTATTTCAGTTAGCTTCTAGTGTACATTATGCAAATTACAAACATTCCTTTCATGTTACGTTTTCATTATGGAGATTAGTAAAGATCTCTCTTGAATGTAGACGGAAGACTGCAAGTAGGAAATGGTCAGAAATAACCTTAATTACTCATCTTAACAACTTGCCGAATGGTTATTGAAGAACCGTTTGTTTGCCTTGTGTACCCTCGTGCAGGCGCGTCCCACATTTTAAGCCCGGAAGTAATTGCACGTATGTAATTATGCGTGCAGTACATCGTAGTACCCTCGCACAATGCTGGCATTTATATTCTCATTACGATGTCCCCTCTGTCAAAGACAAATTCGAAAAATATAGTATGATTTTACACTCATTTACTTGTGATAAAACTTCATTAATCTGTAGTACAGAAATCACTTAGTGAACTTTCAGTTCAATATTCATATACAACTGACGTACTCATCACAGTGACATGCAGTTTGAAATATACTTCATCATACAAATAACAGTTACGTGAAATTAATTTTTTCAGTACTGATTTTACTTATTTGTTCCTTTTACTTTACCCGTATATTTTATTTTACATATTAGTGCTAACTACCAGAAATCATCTATCATCCCAACTACTTACCTACATCTCGCATACTCCCCTTTTTCACTGCTCTTTAATAACAAATCCTGGACCCCGCACATACAACAGTAAACAACCTCAAGATTAAATATAATCCTATAAGAGCATAAAAATAATTATTTGTTCCCACCAACAAGTAATTCCTTGAGAATAGTTTCAAAAGTATAAAAAGTTGAGACGTGAAAATTTTACAGATATGGCATTTTTGTTGGATTATAGTACTTTAAACTGTATATGTAGCATTCATTAATAGAACATAGTGTCGTTGCTAGTAGGCATCAACGTAACATACGTGACTTATAGAAATTATTTCGAATGAAATGCTAATTGATGATAGAAGAAATAATAATGTTCACAGTGCGGTATCCAGCTTACTCTGTTTCCGTTGAAAGCTATGGTAACGATGAAAGTTCTAAATATGCTACTATTTCACAGTATCAATACAGAAGACGATCACAGAAAGTTCCTTCATAGACAGGTAGTGTGATGTGCTGTTACGACATAAAATTTTCTCCTGGTGAGCTTAAAACAAGAAAGGACACATGTGAAACTTACAGCAATCAGTGTAGTACTACATGCATCAACATATGCAAATACTATTTTATGAAAGAGAATGTTAATGGTAGATTAGGAGAGGCCCTTTTGGTTTTAGAGCACTAGAAAAACAGTCTTGGGCACTATAGCTAATAAGAGAGAGCAGATAGAGAGCAGATTTAGGGAGAACAAGGAAACATATATTGCATTTGCACAGTTGGAGAAGGCTTTTGTTAATGTGAATTGAGCTAAATGTTTTATATTCTTAAGGCATTGTGATAGTATTTCAATGTCTTTATGGTACATAGGCTGGAAATGTCAGCCCCGACTGAACAGTGAAATGAAATGACTGTGTAGCACTGATGTCCGAGAGTTCCCTCCTGGGAAGTTCGGCCGCCGACTTGCAAGTCTTTTCAGTTGAAGCCGCATTGGACAACTTGCATGTCAGTGATGATTAAGAGAATACATCGCCCACCTGCCGTGGGGAAAAGCCATGGCCCTGCCAGGGATCGCACCCGGGCCTGTTCCATGGCGCTCAGACGCGTTGACCACTGAGCTAAGGGGATGGACTGACTGAACAGTAAGGTCCAAAATCAAAAAGATTGTTAAGTTGCATTGTCAGCTACCTGCATCTGTACTCCCCACGCTTCCTGGCGGTGAGTGGCTGAGGATTGTTCTACTACCGCTATCATTTACTCCCCTCTCAGGTGCATTCACGAATGGTGGATGGGAAGAAAGACTGTCCACAAGCTTCCGTACGGGCTCTAATTACTCTGATCATTTCTCGAGACGTATAAGGGCGTGCTGAAAAGTAATGCCTCCGAATTTTTTATGTGGAAACTCCTGAGGCTTTCAATGTAATACAAAAGTCATTAACATTCAACATCTTTATTCTTCATGTCTACATATTGGCAGCCCTCTGATGCTACAGGGCTTCCAGATGTACTGTGTAACATCTCGGTGTGTAACTGTGTCAGTGAGTGAGAAACGTTTTCGAATTCGAAGAGTTCGTCCACACATGGACCACCCCCTCCTTCAGCATGACAATGCCAGACCACACACGAGAGCTGCAACATCTGTAACAACCCCATCCAATGATCTCTCATCAGTTACACTGCCAGAAGCAGAGTTCGTTTTGTTTGCAGATGACACAAGTATTGCAATAAATAGTATGCCGAGTGTAGCTCTAGAAAGATCTGCTAATGATATTTTCATGGATATTAATAAATGGTTTAAAGCCAACTCACTGACATTAAACTTCGAAAAGACTCACTGTATGCAATTCAGAAGCTGTAAGAGGTTTCCACTCAGCATATGCATAAAGTATGAAGAAGAGGAGATAGCGCCGGCCGGGGTGGCCGAGCGGTTCTAGGCGCTACAGTCTGGAACCGCGCGACCGCTACGGTCGCAGGTTCGAATCCTGCCTCGGGCAGGGATGTGTGTGATGTCCTTAGGTTAGTTAGGTTTAAGTAGTTCTAAGTTCTAGGGGACTGATGACCTCAGAAGTTAAGTCCCATAGTGCTCAGAGCCATTTGAACCATTTGAAGAGCAGATAGAAGAGGTTGACAGTCTTAAATTCCTGGGATTAGAACTTGATAATAAATTCAATAGGGAGGAGCACACCACAGAACTGCAGAAACGCCTTAACAAATCTGTATTTGTAAATCGAGTGTTAGCAGACATAGGCGACATAAAAATGAAAAAGCTTGCATACTTTGCCTACTTTCATTCCATAATGTCATATGGTATAATATTTAGGGGTAACTCTTCACGTCAAACAAAAGTTTTCAGAGTCGAAAAGCGTGTAATACGTATTATTTGTGGAGTAAATTCACAGACGTCCTGTAGAAACCTCTTCAAAGAACTGGGTATACTAACTACTGCCTCTCACTATATTTACTCCTTAATGAAATTTATCCTAGATAATATATCTCTTTTTCCAACAAACAGCTCAGTTCATACATACAATACCAGGAACAAAAATGATCTGCACAAGGACTTAAAAGCACTTACTTCAGTTCAAAAAGGAGTCCACTACTCAAGAACACTCATCTCCAATAATTTGCCAGCAAACATAAAAAATTTAGTTACAAATAAAGATCAGTTTAAAAGGAGCCTGAAAAACTTACTAGTGGCCATCTCCTTCTACTCCATTGACGAATTTTTTAATAGAAACAAATGATGTATTGTATATATTCATACTATTAGTATTGTTATTTCAACTAAAACAAAAAGAGAGAAAGACTTGTTCCACATCCACGAGGATCTCCTTAGCACGGATCAATGGAACGAAAAACTAATCTTACCTAATCTAATCTAATCTTGCTCACTCTCATCGATCATCCTCCATATAGTCCCGTCGTCACCCCATCCGATTGCCATCTGTTTCCAGGACTCAAAAACTCCATGTTTTAAAAACACCATGTTTTAAAAACACCATGTTTTAATTTTATTATCAATTTTATTGTGCCTGGTGCATGTTCCATTTTAGCGAGCTTTAACAGGTGCTTTTACTTTTTATTATTCTGATGATGGAAGCTCGACTTCCGAAACGCGTCGATCTTAGTGTTTTACACTATAAACAAGTGGTTGAGCCGATATATTTTTTAACATTTTAACATCTATAGTTACTGTAGTCTAATCAGATTTATTTACCGAAATAATGTGCTAGTTTCTTTTATTTTTCAAATGTCACAGGAATAAAGCGATCATGATACGATTCGCTGAAAGTGCAGACGAAAGGAGTGGCGTACTTAATGAAGTGGAAAGTGTCCTTGTGGACGACCATAATATGCATATAAACGAAAGTAGTTTGACGTGCACCAGATAGACATGCTGGATGACTAAATCTTAAACTTGAACAAAACACTCTTGAAGACATGGATGAATTCCGTTACCTCATAAGTAGGAGAGATAGAGAAAGAAGATGTAAGAAAGACATGATAGCAATAATCACCAAGGCAAAATATCTTTTTATAAAGAAAAAACTGCTAAAATAAAAATATATACATAATTTTTGAGTCCAGAAGATGGTCATTAAAAGCATGTTTCGCGTATCGATGAAAAACATAGACAACTGTGAAACCACAAATGGAACGATTAGAAGCTTTTGAGGTTTCGTGTAACTGGAAACTATAGGAGTTCAGATTGAACGCTCTGAAAACAAACAGCGGAAGTTCTTCCTTGTCAACTCCCTCTGTTCCGCAGAAGAATTTCTATTATTGTAGCGTGTAAAAGGTGGTGGGTAGAAACTACTATTTCACATCTGAGTATCTTTTTTCCTTTACAAAAGAAATAAAACAAATAAACCTGATCAGCATGTAACCATATGTACAAATTAATTTGCGATGATAATTTAAAATGACTCCTTGCACGTCATTAAGATTTATCGTGCAAAATGCTCCATGGAAAATGAAATTAACTAACGAACTAACAAATGAAGACATCCTTCGACAAGGAAGCGAAAAAATGTGTCTTTTAATACACTACTGGCCATTAAAATTGCTACACCACGAAGAGGACGTGCTACAGACGCGAAATTTAACCGACAGGAAGAAGATGCTGTGATATGCAAATGCTTTTCAGAGCATTCACACAAGGTTGGCGCCGGTGGCGACACCTACAGTGTGCTCACATGAGGAAAGATTCCAACCGATTTCTCTCAGACAAACAGCAGTTGACCGGCGTTACCTGGTGAAACGTTGTTGTGATGCCTCGTGTAAGGAGGAGAAATGCATACCATGAAGTTTCCGATTTTTGATAAAGGTCGGATTGTAGCCTATCGCGATTGTGGTTTATCGTATCACGACATTGCCGCTCGCGTTGGTCGAGATCCAATGATTGTTAGAAGATTATGGAATCGGTGGGCTCAGAAGGGTAATCTACATCTACATGATTACTCTGCAATTCACATTTAAGTGCTTGGCAGAGGGTTCTTCGACCACATTCATACTATCTCTCTACCATTCCACTCCCGAACAGCGCGCGGGAAAAACGAACACCTAAACCTTTCTGTTCGAGCTCTGATTTCTCTTATTTTATTTTGATGATCATTCCTACCCATGTAGGTTGGGCTCAACAAAATATTTTCGCATTCGGAAGAGGAAGTTGGTGACTGAAATTTCGTAAATAGATCTCGCCGCGACGAAAAACGTCTTTGCTTTAATGACTTCCATCCCAACTCGCGTATCATATCTGCCACACTGTCTCCTCTATTACGTGATAATACAAAACGAGCTGCCCTTCTTTGCACCCTTTCGATGTCCTCCGTCAATCCCACCTGGTAAGGATCCCACACCGCGCAGCAATATTCTAACAGAGGACGAACGAGTGTAGTGCAAGCTGTCTATTTAGTGCACTTGTTGCATCTTCTAAGTGTCCTGCCAATGAAACGCAACCTTGGGCTCGCCTTCCCCACGTTATTATCTATGTGGTCTTTCCAACTGAAGTTGTTCGTAATTTTAACACCCAGGTACTTAGTTGAATTGACAGCCTTGAGAATTGTACTATTTATCGAGTAATCGAATTCCAACGGATTTCTTTTGGAACTCACGTGAATCACCTCACACTCTTCGTTATTTATTGTCAACTGCCACCTGCCACACCATACAGCAATCTTTTCTAAATCGTTCTGCAACTGATACTGGTCTTCGGATGACCTTACTAGACGGTAAATTACAGCATCATCTGCGAACAACCTAAGAGAACTGCTCAGATTGTCACCCAGGTCATTTATATAGATCAGGAACAGCAGAGGTCCCAGGACGCTTCCCTGGGGAACACCTGATATCACTTCAATTTTACTCGATGATTTGCCGTCTATTACTACGAACTGCGACCTTCCTGACAGGAAATCACGAATCCAGTCGCAAAACTGAGACGATACCCCATAGGCCCGCAGCTTGATTAGAAGTCGCTTGTGAGGAACGGTGTGAAAAGCTTTCCGTAAATCTAGAAATACGGAATCAGCTTGAGATCCCCTGTCCATAGCGGCCATTACTTCGTCCGAATAAAGAGCTAGTTGCGTTGCACAAGAACGATGTTTTCTGAAACCATGCTGATTACGTATCAATAGATCGTTCCCTTCGAGGTGATTCATAATGTTTGAATACAATATATGCCCCAAAACCCTACTGCAAACCGACGTCAATGATATAGGTTCGATGGATTACTCCTACTACCCTTCTTAAACACTGGTGCGACCTTCGCAATTTTCCAATCTGTAGGTACAGATCTATCGGTGAGCGAGCGGCTGTATGTGATTGCTAAGTAGGGAGCTATTGTATCAGCGTAATCTGAAAGGAACCTAATCGGTATACAATCTGGACCTGAAGACTCGCCCGTATCAAGCGATTTGAGTTGCTTCGCAACCCCTAAGGTATCTACTTCTAAGAAACTCATGCTAGCAGCTGTTCGTGTTTCAAATTCTGGAATATTCCATTCGTCTTCCCTGGTGAAGGTATTTCGGAAAACTGCGTTCAATAACTCCGCTTTAGCGGCACAGTCGTCGGTAACAGTACCATCGGCACTGCGCAGCGGACGTATTGACTGCGTCTTGCCGCTTGTGTACTTTACATACGACCAGAATTTCTTCGGATTTTCTACCAAATTTCGAGACAATGTTTCGTTGTGGAACCTATTAAAGGCATCTCGCATTGAAGTCTGTGCCAAATTTCGCGCGTCTGTAAATTTTAGCCAATCTTCGGGATTTCGCGTTCTTCTGAACTTCACATGCTTTTTCCGTTGCCTCTGCAACAGCGTTCGGACCTGTTTTGTGTACCATGGTGGATCAGTTCCATCTCTTACCAATTTATGAGGTATGAATCTCTCAATTGCTGTTGCTACTATATCTTTGAATTTGAGCCACATCTCGTCTACATTTGCATAGTCAGTTCGGAAGGAATGGAGATTGTCTCTTAGGAAGGTTTCTAGTGACACTTTATCCGCTTTTTTAAATAAAATTATTTTGCGTTTGTTTCTGGTGGATTTTGAAGAAACGGTATTGAGCCTAGCTACAACGACCTTGTGATCACTAATCCCTGTATCAGTCATGATGCTCTCTATTAGCTCTGGATTGTTTGTGGCTAAGAGGTGAAGCGTGTTTTCGCAACCATTTACAATTCGCGTGGGTTCGTGGACTAACTGCTCGAAATAATTGTCGGAGAAAGCATTTAGGACAATCTCGGAAGATGTTTTCTGCCTACCACCGGATTTGAACAAGTATTTTTGCCAACATATCGAGGGAAGTTTGAAGTCCCCACCAACTATAACCGTATGAGTGGGGTATTTATTTGTTACGAGACTCAAATTTTCTCTGAACTGTTCAGCAATTATATCGTCGGAGTCTGGGGGTCGGTAGACGGAGCCAATTATTAACTTAGTTCGGCTGTTAAGTATAACCTCCACCCATACCAATTCGCACGGAGTATCTACTTCGACTTCACTACAAGATAAACCACTACTGACAGACACAAACACTCCACCACCAATTCTGCCTAATTTATCTTTCCTGAACACCGTCTGAGACTTCGTAAAAATTTCTGCAGAACTTATTTCAGGCTTTAGCCAGCTTTCTGTACCTATAACGATTTCAGCTTCTGTGCTTTCTATTAGTGCTTGAAGCTCGGGGACTTTCCCAGTACAGCTACAACAATTTACAACTACAATTCCGACTGTTCCTTGATCCAGGCACGTCCTGTATTTGCCATGCACCCTTTGAGATTGCAGCTCACCCCGTACTTTCTCGAGGCCTTCTGACCTAAAAAAACCGCCCAGTCCACGCCACACAGCCTCCGCTACCCGTGTAGCCGCCAGCTGAGTGTAGTGAACTCCTGACCTATTCAGCGGAACCCGACCCCACCACCATATGGCGCAAGTCAAGGAATCTGCAGCCAACACGGTCGCAAAACCGTCTGAGCCTCTGATTCAGATCCTCCACCCGGCTCTGCACCAAAGGTCCGCAGTTGGTTCTGTCAACGATGCTGCAGATGGTGAGCTCTGCCTTCATCTCGTAAGCAAGACCGGCAGCCTTCACCAAATCAGATAGCCGCTGGAATCCAGAGAGAGTTTCCTCAGATCCAAAGCGACACACGTCATTAGTGCCGACATGTGCCACCACCTGCAGCTGGCTGCACCCTGTGCTCTTCATGGCATCTGGAAGGACCCTTTCCACATCAGGAATGACTCCACCCGGCATGCACACGGAGTGCACACTGAATTTCTTTCCCTCCTTAGACGCCATATCCCTAAGGGGCCCCATTAAGCGACTAACATTGGAGCTCCCAACTACCAATAAGCCCACCCTCTGCAATTGCCCGGACCTTGAAGGCTGAGAATCATCCTCTGAAAGAGGGCAGACAGCTGCATCTGGCTCAGCCAGAGACAGTACCTGAAACCTGTTTGTCAGACACACCGGGGAAGCTTTCTGATCAGCCTCCAGAGACGTCTTTCGCTGCCTGCCACGCCTTGGAACGACCACCCAGTCAACCACAGCCGAGGGCTCAGCCCCACTGCTGGCAGCAACCGGGGAAACCACAGCGGCAGGCCGGTCTGGGGACAGACGGGACGAGGTTGACATCCCCGTGATACCCAAGTCCGGCTCCCCACAGTGGTGCCCATTGGCAACAGCTTCAAGCTGCGCGACAGAAGTCAGCGCCGCCGCCGCCGTGCTGGATCCCAACGGCCTCGTATCACTAGCAGTCGAGATGACAGGCATCTTATCCGCATGGCTGTAAAGGATCGGGCAGCCACGTCTCGATCCCTGAGTCAACAGGTGTGGACGTTTGCAAGACAACAACCATCTGCGCGAACAGTTCGACGATGTTTGCAGCAGCATGGACTATCAGCTCGGAGACCACGGCTGCAGTTACCTTTGATGCTGCATCACAGACAGGAGCGGCTGCGATGGTGTACTCAACGACGAACCTGGGTGCACGAATGGCAAAACGTCATTTTTTCAGATGAATCCAGGTTCTGTATACAGCATCATGATGGTCGCATCTGAGTTTGGCGACATCGCGGTGAACGCACATTGGAAGCGTGTATTCGTCATCGTGATACTGGCTTATCACCCGGCGTGATGGTATGGGGTGCCGTTGGTTACACGTCTCGGTCACCTCTTGTTCACATTGACGGCACTTTGAATAGTGGACGTTACATTTGAGATGTGTTACGACCCGTGGCTCTACCCTTCATTCGATCCCTGCGAAACCCTACATTTCAGCAGGATAATGCACGACCGCATGTTGCACGTTCTGTACGGGCCTTTCTGGTTACAGAAAATGTTCGACTGCTGCCCTGGCCAGCACATTATCCAAATCTCTCACCAACGAAAACGTCTGGTCAATGGTGGCCGAGCAACTGGCTCGTCACTATACGCCAGTCACTACTCTTGATGAACTGTGGTATTGTGTTGAAGCTGCATGGGCAGCTGTACCTGTACACGCCATCCAAGCTCTGTTTGACTCAATGCCCAGGCGTATCAAGGTATAAAGGCCGTTATTACGGCCAGAGGTGGTTGTGCTGGGTACTGATTTCGCAGGATCTATGCACCCAAATTGCTTGAAAATGTAATCACATGTCAGTTCTAGTATAATATATTTGTCCAATGAGTACCCGTACCCGCTTATCACTTGCATTTCTTCTTGGAGTAACAATTTTAGTGGCCAGTAGTGTAGCTCAGCCGGGTTCTCGGACGAGCACGCTTTTACTGTTAAAATCAGATATTTATCGGGACCCAGTGTAATAGGGAAGGGGTGATATAAGTTAACCTGCAACGCGCTCTAAGCTGAGTGGACAATAACATAGTTTTGCGAATGTTGAGGAGTATGAGTTCATCAGAAGCGGTTCTTTTGTAGCGTTGTTGAATAGTGGGGTAAACTGTTGAAATATGGAACTCATAAACTGTTCAGAAACATCACTTACAGGATCAGCGAAACTAGAAGGAAAAATATGAAATACGATTATATGATTCTTTTAGAAGTCCAAGAAAAAGTGAATAATGGAGAAGACCGATCTCGTGAATTGAAGGTATTCGAAACGAATACCCTCAGGAAAATAAATGGAAGGCAAAATACTCACTTGGAAAGACAAGAGATTCGTCACAGACGAAAAATGGAGCATTTACCACCTTTGTAGAGAACAGGAACGATGCAGACAGAGATATTCAGGAAATATAAAGACTTCTCACGGGAACTATACCTCTGATATGGATGATACTGATGACCATTTCCAGAGACTGTACAGAGAAGATTCGAACCTGCGACCGTAGCAGTCTCGCGGTTCCGGACTGAAGCACCTAGAACCGCTCGGCCACCGCGGCCGGCTTTTGGTCCTGTCTCACAAAGAGTGGGCAAAATTCATTCAGAAAATGAGCGATGAATGATAGTCCTTAAGTTCGAAAAATGGTTCAAATGTCTCTGAGCACTATGGGACTTAACTTCTAAAGTCATCAGTCCCCTAGAACTTAGAACTACTTAAACCTAACTAACCTAAGGACATTACACACATCCATGCCCCCGGCAGGATTCGAACCTGCGACCATAGCAGTCGCGCGGTTCCAGACTGTAGCACCTAGAACCGGTTGGCCACCCCGGCCGGCTTAAGTTCGAAACTTCGAAACCAAGAAGAATAATTCATTACAGACCCCAATAATAACTTTATTATGTGCAGACTAAAAGAATAATGGCTCAAACAGAAGCAGCAAAACCGAGATCATCAGTCTTGGCGAAGCGTGATGATGGCAGGAGAGAATTGCAGAGATAGACTTAGAGATAAGTACATGAGACAAATCGCTGATAATGTAAGATGCGGAAGTTATGTTAAAATAAAAACGACAGGTGGTCGGAGACAGCACTGCATGTATCAACCTTGGGGTGATGACAGAAACAGCAAGATGTTGAGGGCTCCTGTTCCTTCGCGATGTCAGTCGGTTATCAACCAGCTGATTGCCAGTTGATGTTGATCCAGCTTATTCTACCGATAACATGGTGTTAGTAATTGTATGCGAGACAGTTATCAGCACTTTGATATAGTGAGCCGCAGCAGAGCCCTAGAAAATGGCGGCAGGTCTTAGCTTCTTAACGAGATGTGACCATGATACCCTCCGGTTTCCTACTCTAGCACTTCTGTCTGCATAATCACAAAGGTTTGCGCACCTCGTCTTTGTTCGTTTATCGCGCTCTTATCTGGTGGCTGCAGCTGGATCCCCACATAATCCGTGAAATACCCTTTTCGTTTGAAGACGTTCGTTGTGAAATAGACAAAAGCTTCACAAGAGGCTGTTTACATATAAACCGGTCCCGTGTCGGGCAGATATCCGGCTATAGCGGCGACTGCACAACAGAAGACACACAAATTATTAGAAATGAACATATACATCGGCGCAGAATGTCGTCAAAAATTAGTAGTAAGTCTTAAATAGAAATGGCTGATTATTTTGATAAATACTCTTTTTACACTTTATGGAATGTACAGTGCGCTGTTATATGTCAGTTCGCATAGTCAGTGAAAATTATACCAACGTGAATGTTATAAATGATGTGCAAACATCGACATTCAATTAACTATAGTATAAAATACAACCGCAGTCGAGACACAAAACTAATGAGTGCATCATTCATAAATAACTGCAGCAGACTTTAAACAGTTTAACCTCTTGTATATTGACAAATGCGGCAATAAACAGCTAAATTGATTTGTACTCATACACGGAAATCGTACTTATTAGTTCGGGCACGTACATAAAGTCCGTTGTATTTTTTATTAAAAGCGCAATAATTAACGTCGTAATTTGAGCTGCATGCAATTAAACAGATTAGCATTAGGTACTCAACTAGAGGCACGGGAACGTAAAACAGAAGTACAGTCCTATGTTGCATTGCCATATATGACCTCACTGTCATTTCCGCACACAGAAAAGGCAACATGTCATTACAGGTATAGTCAACGTGCAATCAAAGTAGCTCGGTCGACGGGCTGATCGAGCACGCTGACTGATTCGAAACATTCTACAGCTGCTAACATAACTTAATGTCACGAATGTTCTAAATGCAATTTACAACTATAGTTATCAACCAGCATACACGTATACCTGGTTCAGGAAAATCTGAGTACGAATATTAAAAGGAATTCACAATAATGCACATGCAGTTACTGGGTTTAAGATTCTGAAAAATAGGACACCAAGCACAAACATTATTCACCCACATAAGATATCACGCTAATACCGTTTAATACCGCCTCTAGCGTAGATGATGTCCTCAGTTGCGTGAAAAGAGAGTTGTCAGATTTATGCAGATATTCCATAACAGCTAAAATTAGAGCCAAGAAAAGAAGCTAGACTACTGAATTACTGTATGTCGGTTGCTATGTTTCACTCATCATTTCAAAAAGTCCCACACATTTTCTGTCGATTTAAAATTGGGTTATACGAGGTGTTTTTCAACCTCTAGTCGCTAGTGACATGAAAACCGCACGAAAATCGGAAGATTTATTCGCAACATTTAGCTACGCCTCCCAGCTATTTATCTACGTAGTCGCAGCTCCTAGTTAAGACATTTATTGTAGCATGATATCAACTTTCCAATACTGTCGACATAGAAGGCAGCCACCTGTTATTCCCGCCAATTTCCTACGCTGCTCTGCAGCGTGCCAAATGACTGTCCTCATAGCCAGTGGCTCATGTAGAAGAAATGAAAATCAGAGGGGCCGAGTCCGAGCTGGGTGGTGGGTGATCAAACGTGTCCAATCACAAAAGCTACAGGAGTGTCTTCATTGCACGTGCAGTATGCGGCCCAGAATGGTCGTGAAGAAGGAAATGCATGGCAGCTATGTTATAAGGGCTGCGTGAAATCAGGCGTAATCCCTCAGAAGGATTTCACACTTGGCAGGAGTCACTATTTTCTTGGCACCTATAGAACTGAAAAGTGCAACATGACATGATAGATGGGCATATTAGAGACACTGTGCGACAAATAGGTGAAAGGCTTAATCTGATTTTTACTGTGGTTTTAATTTCACAATCAAACAGACGTTGACTAAAATATAGCTCTCGTATAACAGGTCATCGAAGTGCAGTAGGGTGCCCAAGTATTTCTCGAAGCAGAAACGTATACATGCAGTCCTGTGAACATATCTGTCGTCATTTACAGGACAGGAATGTTCAAGATATACTTGTCTTCAAGATGTGGAGGCAAGAACAACAACTGATCACCAACAATGCTGAAATAAACGTCTTGGCTTATGTTCATGCTCAACTGCGTGGCCCCAAGTCATGACACAAAGAACACCACAAAAACATCATAGAACTACCTGTGGCCTGAGCTCACACACTGTGGGTTAAACTCTTCATTGGTCTGTAGCTGCACACGACGCCTTTCAGCATTTCAAAAGGGGGAAAATTGTCACTCGTCGGATCACACTTCACACCTGTATTCAGCTCTATCCTATTAATGTGCTGCCTGGTCCATTGAAGATGTGCAATTTCATGTGCCACTCTGAGAAATTGCCTTTTGCAAGGTACCCAACTCGAAAAATCCGTTATGTCCACTTTTCCTTAGTAGCTGTCCCATATCAAATGGTTGCGATGGATTTTATTCGCTGACAACAGCAATCGCTATGAGGTTCTAAACCAGCTGTCACTAACAAGGCGTGACACTCATCTCTGGGCCCTATCAGTTAGTATTTTTCTATGACGATGTCACATAGCTGCTAGTAACGCACCATTCCCTTCATACTCCTTGATACACTAACAGATCAGATACTTTCATTCACAGTGTGGTCACGGTGAGGCGTGGTAAAAATTGCTGTTTTCAAGAGCGCGTTCTGTGAAGCAGTCGCCCTCCGTTTCTGGCGGTGGCGCCGTTGTGGCAATCGCAGCTTTGGTGTCTCCCTCTGGTGGGAAAGGGGAAAGGTTGCCTGTTCACGTGCATTTAAGGGGCGCTATCAGCTCGGCAGGGGTCAGTCCGAGTGAGGCTGGGTCAGTCTCGTGTCACCAGTTGCTGGACTGTCTCTCGTTCGCATTTGTGCGGCAGTGTGTGTCTGTCTGTCGTCGGAGTGCTAGTATGGCTGTCGTTTGGATCAAGCCAGAAAGTGAGAGTCTTTGCCACTCCGTCAGTAACAGAACTCAGCTAGTGGTCGCCCGGCCGGGCCTGTCTTCCTGCATCTGAGTCTGCACGTTAGGCTGCCAGTCTGCTCGAGTTGCTTGGGCAACGGTCATTGGCGGTTGGATCGGTCGGTTGGTCGGCCGCACACTGAGACACAAGATGACTGGTCCGCCTTGAGCGTCGGCGCATGTGAGGTACCCACTAGAGTCCAGTGGGCCGCGCCATGTAGAAAGGGGTAGTGGCTTCGCGGTCGACACGAGAGCAACAGGAGTCAAACCACGACATCGGGCTGGCCGGTGCGAGCTGCGACGCCGTGAGACGGGAGATCGGCGCGCCTTCCTGCGTCTGTTGAAGCGACCGGCAGCGGACGGTTCGGGAGAGCTTTGGGAGTGCTGCGCCAGGTCTTCGCCAGAAATCGCAGTTTATTAGAAGTTAAGCGATTGGAGATATGTTGTTTCATTTACTTGTTAAATTCTACTTGAGTCTTGGTGAGGTCACCAGCCACTTTGTTTGGGGTCGTCCCACCATTGTTCTCCGTTTGTCCAGCCGCGAGAAGGTGGTTATTTATGGATTGGCTGGTCCGTTTTCCCTTGTGGAGGTGGGGCGGGTTAGAGCAATCTGTGGTTCGGGTTGTTCAGTAATCCCCCTGTCAATCTGCCATACGTTAATAGCTGCCTCTATCATGTTTGTTGGATTCGGTGTTAACGAATTTATTGCTTAAGGTGTAAAGACCGAATTCCTGAAATATGTTTTTATCTTGCCTATCATCTTGCGAGGTGGTATATGTGTAATGTAGAGCATTTTGGTACATTGTATGTAAAACTGCATTTCATGGATTTTATTTAAATGGTCATTTTAGTATATAAAGTTGCCACCCTTCCACTGTAAGAGTTCTTTTAAAAACAAGTTGCACATTCGGTGGTAAATAATTTTTATATGAGTGTTTGTACCATTTCCATCCCTCTTACGGGGTGCATAGTTTATGTGTTTGTGTGAGTTGTTAAAATTTTTAGTTCAAAGTAATCTGGTGTGTCGCAGATTGGCACCAGTGTAGTCTTTCAGAGGTTGTTGTGAGCGGTCGTGACTACGGCCATGTTAAAAGGGAGCGGCAAAGTTCTCAGCCCAAAACCTCACTATAAAAAAAAAAAAATGTTATTTCTGCCTCTGGATAAATTGTAACTTGATATTTACAGGGTGACTTCTGATTTTAGTTTTAAAACTGTTTTTTTAAAAAAGGCTTTAGGAATAAAATTTCCATTTATTAAAAAAAAATTTAATTTGTTTCTTCAGTTACCATTGGCAACTACTTCCATGCTACTCTATCCTGTACAAGCTTCTTCATCTCCAAGTTACTACTGCAATCTACATACTTCTGAATCTGCTTAGTGTATTCATCTCTTGGTCTTCCTCTACGATTTTCACCCTACATGCTGCCCTCCAGTACTAAACTGGTGATCCCTTGATGCCTCAGAACATGTCCTACCAACCGATCACTTCTTGTAGTCAAGTTGTGCCACAAATTCCTCTTCTCCCCGCTACTCTATCCTGTACAAGCTTCTTCATCTCCAAGTAACTACTGCAATCTACATACTTCTGAATCTACTTAGTGTATTCATCTCTTGGTCTTACTCTACGATTTTCACCCCCCATGCTGCCCTCCAGTGCTAAACTGGTGATCCCTTGATGCCTCAGAACATGTCCTACCAACCGATCCCTTCTTCTAGTCAAGTTGTGCCACAAACTCCTCTTCTCCCCAATCCTATTCAGTACCTCCTCAGTAGTTACATGATCTACCAATATAATCTTCAGCATTCTTCTATAGCACCACATTTCGAAATCTTCCATTCTCTTCTTCTCTAAACTATTTATCGTCCATGTTTCACTTCCATACATGGCTACAATCCATACAAATACTTCCAGAAACGACTTCCTGGCACTTAAATCTATACTCGATGTTAACAAATTTCTCTTCTTCAGAAACACTCTCCTTGCCATTGCTAGTCTACATTTTATATCCTCTGTACTTCGACCATCATCAGTTATTTTGCTCCCCAAATAGCAAAACTCATCAGCTACTTTAAGTGTCTCATTTGATAATCTAATTCCCTCAGCATCGCCTTATTTAATTCGACTACATTCCATTATCCTCATTTTGCTTTTGTTTATGTTCATCTTACATCCTCCTGCCAATACACTGTCCATTCTGTTCGACTGCTCTCACAGGTCCTTCGCTGTCTCTGACAGAATTACAATGTTATCGACAAACCTCAAAGTTTTTATTTCTTCTCGATGGATTTTAATTCCTGCTCCAAATTTTTCTTTTGTTTCCTTTACTGCTTGCTCAGTATACAGACTGAATAACATTGGGGATAGGCTACAACCCGGTGTCACTCCCTTCCCAACCACTGCTTCCCCTTCATGCCCCACGACTCTTATAACTTCCATCTGGTTTCTGTACATATTGTAACTAGCCTTTAGGTCCCTGTATTTGACTCCTGCCACCTTCAGAATTTGAAAGAGATTGTGCCAGTCAACACTGTCAAAAGCTTTCTCTAAGTCTACAAATGCTAGAAACGTCGTTTGCCTTTCTTTAATCGCTTTCTGTAAGTCTACAAATGCTAGAAACGTAGGTTTGCCTTTCGTTAATCTACCTTCTAAGGTAAGTCGTAGGGCAGTATTGCCTCACGTGTTCCAACATTTCTACGGAATCCAAACTGATTTTCCCTGAGGTCAACATCTACCAGTTTTTCCATTCGCCTGCAAAGAATTCGTGTTAGTATTTTGTAGCCGTGATTTATTAAACTGATAGTTCGGTAATTTTCACACATGTCAACACCTGTTTTCTTTGGTATTGGAATTAATATTCTTCTTGAAGTAGCACTATAAAAACTAATGTATATTTTTCTTACAATTGAAACATTTTGGTCGACTTTGTAACGGCTTTTCCCCATAAACACTAAAATACATGTTGTTGTCTTCATGTGAGAACACTTTGTCAGCCGATTTTCCAGTAATCTGTGCATTTATAACCAGTTTTAGCAAAAACAATTGTCGTTTTCAGATCATCTCAGGTCATCTCAGGTGTAAAATACACGTTTAAAATACATAAATTGTAAGCAAATAGTTTAAATTTCCTTGAATTTTTAAACGTTCTGTACGTTTTGTGTTCTTTTTTACTTTCAGATTCGAAAGAATTTGAGAATCATATTAATGAAGTTTCGAATGAAGATGATGGTGATGTAGAACTCTCTAATGATGACGATGATACACTTGCAGATTTTGAGGTCGCTAATAAGAGGAAGGTGGAAAAGAAGACTGTGGTAATTCCATTGCTTCTAACCATTTTTCCATTACAAAAACATTCTGGAGGAAAACTTAAATCTTTGCTCTATTCCCATCAGTACCTGAATATGAGCAACCAGTTACAATTGTTGTGCACGTCAGTCCTCAACAATATGTCTCCCTGAAGATGTCTTTGTTATACTACCTGACTGTGCTAACAAAAGATATTTAAAAAAACTGGAAAACCTCTAAAATGTACGCTTGTGGAAGCGGAAATTTTTTTTCTACAACAATAACGATGTCATATCTGAGATATTCTACGGTTAGGATGTCTGGGTCAATAAAAACAGAGGAAATGTTGTTCCAGGAAAAGTCAGCTGTGACAGATATTTCATGATAAGGAAGCACCTGAAACTTGATGATAACGACAAAGTGGAACAAACCGATAGAGAGAGGTACAACTTTTGGAAAATTCAACCCATGTATCAATGCACTTTGAATGGACTTAGATTAAATCAAACACTTTCAAAAGTTGCAGTGGATGAGGAGATGGTCCCTTTCTGGGACCATGTATCAACCCGGCAGGTTACTAAAACAAAGACAAACCTGCAATGTAAATAATCTCGTCTTAGCCACCCCTGATGGAAGACCACTGGATTTCTTTTTATCAAGGGAAAGATGACCTGACTGTATGTGATGACTGTTATAAAAACTTGGACGTGGGTGGAAAAGCGGTTTTAAAACTTGCAGTAACTCTTCCTCCAGACAGAACAATACACAGAGTGATTCGGCGGCCAATACCTACGGGTTTTGTGCAACCTACAATGCTTTCAAATACCATGCGCAGATTTTTAGATTCTCTCGCTCCCTATCCGCATACTATTCGTCCTACAAAGAAAATTAGCAGGAGCTCTCTTTAGGAAATTTAATGTAATTAAATTTTGTACTGGGATACATTTTCGTTGGAGGTCGTAGTTTTCGAATTATTCAAGTAAAACACACAAAAGTGTCCTTAAAACGCGATTTTCTTAAATAACTCGCAAACCATGGCCTCCAGCAAAACCGTGACCTAGTAAAAAAAATTAACTGCATTTAATTGCCTACAAAAATATACTGTTCATTTCTTCTGTAGACCTAATAATGTTTGCACATAGCGAGCGACAAAATATGGGCAACTTGCGCGTATTTTTTAAAGTGCTCCGAGTTGTATAAAACCCGTAGGTAGGGTCAGCTGAATCACCGTGTATATGGACAGATTTTTCACTTTTGAACATCTTTTGCACATGCTACGTAATGAAAGTGAATGTCAGGGTAAAGGAACGTTTCAAAAAAGTAGAATTCTTCAGATGTCCTAGATCACGTATGACAGAAAGGTGCAGAAAATGGAAATGGGTTTCAGTAGATCAGTCCGTCAGAAATGATGGATAAGTACCAGCTATGTAGTAGCTTGATAAATGCCCCGTGGTGTAGATGTCAAGAAAAGAAGAAGTCGATCCTGTTGGTAAGTGCCAGCGTTGGTGCCACGAAGAAAATAACTACGTACGAACGTCGAAAAGGCAGATATTGAGATAGCCGATCACGGAATAGAAAAGCAGCTACAATCGCTTAGTAGTGGAAAGACGTCAGGACCAGATGAGACACCTATAAGATGCTACAAAGATTATGCGAAAGAACTTGCTCCTTTTGTAGCAGTAATTTATCGTATATCGCTTGAGCAAGGAAGAGTACCTAGCGACTGGAACAAAGCGCAGGTCATTCCCGTTTATAAGAAGAGCCATAGGACAGATGCAAACAATTATAGACTTACATCGTTGACATCAGTCTGTTGTAGAATTATGGAGTATGTTTTATGCTAAAGAATTATGACGTTTTTTGGGAATGAAAATTCCCTCTATAAAAATCATCACGAATTCAGCAAGTAGAGGTTTTCCGAAACTCAGCTCGCTCTGTTGCTGCATGAGATCCACAGCGCCGAAGACAACGGCACTTAGGTTGATGCTGTTTTCCTTGACCTGAGGAAGGCATTTGACACCGTCCCGCACTGTATACGTAAATTGAAACGTACGTAAATTCAAATATCGAGATAGCACTTTTCGGTAAGAACCGGACAACATATTACTTCTCCCCACATACGTCTCGCGTAATGACAGCGAGAAGAATATTTGAGAAATTAGAGCCGATACAGAGGCTTACCGACAATCATTCTTCCCACGCGCTGTTCGCGAGTGGAACAGGGCTGGATGACTCAGTTATTGAAAAAAGATACGAGCTTATCGAATAAGGGAGCAGATTTTTCACTGGATGCAAGACTTCCTTGCAGATAGAACTCAACATGTCACTCTTAACGGAATATAGCCAACCGATGGAAACGTAAGTTCCGGAGTACCTGAACTTAAATAAATCTGACATGTTGCACATACATAGGAAAATAAATCCGATAAGTTATAGCTAATCGATTGATGACGAACCGCTGGGAACAGTATCTACCGTAAAATATCTTAGAGTAACTATCCAGAACGACCTTAAGAGGAATGACCACCTAAAATAAGCAGTGGGAAAAGCAGATGCCAGACTCACCTCAGATTCATAGGAAGACTCTTAATGAACTGTAGCTCCTCCGCGAAGGAAGTGGCTTATAAGTCGCTTGTTCGAAAGATTCTTGAGTGTTGCTCATCTATCTGGGATTCGTACAAGGCAGGACTGCTGGAAGAGATAGAGAAGATCCAACGAAGAGCGGCGCGCTTCGTCACGGCATCGTTTAGGCGGCACGGTAGCGTTACGGAGATGCTCAACAAACTCCATTGGCAAATGTTACAAGAGAGATGTTGTGCATCATGGAGAGATTTGCTAGTGAAATATCGAGAAAGCACTATCCGTGAAGAATCGAACAACATATTACTTCCCCCCACATACGTTTCGCGTAATGACAACGAGAAGAATATTCAAGAAATTAGAGCCATTACAGAGGCTTACCGACAATCATTCTTCCCATGCGCTGTTCGAGAGTGGAAGAGGGTTGGATGGCTTAGGTATTGGTACAAAGGGTACTCTCCGCCATACACCACTGGGTGGCTTCTGGAGTATGAAGTAGATGTAGACGTAGAAGTGTCCTCACATTGAAAAGCGTACAAGACAAATATGGACAGTGTTGATTTATTGGACAGGCTGATTAGTATGTACAGAAAAACAACAATAGAGCAATGATAAAATTGACTGAATGAGTGATTATGCAGTTTATCGATTGTGCAATCTGTCCTTCATGGTTAAAGACCAGATATGACGACGAGTAACTAGAAACCGCCAAGAAAGACATTTTAGACTGTCTAAAGTTTAGAGAAAAATATGAAGAATCTCTCTGCCACACTGTCTAAAAAGATTCGTCATCCGAGGCTGAATCAAGCTATGAACCTCCAGCACCATAGCGCAATAGCTGTCAGACCATAGTTCCTCATAGAACGAACAAAAGATGGGTTGCATCTCCCAGAACTCCCCGAACCTGGCACCAAAAACCACTGTCGTTTTCCAGGATGCTCACCTATCAGAACACGGAATCGTGATGATCCTCCTAAATGTTCTTATGTTTACAAGACACAGGCAAATGTTTCAAACTTCATCATGAGCTTTGACTGTGTTTGGTTAACAAAGTGAAAGAAGTTATCTTACATTTATTTCAGTCCAGAATTACACTCCTGGAAATGGAAAAAAGAACACATTAACACCGGTGTGTCAGACCCACCATACTTGCTCCGGACACTGCGAGAGGGCTGTACAAGCAATGATCACACGCACGGCACAGCGGACACACCAGGAACCGCGGTGTTGGCCGTCGAATGGCGCTAGCTGCGCAGCATTTGTGCACCGCCGCCGTCAGTGTCAGCCAGTTTGCCGTGGCATACGGAGCTCCATCGCAGTCTTTAACACTGGTAGCATGCCGCGACAGCGTGGACGTGAACCGTATGTGCAGTTGACGGACTTTGAGCGAGGGCGTATAGTGGGCATGCGGGAGGCCGGGTGGACGTACCGCCGAATTGCTCAACACGTGGGGCGTGAGGTCTCCACAGTACATCGATGTTGTCGCCAGTGGTCGGCGGAAGGTGCACGTGCCCGTCGACCTGGGACCGGACCGCAGCGACGCACGGATGCACGCCAAGACCGTAGGATCCTACGCAGTGCCGTAGGGGACCGCACCGCCACTTCCCAGCAAATTAGGGACACTGTTGCTCCTGGGGTATCGGCGAGGACCATTCGCAACCGTCTCCATGAAGCTGGGCTACGGTCCCGCACACCGTTAGGCCGTCTTCCGCTCACGCCCCAACATCGTGCAGCCCGCCTCCAGTGGTGTCGCGACAGGCGTGAATGGAGGGACGAATGGAGACGTGTCGTCTTCAGCGATGAGAGTCGCTTCTGCCTTGGTGCAAATGATGGTCGTATGCGTGTTTGGCGCCGTGCAGGTGAGCGCCACAATCAGGACTGCATACGACCGAGGCACACAGGGCCAACACCCGGCATCATGGTGTGGGGAGCGATCTCCTACACTGGCCGTACACCACTGGTGATCGTCGAGGGGACACTGAATAGTGCACGGTACATTCAAACCGTCATCGAACCCATCGTTCTACCATTCCTAGACCGGCAAGGGAACTTGCTGTTCCAACAGGACAATGCACGTCCGCATGTATCCCGTGCCACCCAACGTGCTCTAGAAGGTGTAAGTCAACTACCCCGGCCAGCAAGATCTCCGGATCTGTCCCCCATTGAGCATGTTTGGGACTGGATGAAGCGTCGTCTCACGCGGTCTGCACGTCCGGCACGAACGCTGGTCCAACTGAGGCGCCAGGTGGAAATGGCATGGCAAGCCGTTCCACAGGACTACATCCAGCGTCTCTACGATCGTCTCCATGGGAGAATAGCAGCCTGCATTGCTGCGAAAGGTGGATATACACTGTACTAGTGCCGACATTGTGCATGCTCTGTTGCCTGTGTCTATGTGCCTGTGGTTCTGTCAGTGTGATCATGTGATGTATCTGACCCCAGGAATGTGTCAATAAAGTTTCCCCTTCCTGGGACAATGAATTCACGGTGTTCTTATTTCAATTTCCAGGAGTGTATATACAGAAGACTTCGATTTAAATACGTCCCCGTATTTTTGGTACAACTCAAAAATATTTATTACTAGCTCTTCATGTACGAGTTTAGAAAGGAAATTTCACTCACATTTCATGGAACACTTTAATTTATGTATAATCACTTTCTACATGTACAGTCATACTCAAAAGTATCCGAACGACCGGAATTTCAATTCGCTTGATTCGAATGCAACCGGCATAACGCGGCTGTCTAGCAGGTCCTCTAATCGCTCCTTGGTACAGTCGTTTGACTATTGAAAATGGTTCCAACAAGTCACCTCTAGAAACCACTGCTCTGTATCGAAGTAACTCATGATGTAAAGTAATACCACGATGCTACAAATATCAGGGAACACCTTATCACAGATAAGACTGTCCTTAAGGCTTGTAAACTCACATTTATTACAATAAATGACATACCTGAAATGTTACCACTCTCATTATTATGTCAGATAGGTAATGCACGTGATAAGTTCGTCGTATTCATGATTTCCTCTGCAAAGTAACATACACTACTTATTATTTAACACAAAATGATATTAAAAATTTAAGTTATCGACGAGCAGCTAGTTAAGAATATGTATGAACTTCAAATGACACGACGAACCGTCTCGTTCAGCATATGGATTCAAACACAGGTCAGCCAGACTAAGCAAAGATTTCGTGACTGACGCAAACTAACAGTCATTCCTGATTAGGCATACAGAGAGTGATACACCTCGATTTTAGACAGCATCCGTTAGCAAATATCAACTTTCAATTACAAAACACAAACATTTTTAACGGACGCGAATTCCTCCCCAGCATCTCTTGTCCCTGTTAACGAACTACGAGAGATGTTAAATATTGCTTTTACACAAGTAACTTAATTGAAATGCCGTGAGGTAAAGCTTTGTGTTCGACAGGGATTCGAACCCAGAAAGTTATCGGATTGATATCGAAGCACAACCAACTGTGACATATCGGATTTTCTTGCCAGTAGCCAGTTGTTTTAACTGAAATGACGAGACGAAACATAAATTTTTTCCTTCCCAGGACTCCAACCCGGCACCTATCGCTGTTATATTCTAGAGAAAACGAACGTTAAATATGGGTTTGTTGCACCAGCAGCGACATGTGAGCATGTGTGAACTAGAAATAATATGACGAAGAGTTCAGTGCTCGCTGGGAATAGAGCCCCGCGCATATCATTGTTGACTACACACAAAGAGACGTCAGCTACCGAATTTTTCTCCACCAGCAGCTCGGAATAACATCTTGAACTTAGAGTGATCTCGTAAATAGTTCTGTGTCCCACTGGGATTAAAAAACGTCAGATATCGTTAGTGTTGACAACGAATGAAGAAACATTAAAAATCAAAATTATTATCGATCAGCAGATAGGTGTTCTTATGCTAGAGCTTGATAATACATAATGAAATCGTTAGTGCCGGGCCAGGATTCGAACCCATTCACACGTAATATGTGGAGATGTTGAGGAATCTGCAGTTTTGAACAAACAACAAATTGTAGCCGAGCTGTATTGCAACGAATGGATCAAATTCCGCGTTAAGGGCGGTCTGAGTCGCATTCTCAGTTCAGAACCAATTTTATCGACATACAGAAGCTCATATAAAAGATGGAATAAATGTCCTGTGACTCTACATAGCGTTTGTTTCGTCACTAGAAATAAATAATTAGTATAAGAAACGTTACAGGTGATACAGTTTCTTCATGTCGCCACTCCAGACTTTATTGTGGTTCAACCTAACGTCTACTTGGCAGAGAAGGAATATCATCTTTAATGTAAATTTCAGACCACACTGCCATTATATCTTCTTCACTTGGTGTAGTCACATGAGAATGGAATCTTTCTCCCCCTATCTAAAATCTTTGACAGAAGTGGGAATCGAAACCAGACCATAGGTATAAGAACCTACCATCAGTCCAACAGACCACCAAACCCAGTTTTCTGTGATTCATTTTTCTATTGTAATGCCATCGCGCCATACTGGATGAGGATTCTGTACACACAGGCTCCCTGTAGTAAATTGCAGCATGTTCAGTAAATTCATTTAGTTGGTTGACAGAATCACCATCAACTAGCTGCCTCGGCTATCCAGTGCATACATTCGACTCTATTTTGTAATCACCGACATAAAATCACGTAACTGCCACCTACACAGAACTGCCAACAGTGTAGGATGCAGAAATTTAAATAGGAAGTGATCCTTTCCACTTGAGCTATTCTATTGCGCTATCTGTTTGTAAAAAACGTCGTGCAGTGCAAAAGAAAAGCTGTAACTGTTTCTCTCAGAAGTCTAGACCCGGCCATTTGCATTACCTCGCAGCGCTGTGATATGCAGAAGTTCTGGAGGAATTGTTGTTCAGCTCTGGAGCCGTTGCAACTGCGTGTCTGCCAGTAGCGTAATGAAATGTGTCGTGCACCATAGATAATATGTCGTGAGTTCGAATACATTTACTATTAAATTTTCTTTAAATGCAATTCTGCTGGCTGCTGAAGTTACCAATCCAATGGAACTTTGAACATAACTCCCTTCACTTCTCAATCCAAAACAGTTGCATGTGGAAAAAGGGCTAACTTCTGTGACATTTTGTTCTTTTCAGGTTTAATAGACAGCCAGGCAGCAGATGCATCTCGAAGCTTTTGTATTATGTATGGGGAGAGCGCATCGTGCCCAAATACTTCAGAAAAGTATTTTCTACATTAGCTGTCGTGTGGTAGTGGAATTTTATTCTTCTTCAAACATTGTTTTACAATTTTAACTCAGAACAAGTTTTCTACATGCATGTAATCAATAAACTGCATGTGCATCGACAGACTGTTATAGGTAACATCAGAGAATTCGCATATATCGTTGATGATTAATTTCGCCCTCATGATTACTATTGTTTCAACAACACTAAAGGAAACCTTACGAAAACTGTGCACTGTATTATAAGAAATGAAATAAAACTACCCATAATAACGTTACGACGAAAGTCTGTTTTAATAAAGCTGAGTATCTGTACACAAGCATGCCGCTATCGACGCGAATTAGTAAAATACTATTCACTTAGATTTTGGTTGGGCCTGTGATTATTTGATATGCTGTGTCATACTCAAGAGGTATGCAAATCTGGCATTTCATAAATATAGTTATGTATTTCTAGAAACCCAAAATTTGCTTGTCAGCAGCGGAAAGAGGCGTCACCTGTTGTACAACATTGTGAGTTTTTCACCAATGCACTATTAGCCGAAAGTATTTTCTTGCCATTTCCTTATTGATGTTTGATCTGACTGCTTGTAGCTCTTTCACGGAAGGTGTAAAAACGTTGAACTCAGTGAGACTGGAACTGCCAACCGTAACAGGCGCTTTTTTACAGGTCAGCACGTTACCACAGAGCTGGCGAACAAGTATGTATGTGAGCTTCCTCTTACGAGGTCAATAGTGGCCAGAACTCATAAACCGTTATTTAAAGGACGAGATTAGTTGCGATTTACACCTGCAACGACTTTCCTGGGCTGAAAACCGTAAGTTTACAATCTTTTGTTACACCTCAAGCGATAATAACTGAGATTATTCAATGGAAATGACAGGTGAAATCAAGTGAACTTTGAGGCTTAATTCCGTGCACACAAGGAAGTAACTCGTCGATCACAGAGTTGCCTTGTTGCCAAATCTCAGTTACAGTGCCAGGAGGAAGAAGACGAACCGATGTGATCCTACAGAGCGCTGGAAGTGACCATAGCTGGTGTCTCCAAGTCGCAGCTGTTACGGCCTGGAATATGTAATGCGACTAATCCGCATTTCTGTAACTAGGTTTAGGGACTGTAGCGTAGTTACCAAAAATTCTCAGAACTGACTGCAAACTAAGCATCATAAATTAGTAACTCTCATAGTTGTTTTTATATTTCTTTCGCAAGTGTACTCAAAACTAAGAAACTCATTCACAGGCGTTTTCGTGCCTTGCCGATAGTCGAGCACAACAGACAAATAAAAAAATAATAATGTGTGTGTGTGTGTGTTTGTGTGTGTGTGACAGAGAAAGAGAAAGATAGAGAGTTTGAGAGAGGGAGAGAGAGAGAATTAAAAAAGAATGACAGAGAGAGAGAGAGAGAGAGAGAGAGAGAGAGAGAGCGTGTAAAAAATTGTTGTCAAGAAATTGAATCATGGTTGTAAAGAAATCTTTCATTTAAAATGAGACGTTCCAAATCATTACGAAATGTCGTATTCATGATCTATGGAACAAGAATTAATCTAATCTAATCTAATCACATCATATTCATGTCTAGCCATGAAGAATCATGAATTACCGAAATTTTTGCCAATACCAGTAACCAAATCTAATCTTGAAAATAAAAGACGACAATTTTTGTAATAAACCGGGACCCCTATCAAGACCCTTTCGTCCCTGTTAGCTAACCACGAAAGATGTCTGATATATCTCCATTCTGAAGTAACAAAGTGTGCATGCATATAAAGAGGAAGTGCTAGATGTGAAGTTCTGTGACGGAGATAGGAACCGAACACGTAATCGGATTGTTAACTAAGAAAAATCAAATGTTACGTATCGGTTTTTCTTACGAGCTGCTAGGTGTTTGAATGTAAAATAAGGATACAAAGTTTTGTGCCTAAGCGACAATCGAGCTGGGCACCTACGGTGCATCCACGAATATAGCTTAAGTATCAGTTGCTTACTCACCAACAGTAATATGTTTCTGTGTTTGACCGGAAAGGAAAAGAATTGATTTTCTAAAACATTGCCTGTCATACACAACTTGAAACAGGTCATGTCGACCAAATCATATGGAAGAACTGACAGCGGCGTATATCGGAAGGCAGTAAGATCTCTTGCCTTTTGGTTTGGCAGTATTCGACAGCCATTTCTATGCAAAGGTAAATGAAGAAAGGCAGCGCGTTATTGTTATCAAGTAGCGTCTTCGTCAATTACTTTAGTTTTAATGTTTTCTACGAGTAACTGCTGATGTTTGATATTAACATGAAAAGGATTCCGTAGACAGGGAAAGAACCTGTTCCTGGGAAACTACTTCTATTGTGACCAAAAGGCATTAAATGATCTTCAAGCACGTATGTTCCAGCAGCAGTATAAATAAAATGATAGTAATAATGACGGTAATAATAGAACTATCCGGTAACTTCACACTTCACAGTGGATTTTCTCGAACTAATGAATTTGCTCAATTTGTGAAAATTCAAAATGGCTTTCCTTTGAGCCTATGATGCCTAGAAGAGTCTTTACATCCTGCTGACATGATAATAGCATAATCTCCACGTCAATAGCTTACTTCTACTTAACCATTTAATAGACTCGCATTTTTTTCACCGTGACTAATTTTGTAAGCTAAGCACATCATCCGTTTCAGCACACTCTTGAGGCTGGGAACTGTGGCGACAATGGTCTGGTGGAACGAATTATCACAGGTGCACTGCGTGGGTTAAGGAATTTACTTTTAAGAGGCAGAAACAGATTTATTTTACCTCTGGTAACCTCAAGAGAAAGACGTTATAATCCACATTAAACATCACGTTCCTTCATTACCAATTGGGCAGAGCCGGTTTACGTTGGGAAATGACATGGCGGAAGTCATAGCAAACAGAAATACAGTCGCCAGTAAACTCACTTACATTAGGAATTTTTATTTTATTTGATGAACCGTTAGCCATTTAAAGGAACAGGTCTCTTATTTTACTTGTACTTGATTGAATTAGAGACGTTGAAAAATTTGGTGCTGGACTGTGATTCGAATTCGTATCTTCTCTTTCGCGGATCTGAAATTGTCAGAACAGTATAGTTCAATCATTTCGTTCCTTTTCCCAAGACTGCAATCTTCTCTAGGTCTCCTCCAAAGGATCCAGTACAAAAATATTCATAATTTCATTTCAAGCCCTATCAAGTGCACACCCACCTGCTAGTGAAAATTAACGTGTATTTTTAATGTCTGTTCATGTGTTGCCAACAATCTCAACAGGTGTCGTTATTTCTGGTCAAACACGCAAACATCTTACTGTTGGTGAGTAAGCAACTGATACATAAGCTATATTCGTGGATGAACCGTAGGTGTGCAGTTCGATTGCCGCTTAGGCACAAAACTTTGTATCCTTATTTTAGATTGAAACACCTAGCAGCTGGTAAGAAAAACCGATACGTAACATTGATTTTTCTTAGTTAACAATCCGATTACTTGTTGGATTCGTATCTCCGTCACAGAACTTCACATCTTGCACTTCCTCTTTAAATGCATGCACACTTTGTTACTTCAGAATGGAGGTATATCAGACATCTTTCGTGGTTAGCTAACAGGGACGTAAGGGTCTTGATAGGGGTCCCGGTTTATTACAAAAATTGTCGTCTTTTATTTTCAAGTTTAGAGTTGGTTACTGGTATTGACAAAAATTTCGGTAATTCATGACTCTTCATGGCTAGTCATGAATATGATGTGGTTGTAAGTAGGCTGTTTAGGTTTTTATATTGGTAACGCCATGTAGCGGTCTATATGAAAATCACTGGATGTGCTGTGTGCAGTCTGTGTCTGGGTGGCATTGTTGTAATATTCGCCATTGTAGTGTTGGGCTGTTGGCTGTTAACAGCGCATAGCGTTGTGCAGTTGGAGGTGAGCCGCCAGCAGTGGTGAATGTGGGGAGAGAAATGGCGGAGTTTTGAAATTTGTAAGACTGGATGGCATGAACTGCTATATATATTATGATTATTAAGGTAAATACATTGTTTGTTCTCTATTAAAATCTTTCATTTGCTAACTATACCTATCAGTAGTTAGTGCCTTCCGTAGTTTGAATCTTTTATTTAGCTGGCAGTAGTGGCGCTCGCTGTATTGCAGTAGTTCGAGTAATGAAGATTTTTGTGAGGTAAGTGATTTGCGAAAGGTATAGGTTAATGTTAGTCAGGGCCATTCTTTTGTAGGGATTATTGAAAGTCAGATTGCGTTGCGCTAAAAAAAATATTGTATGTCAGTTTAAGCACAGTCATGTATAATTGTTCTAAGGGGACGTTTCATGATTAGATTAGATTAATTCTTGTTCCATAGATCATGAATACGGCATTTCGTAATGATGTGGAACGTGTCATTTTAAATGAAAGATTTCTTTACAACCATGATTCAATTTCTTTACAACAATTTTTTACACACACTCTTTATCTCTCTCCCTGTCATTCTTTTTTTATTTCTCTCTGTCTTCCTCTCTCCCTCCCTCTCTCTCTCTCTCTCTCTCTCTCTCTCTCTCTCTCTCTCTCTGTCACACACACACACACACACACACACACACACACACACACACACACATTATTTTTTTATTTTTATTTGTTTGTTGTGCTCGACTATCAGCGAGGCACGAAAACGCCTGTGAATGAGTTTCTTAGTTTTGAGTACACTTGCGAAATAAATATAAAAACAATTATGAGTGATACTGATTTATGATTCTTAGTTTGCAGTCAGTTCTGAGAATTTATAGTAACTACGCTCCAGTCCCTAAACCTAGTTACAGAAATGCGAATCAGTCGCATTACGTATTCCAGGCCGTAACAGCTGCGACTTGGTGACACCATCTATGGTCACTTCCCAGCCCTCTGTATGATCACATCGGTTCGTCTTCTTCCTGCTGGCACTGTAACTGAGATTTGGCAACAAGGCAAGGCATGTTTGGCAACTCTCTGGTCGACGAGTTACTTCCTTGTGTGCACGGAATTAAGCCTCAAAGTTCACTTGATTTTACCTGTCATATCCATTGAATAATCTCAGTTGTTATCGCTTGAGGTGTAACAAAAGATTGTAAACTTACGGTTTTCAGCCCAGGAAAGTCGTTGCAGGTGGAAATCGCAACTAATCTCGTCATGTAAATAGCGTTTTATGAGTTCTAGCCACTAATTGCCTCGTAAGAGGAAGCTCACACCCATACTTGTTCGCCAGCTCTGTGGTAATGTGCTGACCTGTGAAAAAGCGTCTGTCATGGTTGGCAGTTCCAGTCGCACTGACTTCAACGTTTTTACACCTTCTGCGAAAGAGCTACAAGCAGTCAGATCAAACATCAATAAGGAAATCGCAAGAAAATACTTTCGGCTCATAGGGCAATGGTGAAAAACTTACAATGCTGCACAACAGGTAACGCCTCTTTCCACTGCTGACAAGCAAATTTTGGGTTTCTAGAAATACATAACTATATTTATGAAATGCCAGATTTGCATACCTCTTGAGTATGACACAGCATACCAATTAAACACAGACCCAACCAAAATCTAAGTGAGTAGTATTTTACTAATTCGTGTCGATAGCGGCATGCTTGTGTACAGATACTCAGTTTTATTAAAACACACTTTTGTCGTAAGGTTATCGTGGGTAGTTTTATTTCATTTCTTATAATATAGTGCACAGTTTTCGTAAGGTTTCCTTTAGTGTTGTTGAAACAATAGTAATCATGAGGGCGAAATTAATCATCAACGATATATGCGAATTCTCTGATGTTACCTATAACAGTCTGTCGATGCACATGCAGTTTATTGATTACATGCATGTAGAAAACTTGTTCTGAGTTAAAATTGTAAAACAATGTTTGAAGAAGAATAAAATTCCACTACCACACGACAGCTAATGTAGAAAATACTTTTCTGAAGTATTTGGGCACGATGCGCTCTCCCCATACATAATACAAAAGCTTCGAGATGCATCTGCTGCCTGGCTGTCTATTAAACCTGAAAAGAACAAAATGTCACAGAAGTTAGCCCTTTTTCCACATGCAACTGTTTTGGATTGAGAAGTGAAGGGAGTTATGTTCAAAGTTCCATTGGATTGGTAACTTCAGCAGCCAGCAGAATTGCATTTAAAGAAAATTTAATAGTAAATGTATTCGAACTCACGACATATTATCTATGGTGCACGACACATTTCATTACGCTACTGGCAGACACGCAGTTGCAACGGCTCCAGAGCTGAACAACAATTCCTCCAGAACTTCTGCATATCACAGCGCTGCGAGGTAATGCAAATGGCCGGGTCTAGACTTCTGAGAGAAACAGTTACAGCTTTTCTTTTGCTCTGCACGACGTTTTTTACAAACAGATAGCGCAATAGAATAGCTCAAGTGGAAAGGATCACTTCCTATTTAAATTTCTGCATCCTACACTGTTGGCGGATCTGTGTAGGTGGCAGTTACGTGATTTTATTTCGGCGTTTACAAAATAGAGTCGAATGTATGCACTGGATAGCCGAGGCAGCTAGTTGATGGTGATTCTGTCAACCAACTAAATCAATTTATTGAACATGCTGCAATTTACTACAGGGAGCCTGTGTGTCAGAATCCTCATCCAGTATGGCGCGACGGCATTACAATAGAAAAATGAATCACAGAAAACTGGGTTTGGTGGTCTGTTGGACTGATGGTAGGTTCTTATACCTATGGTCTGGTTTCGATTCCCACTTCTGTCAATGATTTTAGATAGGGGGAGAAAGATTCCAGCCGGCCGAAGTGGCCGTGCGGTTAAAGGCGCTGCAGTCTGGAACCGCAAGACCGCTACGGTCGCAGGTTCGAATCCTGCCTCGGGCATGGATGTTTGTGATGTCCTTAGGTTAGTTAGGTTTAACTAGTTCTAAGTTCTAGGGGACTAATGACCTCAGCAGTTGAGTCCCATAGTGCTCAGAGCCATTGAACCATTTTTTGAAAGATTCCATTCTCATGTGACTACACCAAGTGAAGAAGATATAATGGCAGTGTGATCTGAAATTCATATTAAAGATGATATTCCTTCTCTGCCAAGTAGACGTTAGGTTGAACCACAATAAAGTCTCGAGTGGCGACATGTAGAAACTGTATCACCTGTAACGTTTCTTATACTAATTATTTATTTCTAGTGACGAAACAAACGCTATGTAGAGTCACAGGACATTTATTCCATCTTTTATATGAGCTTCTGTATGTCGATAAAATTGGTTCTGAACTGAGAATGCGACTCAGACCGCCCTTAACGCAGAATTTTATCCATTCGTCGCAATACAGCTCGGCTACAATTTGTTGTTTGTTCAAAACTGCAGATTCCTCAACATCTCCACATATTACGTGTAAATGGGTTCGAATCCTGGCCCGGCACTAAAGATTTCATTATTTATTATCAAGCTCTAGCATAAGAACACCTATCTGCTGATCGATAATAATTTTGATTTTTAATGTTTCTTCATTCGTTGTCAACACTAACGATATCTGACGTTTTTGACTCTCAGTGGGACACAGAACTATTTACGAGATCACTCTAAGTTCTAGAGTTATTCCGAGCTGCTGGTGGAGAAAAATTCTGCAGCTGATGTCTCTTTGTGTGTAGTCAACAATGATATGCGTGGGGCTCTATTCTCAGCGAGCACTGAACTCTTCGTCATATTATTTCTAGTTTAAACATGCTCACATGTCGCTGCTGGCGCAACAAACCCATATTTAACGTTCGTTTTCTCTAGAATATAACAGCGATAGATGCCGGGTTGGAGTCCTGGGAAGGAAAAAATTAATTTATCGTCTCGTCATTTCAGTTAACACAACTGGCTACCGGCAAGAAAATCCGATATGTCACAGTTGGTTGTGCTTCGATATCAATCCGATAACTTTCTGGGTTCGAATCCCTGTCCAACACAAAGCTTTACCTCACGGCATTTCAATTAAGTTACTTGTGAAAAAGCAATATTTAACATCTCTCGTAGTTCGTTAACAGGGACAAGAGATGCTGGGGAGGAATTCGCGTCCGTTAAAAATGTTTGTGTTTTGTAATTTAAAGTTGATATTTGCTAACGGATACTGTCTAAAATCGAGGTATATCACTCTCTGTATGCCTAATCAGGAATGACTGTTAGTTTGCGTCAGTCACGAAATCTTTGCTTAGTCTGGCTGACCTGTGTTTGAATCCATATGCAGAACGAGACGGTTCGTCGTGTCATTTGAAGTTCATACATATTCTTAACTAGCTGCTCGTCGACAACTTAAATTTTTAATATCATTTTGTGTTAAATAATAAGTAGTGTATGTTACTTTGCAGAGGAAATCATGAATACGACGAACTTATCACGTGCATTACCTATCTGACGTAATAATGAGAGTGGTAACATTTCAGGTATGTCATTTATTGTAATAAATGTGAGCTTACAAGCCTTAACGACACTCCTATCTGTGATAATGTGTTCCCTGATATTGGCAGTATCGTGGTATTACTTTACATCATGAGTTATTCGAAACAGAGCAGTGTTTTCTAGTGGTGACATGTTGGAACGATTTCCCATAGTCAAACGACTGTCCCAAGGAGCGATTAGAGGACCTGCTAGACAGCCGCGCTATGCCGGTTGCATGCGAATCAGGCGAAATGCAGTTCCGGTCGTTCGGATACTTTTGAGCATGACTGTACATCATATTCCGCAAGCCAAATAACGGTGTGTAGTGGACGATACTTCTAGTACCAATAATTGATCCACGCTAGCCTGTTTTACTCGCGAATGGTGCTTTGGAAGCATGATTACCGGTAAGTCTCTGTATTAGCTGTAATTTCTCGAATTTTCTCGACATGGTAATTTCGTGAGATGTATGTGGGAGGAAGTAATATATTGTACGACTCTTCCCGGACAGTGATCTCTCGAAATTCCAATAGTAAACCTCTCCTCTTCGTAGTGCACAACGCCTCTTTTGTAATGTCTGCAACTTCAGATTGTTCAGTGTCTCTGTAACGTTGTCGCGTCGACTATGCGAACCGTGATGAAACGCGTCGCTCTTCTTTGGATCTTCTCTGCCTTCTCTGTCAGTCCTATCTGGTACGAGTCCTACAATGATGAACGGTACCAAAGAATATGTCGAACAAGCACGGTGTTAGCCACACCCTTCGTGGATGAGTTACATTTACTTAAGATTGTTCGTATGACTCTCAGTCTGACATATGCTTTTCCCACTATTTGTTTTATGTGGTCGTTTCACTTAAGGTCGCTCTGAATAGTCACTCACGTATATTTTTCGGTAGATACTGTTTCCAGCACTTTGTCTTCACAAGTGTAGCTGTGCAGTAGCGGATTTGTTCACCTATGTACAAGCAATATGTTACAAGGGTCACTCCAAAAGAAATGCACACTATTTTTGTAGAAATACAGTTTTCATTCTGCATGTATGAAAGTTTTACAGTGTGTAGATACATCCTTCCCGCTTGTTTTCAAACTTAGTTCAATCTGTTTCCGTGAGTGGCACCGTCACAGCATGTTTTCGAGATGGCTGCTACACTTGACGTTCGTCAGAAGCAATTTGCCGTCATAGAATTCCTGTGCTATGCAAACGAGACAGTGGGAAACATCCACAAGATGTTGAAAAAGATGTATGGAGATGCTGCTGTCAATCGCAGTACAGTTAGTCGGTGGGCAAGCAGGTTACGTGACGAAAGCGAGCACGGCAATATTGAGGATTGTCCTCGCAGCGGCAGACCTCGTACTGCACACACTCCAGACAATGTGCAGAGAGTTAACGAATTCGTGACTGCTGACAGACGCATCACAGTGAACGGATTGTCACGCTACGTTGGGATAGTGGAAGGAAGTATTTGCAGAATATTGAAAGTGTTGGCGTTAAAAAAGGTTTGTGCCAGGTGGGTTCCCAGGATGTTGACAGTGACTCACAAAGAAACAAGAAAAACGGTATGCAGCGAACTTTTGGAACAGTACGAGAATGATGGAGATGAATTTCTTGGAAGAATTATGACAGATGGTGAAACATGGCTCCATCATTTTTCACCAGAGACGAAGAGGCAATCAATGGAGTGGCATCATGTAAATTCACCCAAGAAAAAAATTCAAAACCACACCTTCTGTTGGAAAAGTTATGGCTACGGTGTTTTTCGATTCCGAAGGACTCTTGCTTGTGGACATCATGCCAACTGGAACCACCATAAATTCTGATGCATATGTGGCGACACTGTCGAAACTTCAAGCTTAACTGAGTCGTGTTTGACCACATCGGCAAAAGCAGGGTGTTTTGCTGTTGCACGACAATGCACGGAAAAATGTCAGCCAAAAAACCATGGAAGCGATCACAAAACTCGGATGGACGACACTGAAACACTGAAACACCAGTCATGACCTGGCTCCATGTGACTATCATCTCTTTGGGAAACTGAAAGACACTCTTCGTGAAACAAGGTTTGAAGATGATGACTCCCTTGTGCACTCTGCCAAACAGTGGCTCCAACAGGTTGGTCCAGAATTTTACCGTGCAGGTGTACAGGCGCTGGTTCCAAGATGGCGTAAGGCATTTGAGAGGGATGGAAATTATGTGGAGAAATGAAAATATTGTTCTTAAAGGATGCATCTACACACTGTAAAACTTTCAAACATGTAGAATAGAAGATGGATTTTTTAATAAAAATACTGTGCATTTCTTTTGGAGTTACCCTCGTACATTTATTTACGTTCAGGGTCGACTGCCAGAGCCTGCATCATTCATCAATCCTATGCAGGTCATTGTGCAAATGGTTACTAACTTCTGGCGTTGGTACTTTGTTATAGACAACCGTATGGTCTGGGAACAGTCA
The DNA here is from genome assembly GCF_023898315.1 of Schistocerca nitens. Lineage (NCBI taxonomy): Eukaryota > Metazoa > Arthropoda > Insecta > Orthoptera > Acrididae > Schistocerca > Schistocerca nitens. The sequence continues at coordinate 675,245,313 of NC_064618.1, forward strand.
TAAAGAACTTCCGACACTTTCTATTAGATCATTTATAAACATTGTAAATATTAACGGTTCTCTCACACTTCCTTGGGTCATTCCGGAAATTACCTTTACATCTATCGACTTTGCTCCGTTAAGAGCGGCGACGTGTTGAGTTCTGTTCTCAAGGAAGTCTTGCATCCAGTGGCAAATCTAGTCCGATATTCGGTGAGCTCGTATTTTTTTCTCTAAACGATAGTGCGGTATGGTGTCGAATGCTTTCATGAAGTCAAGGAGCACGGCATCTATCTGAGCGCCGTTTTTACAGCGCTATGGATCTCATGGAGTATCAGAGCGAGCTGAGTTTCGAAAGATCTTTACGGAATCCGTGTTGATTTTTATAGTGGAGATTTTAATTCTCCGAAAACGTCCTTATTTTTGACCATAAAACATGTTCCACAATTCTACAAGAGATCGATGTCAACGACATAGGTTCATAGTTGTATTCATCTGACCTACGGCCCTTGTTGGAAACGGTAACATCCTACACGTTTTTTCAAGTTGACAGGTACCCTTTGTTGCTGCAGCTATCTACTATAAACTATCATTAACACGAATAAATAACAGGAAATTAACATAAAATTTATTGTTAAATAATCATGGAGCTTATTGAGTATTGTTATACCTAGTGTCCTAACGTGCCCTACGGGGGAAGAGCCTGAGTTTTTGGGAGAAGCAGGATTTTTTAAAATTATTTTGATGCCTTTTTAGAACCTTATTAATCGCAAAACAAAACAAAATACCAACATACTCAAAAAAATCGGCGGACTGAGGAACGTATTACCAGTGTGTATAGGATTCATTGAGTTTGAGGTTTTTTTTGACACAGTTTCAACAAAATGTGTCGTTACTGCTCTCAATAAGAAGAGCATTTACTTTAGTATCCTGAAGAATATATACGTCAGTGTTGTAGCTTAGATTAGGTTTGGCTACTCATCTATGGTCTCGCTTTCTAGAACGGAATCTCACACATAGATATCATGCAGTTCCCATACAACTCGTACTTCCTGTTAACTGTATCTAAACAAAAAAGCCACTTCCCCGCAACGCAATGTAGCGTATTGCAATAAAATACTTAACATAAAGATTCTGTCTCTTTTTCCTTCTCTCTGGACTGACATTCTAATACTCGTCAGTTCCGTAACTTATGCACCATATTATTATAAAAAAAACTGCATTGAAAGCACATTCCGTGGTTTTTTGACACAGACATTCTCTCTTCTCTTTTGCTAGTATCCGATAACATTTTTAAGGAAAGGAAAAACAGTCGTACGTCATATAGTCTACGAGTCTGATAGGATTAGACTGTGATGGTGTATGTCTTGGATGAAAAGTGTTAAAACCGTCGTCATGTTAGACCCCATGAGAATTGCGCCCCTTGACCGTGATGTACTCTAGGACAGAAAGAAGGTCAGCATCGGTCGTTATGACGTTTGTCTATTGTATTACATTGAATATCTAGATTTCAACTGAGACTGCAGCTATCATCAGTGCGTTATAAGTAGTCATGTAGATTGAACGTATTTACGACACATATTCCAGACGAACTCAGGCATATACAAGCATTTATGAACAAGCATTTAGTTGGGACCAATGACCCTAGCAGTCTGGTCCCTTCAATCCCACAAACCAACCAACCATTTAGTTCTGTAGGACATGTAATGGGCATAGTAGTCTTTCCTTAAAATGCGACAGTATTTTATTCGTATACAAGTAAAGTTGGGCCATTGCGATCTCTTTTTACATATATCTCATCCCGTACCGACCCTTTTTAGCTTCTCTTAAAACACTGTATCCTGTTATCATTAATAAGCCTCACTTCTTTGTATGAACATGCCTCAGGGTTGAAACCTCCTTTTCACAGATGATGCAGTTACCTACAATAAAGTACTATCTGAAAGAAGCTATACAAATGTACATGTAGATCTTGATTAGATTTCTAAATGGTACAAAGACTGGCAACTTGCTTTAAATGTTAGTAAATGCAAAACTGTGCAATAAAAAAACGAAAAAGTACTATCCTGTGACTATAATACCTGTATCTCCGCTGCCATTTCAAGCGCAAAATCTGTAAGAGGGTGCGGTGGATTATTGCATTAGCTGCCAGTAGCTGGTTGGCAGGGTGTGTCGTCCTTTCGCTAGAGCAACAATTTTTTTTTTTTTTTTTTTTTTTTTGAGGCGGGGTAGCCTCTCGCGGTGTAACCTCCCAGCACAGTGGTAACGCGTAGGACAGGTAAGGCGATTTCTCCATCAACAGAGTTTTGATAGTGTTCCCGAGTACGTGAACAGAAGCGGCACGTTGGCATAACAGGGGCGTTGCTACGTAGAATAAACAGGTGTCGATTTTGTAGCAGATTCATTACAGCAGTCTACCAGGACGAAGGGGCTATGCCAGACTACAAGGCGACGTGAAGCCATTTGCTCAAGTCTTCATCACAGTACCAGCTTCCTGCGCTAAGATCTCCCTCTAGATTTGGTGCCACAGCGCTGCAGGCCTTCCTGGCTCAATCCAGCAGCATCCAGCTAGACTCTTGCTCAGAAGCAGCGGGTTGCATCCCGGGCTCAGCAGCCAACCTTCCGAGGACGCGGTGGTGTTTGTTGTATCCTGCCTAGCTGTCAAAGATGGAGTGTCTAGGAAACCTGCTTCTTGGATCGCTATACAACAATTGAGGAAAATCGTATTAAAGAGTTTCACTACGAAACGAATCAATGACAATACTTAACTTTGACACTAACACAGAAGTGTTGCAGGCAAAGGGCGACATGCAAATAAGAAATCTCTTCACTATATACGATTCCAATACAAGTGAAGTAATACAGTGGATGCTTCTATCCAGGTCGCTGGTCTTGACGCTTCTGTAGAAGTCGTAAAACTGAGCCGCGACCAGGCGTCGCAGCGGTTAGGTCCTCTTCGCATAGAGGCGGCTGCTGTCGCGTTGTCGACCTGGAGAAGGGTCGGTCAGCGTGCAATTGGCCCACGTCGTCTCACAGCCCTCTCTGCTCTAACGTTCCCACCGGCCGTTCTGGCGCTCGACTTTACGCGGGAACATTCTGTGAACGCAATGGCATACAGCAGGGCTTCCCAACCTTTTCAGCTGGCGGACCCCTTCTTCAGTCGAAAATCCATGGCGGACCCCTAGTCAGTCAAGAGCACAGTAACTTTAAATTTCAGTGCGAAACCCATGGTAACTGAAAGCTTCTTAATGCAAGTGCCATGTTCCCAATGACTCCCCTCCCCCCCTGAAGTATCAATAGTCTTTGGTTTAGAGATGAATGAAAACAACTTGAAATTAACGATCCAGTTTGGATTCCCACTGTATCCAGACACTTATTAGTGGATTTACTCCCTTTGTTGAACACACTATAGCCTGATTAAAATTACTTGGTAATTGACATTGCACGCATTGGATCTGCCTTCCTCCAAGAACAATCAACGTCACGTACAAACTGTACGCTGTTTACAAGCTGCCGCTTGTGGTCTGTTCACTTCCACTGTTTGGCTACTGTTGTGTAAGGAGCATGCATATTTCGTAACAGTCGTGTGTGTGTGTGTGTGTGTGTGTGTGTGTGTGTGTGTGTGTGTGTGTGTGTGTGTGTGTGTGTGGTTTTTCGTGAAATCCGAAGAAAAATCTTCAAATATATGTAAAATCTGCTGAGGTCATCAGTCCCTAGTCTTACACACTATTAACCTAAGTTTAACTTCCGCTAAGGACAACACACACACACACACACACACACACACACACACACACACACACACACACACACATACACACACATATGCCCAAGGGAGGGCTCGAACCTCCGGCGGGAGTGGCCGCGCAATCCACGACGACATGGCGCCTTAGACTGCGCTGCCATTCCGCGCGGCTGTAAAAAAAAGTGGCAGACCCATGATTCAGGATGCAAACACGTCACGAAAGAAAAGAAGCCAAGGAATTGCCTTTAAAGGACTATTGTGACATCTATTGTGCAATGTGTGGGAATACGATCACCCAGATTACATGCGTTTCCAAAACCGGATTTCGTAAGGCGATGTCCCAGTTCCGCATTTGGTTGGTCAGGTAAATACTTCAAAATCGATTCTGGAAATCTGCTTTTATAAAGCCGTTTTCCAGTTCCACAATCGATTTTCGTGCCCATGTAAACAGCTCCGAAAGTCTAGTTATTTTTACGTCTTTGCGTATCTACTGAACGGCAGCTGTCAGTCCATAGCCGGCAGCTAGTAGGCGGCGTTGCAACAGTGTACTGTTAGTTGGTAGCTGGCAACTGGCAGGCAGCGTTGCAACAGTTTAGCCACAGTTTACAACTTCAACTACTACTTGGACAGTATATCGTGGCAGTCAGCCTCGACTGTAAACAATTAGGAAAATAAACAAACAGACTCTCTTATTTCTATATAAGAAGACAAAGCATTTCACAGAACATAAGACTTTTTTTCTCAAAGGAAACTATTCTGGCAGAGGAGGTTTACCTTTTACAAGGTGGCACGTGAAAAGTCCTCATTTGTTTACGCTCACAGCCTTTTGCCACAATATAGTGTCAGAGTAATAGCAAGTAATTGTAACTGAAGTATAGGCAGGCCATATTTTTAACTGAGAGGACGGAATATATTACAAAGGGAAAAAAATGGTTCAAATGGCTCTGAGCACTGTGGGACTTAACTTCTAAGGTCATCAGTCCCCTAGAACTTAGAACTACTTAAACCTAACTAACCTAAGGACAGCACACACATCCATGCCCGAGGCAGGATTCGAACCTGCGACCGTAGCGGTCAAGCGGTTCCAGACTGTAGCGCCTAGAACCGCTCGGACACTCCGGCCGGCTATTATAAAGGAAAGAAATAAGCTTTAGAGATCATTTTAATTTTCGTAACAAAAATATCAATGCCCACAGAATTCAATTAATAATTATTTTGTAAATGATAGAAGACAGAAACAAAATTCCTACAGAGTTATAGTTCAGGTACGTTCACTGAGCATCTACGAAGAAAAATGCTTTCTTCTTTACTATAGTTGAGTCTGTAGGAATAATAATGGAATCCTAATGTGATGGTTGAGGGTGCTTCTGCTGACACAATTTTGAAAAGTTGGGTTCAATTCTTGACAATTGGAAACAGATGTCTGGTTCCACATCCAGACAGCTTCGGTACTTAGTTTTGTGGGCAGCATAGATCGAGAATCCAGATTCACACATGCATGTTGTGGCAAACGGAAGAAGTACACGCGCCGGCCGAAGTGGCCGTGCGGTTAAAGGCGCTGCAGTCTGGAGCCGCAAGACCGCTACGGTCGCAGGTTCGAATCCTGCCTCGGGCATGGATGTTTGTGATGTCCTTAGGTTAGTTAGGTTTAACTAGTTCTAAGTTCTAGGGGACTAATGACCTCAGCAGTTGAGTCCCATAGTGCTCAGAGCCATTTGAACCAAGAAGTACACGTTTTGCCTTTTCAACAAGGGGGTAGTATTTCTTATTATCCAAACGGATCCAAAAGTATGAGTAACCGTCAATGTCAAAACTTGATTTCAAGGTAGGGTCTATGGCAATTTCTATCAACAACTCATATTCATTTGATGATAGAATGTTCGGCTTTTTGGATACAGTGAATGGGTTGACCACCCATTCGTATTTCTGCAGCTTCTCATCTTCAGCTGTAGGGAAATAATGCTCCAACAATGACATCAAGCTACGGAGATGTTCCAGGATTTGATGAAACAAATTCTTCCCAAGCGCCAATGTTTTGTTTTTCAAAAACTCCTTGAGAAGAGGAAAACACTCGACCTCCCTCTCCTCGACACTCTCTGCCCAAAAATTGATTTTCCTCTTGAATGCTCGAACTTTGTCGATAGCAGTGACCTTTGTTTCAATTTGTCCTTGGAGTGATGCTCCAAAAGGAAAGCTAAGACTTCCAATCTTAATTCGTACAACCGAGAGAGTGCATTCCCACGTGAGAGCCACCTCACTTCTGTGTGGAGAAGCAGTGAATGATGAAGGCTTCCCATATCTTCACACAGTATTGTGAAAAGTCTTGACTTCAACGGCCTTGATTTTATGTAGTTAATGATTTGCATAGATTCGTCTAAAACTTTCTTGAACACAACAGGCATCTGTTTTGTATCTAAAGCGTATCTGTGGAGAGCACGATGACTACTGCTGCAATTCTTGGCGTTTTCTTTTATTTTCGTTATTGCTCCGAATGTAGGACCCCTCATAGCTTTTGCACCATCTGTGCACACATCAATGCAATTAGACCATGAAACTTCGTTAGTCCTTAAAAAATCATCCAATAGACGAAATATTTCAGCACCTGTTGTGTTGGCAGGTAGTGGTCTGCTCAATAAGAGGTCCTCCTCAAAACATCCAGTATATTCATAACGGACAAAAGCCAAAAAAAGTCGCTAATCCTGCAACATCAGTGGATTCATCTATGTGCAGAGAAAATGAATTGTGTTGGAAGCGAGAAACAACAGTGTCTTTCACATCATTTGACATGCCAACAATGCATCTCTTGACAGTATTGTTTGATGATGGCACCGAAGATACAAGCTTTACTGCCTTTTCGTCTAGCATGCGAGAAACGATATCATTAACACACGGCTTTATGAGGTTTTCTGCAATGTTATGTGGTTTGCCTATTTTTGCCACTCGATAACTAACCAAGAAAGAAACTTTTAATGAATTTTCATTAATTGTTTTTGCATGAGTTTTCATGCGTTGCTGAAAGCAGATAGTTCAGCACTCTTCCTTTTGAAAAAATCGATGTCTTTTGCCTGGAAATCCGGGTGAGTATCTTCAAAATGACGTCGCAATTTAGCTGGAACCATTGAACTGTTCGGAAGGACTCGCGCACAAATTACACACTGAATTTTACCCTCCTTTGTCTCCATAAAGCCCATTTCTAAATAGCTTTCGTTGTACTTACGCTTCTTCGTTATTCCACTTCCACAGGATATTGCAACCTATGGAGTACTTGCAGCTTTTTCACGTAATAAACCCGGCTGTGGAGCTTCTTGTGAGTTTTCTTCCTTTGGTCGTCCTCCCTCCTCATTCATTTCAACTGGAAACTTCCCTTGTTGTGAAGGTGATGGAGGAACTGCATCCTTCTTCAATGATCCTGACTTCAGCCACCGATCCATGTCAGAAGTAATAAACTGGTCAAAAATCGACTTGTGAAACAGGTAGTGCACTAACAAGGCAAGTTTAACATTTAATGATGCCTGGGGCCGCATACGTGCCAGCGAGCGCTGTGATTGGTCGACAAAGCTCGCTCCGCGCATCTAGCGCCGTGAACCGACGCACAAACGACCCCCGTATTGTGGCGATACAGTCGATCAGAGAAGCCGCATTCGGCGGCACTAAACTGGGTATGCGTTCTCACTTAGGAACCACAAAGGTGCTTGGGAATACGACCTGAAATAAAAGTACACATGTTTTTCACACGAAACAAATAGTGATGAATTTGATTTTCACATTTTTAATCAATAATTTTACCAATTATTTTACACGATTTGGCGAAAGGTGGCCGCAGACCCCCCTAGAAAGAGCCGGCGGACCCCTAAGGGGTCCGCGGACCACACGTTGGGAAGCCCTGGCATACAGTATCTAACTAGTGAACCGTTCCATCTGTAACACGATTATCGTTTATGTCATGCTATGTAATTATGTTTATGTAACTTGGAAGTGATTGTTCTGTACTAGATAAGATCTTTGAATTGTCAGAGGGAAGTGGAAGTTTGTGAAGTGTATTTAATAATGTTTAAAAATGATGAAACTTTATAAAATATGTATGCTCGTAAAAGAGAAATTGTACTTTGAATACTGGTTCATACTTAGGGAACTTGTATTATAGAAAGGAAAGGGTGTAGGGAACCTCCTCCATTGCGGAAGGGGTTTGACGCGCGGGAAAAGGTGGATTTAGCTGTCAATCTGGGTGACAAGAGAGAGAGCACATTAGGCAGTCAGTGGCCAGCAGTTGTACAGTCAACACCGTAGGTACCAAGTCAGGCATTCGGAAGCCGTTTTATGTTGAAATTGCCTCGGATGTGGTGTCGGCTGTAATATGGTGCTCTTGTGTTATGGAATGGCTCTGAAATGATTGATACGTCGCCAAGAAGAAATTTGAAATGAAAAGTGCCTTAAACCGCAAGAAGTGTGACCATATAGCCTCCAAGTCCTTGGCACCACTATTGCACCAAAGCTCTGCTAACTTCAGGAAATCAGGTATGTATTTTATTATGGACCAGTACATTTCTGTGTGTTTTTTCAATAATAATTTCAGTGATAAAAATATGTGTTTGAACTTTGAAATTGCCCTGATCGTGAAAACTATGCAGGGTCATATCCTAAACGTGCTAAAAACCGAGTATCCTGTTTCTGAATAATTAGTGATTTGTTTCTACTTTGAATGTGCCATAGTTTCCGTGCTAAAGTGTATAAATGATGCTAGTTAAACCACCTGCTTCACAGGTAATGAAAGAGGCACATAATTTGAAATTTCATGAAACTTCAATTTGTTGTGACTATTACTAGGAACTAATTTCTGAAGTTTCATTTGAAAATATTAATTGGGTAAATTGCTATATAGTGTTGAAATATAAACAAATTCAAGTGGGGTTAGAAATGCACATTAGTATAATGCAATTGTCTCAGAAATAGTTACGGAATTTACCTATGTTGTAAATGACAGTTTATGGGCCCCCACTATATTCTTTTCCACTATGAGAAAGTCAAACTAAGGATTGTTCTTTTTTGTTGCTATTAAAAGAAATTTGTGACATTGCTAATAATGAAGGCATAATAAGTATAGGTGTTGGATTATTTCAATTGTGGTATGTATGTGTTAGCTGAAATCAGAACTCTTTCCATGCCCAATTTCAGTCCAATGTGTCTTTAGTAACATCTTAATGTTGAATTAGGACTGAATTAATTAATGATTGCAATAGTAACTTTTATTACTATGCATAAAGTTTTATTTAGTTACTTATGTTTGCTGGTTTGTGTAAAAAGCTATCTACTGCTAACCACTACGTAGTTTGTTCGATAGTTGTGTGTATCCATTGCACTGTTTAAAAGGAGCATTAAAGGAAGTCTCTTCAGTAATCCATGTTAATTTTTCTTTAAACTTAATATTTCAAGGTATTATCCCTAATTAGGCTGGCGACCATTTAGTATTACATTTACGTGAACTTTGCTACTTTCATTACTTACAAAATTAAAGTCTTTCAGCTTTCTATCAACTGCCATAGTTAGCAATCCATGTTCGATACCCTCTCTCCATTAGGTTGACATACTGTCAAACAATTCTAAATTGCTCTCAGCGGGTAACACTTAGTGTACGTTAACGTCATATTTGGCATAACGTAGGTACAGGTGTTATACATCCACAGTCAAACGGCGAAGCGGAACGTTTTGTCAGAACTTTCAAGCAGCAGATGGCTAAACTTCGCTCTTCACACAAAAGGGATTGCAACTGTTTCTCGCCTCATATCGAACGCATCCACGAGATGCACCATCGCCGGCGGAATTGCTTCGCGGCCGCCGCCATCGGACACTGCTCCACCAGCTCCACCTTCTTCAGCATCCGGCGCCGAAGGAAGGCCGCAAGTAGCGCTTCGTGACGCTTGATATTCTGTTTTACAGGATTTTTAGCGGCAGCAGATGGTGGGCTCGAGGCGAGATCCTTCGTGGACTTGGCGTGTGCCACAGCTTCCGGTCCAGCGTAGCATCCACGATTCTGCCTCCACTCCCGTTGTCGAGCTCCTTATACGACGAGGGTCCATCGCTTTGGAGGGGTGCGCGAGGGGGGGGGGGGGGGGGGGCCTGAAATGACAAACATGCATGCGCCAAGTCGACGAAGGATTTCGCCACGCGCCCACCGTCTGCTGCCGCTAAAAACCCTGTAAAACAGAATATCTTGCGGCACGAAGCGATACTTACTTCCTTCCTTCGGCGCCAAATGCTGAGGAGGGTGGAGCAGGTGGAGCAGTGTCCGATGGCGGTGGCTGTAAAGCAATCCCGCCGGCGATGGTCCATCTCGTGGATGCGATCTACAGGAGGCGAGAAACAGTTGCAAACCCTGGTGTGTGCGCAGCGAAGTTTGGCCATCTGCTGCTTGAAAGTTCTGACAAAACGTTCCGCTTCGCCATCTGACTGTGGATGGAACGGCGCACTAGTTGGATACTGTATGCCATTGCGTTCACAGAATGTTGCAAATTCATTTGACGTGAGCTCAGGGCCGCTGTCTGACACTATGACTTTAGGCGAACCATCGATGAAAAATTTATAGGACAACACCTGAATTGTGCTATGTGGCGTTGTCGAATTTATTGGCATAGCAAAAGGAAACTTGCTATACGAATCTACCACAATCAACCAACGAGTGTCCCAAAAAGGTCCTGCAAAGTCTACGTGCACACGTTGACATGGCGATTGCGACTCAGGTCCAGCAGAGAATTTTTGTGGCGGTGCGGACTGATTTTCCGCACAGGCATGACTCTGTGACGTTATTTTTTCTATTTGGTGTCCACACCCTGCCAAGTACAGTCTCGAAGCGCTAACTGTTTCGTGAGAACAATCCTCCAGTGTTCTTGGTTAAGTAATTGCAACACTTCTGTTTGCAAAGCTTTAGGGATCAACACGCGTGAATGTCCACTATCAGTTTGAACAAGAACCACATCTTGCTGTACAGTGTGTTGACTGTATGACGGCTGAGTTGTGTGGGGAGTGCGGGGAGAGGAGGAAGCAAGCATTGGCTGGCGAGGGGAAAGGAGGCGGGGGGGGGGGGGGGGATGGGGCCAAGGCACGCCTATCAGTTCAGTTGCAGTGCTGGCACTACAAATTGCGCGTCATACTTACACGAAAGCAGACGAAAGGCTTGGAAGTAAAACTCGCTTTAAATGTTGTACGTAAACGAAACTGAAATCGTCACGTACATTAATATATATATATATATATATATATATATATATATATGTGTGTGTGTGTGTGTGTGTTTGTCTACTATGCGCTCACAAACCATTCATCCGATAGCAATGAAACTTTGGTGAGTTGTTCTCCGAACGCCCGAAAAGAGTAATGGATAATGTTTCAACAGTTAGGTCACTGTAGCATGCTTTGTCCTGTGTATGTAGCAGCTCTCACTGAATATTTGTAAATGGGATGAAGCAATTTTTTCTGCTCCCTTTCCCTTTCGCAGCATTCAATCACACGCAATATAATTTTGCGAGCAACGCTACGTAATCCTGGTTTCCTTCTAACCGTAGGCCTACCGGTAGGGGTTGTTGGCGACTCCCGAGATGGGCCAGCAACTGCCTCTTCACTCATTTTGATAATGTTTAGCACAACTGCACAATAAAAACACGCAGAACAGTACAGCGCAAAACAATAACGAAGCAGACGACAATGGCTACCTTGTACAACACAGTCAGCTACGTAATGTTGGCAGCAGTCGAAACTGCGTGCCTACCGAAGCCTCCCGACGTTTACCGACTTCTACCGATTCAGGATTAGGGAGAGGTCTGCCATCTAGAAGTTTACACACTGTATAGCGAGACTATGCCGACGTGCAAACTATCGGCGCACTACAGAGTTCGTTATGCTGAGCACTGGGTGAGCCCAAATTGTGCGAATGTATTTTAGCAAAATGTTCAGATCTGAATCAGTTTCCGTGGCTTGTGCAATTGTCCTACAGTTCAGAGGATCTTTGCAATTTTTAGGCAGTTCGTACATAAACTGTCTTCGTCGGATGAAACAAGGACTGCAATTGATTGTGATCCGTTACTGAGTAAAATCTTCTGCCATACAAATAGTGGTGAAATTTGGTGACACTATACACAATAGCCCGTGCCTCTTTCTCTATTTGTGAACAGTTACACTGAATTTTGGACAACACTTTTGATACGAAAGCAATAAGCCTGACTGTATCACCAATTCTGTGTGAAAGTACTGCACCGATTCCGTAAGAAGAAGCACCAACTTGCAACACAACAGGTTTGTCAGGATCAAAGAGAACGAAGCATCGACAACTGAGCAATGCATCTTTATGTTTTTGAAAAGCTTCTTGGCACTCATCTGTCCAAACAGAGGGAACATTCTTGCGACGCAGCCGATGAAATGGAGCAGCGATTTTGGCAGCATTCGTATGAAGCGAATACAATGGTTCATTTTCCCTAACACTGACTGCAATTCTGTGACATTGCGAGGGTCAGGCAGGTCTCGTATGGCTAACAAATGCGACTGAAGAGGATGTACACCTTGACTGTTTATGACATGACCAAGATGCAGCAACTCAGGTTTAAAAAAATCAAACTTGTTCAGTCTACGCTTTAGTCCTGCATCAGATAACACATGAAAAAAAGCACGCAAATTTGCAATATGTTCTTTAGGTGTACGACCTGCTACGACAATATCGTCCAAATAGATTGAACAGTTTGGTGCTTGAGCTGTCAGCTGTTCCAAATACTGTTGGAAAATGGCGGATGCGGAAGCACTCCAAAAAGGCAAACGCCAATATTTAAACAAGCCCAAACGAGAGCCCACAATAAACACTTTTTGGGATTCGTCATCTGCTGGTATTTGAAGATACGTGTTAGGCAAATCAATTTTTGAAAGGTGACGATAAGCCCTAATTTGCCCATGAGATCCTCTGGGCGTGGCAATGGATAAAAGTCGATCACAGTTTGTGGGTTGACTGTAGACTTACAATCAACACAGAGGAGAATGTGACCTGAAGGATTAAGGAGCAAAACCAGTGGACTTGCCCAATGACTAGCATGTATGGGCGCAATAACTCTTCTATCTTTCAATTCTTTAAGTTCAGCCGCTACTACGTCTCGTAATGCAATGGGAAGAATTCTGGCCTGGCAAAACTTCGGCTGAGCATTGTCTTTCATAGTAATATGTGCAACAAAATTGTTTGCCTTGCCTAAACCTTCAGAGAAGAGTTCATCGAATTCTTTCAGCAAGCTAGCTACACTGTCTTTGGCATTGAATGCAGTCACTGACAACACATTGCCCAGAATTTGAAAGCCAAACAGATCAAACGAATGAAGGCCAAATATGTTCTCATAATCGCTTGTTTGTAGAACAGTGAAAGTCACAGTTCACCTATGCGAGCCATACATGGCAGGCAACGTACAGTTTCTGAGAACAGGAATGTCTTGTCCATTATAAGCCGTCCGATGGGGGCCACTTTTAGACAGGCGTGGGGTGTATGCTAGTGTCCTTATTAACACTCTGCAGTTTATTTGGTTTGTGGGGCGCTCAACTGCGCGGTCATCAGCGCCCGTACAAATTCCCTGTCTGTACACAGTCCAATCTAGCCACGTTCACGAATGATGAGGACAACGCAAACACCTAGTCCCCGCGAAGAGAAAATCCCCAACCCGGCAGGGAACCGAATCCGGGACCCCGTGATCCCGAGGTGGCAGCGCTAGCCACTAGACCACTAGCCGCGGACTGACTGTGCAGTAGAGCACCGTGTCAAAGACTTTCTGAAAATCTAGGACCATGAGATCTGGCTGTTGCCCTTCATCCATGAATCGCAGAATATCATGTGAGAAAACGGAAGGTAAGTTTAGCACGAGCAATGTTTCCTATAACCGTGTAGATTTGTCGACAGAAGCTTTTCCCTCTCAAGGAAATTTATTATATTATAACTGAGAATATGTTCAAGAATCCTGCTGCAAAACGATGATAAGGATGTTAGTCTGTAATTTTGCGGTTCCGCTCTTTCACCCTTCTTATATATACAGGGTGTTTCAAAAATGACCGGTATATTTGAAACGGCAATAAAAACTAAACGAGCAGCGATAGAAATACACCGTTTGTTGCAATATGCTTGGGACAACAGTACATTTTCAGGCAGACAAACTTTCGAAATTACAGTAGTTACAATTTTCAACAACAGATGGCGCTGCGGTCTGGGAAACTCTATAGTACGATATTTTCCACATATCCACCATGCGTAGCAATAATATGGCGTAGTCTCTGAATGAAATTACCCGAAACCTTTGACAACGTGTTTGGCGGAATGGCTTCACATGCAGATGAGATGTACTGCTACAGCTGTTCAATTGTTTCTGGATTCTGGCGGTACACCTGGTCTTTCAAGTGTCCCCACAGAAAGAAGTCACAGGGGTTCATGTCTGGCGAATAGGGAGGCCAATCCACGCCGCCTCCTGTATGTTTCGGATAGCCCAAAGCAATCACACGATCATCGAAATATTCATTCAGGAAATTAAAGACGTCGGCCGTGCGATGTGGCCGGGCACCATCTTGCATAAACCACGAGGTGTTCGCAGTGTCGTCTAAGGCAGTTTGTACCGCCACAAATTCACGAAGAATGTCCAGATAGCGTGATGCAGTAATCGTTTCGGATCTGAAAAATGGGCCAATGATTCCTTTGGCAGACATGGCGGCCCATACCAGTACTTTTTGAGGATGCAGGGACGATGGGACTGCAACATGGGGCTTTCCGGTTCCCCATATGCGCCAGTTCTGTTTATTGACGAAGCCGTCCAGGTAAAAATAAGCTTCGTCAGTAAACCAAATGCTGCCCACATGCATATCGCCGTCATCAATCCTGTGCACTATATCGTTAGCGAATGTCTATCGTGCAGCAATGGTAGCGGCGCTGAGGGGTTGCCACGTTTGAATTTTCTATGGATAGAGGTGTAAACTCTGGCGCATGAGACGATGCGTGGACGTTGGCGTCATTTGGACCGCAGCTGCAACACGGCGAACGGAAACCCGAGGCCACTGTTGGATCACCTGCTGCACTAGCTGCGCGTTGCCCTCTGTGGTTGCCGTACGCGGTCGCCCTACCTTTCCAGCACGTTCATCCGTCACGTTCCCAGTCCGTTGAAATTTTTCAAACAGATCCTTTATTGTATCGCTTTTCGGTCCTTTGGTTACATTAAACCTCCGTTGAAAACTTCGTCTTGTTGCAACAACACTGTGTTCTAGGCGGTGGAATTCCAACACCAGACAAATCCTCTGTTCTAAGGAATAAACCATGTTGTCTACAGCACACTTGCACGTTGTGAACAGCACACGCTTACAGCAGAAAGACGACGTACAGAATGGCGCACCCACAGACTGCGTTGTCTTCTATATCTTTCACATCACTTGCAGCGCCATCTGTTGTTGAAAATTGTAACTACTGTAATTTCGAAAGTTTGTCCGCCTGAAAATGTACTGTTGTCCCAAGCATATTGCAACAAACGGTGTATTTCTATCGCTGCTCGTTTAGTTTTTATTGCCGTTTCAAATATACCGGTCATTTTTGAAACACCCTGTAGGAGTCACCTGTGCTTTTTTCCAGTCACTTGGGACTTTGCGCTGGCCAAGAGATTCGTAGTAAATGCAAGCTAAGTAAAAGGGAAATTCCGTAGAGAAATCTTTGTAAAACCGAACTGAGATTCGATTCGGACCTGGCAACTTATTTGTTTTCAACTCTTTCATTTCCTTCTCTACGCCAGGAATGACTATTTCTATGCCCTCCATACAAGAGTCTGTGCGATAGTCAGACGCATGAACGTAACATTTTAAATTTCAGCTTCCCTTTTACTATCTTCTGCTGCCACACTAGACTCGTCTACGATTGACTAGATAGAAGCCTTTGACTCGCTTAGCGATTTTAGGCAGGACCGGAATTTTCTCTGGTTCTGGGAAAGGTCTTTTGCTAGGGCATGGCCGTGGTAGTTGTTATGTACCTAGCGCATCGATCTTCTTAGAAACACGGTTCTCTACTTTTCCCTGTAGCCATTTGCACTTTCGATTTTGACTTCTGCAGTCACTAGCGGATAGTGTTTGTTACGCGAGAGGGGAAATGACGAATATACAAGAGGCTGTTCACCGTGGTTTGCATGAGGAACTAAGTCTCATTTTGCTGTCACCAGAACAGTGTCTGGTCAAGGTGTAACTAACCTGTTTCTACGGGTTATTACGTTAAGATTATTGGGAATGGAAATACTTATTGCTTGTGAAATTAACGTGAGAAGATTAGGGTCGCCGCCGACTCTAACCATACAACTAATCAAAGGTTTGGCCGAGTCGGAAAATAAATTAATTTGATCACAGACCAAAAACTCATAAAAATGCATACGTCGTGATATCGCTCATAGAGGATGCGATGTAATTAATAGTATTGCCCGTGCACTGTTCACGAGAATCAAACATTTAAAATAAACTAGAAAATGCATGAACACTGTGCATAAGATCAGCTCCAAGCAACACACCTGAAAATAAGACTTAATCTAAAGCATTCGTTTTAAAATAAAAGGGAAAATTAATCACTGGACCTGTGCGTAAGGAAACGCGTTGGATGTGCTGACGGGGAAAGCTATGAGGTGAGTGGCTTAGGTGCAAAAACGTAACCTCGGGGTACAAGAGCAAATTGTGGATAAAATCATTTATTCCTATGATATGGATGTGAGGCATATACACAATTCCTGATAACATTAATTCCTAAAACATTAAAGAAAAGCATCGATACATTCAATCTACACCTAAAAGCAATGGTGTGAATCATTCATACAACTACAGTTGCCTGATAACTGATCGCAATTACTCGTGAAACGGTGCACGTTTCGCAGTACACCCGCCTGTCCACGCGATTTGTGGAGACGCGATTTCTAGGTATCGTGACCCAGTTGCAACAGTATCACATCACGCAATCATGAACAGTTAACATTCTTTAAAAACAAACATGAGATCGGACAGTTAGTGATGACGGTAGCCCAACAAACTCTAATGTTCTACCACGTGGTTGGCTCCCCACGGACGAAAGACACATAAAGCAAGGAAAATTTACGAGAAGGCAAAGCTATAAATATTTAGAAAAATAAAAGCGTATACAGGCACAGCTGAAGGCAGACAGACATTCATACAGAAGCGATTGCTCACTTCTTATCGACACCTTTGTGTGGCGCTCTTCCGGCGGATCCAAGTCTGCTACAGAAATTTACTAAAAGAAAAATCTGCTAAAGTTTTGAATTCCTTGCTGCGACAAGGCAAAGCAATCTCTCAGAGCTGAAAAGCGAGACCAAAAGCTAACAGCTCTCCCCTCGCCAAGTAACAACGCGCCACGCGGTCAGTCTAACTCACCCTTCTTCGACTGGAGCACAGCTGTGGACGCTTCCCGTACCGGCGGCAGACTGCCTCCCTTTTTCTTCTCCAGCCTCTTCCACGCTCTGCGTTGCCCGGAAAAAACCAAAGATGCCATTTCCGCCACCATCCTAACGCAGGTGGATTTCTCACAAGTAGCGCATACCTCTTTGCCTACTTGACCACTACCAGAGTTGGCTATTCTGTACAACTGCTGCTGAATCTGTATGACTATCGCAAACTTTCGCAGCAGACTACGCCAACGTCTAGCAACGTGACACACAACCACATTTATTCAATCACACCACTATGAGAGTTATGAGAAAAGAGAAACAAGGAAAAGAAAGAGAAATGCTAGTGAAAATGGGCTACCGGACTAATGAAAGGTGGCTACAGGACCCTTTCAAAGGTTGAGGAAAATGTTACTGTCATCGCTGAGATTGGCAGCAAAGTTCAGTCAGCAGAGTTTGCCTTTTTACTATCATATGGCATCAGCGCAGGTGAGGACAGACGGTGACAGGAGAGAGGTTGGATAGACGCCAGGGGAAGTATTTTGAAGACTGTGTTTGGAACAGCAGATGCCAGACACGCTAAGAGAGCTGAACTTGACAGCACAGGTAATGAAGGAGTTGACAGAGGATAATAAGTCAGTTGTTAAATGACGTACCACGTAGACACAGTTAAACATACCAGTTAGGACCCTGGTAAAAGGCATGCACAATTTAGGTGCTTCACAATTCACCCCTCTCCGGGGAAATGGGGAGCCATGGGGAATTTGTGCAAGTGAAGACAAGGGGTGCAGCAGTTCATGGGGAAAACGGGGGGACAGGATTGTCCAAGGGATTTGTGGAACCTAGACCTTATTTCCAGCAAGCAGGAGTGGACTATATTTATTCTGTGAACAACAGCATGGTAGTAGTAGCGAGTCGCTACAAGCAAGGAAGGCTCACAGAAGCACGACGATTAGAACTATGAGGTAGTAGGTTGTTGATTAATGGAACGGTATTGGACATAACTGGTGCAACCTTACATCCACCAGCTTGATGACGGCAATTAATCACTTGAACATAACACAGCCGCAGTTGCACTGACAGAAAACTACTAGAGGTATTCCCAAAGCGGAATGAAACCTTCCTGAACCATATGTGGAAACCAGACCTGAACCATTCACTGAATCAGTTAACAGCCATACAAGAGGGGCGAATTTCTGCAGAAAAGTTATTGCAGCATGTTAAACAATATCGGGAAGGGCAACAAAGAGTAACCATGTCACTGAGTAACGTGATAGCTAGAACCATAGAGGCCTACCTCTGCTGTGCATAGCATTCATCAATTTGTGGCAGGAAGCCGCCCAGGTAACCAGTCTATCAGTAATACAAATCCGGGTTGGCTGGATCCCTAGAGCGACAATGAGGAATCTTGTAGAGTAAATGTCAAGAGAAATATATTTCTTAATGTTTAAGAAGGTATAACGCTACAGAATAAACCGTGAATATTTGCAAATTATTGTCAAGGGTATATGAGTGAGAGAAGTATAAAGGCACAAAGTAATAAATATTCCAGAGGAACTAATGAAGTGTTAAATGGGTAGTCGTTAGAAACTAAGTAGTGTAAGAAGAAATTTATTGTGTTCGGTTTGTAAGTTAATTGCGGACTGTGAGCTGCTGGACATTTGTGTTACAGAAACTCGTGTGGTAAGTGTGATATGCTGTAAAGACCGGTCGTCAAGGAGACCTGAGTGGCCAGATCTTTTCCGTGAAGAGGGATAGTGCAGTGCCGCTACTATTTTAGGGGCAAAGGCCGTGAGAAGGTGCGGTGGAATATTGTATTATCTGCTAGTAGCTGGTGAGCCTAGTGTGTTGCCATTTGGGCTAAGGCAATGACGATGTTGACTAGGCTTACTTGTTCCAACCTGCCAGCACAGCGGTAATGCATCTACATCTACTTCTACATGATTTGTCTGCAATTCACAATTAAGTGGCTGGTAGAGGGTTCGTCGAACCACCTTCAAGCTATTTCTTTACCGTTCCACTCTCGAACAGAACACGTGAAAAACGAATATTTAAATCTTTCCATGTGAGATATGATTTCTCTGCTGGATGATGATCTTTTATCCCTATGCAGGTGGGCGCCAACAAAGTATTTTCGCACTCTGAGAAGAAAGTTGATTTCATGAGAAGGTCCTGCCTCAGCGAAAATGCCTTGTTTTAATGACTGCCATTCCAGTTCCTATTTAGTGACGGTAAAAAACGAGCTGCCCTTCTTTGAACTTTTTCGACGTCCTCCGTCAGTCGGTATTTGATGCGGATCCCTCAGAAGAGGGTGGACAAGACTACTGTAAGCAGTCTCATTAGTAGACCTATTACGCTTTCTATGTGTTCTGCCAATAAATCGCAGTCTTTGGTTTCTTTCCACACAACATTTTCTATGTGAGCGTTGCAATTTAAATTGCTTGTAATGATGATCCCTAAGCAATTAGTTGAATTTACGGCCTTTAGATTTATGTGATGTGTCGCTTAACTGAAATTTAGTAGTTTCTTTTTAGTGTTCATGTGGATGACTTCACACTTTTCCTGATATAGAGCTCAGTTGCCGCTTTCTGCACCATACTGATATCTTGTCTACATAATTTTGCAATTGTTTTGGTCATGGCACAGGTAAGCGGATTTCTCCATCATCAGGGTTTCCTTGGTGTTGCTGAGTGTGTGACCAGAAGCAGTGCATTGGAATAATTGTTGCGCTGCTATCTAGAATAACAAGTGTCGATTTTTAGCAGATTCATTCAGAGCCTAACAGTCTACTAGGATGAAGGGGCCACGCCCGATGAGGAGGCATCATGGAGCTTCCACCAGCAGCCACAGGTTCGGGTCTTCATCACAGCATCAGCTTCCTGCACTGAGACTACCCTGCAGACTTGGTGCCACAGCCCCCCCTCCCCCCCCCCCCTCCTATACTGATGCAGTGCTGAGAACAAGTAGAAAATAAGTTACTTAATTCCCTCTCTGCGTTCATCGGTCTGCCATCCAGTCGCAACCCTCAGTCGTTGGACATCCTGACATAGCCACCCACCACCCCTGGAATCTGCTATATGCCACTGAATCACAGTTGGAATCAGTCAGCTCATACTAACACCTAGGTATTGCGCTTTTTAAGACTCGGTCATGTGTAAAGCAGGTGGCAGACCTTCGCTTCATTAGTAGAACACTAGCGAAATGCAATCAGTCAACAAAAGTTACTGATCACTCGTGTGACCCATCCTAGATTATTGCTCACGTATGTGGGAACCATACCAAACAGTATTATCAAGGAATGCTGAACATGTGGAGAGAAAGGTACCACGAATGTTTGCAGGTTTGTTTGATGCGTGACAGTGTTACAGATATGCTGAAGAAACTGAACAGGCAGATAGACGTAAACTATCCTGAGGCAATCTACTTACAAAGTTTCAAGAACCTTCGTTAAATGAAGATTCTTGCCATTTACTACGACACCGTACTTATCGCTCTCATACAGATCATGAGGATAAAATTAGATTAATTACAGCGCCCACGGAGGCATCTGAACAGTCATTCGTCCTGTGCTCCATACGTGAATGGAACGGGAAACACATACTGCTCGATCTACACATCTTGGGCCACAGTGGCGCATTACATGTCGTTTTACATCAACAGCAAAATGAGCCGGTGCTCCAAGCACGTTTCACATTCCCCAGTCTTAGGAGAAGTTGAATAGTAATCAGACGGGGGATTAATCGAAAAGCTTACGTTTCAAATTCATTTGCACTAATAACTTATACACAGTTATCTCGTAAACGGCTGGTTTGCTGATTTATGTTTACTGGAAAGTTTATGCTTTCACTCTCGTGCACTTTCAGCCGTGTTACTTTTCGCTATAAGTTGCGATATACCCGGGATATAAAAGTGTTGTTACGTAAATTACATGGAAAATTTTTCAGCATTAAACAGCCCTTTCACAACTGTGAAACATGAAGTACGAATGATTTTAATACAGAAATACATAGCAAGGTCTTATATCGGAAAAGTATGCCAAATAAATATTAAGCAATCTTCAGGTGATAGTCTACAAAATTAAGACTATATAAACATTAGGGATATTTCAGGAAGAGTTGAAAACTATGATAGTAAAATAGCTTTTTTAGCACTTACGGTCACATTAATTATTGAAAATGACACAGACCTGCCAGTTTGTGCAAGAATACTTGCGATGTATTTCACTACGACGTTCACGTAAAGTTCCTGCTGCTCCTTCTCTGTTCCGATTGTTTCAAGCGGTCAGACATCCAGAAAACTGTTAAGCTGAAATTTAGAGAGAGCTATAATAGTTGCTTTAAATTACATGAGTGAAATGGTGTGAGTAGAGTAGTATCGGTGTATCAGTGCCGAGTTTGTGTTTCTTTGAGTAAGTGTGTGTGTGTGTGTGTGTGTGTGTGTGTGTGTGTGTGTGTGTGTGAGAGAGAGAGAGAGAGAGAGAGAGAGAGAGAGAGAGAGACAGAGAGAGAGAACGACAGAGCGAGAGTCTAGAATTGATGAGATGTGAATTACAACAAAAGATTTTCATTGTATTGTTTCCATGTTACATTGTCTACTTTCTGTATCTCTCTCTGACTTATTCACGTTAATGCAAAAATGATCAAGGGGCTTATAGAAATCATTATTGCTGATTTTTTCCTCAGCGATCCATTCATTTCAGTGTATTTAATTCATTTCAGGTATGAACTACTCGGGAAATGAACGAAATAAAAATGCTGAAACAAAGACATACAATGAGGTGACAGAAGTCATGAGATATCCCCTAATATCGTGTTCGACTTATTTTTTCCCGGCATATCGCAGTAACTCGACGTGGCATGGACTCCACAAGTCGTTGTAAGTCTCCTGCAGAAATATTGAGACATGTTGACGCTATAGCCCTCGATAACTGCGAAAATATTGCCGATACAGGATTTTATTCATGAACTGACATCTCGATTATGTCCCACAAATGTTCGATGGAATTCTGTATGGCGATCTGAGTGCTCAAATAATTCGCTCGAACTGTCCAGAATGTTCTTCAAACCAATCATAAACAATTGTGACGCGGTGACATGGTGCATTGTTAATCCATAAAAAATCAATCGTTGTTTGAGAAAATGAAGTCCATCAATCACTCCAATCGGTCTCCCAAGTAGTCGCACATAACCATTTCGAGTCAATCATCCATATAAACACAGTCCACCCCATTATGAAGCAGCCATCACCAGCTGGCGCAGTGCCCTGTCGACATCTTGGATCCATGGCTTTGTGGGATCTGCGCAACACTCGAATCATGTCATCAGCTCTTACCAAATGAACTCGCGACTAATAACCAGACCACAGCCTTACAGTCGTCTAGGGTCCAACCGATATGGTCACGAACCCAGGAGACGCACTGCAGGCGATGTCGTACTGTTAGCAAAGGAACTCGCGTCGGTCATATGCTGCCATAACCCATTAACGCCAAATTTCGCCGCACTATCCTAACAGAAACGTTCGTCGTACGTCCCACATTGATTTCTGCGGTTATTTCACGCAGTGTAACATGCCTGTTTGTAATGACACCTCTGCGCAAAAACCGCTGCTCTCGGTCGTTAAGTGAAGGCCGTCGGTCACTGCATTGTCCGCGGTGAGAAATAATGCCTGAAATTCGGTATTTTCGGCATACTATTGACACTGTGGACCACGGAATATTGGGTTCCCGAACGATTTCCGAAGTGGAAAGTCCCTTGCGCCTAGCTCAACTACCATTCCGCGATCAAAGTCAGTTAACTCCCGTCGTGTGGCCATAATAACTTCGGAAACCTTTTCACGTGAATCACCTGAGTATAAATGAAAGCTACGCCAATCCACTGCCCTTTTGTACCTTGTGTACACGATACTACCGCCATCTGTATAAGTGAATATCGCTATCCCATGACTTTGTGACCTCAGTATACTCGTATATACTGTGTGAACTATTCGCATTTAAAAAAGAGCGTTATGAAACCACCAAAAGCTGTTATAATGTGTGTTTATTCACAGAGAACTAGTTTAAGTCTAGCGACCATCTTCAAGTCACGGATCAATACTATATACAGTTTAAAAAGTTTTAAACTTCTTGGCCAATTAAAACTGTGTGCCAGACCGAGATTCGAACTCGGCACCTTTGCCTTTCGCGAGCAAGTGCTCCAGGAGTGCTAGTCTTGCAAGGTTCGCACGAGAACTTCTGATGATGATAGGAAAGTGGGAGACGAGGTACAGACGGAGTTATGTCTGTGAGGACGGCTCGTGAGTTGTGCTTGGGCATCTCAGTCAATAGCGCACTTTCCCGCCAAAGGCAAAGGTTCCGAGATCGAATTTTGCTTCATCCCACAGTACTACTCTAAGTGTCATATCAGCGCACATTCCGCTGCAGAGTGAAAATCTGATTCTTTCAGAAGGTTGTTTCGGGTCAAATACACTACTGGCCATTAAAATTGCTACACAAAGAAGAAATGCAGATGATAAACGGGTAGTCATTGGACAAATATATTCCTAGAACTGACATGTCATTACATTTTCACGCAATTTGGGTGCATAGATCCTGAGAAATCAGTACCCAGAACAACCACCTCTGGCTGTAATAACGGCCTTGATACGTCTGGACATTGAGTCAACAGAGTTTGGATGGCGTGTACAGGTACAGCTGCCCATGCAGCTTCAATCGATACCACAGTTCATCAAGAGAAGTGACTGCCGTATTGTGTCGAGCCAGTTGCTCGGCCACAATTGACCAGAAGTTTTCAGTTGATGAGAGATATGGAGTATGTGCTGGCCAGGGCAGCAGTCGAACATTTTCTGTATCCAGAAAGGCCCATGCAGTAGCTGCAACATGTGGTCGTGCATTATCCTGCTACAGTGTAGGGTTTCGCAGGGATCGAATGAAGGGTAGAGCCACGGGTCGTAACTCATCTCAAATGTAATGTCCACTGTTCAAAGTGCCGTCAATGCGAACAAGAGGTGACCGAGACGTGTAACCAATGGCACCCCATACCATCACGCCGGGTGCTACGCCAGTATGGCGATGACGAATACACGCTTCCAATGTGCGTTCACCGCGATGTCGCCAAAAACGGATGCGTCTATCATGATGCTGTAAACAGAACCTGGATTCATCCGAAAAAAAAATGACGTTTTGCCATTCGTGCACCCAGGTTCGCCGTTGAGTACACCATCGGAGACGCTCCTGTCTGTGATGCAACGTCAAGGGTAACCGCAGATATGGTCTCCGAGCTGATAGTCAAAGCTGCTGCAAACGTCGTCGAACTGTTCGTGCACATGGTTGTTGTCTTGCAAACGTTCCCATCTGTTGACTCAAAGATCGAGACGTGGCTGCACGATCCGTTACAACAATGCGGATAAGATGCCTGTCATCTCGACTGCTAGCGATACGAGGCCGTTGGGATCCAGCACGGCGTTCCGTATTACCCTCCTGAACCCACCGATTCCATATTCTGCTAACAGTCACTGGATCTCGACCAACGCGAGCAACAATGTCGCGATTCGATAAACCGCAATCGCGATAGGCTACACTCCGACCTTTATCAAAGTCGGAAACGTGATGGTACGCATTTCTCCTCCTTATACGAGGCATTACAACAACGTTTCACCAGGCAACGCCGGTCAACTGCTGTCTGTGTATGAGAAATCGGTTGTAAACTTGACTCATGTCAGCACGTTGTAGGTGTTGCCACCGGCGCCAACCTTGTGTGAATGCTCTGAAAAGCTAATCATTTGCATATCACAGATTTTCCTCCTGTTGGCTAAATTTCGCGTTTGTAGCACGTCATCTTCGTAGCGTAGCAATTTTAATGGCCAGTAGTGTACATAATTGGTTGTAGCTGCCGGTACTCTCACATACACATGCGTCTGTTATACATTTTTGACCAGTCGACAAGTGCAAAAAGCGATAGCCCATTAAGGTGTTAACCACATTGTCTGGCCAAACTCGAACCATGAAGTGATGACAAAATTTGCTGATGTTTGTTTTCATTACAGATTCAGCTTTTGGTGGCTCCTTACGCCATTCCTTAAATACATCGAAGGTGAGCAGAGCTGTTTTCAGAAAATATTTAAGAATATGTAGTCTGCGCCTATGTGGCGTATGACTGGTTAAGGATAGTGTAGCTCACGTGTAGAGCATCTCCAAGGCCCATAGTGAGATTGATCTGCTGTATCCTATTGACATTAACTCTGTTTCTGCTGCAGAGAGTGTATTTCTAAAGCGGTCGCTGTGATCGGTTGGCGGCTGTATTGCTTTTGCTAGCTTATATGTAATTCAGCTTCCACTACGATAAGCAGGTCTTTGCAAATGAAGTTTCCTTCTCCTCGTTGCAGAACTCTTCGTGAGGCCACCACCTGCTCGCCCCATTAAGGATTCCATCAGGCGTTCCCCCCGGAGAAACTCGCCAGGAGTCATCAGAGCAGAAATCGGACGATAGACCGCCTGGACACGAATTCCGTCCACCTGCAAGAAGCGCTCGCCGAAGCACTAGATTTGTATTCATGAGAATCCGCTGGATCTCATGAGCGGCCGCCTCGCGGTTCTTCCCCCTTCCCATCCCACTGGGGATGGACCGACCAGCCAGTTCTGCACACCCCGGCTAGCTGTGAGCATTAAATCACTCTTCTAATCTTAGTTGTACCCGAGCAACAGCGTAGCCATTCGTCAGTTAATCGTACAAGCACGGTGACCACGTGAAGCAAGTAGTGGAGGATAATACTGAAGCGTAATTTACGAGGTACTTTACGGATTCTCAGGTGGACATTCTAAGAGAGCCAAGTGAAAAGTTGACGGCCTGTCAGGGAAATAATTATTTTAGGTAAAAAGTGCACTTTTTCCAACGTCTGTCCAGTGAGTATA
The DNA here is from genome assembly GCF_023898315.1 of Schistocerca nitens. Lineage (NCBI taxonomy): Eukaryota > Metazoa > Arthropoda > Insecta > Orthoptera > Acrididae > Schistocerca > Schistocerca nitens. The sequence goes on from NC_064618.1 coordinate 675,271,354, forward strand.
CCCCAGCCCTGAAACTTGATTCTGGACAGTTTGCAAAACCCCATCACCTACTGACATTATTTCTTCATTAGAAAGAGGCAAGGTAACAAGACAACTGTCTTGCAGGTACTGTATTTCATTCTGAAGCGTAGTTTCTCGCTATAGTCGCAAATCCACGCTTTTGTGCTGAAATTAGATTTAGAAGGATCAGGAGGATTAGGGCTTCAACGGTCAATCGACGACGAGGACATTAGATACGTAGCACACTCTCATACTGAGGATGGTGGGGAAGGACACTGACCGCTTCCTCTTCAAAGGAACCATTCTGACATTTGCTTAAGTGATTTATGGAAACCGCGGAGAAGCTAAGTTTTTCAATGTTGACTCGAAGGTAACCAGTTACAACCATCGAAGTGGAAGGAATATCATTGCCAGTATTTGGTCGAGGAAGGGAGAGGAGGTAGTGGCATACAGTTTGTTAGAATCAGACTTCGCGTTAAATTATAAACATCCGCAGAGTACCATGGGGCTACTGCTGATGGTTCTCTCTCCGTCAATGGGAACGTTAAGCTCGGCAGCCGCGATAGCACAAGCTTTGATTGGGGTTGCATGGGGATAGAAATCGTCCCGTCCTCTTTAAAGGAACCATTCTGGCATTAGTCTTAAATGATTTAGGGAAAAGATGAATAACCTAAATCTGGATGACCAGACAGAAATCTGGAGCGCAGTTTTTCGCTACTAACACAATGTCTTACTACTGTGATAATTTTCTGCCTCGACTCAGAGATAGTTAAAATCCTCGTGGTGGAAGAAATTGGGCGGCAAGAGGGAGAGAGACGGCTAGAATCCTCGTGATGGAAGAAACTGTGTGGCAAGGGAGAGAGAGGTGGTGGAGTAGGTGCTATTTATGATCACGAAGTTTTCTGCAGGTGTCTTGCACTAAATTATAAATCCACCGGCAGTGTCTCATGAAGCGAATGTTGAACTTGTTCTATCTTGGCGTGTTAAACTAGGTGGCTATCTTGATGCTATTCTAAAGCATACGTAGGAAAAGAATTCCACTACTCTACTGGTACAATTACACTGTTGATGACAAATTGCTGGAAACAGTATCTACTGTAAGATATCTAGGAGTAACCAGCCAGAGAAAGCTTGGGTGGAATGACCACATGAAGTAAATAGTAGGGAAATCAGATATCCGGACTGAGATTCACAGTAAGCATCTTAAGGAAACGTACCTTATCCACGAAAAAAGTGATTTACTAGGAACTTGTTTGATCGATTTTTTAATAATGGTCATCAATTTGGGACGCTTACCAGGTAGGATTGATAGAAGAGATAGAGTATATCCGACGAAGAGACGCATGTTTCGTCAAGGGGTGCTTTAGACAGCGCGAGAGTTATAGAGAAGCTCGACAACTCCAGTGGCAGGCGTTACGGGAGAGGCCTTGTGCATCATGGAGTGGTTTACTACTGAAATTCTGAGTGCGCACTCTCAGGGAAAAGTCACATAACGTATTAATTCCTCCCATATACATATCACGAAATTACCACCACTTGAAAATTCGGCCCCGTGGAGTGGCCGCGCGGTTAGAGGCGTTATGCCACGGATTACGCGGTCCCTCCCGCCGGAGGTTCGAGTCCTCCCTCGGGCATGCGCGTGTGTGTTGTTCTTAGCATAAGTTAGTTCAAGTAGTGTGTAAGTCTAGGGGCCGATGACATCAGCAGTTTGGTCCCTTAGGAATTCACACACATTTGAACATTTTTTTTTTTTTTTTTGAAAATTCGAGAAACTAGAGGTAATATGGTGTTTACCGACAACCAGTCTTCCCACACGGCATGACATTCACAAATGAAACGGGGAAGGTGGGATCAATTAGTGATACCAGAAGTACCCTCCACCAAGCACCGTTAGGTGGTTTGCGGAGTATGATGTTGGTGTATATGTAGAAGGGAGAAAGGAAGGAAGATTATTTTTCGACATCTCATTGGCGACGAGTTCATTAGAAACTGCGTACAGTCCTGGAATGGGGAAGGATATCAACAATGCCCTTTCAAACGAACATTATGGAATACTTCTTAGCCAGTGTAAGAAAATCATAAAGCTCGTTGGCTGGACGGAAAATTAAACCTCTGTCCTCTTGAATACTAATCCAGAGTCTTACTACTGCACTACTTACAAGGGAACCTCCCCATCGCACCCCCCTCAGATTTAGTTATAAGTTGGCACAGTGGATAGGCCTTGATAAACTGAACACAGATCAATTGAGAAAACAGGAAGAAGTTGTGTGGAAGTGTGAAAAACTATGCAAAATATACAAACTGAGTAGTCCACGGGTCGCATAAGCATATCTTCCCATGAACTACTCAGTTTGTATATTTTGCTTATTTTTTCACAGTTCCACACAACTTCTTCCTGTTTTCTCAATTGATCTGTTTTCAGTTTTTCAAGGTCTATCCACTGTGCCAACTTATAACTAAATCTGAGGGGGGTGCGATGGGGAGGTTCCCTTGTTAGTTCTGTTGGTGGGGAAAGTATTTAAGAGCAGTAAGCTATATTCCGCCACTGGGTACCATCAAGTGTTGTGCGCATTCAATATTGTCACATGCATTGGTCGAACATACCGGGTGTTTCAAAATCATCGGGCTTTTAAGGCCTTGTAACATTTATTGCATTCAACTTACCATTACATCCGCCTCCGGTAGCTGAGACTCCCGGTCGGGGCACACATTTGCCGGCAAGGTAGCTCAGCGTGCTCGGTCAGAGGGTTAGCTACCCTCTGTAATAAAAAAGACTGAGTGAACGGATCAACAAAGAACCTGAACGGGTGTCATCGGACGTCCGCCGCGAACAAATCCAACAAACAATATAGAAAAAAATGAGATTAAAAAAAAAAGAGTGGTCAGCGCGACGGAATGTCAATCCTAAGGGCCCGGGTTCGATTCCCGGCTGCGTCGGAGATTTTCCCCGGTCAGGGAGTGCGTATTGTGTTGTCCTAATCATCAATCATTTTATCCCTATCGACGCGCAAGTCGCAGAAATGGCGTAAAATCAAAAGATTTGCACCCGGCGAACGGTCTACCCGACGGGAGACCCTAGTCACACGACATTTACATTTTACATTTAACTTACAATTACAAATAACACATCAAACACAAGAGCAACTCAAATAGTTTCTCTTAGAAGTGTTCGATGTGAGCACCCCACACAGCTCGCGTCTAGTCGATAGACGAGTTCTTCTCGTACCTTCACCAGTGTGACTGGAGTAATTGTTATAACAACTGCTTCAATCCTGTTTCTTAAATCGGGTAGCTCAGCTGATAGCAGTGCCACATACATATGATCCTTTATGAACCCTCAACGGTAAAAATCACATGGCGTCATATCGGGTGTACGTGGAGGCCAGGCGAAACAAGCTGTTGTCTGATTCCTTGAGGCCAATCCAGTACTCGGCTAGAACGTCGTTTAATGTGTCACATCCTGAGTTATGCCAGCGAGGCGGCGCACCACCCTGTTGCCAAATAAAGTTCCGCAGTTCAACTTCTTTCAATTAAGAAAAGATCCATAGTTCTTTTACAGTTGCTTCGCCCAAAAAGAAAGACCAATAAACTTTCCGCCGGGATGTGACGCAAAAACATTCAATTTAGGAGAGTCTCGTTGCAGCTACACCATATTGTGGGAATTTGGTAAGCTCGAGATGGACACATTATGTGTGTTCAGATTTCAACTTAGGTGAAATGTTCATTCATCACTGAAGACGACACAATGTTGCAAAGTGGCACGTAAACCGTACAATGTAGACTTTAAGGCCTGTAATAACTGTAGAGGACAAGGACGTAGTTGTGTCCCTTTAAAAGTCTTCTCGACCGGCCTTTCAAACTGATTTCTTGGAGGTATGCATGAGAGAGTCTCTCACTCGTCAAACATCTATGGATGTTATCACCTAGAGGATTACAATAGAATCTAATACGGAACGCACGTTGCACGATAACAACATATTGCGTCCTTGGAAACTATAAAACACAGAAATCTTCTTGTTGACTAGTCGCCATCTTTGCTACTAGCGCATTCTAATTGAAGGAACGGGAAAAAGTGCACGAAGATGTGCAAACGTGCACGAAAAACCTATTCGAGTTGCTCTTTCATTTGATGAATTATTTACAATTGTAAGCTGAATGTAATAAATGCTACAAAGCCTTAAAACTACGATATTCATTTCGATACACTCAGTACTTAAGACACAACACATACACATCACGAGGGTAAGGTGCCGTAGTGCAAACCAGAGTAGAATTATGATTTCAGCAGCAACCGCAAACATTTTTCCATGAAGGCATTCACCGTCTTGTCTCACAGTTGGATAAATGTATTAACAGATTTGGTGACTACTTTTGAAGTACTAAACAGTGTACTTACTTTTTCTCTATCTGTCTCGTTTTTATAGGACTGCCCCTCATAATGCTGTAGGCCGTGTCTACTGTGATCTATTCTTCCCTCTGAAGCTGTGGGGTTTCGGTAGCTGACTCATCGAGCTGGCGTTAACTCCTATGCAGGTGAGGTAAAGCTACGCTTTGTCCCAATATTAAGCAGCGGTGGATCTGGTGTAAAATGGGAGAGTGAGGTCCTATGCTTTTCTATCCAGGGAACGATGGCGAGAGGCAGGGGTACCTATCATGAGTCAGTCTCCTGCAGAGAGATACTGGCTGTACCAGTCCTCTCGTTGGATTCAGTGGGTGGTGTTGTGGTTAATTCTGAAGTCGTACTGCAGCGAGGTATTTTCAAATATTGCATTTTTCACCATTTTCCCGATGACGGAGACAAGGCATAACACGGTGACTGAAACAATTTTGGAATGAACACAAACGTCGTTGTCTGCTGTACGAGTATGCTACCAGCAATGGTTTTGAGTAGTCTGATGAGGGACGAGTCCACAGATTTCAAGTAATTGTTAAACATGGTCATTACTGCTTACGACTATAAAAAATTGACCGTCCCAAGTGATAAAAACTGTGATTAATAATGGTGGAACGGTGCAAGCCTCTTGCGCAGCTATTAAATATATAAATGAAAGGTACAAGGAACCTGAATTGTTTGCGTTATATTTTGTGTACGCTGACCAGAGCTGGAGATTCGAGGGAGCGCTTACAAGCAAAAGCACTCTCGCAGTTTCTTGGAAGACGCCCCAAGAAGCCAGAATATTGACACCGACGGACACCAGCGAGCGTAGGACACCAAAAGGTGTTCCCGCAGAGTGAGCGCCAAATACAGCCCTAGCAAATCAGAATCAGAGTCATACTCGCACATCAATAATTACAGTCACGTTTTGTAAGGAAAAACTGAAGCTTGAAACCGAGACAAAAGTGACTGATATAGCAAAGTAGGAGACTAATGTAGGTAAATACTGAGAAGTATTATTAAAAGTAGCAGCGTGGAGGATGGCTGTACTATGATTGTGTGCTGCTTCCCAGAAATGCTTATCTAACAGAAATTGCAGTTAGCCCATGATTCGCTCGCACAGCTCACTTGTCATTATGGATGGGCTGAACTGTTACTTTCCGATAACAGAGATTTTTGTTATTATCACTTTTTGGTAACTGGTATTTTTAGTTGTGAAATGTCACAGTTCTAAACTCATTTTACGAATCCACAACCTGTATCCCTCCCCGCTCTACGCCAACATTAAAATGTAACCGGTGTTATTTATCACCATAGCTGCTACATTGTGATTAGTCACGTGTGACAACGAACAGGCGTTGGCAAGTATATCTGGTAACTGGTATATCTGGCCAGGTGAACTGTGTCAGTGCAACGAAGTGACAGGTTAACCATTACGTGAGATGATGCTATTAATATTTACAACTGTTCTTCCTCTGTTGCCAAATGATGAATAAAAGATACATAAGAAGTGGACGCACTTGTGCACAGAAAAAATTTTGTCGCAAAAAGCAATCTGTAGTAACTGTGTTTCACATTTATTCTTCCTTTGGGTTTAAATTCTGTAGTAATGGAACCAGTGCGAAAATATTAATAGTGTGGTCCTGAGAGGCATAACATAAATTGCCAGAGAGTACAGTACGAGTCCGTGTTTAAAATACGGATTCTAACCACTTTATTATGCTCACAGGTGCCTAATTCATTTTGTGTCACTCGATAAAAGTATAACTCAAAGTACTGATGGCAGAACTAGAGAATTTGCCACTGCTCCTTTAGATCGTCTTCGTGTGAAGAAAGGTTAGTTTTTAAGTTTGCGAATGAGCTCATGTGAGATTGTGTATTGAAAGTGTTAAGATCTCCCCCACTCAACTGCTTTCATTACCGGGAGTATTAACAATTATACACTGTGAATAACATTGCTAGTAGACAATAACGGTAGAAAAGTTTAATAATTTTTGTGATTTACTGTACGCAATTCCCGTTCTGATTACTTACTGCCTTATGTATCCATCCACATCTAAGAGAGAGAATCGTGCAGATCCAAGATACGAGGTGCGGCTAGAAAAAAACCGGACTGATGCTGGAAAAAACATTTATTTACAATTATTTACAATTTCATGTTATCTCCTTCAATGTACTCTCCTCCTCGATCTCTACACCGCTCCATACGAATTTTCCACTGTTCATAGCAATGCTGCAGATCATTTTCGGTAAGTCCATACATTACTTCCGTCGCTTTTTCTTTTACGGCTTCAACAGTCTCAAATCTAGTTCCTTTCAAAGCTGACTTGACTTTAGGGAAAAGAAAAAAGTCACAGGGGGCCAAATCAGGTGAGTAGGGTGGATGATCTAAGATGGGAATGTTGTGTTTTGCCAAAAACGTCTTCACTGACAACGCACTGTGAGCTGGGGCATTGTCTTGGTGAAGGATCCATGACTTTTTTCTCCACAAATCGTTCCGTTTTCTCCGTACTCGCTCACGTAGGGTAGCCAGGACGCTAATGTAGTAATGCTGATTCACTGTTTGTCCCTCTGGTACCCAATCAATGTGCACAATCCCTTTGATGTCAAAAAAAAAAACAATCATCATTGCCTTGAATTTCGATTTTGACATTCGTGCTTTTTTTTTGTCGTGGAGAACCAGGAGTTTTCCAATGCATCGATTGGCGTTTAGTTTCGGGATCGTAAGTAAAAAACCACGATTCATCGCAAGTAATAACATTTTGTAAGAAGGTGGGATCACTTTCAATGTTTTCCAGGATGTCAGAACAAATCATTCTTCGGCGTTCCTTCTGTTCAATTGTGAGACACTTTGGAACCATTTTTGAACACACTTTGTTCATGTTGAAACTTTCATGAAGAATCTGCCTAACACTTTCCTTGTTAAATCCTGTTAACTCAGACACTGCTCTGATTGTTAAACGGCGATCTTGTCGAACAAGTTTACCGATTTTTTCAATGTTTGCATCAGTTTTTGCTGACAATGGTCTGCCAGTGCGAGTGTCATCACTGGTGTCTTCGCGGCCATCTTTAAATCGTTTAAACCACTCAAACACTTGTGTTCGCGATAAACAATCATCGCCGTACACTTGTTGTAACATTACAAACGTTTCACTTGCAGATTTTCCTAGTTTGAAACAAAATTTGATGTTAACACGCTGTTCTTTCTGTACACTCAACATTTTCCGACGCACAGACAAAACGTCAACTACTTAAAACAGACGCCACGGGCAGACTGAGTGCAGGAGGCAGATGAAACTCGAGCAGTAGGCGGAGCGAGAGTCACGTGACAGGCCACGCGACTTTCAGCCTTATTGCATTCGTTTTATTGTTTCACCAGTACTAGTCCGGTTTTTTTCTAGCCACACCTCGTATACTTCGGTAGCATGAGACACAAGGTTCTTAGAACGTAGTACGAACGTCGGTCAACAAATGTCACCTCATTGAATGTTATAATGCTACTTTCAACTGTTACCAGTGACTCAACATTGTTCTTGAGAACAGTCGAAATAACTTGTAACAGTCGAAATGACTTCCAAGACAGTACGAACGCCGTAAAACAGACGAGATGCAGTCTAGTTGTGAGTGGAACCACAGCCACATACTGATGACTTGTTATTACGGGAAACTCTGACTTCTCATTCACTTGTGGTGAGTAACCGTTAACGTGATTACTTGCCCACTACTACATCACATGTAGGTTTGTTGACGTCCACTTTTAGCGAAGACTGTAGCTGAGAGGTAGCTGTGGAGGGCGGCGTGTAAAGATTAAAATGTTTGCTTGTTTTTTAATTTCGGTTGTTCTGTGCGATTTTTTGATACTACAGCCTTTTTACAACTGCGTAAAAACTATTTGTGTGAAGAGCCATCAAGCGCTGGAGAACGGTCTGACAGCAGAGGCACATACATATGATCCTTTATGAACCCCCAAAGGTAAAAATCGTATGGCGTCAGATCGGGTGTACGTGGAGCAGTCGGCTACAACGTCGTTTAATGTGTCGCATCCTGCTACTTTTAATATTACTTCTCAGTATTTACTTACATTAATCTCCTACTTTGCTATATCAGTCCACAGGTCCACAATTCAGCTCGCCGAAACTGACATAAAATGTTCTCTCTCCCCAAGAATTATGCAGAGGAGTCAGGAACCACGACTGTAAATAAAACACTACTTTCTTTTAACTGAGCTCCATATTCTGACGAAAGTTCACATGCATAAGAATTAGTTCTGAAAATCATTAAAGCTCTTTGTATCGTACTGGGCACAGTTCAGAAACGATATCTTCTCTTTGTTCCTTATTCTGTTAAGTTAGTGGCTCGCCTTTAAAGTGGCGAATAATCTGAGACATTTGTCACGCAGTTTTCTATAATATATCACACGAAACAGGACATCGAAAATGAAATACGGGTTTTCAAGTTAAATTATTAATCAAAGAAAGTTCGTTTTACATTGTTTCACAAGATATATGTGACATCTCTTTCACTCGAAAAAACAATCATGTCAGTCGTCATTAACTCCATACAGGGCTATCGGACATACCACATTCTGCAGCGGAGGGTAACACATTCTGTATGACTGACGACGATCGAAGGACCACTCAAGTGCAGAAACGCCAGTCTTTATATACTCGCGGTACGAACAGAGACTGTTCCAGCATTGCTAACAGCGCTCATCGAGGACTTGTTTTACTAATGTCAATTTTCCTCTAAGTAAATATATACTATGTATATACTTATTAAATTTTGAGCCCAATAACTTTTATAATTGAACCTCTAGAATTTTTCATACGGAGATGTAGATAACAGTCTCTGAACTGTTTGTATGTTTTTGTGCCTTTCCTGAATTGCAACATCATAATGAAAGTTGGAAAATTTTCATTATTATGTATATAAAATCCTGTGCAGTCATTTTAGCTTTGTGTCTTGTTTACTAAGGTAATTTAAGGGGGAAAAATTGATATATATATATATATATATATCACTCATAAACTCACATGGGAAGCACTTTTTTTTTAAATACAATCTACCCCAGTTGAAAATGTTAAAATTTTTATGTGCATAAAACCGGTATTTTTTTCCAGAAGGCTGAGGATTGCTGTTTTATAAAGGCTAAATTACCTGTCTGTATTGGTAGCACTGTCAAAAACAGTAACGTATCGTTTCATAGTATAAACACGCGTTGTATGTCGAAGTGATAACGTTTTCCCGAGGAAAAGTGACGAATAGATTGGTAAATTTCTCAAAATCAAGTGTTTTTAATAAACATGGCTTTCATGGTAATAGATTTTCGAATAAAGGGAAACATTGTGTTCAACATGTGGTGTGTGCAGTTACAGACAATGAAATAAAGGCAAACTCGTCAGTATCTAGTACCCATTAGTGCTTTGAAGATTAAAATAAAACTTTGTGATACACAGTTTTCTCAAAACGAAAGTGACGTAAATGTTAGGTTAGGTTATATTCTGATATATTTACACACCCTAAGAAGGGTGTTAGGTGAATGTGTGTGTGTTGTAAAATATGTGGAGGGCCAGTTAGATTACATATAAGACAGTGAGATGTCAAATGGTCTATCCAGGAAACTTATCATTAATTGTGCCAGTTGTAAATATACTCATTCATTCTGGAATTATGATAAGTATAAAGAGAATTATTTTGAAGTAAATGTTAGGTGAATTATGGATTGAGAGCTATTGGTAAAGGAGACGCTGCAGCAGAAACAATGTGTGCCGTGATGAATATGCCGCGCGCAACTTGCAAAATCGACAGGTATGCAGGACTTATTGGAGCTGCTGTGGAATCTGTTGTATGTGAGTCAATAAATGGTGCTGCAAACGAAGTTGTTGAAATAAATGTTGGTATGCCTGACATACAAGTAGCTTTTGATGGCACTTCGCAGAGCGTGACTACTGTTCTAAGAAGACTGTTGCCACAGTGACCAGTGTGGATACTGGAAAGGTAATATGTTTCGAGATTTTAACCAAACATTGTTATAAGTGTAAATCAGGGAATGAAGAAGGGCATATCGGTGACAGAAATTATGAAAGAACAAGTGGTGGTATGGTGGCCTCTGCAGCCATCGAAATTTTTAGTAGATCTGAGAAAGAAAGGGGAGTGTGTTACACTAAGTTCTTAGGAGATGGAGACTCAAAATCACATAACAGTGTAGCAGCCGCTCAGCCTTATTGTGAGAAGATTATCACAAAACTGGAATGAGTTGGTCATGTCCAGAAGAGGATGGGCACCAGGTTTAGGAAGTTGAAACAAAGTTTAAGAGGCATGAAACTTTCTAATGGTAAAACCATCAAGAGGTAGTCTGACAGACAAAATGATTGATGACCTACAACAGTATTATGGGAAGGCCATTAGAAATAATAGTGAGGATTTGTTGAAAATGAAGCAGGCAGTATGGGCTACCTTCTTCCACATACTGTCAACTGATGAAAAACCAGTACACCACCTATGCCCTCCTGGACTTGATTCATGGTGCAATTACCGCAATGCCCAGTACTCAAACTGTTCATACAGCCATAAACATTCCATCCCAGCAGCAGTCATGGATATCATAAAACCTATTTAGAGAGACTTGGCAAATCCTGAATTACTGAGGAAGTGTCTGCATGGTCGGACTAAAAATCCCAGTGAGTCGTTCAATAATCTTATATGGACTCGTTTACCAAAAAAAGTTTTTGTTGGAATGAAGACGCTGAAGTGGGGGGCAACATTGATAGGGTGAAAGTGCTACAGCATATGGGAATTAATCCTGGAACAAACTGCATCAGAGAACTTGAACAGATTTACAAGGTTTGCATTGATAAAGCAGAGTATGCAGCACAGTTGGCCACTAAGGAGTCCAGAAAGAATAAAAGAAGAAATAACTTGGAGAAAGATCAAGAGAATGATATACAGTATGGTGCAGGGTGCTTCTGAGCGACTAAAAATAAAAAAAAATTAAGCATATATTAAGCCTTTTGAAATTTTGGAAGCCGTTCCTCAAAATTTACATTTTCTGTTACATTTTTCCCTAAATCTCCGAAACCACTTCGAGTAGAGTATTCAAATTTTCAGGGAGTAATAACATACATATTCTGAGTCTACTGAACTGAAAGAACTGAAAGAAGAGCATTATGTTATGTACAATTAAAATTATTTAGGATAACGTGCAAAAAAATTACACAAAATTTTAACTGTGTAATTAAAAAATTGTATTCCAGATAGCAGTGGCTGAAATGCAATTATTGTAGTTCAGTAGACTCAGAATATACAGTTTAATGTCCTGTAAAAGGTTCATGTCAATGGCTACAGTGGTTCCTGAAATACACGGAAGCCAAGTCACTAAATTTAACATTGTTGGGATAGGGCGTTCCAACTCCCCTTAATCTAACTCTTTCTTATAGGTTTTCGCAAGAATTTTTTTTACTTAATAATTAAAAAAGTAAAGCAGGTAATTTCAAGAAAAGTTCTATCACATGTTTTTATGATAAACTGAATCTCATTCAAAAGTCTAATCCTTATGTGATTTCAAAATTTAGACAAATGGAAGAAACTAAAATAGGTAGCTTCATGAAAACTTCTACAGTCTGTTTTTATAACCAATAGAACCTAATTCAAAACTACAACTTTCTAAGTTTAATATTACTTGCTTTTAAAATTTCGCAAAAACTGTATTTTGAAGAAAGTATTATTGGGTCATACTGAGACTTGAAACCTTTTACACAATCTGGCCAAGTTCTGTAACAATATTTAAACATTAACTTTTTTGTAGTATTGTTACATCATGTTTTTATTCTCTGTGTTAACAGCATTAGACTCTGCTGCCTGACCTTGGTCGAGTGATGGAGAAAAATCAATGTCTCCGTGCCACACTAGACATACCAATAAGTGCTTGTTTCCCCACAGATGGAGTGATATTCAGGCTTGCTAACTACAAGCAGAAAAGTTCTGTCCCTGTTTGTAAGTCAGCAACTGTTGTCAAACATACTTGAGACATTATCTCTTGTTATCAGCATCATAGTAAAAGTTTGACACTTATTGTCTGTTATAATCCTATATTAAAAGTTTTAGTAACAGTTGATTAATAAACATTAATATAGCTAATCGTACATTTTCTTCGAGTTTTCCCACTCCTTACTACCTTGTGAGAATATGTGAATAATAAATAACTGTCGTATTTTCAGCCAGTTCGGGGCCGGCCGGAGTGGCCGAGTGGTTCTAGGCGCTACAGTCTGGAACCGCGCGACCGCTGCGGTCGCAGGTTCGAATCCTGCCTCGGGCATGGATGTGTGTGATGTCCTTAGGTTAGTTAGGTTTAAGTAATTCTAAGTTCTAGGGGACTGATGACCACAGCAGTTAAGTCCTATAGTGCTCAGAGCCATTTGAACCATTTTTTGTCATTAGGGTTCTTTCCTGCTCCATTCATGTATAGAGTACAGAAGGAATGATTCTTTAAATGCCTCTGAGCATGCTGCAGTTAATCAGATCTTGTCCTCATGATCTCTATGGGAGCAGTGTGCAGAGTGTTGTAGTGCATTCCCAGAATCTCATTTAAAGCCAGTTCTTTAAAGTTTACAAGTAGGTTCTCTTGGGATAGTTTACGTCTGTCTTCAGTAGTCTGCCAGTTCAATTTCTTCACCGTCTTTGTGACACTCTTCCATGGACAAACAAATCTGTGACCATTCATGCCACCATTCTCTGTACACATTCAAAATCCACAGTTAGTTCTGTTTGGTAAAGGTCCCACATACTTGAGCAGTATTCTGGGACAGGTTACATGAGTGATTTGTAAGCAAACTCCTTTGTAGGCTGATTGCTTTTCCCAGTATTCCACCAATAAACCAAAGTCTACCTCCTGCTTTACCCAGGACTGTGCATATGTGCTTATTTCATTTCATACCCCTACCGATATACCTCGGTATTTGTGTGTTTTAATCGATTCCAAATGTGACTTATTGATATTATAGCCATAGGATACTGCATGTTTTCGTTTTTGAGGGGCATTATTTTACACATATGAACATTTAAAGCAAGTTGTTAATCTTTGCACCACTTTGAAATCTCAAAGATTTCTGTCTGAATATAACAGAGCGAGGTGGCGCAGTGGCTTGCACACTGGACTCGCATTCGGGAGGACGACGGTTCAATCCCGCGTCCGGCCATCCTGATTTAGGTTTTCCGTGATTTCCCTAAATCGATCCAGGCAAATGCCGGGATGGTTCCTTTGAAAGGGCACGGCCGAATTCCTTCCCTGTCCTTCCCTAATCCGATGAGACCGATGACCTCGCTGTCTGGTCTCCTCCCCCAAACAACCCAACCAACCCAATCTGCCTGAATATGTATGCAACTTCTTTCAGACACTACTTCATTATGGATAACTGTATCGACTGCAAAAAGCGTCAGGTTGCTGTTAATATTGTCCCAATGTTACTAATATTCTCAGTGAAAGGCAAGAATCCCAACACACTTCCCTGGGGCACACCTGAACTTACATTTACATCTCTTAATTACTCTACATCCAAGATATTTTTTGCGTCCTCCCAACTACAAAATCCTCAATCCTGTCACAAATTTCGCTTGATACTCCACCTGATTGCACTTTAAAAAATAGTGTCGATATGGTACTGTGTCAAATGCTTTTCAGAAATAAAGAAGCTTTCAGCATGTCATGTGAGAAAAGTGTGAGTTAGGTTTTGTGTCATCAATGTTTTGAGAATTCATGTTGGTTGCCATGGAGGAGCACATTCTGTTCGAGATACCTCATTATATTTGAGCTCAGAATATATTCTAGCAAGAGGAGGCCACGACATTGAGATCACAGATTTACTTCGTATTTCGTACATCTTTAGTAGGCCATTAAAACAACACAATCTGCAAGTAGTAAGGTGGACTGCTCTGGTAATTCCGACAAAATAGCAAGAGACATTTTATGCGTTTTATGTGACTTATTTATCCGTGCATAGGGGCCGAACGTTACAGTTCATGGTAGTCAAGTGATTGGCGTTCGAGCTAATACGAGGGGATGGTTCGACTCCACTCAAACTTAATTACTGTTCTATTTTTTCATCACTGGTCATATTGTTTAATTTGTATGACATTTTAGAGGTAATATAATGAAAAAGAAAAACATTGTGATTTACTGTATTATTGATTGTGAATAACGTTATTTGCATCATTATTTATCGAGGTTTGACTTCGACTTTCCAATCCTGTGTCTCGTCCTTGAATATTTAATTACAAATAATAAACAGTGAAATAACATTTGAAATTTACTACAACATAAAAAGCACGTGTTTTTTTTCCATTATATTGCCTCTCAGAACTCATATAAATGAAATAAAATGATCAGTGATTAAAAAATAGATTAAAAAATAAGTGTTTGCAAGATTCGAACCGTCGCCTGGCCCACAACACTCTTACTAAGTGTGGACTTCAACCTCATGACCAGAACGACCTTTGCCAACAGCCCCTTCGCACTGATACATCAGTTACGTAACAGTCGCGTAAAACTTCTCTCGCGATTTTCTCGGAATTTCCAGAATAGTGCATCTTACTATTTGCCCATTATGTTGCTTTTAATGACCTACTAAAGGTCTACAAAGTCTGAAGTAAATCTCGCCTTGTGACATCAAAATGGCTCAAAAAATGGCTCTGAGCACTATGGGACTCAACTGCTGAGGTCATTAGTCCCCTAGAACTTAGAACTAGTTAAACCTAACTAACCTAAGGACATCACAAACATCCATGCCCGAGGCAGGATTCGAACCTGCGACCGTAGCGGTCTTGCGGTTCCAGACTGCAGCGCCTTTAACCGCACGGCCACTTCGGCCGGCCCTTGTGACATCCTACACAGATCTGTGTCAAGGAAATTGGATGGTATTTTTGTGGCTCACCCTAGTGCTACACCCCAGTTTTTCCATAGAGATGTGCATGGGACAGCTACCGTTTTTTTGTCTAATGGGTGCAGATGATACAAAACCTTTGCAAATGATCACTTGCAAGTCTCGCCATCTGTGACCACAAAGACAAGGGTGGCCAGCTGAATAAGTGATTGACTCTCACCTCACACACTCAGAACAATGTATCTCTATCTTTGAGTCCTCCTTGCTGTTTGCAATAGAAAGAGGTACGTCATTCTTCTTTCAACCTACGACCAGACACAGCAGCCACCAGTCTAATAACAAGACTTATTCAGAAAGTTGCTTCCATTTAAGCCATCTACTCATTGGGAATGATACATTATTATCAACACTCAATCACTCTGAGTATATACTAGACATAGCAAAGTTTGCCATGTGCTCTTTGGTCACATGTTTTAAAAATGTTGAAACCTGGCACACTAACAGAATAATTTATTAATGTGTGAATGATCTCTGTGATACATTACTAAATTCTTAGAATGTTTCTATTAAGTACAGATATGTGATGTCATCTTACTTTCATATTATATCATAATCATGTTGTTGTTGTTGTTGTGGTCTTCAGTCCTCAGACTGGTTTGATGCAGCTCTCCATGCTACTCTATCCTGTGCAAGCTTCTTCATCTCCCAGTACCTACTGCAACTTACATCCTTCTGAATCTGCTTAGTGTATTGATCTCTTGGTCTCCCTCTACGATTTTTCCCCTCCACGCTGCCCTCCAATGCTAAATTTGTGATCCCTTGATGCCTCAAAACATGTCCTACAAACCGATCCCTTCTTCTAGTCAAGTTGTGCCACAAACTTCTCTTCTCCCCAATCCTATTCAATACCTCCTCATTAGTTACGTGATCTACCCACCTTATCTTCAGCATTCTTCTGTAGCACCATATTTCGAAAGCTTCTATTCTCTTCTTGTCCAAACTGGTTATCGTCCATGTTTCACTTCCATACATGGCTACACTCCATACAAATACTTTCAGAAACGACTTGCTGACACTTAAATCTATACTCGATGTTAACAAATTTCTCTTCTTCAGAAACGATTTCCTTGCCATTGCCAGTCTACATTTTATATCCTCTCTACTTCGACCATCATCAGTTATTTTACTCCCTAAATAGCAAAACTCCTTTACTCCTTTAAGTGTCTCATTTCCTAATCTAATCCCCTCAGCATCACCCGATTTAATTTGACTACATTCCATTATCCTCGTTTTGCTTTTGTTGATGTTCATCTTGTATCCTCCTTTCAAGACACTGTCCATTCCGTTCAACTGCTCTTCCAAGTCCTTTGCTGTCTCTGATAGAATTACAATGTCATCGGCGAACCTCAAAGTTTTTACTACTTCTCCATGAATTTTAATACCTACTCCGAATTTTTCTTTTGTTTCCTTTACTGCTTGCTCAATATACAGATTGAATAACATCGGGGAGAGGCTACAACCCTGTCTCACTCCTTTCCCAACCACTGCTTCCCTTTCATGCCCCTCGACTCTTATAACTGCCATCTGGTTTCTGTACAAATTGTAAATAGCCTTTCGCTCCTTGTATTTTACCCCTGCCACCTTCAGAATTTGAAAGAGAGTATTCCAGTTAACGTTGTCAAAAGCTTTCTCTAAGTCTACAAATGCTAGAAACGTAGGTTTGCCTTTTCTTAATCTTTCTTCTAAGATAAGTCGTAAGGTTAGTATTGCCTCACGTGTTCCAACATTTCTACGGAATCCAAACTGATCTTCCCCGAGGTCCGCTCCTACCAGTTTTTCCATTCGTCTGTAAAGAATTCGCGTTAGTATTTTGCAGCTGTGACTTATTAAACTGATGGTTCGGTAATTTTCACATCTGTCAACACCTGCCTTCTTTGGGATAACATAATCCTATTTTGCAAAATGTTCATACAGTTCACACATTATTTGAAAGTTGTGTGTCTGTATCAGTCACCACTAAAGCTTAGATATCACTTCTAGCGGTCTCACAGCATTAATTCCAAGTGTTTGCACGAATAGTCACATACACAATTTTTTGAGCTGTCATAATAATTTTTTGCATCCATCTGCCAACATAGGTGGCGAAGTTTGAAATGGTACCAGATGCCTAACGTACATCTCCACAATTCCATTGAAAGGGTACAGTACCGCCCGACACTGAAAATAGGTACAACATTCTTCGTTATTCCTGTCATAACAACACATTTTTTCTAATAATAACTCAATTTCAATTAATGCAGCGAAGCCGGATACCAGTGTAGGAAAGAATGACAATTTATTTATTTAATTGATTACATGTGCACTCCCACAAATAAATCCCTATACCCAATTTGGTGAGATCCGCGAAATGAATGAAGGTATGGTCGTCTGCTAACCACAGATAGTGAATGTTCAATATATGATCATCTTTGAGACGGTCCTTTGGTCACCTTTGGTGGAACCAAAGAGATGAAATTTACCTGAGCTTTGAGCGCCTGAAATGTGGCTGACCAATGGGTAGCATGGTCTTCCCCCACCTCGACAGAGGTGCGAGATGACCTGAAGAACGCCCATGTTTTAGCACTCTGCCGCTGGATCTAGTGTTGGTAAGACCTGTCTTAGGTGTGCTCCGTAAAGAGAAAAGAGTGGAGACATGGTATACATGTGAAATACTTAAGAGTAGTTTAGAATAATAATTTCTCTATTTCAGGAACTTTTGTGGGGAGAATTAAATGTCAGGCAGGTAATATTAAGGGGATTGTAGTAATCTTCGGAAGTGACCAACGGTCACAATGAAACCACGTGTAGCAATAAACTGAAATACTTCCGAGTGCTTAAGTTAAGCTGAATTACTAGCGTGTATACTATAAGTTGGAAATATTTAAGAAATGGCGTGTGCAGGACTTGAAATTAGAGACGAGTACTTCCACGTGGTGAGTACTGTGTAAGTCTCAATCTGTGTATGAGACAAGGATAAAGAGAAGTACTCGTCCATGGTATCAGTTGAGGACTCGCATGTGTGATGAATATGTTCTTAATATTACTTTGTGTGTTATGTTTCCGTGTGACGCTTAATTCAAACTATAATACTCTGAGAGAGAAGCAAGGTGAGTCAGCCATCTATCCAGCAACCCCACTTGGCTTGCAATGCACAGGAAGACGTGCATATATCCTCCAGAGTTCGTAGTAGGAAAGGAAAGTTACGAAGTGGGGCAGTGACGTGTGAAACTGGGATGAACATTAATTGGAGTGGGAAAGCTGAAAGTGATGTGATTATGACGTTGTGACTATTCTTTGTATTGTATGTTGCCAGTGTGATGAATTTCATGAAATTTAAGTAAGTGTAATTGGCATGGGAGAGTAACAAGATAATTTAAGAGGCAGTGGGTTATGCATGTTCCTTTTTGTACCACTCGGTCTGGAGGAAATTTTCGTGATGATGGGTGTGAGAGGCGAAGTGTGAGTTATAGCAAAAGATCCACCATCCTAACCAGAAAGTGCACTGTAGCGTTAAATAATTACGAGACCATAAGATAGAGAATTACCAATGTAAAGCCCTGCCCACTGGACGAAATTTCTCATGTGTTATTGTTGTAGGTTATAGAATTTGTGTGCTTAGGTTACAGAATTTATCGGAATAAATAAGATCGTGAAAAGAAAAAAAAATTGTGGTCTTTTCCTTCGAATAGTATGTTGTCATGATACCCAGGATTTATAATGTGTGCGCCATTCATATTCAGTGCGATGGCCACATGTTGATCAAAGCCGTTAAATAAGAAAAAAAATGTGGTATTGCCAGTGCGTAGTGAACAGTCAGAGTTGTGTAAATTACTAATAGTCAGACGTGCGTTTCCGTTTCCGTTGCGTAATATTCAAACAGGAGAATAACTTGTAACTTAATTGAGTACTAGAGTTCATGTTACTCGCTAAATAAGAATGAGTCCGCTCGCTTGGCAGACCACTCATCTTGCAGGCCTGACTGCTTGATGCCACAGTATGAGCAAGGCATGTGGATGCCTCTCACCATTAACAGTATACGTTCTTACTAATAGCACATTGTGAAGTAATCTCCCTCACTTCAAGTTAGTAATGAGCAAATATTTTTAAATAACACTTATGCATTCACAGAATGAATCTGATGCAATGATGTGATTACCTGCTACAACAGTTCTAAGGTTTTCACGAATATGTGCGTTAATGTTATTGTTACACAGCAGCAATATTCTATGTTAAGTTCCTCTTAAATCCACAAACTCTACCATCGAGGTCAGTACCTTTGACGGGGCACTAACTTCTCTCTCTTGTAAGTTCCAAAATGTTAAAACTATCATAGTGATCAGAAATCTATAAATGCACTAATGGATTACAACAAGCAGCCTACATGTGTTTCGTAGAAATGTAAGTGGGATTCCCTTGAGGAAAGACAACAACTTTTTGAGACAGTCCTAGTGATATACTGAAAATCTGACAAGTACACCCCATGTCACCTGATGGTATGTGGTGGAGAGTACATCTGACACTTGTAAATAGTGTTGTATCTCTATAATCGACTTCCACATTAGATAATTTAAACTATACATGGGCAGAACACACATTTTCGTGGGTGTGTGTTGTCAATTCATACCCCATAGTATTAATGCATCCTCAGAGAAGGACACGATTGATTTACCTTCCCCATCTATACCTACTCCACACATGAACTACCTCTGCTGTCTACAACAGGTAACATTACACATATTTTCCCTAAAGCTACTCTGGAAAACACAGTTGTTTCTATGAGGACTGCACCAAAAATCAAATGTGTAACACACACTTGTCAGCTTACGGAATGTGTTAGAGAGTATATTAACCCCATCCATCTCCATTTGTGAACAAAAAAGTATAGAAAACATAAATTAAAAAAATTAAAAACATTGTCATTTCAATACATAAGGCATAGTTTTCTATTTATGAAGCACAAAATCACTTGAGAATGTTGTAGCAGATAATGTTATTATTGCTTCCCAATTATTCTGTGTATGTACATAAGAAATTCATAATTATTACAGACTTTAAATGAAGGAGAGTGCAATGTAACACACTGATAAGAGGATCTACTGTCAATGGAATGGGGGAAATCTGTTACGCATCTGATTCCATTTGATGTTTGTGTTGATAGGTAATTGTTGTAAAAAATTACAGTCACAACTGAAAAAATGATCTATATGCGTCTGTGGTTAGAAACACTTGAGACTGATGCTGTGTGACCGCTAAAGGTGATATGTAAACTTGAGTGGTGTCTGGTATACATGTATTGTTTTTAAATTCTATGTAAATGACATACTCACATGCTGTCAAATAGGATTACACTACAGAATGTAAGTGAGATGACATCATCTGCCTATATTTAATGGAGACATTCTAGGCTTGTTGTGACATGTTGTGGAAATCAACCACACATTTAAAAAATTGTGCTGTTACTGTACAGATGTGGCTTACTTTTTAAAAGTTTACAACCAAAGTGTGTGGGGTGAACTTTACTATGTTTAGTATGTATGTCAGGGTGACAGAATGTTACTAATAACTCATCATTCACATTGAGTAGATCGCTAAGATGGAACTGACTTCTCAAACAAATTTTATAATTAGAATGGCAGCTGCTGGCCTGGTCATCAGCATGTAGAAGAATGTTGTACCTGTTCCCACTACAGCTGACATGGAAGTCTTGAAGACAAAGATCCAGTTTTCTAGGCATGTGAGGTGAGAGTTTATTGTTTTTACAGCCAGCCAGTCACACTCTGTGGGCTAGTTACCACTACTAGTGAGGTATGTTAGTGACTGTGGGCAAGGCTGCGTCTCACCTGTATCCATCAGAGGAAAGTGGCAGCCATCCCATGGACATCACCCTGGAGGCGCTGGTGTGTAGTGCGGCACAGCGCAGTCTGGTGCAAAGAGCCAGTGCAGAGACTATATTCACTTATAGGATTGATCATGAAGATATTTTTTGCTTGTTTTAGATCAAGCGCATACCTCTAACATCTGTATCCTATGTCATTGGTCGTGGTAACAGCTCAAGTGTTGGAAATTGCTTAAACGTTGAACACCAGTGTAGTCTGACAAGGTTTTGTGTGTTGTACATACTTATATGTGGAAATTCTCCTACTTGGATTTTTTTTATTTCCCACTGATAATTACAAATCTACTGTAATCTTTCTGTAGTAGCCTGATAGTGATGTCATTGACTGTAGGCCATTGCGTTTAGCACATTATTAATACAGGGAATAATTCCTTCCAGTGAATCATGGCCTTGGTACATAACAAGGGTGTGTTTGTTTAAATAATGCAATGAGGCAATTTTTACACTATAATATATTGGCGTAATTTGTATGTAGAAAGAACGTATTTGTTTAAATAACGCGCTGTCGTGCGTGTTAAACATTAAAAGTGCTGTATTTGTGATAACCTACACATGTCTTTGGGTAACGAAGTTGAATTGCACCTGAAGTAGCGTATTTCGATTACTGGGAGAAAATCGATCAAAAATATCAACAAATTGCCTAAAATTGTAATAAATAGCCCCAAACTACGCTGATGGAAGAAAACTCGTCAAGAGGGAGCTGTACAACGTAAACGGAAGCTGGTGGTAGTATTTCTACATCTGTAATATGATGTCTGTTCAAATTTCGAATAGAAGTGGCGCCTCTATGAGGATGCCAATCAGATTTGTTTTAAATACACGTTGTAATGGTCGTGAGTGTTAGTTACCTTTGACAGTGGACGTGGTGACTTGATATGGCTTTAAGGTGACAAAGACGCCATTGTGAACATCTCATTGAACGTGAACAGGGCCGTGTAATATGGCTACAAGAAGGTATAACACTACCGTCTACTATTGCTATTCCATAACCTTAAAGCAGGAGGCAAGTCGTGAAATATAACTATCTAGTTAAAACAATTATGGTATAAAGCAACAGAGCAGTGTTACCCTCTCAGAGGAATTTTGTTGTGTTGACCGAGTTGTACCTAACGGGGGTGGCTTATCGGAAATGAAAGTCAGAATTGCGTAAATATTTGAACAGTAACAAACAAAAATTTTGCCTATTTGCACTGTTTAACGGATAAAGAATACGGTCGCCAGCCTAATCAGGCAAGAGAATGATTAACATTCTTGTTCAAGAAAATAGTTATTAGTAACTTTAACGGATAAACTCTACCTATACTTTGTTACACGCGAGTGCAATGAACTATGACACATACATATGTTTACGGTAAGATTGAAGCTAACAGCTAGAGCAGCACAAACTATTGGCAAAATTATAACAGATACCGAAACACAAACTGAATGGTCTTTATAACATTACTATTAACATTCACTGCAGGATCATAAATTGGACATAGGTTAAGTCTCTCTCAGTTAAATACTTTACTATTTAAAATGAGAGTTAATTGGAATCCACTAACAGGTTGCTTCTCACTATCTTTTGAATAAAGATATTATGGTTTTCATAAATAGTGGTCTTCCCATTACTTGTTACCTAGCATTAGCACAATAGACAAATTGTGGATCCGGTTATACTATTAATATGCACTTCCAATACACAAGAGAGACAAACACTTAGCAATCATGAACATATGATTTTCTGCTATTGCAGTTTTCCACTTTGACTACAGTGAAACCCAATGTTGACAAAATTGCAAGAAACTGACTCACCTATAAGAATTTATTACAGGCAGCAATGTGATCATTTACTAAGCAAAACTTTATAAACCTCAGTTTTATGAACTTTTAATCTTTAAAAGAAACAGCAAATTGTCTTTATTACAACTGTCTTCTACTTTCAAGTAAATGATTAAATAGGTGACTTCGAAACTTCACAAAATTACATTTACTGCTTCCCACAATTTCACTAAATCCACAGTAAATCTGAATATTCCCTTCTCATCAAAGATCAAAGAACATTATGTAATAAACTGTCTAACTTTGAGGCTTTCATTTTTTTCCACAAAATAGGACACTCGGTAGTCATAGTTTAAACGGAGAGGAACCTGAGAGGTGTTCTGATAAGGAAAAAATCAAGGTAGGTACATAAATTCAGTTATAAGTTACCTTATATTTGTGCACACTAAATCACCCAATAAGCTGATCCTTCACTGTACATTATTATAGTATTCCGATACCTTGATGGCGCAATGTGGTGGCACCTGCATGTTGGTAGGTGGATTTGCAGGCAGAATTGCTGGACTCTGTCCCTTCTTGGTGGCGATGATGGATACCAATTCCAGAATCGTTCCAGATATTTATCCATCCATCTGAGGCATTGGAAAGTGGCAGAAAAAGCCTCTCTCGGAACCAGCACAATATACAACTTTTATATGGCAGTGCTCAGTTTGGTAGCTCGTCCCCAACTGACTCTTGGTTCCACCTTTTCTACCTAGGCCAACCACAATTTGCGCGCGCTACACAGTTCCGTCCCCAAGGGGAACCACTACACCTTTTACACACAGAATAACTAAGAATCCTAAGTGAAGGTCAGCAGTTTACATAACAGCAAACAAATACATTAACTAAAACAGAACATTTGCACATATTAGTATTTCTACAAAAAATTATTCACACAGAAATTACAATTCTATACAGTAAGTTTTGTTCCCTCCAAATGGGACAAAGAATTTAAATGACAGATATACTACATTGCATAGAACCAAACCACGACATCAAAGTTTTAACAAAGAAAGGAGTATACAATTTTATGTTATCGATTCAAACACATTTACAGATACTCAATGTTATAACATTAACCCAAAGCAAAATAAATCCGTACAGCATTAGAGCTAAGGCGTTACAAAGGTGGATGTTCCTTCTATGATACTGCAGAAAGATTTGGCAAGCATGTAACCATTGTACATGACTGCTGACAGTGGTGCTCACGAGAATGTTCGGTCACAAGAAGATCAGGCTCCACATGGTCAAGTGGCACTGCCAAGAGGGAAGACCACTGCATACAACTATGGCTGTGGCACATCGTACTGCATCTGCAAAAGTAGTTTGAGCAGCAGGTGGCATCACAGTGACACAAGAAACTGTTACAAATCAGTTACTTCAAGGACAGCTTCAAGCCAGATGCCCTGTAGCGTGCATTCCAGTGACCCAAGACCACCACCATTTGCTACTTCAGTGGTGTCAAACGGGAGCTCATTGGAGGGCAGGGTGGAGGTCTGTGTGTTTTGTGATGGACACTAATTGTGCCTTGGGGCCAGTGACGGCCGTGCATTGGTTAGTAGGAGGCCACTTGAGGGCCTGCAGCTAACCTGTCTGCATGCTAGACATACTGAATCTACACCTGGAGTACCGTAGTCTGGGGAGCGATTTCATATGACAGCAGGAGCACTCTCGTGGTTATCCCATGCACTTGACTTCAAATTCTGTACGACAGTCTGGTGATTTGAGCTGTTGCTCTACCATTTATGAGCAACATTCAGGGGGTGTTTTCTAGCTGGATAACGCTCGCCTGCATACCAATATTGTAACATAACGTGCTGTACAGGGTGTAGACATGTTGCCTTGGCCTGTTCGATTACCAAATCTGGCCCCAGTCGAGTATATATGGCATATCATAAGATGGTAACTACAGCGCCATCCACAAACAGCATTAATTGTCCCTCTATTGACCGGCCAAGTGCAAGAGGCATGGAACTCCATGCCACAAACTGAAGTCCTGCGCCTGTACAACATAATGTATTCATGTACGCATGCTTGCATTCATCATTCCGGCAGTTGCGATAGCTATTAATGTGCCAGTATTTCACTTTTCCAATGACTTGGTCTTGTACTTAAATTCATCTGCAATCTTTCAGCGTTATTCATTTAAATATGATACCTAGGCGAATGTATTTTCAATATTTCATTAGTCTATATTAATTATGTATGGGTGTTACTATTTATTTCTGTCAGTGTATAAATATAAATTTTCATACATCCACTGTAATGTCAAAGTGTCTGACGTCAATTTTGGGTCATGAATCATAATAATTGCGTGGGCTGATCTTGTGGGAAGCTATTTTGGAGCATAAATTATGGCAGTTAAGAAAAATGGTTCAGATGGCTCTGAGCACTATGGGACTTAACTTCTGAGGTCATCAGTCCCCTATAACTTAGAACTACTTAAACCTAACTAACCTAAGGACATCACACACACATCCATGCCCGAGGCAGGATTCGAACCTGCGACCGTTCCAGACTGTACACCTGGTCATAAGTTAGACATATGTAAACATAACTTAAGAGCACAAGAATGTGGTCTGTTCACATTAGAGTAATAAATTACCTTTAATAAACATGGAATAGTTTACTGCAGTGCTATTTGTTGACACAAGGAGGCTAGTACATGTTGCTAGTTTGTTTTCAGAAGGAGAACAATGGCATTATTGTTGCAGAAGGCACTCAGATCCACTACTAATATTCACCTCATGTCGACTGTCAAATCCATATGGAACATCATCGTCAGTAAGAAATTCCAGAGTAATGAAAAACTCCACAAAAGATATCTTAGCAGAAAAATGATTGCATTGTAAGTAGAATTGTTGATACAGTATCTACAGACGTGAAATGAAGAACTTCGTCCCTCTGAAATTGACAGTGATTGACAGGTGACCTCTGAAAATGTAGATACAACTATAACTGAGTTGATAAAACTAAAATGCCTTAGATAGCTGAGAAAAAACAACAACGCTTTAATCTGGTTCCTCGCATTTACTGCAAGATACACGTCACCAAGCGGCAATGTACTACAACTTTGAAAACGAACACTGGAAATAGCGACATATTCCAAATATGTGGAAAGCTTTCGCGACATACCAAAAATTATGATCACACCATAAAAACAAGGAGGAGAAGGAGAGGCAGAATAAGAAGAAGAAGAAAAAGATGATGGTGGTGATGACCATCACCAACTGGTTGTAACGATACTGTGAAAATAACTTGGGCCGAATAACGAAGAAATTTTTGTGCGCTATTTGTTGTGAACATGCCTGTATTTTATTGACATATTGTACAGTTACTGCTCTTAAATTAGTGAAAAAATATAACTGCAGCCTGATTTCTGTAAAAGCTATAAATAACGTTCCTCTACCTCTATTTTATTCCTGCTACCTTCAGAATTTCAAAGTACGTATTTGAGTCAACTTTGTCAAAAGCTTTCTCTTAATCTGCAAATGGCAATAAACGTACGTTTGCCTTGCTACAGTCTTTCTTATAAAGTAAGTGTACCATCGTATTGCCTCACATGTTCTTACACTTCTCTTGAAGCCAAACAGATTACTTGAGGTTGTTCCAGTAGTTCTTTCGTTTTTCCGTAACTAATTCATATCAGTAAACATGTTGTTAAATCTAAGTCGACAAACTAAATCCATGGAACACTCACAAACAAAAATTAACAGATCATAGCTGAAACGTCTAATCCCTCTGAAACAATTACAGGTGCAAGGCAAGGTTACAGATTTTCTCCAACCCTTTTGACTAGTAACTATTCGGACTCAATAATTAAAAGACTATTGTCTATCATCAAGAAATCTCGAAAAGAGGAAACACTATGTTGAAGGTTACAGCCTGGTGTTTGAAGATGATGTTCCTGTACTGTCTGAAACTCTATTATATCCATAATTTTTAAGTCGATTTCTTAGGGCATTTTGTCAGATCTGAGAAACTCTGAGGAGAAATCTAAAATTTTTACCAACATAGAAAAGGTTGAGAGATAATCAAGAAAATGTCATAGATGAAAAGACATGTAAAATGGAAAGAGTATGTGAAAACTAGCGTTATTTAGAAAATAACGTATAATTATACGCCACAACATGATGGTTAAACTAACATGCCTATACGTGACGGAATACTTAGCACTGAATTACACTACTGGCCATTAAAATTGCTACACCAAGAAGAAATGCAGATGATAAACGGGTATTCATTGGACAAATATATTATGCTAGAACTGATATGTGATTACATTTTCACGTAATTTGGATGCATAGATCCAAACAATCACCTCTGGCCGTAATAACGGCCTTGATACGCCTGGACATTGAGACAAACAGAGATTGGATGGCGTGTACAGGTATAACTGCCCATGCAGCTTCAACACGATACCACAGTTCATCAAGAGTAGCGACTGGCGTATTGTGACGAGCCAGTTCCTCGGCCACCATTGACCAGACGTTTTCAGTTGGTGAGAGATATGGAGAATGTGCTGGCCAGGGCAGCAGTCAAACATTTTCTGTATCCAGAAAGGCCCGTTCAGCCTGCAACATGCGGTCGTGCATTATCCTGCTGAAATGTAGGGTTTCGCAGGGATCGAATGAAGGGTAGAGCCACGGGTCGTAACACATCTGAAATGTAATGTCCACTGTTCAGAGTGCCGTCAATGCGAACAAGAGGTGACCGAGAAATGTAATCAGTGGCACCCCATACTATCAAGCCGGGTGATACGCCAGTATGGCGATGACGAATACACGCTTCCAATGTGCGTTCACCGCGATGTCGCCAAACACGGATGCGACCATCATGATGCTGTAAACAGAACCTGGATTCATCCGAAAAAATGACGTTTTGCCATTCGTGCACCCAGGTTCGTCGTTGAGTACACCATCGCAGGCGCTCCTGTCTGTGATGCAGCGTCAAGGATAACCGCAGCCATGGTCTCCGAGATGATAGTCCATGCTGCTGCACACGTCGTCGAACTGTTCGTGCACATGGTTGTTGTCTTGCAAACGTCCCCATCTGTTGACTCAGGGATCGAGACGTGGCTACACGATCCGTTACAGCCATGCGGATAAGATGCCTGTCATCTCGACTGCTAGTGATACGAGGCCATTGGGATTCAGCACGGCGTTCCGTATTACCCTTCTGAACCCACCGATTCCATATTCTGCTAACAGTCATTGGATCTCGACCAACGCGAGCCGCAATGTCGCGATACGATGAACTGCAATCGCTATAGGCTACAATCAGACCTTTAACAAAGTCGGAAACGTGATGGTACGCATGTCTCCTCCTTACACGAGGCATCACTACAACGTTTCACCAAGCAACGCCGGTCAACTGCTGTTTGTGTATGAGAAATCGGTTGCAAACTTTTCTCGTGTCAGCACATTGTAGGCGTCGCCACCGGCGCCAACCTTGTGTGAATGCTCTGAAAAGCTAATCATTTGCATATCACAGCATTTTCTTCCTGTCGGTTAAATTTCGCGTCTGTAGCACGTCATCTTCGTGGTGTAGCAATTTTAATGGTCAGTAATCTATGCCAGTCAAAGTGTAATTATGAGAAAGGAAGGAGGAAAAGTTGAGGTCCATCAAGAAGCGCAATTCCTTATATTAAGAAATATTGTTGTTGGACCTCAACTTTTCCAGCTTCCTTTCTCATAATTACACTTTGACTGACATAATTCAGTGCTAAGCGTTCCCTAACGTATAGGCATGTTGGTTTAACCACCATGTGGTGTATTATTATTGGGCTTCTTAATATTGACGTTATTTTGTACATAACGCTTGTTTTCACATACTTTTTTCATTTTACACGTCTTTTCATATATGACATTTTTCTTGATTATATACATACATCAAAATATGGAAATAAAATAACAGAGACAATAAAGAAAAATTTTCATGTTTTAGAACAACATAATCTAACGTAAAACAGCGGAGGGTTATCTTTCGACAGGTCACTGAAGAGGAGAAACAGCCTTCTCAGTAGTTGTGGGGGCAACAGTCTGGCTGATTGACTGATCTGACCTTATAACATCAGTCAACATGGTCTTGTTGTGTTGGTACTGCGAACAGCAGAAAGCAAGCAGAAATTACAGTTGTCACTTTGACCAAGGACGTGCTGAGCTAGTGTATGGTTAAATAATGATGGCATCCTCTTGGGTACAATATTCTGGGGGTAAAACAGTCTCCCATTTCGGTCTCTGGGTATGACTTACTTGAAGGATGTTGTCATCAGGAAAAACAAAACTGACATTCTACAGATCAAATGGAATGTTAGATCACTTAATCATCAAGTAGATAAGAAAATCTAAAGAAAGGAAATGGATGGAATGAAGTCAGACATAGTTGGTTTTAGTGAAGTTCGGTGGCAGAATGAACAGGACTTAAGGTCAGATGAGTAAAAGAGTATAAATACAAAATCAAATAGCGGTAGTACAGGAGAAGCTGTGATAATGAATAATGCAAGAGGAATGTGAGTAAGCTATCATTCACAGTGTAATGAATGCATTATCGTAGTCAAGATAGACATGATTCAACCCCAGCATAATATTACGTGTGTTTACGTCAACTAGCTCCACAGATGATGAAGAGTTTGCAAGAATGTAAAGGGGAGATGAAACAAATCATTCACATAGTTAAGGGAGAGGAAAATTTAATCATAACTGCAGCTCCTTA
This sequence comes from Schistocerca nitens, assembly GCF_023898315.1. Taxonomy (NCBI): domain Eukaryota; kingdom Metazoa; phylum Arthropoda; class Insecta; order Orthoptera; family Acrididae; genus Schistocerca; species Schistocerca nitens. Next base: position 675,301,055 of record NC_064618.1, read on the forward strand.
ATAGGAAGAGGAAGAGAAGGAAAAGTGGAAGGGGAATATGGACTGGGGGAAAGGAATGAGAAAGCGAGCTGTCTGGTAGAATTTTGCACAGAGCATAATGTAATCATCACTAAAACTTGATTCAAGAATCATGAAAAAAGTTTGTATGCGTGTAAGAGGCCTACAGACGCTGGATGGTTTCAGATTGATTATAAAATAGTAAGACAGAGATTTGAGAACAAGATTTTAAACTGTGAGACATTTCTGTGCCGTTCCACTATGGATATGCAAAGATATCGATGCTGTGTCTCTGTGTAGCCCTCATTTCAGCACCTCACTAGGTGGCAGTAGGGGTAGAGCTATGGGGATATAAAGCACTGTATGCGCCCCGGCTCATGCATGTTCTTGTCGCTTCTAACGAATGAAAGTGTTAGTGTGTTCTGTGGGCCAGCGAGAGAGCTATTCGCGTGTGGAATTGATGCCGCGTGGTTGGCACAGTGTTACCTTGGACAGAAGCTCGGTGACATCATTTATAGTATATGTTTCAAGTTATGTCCTGAGTGTAAAACGAGCATTGATGGGAAAGCGTTATGATTGGAGGGACTGGGGAAAGGGGGGCAACTATTTTTCCGTCGAGAATACGAGCTGTTTATGCACTGCTGAACGCGTTGTCTGTATTATATAAAGTCAACAAACGCAACAAGTGCAGTAGGTGTCATTTGCTGATGTGGCTGGGTTTCGCTGCAGTGCTTGTGGATTTCGTAGCAAGAAAAGAAGGAAGAATGCAGAAAAATAAACGGTGAGTTTTACTGTTTAGCTCGCAAACTCTAGTTAGATTCTGGTATTAATGTACGCCACTGATTAACTTTGCTTAAAAATTTGTTGGTGTTTGGGAGCGCTTGTGTACAAGTTGCATACTGCGAGTGGTACGCTGTGATGCCAGACTGTTCGCCGATCTGTTCAGTATTTACATGTGACTGAGTGGACATTAAGCATTGTGATTATTCAGTTTGATGGTGATTGGTTATTGTGATCAGGTACTCTGCTTCATGCTTTATGTTTTCAAATACTTTAAATTGTTTTAAAAAGAAAATACATTTTTATAGCTTTACTCTTAGTTAAGATTAGAAACCTGTTTTTCTCAGAAAGAAATTTTGCCTAGCTTGTGATTAATTTCACCCAAGATCCTTTCGAAGACACATATTGTGAAAGCTTTTTAATTTTTTGTGTAGTATTTTGGCCAAGTATTAGTAAAACCTTATTTATTTAAGCGCTAAATTTTTACCCAGTGAGGTCCTCTGATTTACAACCTGTTCTAACACTGTTACTTGGTTTTCAAATTACCGTACCCAAAATGTTTCATTGTCTTTTACCAAGGGGCTTTTGTGTAAGGTATTCCCTTATTTTAGAGTATAAAAAGTTTTAATTGCTTACTGTTTTAGGATGTTTATTATAAGAAGATTTTATGTACGTTTTAGATCACTGAAGAGTGTGATCCCCTCTGTATAATAACTGATCACTATTTGAGAAGGGAAGATGTACGGAATGCCGGAGCTGGCAGTTACTCTGTAAAAGCTGTTGGAAAATGTTGGACCTACAAACGAATTGTTATCTAATTGAATGTTTAAACTGCATGTGTCTTAAAGAAATATTGTTGATTGTTGGTGACTTTTACTGTTGTTACTCAATTTTCCAAGTTTGCCATTTTCCTTGCAGTTACCTGATAAAATAAATTTATGAAAAATTGTACTTGTTTATTTCAGAGTATGTGCACTTGATACCTTCCACTACCGAACTGATTTCACTATCTTGAGGTAATTTTAAGATATCTCAGTTTCCAGGGGTAGATGTGGACTCTGACCATAATTTATTGTTATGAAATATAGATTAAAACAGAACAACGAAAAAATAAATAGGAAATTGAGCTTATGAGATTTGGATAAGTTGAAAGAACAAGAGCCTGTTCAAAGTTTCAGAGAAAACATTAGGCAACGGTTGACTGAAACAGGGCAAATACACTAGAAGACAAATCAGTAGCTTTGAGAGATGAAACAATGAAGGCATCAAAGGATCAAATAGGTAAAAAGTCAAGACCAAGTAGAGACCCTTGGAATTTAAGTGCTGAAAGGAGAAAACTTGAAATGCAGCAAATGAGGCAGCCAAAAAGGAATACAAACGTCCAAAAACAGAGTAAAAGAACGTACAAAATGGGTATATGGGAATTGTTAGGGGACAAAATTAAGTTTACAAAAGAATGCATAAGTAGGAGAAAGATATAGGACAATTAAAGAGGCCTTTGGAGAAACAGAAGCAGCTGTACGAATATCAAGAGCTCAGGTGAAAACAATACTAAGCAAAGAGAGAAGGAATGAAAGAGGGAAAGAATATATATGGGGTCATACAAGGGAAATGAACTTGAGGCATTGTTATAGAAAGGGAAAATGAAGTAGATAAAAATGAGATGGGAGATATGATACGGCTAGAAGAATTTGACAGAGCACTGAAAGACCTAAGCCGAGGAAAGGCGCACTAAGTAGACGACATTCCCTCAGAATTGGTAGCATCTTTGGGAGAGCCAGCTATGAAAAACTATTCCACCTGGTGTGTAAATATACGAGAGAAAAGAAATACCATCAGTCCTGAACAATAGTGTAATAATGTCAGTTCTAAAGGAAGCAGATGCTGACAGGAGTAAATATTACCAAAGAAATAGTTAAAAGACGCGACGATACCTAACGGTACCTAATGGTTACTGCAGGTTAAGTTTCTCTTCCCAACAGCATTTCTTACGAGCATAACAGTTGCGTCTTTTTCCTGCGGTTACTCGGACTTCAAATACATGGGCTATGCACGGCTCTGTTGAAAAGAATAGCTCGATGTAGTCATAGGGTCGAGCCGTTCACGTCTGATTTCAGCCATGCAGGTAATTCGCTGCAAATAATAACCTGTAGTTTAGGCCGTTTCGTCAAATAATCTGTATGTTGTCTAGAGTTGCGAATTAATAAAATACACAGAAATTCAAAATAAAAGTTAAATCACTAATTTAATAACATGGGTCCTGTTGTAACGTCTACGATATTAAATTAAAATACAGACAGAAAATATCCTAAAGAGACAAAGGAATTATAGACACTGTCTGTGAGCAGGTATTGATTGAAATCAGTGGAGAAAGGTGAAAATTTGTGCCAGATCAGGAGTCAAACCCAGGTCTCCTGCATACTAAGCAGATGATCTGACGACTGAGCCATACGAAGACAATGGTCATTGCGCTGACCGAGGTGGCCGAGCGGTTGTAGGCGCTACATCTGGAACTGCGCGACCGCTACGGTCGCAGGTTCGAATCCTGCTTCGGGCATGGACGTGTGTGTGATGTCCTTAGGTTAGTTAGGTTTAAGTAGTTCTAAGTTCTAGGGGACTGATGACCTCAGATGTTAAGTCCCATAGTGCTCAGAGCCATTTGAACCATTTTTGAACAATGGTCATTGCAGCTGCACGGACTAACCTCACACTAGCCCCTAGTCTATTCACGTACTACTAATGTAGTGCCCCATTGCCCATTATCTTCACAATTCGCGGCATTACACCGATTCCAGTAAGAATTCGAGCCTGGTGTGCATCTGCACTGAAGAGATCACTGGCTGTCTCGCCTGATAGACTAGACACCACATATATAGAAAATAGCCGTATCAAATTCAGTAAAGATACTCTGAGAGCTTTATGAGAATAGTAGCAAAATCCCTAAACTTAATACTCATCGAAGATACGGCAAACCTAAGACCATTTCGTGATCACAATATATGAAATATTCCTCAGTTTAAAACTGTTCATTGTTCAGCACAGTGATTTACAAATTAACACAAGCGATATAAAGAGTAGTAACTCATAGTCTGTCTGTCATCAGTTCCATGACAGTAACGGAAAAAATTAGAGTACATTCAGACCTCTCGAAATATATAGACCCTTCAGAAGTTAAAGTACTATAGTGGCCCGGAATTAAACGCCTCCATGACTTAATACCACTTGTTACCACAGGCAGATCTGTCTCCTTCCAAAACTCGCCTAAAAATGGTCAGATCAAGTCCTTTTGCTCTTCACTCGAAAAAGTCGTAGTCTACACTTCATTCCCTTAATGTTCCACTAATGAAGGATTTTGCACTGGCTGAAGGCCGTACCCTCCAAAACTACATCGTACTTACGTTCTACAGGCATCATTTGACTCGACTTGACCTCTTCCCAAACGAAACTAACATATCACAACAATATTTGAATAAAAAGTGTAAAGCGTTCAGTCGCATTCAGGTCACTCACTACAAATATAAATAAAGTTCTGTCCATAAGTAAATAAGTCAGTAGTCATGTGCAAATTCACTCACGATAAATGACGATAGATTGTCGTTAAATATTGTTTAAACAATCACTTACACCTGCTTTGTCGGAAGCATCTTTTGGCACTCTTTTACAAAGGTGGTGTCAGGTAACACATGCAACTGGGCAGTTCTTAAACTACCGTGATTTTGTAATATGAATTGTAATTAATATTTAAAGAAAGTTACTAGCAAAATAGCAAACTTTTCATCATGTCAATACACAAGTACGACAAAATGTGATGTATTCATGCTGCATTTATTTGCTGCATAACTGTCGAGGATAAGATGTTCTGACAAACATTTGCATTATGAAAAGATGTTGTTGTTATTGTGGTCTCCAGTCCAAGGTTGGTCTGCTGCAGCTCTCCACGTTACTCTATTCTGCGCAAGCCTCTTCATATCCAAGTAAATACTGTAACCTACATCCTTCTGAATCTTGCTGTATTCATCTCTTTTTCTCCCTCTACAATTTTTACGCCCCATTCTCCCCCCCCCCCCCCAGTACTAAATTGATGATCCCTTGAGGTCTCAGAATGTGTCCTACCAACCGATCCCTTCTCCTAGTGAAGCTGTGCCACAAATTTCGCGCTGCTGCTACGATCGCAGGTTCGAATCCTGCCTCGGGCATGGATGTGTGTGATGTCCTTAGGTTATTTAGGTTTAAGTAGTTCTAAGTCTAGGGGACTGACGACCTCAGATGTTAAGTCCCATAGTGCTTAGAGCCATTTGAACCATTTTGAACCACAAATTCCTCTTCTCCCCAATTCTATTCAGTATGTCCTCATTAGTTATGTGATGTACCCATATAATCTTCAGCATTCTTCTGTAGCACCACATTTCAAAAGCTACTAATTCTCTTCTTGTCTAGGCTATTTGTCGCCCATGTTTCACTCCCATACATGGCTACACTCCATACAAATACTTTGAGAAAAGACTTTCTGGCACTTAAACCTATAGTCGATGTTAACATATTTCTCTTCTTCAGAAACGCTTTCCTTCCATCGCCAGTCTACATTTTATATCCTCTCTACTTCGGCCGTCATCAGTTATTTTGCTGTCCAAATAACAAAACTCATTTACTACTTTAAGTGACTCATTTCCTAATCTAACTCCCTCACTGTCACCTTATTTAACTCGACTACATTCCATTATCCTCGTTTTGCTTTTGTTGATGTTCATCTTACATCCTTCTTTCAAGGCACTGTCCATTCCGTTCAAATGTTCTTGCAAGTCCTTTACTGTCTTTGACAGCAAATATGAAAACGCAGTTAACCAAGAAACAAAATACTGTAGGTACAGATAAGTAGCTTTCAGAGCCGACAGCTATAGTCCAACGCTGACATCTGAGATCTCGTATGTTGAAATAGCATGAAGCGTTTAAAAGTTGTTAATTGAGCTGTTCATTGTGAAAATGTTTATTCACTGTGAAATATTAACTTCTGTAGTTTTAAAGATACTGAAAAACTGTTGTGTCATTGGATGCACTTCATTTTTCTGAGATCGCCGATGTATTCAGATTTGGAGCATTGTCTGTTCCCCTAAGCAGTCGAAGCGTCAAAATTGCCCACACTGGGTTTTAGCCACATCCGGCCGCGCTTCTCGACTCTGCACCGGGGGCTGGGCCGTACCGGTTGCTGCGCCTTGCCCAGCCGCCGCGCGTTGGTTGAGCCGGCCACGCCGCGCCCTGAGCTCCCCGCCAGCACAGGCAAATTCACCGTACCTCCCACCAGCTCTGGGCGGACAAAGCGCTTGCCAACATACTCATAATGTTATGTACCTCCACTTAGGGTGGCACATTACCTCGCTAACTTGGCACATTAAGTCACACCTAATTTGACATCCTTACACAACATAATAAACAAATGCTTACCATACTAAATAAATTACTCTACTTGCATGTCAGAGCAATAGTGTAAGTATCTTTGTGGTGTTGTATGAAACAGCGTGAGCGTCCTAGGATATATCATAACATATCTTCTGCAGTAATTTATGAATTATGGAATTTACGGCGTGTTAATTAAATACCCTGAATAAATAAAAATCATATAACATTACGGAAAAGTTCGAGACATCTCGGCTCTTGCTCATTTCAATTTACATTTTACTTTGAGCACTTATTCGTAGCACTCTAATAACACGAACACAGCAAGTTCAAAATGGTTCAAAAGGCTCTCAGCACTATGGGACGTCATCAGTCCCCTAGAACTTAGAACTACTTACACCTAACTAACCTAAGGACATCACACACATCCATGCCCGAGGCAGGATTCGAACCTGCGACCGTAGCGGTCGCGTGGTTCCCGACTGAAGCACCTAGAACCGCTCGGCCACAAGGCCGGCCACAGCACGTGATCGGTGTTTTGGGTCGAAGTGTGTATTGTCCACAGTCCACAAACTACACCGAAAAACGCGTTAATCCGAAATCGCCATCAGTTCTGAAGGAAGACAGCTGTCGAAATACGACTGTGATGCAGGTACCAATAATAAAATGAGTTCCTGTATCCCCATCGATCAGGCACTCATTGTCCTCCACAGTGGAATTGATAAATTCACAAACAGGATATCAAGCAAAAACTGATTTATAGGGTAGGGAAAATACATTTGATTTAGCTCGACATTTCAGACTTCTTGTCCACGTTCCCACTCGAAAATATATCCTGCTTGCTATTAAATGTGTTCGGCTGCATAAATCAAATAACATTTTACCATTTCTCTACAATTTTACCGCATATAATTAGTAACTTTAAAACTAATAGTACCCTGTGGAAATCCCCCATTCAACTCTCCTTTTCTCAGCAGCTAAAATGCACTATAAATTCATCATTATCCAACTTTCATAATAAAACACTTATCCTTATAATTATTATCACGACTTTTATACGAAGTTATCCCCATGTTATTACTTATACAGATCTATTAAAAACCTTCGCAAAATAATATATATTATAGAATTAATCTACGAAATATACCCTAAGAAATTTGCCTTTACTTTCCACCTAAACACATATTCTACTCCACAAGCAATTTAAAATTTTACTGTCATCTGGTGAGCTCCACTCACAAAATAACAATAATTACAGATAAACTACATATATCACACTAGAAACCAATCCAAAATACTAAAAGTAATACATACAAATAACCCTTTGAAATATCCCACAGATGCAGCACAACTCATACCACTCTTTCGCTGATATCGATATTACTTTCGTTCTGCCTACCACCGCACACGAAGAGTCGTGCGGCCAACGTAGACACTCTCCCTGCACTAAGCTGTACCTCCATACATCTTACATACATCTTAAATTCACTAAGTTTACCCTTTCACCAAACAGAAGTAATCCTCAAAAATTCTTAAAACTGCACATGAAAACACTTACCTACTCACTTACTTTTAAACGCATGCCGTTCTTCTTTTTCTAGGTACAACTCTGCCACCCATCCTCTTAGTACATTTATCTCATCAGTATAAGTATCTTCTGAGTTTCACTTTTGTGCGATTTTCACCTGCACAAACTCGAGATCTCTTTTCTCGTTGACCAACAGACTCTTACATCTACCGACAAAATTTGTGCCTACCGCTGGAGCACCATTTTTTATTTCGATAGACACAATATTTCCATGTCGTCAAGAATCGGAAGAGTTAAATAAATAAATAAATGTGTGTGAAATCTTATGCGACCTATCTGCTAAGGTCATCAGTCCCTAAGCTTACACACTACGTAACCTAAATTATCCTAAGGTCAAACACACACACCTATGCACGCGGAAGGACTCGAATCTCCGCCGGGACCAGCCGCACAGTCAATGACTGCAGCGCCTCAGACCGCTCGGCTAATCCTGCGCGGCTCGATAGAGTTCTCCGAAAATATGACATTAAGTGTGTTTCTTGACCATCTGCAAACCTGAGGAACCTGTTGGGTTCCGTTAAGCATGGTCTTGACCTCAGGAAACGTGGTGTGTATAAGATCCCTTGTCAATGTGGGGCGCCATATTTATTTATTTATTTATTGTTCCGTGGGAACAAATTAAGGAGAAGTCTCTATGGTCATGGAACGAGTCAATACATGAAATTATAACACGATATTAGAAACAGATAAAATGAAATATAAAAAAACATATTCAGGTGACAAGTCGTAAGTTTAAATAAAGAAAATCAACAATGTAACACTGGAATTTGCTTAATTTTTTAGCTCTTCCAGGAGCTCCTCGACAGAATAGAAGGAGTGAGCCATGAGGAAACTCTTCAGTTTAGACTTAAAAGAGTTTTGGCTACTGCTAAGATTTTTGAGTTCTTGTGGTAGCTTATTGAAAATGGATGCAGCAGAATACTGCACTCCTTTCTGCACAAGAGTCAAGGAAGTGCATTCCACATGCAGATCGGATTTCTGCCTAGCATTAACTGAGTGAAAGTTGCTAACTCTTGGGAATAGGCTAATATTGCTAACAACAAACGACATTAAAGAAAATATATACTCTGAGGGCAATGTCAGAATTCCCAGACTATTGAATAGGGGTTGACAAGAGGTTTCGAACTTACACCACATATAGCTCGAACAGCCCGTTTTTGAGCCAAAAATACCCTTTTTGAATCAGAAGAATTACCCCAAAAAAATAATACCATACGACATAAGCGTATGAAAATATGCGAAGTAGATTACTTTTCGTGTTGAAGTGTCACTTATTTCAGATACTGTTCTAATGGTAAATAAAGCAGCATTTAGTTTCTGAACAAGATCCTGGACATGGGCTTTCCACGACAGATTACTATCTATCCGAACGCCTAGGAACTTGAACTGTTCCGTCTCGCTTATAATATGGCCATTCTGTCTGATCAAAATATTGGTTCTTGTTGAATTGTGAATTAGAAAATGTAAAAACTGAGTCTTACTGTGATTTAGCATCAAATTATTTTCCACAAGCCACGTACTTATTTCTTGAACTACATTATTTGATACTGTTTCAATATTACACACAAGATACTTCACTACCAAGCTGGTGTCATCAGCAAACAGAAATATTTTTGAATCACCTGTAATACTAGAAGGCATATCATTTATATATATAAGAAACAGCAGTGGCCCCAGCACCGACCCTTGGGGAACACCCTACTTAACAGTGCTCCATTGGGACTGAACATCACTACCACTCTCAATATTGCGGAGAATTACCTTCTGCTTTCTGTTCTTAAAGTAAGAGGCGAACCAATTGTAAGCTACTCCCCTTACTCCACAATGGTCCAACTTCTGCAGTAATATTTTGTGGTCAACACAGTCAAAAGCCTTCGTTAAATCAAAGAAAACATCTAGCGTTCGCAACCTTTTATTTAATCCGTTTTAAAACCTCACATAGAAAAGAGAATATAGCATTTTCAGTTGTTAAACCATTTCTAAAACCAAACTGAACATTTGACAGCAAATTATGTGAATTTAAATGCTCCAGTACCCTCGTATATACAACCTTCTCGATAACTTTAGCAAACACCGATGGCATAGAAGTAGGTCTAAAATTGTCAACATTATCAATGTCTCCCTTTTTATAAAGTGGCTTCACTACCGAGTACTTTAATCGGTCAGGAAACCGACCACTCCTAAAGGAAAAGTTACAGATATGGCTAAGTACTGGGCTAACACACATAGAACAATACTTCAGTATTCTGCTAGATACCCCGTCATATCCATGAGAGTTCTTGGTCTTAAGTGATTTAATTATTAACTCAATCTCCCTCTTGTCAGTATCATGGAGGAGCATTTCAGGTAACAGTCTGGGAACACTTTTTCCTAAGAGCGCTATATGATTCCCTGTTGGGACTAGGTTTCTATTTAGTTCACCTGCTATATTCAGAAAGTGATTATTAAATACTGTGAATATATGCGACTTATCAGTAACACGGACATTCCCACTACACACTGATTCTATATCCTCGGCCTGTCTCTGCAGACCAGCCTCTTCCTTTACGACTGACCATATGGTTTTAATTTTATCCTGAGACTTAGCTATTCTATCTGCAAACCACATACTTTTTGCCTTCCTAATAACATTTTTAAGCACCTTACAATAGTTTGTAATGGGCTGCTGCATTTAGATTCTGACTGTTTCTAACGTTTTGATATAATTGCCACTTTGCCCTACAAGATATTCTTATCCCTCTAGTCAGCCACCCAGGCTGCCTGTTTGTGCTAGCACCCTGTTTTGAACGTTCTAACGGAAAGCAACTTTCAAAGAGCACGAGAAATGTCTTGAGAAAAGCATTATATTTATCGTCTACTGTATCAGCGCTATAAACATCTTGTCACTCTTGTTCCTTGATAAGGTTTACAAAGGTCTCTACAGCAACTGGATCAGCTTTCCTAAACAGCTGATGACTATATTTAACACGTGTTGCAGCACAAAAATCTTTTAGAGTTAAAATTTGTGCATCATGACCTGAAAGGCCATTCACGTTTTTGCTAACAGAATGCCCTTCTAGTAATGAGGAATGTACAAAAATGTTGTCTATGGTTGTTCTACTGTTCCCTTGCACTCTCGTTGGAAAGAATACGGTTTGCATAAGATTATATGAATTAAGGAGGTCTACCATCATCCTCTTCCTTGCACAATCACTTATACAATTAATATTGAAGTCACCACATATAACCATCTTTTTGTATTTCCTATAAGGTGAACCAAGAACCTCCTCTAGCTTTAGCAAAAATGTTGTGAAATCGGAGTCTGGGGATCTATAAATAACAACAGTTAGAAGTTTAGCTCCATTAAATTTAACCACACCTGCACAACATAGGCCAGACATGTCGCACAGTGCAAGAACGCTGCAATGAACATTAGCGTCATACACACCTACGTCAACCGGGGAAGTTGGCAATTGCAGAACACTGAATACAGGACATTGCATGATTAATGAAAACACGGAAGTTTTATGCCCGGCATCATCTTTCTGGGATTTCGTCATCAAGGAAGTAATACATATTCGTACAGCTGATAATCTCATAAACAGGAATGCGGAATTTCAACTGAGCACACTCTTCGAACCCTGCATTGGCCGCTATTAAATCACGAAGAGAATATCAAGATTTTTCGATAACAGGCCCGTCATAACATTGTTCTAGTACGGTTTTTTACTGACTAATGTCTGGCGGCACTGTTAGTAAACATAGCGTACAGCGCACGCGCAGGAGGACCGCTCTGCGATTTTCGGCAGAGGGCGTTTGAGCATGGCACCATCTATATGCAAATAATCGCTCATGCGTGATTTCCGTGGCTGAGCGTTCTTCGCGCGCGTGTCCTTTATACAGGAACGTCGAATTGTGGATACCGTCAGTCGTAGCTAGCCACCTGCAAGGTTCAGCTACCTGAAGATGTCGGACAGTTGCTCGGAGGAAATATTTTGGAATTAGCACATCGTCATCCGGCGGCAAAACCGTGATGGCTATTTACATTAAAAGAACAGTCACTTTCTTCCTTACCATACCATTCAGCACTAACATCGTCTTCTAAACAAATACTTACCCCATTATCCACTTCTATATTCTTCCGATCCACCTCTACATTATCTGTAGGATTTAAATCGCCTTCAAAATCCTTCGTTTAATCATCCTCGTAAGCATTAAATATACTGTTCCCTTCCTCTGAAGTAACACTGTCAGTAGCTGCAATGTTCCCACACAACTCAAAACCTCACTTACTTCAGCCGAATCTCTATAAAACTTTATCACAGTTAACTCCACTAACATCCTCGATAACTCATATGCTTGTTAAAACCCATTACATCACAAGATGAATTATGAAAATAACCACCAATAACTCCGCCAGCTCTGCCGATACATCACAGAAACTGCCGTTATTGCACCACTCCACATCCGAATTCACGATTCACTCCACCAAACTCGGAACTACCTCTGCTTCCGTAACGTTTTCTCCACTCTCAGATTTCTCCGACACTTTGCATTTTGATCTATTGATTAACACATTATTTTCACATTCATCCTTCCATGTCCACTCATGATACGTGCTTTCATCAACAGCCATCGGTTCACTTTCATCAATAAAAATAAATGGTCAAATTCCTTCCTCCTAGATATCCTGATCAGTAGTTTCAACCTTCTCAACTTCAGCGCCTAAAACTTCACCTTCACCTCACTTTAACAATATATCACCCACATACGCCGATACATAATAAAATTCATCACCAGCTGACGAGACTATTGCTACGCGGCCTTCATAAATATCTTTACATACTTCCGTCGATACGTCACAAAATTCATCTCCAGTTGACGAGACTACAGCTTCACCTACTTTCTACGATATAAAATCATCTACATTACTTTCACCTACATTACTGTTATGGTTGCTACAGACTAGCACCTCATCAGAATTCATCATACATTCCACCTCTACCAATTTCAGATCCACCTCAGCCTCTCTTCTGATCACAAAATTTTTCAACAAACATACATTCATTCCATCATTAACATCCCTTTCACAATCCAAATTTTTTAGCCCCATATCTTCATTATCAAATTTCCTTACACATATTACAGTCTTTCTTGAACCCTCTTTTGCGGTTGTGCTGCATAAAATTACACCCCATTTTATTTGCTGCGCTAGTGTTAGCCTTAGTCGTAAAAAAGGGAAATTTTGTTAAAATTCAGTAAAGGCGCGGTTGGGCGATGAAGTCTGGAGCCGCTGGCAGTGTGTGGTAATAATCGGAAGTAAGTAGGCCAGACAGGATAAAGAGGCGCACAGCTGCAGTGGCGTATTGCACATACGATTGTTTGGTGTGAAGCAACAGCGAGGCAGGGAACTGCAGTGTTGCTAGAAGTTATTGCGATGTATGAGGCGGGGGCACTAGGCCAAAGCCAGGAGGGTGATGTGTAAATGGCTGACATCTGGAAATTTACCCCCTTTCATAGTTGCTTTCTTTCTCCAACACTATGTAAGAAGTGAGAGGAAAAGCAGTATAAATAGTCAGACACTTTTAGCTTGAGGGGTGTGCTAGTTCAGTCGAGAGTTTCTTTGGAATATGAATTATTATATTCTTGAAGTCTGAGAGTGTTTCGCCTGTCTCACACATTTTCACACCAGATGGAAGAGTTTTGTCATGCCTGGCTCTCCAAACGCTATCACTAGTTCTGACGGAATGTCGTCTGCTCCCGTGGCCTTGTTTCAGTGTAGATCATTCAGTGCTCTGTCAAATTCATCTCGCAGTGTCATATCTCCCATGTCGTCTTCATCTACGTCTTGTTTCATTTCTACAATACTGCCTCCAAGTTCATCTCCACTTTATAGACACTATATATTCCTCCCACCTTTCACATTTCCCTTCTTTTTAGCAGTATAACAAGGCCTAATGTAACATTTAAAAAGAAAAAAACAGGAAATCATTGTAAATATGTGCAACGTGGATACAAAAATAAGGAATCGGCAATAAGAAGGGAATATGCAACAAGAACCAACATTCTAACCAGTACGTCTACATCTATCTGACTACTCCGCAATTCACACTTATGCATCAAGCAGATGGTTCATCGAACCACCTTCAGATAATTTCTCTACCGTTCCACTCTCTAATCGCGGATGGGAAAAATGAACACTTAAATATTTCCGCAGGAGCTCAGATTGTTCTGAATTTGCTGTGATGATCATCTCTCCCTATATAGGCTGGCGACAGTGAAATATTTTCGCATTCAGAGGCGAAAGTTGGGGATTGAAATTTCGTGAATAATTCTTACCCCCAAGAAAAATGCCTTTGTTTTACCGATAGTCACTCCAACACGCTTATCACATCCACGACACTCTTCCCCCTATTTCCCGATAATGCAAACGAACTACACTTCTTTGGACTTTTCTACGTCCCCCGTCAATCCTGTTTGGTAACGATCCCACACATCATAACAATATTCTAGCGTAGTGTAAGCAGGCTCTTTAGTAGACCTGATGCATTTTCTAAGTTCTCTTCCAATGAAACGCACTCTTTGATCCTTCTGTACGGAGGCATCTGTGTGCACGTGCCGATTTAAGTTGTTTGTAATTCCTAGATATTTACCCTTGAATTGACAGCCTTTAAATTAGTCTGATTTATCGTATAAACAAAATTTGCGGATTTCTTTTAGTAACCCATGTGGATGACCTCACGCATTCCCCTATTCAGAGTCAACTGCCAATTTTTGTATCACATAGTTATCGTATCTTGCACTTAGACGTGTCGTGTACTTGGTTTTCTTCTTCTATGACTTTACTAAAAGGTAAATGACAGCGTCATCTGCAAATAATCTAAGAGGGCTGCTCAGATAGTCTCGTAAACCGTTTATACAAATTAGGAGCAACCGAGTGGGACGCCAGGTTTCAAATCTGTTTTACTCGATGACTTTTCGTCGATTATAAGTAAACTTTCTGACAATAAGTTACGAATCCAGTTCCAAAACTGAAACGACACCTAAACTTAATGACAGATAATGCAATGAATTTGATTCAAGAAAAAAAAATACATACAGAAAAAGATATACAGTTGAAATGCCAGAAAGAAATAGTCGTAAAGATCCCCATTGCATAAAAATGCAGAGATATGTCAGTAAAAGGGGATGGAAAGTATATGCAGCAATATAATATTGACATAAAAATGGAATGAGTGATAAGTAATGAAGAAAAATTGACAAATTATAATTCTAGACGAGGATCGGATCAACTGTGGTAAGAAATAAAAAAGGAATCGTATTACTAAATACCCGTAGGCTGCCAACAAATGGAAGGAATACTGTGACCAACTTTACCAGGAAAACGGTATCGCCATGGAAGAGGAATATGTTGAAGACAGAGAATAAATGCAAGTTGATAACGTAAGGAATTCAATTATAAAAATGGAATTTGAGCAACACTGATGAAACTGAGACCAAAGAAAGCTTCAGGTTCCAATGAGAGGGCAGCTGAGATCTAGCGGAATTATGTATAAAAAAGAAAGGAATGGCGATATTTTCGAAATTGTAAACTGTTGTTATAAAACTTTCAGATGATTTTACGAAAAGGAACGCAATATTTAGTCACAAAAAGGGGATACAATAGTCTGCTCAAACTACAGAATTATAAACCTAATGTCAATAGCCAACCTAAATCGTTAACAAATGTAGAACAGAATGCAAAAGAAGACTAGTTGTTGAAATTTGGTCTGGACCAAAAATAGGGACTAAAGAAGCGATAGTAGCATTCAGTAGCTTGCTAGAGAGGAGGTAGGAATTACATTGGGGTACTTATATTGCCTCTGTTGATCTACAAAAGGCATTTCACAGGACTGATGTTTATTCGGACTGGACATCAACACCGCGTAAAGTTGGCAGTGTCACCGTCAAACGAAAGTATGTTAACACAAATGGAACGTCAACAGAAATACAGTTTGTGTAGCCCAGTACTAGAGAGTGAAAGGTAATTCAAAACAATGTTATGCATTTGCTGAAGAAATTATTTTCCTACAATCACACAAAACAATATTTAGAAAGCAATTAGTTCAGCTTCTGTATCGCTTCCATCATATTTTGTTTTCTTTCTAAGTACCAAATACGTCAAATACAACTGTGTGTTTTGATTAATTAGAGCTAACTTATTAACTGCAAAGAAAGTTTTTAATAGAAAGTGTTTCATTACGTTATTATTTGTTCACAGTGCAGGTTTTTGCTTTGTCTATGTATTGCAAAACCTAAAGGAAGATAAGCCGGTGAAGTAGTATACGAATGGAATTGTAGAAATATAGTGGAAAATAATTACATAATAGGTTATTTCCAATTATTAATGGTATTTGGGCACAGGGAAAGGTTTCTGATGTCTGAACAACTGCAGTCAAGTTACCTATGAATAAAAAGGAGTGATAAGTATGCGCAAAAGTACCAATCAAATGAAGTAAAATTCATGCAACAGTTCTGAAAAGAACATTATAAAAATGGTGGACTGGAAGTTTGGTAAACAAGGATAACGATTTAGAAAGGGGCTTTTACGCATAGATATTATAAACAGTTAGTAGAGAAGATAACGTCACTTTCCTCTACATACACTAGTTTTAGATGTTGAAAAGGCTCAATATTGCGTCGAAAGACTTACGTTCTGGAACATATCAGAAAAGTATTAAAATCCAAATAACGCAATAAAAGAGTGTATATTTAATCATTCAGTTATTAGAATTAAGCGAGACTACAGAAAATATGGAGATACTACAGAAATTATTGAAGGACTTAGACAAACAGGTGCTGCATTACTGCTATTGTTTACTACTCATGTGGACCAGATAAAAAAAGAAAAAAATCGACGTATTGTGTTTTTTTTTAAATGCTCAGTTCTGTGAATATTATTATATGCAGACAAATGGACAGTTATAGCTAAAAGTGAAAATGATTTACAAAGATATGTGTACAACTTCAGAACATTCATACACGGTATTGCTGAAAAAACACTGTTAAGATTGAAAATTTCTGTCAATAAGAAAATAGTATCCATATCTAGCAGTTTGCAAACAAAACTGATGTAGGGAAGAACAATATTATGAGAAGGAAAGTTGCTACTTACCATATAGCGGAGATGCTGAGTTGCAGATATGCACACAAAAAGACTCTCACAATTATAGCATTTGGCCATTAAGGCCTTCGTCAACAATAGACACACATGTGCACATGCGCACACACTCACGCAAGTGCAACTCACACACATGACTGCAGTCTCAGGCACCTGAAACCACACTGCGAGCAGCAGCCCTAATGCATGATGAGAGTGGCGACTGGGCAGGGGTAAGGAGGAGGCTGCAATGGGGAGGGGGATGGATAGTATGGTCAGGGTGGCGGACAGTGAAGTGCTGAAGGTTAGATGGCGGGCAGAGGAGAGGTGGTGAGGGGGCGGGAGGAAGTAGCGGAAAAAGAGAGAAATAAAAAAACTGGGTGTGGTGGTGGAATGACGGCTGTGTAGTGCTGGAATGGGAACAGGGAAGAGGCTGAGGACAGTCACTAACGAAGGTTGAGGCCAGGAGGGTTACGGATTCGTAGGATATACGAGGGGCGTTTGAAAAATCCGTGCAAAAATAAAAACTACTTACGTGTTTGGGGTAAACCTTTTTTATTTTTCGACATAGTCTCCTTTTAGACTTATAAACTTCGTCCAACGCTGTTCTAATTTGTTGAACCCTTCCGAATAACAAGAACTGTCCAAGTCTGCAAAATAGCTATTAGTTGCTGCAATCGCCTCTTCATCTGAATAAAATCTTTGTCCCGCCAGCCAGTTCTTCAAATTTGGGAACAAATACTAGTACAAGGGAGCCAAGTCTGGAGAATAGGAGGGATATGAAACTAGTTGAAATCCTGTTTCCATTAATTTTGCGACCACAACTGCTGAGGCATGTGCTGGTGCATTGTCGTGATGGATAAGGACATTTTTGTGGTCCAATCGCCGGCGATTTTCTTTCAGCTCGGTTTTCAAACGGTCCAATAATGATGAATAATATGCAACTGTACCAGTTTTAGCGTTTGCCAGATAGTCGATGAAGATAACCCCTTGCGAATCCCAAAAGACACTCGTCGTAACCTTTCCAGCTGAAGGAATGGTCTTCGCCTTTTTTGGTGCAGATTCTCACTTGGTAACCCATTGTTTAGATTGTTGTTTAATCTCATGAATATAGTAATGTATCCATGTTTGATCCACAATGACGTAACGACGCTTAAAGTCCTGCGAATTCTTCCTGAACAGCTGCAAACCATCCTTGCAACACATCACATGATTCCGTTTTTGGTCAAGCGTGAGCAATCGCGGAACCTATCTTGCGGATAGCTTTCTCATGTCCAAATGTTTATTCAAAATATTATGGACCCGTTCATTCAAGATGTCCACAGCACTAGCAATCTCACGCACATTAACTCTTCTGTCATCCATCACCATATCATGGATTTTATCAAGGACTTCTGGAGTCGTAACCTCCACAGGGCGTCCAGAAAGTTCAGTATCACTTGTGCCCATATGCACTCCGAAAATCGAAACCACTTATAAACTGTTCTAATCGAAGGTCCAGAGTCGCCGAATATTTATCAAGCTTCACTTTAGCTTACTGAGGCATTCTGCCTTTTATAAAGTAATGTTTAATCACCACACAAAATTCTTTTTCTTCCATTTTTTGACAATCACTCGTCTACCTTGATTCACACGAATGCCAAACACAAAAAAATTGACCAATATGGCTGAAACGTGGTGTGCGTTCTTTCCAAAGATGATACTAACTAAACATGACCTTGATATGCACCAGTGGTGCCATCTCTCGCACTTTGCACGAACTTTTCTAACGCCCCTCATATTGCAGGGGAATTTCCCACCTGTGCAATTCAGAAAAGTTGGTGTTGGTGGGAAGGACCCATATGGCATAGGCTCTGAAGCAGTCATTGAAATGAAGGATATTATGTTTGGCAACATGTTCAGCAACAGTGTGGTCCACTTGCTTCTCGGTCACAGTTTGTCAGTGGCCATTCATGCGGACAGACAGCTTGTTGGTTGTCACGCCTACATATAATGCAGCACAGTGGTTGCAGCTTAGCTTGTAGACCACATGATTGGTTTCACAGGTAGCCCTGCCTTTGATGGGATAGGTAATGTTAGTGACTGGACTGGAGTTGGTGGTGGTGGTGGTGGGAGGATGTAAGGGACAGGTCTTGCATCTAGGTCTCTATTGAAGGGGTGTGAGCCATGAGGTAAGGGACTGGGTGCAGGGGTTGTATAAGGATGGACGAGTATATTGTGTAGGTTCGGTGGACGGCAGAATACCACTGTGGGAGGTCAAAATGGTCAAATGTGTGTGAAATCTTATGGGACTTAACTGCTAAGGTCATCAGTCCCTAAGCTTACACACTACTTAACCTAAATTATCCTAAGGACAAGCACACTCACCCATGCCTGAGGGAGGACTCGAACCTCCTCCGGGACCAGCTGCACAGACTGTGGGAGAGGTGGGAAGGATAGTGGGCAGGACATTTCTCATTTCAGGGCACGACGAGAGGTAATCGAAACCCTGGCAGAGAATGTAATCAAGTTGCTCCAGTTCTGGGTGTTACAGAGTTAAGAGTGGAATGCTCCTCTGTGGCTGGATGGTGAGACTTTGGGAGATGGTGAGGGACTGAAAAGATAAGGCACAGGACATTTGTTTTATGTACATGGTTGGGAGGATAATTACGGTCAGTGAAGGCTTCAGTGAGACCCTCAGTATATTTCGAGATGGACTGTTTGTCACTGCACATGTGACAACCACGGGTGGCTAGGCTGTACAGAAGGAACTTCTTGGTGGGGCATGTGTGGCAGCTGTCGAAGTGGAGGTATTGCTGATGATTAGTAGGTTTGATATGGACAGATGTACCGATGTAGCCATTTTTGAGGTGCAGGTCAACATCTAGGAAGGTGGCTTGTTGGCTTGAGTAGGACCAGATGAAGCAAATGGGGGAGAGGTTGTTGAGGTTCTGGAGGAATGTGGATAGGATGTCCTCACCTTCGATCCATATAGCAAAGATGTCATCAGTGAACTGAACCAGGTGAAGGGTTTAGGATTCTCAGTTTTTAGGAAGGATTCCTCTAGATGGCATAGGATGGTGCCATGTGGGTGCAAATAGCTATAACCTGGATTTGTTTGTAGGTAATGCCTTCAAAGGAGAAGTAATTGTGGGTGAGGATATAGTTGGTTATGGCGACTAGGACAGAAGTTGTTGGTTTGAAATATGTAGGGCATTGGGAAAGGTAGTGTAGAATAGCGGTAAGGCCATGGGCATTAGGAATGTCAGTGTACAGGGAGGTGCATCAATAGCGATGTGCAGGACACTGTGTGGTAAAGGGACATGAACTGTGGAGAGTCGGTGGAGGAAATGGTTGGCATCTTTTATATAGGAGGGTAGGTTCCAGGTGATAGGTTGAAGGTGTTGGTCTATGAGAGCAGACAATCTCTCAGTGGGGGCATAGAAACTGGCCACAATGGGGTGTCCTCGGTGGTTAGGTTTATGGACTTTAGGAAGCTTGTAGAAGGTAGGAGTGTGAGGAGTGGTAGGGGTGAGTAGAGAGGTGGACTCTTTGGAGAGGTTCTGGGATGGGCCTAAGGATTTGAATAGTGACTGGAGATACTGCTGGATGACTGGAATAGGATCGTTGTGGCAATGTTTGTTGGTGAAAGTATCTGACAGCTGGCGAAGTCCCTCTGCCAGGTAATCCTTGCAGTACAAAACAACAGTGGTGGAGCCTTTGTTTGCAGGTAGGATTATGAGGTCAGGATCAGTTTTTAGACGGTCGACTGCAGTTATTTCTGTGGATGTTAGTTTGCATGTTGAGGGAATTGGGCAGTGACGGCGAGGCAAGTTTCGAAATTAAGAATTTCTGGGAAGTTAACAGGGGGTAGCCTGGGGGCAGTTGAGGTGGATCGCAGTTGGATGGAAGAGTGAAATGAGTTAGGCAAGGTTCAGTATTGGCCTTTGGTTGAGTCTGATTGGTAGGGCTGGTGGCGAAAAAGTGTTTCCAGTGTAGGGACTGGGAGAAGGAGAGGAGGTCTGTCACAGGTCCTGCATGATTGAATTTGGGAGTGGGGCAAAAGGTGAGGCCTTTGGAAAGGACTTATATTTCTGTGGGGCTAAGGCTTCTGGAGGAAAGGTTCATGACTGTGTTGCGGGTCTGTCTAGGTTCTAGATTCTGTGTGGTCGTGGGAGGGAGTTTTGGAGGGTGGGATTAGTGTAGTAGGTCTGCAAGGCAGGGTTTGTCATCTATGAGAGGACGTGTGGGAGGTTTAGAGGTTGTTGTAGAGGTGGTGGACAGTGGTACTCCAAGGCGGGAGTAGGAAGTGAGCAGGATGGAGAGCTTTATGAGGTGGCGTTGTGCATGTTGTTCAAGTTTCCACAGGGCAAGAGTTTCAGTGTGTGTTGTGGGTTCCAGGAATTTGGGATTGCATAGCAGTAGAATTTTGCAGATGGGGAGAAGGTACTGCAAGGAGGTTTGGACTTCGTTGATATGGTTTTGCAGGACTACGTTGGTGAGGGCTAAGGATTGGCGGAATCTGAACAGGTAGAGGTCAGTGTGAAAGGAGGGATGGCAGCCAGAGGTGTATAGTTTAATGATAAGGCCATTACGAGGGATTCCATGAGCCAGGCAACAACGTGGGAACAGTATGTTGGACTGGGATATGTCTAGGGATAAGGAAACTTTGATGTATTTACGCAGATGGAAGGAACAAGCATTCGTGGTGGTGGAAAAATGCGAAAAATTACGTAAATAAAGTTGAATTACGTCCAAAACATTTCTCAAAAATACACCCAAATACGCGTGAAAATGCACGAAAAGGATGAAATGGACGCAAAAGGGGCAACCAGTTGAAATCAGGGAGTTGACGATAGCGGAAGGCGAAAACTTACTAAAATTGGCGAGAAGTCACAAGGAACAATGTAAAGAATAACTATATATATAACTATATATATATATATATATATATATATATATATATATATATATATATATATATATATATTACTATGGGTAGCAGGTATGAGGGTGGATAAATCTTCGGCGGCTCAACGTCAGTGCTAGATGGAAAATCCAAAGGTTTGGGGTACGATGTCCGGTCGGTTCTACAAATATTGTGTGTTACTTATAAATTCTTTCACCTTTGAAAATGATTGTTTACGTAAAAAATCTTATTCGTCGGAAGAACATTGTGACCAACGACCTACTATGGATATAAATCCGTCCAGGAGATAACAGCGTCAACTGGCGACGAATGACTGGTAGTCAGGCACACGCGCGGTATCAGTGAGTGTGCTCTCCGCTTATAGAGTGGGGAAGGTGCGGCAACTATCTGAGTTTCACCGAGTGCAGACTGTGGCGGCGCGGAGGTTCGGCACGAGCATTTCAGAAATTGCACTACTTGTCGGATATTGAAGGACTGCTGTGGTGAGTGTCCTCAACACGTGGCGAAACCAAGGTGAAACCACATCGAGACGTCTTGGGACTGGGCGGCCACTCCTCATTACAGATGTCGGACGTGGTAGGCTGGGCAGACTGGTAAAACAGGACAGACGGTGAACTGTAGCGGAACTAAAATCAGATTTTAATGCTGGGCAGAGTACAAGTATGCCTCAACACATAGTGCACCGAATACTCCTAATGATGGGCCTCCCCAGGCGTCGATCCATGCATGTGCCAATGGTAACACAACGACATCGCCAACAACACGACTTGGGCAAGGTCGCAATCGACTCTTTTTGGAGTAATGGCAGAGCGTTGCATGGTCTGATGAATCGTGCTACCTCCCTCATCATGCCGATTGGAGGGTGTGAATCTACCGTGTGCCAGGGGAACAGCTCCTTGACACCTGTACAGCAGGACGGAGACAAGCTGGCGTAGGCTCCGTTATTCTCTGGGGAACATTCACGTGGGCATCCATGCATCGAGTGGAACTCGTGCAAGCCTCCATGATGACCAAGGAGTTGCATAGCATCGCACATTGGTTGCTGACCACGTACACCCCTTCATGACGATGTTTCACTATGCCAGTGGCATTTCTGTGAAAGATAATGAGCCATGTCACAAGGCCAGGTGTATGATGGAGGGAGAGGTGTTGGAGCAACGCAGTAGCGAGTTCCAGTTGATGTGCTGGCCCCTCATCTCGCCAGATCTGACCGCGATCGAACACATATGGGATGTGACTGAACGAGGCGTCAGAGCTCATCCACCCCTCCCCTGAAATTACGGGAATTAGGTGACTTGTGTTTGCAAACGTTGTGCCAGCTCCCTACACCGACCTACCAAGGCCTCATTGGTTCGACGCCACGACGCGTAGACGCTGTTATCCGTGCCAAATGTGGACAGACCGGCTATTAGGTAAGTGGTTGGTTGGTAGGTTGATTCTGGGGAGGGGAGCAAACAGCGAGGTCATCAATCCCATCGGATTGGGGAAGGAAGGGCAAGGAAATCAGCCATGCATTCTCAAAGGAACCATCCCAGCATTTGCCTGCAGTGATTTAGGGAAATCAAGGAAAACCTAAATCAGGATGGCCGAACGTGGGTTTGAACCGTCGTCCTCCCGAATGCGAGTTCAGTGTGCTAACCACTGCGCCACCTCGCTCGGTAGGTAGGTGGTCGTAATGTTCTGGCTGGTCAGTGTAGGTCTTTGCCCAGTAAAACTCTCTAGCATTCAGACCAACCCTCAGGTTGAATGGAATTTTGAAAACAAATATGTAAATCAGATCTCAAAGTGCCATATCAATTTTTATTTCTTCTCTATGAAAGAGAATGTGGGATTCTTCTCCGGCATAATATAGCAAGATCAAAAGGGACACACTTAAGACTTTTACATTCTTTCACTAGCGTAACTTTCAGGAACCGACTGCTAAGTGCAAATATAAGGCTGTAGAAAAAATAGTACACGAGGTCCAAACGTAATGGCACTGGCATGCTATTAGGATGCCACGTAAAGTGCTCCATTATCAACCCCAGGGAAGGAGACATTTCGGAAGACCATTTCGTCGATGGTCTGAACAGTTTTTTACAGTCGCAGAATGCTAATGGGGGATAATGAGGAAGAGGAGAAGTGTCTCAGTAAATTCACTTGCATGTAGTCATCGTATTTTCTGCGAGTTCTCCTTTCTTTGAAACCGTGAAAAATGTTTGTCATAGCCAATCCACGGGTAATTCGCCAATATAGAATTTTTATTAATCTCTGGAACGGTAAAATCAGTGTGTACAGTGTATTAAATTAAGCTTATCCATTATGGACGCTGTAGAACCCCGCAATTGTAAATTAAATGAAATGTAACTACAGTTAGCCGCAAGCAGTAACTTGTTTCCTTATTTTCACGAAATAGTTTTCAAACCTTTACTGTCTCATATTCAGATGAGGTATCCAGAAGTTTACATCTTCGTACTTGAGTATTCAGGAGGACAAATCCGTCCGGCCGTGCAGATTTAGAGTTTCCGTGGTTTTCTTTGGTTCTTAAAGCAAATACTGGGAGTATTTCTTCGAACCTAATGCACTGAATTCGTCGCTTCTATTGTACTCGGTCTCTAATGATCTCGTACGAACGAACACTGTGAAGGAATCAAGATCATTATGAGACGGACCTTCATAGGTATCTTTAGATATGCTACAGTGTCTGTATTTTCCACGACTCGACGAGCAATTGCATCCCGTGCTCTGTTGTGTGTACAAGGCTGTTGGCATAAATCAGCTAGATTAAAAGGCAACTTAGGCAACTTGTGTCAACACAGACCGATCGGATAGCCGTGCAGAATGACTGCAGCTCGGCAGCATAAGTCTCCATCTGCGCCCGGTCACGCTTAATTAAGTGAATGAGTGCTTTGCTACTCCTGTCTAGCGCGAACGTGCTTCCAGCGGACGAAATAAAAATGCTACGGCGAAGGGAGGGGGGGGGGGGGAGGGGGTGCGAGGGACGTCGTACGTCGTGCAACGAGCGGTTGACATTTTTTGAAAGAAAGAATTCATGTAATTGGTTCTGAGAGTTACACGCTTTTTCTCTCCATTTTTCTCGAGGCAAGCTATTAAAGTCACCGTAATTAGCTACTGGCTTCAGAGCCATCGGGAAAAGTGGAAAATCATGTTCTCCATTCACGCATCTGTTAAGCCGGAAGGTAAAGTCACTCTGCAAACTGCTCTTGCGAGGTGAAGCTAAACTAGCATCCGCGATGCACCAAGAAGATAGCTGCGGATTTGAAGAAATGCCTTTTTTTTAGGGAGTTTAATATTCCTGTTTATTTGGCCAAAGATCGTATTTAGAATGATGCTGGATTTGACCTTAATACAAGGAAAAATATACATTGCAATATGAATATACACTCGTGTCTTTAACGAGACGACTGGTGGTCAGCGTGGTCTTGTTGAAGGAATCATACAGGCACTTCCTGAAGTGATTTAGCAAAACCACGGAAAACCTAAATCCGTATGGCCGGAAAGAGCATGGGTCTTCATCACTCTGAATCAGAGGCCAGCGTCTGTAGCAAACGGAGCTCTTTCGGTAGTACCTAACGTACAGTCCTCCTATGTTTTGTACTGTCTCAAACCTATTTGTAACACTCTTTATTCGCAACTGCCGACTAAATGTATGTACTACGCATTTTAAAAGTTGCTTATATCTTGAAATAGATATATGTTAACTGTGCAGCTACAGATATTGAGTTTTTATTTTTCAGTGACGGCTGATCATTGGGAGAATGCGTGATACCCGTGGAGGTCTAGTAAGGGGAGTTGTCATGACCTCAGAAACTTGCAGCCGACGTATCCCATTTTAGCAGGACCAAACATTAGCTTCTGATTGAAAAGTTTTGATAAAAAAATACCACTTTGCATCATTTACTAGTCGTTCTGGCTGTAGTCCAAACAGTAAAATAATCACATTTCATTCATAAGTGGACTAGTTCAAGTGATATTTTCTTGTATGTACATGAATTTTAGTTGCGTTGGTTATCTTTACTGCACTGATTTTATTTCTGTAATTTAATTTTAGTTTTCCTATCAATACAGATCCAAGAGCGCTCTGACTGAACGCTGTGAGAGGAGAATAGTGCAAACCGATCAGACACAGCAAACTATGTTCTCAGCATTTTCGGGAAGAGGACATAGACGCAACGTCAGTTTCGCCATTCCGCATTAAGAAAAATGCTGGATTACGAAAGCAGCCTTTCTACATCACATACTCCGCTTCTCTGTCATTCGAAACATGTACCAAAAAGAAAGTAACATCAATGAGCTCAAATTTGTCGTATTACTGGAGTAAATATACTTTAAAGACCAGAATAACGTCTGAAAATGCCTTCCTCAGACTGTGAGATTCACGAAAGTACCGTAATATTTACTATTAAAACAACTGTTGCGTGGGCATGTCAAAAATTACTAAGAAGAAGCTGTTGTGAACAGTAGTCTGCTAATGCTTAGGGGCTACTAAAATAGCGGCGCCGGCTTCACAGCAATGTACAGCATAAGTATGTAGCGCCACCTTCCCTTATTGTACCTCCATGGTGACAATCTCTCAAGACTGTGTCGTGCTGTCGAGTGCCGGATCGCTACCTGCAGTGAGCCGAAGCTATCACTCAGAGAAGCCCTCGCGCTTCGTCTCTGAAATGTCCGATCAATGTCGAAGCTTCGGTAAAACTATCATTAAAACTGAAGCTGTAAATTTCTTCTTCTGTTGAAGAAATTTTAACAGTTAGTTGATGTTATACCTCTTACTAATGAGGAGGTATTGAATAGAATTGGGGAGAAGAGGAGCTTCTGGCACAACTTGACTAGAAGAAGGGATCGGTTGGTAGGTCATGTTCTGAGGCATCAAAGGATCACCAATTCAGTATTGGAGGGCAGCGTGGAGGGTAAAAATCGTAGAGGGAGACCAAGAGATGAATACACTAAGCAGATTCAGAAGGCTGTAGGCTGCAGTAGGTACTGGGAGATGAAGAAGATTGCCCAGGATAGGGTAGCATGGAGAGCTGCGTCAAACCAGTCTCAGGACTGAAGACCACAACAACAACGACGTTAGTGGTGGCTCAACAGGACTCGAACTGTTCGAGCATTGCGCGTCACAGCATAAGAAATCTCGGTTTCTATTCGAGGTTTCCGTCACCCCGCTTCCTTCGGTACTATCTCCACGATGTTTATTAGCGTTATTAATACACTACGTATCTTAATAATAAATTTAACTGTGAAGAGTGATAGGATATTTTCGATTGTTTTCCTGGTTTCATTTACAACTTAATGGCAATCAACATGCAGGGTGATTCTTGTTAACGTTCAAACACCTCCGAAGCGATGTAGATGACGCTGAGATAAATGATTTTATATGAGGCAAATGGGGCCGCAAATGTCGGCAAACAGCTCAAAATTGGATGGCGAATGTTGCACATGTGACGACACCAGGTGGTGAACTTCGCCACACGTGTAGCGTTTGAGCCTATCAGTCCGTCGCACCCTATCGTCGCACTCCAAGCCAAGTACTAACGTCGGTGTGGCTGCGAGCGTACGTGCTCAACTATAGAGCGTGGGGCTCAGGGCTGGTGTCTTGCGTCTGGCAGGCAGAATTCTTTTTCACTGCATGAGACAATTATGTGTTTAATCTGAGGTATTAATTTATTTGCCGAACCGCGTTCCACGTTGGTTTATTGCGAAATAGAGTAAAACAAAATCTGCATCACAAGTGAATAATTATAAGCTTCCGAATTGCGCCATTGTCAATAAATCATCTACGATTTCTTTACTAAATAGTGTCTTCAAATGAAAAAGGAAGGACAAAACGAAAGAAACACAAAATAAGAACAGCTTTTGCTTCTTTACAGAAAAGACAATAATTTTGTAACTTCTACGTTTACAGCAGACCTTATTAACAAAAGGTGTTTGAAATTTGCACCATTTGGTTGAATGCAAGCACTGCATCCCTCAGTCAGCCCTTTACGTAAGTGCTCGAAAATACTCTTCCTATCCTCGATGTGACGTTACATGTTCGACACTTGTTATCGTGTTTTGGGCATTTTCCGACATTTGCGACCCCTTGTCTTATACTAAATTACTTGTCTCAGCGTCATCTACTTGCTTCAAGGGTATTTAAACATAGACTATTCGTCATAAACTGTACCTGCCTCCATACCTGAGGTCGCTAAACACAGGTCTGTGCGATGGCGCTCTACTGGGAGGTGAGCTGGTTCGAATCCTGGTGGTGGATGAAATTTTCACAACCAGTATTTGGTCAGCAATAGAAAAGAGGTGGTGGTATAACGTTCCCGATTACCAGCCTGTGGGCCAATGTTCTGGGTTAAAATTCAAATCCCAGTGTTTGATGAAGTGATGGTATGTGACACCGTTGATGGTCATCTCATTGTAGGAGGTGCTCGAGAGGCTACACACGCATTCATTACAGTCACCTACACTCTACAAATACACATACAACGCAACTGTCGTATATCAGGTGAAGAAGGGGCCAATGTATATGGAGGAACAATATAATCTGCGGCGGTAGCGTTCTCGCTTCCCACGCCCGGGTTCCCGGGTTCGATTCCCGGCGGGGTCAGGGATTTTCTCTGCCTCGTGATGACTGGGTGTTGTGTGCTGTCCTTAGGTTAGTTAGGTTTAAGTAGTTCTAAGTTCTAGGGGACTGATGACCATAGATGTTAAGTCCCATAGTGTTCAGAGCCATTTGAACCGTTTGAACCACAATCTGCGACAGGCAGCTGAACCTACCCCATAGGATACCCCATTCAACAACACGACAAGAAATTTACAGTTCACATTATTAACTCTTCTTCGATCGTCTAAACATAAGTGTAAAGCAATAGTCACAACATGTACAAAGTACCGAAAGAAAGAAAGAAGTGATCATTTTTGTGGGGGTGCTTCGCAAAAGCACCAGATTTGTTCCTTGTCGTTTACCATAGAACACCCATAAAGTTTACTGCTGCTCACTTTTCTGTTCGCACAGCTGTACTCAAGAGAAGTCTTCTTTTGAGATGTTTTATACGGATTTTGCATGTGCATTTTCTTCCTCTAACTAACACACTCGTGTTTCTGAGTTCTGGTCAAATTTTTCACATCCATATGTTCATGAGAACTGAATGTACAGCAGTCTTCGATATGCCTAAGGATGCGTTTTTCTTAAGGTAAATAACATGCCGATCCTTTCAAAAATGTACGGCATCGATATTTGTTTGTGAAACCACCGATTTCGGTCAACCTTCACGACATTTATAGCTAAAGAAAGCATGACCACGACTAAATTCTTCCGGCCGGTGTGGCCGAGCTGTTCTAGGCGCTACAGTCTGGAACTGTGCGACCGCTACGGTCGCAGGTTCGAATCCTGCCTCGGGCATGGGTGTGTGTGATGTCCTTAGGTTAGTTAGGTTTAAGTAGTTCTACGTTCTAGGGGACTGTGACCTCAGGAGTTAAGTTCCATAGTGCTCAGAGCCATTTGAACCATTTTGACTAAATTTCGCAATCCAGTCGTAAACAATCTTTTGTGAAGGTGACTGATTAGCGAATTTCGAACGAAGCGAATCGAGGCTTTGCTGAATAAGGCCGTTACGAAAATCGTAAAAACAATCGTCCAATAAAAACGCTCTCGTAAAATCTCAATTTTTTCACTACGCTGTTCCCTCCAACCCCCACTGTAATCAAGCAATTGCCCCAATTTTTGAGCTGTCGTTATTTTCACAGTAGCGAATAAACAATTTTAAAACGATAGTAACGCTGCATCTATATAGCGCTATCTTGTGTTCATTTGCCACGCACTAGGCTGTTGGGGTCCCAGGAGCAAATTCTGGCAAGCGCTCACCGGGATTTTCACGCGGCACGTGCAGAAGGCGATAGCTGGTGCAAGCACCAGCCTCCACAAAAGACTGACAGCTCCGTTAAGCTCCTCGCTACAATAGGCGCATCCCACGAGAGAGCGACCGTTAGCCGGAAGACTCAAGTGTCCCCCGGCGTTTCAGCTGTTCCTCTTCACTCGGACACAAACAGCTGTCGGGACACTTGGAACACGGGAGAAGGGGACGTTCACAAAGCATTCGAAAAGTAAACAAATATTCATTCTTCTCATTGTGCTTAGTCCACACACGTGAAACATCGTTTAAAAGAAGAAATGTGTCCGCTTATTTGGACAAGATGCGGTTTTCACCATTATTGTTCATTTTCAACCTAACTGTCTTTTTCAAGTGATTAATCTTATCAATTACTGATGTGCAAGAACTCGTGACTGTTCATTCAACTTCATAGCGTAATGCTGGGTGCTGGTTCTCTGACATGTTTTAATGGCTTTAATGTATCGCCATGAGTATTGTTTGTATGAAGGGCTTATTTCAATAGTGGTACAAATTCATTGCCTCCACTTTTCTGTCTATAATGCTTCTGAAATTAATGATCCAAACAAACAGAAACAAAGGTTCATCTCTAGCAAGAAGCCATATGCTTGAATATTTCTGGTATCTCAACTGCAGATTTTTCAGCGCTCATTTAACTTTAGGACTCTGTATCTCAAGACGAACAAAAATGGACTTGTACCACTATTGAAATAAGCCCTTCATATGACTATTTGGAGCCAGAAATGAATTCTGTACTTACTGCGACAATATGGGCGGATTTGTTCTTACTATCTATCAGCTTCCATTGTGATCGACAGTTGGTAACATGTCACTCACTTTTCATAGGATATTTATATAAATACCAATAGTTATGAAACTTCGCCAGCAACCAGTATGTGCTGCAAAAATGGTGTTTGTAACGAAGGTCTTCAAACGAAGACATAAAGTACTTTGCTCAGAGACATTGTTTGTTTTTGTTTGCATATAATGTAGTAAATATATGGGCAAATATTTTAATCATAGTTGGCATTAAAATGAATGCCCAAAAATAAAATAAAAAAAATGTAATATTTCGAGAGAGTTGCAGCTAGTTATATGTACCAGTACCTTACATTTAGAAATAACGAGAACAAAATTTCAGATGAAGTGCTGTATAATTCATAATCTTACATTAGTGTATAATACAGTCCGTGTATGAGCAAATGCTGTATCAAAACTATGTAGTCAGAAATGAAGAGAAAACGTCGAAGGATGTTCAGTATGTATTGTCGATCCAATTGAATATAAATCGTATTACAGAACGTACTACAAGGTGACTGTGCTCACACCTGTTGCAAAACGAATTGTAAGGCATACATACGCAATACTGTACATGTGTGAGTCTAGATTAACAATGTAAATGTCTAAATAGTTAGTTTAGACTCAAGCATGTATAGGATTACGTATATGTGCCTTATAACTTGTTTTCAAACAACCAGTCACATGGTATATATTCTATAATGTGATTCATATTCAGATGAATCGACGATATATATGAAACCTGCTTCGACATTTTTTATTTATTTCTGACTAGATGGACGAACTGCTAATAGTACTCATATGATCAGATGTATACGAAAATGATCCTTAAGTTGAAATTGATCAAGGCCGGCAAATGTGGCCGAGCGGTTCTAGGCGCTTCAGTCTGGAATCGCGCGACCGCTACGGTAGCAGATTCGAATCCTGCCTCGGGTATGGGTGTGTGTATGTCCTGATGTTAGTTAGGTTTAAGTAGTTCTAAGTTCTAGGGGACTGATGACCTCAGATGTTAAGTCCCATAGTGCTCAGAGCCATTTGAAATTGATCAAGAGTTTTGAATCGAACAATTTATTGAAAAAGAACTTTGGATAAGCGGAACCGCGTCTTACTTTAATAATTATTTTGTGGTTAGTACATACAAAGAAAAAAAAATTTCAAGATTAAGAGAAAATCCTTTCTGGATTCGGACCTATTCGGCAACAAACTACAAAGATGTAGATACTGTATGATTATAATAACCTTTGGTACGCTACTTTGTTTATTGTTGTCGTTTATTTTAAAAACGTAACTAGTTTCCAGTTTATAGCCACTTATCTTCAAAAATCTTGAACACGTGTTGATACAGATGTTTTCCAAAAATGATTCGAATGGCTCTGAGTACTATGGGACTTAACATCTGAGGTCATCAGTCCCCTAGAACTTAGAACTACTTAAACCTAACTAACCTAAGGACATCACACACATTCATGCCCGAGGCAGGATTCGAACCTGCGACCATAGCGCTCGTGATGTTCCAGACTGAAGCGCCTAGAACCGACCGGCCACATCGGCCGGCCATGTTTTCCTTCACCACGTTGTAGTTGCTGTGACAATGTCATTAACTCATGTAATCGTATGGGTAGGAAACAGCAGCGCTGCACCCGTGGGCTAGCGGTAGCGTTTTCGATTTCTAATCAATACATCCTCGAACTCAGGTGGGAAATCCAACAATGGTTAATGCTGTGGTGAGGCGCGCACGCCTTATTTGCGTCTCGCCTATTGTGCTGCTAGCTAGCGAGGGCATATTTGTTTACATCCGCGAAGCAGCTTTTTTTCCGAGTCCGACTTCATTGATCATCATGGCGTTTTTTACCGCCAATTGACAATTAAATTAACTTTAGATCACGAACGACCGAATGTGTGCGAAGTTGAACGTTTTATGCGGGAAGAAATGCGTCTGCTGCCACAAGATGTTCTCGGAATACATTTTTCGATCCTCAGTTCTACTGTACCCAGTCCTCAATAGTGTTCGTCAGATAAAAATTGAACTACGGAAACACGTTCCTTCCTACTTAGTTATAGCCGGCTGCAGGGCTGTCGTCATGTACGATGGCCAGCCGCGCACCTGTTCAGGTTGTGGCCAGGAAGGCCATGTCCGTTCTGAATGTCTCGTAGACTGGTTCAGACGACGATCGGAGACATCGCTCCTCCTGTGGCGCCCAGGTCTTACTCGTCTGCGGCGGTGCTGCCTGTTACGCCCCCTCTGAATCAGTCGGTACCGGTGTCGCCTCCTGTCGACGACGGGATGGATCTTTTGCCTGTCTCTCCTATACCTCTGTCGGAAGCAATACAAATGAACGACGACCGTCAGCTGGCACAAGCTGTCTGTCTCGACCCCACGATTGTTGATCATGGAGCTGTACCTACCTCCTCCTTTCTGCCTTCTGCCCATATGTCAGACGATAGCCGCCCGCCATCCGCCGCGGAAAAGCATGTTAGGAAATTAGGTCGGCAGGAAAGGGAGAGATGCGTCCATCGGAAGTCTGCACAGGAGGACGACCCTGCTACTGATGGTGCGTTGTCCTCTGACGCCCTGACACTTGACGACACGACGTCATTCCCTGCCTCCAACTCCAGTCAGCGTCCACCTCTGGTCACCGACCTTCCCCCGCCTGCGTCTGATGCTGTTGCCGCCCTTTCTTTGTCTGACGCTACCTGTGGGCGCACCTCAATAATGTTCTACTGAACCGGCTCAGTGACAGTCTGTCACTTGGGCGGACGACGTTGATGCTGAGGATGGACATTCTGAAGGTGTACCGAACATGGACACCCCTTGGTGGGGTCGGCTCCCTCCCTGTCACAGTGATGTGCCCATCCATAGGGGCATAACAGGTCTGCGCTTACCCCGTGTTTGAATCGCCTGTCCTCCTGGCGATGGCAGCTTTCCAGACTTATCGCATAGCTACATTCAATGTCAACAGCTTTCCAGACTTATCGCATAGTGTAAGTAGGCTGTTTAGGTTTTTTTATTGGTAACGCCACCTCTGTATGAAAATCACTGTCTGTGCTGTGTGCAGTCTGTGGCTGCTTTGCATTGTTGTAATACTCGCCATTGTAGTGTTAGGCAGCTGGCTGTGAACAGCGCGTAGCGTTGCGCAGTTGGAGGTGAGCCGCCAGCAGTGATGGATGTGGGGAGAGAGATGGCGGAGTTTTGAAATTTGTCATGAGCTGCTATATATATATTATGACTATTGAGGTAAATACATTGTTTGTTCTCTATCAAAATCTTTCATTTGCTAACTATGCCTATCAGTAGTTAGTGCCTTCAGTAGTTTGAATCTTTTATTTAGCTGGCAGTAGTGGCGCTTGCTGTATTGCAGTAGTTCGAGTAACCAAGATTTTTGTGAGGTAAGTGATTTGTGAAAGGTATAGTTTAATGTTAGTCAGGGCCATTCTTTCGTAGGGATTTTTTGAAAGTCAGATTGCGTTGCACTAAAAATATTGTGTATCAGTTTAAGCACAGTCTTATGTATAGTTGTTCAAAAGGGGACGTTTCATGTGTCGACTCTTAGCCGAGGATACCTCTCTGGAATCTTCTGATTTTTTTCTTGTAGTTTGTGTAATTAGTGTAGCTTTTGTTTATTGCTAGCGCGTAATTATAGAGAGAATTTCCTTTGTAGTTTTAGTTTTTCATTGTTGTACAGTAAAGCAGTTGTGGCATGCATGTACTGTAGATTTGCAGCAAGTATTTCGCAGCTGCGCTTGCAATTAACTAGATATTATTTTCAGTGCTATGTTAATGTGTTCCCCTATTTTTGCTCTTCAAATTGTGTTTTTCTGTGTTGTCGTGTGAAATATTGTGACAATAATGGCGTGTGAAAAACGTAACACTAGGCTCCAAAGTAAATTGAGAAATGACAGCGAAGACGAAAGCAGTGTGTTAACGCCACCGTGTAATGAATTAACTAATGTTCAAAGTAGTAATTTGGTAATTGTGCATAGGGAAATGGAGCGGGCGGCAAACAATGGCGTAGGCAGTGAAACAGGTAGTGAACAGGGAAGCGTTATCGATCGATCGGTCGGCAACAGCTCGCCTCAGGAATACGAAATGACATGACACAATCTTGCAAATACTGCAGATTCAGGTTTTGGGGCCTCACCGTTTTCTCAAACAAGTCAAAACACATTTTCTGCTTGTCAAAATGTGAATGCTGCCGGTGCAAATGCACTGCCGAAATGCATAGAGGAACAGATTCCAGACACTAATACATTATTACTGCAATTAATGCAGCAAATGAAACAAAATCAGAGACAAACACAGCAACAGTTAGACACTAAAAGTTAGATACAATGGAACAACACCAGAGACAAACACAGCAACAGTTAGACGCAATGGAACAAAATCTTCAAAAGTTAGACACCACACTTGAACAAACACGTGAAGATTTAACTACTGAGTTACATAAAATCGAATCGAAATGTCAAAAAGTCTGTAATGACGTAAAAACACAAATTTGTGAGCATTTCCAACCTATTTTTTCGCGTCATGAAAATGCATTACAGAATCACGAAGCAGCCATAAAAGAACTGCAAACTATTATTCATGAAAATCACGACACCCTGCAAGCTAAAATTGACTCTGTTGCATCTACCGATTCGGTTATGCAACTTGCAAAAACTCAGGAAAACTTAAAGGACACAGTAGATTCGATTTCAACACAAATGGACACTCTGAAACTTGGTTCAGAAAAACACACTGAGGAAATGTGTTCACTATCGGAGAAAGTAGCCGAACTTTCGGATCAGTTCACTAACTTATCTACGAAGGTAGATGATAATCTGAACGACACAAAACCGGTAGTCTTTAATGACACAGAAGAGTGCGAACAAATTAGGAAAATCAAACAAAATCAGAATCAAATTAATACGCAACACCAAAGAGAAATCCGGGAAGTACAAGATCAGCTGACTCAGGTAATACAAGAATTACGTATTTCAGAGGCCATCGCGCTCCAATACGGGAAGAGGGACTTAGAAATACGGAACAACCACAAAATAATAACACAGGACACTTCGGAAATTATGAAAGAAATTGGCAAGGCACACCGAATTTTTAGATGGAACCGCCGAAACGACGTAATAATGACCGACATGCGACTCGCCGACATGATGATTTTGACTATAAGCTGTTCATTACTACATGTAAATTCAAAACATTTAAGAATTCCGGCAACGACATTCATCCACAAGCGTGGCTTCATCAATTCTCTCATTGTTTTCCTCCCAACTGGTCATTAGAGCACAGATTAGAATTTATGTGTGGCTATTTAGAGAATGAACCAGCTGTAAGAATGCGGTCGGTCATTCATGATTGCCACAGTGAAGGAGAGTTTTACCATGCCTTCCTCTCAGCATATTGGTCTCAAGCCACACAAGACCGAGTAAAACATAGCATCATGATGATGAAACGTTTCGAACAATCTGAATTTTCCAGTCTTATGAAATATTTTGAAGACA
The DNA here is from genome assembly GCF_023898315.1 of Schistocerca nitens. Lineage (NCBI taxonomy): Eukaryota > Metazoa > Arthropoda > Insecta > Orthoptera > Acrididae > Schistocerca > Schistocerca nitens. The sequence goes on from NC_064618.1 coordinate 675,337,012, forward strand.
TGTTGCACAAGAATCAGTACCTGTCAAACCCATACAGCCCCTCAGAACTCATCCGCATTTGCTTAATCAAATTGCCTGAACATTTACGACACATTATTTTGGCAGGACGTTGCAAAGACGACATTGAAGCTTTTCAGGGACTGTTACAAGAATTGGAAATTGACACTGACAATCGCGGAATGCGGAAACAGGAACACAACAATTACAGGTCACATCCGTCACAATTCCGCGATAATAACTGGACGCGACAAGGCTATTCTCACAACACAAATCGTGACCAAAACAAACACCACCCGTATGACAACCGTTGGCAGAGTAGTAATAATTACAGGGAAAGATCACCTCTCCGCGGTAATGACTATCACAGAGACGATCAGAGAAACAGACAATATGGGAACCAAAACAATTATTATCAAGGGAGACAGAATAACTTCAGACGCAACAGTTCAGCGCGCAGTTACGATCCAGATAGAAATTCTCCACCACATGACCGACAAGAAAGAAATTATGAAATCTACCGACATTACGACAGACGATATATTCGTAACGACAGACCTGAATTGCATCAGAACTGGCGGGATTTAAACAGGGCAGGGCCTTCTCGTCAAAGTGAATTTGTAGAAGTTAGGTCCCCAAATCCCAATAACGACGCGCGCCAACAAAGAAACAGACAATGACTCGCACCGCAGGCAGACACGTGCGCCCGCTGGCTCAGGGAAAAATAACATAGACGCTAACCTTGAAAAAAATTCCAGTATTCTTTACCGACTTATACCACATGATAATTGCGTTAAAGTTGAAACTTTGCGTACTAGGAAGAGCAAAGGGTTACACATTTCACATGTAAAACCGTTTATTGAAAAATAATCTGCTTTTTAACTTTGTCTTTGCCATATAACTTTTCACTTTACATTACTAGTATGCTTTGTAAGACTTAAGAAACTGTTAACATGCAACAATGTTTGAAGTTAAATATCCAGTCAAGAACCAAGAGAACTCATTAGAGAACTTATTTAAACAGAAATTACGAATGCATTGTTATTGTGAACAGACGACACAGTGTTATTGTGTGTGTACATTCTTGCTTGTTTGTTGCACGATTACGTAACGACGATAAGGCTCACATACTTAGAACATTTACCAGTACTGCTAATGAGATTTTAATGCAACATTTTGGTTTATTTGAAAATACATTCTGAATTTAAAGTGCTTTCTGAGAGATACCAAATGAGACAGAGGTTAGTTTATGTGACAGCTACACGATTTTTATCACGACGCTACTAATGAGTGACAATTTACAATGTTGCTTTTGCGGTGTATCTGTTTTATATCTGCACAGTTATCTGAATTCTTCTGGAAAGAAAAACATGTTTTAGTAGTAACTTTTGTGGTATAGCAACAATGAGACAGCCTTTTTCGTGGCACAACAATACGTTACAGTACAGTACTTTCTTCATCACAACAATAAGCGTAATAACTACGATATCTATACACAAAGCATTTCACTTTTGTTTATCATGAGGTAAGTACATTGACTTCTGCAGAACTTAGCTTTCGGAGGACGATAACTACGAGACTTCCACAGAGGTTATCTTACAACATGACGCACAGTTTACCGCTACAGTACACGTATTTGAGTGATTAATTTCGCACTTAAAACCTTTGGTATTTGCTTATACAACTTTACACATCGGTACCATATTTCTCTAATACACAAATTACACAGCTATCTGATCATTTAACTGAGAGATAAACATTTCTATACTACATCAGTGACAGATGTTTACGTAATTACACAGTTGGATAACTTCACACTTATGAAATTGTATTTTGTCTGTACTTTGTGAAATGCTCATATTTTTCCGGTACCATTGTGATACTATGAGAGCTTTGAATGATGTATTTGGTAAAGGAGCATGATTTTTAAAGTACGTTTGAGGTAGATGACACTATTGAAATGAGCAGAGAATTTTTTTTAGGTTTTGAAACTATTGGAGGAAGCTACGACGATTTTGAGATTTGGCTGAGGTTTTATGATGTTATTATTACGATGATGATGTGTATTATGCTGTTGCGGTATGTTTATGATCAGTAAGCTGATGCTATATGAGTTATTTGATTATGCTACATATCTGTAATGACGAAATATTGAAGAAGTGTCGACGAATAAGGTAAGAAATAATGAGTAGTGGTTAGGGACGCTGATTTGTGAAAAAGGTTATTGGTAACCAAGAATCGTACTTTATGAGTTATGAAATGTGTGTAAATGCATGAATGTATCACAATGCTGACGAATATTTTTTTTTGACACTTATATTTATAGGATTTTGTTTCTACAGATTTGCAACGCTAATTCTTGTCCTGTGAAATATTCTTATGTGAGACTGTCACTGTAGCGGAAACTGCTGTCGTAAATATTTCCGTAAGAAAGTTAAGTGACCACCTGCACGTAATGCGTCGTGGGCACCCAGATGGGCGACAGTCGCCTGGATAGAAGTCATTAGTGTGTGCCAGAGGCACAGGTGGAGAAAAAAAAAGGGAGGCCATTATCCTCGCTATTGACGTTCCTTTGTAGAGAGCATCGTAAAAACGACACGGTCGAACTTGAAAACATATGATTACACTGTGGAGCTCTTAATTTATGATATTTACTGAAATGAAATGATGAGAAACATTTCACATCTATTGTCTTTCTAGTTGAAAGATTGTTTACTGCACTATGAAATGCCATATGGCTAGTGAATGACGTTTCACGCCTTGCTTTGCCTGTTTTGTTTAAAATCTAGTTTCTAGCTGCACTGCAGCATTGGTTAAAATAAAATTTTATAGATGTACTAATATAAATATTTTCTGTCTACAGATCCAGTAAATAATAGTTTTGTGATATATTTCCAAAAAAATGAGGGAGCACAAAAAGACATTTCCCTTCACAGGAACTGCATACATTATTTTCTTTACAATACTTGGTAATTTTTTGTAGAATTAGTTCTTGTGGTGCACCACTTTAATTACATAGACATTAAGATGCGATTATACATTACCTTTATCTGCATTGTTGTCTTTAGTGTACTATTTTTTCTGCTTGAGCTTTGTCATGTTTAGGTATAAGCTGCTGTTTGCCAGGCATAGTGTTACTGAATTTAACTTTGTATTACTCTGTTAAGCTAGTTTTACTACTGAATTATTTTTCTTGTTGCTGCACATTGGCTCATATTAGTGGTAATGCTGCATTGCTTGGTAATTTACATTTACTGTAGCTTGCTTTGCCATTTGAATATTTTGTCATTGCTGTTTGTGTTAATTGTTTTGTGCTGCTGCATTGCCTCGTCCCTTAGTTTAGTATCTGAGCTCAGTAGATTTAAGTTAGCTTAAGAGGGGGTAGACTATATAAGAGAATGAGTTGCGATTCATTGGAAGAAATGTATTGAGAAGTTATACGAAAAAGGTATAGAAAGCAGGTATAGATGGGACTTTTTGGAAATAATGAAGAACGAAAGGAGATCTCCAAGAAGTAAAGAAAGTTTTGTTTGCAAAATACTGCAGTAAAACAAACCCTGTCCTTTCCTTGTATTATTCCGCTATATGTTTGTGTACCCTTGGGTATTTATGTTTTTCCTGTATTTATATGTTTATCTGATAAGACTTATGATGTAGAATTTTTCTAGTACTACGCTACATTGACTATGATGAGGAATACTGTTATCCTCAAATATAATTTGCATTAATAATATGTTATTTACTTTGTAAAGATGTTTAGACATTATTTATCTGTTCTGTTTTGTTGCTCATGTGTGAAGTTGATGTTTCAAAAGTTATTCTGATCTTTTATGCAGGTACTTATAATTCCTGTCACACTGATGTATATGTCTATTTCTATTCTTTTGTAAAGCCTGTTTTACTACAAATGTTATCTGTATTGTTATGTTATTTAATGATGTATTTTGTACCTTTGTAATTGTATTCTCATGTTATAAAATTGTAATTGACACCAGTTCATCAAATTAAGTAACTTGTAAGTTACATTTCACTGCACACGTTTCTGTTGGTCATAGTATATGGACAATATGTGAGAAGTAGGGACTGATAGTGTTTGCACGTGTGTTAATAATTCAGCAAGGGACTCGTTAACAGCATAGCTGGTTCTAAGGACAATTAGAAAAAACTTTGTGAGTGCACAAGTGGTGGTTATGGACTTGCTATATTCTCCGCAAGACTCTTTGATCGTGATTGTGCACCTGCACAGTCGCAACAGATGGCTGCTGGCCGTCTCTACAAGGACTACTGCGTCTTTGATGGCCCACCAAAACCATTATTTCTACAAGGACTGCAGTGGGTCTGCACCTCTGGTGGCCCACCAATACCATACTCTCTCCCAAGGCTATACTGGGTCTGCTCTGTGATGACCTACCTACCAATATTCTTCAAAACGTAGAATGGCTCTGCTGTGGGACAACACTACTTCTTCAAGACTCCATGGAAATCCACTACGTCTGTGTGCATTGTCTTTTACTGCTCAGACTTTGAGAAAAACATGGCAATTTTAGTGTGATCAACGATCACGACTGTCTTTATGGACTGTGAGAAAATTTTAGCTTTTGACCAACATTGTATCAATAAGTGTGTGCATTTGATTTCTTTGTTATTGTAATTGTGAAAAAAATTTTAACAAATATGTATTGGCCAATGCCCAAAAAAATTTCTAAAATTTTTTGTGGGTAGCATGGGGGCTATGTAAGTAGGCTGTTTAGGTTTTTTTATTGGTAACGCCACCTCTGTATGAAAATCACTGTCTGTGCTGTGTGCAGTCTGTGGCTGCTTTGCATTGTTGTAATACTCGCCATTGTAGTGTTAGGCAGCTGGCTGTGAACAGCGCGTAGCGTTGCGCAGTTGGAGGTGAGCCGCCAGCAGTGATGGATGTGGGGAGAGAGATGGCGGAGTTTTGAAATTTGTCATGAGCTGCTATATATATATTATGACTATTGAGGTAAATACATTGTTTGTTCTCTATCAAAATCTTTCATTTGCTAACTATGCCTATCAGTAGTTAGTGCCTTCCATAGTTTGAATCTTTTATTTAGCTGGCAGTAGTGGCGCTAGCTGTATTGCAGTAGTTCGAGTAACCAAGATTTTTGTGAGGTAAGTGATTTGTGAAAGGTATAGTTTAATGTTAGTCAGGGCCATTCTTTCGTAGGGATTTTTTGAAAGTCAGATTGCGTTGCACTAAAAATATTGTGTATCAGTTTAAGCACAGTCATGTATAATTGTTCAAAGGGGACGTTTCAATAGCTACATTCAATGTCAACAGCTGTCCAGACTTATCGCATAACTACATTCAATGTCAACAGCTTTCCAGACTTATCGCATAGCTACATTCAATGTCAACAGCTTTCCAGCCTTATCGCATAGCTACATTCAATGTCAACAGCTTTCCAGACTTATCGCACAGCTACATTCAATGTCAACAGCTTTCCAGACTTATCGCATAGCTACATTCAATGTCAACAGCTTTCCAGACTTATCGCATAGCTACATTCAATGTCAACAGCTTTCCAGACTTATCGCATAGCTACATTCAATGTCAACAGCTTTCCAGACTTATCACATAGCTACATTCAATGTCAACAGCTTTCCAGACTTATTGCATAGCTACATTCAATGTCAACAGCTTTCCAGACTTATCGCATAGCTACATTCAATGTCCACAGCTTTCCAGACTTATCGCATAGCTACATTCAATGTCAACAGCTTTCCAGACTTATCGCATAGCTGCATTCAATGTCAACAGCTTTCCAGACTTATCGCATAGCTACATTCAATATCAACAGCTTTCCAGACTTATCGCATAGCTTCATTCAATGTCAACAGCTTTCCAGATTTATCGCATAGCTACATTCAATGTGAACAGCTGTCCAGACTTATCGCATAGCTACATTCAATGTCAACAGCTTTCCAAACTTATCGCATAGCTACATTCAATGTCAACAGCTTTCCAGACTTATCGCATAGCTACATTCAATGTCAACAGCTTTCCAGACTTATCGCATAGCTACATTCAATGTCAACAGCTTTCCAGACTTATCGCATAGCTACATTCAATGTCAACAGCTTTCCAGACTTATCGCATAGCTACAGTCAATGTCAACAGCTTTCCAGACTTATCGCATAGCTACATTCAATGTCCACAGCTTTCCAGACTTATCGCATAGCTACATTCAATGTCAACAGCTTTCCAGACTTATCGCATAGCTACATTCAATGTCAACAGCTTTCCAGACTTATCGCATAGCTACATTCAATGTCCACAGCTTTCCAGACTTATAGCATAGCTACATTCAATGTCAACAGCTTTCCAGAGTTATTGCATAGCTACATTCAATGTCCACAGCTTTCCAGACTTATCGGATAGCTACATTCAATGTCGACAGCTTTCCAGACTTATCGCATAGCTACATTCAATGTCAACAGCTTTCCAGACTTATCGCATAGCTACATTCAATGTCAACAGCTTTCCAGACTTATCGCATAGCTACATTCAATGTCGACAGCTTTCCAGACTTATCGCATAGCTACATTCAATGTCAACAGCTTTCCAGACTTATCGCATAGCTACATTCAATGTCAACAGCTTTCCAGACTTATCACATAGCTACATTCAATGTCAACAGCTTTGCAGACTTATAGCATAGCTATGTTCAATGTCAACAATATTCGTGTACGCCACCAACTGGCTACACTTTATGACATGCTGTATGTCGTGGACTGTCCTTCAGGAGGTGGATGTTGCAATTTTCTGTGCTCCCCATGGTTTTGGCTTTGCAGCTTATGTCTCTCACGCTTCCCCTACCGGTAGTGGTGTGGCGATCCTCAACGTGACCGTATCCTCGCTGATGCAGTTGCCTGTCTCCCTGATGCCAGAGGTATGGATCTCAAGATTAATGGCGTGCGATCGTCGATGTTCATGCGACAGTTGGTTCGGGTCTCCACCGTGAATGTTCCAGCTTCTTCTCAGAGAGTCACGCCTCTCTTTCTGGATCGGCAGGTTGCATTGATCATGTGAGGCGATTTCAACTGCATCCAAGCACCCAAAGACCAACTACCACGTCACTCTCCGAGTGCGCACCTCAGATTAGTGGGTTCTTAGGAGCATGTTCGTGGCGATCGTCCAGGGTTTACGCATTTACTAGCCGTTCTTCCAGCCGCCTGACACGTGTTTACATCTCCCGTTATACTGTCAGTGGGGTGCAGGCTGCTGAAGTCAGGCCCACTGCGTTCTCTGACCACGACGCATGTATCTGCGCCATCAATCTCTGCCGCCAAAGGGTGTGGCGTAGCCGTGGACCATGGAAACTGAACACAATCCACCTTACTTTACCCGACTGCCGGCAGTTCATAGAGATCACGTGGGCAGCTTGTCGTCGACTCCGTGATGCCTGTCAGTCTGCTCTGTCTTGGTGGGTGCTCTGTGCAAAGCCTGCTTTCCGCAAGGCCTTGATTGGTTACGGAAGGGAGGTTGCGGTGTGGTGGCGACGGGCTCAGAAATTCTATTTCACCATTCTCCGAGAATGTACTATGATGCCGTATTCTCCAGAGCGCCAGGCGATGGCGAATCGTGCCAAGGCACAGCTCACGTCCCTCTCTCGCCGTCACCTTGAAGGAGCTACGGTCAGGGCAGGCACACACGATGGATTAGTGCAAGAGCGTCCATCTATGTATCATGTCATAGCGGAACGATGTCACCGTCGGAGGAATTTGATTCAGGTTCTTACGACTGATGATGGACAGCGTTTTGACGCCCAATGGAATATCGGGTCTGCCCTCCATGCACATTATGTTACGCTGTACTCTGAACAATGTCACCGCCCTGCCATCATTGCGAAGGTCTCCAGACTCTCCTTTGGCTCGGATCCCGTACTGTGAACAGCTCAGTGATAGGGTTGTTATTATCACAATCGACAGCAATCCAACATCGACAATGGTAGTCCAAGTATAAATGCCGACGTCGCAAGCTGAAGATGAAGAGACAGAAAAAGTATATGATAATATAGAATGAGTAATTCAGTATGTAAAGGGAGATGAAAATCTAATACTCATGGGGAACTGGAATGCAGTTGTAGGGGAAGGAGTAGAAGGAAAGGTTATAGGAGAATATGGGCTTGGGACAAGACCAGGTGAGTTCCGTAATAAATTTCAGCTAGTAATAACGAATACTATACTCTAGAATCACAAGAAGTTCCCTAAGGCTGTGGATATACACTCCTGGAAATGGAAAAAAGAACACATTGACACCGATGTGTCAGACCCACCATACTTGCTCCGGACACTGCGAGAGGGCTGTACAAGCAATGATCACACGCACGGCACAGCGGACACACCAGGAACCGCGGTGTTGGCCGTCGAATGGCGCTAGCTGCGCAGCATTTGTGCACCGCCGCCGTCAGTGTCAGCCAGTTTGCCGTGGCATACGGAGCTCCATCGCAGTCTTTAACACTGGTAGCATGCCACGACAGCGTGGACGTGAACCGTATGTGCAGTTGACGGACTTTGAGCGAGGGCGTATAGTGGGCATGTGGGAGCCCGGGTGGACGTACCGCCGAATTGCTCAACACGTGGGGCGTGAGGTCTCCACAGTACATCGATGTTGTCGCCAGTGGTCGGCGGAAGGTGCACGTGCCCGTCGACCTGGGACCGGACCGCAGCGACGCACGGATGCATGCCAAGACCGTAGGATCCTACGCAGTGCCGTAGGGGACCGCACCGCCACTTCCCAGCAAATTAGGGACACTGTTGCTCCTGGGGTATCGGCGAGGACCATTCGCAACCGTCTCCATGAAGCTGGGCTACGGTCCCGCACACCGTTAGGCCGTCTTCCGCTCACGCCCCAACATCGTGCAGCCCGCCTCCAGTGGTGTCGCGACAGGCGTGAATGGAGGGACGAATGAAGACGTGTCGTCTTGAGCGATGAGAGTCGCTTCTGCCTTGGTGCCAATGATGGTCGTATGCGTGTTTGGCGCCGTGCAGGTGAGCGCCACAATCCGGACTGCATACGACCGAGGCACACAGGGCCAACACCCGGCATCATGGTGTGGGGAGCGATCTCCTACACTGGCCGTACACCACTGGTGATCGTCGAGGGGACACTGAATAGTGCACGGTACATCCAAACCGTCATCAAACCCATCGTTCTACCATTCCTAGACCGGCAAGGGAACTTGCTGTTCCAACAGGACAATGCACGTCCGCATGTATCGCGTGCCAACCAACGTGCTCTAGAAGGTGTAAGTCAACTACCCTGGCCAGCAAGATCTCCGGATCTGTCCCCCATTGAGCATGTTTGGGACTGGATGAAGCGTCGTCTCACGCGGTCTGCACGTCCAGCACGAACGCAGGTCCAACTGAGGCGCCAGGTGGAAATGGCATGGCAAGCCGTTCCACAGGACTACATCCAGCATCTCTACGATCGTCTCCATGGGAGAATAGCAGCCTGCATTGCTGCGAAAGGTGGATATACACTGTACTAGTGCCGACATTGTGCATGCTCTGTTGCCTGTGTCTATGTGCCTGTGGTTCTGTCAGTGTGATCATGTGATGTATCTGACCCCAGGAATGTGTCAATAAAGTTTCCCCTTCCTGGGACAATGAATTCACGGTGTTCTTATTTCAATTTCCAGGAGTGTAGAAATAAAGAATAGTTCAAGAGCAGTACAACTGAAGAGGAATGCGCGTCTCTAAGAACGGATGTAAGTAGGCTGTTTATGTTTTCTTATTGGCAACGTTACGTAGCGCTCTGTATGAAAATCACTGGCTGTGCTGTGTGCAGTCTGTGGCTAGTTTGCATTGTTGTCTGCCATTGTAGTGTTGGGCAGCTGGATGTGAACAGCGCGTAGCGTTGCGCAGTTGGAGGTGAGCCGCCAGCAGTGGTGGATGTGGGGAGAGAAATGGCGGAGTTTTGATATTTGTAAGAATGGATGTTATGAACTGTTACATATATTATGACTTTTGATGACTATTAAGGTAAATACATTGTTTGTTCCCTATCAAAATCTTTCATTTGCTAACTATGCCTATCAGTAGTTAGTGCCTTCAGTAGTTTGAATCTTTTATTTAGCTGGCAGTAGTGGCGCTCGCTGTATTGCAGTAGTTCGAGTAATGAAGATTTTTGTTGAGGTAAGTGATCTGTGAAAGGTATAGGTTAATGTTAGTCAGGGCCATTCTTTTGTAGGGATTTTTGAAAGTCAGATTGCGTTGCGCTAAAAATATTGTGTGTCAGTTTAAGCACAGTCCTGTATAATTGTTCAAAGGGGACGTTTCATATGGCGACCCTGCCAGGATACCTCACTGGAATCTTCTGATTTTTTTCTTGTAGTTTGTGTAATTAGTGTAGCTATTGTTTATTGCTAGCACGTAATTATAGAAAGAATTTCCTTTGTAGTTGCAGTCTTTCATTGTTGTACAGTAAAACAGGTGTGACACGCATGTAGATTTGCACCAAGTATTTCGCAGCTGCAATTAACTAGATATTATTTTCAGTGCTATGTTAATGTGTTATCTTATTTTTGCTCTTCAAATTGTGCTTTTCTGTGTTGTCATGTGAAATATTGTGACAATAATGGCATGTGAAAAACGTAATACTAGGCTCGAAAGTAAACTGAGAAATGACAGTGAAGACGAAAGTAGTGTGTTAGTGCCACCATGTAATGAATTAACTAATATTCAAAGTAGTAATTTGGTAACTGTGCATAGGGAAATGGAGTGGGCATCAAATAATGGTGTAGACAGTGAAACAGGTAGTGAACAGGGAAGCATTATCGATTGATCGATCGGCAACAGCTCGCCTCAGGAATCCGAAATGACAGGACACAATTTCGCAAATACTGTAGATTCAGATTTTGGGTCCTCACTGTTTTCTCAAATAAGTCAAGACACATTTTCTACTTGTCAAAATGTGAATGTTGCCGGTGCAAATTCACTGCCGAAAAGCACTGAGGAACATGTTTCAGACACCAGTGCACTGTTATTACAATTAATGCAACAAATGGTACAAAAGCTTCAAAAGTTAGACACAATGGAACAACACCAGAGACAAACACAGCAACAGTTAGACACAATGGAACAAAATCTTCAAAAGTTAGACACAATGGAACAAAATCTTCAAAAGTTAGACACAATGAAACAACACAAGAGACAAACACAGCAACAGTTAGACGCAATGGAACAAAATCTTCACACCACGCTTGAACAAACACGCAAAGATTTAACTACTGAGTTACATAAAATCGAATCGAAATGTCAAAAAGTCTGTGACGACGTAAAAACACAAATTTGTGAGCATTTTCAACCTATTTTTTCGCGGTATGAATATCCATTACAGAATCACGAAGCAGCCATAAAAGAACTGCAAATTATTGTTTATGAAAATCATGAGACATTGCAAGCTAAAATTGACTCAGTTGCATCTACCGATTCGGTTACGCAACTTGCAAAAACTCAGGAAAACTTAAAGGACACAGCAGAAAGACACATGGAGGAAATTAGTTCATTATCAGAGAAAGTAGTTGAACTTTCGGATCAGCTAAATAATTTATCTACGAAGGTAGATGATAATCTGAATGACACAAAACCGGTAGTCTTTAATGACACAGAAGAGTGCGAACAAGTTTAGAAATTCAAACAAAATCAGCATCAAATTAATACGCAACACCAAAGAGAAATCCGGGAAGTACAAGATCAGCTGACACAGTTAATACAAGAATTACGTACTTCAGAGGACACTCGCGCTCCAACACGGGAAGAGGGACTTAGAAATACGGAACAGCCACAAAATAATAACACAGGACACTTCGGAAATTATGAAAGAAATTGGCAAGGCACACCGAATTTTTAGATGGAACCGCCGAAACGACGTAACAATGACCGACATGCGACTCGCCGACATGATGATTTTGACTATAAGCTGTTCATTACTACACGTAAATTCAAAACGTTTAAGAATTCTGCCAACGACATTCATCCACAAGCGTGGCTCCATCAATTCTCTCATTGTTTTCCTCCCAACTGGTCATTAGAGCACAGATTAGAATTTATGTGTGGCTACTTAGAGGATGAACCAGCAGTAAGAATGCGATCGGTCATTCACGATTGTCACAGTCAAGGAGAATTTTATCATGCCTTCCTCTCAGCATATTGGTCTCAAGCTACACAATACCGAGTAAAACATAGCATCATGATGATGAAACACTTTGAACAATCTGAATTTTCCAGTCTTGTGAAATATTTTGAAGACATGTTGCATAAGAATCAATATCTTTCAAACCCATACAGCCCTTCAGAACTCATCCGCATTTGCTTAATGAAATAGCCTGAACATTTAAGAAATATTATTTTGGCAGGACGTTGCAAAGACGACATTGAAGCTTTTGAGGGACTCTTACAAGAATTAGAAATTGACACAGACAGTCGCGGGATGCGAAAACAGGAGAACAATCACTACAGGTCACATCCGTCACAATTCCGTGACGACAGAAACAATAACTGGACACAAGTGTATTCTTACAACGCAAATCGTGACCAAAACAGACACCACCCATATGACAACCACTGGCAGAGTAATAATAGTTACAGAGAAAGATCGCATTTCCGTAGTAATGAATATGACAGAGATTACCTTAGAAACAGACAATATGGGAACCAAAACAATTATTATCAAGGGAGACAGAATAACATCAGACGCAACAGTTCAGCGCGCAGTTACGATTCAGGAAGAAATTCTCCACCACATGACCGACAAGAAAGAAATTATGAAATCTACCGACATGACGACAGATGAGATAATCATAACGACAGATCTGAATTTCATCAGAACTGGCGGGATTCAAACAGAGCAGGGCACTTTCGACAACGTGAATTTGTAGAAGCTAGGTCTCCAAATCCCAATAACGACGCGCGCCAACAGAGAAAAAGACAATGACTCGCACCACAGGCAGCCACGTGCGCCGGCTGGGCTTCAGAAAAATAACATAAGCTAACCTTGAGATAAATTCCCCCCCCCCCCCATGAACCATGGACCTTGCCGTTGGTGGGGAGGCTTGCGTGCCTCAGCGATACAGATGGCCGTACCGTAGGTGCAACCACAACGGAGGGGTATCTGTTGAGAGGACAGACAAACATGTGGTTCCTGAAGAGGGGCAGCAGCCTTTTCAGTAGTTGCAGGGGCAACAGTCTGGATGATTGACTGATCTGGCCTTGTAACATTAACCAAAACGGCCTTGCTGTGCTGGTACTGCGAACGGCTGAAAGCAAGGGGAAACTACAGCCGTAATTTTTCCCGAGGACATGCAGCTTTACTGTATGATTAAATGATGATGGTGTCCTCTTGGGTAAAATATTCCGGAGGTAAAATAGTCCCCCATTCGGATCTCCGGGCGGGGACTACTCAAGGGGACGTCATTATCAGGAGAAAGAAAACTGGCGTTCTACGGATTGGAGCGTGGAATGTCAGATCCCTTAATCGGGCAGGTAGGTTAGAAAATTTAAAAAGGGAAATGGATAGGTTAAAGTTAGATATAGTGGGAATTAGTGAAGTTCGGTGGCAGGAGGAACAAGACTTTTGGTCAGGTGAATACAGGGTTATAAATACAAAATCAAATAGGGGTAATGCAGGGGTAGGTTTCATAATGAATAAAAAAATAGGAGTGTGGGTTACCTACTACAAGCAGCATAGTGAACGCATTATTGTGGCCAAGATAGACACAAAGCCCATGCCTACTACACTAGTACAAGTTTATATGCCAACTAGCTCTGCAGATGATGAAGAAATTGAAGAAATGTATGACGAGATAAAAGAAATTATTGAGGTGGTGAAGGGAGACGAAAATTTAATAGTCATGAGTGACTGGAATTCGTCAGTAGGAAAAGGGAGAGAAGGAAACATAGTAGGTGAATATGGATTGGGGGAAAGAAATGGAAGAGGAAGCCGCCTTGTAGAATTTTGCACAGAGCATAACTTAATCATAGCTAACACTTGGTTCAAGAATCATAAAAGAAGGTTGTATACCTGGAAGAATCCTGGAGATACTAAAAGGTATCAGATAGATTATATAATGGTAAGACAGAGATTTAGGAACAAGGTTTTAAATTGTAAGACATTTCCAGGGGCAGATGTGGATTCTGACCACAATCTATTGGTTATGAACTGCAGATTGAAACTGAAGAAACTGCAAAAAGGTGGGAATTTAAGGAGATGGGACCTGGAGAAACTGAAAGAACTAGAGGTTGTAGAGAGTTTCAGGGAGAGCATAAGGGAACAATTGACAGGAATGCGGGAAAGAAATACAGTAGAAGAAGAATGGGTAGCTCTGAGGGATGAAGTAGTGAAGGCAGCAGACGATCAAGTAGGTAAAAAGGCGAGGGCTAATAGAAATCCTTGGGTAACAGAAGAAATATTGAATTTAATTGATGAAAGGAGAAAATATAAAAATGCAGTGAATGAAGCAGGCAAAAAGGAATACAAACGTCTGAAAAATGAGATCGACAGGAAGTGCAAAATGGCTAAGCAGGGATGGCTAGAGGACAAATGTAAGGATATAGAGGCTTGTCTCACTAGGGGTAAGATAGATACTGCCTACAGGAAAATTAAAGAGACCTTTGGAGAGAAGAGAACCACTTGTATGAATATCAAGAGCTCAGATGGCAACCCAGTTCTAAGCAAAGAAGGGAAGGCAGAACGGTGGAAGGAGTATATAGAGGTTTTATACAAGGGCGATGTACTTGAGGACAATATTATGGAAATGGAAGAGGATGTAGACGAAGACGAAATGGGAGATAAGATACTGCGTGAAGAGTTTGACAGAGCACTGAAAGACCTGAGTCGAAACAAGGCCCCGGGAGTAGACAACATTCCATTACAACTACTGATGGCCTTGGGAGAGCCAGTCATGACAAAACTCTACCATCTGGTGAGCAAGATGTATGAGACAGGCGAAATACCCACAGACTTCAAGATGAATATAATAATCCCAATCCCAAAGAAAGCAGGTGTTGACAGATGTGAAAATTACCGAACTATCAGTTTAATAAGTCACAGCTGCAAAATACTAACGCGAATTCTTTACAGACGAATGGAAAAATTGGTAGAAGCGGACCTCGGGGAGGATCAGTTTGGATTCCGTAGAAATGTTGGAACACGTGAGGCAATACTAACCTTACGACTTATCTTAGAAGAAAGATTAAGAAAAGGCAAACCTACGTTTCTAGCATTTGTAGACTTAGAGAAAGCTTTTGACAATGTTAACTGGAATACTCTCTTTCAAATTCTGAAGGTGGCAGGGGTAAAACACAGGGAGCGAAGGGCTATTTACAATTTGTACAGAAACCAGATGGCAGTTATAAGAGTCGAGGGGCATGAAAGGGAAGCAGTGGTTGGGAAAGGAGTGAGACAGGGTTGTAGCCTCTCCCCGATGTTATTCAATCTGTATATTGAGCAAGCAGTAAAGGAAATAAAAGAAATATTCGGAGTAGGTATTAAAATTCATGGAGAAGAAGTAAAATCTTTGAGGTTCGCCGATGACATTGTAATTCTGTCAGAGATAGCAAAGGACTTGGAAGAGCAGTTGAACGGAATGGACAGTGTCTTGAAAGAAGGATATAAGATGAACATCAACAAAAGCAAAACGAGGATAATGGAATGTAGTCAAATTAAATCAGGTGATGCTGAGGGAATTAGATTAGGAAATGAGGGGCTTAAAGTAGTAAAGGAGTTTTGCTATTTAGGGAGTAAAATAACTGATGATGGTCGAAGTAGAGAGGATATCAAATGTAGACTGGCAATAGCAAGGAAATCGTTTCTGAAGAAGAGAAATTTGTTAAAATCGGGTATAGATTTAAGTGTCAGGAAGTCGTTTCCGCCGTCCGGAGTGGCCGTGCGGCTCTAGGCGCTACAGTCTGGAGCCGAGCGACCGCTACGGTCGCAGGTTCGAATCCTGCCTCGGGCATGGCTGTGTGTGATGTCCTTAGGTTAGTTAGGTTTAATTAGTTCTAAGTTCTAGGCGACTAATGACCTCAGAAGTTAAGTCGCATAGTGCTCAGAGCCATTTCAACCATTTGAATTTTTTGAAGTCGTTTCTGAAGGTATTTGTATGGAGTGTAGTCATCTATGGAAGATTGCTGAAGATAAGGTGGGTAGATCACGTAACTAATGAGGAGGTATTGAATAGGATTGGGGAGAAGAGAAGTTTGTGGCACAACTTGACTAGAAGAAGTTGGACATGTAGGACATGGTAGGACATGTTTTGAGGCATCAAGGGATCACAAATTTAGCATTGGAGGTCAGTGTGGAGGGTAAAAATCGTAGAGGTAGACCAAGAGATGAATACACTAAGCACATTCAGAAGGATGTTGGCTGCAGTAGGTACTGGGAGATGAAGAAGATTGCACAGGATAGAGTAGCATGAAGAGCTGCATCAAACCAGTCTCAGGACTGAAGACAACAACAACAACAACAAGAACGAGATAAATTCCAGTATTCCTTACCGACGTATACCACATGCTAATTGCGTTGAAACTGAAACTCTGCATACTAGGAAGAGTAGAGGTTTGCACCACATTTCACATGTAAAACCGTTTATTGAAAGATAATCTGCTTTTTAACTTTGTCTTTGCCATATAACTTTTCACTTTACATTACTAGTATGCTTTGTGAGACTTAGAATCTGTTAACATGCAACAATGTTTGAAGTTAAATATCCAGTCAAGAGCCAAGAGAACTTATGTAAACAGAAATTACGAATGCATTGTTATTGCGAACAGACGACACAGTGTTATTGTGTGTGTACATTTTTGCTTGTTAGTTGCACGATTACATAACGACTATAAGGCTCACATACTTAGAACATTTACAATTACTGCTAATGAGATTTTAAGGCAACATTTTGGTTTACTTGAAAATACATTCAGGATTTAAAGTACTTTCTGTGAGATACCAGATGACACAGTGGTTAGTTTATGTGACAGCTACACGATTTTATCACGACGCTACTAATGAGTGACAATTTACAATATTGCTTTTGCAGTGTTTCTGTTTTATTTCTACACAGTACTTCTGTATTATTCTGGAAAGTAAAACATGTTTCAGTTGTAACTTTTGTGGTATAGCTACAATGAGACAGCCTTTTCCGTAGCACAACAATACGTTACAGCACAGTACTTTCTTCATCACGGCAATAAGCGTAATAACTAAGGTATCTATACGCAAAGCATTTCGCTTTTGTTTATCATGAGGTAAGTACATTGACTTCTGCAGAACTTAGCTTTCAGAGGACGATAACTACGACACTTCCACAGAGATTATGTTGCAACAAGATGCACATTTAGCGCTACAGGACACGTATTTGAGTGATTAATTTTGCACTTAAATCATATATTTTTAAAGATATTTCAAGTACAATGATACAAAAGTTTTCCGTGATACATTTCATTGCACTGCTGTAATCTGTAACACCTGAGGGTATAATTACATTAATCCTCAGGGGGGTACACGCTTCCTTTGTGTACCATGTGTGTGGCAAACACAAGGAGCCCTAGCTAATATGGTATTTGCTTATACAACTTTACACTTCGGTACCATATTTCTCTAACACATAAATTACACAGCTATCTGATCATTTAACTGAGAGACAAACATTTTTTTTACTACATCAGTGACACATGTTTACGCAATTACACAGTTGGGTAACTTCACATTTATGAAATTGTATTTTGTATGTACTTTGTGAACTCTTCATATTTTTTCAGAATCATTGTGATACTATGAGAGCTTTGAATGATGTATTTGGTATGGGTCATGATATTTAAAGTACGTTTGAGGTGGATGACACTATTTAAATGAGCGGATAATTTTTTTAGGTTTTGAAGTTGTTGCAGAAAGCTATGACGTTTTTGAGATTTGACTGAGCTGTTATGATATTATTTTTACGACGATGTGTATTATGCTGCTGAGGTATGTTTATGGTCAATAAGCTGATGCTATATGAGGAATTTGATTCTGCTACATAGCTGTTATGATGAAATATTGGAAAGAAAAACATAGGTACAAACAAGATAACTGTGAACAAGCCATAGGTAACAGAAGAAATACTTCACTTCGAGGAAATACTTCAGTTCAGGGAAATTCAGGAATACAGAAGTACAAGTTGCTGAGGAATGAAATAAACAGGAAGGCAGGGAAGCTAGCACGAAATCGCTGCATGAAAAATGAATAAAATGAAAAACAAATGATTTTCGGAAGGGCTGACTCAGCGTGTAGGAAAGTAAAAATAACGGGTAAATTAAAAGCAAGTGTGGTAATGTTAAGAGTGCAACAGGAATCCCACTATTAAAGGAAAAGGAGGAAAGAGTGCACTGAAGGCCACTGTGAGGAGGGAGAAACAGGAGTCGATTTAGAAGAGATAGGGGATCCATTATTAGAATCAGAATTTAAGAGGGCTTCGGAGGGGTTAAGATCAAATAAGGCAGAAGGGATGGATAAAATTCCACCAGAATTCCTAAAATCATGGGGGAAGTGGCAACAAAACGACTGTTCACGTTGGTGTGTAGAATGTATGATTCTGGCGAAATACCATTTGCTTTTCCGAGAAATATCATCCACACAATTGCGAGGACTACAAGAAAAGACGAGTGCGAAAATAATCGCACGACCAGCTTAACAGATCATTTATGCAAGTCCTTACACAAATAATATACAGAAGAATGGAAGAGAAAATTGAGGATGTGTTAGAGGACGATCAGTATGGCTTTAGAAAAGGTAAAAGCACCAGAGAGGCAATTCTGACGCAAGCAAGACCAAAGAAAACTCAAGATACATTCACAGGATTTGTCGACCTGGAAAAAGCGTTCTACATTGTAAAATGGTACAAGGTGTTCGAAACTCTGAGAAAAACTGGGGTAAGACGGGTAATATACAATATGTACAAGAGCCAAGAGGGAATAATAAGAGAGAAAGACCAATAACGATGTGTTCAGATTAAAAAGGGCGTAAGACAGGGATGCAGTCTTTCGCCCTTACTGTTCAATCTGTACATCGAAGAAGCAACGATGGACATAAAAGATAGGTTCAGCAGCGGAATTAAAAATCAAGGTGAAAGAATATCAATTATACGTTTCGCTGGTGACATTGCTATCCTGAGTGAATGTGAAGGGGAATTACATGATCTGCTAGATGGAATGGTCACTCTGATGATTATTGAATATGAATTTAGAGTAAATCGGAGATAGACGAAAGTAATGAAAAGTGGCAGAAATGAGAACAGCGAGAAACCGAGCAGCAGGAATGATGGTCACGAAGTAGGTGAAGTTAAGGAATTCTGCTATCTACTGATTAGTGACGGACGAACCAAGGACGTCAAAAGTAGACTAGCACTGGCACAAAAGGCATTCCTGGGCAAGACAAAACATAGGACTTAATTTGAGGAAGGAATTTCTGAGAATGGACCTTTGGAGCACAGCATTTTATGGATGTGAAACATGGACTGTGGGAAAACCAGAACAGAAGAGAATCGAGACATTTAAGATGTAGTGGTATAGAAGAATGTTGAAAATTAGGGTGACTGATAATGTGAGGAATGAGGAGGCTCTGCACGGAATCGATGAGGAAAGGAATATGTGGAAAACACTGGGAAGGGACAGGATGATAGCAAATCTGTTAAGACGTCAGGAAATGACTTTCATGATACTAGAGGAAGCTGTACAACGCAAAAATTAACCTAGCTAACCTAACATAACCATAGAGGAAGACAGAGATTGGAATACATCTAGCAAATAATTGAGGTCGTGAATTCGTGGCGGGTCACATCGAACCACTCAGAAGACTGATGATTAAAAAAGAAAAAAAAAAGAATCTACAAAATCTCAAGGACAGTATTACAGTCACCATTGTCAAAAGCTTTCTCTAAATCTACAAGTGTCATAAACGTAGGTCTGCTTCTCCTTAACGTGAGGCAACTATTGGGAGACGTAAGTAGAGTTGGTTCTGTACCAACAGGCACTCTCCCAATTCGCTCTTTGCCAGTTTTCCTCAGTAGGATGGTAGTGACCTGTGGTCGCCAGTAGGCGCAGTGAAAGAAGATTCAGAGTTAGTAATTTATTCCCATAAAAATACTGGTAGCGTTTCGACTCGTGGTTGACATCATTTGTCGATGCCCGCTGAGGAATCGCGTCGAAAACGGCCTTCAGCCCGCTCACGGCAGCTGACACCTCGCACTTGGTTCCTGTCGGCTGCTGCACTGGCGTTTCTCCGCTTGCAATGGCTCTGGCACACTTAGTACCGCGACGCAGTGGGTGACAGCGGCGCGTGTATTGAAAATGAAATGAAATATCGTGTGACGAGGGCCTCCCGTCGGGTAGACCGTTCGCCTGGTGCAAGTCTTTCGATTTCACGCCAGTTCGGCGACTTGCGCGTCGATGGGGATGAAATGATGATGATTAGGACAACACAACACCCAGACCGGGGAAAATTTCCGACCCAGCCGGGAATCGAACCCGGGACCTTTGGATTGACAATCTGTCGCGCTGACCACTCAGCTACCGGGGGCGGACGCGTATATTGAATTTACACACGCCGATTTCGGAGGTGTTCTGCCTCTCTCCGCTCACCACCCTTCTTCATCACCCATCATACCGCTATGACGGTTGCTGTGTTGCGGTGATTTTCGACGATGTTGGAGTGCCTTCCAGGTAAGCCCTATTGAGTTCGCCGGAATGTCAGGAACACTGTTATTCTGATCCTTGTGGGATGGAAAGACCTTCAGGTCCTCCCGTTAGCGACAGAGACAGACTGTGGTGTTGAAATCTGCGACTGGTGATTATGGCGAGGTAGCCATCTCTCCCAGTTGCGGCTGTTGTCCGTAGCGTACAGGAAACCTACAACAGACTTGTGCCAGACCTCACTTCGCTGCAATCAGGGAATCGAGTGTGGAAATCATGTATGCCATCGATACGTCTGATCAACTCCCTTACGAGCTAACCTGCTGGGGTATTTATGGAGCGAAGTAATGGCGACGTCATTCGTCACGATCGCATAAGACTTGCTATTACGAAGGTATCAGCGGTTTTCCTTCTACCGTGATTGCTTAACGAGCTTGTTACAGCGTAGAAGTGGTTCGTAAAAGCTCTTGGTACGGTTTGTTTCATTCGCCTTAGCCTTTCTCTCGGCACATGACGAAGGTGACATGACCCTGTTTGGCTGCTCTGACCCAGTCTCGGTGGTGAAATGTTTTCATTGCGGCCGCCTCTTGTCGACATTGACGTAACGTAGCGAGATAGCTTCGTTATGGTTCTTTGAAAATTTTACCCGTTTTACTGCCCTATAGAAGGTTGGCATGCAACACTTCGAAGAGAAATCGTAGGGTTATTGTTGCCTCGCGTGTTCGTACATTTTTTCTCCGAGGCCGGCTTCTACCAGTTTTTCCGTTCTTTCGTAAAGAATTCGTCTTAGTATTTTGCAACCATGACTTACGAACTGTAGTTCAGTAATATTCACACTTGTTAGCTCCTGCTTTCCTTGTAATTATTTCAGTCTTATTGAAGTCTGAGGCTATTTCCCCTGTGTCATACATCTTACACACCAGATGGAAGAGTTTTTCATTCTCACGAAATTTCGTCTACTTCCGGTGCCTTTTTTTGACTGAAGGCTTTCACTTCTCTATTAAATTCATCTCGCAGTATCATATCTGCCATTTCATCTTCATCTACGTCCACTTCCTTTCTACAATATAGTCTCCATTTCCCTTGTATAGACCCTACATGTACTCCTTCCACCTTTCAGCTTCCCCTTCTTTCTTAGGACTAGTTTTCCATCTGTGCTTTTGATATACATACAGAAGATTCTCTTTTCTCCAAAGGCGTCTTTAATTTTCCTACACCTGGTATCTATTTTTCCCCTAGTGAAATACGCTTCTAAACCATTACATACATCCTCCGGCCATTCCCGCTTTGCTATTTTGCTGTTCCTGACAATCTCACTTTTAAACGTCTGTATTCCCTTTCACCTGCTTCACTTGCTGCATCATCAATTAAATTCAATATTCCCTGCGATATCCAAGAATTTCTAGTAGGCCTTGTCTTTTTACGCATTTCATCGTCTGCTGCCTTCACTATCTCACCACTCACAGCTACCAATTCGTCTCCGTTTATTAACACAGTGGCCAGTAATTTCCTTATACGTTCCCGTCTAATGTGAGTAATGATATACTAAAAGAAACGCAAAGCAGTAGCAAATAAGGAGTCATACCCGGAGAAGAAGTTGACTGCTCGGAACAGGAGCGAGGAATTATAAGGTGAAACTACCTATTAGTTAGTAGAAACAACTTTGACATAGATATAAGGAAAGCATGGGTAGCTTTGATATTACATCAGAAAATGGCACACATACGGCAGGAAGACGAGAGCTGTGTCTTGCCGCTTTCTATGAAAAAAAACAAAAATTAAAGTCAGAGATGAAAGAACAACTTCATGCAAGTGTAGTCACCATAGTAAAACAGATTCACTAATATCGATTTACATAACACTAAAGTCATTTCTTAAGCAATGGAAGGAGATAATATGCTTTCGAGCAAAAATAAATTTAGATTTTTTTTCTTTGCATTCAGGTAACTGCACTTACCCTGAAAAATACATATAATTTTGTCAAAACACTTCATTGGCGCCAAGTAAGATATTAAGCATAGTCGTAGTATACGGCGGGCGTTCATTAATTAATGCAACACATTTTTTTTTCTGAAAGCCGGTTTGTTTTGTTCAGGGTTCCAATATACCATATTACTTCCCACTCTTCTGGCTACAAAAGCCTATTTTTCTTCAACAAAATCTCCTTTCAATACGACGGCCTTACGCCACCTTACTGCGAGGGGCTATATGCCCACATGGTACCGCTGCATTGGTCGACGTCGGTGCCAATGCCTTGCTGCAGCAATAACCTCCCCATAATCCACATATTGCTTCCCAGGAAGTGAATCCGTCATTGGGCCAAGCAGATGGAAGTCAGAAGGTGCGAGATCCGGGCTGTACGTAGGATTTGACAGAACAGTGCGATGAAGGTTTGTGAGCTCTTGTCGGGTACACAATTTGTGTGAGCCTTGAGTTGTATCGGAGAAGGAGAAGTTTGTTTGCAATTTTGTGGCGACGAACACGCTGAAGCAATTTTTTCAATTTCTTGTGGGTAGTACAATACATTTCAGAGCTGATCGTTGCACCACGAAGGAGGACGTCAAACAGAATAACCACTTCAGTGTCCCAGAAGACCGCTGCCATGACTTTCTCGGCTGAGGGTGCGGTTTTGAACTTTTTCTTCATGCCACTCCATGGAATGGCGTTTTGTTTCCGGTTCGTGATGATGAACCCATGTTCCATCGTCTGTGATGATATTGACAAAAAATCGTCACGATCAGTCTCAAACGCGCATGCAACTCTGCACAGGCGGTCCTTCGTTGCTCTTTATCGTCTTCTGTCAGGCGGCTAGGAACCCATCGGGCAAACACTGGTGTGCGAGTCTGCCAGTTCTACCAACAGAGACGTCCGGTTGAGCAGTGAGGTGTTTGACTGTGACCGTCGACCACCTCTAGAGAGAGTGTCCGCACGTTCAACTACCATTGCAGGAAACTTCCTGGCAGATTAAAACTGTGTGCTGGACCGAGACTCGAACTCGGGACCTTTGTCTTCTGGGGGCAAGTGCCCTACCATCTGAGCTATCCAAGCACGATTCACGACCCGTCCTCACAGCTTCAATTCTGCCAGTACCTCGTCTCCTATATTCCAAACTTCACAGAAGCTCTTCTGCGAAGGTCCCGAGTTCGAGTCTCGGTCCGGCACACAGTTTTAATATGCCAGGAAGTTTCACATCGGCGCACACTCCGCTGCAGAGTGAAAAATCTCATTCTGGAAACATTCCCCAGGCTGTGGCTAAGCCATGTCTCCGCAAAATCCTTTCTTCCAGGAGTGCTACTTCTGCAAGGTTCGCAGAAGAGTTTCTGTGAAGTTTGGAAGGTAGGAGACGAGGTACTGGCAGAATTGAAGCTGTGAGGACGGGTCGTGAGTCGTGCTTGGGTAGCTCAGATGGTAGAGCACTTGCCCGAGAAGGCCAAGGTCCCGAGTTCGAGTCTCGGTCCGGCACACAGTTATAATCTGCCAGGAAATTTCATATCGACGCACAATCCGCTGCAGAGAGAAAATATCATTCTGGAAACATTGCAGGAATCACAGCTCGGTGCGTCCGGCCGGCACACGGGAGATCGGACAGTTTTGCACGACCCTGTTGCGATGGTTGCAGATGCTTCGCTCAACGACTCACCGTGCTTTTGTTCACTGCCAGGTCTCCGTAAAAATTCTGCAAGCGCCTATGAATGTCTGCGATACTCTGATTTTTCCGCCAAAAGAAACTAAATGACAGGTCTCTGCTTGAAACGCACCTTCGTTACAGACGCCATTTTGAAGGCTACGAATAGCGCCGCCACCCTGTCGCAACTTCATGAAACTGTAGGGGCTGACGTGGGAATAGTCCAAGATGTCCCTCAACAAATTCCGAATTTTTTTAACCGAAACTAGTCGAGAAAAAAAGTGTTGGATTACTTATTGAACGCCCCTCGTATGTAGTTGCCCGATAATGTCAACTACTTCCCCTTATCGCTGCATTTGTCTCCGGAATAATGAGATTTGATTTTGCAGTTACAAGAACAGATAGTTGGGTGTACCGTGTGAATGATGACGATTTAACGACGAGAAATCTAGGGCACATGCAGTGTAGGAATGAAGCAAATTAAAGGCGTGCTCGAAGGACTTCGCGAGACAGTGCATGTTCTCATACAGATAATGATAGGGAATTACAGTGTACGCAACTTAGAAAAGCTGACGTCTTGGAGATAATGGGGTGAGGCCATCTGTAGTGAAAGTTAGGACGTGATTGCAGCTTGAATTCCGGGGAGACATTGGCACCTGGCCTCTCTCCTACTGGAGAGTGTAATAGTCGGCTTCGAGTGATGTGCTATGGTGAAATGAAACCGAGGTACGTTTTACTTTGGCAAAACCGACTAAAAAACGAAACTGTAACGCAAACAAGAAGTGTTCAAGGCAGAAACCTACACAGGGTGTCCCAAGAGGAATGGTCAATATCCCTATATATGACGTGAACGCTCATTTTAAGTGAAAAAATTCGTGTGGACATTTACCTTCTTCGGAACATATGCTCTCTTTCGAATAGTTTCGAGGGATAGAACCCATTTAATGTACACCACTGCCCATTAAAATTGCTACGCCACGAAGATGACGTGCTACAGACGCGAAATTTAATCGACAGGAAGAAGATGCTGTGATATGCAAATGATTGGCTTTTCAGAGCATTCACACAAGGTTGGCGCCAGTGGTGACACCTACAACGTGCTGACAGGAGGAAAGTTTCCAACCGATTTCTCATACACAAACAGCAGTTGACCGGTTGCCTGGTCAAACGTTGTTGTGATGCCTTGTGTAAGGAGGAGAAATGCGTACCATCACGTTTCCGACTTTGATAAAGGTCGCATTGTAGCCTATCGCGACTGCGATTTATCGTATCGCGACATTGCTGCTCGCGTTGGTCGAGATCCAATCACTGTTAGGAGGATATGGAATCGGTGGATTCAGGAGGGTAATACGGAACGCCGTGCTGGATCCCAACGGCCTCGTATCACTAGCAGTCGAGATGACAGGCATCCTATCCGCATGGCTGTAACGGATCGTGCATCCACGTCTCGATCCCTGAGTCGTCAGATGGGGACGTTTGCTAGACAACAACCATCTGTACGAACAGTTCGACGACGTTTGCAGCAGCATGGACTATCAGCTCGGAGACCATGGCTGAAGTTACCCTTGACGCTGCATCACAGACAGGAGCGCCTGCGATGGTGTACTCAACGACACACATGGGTGCACGAATGCCAAAACTTCATTTTTCAGGATGAATCCAGGTTCTGTTTACAGCATCATGATGGTCGCATCCGTGTTTGGCAACATCGCGGTGAACGCACATTGGAAACGTGTATTCGTCATCGCCATACTGGCGTATCACCCGACGTTATGGTATGGGTGCCATTGGTTACACGTCTCAGTCACCTCTTGTTCGCATTGACCGCACTTTGAACAGTGGACGTTACATTTCAGATGTGTTACGACCCGTGGCTCTACCCTTCATTCGATCCCTGCGAAACCCTACATTTCAGCAGGATAATGCACGACCGCATGTTGTAGGTCCTGTACGGGCCTTTCTGGACACTGAAAATGTTCAACTGCTGCCCTGGCCAGCACATTCTCTAGATCTCTCACCAATTGAAAACGTCTGGTCAATGGCGACCGAGCAACTGGCTCGTCACAATACGCCAGTCACTACTCTTGATAAACTGTGATATCGTGTTGAAGCTGCATGGGCAGCTGTGCCTCTACACGCCATCCAAGTTCTGACTCAATGCCCAGGCGTATCAAGGCCGTTATTACGGCCAGAGGGGGTTGTTCTGGGTACTGATTTCTCAGGATCTATGCACCCAAATTGCGTGAAAATGTAATTACATGTCAGTTCTAGTACAATATATTTGTCCAATGAATACCCGTTTATCATCTGCATTTCTTCTTGATGTAGCAATTTTGATGGCCAGTAGTGTACATTTGTTTTTGGGATTGTGGCGCGCCCATATGTGTCTTACCCACCCAACTACTTTGACGTTTTGTTTCACTTGGCGAGCTTTTTTCGGAGAGAGCCACTTGTCTTCTACTGGCTTGATTGCTGCTTTGTTTCGGAGTCGAATCCATAGCATCACGATTCATCACAAGCAATCACATTGGAAAAAAATGCAGGCGTCTCTTTGAGCTGATTGTGAACCGCAAAACATGCTTGAAGTCGACGCTCCCTTTGCTCGTTTGTGAGAAGGCAAGGGACAAATCTGGATTCAACCCTTCTCATGTGCAAATCATTGGATAAAATCCTCTGAAATGAACTCTATGGTACTTCAGACATCTCACAGAGTTGATCAACGGTTCGGCGAAGGTCTTCACGAACGAGGGCATTGATTTTATCGGCGTTGAGGGGCGTCCTGAACGAGGTTGCGTGTTAAATCGATGTTTCTCCATTTTTAAAACGTGAAAACCACTCGTAGACTCTGGTTTTACATAGGGCAGCACCCCCAAAAGCAGCCTTAAGTATTACAATAGCTTCCGCGACCTACTTCCCCAACAGGAAAGAAAATTTTTCAGGCGCGTTCTCGACGATCTGCCACCTCGTTTTCGCTGAAGTGGAAAAAGTTGTTTTATTTAAAAAACTCCCATGGGCGAACCGATGCACTCACAGCGACACAGCTTCGCACAGTGACTCAGGTGGCGTGACCGTAACGGACACCTGGTCGTACAATGGGTACCTCCACTCTCGCTGCCCGCCGGAGCCCAATTCCCGTTACTTTTGAGTCCCACCTCGTAGGTCTAGCAATTTTAGAAGAACGAATGACGGGACAGAATTGCTTGCATTTTTTTGGAAAATTCGTTTGTTGAACATTTTGAGGACGCTAATTTGGCCACAAGGATTGCCCTGCACTTCCAGCATAACGGAGCCCCTTCGAATTTTAGCAGACGTGTGAGAGCACATCAACCGCACTGACCTTCTCGAGTTATTGGTTGTGGTAATGCAATTAACTGACCACCAAGATCACCAGGCGTTACGCCATTAGATGCTTATTAATGGTGTAGGATGACGTCTGAGGTTGTAACACCTATTTTCGAAATATTTTGTATCGCACTTCCAGTGCATGTCATTTCTATGTCAGTTTGTAGTGTTGCTTATGTAGAGTGTTGTATCTGTGATGGAAATTCTTTGACTATGTATACATATTTCAGTTATGTGAACTTTTTGAGCGATGTTGTTTAAACTGTGCGTGTGGTTTTAAATAACTGCTGGAATGATTGTTATATAACGTACTGTAAATGACTTGGTCCATAATTAGGGAACGTAGGGTTGAATGTAAAAGATGTGGGGAAGCCCCGCAGGTACGGAAGCAGCCTGGCTGAGTAGAACAGGTAGGATTGGCATAGGTAAGGAGTCTGGGCTAAGCAGTGTTGTGGTTAACATCTCACTAGCAGTAGCGGATCATTGTGGCTCATATTCTTGGAGTTTTGAGGCCAGAGGAGCTCTAGAGCAGTATTTATGGGCCTCGGATACTGCATTTGGTGACATTATTATCATGGCATGATTTTTGGCTCTGTAAAAGTGTAATCCCGACGCCAGGGGTATCTGTAATAGGGCGAGGCCTACAGTACTGCCATGACTGCATCGCTGCCATGTTAAAAGCCACTGCAAATTACTCCACCAGTGCCACCAGCCTTCCACTAAATCGTTTATATTTGGCACTCTGTAAATGGACCAGGTAATTTTGAAATTCGGTTGATTTTAATAATAATCCTAGCGTTGCTAAACACTTTATCTTACACCCCTGATTATCCCAAATCACAAACCTGGACAGGAATCCTACCCTAGTGAATTTAATTCCAAGTGTCCTAATTTATTATCGAAAGACTTATTCAGCAGCTGTAAAAATAGTTGTGATTGCTTTCTAATGTGTGGAGTTACAGTATTTAAAAGTTCAGTTTTATAGTTTGAGAAATACTCTCCACTTCCAGTGCATTTTTAAATCAATCTGCAGTCATTTTTCTTAAATAATT
The DNA here is from genome assembly GCF_023898315.1 of Schistocerca nitens. Lineage (NCBI taxonomy): Eukaryota > Metazoa > Arthropoda > Insecta > Orthoptera > Acrididae > Schistocerca > Schistocerca nitens. The sequence goes on from NC_064618.1 coordinate 675,365,722, forward strand.
TGTCTTACTCGAGAAGCTGCCTGAAAATAGTAAAGCTGTTAGTTAAAAGAACAATAATATTGATCTGAAGTGAAAAACATTATTATTTGTAGCATTTATGCACTTTGATCAGAATTACAAAGTTCTATCAGTATTCATTTCATGAGAAAGTATTTGAACTTGAATTTGATTTTATGTTGGTATTTGCACAGCCAATTACATTTTGAGTAGGTTAAAAGACTGTTTATCAATGCACATTTGTTATTTAAAGAGTTATAGTTTGTTGTGCTTTACTTAATTAAAAATTATTGATGAGAATACTTATCATTTCTCATACATACTTGTGTAGTATTGTTAATGAGCGTGGTTCTTCAAATTGTGAAAGTTTAAGGGCGCTCATGTGCTACGCTAGTTAGTTAATTAAGCAAAGCAAAGCTCCTTCAGAGCAAGTGTAATTAGATTTGCTTTCTGTGCAATTGATTCAAACTGAGCTTAAGAAAGAAATATTTACTGTGTTACCTATTCTATTGCAAGTTGGTTAATGCACAGGCATAGAGACCCTGTACTAAGCAATGATGTTATAGATTGTGATCATTAACAGACCCCCTGATTTAAGTCAGAATCGTTTCATGCTCTTCCCTGTTTAATGTTGCTATTAGGTTCATGTGTGTTGCTGATTAGTTCTATAAACTGCTGCATCTAGTTCATTTAAGGTACATGTTTTTGAGAGGCATTTGTTACTGTTCAAATTCAAATGGCTGAGCACTATGGGACTTAACTTCTAAGGTCATCAGTCCCCTAGAACTTAGAACTACTTAAACCTAACTAACCTAAGGACATCACACACATCCATGCCCAAGGCAGGATTCGAACCTGCGACCGTAGCAGCTGCGCGGTTCCAGACTGTAGCGCCTTTAACCGCTTGGCATTTGTTACTGTTCACTATCTCACTGGCCGTTCGTTTGTCTGACTTCCAAGTTAGTAGTACATTTATCTGTAAGGTTAGGTTACTGTGTTGTAGTGTGAACAGATATAAAGACAGAGTTCAGTGTGCGTGTGTCAAGGAAGTTTAGGTTAGCCTTAGCACTGCCCTCTGCTTTACTATATTGCTTGACACAAGAATGCCTAATTAGGCTGGCGACCGATATTACTCGTAATACGTAACATTACATCTTGCTTGGGTACTGGGAGAACGTCTGTTCCTGACCCATCTGTTTACTGATGGTAATACTCTCATGGAGTGTTTCGGGAACGAATCCCAGTCTGATTGTTCTGTTCCCCTTCACCGTCACAACTTTCTCAAAAATTCCTCGCAGAGGTTTAGTGATAGCATCGATCGCCGTTTAAGGTGGTCGGTGTTACCGTTACAAGGTGTACAAACGAAAGGTGAAAATGCAAGTTGAACTGCTTGGTCGTATCAAGGACCCTGCTGCCCTCATTAGGGTGCGTGCAAAGGCACTCAGACAGGCAACAAAACATGTTCTGCCAAGAGTGCACAAATACATTGAAGTTGACGGTGGGATATCCGAATATTTATTGTGACCTATTCAACAGCTGCAAAGTGTCGTGTACTATCAAGCTTAGAGCTAAATGGCAGAATGAGATTTTCACTCTGCAGCGGAGTGTGCGCTGATATGAAACTTCCTGGCAGATTAAAACTGTGTGCCGGACCGAGACTCGAACTCAGGACCTTCGAGTAAAAATCTCATTCTGGAAACACCCCCAGTCTGTGGCTAAGCCATTTCTCTGCGGAGACATATCCTTTCTTCCAGGAGTGCTAATTCTACAAGGTTCGCAGAAGAGCTTCTGTGAAGTTTGGAAGGTAGGAGACGCGGTACTGGTGGAATTGAAGCTGTGAGGACGAGTCGTGAGTCGTGCTTGGGTAGCTGAGATGGACGCAGTCGCCTTGCGGCACGCTGGCGGCGCGGACGTCTTGTTTGCGTCCTCACAGCGCAGCACGCTCGCGGAGTTGTTTACGTAATTCTCTCGTCTTGGCGCGCTATATTTCCTTCGACAGAGTGTGTCTTATGCTCACAGAAAATCGACACTGAAAATTAGCTTTTCACGTGAATATGCCCGACCAAATCACTGGAAATCGAACAGTGTATCAGAGATGAAGTCAAGATTGATTGCAACGATCTTGGTGGGATAGTGAGCAGTGTGGTATACGTGAAATTGGTTAACGAAGACATATGTGACAAAATTGTCAGTGCAACTCGAAGTGGTCTTAAGTTCCGTTACTCTGATGGACACATCAGTGACGTAACTGTGGAACAGGTGGGACTTGGATTGCGGACGATACGTGTATTTGAACTCAATTTCGAGGTGCTTTCAGAGGTAGTGGTATCTGCATTCCGCCCATATGGAAAGGTGGTTAGTCATACGGCTGAAAAGTGGATTCAGTTCACTACATGCCCGGTTCTCAATGGAGTACGATAGATCCGCATAGAGCTAACCAAACGTGTTTCGACCTACTTATATATTGGTGGCTGCCGTGCAGTTATTATTTATGATGGCCAGCCGAAGAGATGTTCGGGATGCGGAAAAGAAGGACAGTTCCGTTCCAGCTGTCTGCAACGCAGAATCACACAGTTACAGCCTGGGGACCCGCCAGCCACGACCGCTCTGACGACGCTACCGTTGACGTCTGTCGAAGTTCTCCATAACGACCCCCAACCGCGATCACCACTGGCTCCTACTACTGCCACATCGTCGTCTCCAGTAATGCCTCAGGCTGTTGCGGACGTATCGACGCCCTTGCCTCCCCCTCCCGACATTTGCAGTGGTGAGTAATCTATAGGATAGGGGATGACCCATGACTCAATGGTTGTTCCTACCGACGCTTTTGTTTCTGAACATCCGGATACCTAGGCGTCTTCGGACACTGAAGAGCACGTGCGCAAGCAACGGTCGCCGAAGAGAGATCGGAAACGGCGGATCGCCCCGTCTGGCACCTCAAGACGATGAGGATCGCATCTATCAAGGGGTTCCTCAAATGGACGATTCCATGGTGGAAGCACCAGTCTGCACCCCGTCGGAGGTACAATCATCTTTGCATGCACCAGGCGCTGTACCTATGGACGTTGAACAGCAGCTGAGCCAGCACCATTCTTCCACCGCCGACGTGACACCGCCTTCTGACTCCATAGGGACTCCACTGGACGCACACTATCCACGCACCTTTACGTGGTCTGACGATGTAGACGACGAAACACCCACCGTTGGGACAGCAGCGAATGCTGCTGCTCCAACCCACGACTGCTAATGGGCAGGGTTACTGGATGGGGATTTGCAGCCTACTGGAACAACGTTCCTGTTCGTTGCTGCTCTTCGTGCCTCCATGAGCGTCCCAGTAGTCCCAATTCCACCACTAGCTTACCGGATTGGCTCCATCTATGTCAACGCCATTGGCACCCCTGTGAAACTACAATTGCTCCGTGAAATGTTGAGGGTGTCGGACTTAGATGTTGCCCTTTTTGCAAGAAGTTCGCCTGGCCATTTTTCCTAATATCTATGGCTATGTTTCCTACCTCACGCCGTATGCTGACGGTGGCGGTGGGACAGCTATTCTTTTAAAGGAAGGCACTGAGGTAGACGACGTGATTTACCTACCATCGGCTAGGGGTCTTGCTGTGACTTTCCACTGTGTCTGGGTCATCAATGTTTACGCTCCCTTGGGCACGGCCAAGCGACGGGAACAGTCGCGATTCTACTCAGAACAGATCGCTCCTTTGTTTGTAGGCTGCTACGACCATATTATTCTTGGCGGCGACTTCAATTGTGTGTTATCCCAGAAGGACCAACATCCCCATTTCACCACATGCCAGGAACTCAAGTTGCTCGTGCATGAACTGAACCTCACCGATACTTGGGACCGCGTGCATGGTGATCGACCTGGATATACGTACGTCACCAGCCATTCACCAAGTCGTCTTGACCGTGTCTGCGTTTCCCAAGGAGTCGTAACTGCCACGCTTGACGCAGAGTTATGGCCTACCGCCTTTTCCGACCATATGGCCTACATTTGCACTGTTTCGCTCTAGCGGCAGAAGGTTTGGTGTGGTCGAGGCCTGTGGAAGCTGAATGTCGCCCATCTCAAGGATCCGGAATGCTGGCAGGTCGTAGAAACGATGTCGAACAACTGTGTGAGACGCCTTCCAGCGTATCCTTCAACACTCCGGTGGTGGATCGACTACACCAAACCTGCTTTACGTCGTTCGATGATGAATTACAGTCGCTACAAGATGATGTGGCAAAGACATACCACGGAATACTATTTCACAATTATCCGGGAACTCTCAAACCATGCCCCCTCTGTTTAACGACAGGTTGAAATTCAACGGATTAAGGCGCAGATAATTTCTCTTACGCGTTACCGCCTTGAATGCACAATAGTACGCCAAGATGTCACGATTGTGTACTAGGAGAGCCTCCGTCCATGTATCATTATCCGAGAGAAGCAGCGGTGTCGAAGAAAGCTGGTCAACGCCCTCGACATGCCAGATGGTCGTCGATTGACGTCCCAGAATGACATCGTAAAAGCCTTCGTGGATCACTACAACCAGTTCTATGCAGCAGAGGACCAGAGCGTGACGGTAACGACTGATGCCCTCCGTTCCTGGACGGGGCTGCTGCGGAGATTCTCACAGCGACAATTACGGCTGATGACGTCGCCGATGCTCTACATAAGGTTGCGGCGAACAAAGCCCCAGGTCCAGACTGGTTCCCGCTGGAGTTTTATCGCACATTCCACGACATCATGGGCTCGCGCTGGACTGCGATGTATGAAGAACTGATGAACCCTGCCCTTCCCCTCCCACCCGAATTCGTAGAAGGCTTGCTTATCCCGGTCCCAAAGCCATCGGGAGGTCGGGGAGTTGGACATTATCGGCCGTTGACGATGTTAAATTGTGACTTCAAGATTTTCACCCAGCAACCGCTCGTCTTCCGCGCGTCGTAGAAACGATCTCTGGACCGAACGTGCTTTGGTGGTGACAGTAACATTCAGACGGCACTCAGCGATTACCGTGACGTCATAGCCCTGGCCACGACCTGCCGCAGTCGTGGTGCCTTAGTGACAGTGGACTTCGACCACGCCTTTGATAGAATGAGTCATGACTTGCTAGAAAACGTACTCCGACGGATGGCCTTTCCCCGCAGGTTTATACATATCGTCTTGTGGAACTTCCGAGGTGCAAGTCGCGAGTCCTGGCCAATGGCCGTGTGGCGGGTCTTATTAATGTCATGCGGTCGGTCCGTCGAGGAGACCGCTGTCGATACTGCTTTGCTGTACTGCCCTTGAGCCACTGTTACACGGTTTGAGGAGCCGACTGACAGTGATAACAACGAGGGGGAATGCTTTCATCTGCCACGCCTAAGCAGATGACGTGGTGTTCTTGATTCCATCGGAGGATGAAGTGCGAGAGGCACTGGCGTGGATCAACCAGTATGGGACAGCTGCTGACAGCCGTGTGAACCTGACGAAGTCTAGTGCTATGTCCGTCGGTAAAGGTCTTCCAGTAGAGAGTGTGGCTCCATTGCCATTAGTGAACAAGCTTAAATGTTTGGGGATCACCTTCACGCGTGATATACAGCGCACGATCTCATTTAACTATAAACGCCTGCTTCAAGCTATCTGCATGGAGGTTCGTGGCAACGTCCTGAGAGCACTGGACATGTTACAAACCGTGGATTTTGTTTACACTCATCTAGTCTCGCGACTACCCCATTTAGTACAGATTTTACCGGTGTCAAAGGCAATGACACACCGACTTCAGTCGACGTTCGGCTACTTTGTAAGAGCAGGTCTTATCTACAAGTCCGCTACGACACGCTGACACTTCCTCCTCGAGATGGCGGTCTCGGCTTTGTCAACGGCCAAGCGAGAGCAGCTGCCCTTTATGTAAGTACGACAGTTAAATCGTGGAGCCGCCACTGACCCAGATTATCGGGAAGCCTGATTGACGAACTGGCCCCTCCTTACAGTAGCCCATATTTCTTCCTCTCTCTCACATGTCAGGACCTTTTTCATCGAATACAGTTATGTCCATGCTGACTTGACTAGTACCGGGAACCCTACGGCACGTGAAGTTTATCGCCTAATGTTGTGGAAAGCCGATATCCTACGATCGCATGGCCCGTGGTTTGGCGTTCTGTGCACCATGTCCTCCTCGACACGAGCGCGCGTGCTACCTGGTATCTGGTCGTTAATGGTAAATACGTGACACAACTTCGTCTACATGCCATAAAAATGACAGATTCGCCGCTGTGTCCTCGTTGTAACATGCTTGATGTGGACGAACATCGAGTGATGTGTGGATCTTCTGCAGAGGTGTGGCAGCTGATTCAGAAGAAGCTTGCCTTTCTTCTACGTACCGCTCCCCATGCCATTACACCGAAATCTCTTCTGTTCCCAGATGAGACATACTTCCCACGTACAAAGACCAACACTGTGATGTGGATAAAAGACCACTCGATCTCTTATTTGCTCTATGAAGTTGATAAGAGTGTTCTTGATTTTTGGACGTTCCAGCAAGATCGCTTTTCTTTTCTCGTGCACCATCCGCGACACCGTCAGTACTATGCCAAAGTTTTGGGTAGTGCCTTCTTCGATTCCCCCTGCAGCTGGGGCCTCCCAGGTATGAGAAGGTGATTTCAGTGAGATTGCGCAATACGAGGGCTCGGTCCAATGTTCCGGCAATGTCTGGAACATGCCTGACTGCTTTGGGATCCAGTGTGCGCCTACCCACAAGTTGGCGGGATGCGGATGCCATTTTGTCTGTTCTGCCAGGAGGGCGTTTTCTTTAATTTCTATAATTCCTTTTTTATTTTGTTTGTTATTGATGGTAATTACACATCACTATTTTTCGCCTGGAGGGCGTCCTATGTGATCTCAACAGATATAAAAAAATTAATAAATTAGTGTGATACATGATTTGAGAAAAACCTGATATCAAAAAAGTATACTTATTTACATTTTCAAGAAATATTATTTTATTTCATGCAGAAGGCAGTCATTTATTTTAGAACACCAGAGTTTTTATTTGCATTGTCATTATCTAAAAAAAGTCTGTAGAGCAGGAAGAATTAAAAAAAAGGTTGGTAGAGCACTTAAAAAAAACAAAGAAAAAATGGTATAGCACTTGTCCACGAATGGCAAAGATCCCGAGTTCGAGTCTGTGTCCGTCAGACTGTTTTGATCTGCCAGGAAGTTTCTTAGTGTTAAAAGTGTTGTATGTGAGCACTTTGCAATTGATAATCTGTCACTCGCATGTTGTAATGTTAACCAACCGCTGTTTGTTTGTACAACTGACATTTTATTGAATAATACAGAAAATAAATAACAAGGTGTATTAAATGTGCTCTGTCTCGGAAATCATTCCCAGTATGTCATATGTCCACATAAAGTTTTTGCTTCAAACGATCGATCCTGTCATATCCCTGAACATTGGCCATTCCTTCTGGGGACACCTACAAGGTGACAGTGTTTTACATTCTCAGCAAGTGAGTGTGCGGTGCTTTGAAAGTTCTTGGCAGATTGAAGCCATACGCCAGATGAGGGCTATAATTCGTAACCGAGTACTCTTACCGATTCAACTATCCAGGTGTGACTCGCTATTTGCCTTCAAGGCTCAACCTGTCCTAGTTTCCAAACTTCACAGAACCTCACCTGCGTGCTTTATCGGACTAACACACATGGAAAAATGGGTACTGGGGAGAAATGGCTTAGTGTTAGCCACTGGATAGTGGATTTTCCGAAATGAATCTTTCACTATGCTGCTGAATGTGTGCTGTTACGGAAATTCATGGCAGACTAATACAATGTGCCTCACCAAGTCTTGAGTCGTACTTGGATAGCAGTCAACAAGAGCACTGCCCACTAAAAGCAAGGATCTGGGTTAGCGCCCCAGTTCGATAATCAGTTGAAATCGGCCAGGAATATTCAGACTTGATCGTGAATGTTGTTTGACTTAGCGCACACGACAAAGCGGTTTGGTACCCTGTCCAAGAATGAATAAATAAATAAGTGTGTGAAGCAGATTACGTAGTAAACAACCAAAACAATATAATAGTAATAATAACTGTCACAAAAATATCACTGAAGTGTGCAGTCCAGTCACCGAATACTGGTGGTCCTCACGACAAAGGGGAGTCTGTGTGTCGCTGGGCAGTGACCTTAAGTCAAAGACGGATATAATGTCGACAATATGATGTGGCTGTCGGCTCCGAAGGTAAACAAACAAGTACTTAAGATACATTTACAAAGGTCACAAAAACAGAAACATCCCCGACAATCTATCCCAATAATGTTGTACAGCGTCATTACGACCTCACTAATTGCAAAGACATGTGCGATGACATTGCCGGCCGCTGCTGCCCTGCAGTGTTTGCGGAATCGAGCTTCGTGGATGCGTTCTTTCAAGTAAGTGAATGCTTCAGAATATTTACCTTGTGAACTGACGGTAGACGCTCACATTTTTCAGAATTTTTCCGGAATCTCGGAACACTATTTCGAATATCTCCTGCAAGAAGTTCATCTGAGAATTGTTTAAACCGACTGAAATATGAGAGATTGTATATTTATTATATCCCGATTGGTAATCTCCTTTCGGTTATTAGCTACTGTAATTCTTACAGAAGTTTAATGTACCACTTTCAAGTACACTATTTATCAGTAAGCCTCTTTGTACCAGAGTTAATGCTTTGGTAGAAGGACCAAAGGACTTCATTAGTTAAATGCAAAATAAGAACACAATTCCCACTTGTATTTCATTTTTGCTCGGTAGCACACCACCGCTTGCACTATCAATTCCTGCTTGAGGCATGTCTCGAGGTAGTATGAAACTCATGGCCTCAAATGCAAACCATGTAGATTAGAGCCACCTGCGCTTCCGCTCTTCTCCGTGCGTAACCTTTTTAATTCGAATTTATAATAAGTGCGAAGAGTTGTGATTTTTTTTGTATGGTTCATCAATTGTGATTCCGAACTCATCGGCAACAGCTTGCCACCTGTCTTTTTTTCAAATTGTGATATTTGTTTATATTACTTTTGATGTACTATACAGGATGAGTCACTAACTTTTGCCATTTAGAATAACTCCGAAAGTATGACAGTAGCTGATAAATTTGTGGGACAAATGCTGCATGGGACAACGGGGGCCATAATATGACGTTGGTTTTTTTGTTGCTAGGTGGGGTCGCATCAGAGATATGAAGGTCAACTTTGTTTTTTTTTTTTTTTTTTTTTTTTTTTACATCATGGGATGCTATAGTTTGGTACTTATTTTCTGATAGGGAATATCGAGACGAATCCAATAATGTGTAACAGTAAGGTCTTTGATGGTCAACGAAGGTCAAAAATGTGGCATGAAAGTCCATTTACAGAAGGTGTTCCAAGTGATGACCATTGGTATCAATGCAGTGCTTCTTATGGACTGAGTGGTATTCCTTATCACTTCGGCACTTATCGAAGCACATGATCTGACGATTCTCTCTCGTATATCATGCAAACAGTAAATATTCGCCGAATACGGGGTATCCATTTGTCGTGCCATTGACATGTAAACACCATTCGACGGTTTCGCAGTACAACACTAATAGGAACGGTAAGACTAGTGTCGTCGAATCAAGCGAATGTGAATGATGTATTCCTTCGAAGAACAAGTCGATATGCTTCTCATTTACGGAGAATTCCAACGAAATTCAGTGAGAGCTAGAGACTTATACGCTGAAAGATATCTTCAACGTACTCACCCTACACGTCGTACATTTAAATATGTGTATAATAAATTGAGAACAACCGTATCTTTAACGCAGCGGAAACATATACTGCAAACGAAAGTTACTAACGAGGAAACGGAAGTTGGTACTCTTGCCACTGTGGTTCGAGATCCTTGTGTTAGTTCGCGTCAAATCGCAAGGGAATCTGGCATGAGCCAGAGTAGTGTTGTTCGAGTTCTGCGTCGCCATAAATATAATCCGTACCACATCAGTCTCCACCAAGAATCAAATGCTACAGATTGTATGCGTCACACTGAATTCGGCCGATGGGTTCAACTTCAGATTCAGAGGGATGACACACTTATTAATTTGATCTTATTTACTGACGAGGCTACATTAACGAACCATGTAAATGTTAATTTGCATAACATGCATTATTGGGCAAATGAAAGTCTACGTTGGCTGCGGCAAGTTGCACACAAAAAACAATGGTAGGTGAATGTATTATGTGGGACTCTGGAGGACAGAATTATAGGCCCCTATTTCATCGATGAAATCTTAATGGTCGGAAGTACACCAAATTCCTGCAAGAAACATTAGATCTGTTATTGGAAGAAATACCTTTAGGAACAAGAAACAGAATGTGGTATCAATGTGATGGATGTCCGGCACATTTTTCGCTGATGGCTAGAAATGAGTTTCAGAGACAATTCCCAAATCGTTGGATTGGACGCGGAGGAGATGTGTCGTGGCCGGCTCGTTCGCCAGACTTGACGACTCTGGATTTTTTTCTTGTGGGGATTTGTAAAATCAGTTGTTTATCATGACGTTACAACTACACCTGAAGATATGCGAGAGAGAATCGTCAGATCATGTGCTTCGATAAGTGCCGAAGTGATAAGGAATACCACTCAATCCATGATAAGAAATTGCAGCACTGCATTGATAGCAGTGGTCATCACTTCGAACACCTTCAGTGAATGGACGTTCATGACACCTTTGCGACCTTCGTTGACCTTCAAAGACCTTTCTGCTACACATCATTGGATTCGTCTCGATAGCCGCTATCAGAAAATAAGAACCAAACTACAGCATCCCATTTAAAGAACAAAGTTGACCTTCATGTCTCTGAAGCGAACCCACCAAACAACGAAAAACCAATGTCATGTTATGGCCCCCGTTGTCCCATGCAAAATTTTTCCTTCAAACGTTTCAGCTATCATACTTCGGAGCTATTCTTGGTGGCAATAGTTAGTGACACACCCTGTACATAGTTCTTGTAGATTAATAGGATATATGAAATTTATAATTCTCTCTTTGTTCACTTCTCCTTTGCAGTACATAGCGAACCCACAAGAACATACAACTAACACAACGTATGTGCAGGGACAAATTTTTGAACAAAAATGAAACAACATTGTTTTCGCTCATACCCACTCCTGCAGCGCTGCCAGTGAAAGAAGTAGGAAACAAAGGTGAGAACGATAGGGATCAATTTATAGAGATGTATATGCCCTTCAATACGAAATATAGTCCGCACTTGGTGGACAACACTGGCAACCCCTTGGCAATACGTCGGCAACTACCTGCAATAACACCAATATAGCAGGGGCATTCCACTCAATTTCGTGTATTGCAACAATGTTGACGGCAATGCTTTTATACTGACGTTAAGCATGACCCGTGTAACCGCACCTCTAGTGCTCCCGAGGGGTGAGGAGAGATGCGGCGAACAAGCCCCGTCTCCCTCTCTCCGGGCTGCGAGTCGACACTAGTGTTCTGTGTTTCAGAACGGCAGGTACGCACTAGACCAACGAAGGCCAACGAAACACAGCCAACCGCTTCGTTGGTCCAAATTTCCCTAGTGTGTACGAGCCGCTAATCGGAGCCGACGAAGCGGTTGGCTGTGGTTGAGGTTCGGTCTGCTGGCGGTAACATCAAAGCGTTGGCGGTTGGTGTGAAACCCGAGTCGAATGTTCCTTAGTTCAGCAGCGATTTGTTGTGACTTTATGATGGGTAAGTACTTAAGTTTTTCGAGACAATCACAAGTCACACTTAGTATGTTTTATTGACAGATTTCATTCTTTAGATTATTAAGAGCATCATCAGAAACTCCAGAATTTGCAGTTTAAGGTACAGCAGTTGGCTGTTAAATTAAAGAGCGAAACCAGTTAATAAGACATACGGAGTGCGATATGGGGCTGTCCTGAAAAGCTTAACTCCAACAATCGATGTTTCTCCTGCAGACAATGCCTGCTCTCGCTGAGAGTGAGTATGTATTGTGTTTAAAAATGGCGGAGTATAGAGTGGAGCATGGAGAGAACATTACAGCTGATAAATTTATAGTGAAGTGAAATGTTTATGTGCCCTTACGAAATGTGATTATAAAAACAGACTTTGGAGGGAAATAGTTCAGCTATTAAAAAAGTGATATGCCCGATGTGAAAATGAAAATGGTGTCGTAAGTGATAACTTTTTGCCTTGAACGAGAAAGAGAAACAAACCAAACTGGGAGTTACCTACCTTTCTATTGCAGGTACAGCTCTCCTAAAAGAGGTGTTATCTTTCGAAACTTTAGGAACTACACAATTCGACAACAATCCGAAAACAGCAGTTTTCATTAGAGAAAATAAAGAAATAGCCTGTATTTCAACTCAGCTTTAAGGTTGACAATTTGGTCCCAACACACTGCTCCTTACTTTTAAAAAAATGCGGTCGTACACCTGTCTCGTTTCTTCTTCTTTTTCTTCCGATGATCAGTTTCTTGGTGTAAAATAAATGGGTCGCGTGCAACCACTGCTAAATCCTCTTATTTTCTAATAATATCACAGGTGAAATTGTAACTCAAACACTACTTCAGATCTGGAATAAAATAAGAGCGACCACGACAAGGTATCAGGGCCATCCGCGATTCCACGTGGGCGAATCACTTGCCCCCAAGCCCTTCGTTTCGTGTGGATGAGAAGTATTTATTGGGTATCAACGTTAGGCCGAATCCAGTATTTGCGGTTCGTTGGCCTTCGTTGGCCTATTGCCTAGCTCTATTTGGTTCTGGCAGCTTCCAATACAACCCACAACGACGCTCTTGATACACAGATTTAGGGAATGTTTCTTACTCTATCGCTTGTTTTTCTCTTATTTGCAGCTGGACATGTCACATTAAACCGATGTTACGGATCTTCAGCTTTAACGTAGCACTATGCGTAAGAGTGGAGAGATTTAAGAGTTCCGGTGAAGCTAAAAGCGATCTACTGTGCAAAGACGAAGAGATGATCTCTTAATCTGGTTTTTCTATATTTGTATTCGTAGTTGAATAACGTAAGTCAAATTTCACAATGATCTGTGGAATAATTTTTTATACAGTTTTTTTTAAAACAACCACATTGCCACTATTTCGAAGAAGGAAGAGTACTGCCAGTAAAATTCCTCTAGGTATGTGACCTCATTGTCATTGTCTATGAATGCTATTGGTTGATAGAAAGTTTACTGTTACTATTGTAAAGTTTTGTAAGGAGAGTTTCTAGTTGAATAAGGAACTTTGGGATAATTCCTACTGGTGCCATATAATGAGCGACTGATTTCCTAGCATACAGCTTTCAGAATGTCAGTAGCGAGCCAATATGTGCAGAGAATCGAACACACTATCCTCTGAACATATTCTCAGCAGAGAGGAACGAAACGTTTGGTTATCCAAGATAATCTGTTCGACTACAGCTCAATGGCAAGGAAAATTGTAGTAGTTGTAACATTTCTAGGCGTGAAGGCTTGGGTTTAACGATTTGTCCATACTTGGAATTTAAATAAATGTAGGAATGTCTCTTTCAAAAACATCATGGCCGAGTATTTCCCCATTCCAGTCAATGTTTTTTAGTTCTGTGTATCTAATAGTCTAGCCATCGAGAAGACGTCAAAATCTAACTTTCCTTCCATTTACCTGGCAGCATGCTTACCTCCCTAAGATAGTACCTGAACTTCCGTCTTGGTGCTGTTTTACAGACAAGAAATACACACTCATACGTTTCACTAACAGTTCTACAAATAGAAACGTGTGTGAGTTCTTATTTTGTAAATTATTTCTGAGACAAGTAGTCGCTTCCTCTTTATTTTCAAAGCATTGAAAAGCGTTGATAAGGAGCTCCAGGTGAATGGAAGCCGCCACAAACTGTCAAACGAATTAACAGTTTTCAATACGTAACGTATAACACTGATACTCAAACTGGATGAGAAGCAAAAATCATATTTTATAGCCCTTGCTCAGTTACAGCTGTTGTGGTACTCGCCAGCAGTATTAAAGAAGAGGATCGACTGGTGAGTTTCAGTTACCAAAACAATGATTATGCATTTATTTTTATCATAAACAGCATAAGAAAAGCTAACAAACAGTTTTCAGATACAGGTGTTGACTTAATCTCATAATAACTAACTAGCACGTGCCAAGTTTTATAGATCAAAGGTTTCCTGAATACAAAACTATGAAAGTGCCAAAGGAATTAAAACGAAATGTTAATAAGGATTAAATTATCATATTTACAGTCAGCATCGTAGTAGAGAACCGTTAAGTAAGTTAAATAATGGTACAGCAAGGTTTGAAACCAAACTTCAGAAATTCATACTGAATCTTGAAGATCAAATGTTCGATGTACACAGTGATAAAATTAGGTAGTTTCCGTTTTAGAAAAAGTATTGATGTTTGTCATTTAAATTGGCTGACATTAACATCCTCCTTGGTACAAGACAATCTGTTCACATCCTTGCATGCAGTGTACATGAAAGTTAACAGTGCAATTATTTGCTCGAAACAGTTCCCAATTAGACACAGAACACAGCAATCCCCTATCAACAGTGATAACATCAATACAGCCAATGATGTATTAAAGCTGGTCTCTTTACGAACTCATTTATAACAGCCATCATTTAAAAATTTACTAAATATTTTTTGCTGCCTGTGACATTAACAGAATCCGTTACAACACCTGTAATCAAAACTCAACTAAACATTCATTCTGACTAGTCACATCAACACAATGAGTTACGTAAGTCTGCACTTAATCACAACGTTTCTATGGCCTTTAGCGAAACATCAGCTTACAGTACATAATGAAGGAGTTCCTTTCTAGGCACTCTAGTCATACTGACTTACTGGTAATGCCAAAATGATAGGAAACACAGGCATAGCTGCTACCGAACTTCGGCGAGTCAAACGCCCCACAGTTCAAATTGTACCATCTGCCCACCAGGCCGAGGGTCCACTGCGGTTGGCCTTCCCACACCGTCAACGAACCAGCACTCATCTCGCTACAAACTTCGGTACAGTACAGCCGTCCTTCACATTCAACAAACTAGCAACACGGCTTATAGTCCACTCGGCTCTTCCCCATACCGCGCCGCCAGATACTACACCATCCCCCAGAGGTAGGTTAAATGGTTCAAATGGCTCTGAGCACTATGGGACTCAACATCTGAGGTCGTCAGTCCCCTAGAACTTGTTGTTGTTGTTGTGGTCTTAAGTCCTGAGATTGGTTTGATGCAGCTCTCCATGCTACTCTATCCTGTGCAAGCTTCTTCATGTCCCAGTACCTACTGCAGCCTACAGCCTTCTGAATCTGCTTAGTGTATTCATCTCTTGGTCTCCCTCTACTATTTTTACCCTCCACGCTGCCCTACAATGCTAAATTTGTGATCCCCTTATGCCTCAGAACATGTCCTACCAACCGGTCCCTTCTTCTTGTCAAGTTGTGCCACAAACTTCTCTTCTCCCCAATTCTATTCAGTACCTCCTCATTAGTTATGTGATCTACCCATCTAATCTTCAGCATTTTTCTGTAGCACCACATTTCGAAAGCTTCTATTCTCTTCTTGTCCAAACTATTTATTGTCCATGTTTCACTTCCATACAAGGCTACACTCCATACAAATACTTTCAGAAACGACTTCCTGACACTTAAATCTATACTCGATGTTAACAAATTTGTCTTCTTCAGAAACGCTTTCCTTGCCATTGCCAGTCTACATTTTATCTCCTCTCTACTTCGACCTTCAGCAGTTATTTTGCTTCCCAAACAGCAAAACTCCATTACTACCTGAAGTGTCTCATTTCCTAATCTAATTCCCTCAGCATCACCCGACTTAATTCGACTACATTCCATTATCCTCGTTTTGTTTTTGTTGATGTTAATCTTATATCCTCCTTTCAAGACACTGTCCATTCCGTTCAACTGCTCTTCCAAGTGCTTTGCTGTCTCTCAGAGAATTACAATGTAATTGGCGAACCTCAAAGTTTTTATTTCTTCTTCACAGCTGCAAAATACTAATGCGAATTCTTTACAGACGTATGGAAAAACTGGTAGAAGCCGACCTCGGGGAAGATCATTTTAGATTCCGTAGAAATGTTGGAACACGTGAGGCAATACTGACCCTAGAACTTAGACCTACTTAAACCTAACTAACCTAAGGATATCACACACATCCATGCCCGAGGCAGGATTCGAACCTGCGAGCGTAGCGGTCGCTCGGTTAAAGACTGAAGCGCCTACAACCGCTCGGCTACACAGGCCGGCAGGGAGGTTAACATCACCGCCCAGCGCCTTACCGTTCTGGAGTACCACCAGCCTGTGTATCAAAAGGGAACACAGAGCAATCGTGGCACATAGTACAGTAAAACATGGACATTTTGAATAATAAAACAGTTACAGTTTCAGCAGGACAACCATTTTGTTGGCGCTGACAGTCTTTACTTCGAGCGAAAGTTAGCAGTTGTGCTGTGTCAGTTGTTGGTGTTCATTATCCATAATATCCTACAGTATTTTCGAGTCTTCTTGCCTGACGCTGGATCACAAATACAGCGTTTTGAACCTAATACGGAATAGCTTGTGACTTAATAACGTATTATGTGTTCTGTGCTCCCAAGTGACAGATACTAAACTATGTGTCATAGACATTAGTGAGAGTAAATTGTAACTTGATAGCATTATGGGCTGATAATCACTTAGGCTTTGTACAGGGTGTCCATTAGTAAACTTCCAAATGGTTCAAATGGCTCTGAGCACTATGGGACTTAACATCTGAGGTCATCAGTCCCCTAGAAATAAGAACCACTTAAACATAACTGACCTAAGGACGTCACACACATCCATGCCCGAGGCAGGATTTGAACCTGCGGTCGTAGCGGTCGCGTGGTTCCAGACTGAAGCGCCTAGAACCGCTCGGCCACCCCGGCCGGCAGTACACTTCCAGTTTCAAAACTCTGTAGAAAAAGAACCGCTCCTCAGAATCAAGTCAAATTTGAGCAGCATTTTATTGACGCAGAGGAAAACGTCTTGGAACAATGACAGTAAGGAAAATTTGGTCAATAGATGGCGCTGTAAGCGTCAGAATGCGCACTGCAACAGACGCGAGGCACACGGATGTCTTTCAGTTTGCGTCCGAGACGCCGAACACGACTGTCGGATCACGCGCTGCTAGTAAATCTCTTTCAAAATAGCGGTGACGGTGAACCAAGAGCCGCACAGAAGTTTCTGAAATTCAAGTATATGAAAAAAGGCGTTGGTCTGGTGACTGCTTAGGGTATGAAGAAAACTAAAAAATTAGAAAAGGCAGGTTCTTTTGAAGTGCAATGTGGTAGTAGAGGGAGGAAAGCAGTTGATCCGACGTCTGTCGAAGATTTGGTCACAGCAATGCAGGAGAGGTCGAGCGGTGCCGTGAAGAGATCCAGTGGACGGGAAAATGCCCGAACGTTGGACATGCCTGCGAGCACCGTGCATAAAATCCTACGAAACATCCTGCATTGCTATCCGTACAAAATCAACCATATTCGGGAGTTGCTTCCCGCTGACTTTCCAGTAAGACAAACGTCCGCTTCGGAATTTCTTGCTCGCATGGAAGAGGAGAATGAATGACCATGGATCATTCTGTGGACGGACGTAGCCCATTTCCATCTCCAAGGACATGTCAATACCCAGAATTGCACAATACGTGCAACGGAAAATCCGCACGCACATCAACATGTACCATTTCATTCTGCAAAGTTGTCTGTGTCGTGCGGGTTGACGGTATCGTTGATCGCAAGGTCAAATATTGTTTCCGAGATGAGTCCAGCGGGTCCTGATACCTGTCTCGTCGCTGGTAAAGGCTATCAGGGTCTTTGGCGCGCCAACATCATTCCAAGCCTTCAACGGCGTGGATCTGTGAGTAGGATCATTTTTGTGGAAGAAGGCGCTCCTTCGCACATTGCACATCCGGTGAGGTGGCTGCTGCAGGGGCACTTCGGAAATGTTAGAATTATCGGCCGTCGTTTTCCTACAGCCTTGCTGTACGGATCAACTGATCTTAAGGGGCTCCGGAACGCCCTATACTTGCAATGTTAAAATAACGCTTATAAATTACATCTTTCCTCACAAAGTATTTGAGGTAGGAAGTTGAACTTTTTACAGATTATTTATTGGAATATGGGCTACAACTTAACACAGGGATTTTACAAAATTTTAGTTCAGTTATTAAAGATGATTTTTTTCAATTGTAATGAAAATTCACAACATTTTTTTGCAATTTTTTATTTATATATTCAAAAATATACAGTTTTTTGGAAAAAGACTGTGTTAAATTATGCAGAAGGTACTGTGTAACATTTACTGAAAGTTTGAAACAAATATGTTTGGAAGATCCTTAGAAAACATGTAATTAGTATGAGAAAATAAAAGTTGTGGGAATCGAGCGACAAAGATTGGATTAACTTTTTAGTGCATTCCAGGTCCATAGGATGGATTATCTTCATCCTCTGCAAACTCCTCCTCCAGCTTCCTCTTGTTCCTCCTCCTGTTTACTCTTGCTTGTAGTTCTAGACTCTTTACAGCCCTGTCTGCAGCCCGAAGGCGTTCCTTGTCTAAAGCAAGCAACGCTCGTACCATGTTAGAACCTATCTTCATTCCCATATTTCTAAATACCTTGCACCTTACAATGTTGCCATCATTGAAAGTCGCAACAGCATCATACACACCAAAGTGAAGTGTTTCTATTCCAACAAATACAGTCTTGGGGATTCTCGACCATATAACACTATTTACACTTTCATTGGGGTTTTGAGTTTTTCCGTGAATACACTTTTTCAACAGTTCAGGTGCTGCTAAGTCTCTGAAAATAGGTTTTATCACCTCCATTATTGCATGAGGCAGACTATGCTTATGAGTGTACACTTCACCAGTTAGCAATCCTTTGTTATATTTACACCAACTGTCTTCTTCTTTGGGACACAAGCTATGTTGGGGATTTTCATCGTCTTTATTGTTTACTGTAATAACACATACCTTTGGCTTTCCAACATTTCTCCTTTTCTTAAAAGCCTTCAGAGGATTTCTAATAACTTTACTTTTACTCATTATTATACTTCAACAAAACAGAGACTCAAGAAACAGAATTAATTACGAATATTTTCGAGATAACGACAGAGTAAATAAACATGAAACAATCGACAATCACACCAGCGATATATATTGAACCATCACAGGTTAGCCACAACACATACTTTATCTCACATCACTAAAATGTACCTGATGAACACGGACGTTAATAATAACACCATTTGACAGCAGTTTAACAGCGCCACAGTTGGTCACGCCCATGTAGAACACATTTCAAAAAAAATTTAAAAATAGTTGTAGTCTTCGGAATTGAATAAATTATATATCTATTAAAAAGTAATAGTCTGCAGATTCAGAAAACGCAAAAAAGTAAAAATTGAACTTTTCATGATTTTGAGCCTTTCCGGAGCCCCTTAATCCGTGTGACTTCTGACTTCGGGGTTATCTGAAAGATCTGTTCAGTGCTCCAATAACGTACGTAGTCGAATTGAAGGCACTCATTGAACAAGGCGTTCTTAACGTTACCCTAGAGGTATTCCGATATGTTGTGGAACACACTGTTTTTTGATTTCAACTTGTGGCAGAAAATAGTGGATAGCATGTTGAACATGTCTTGCACCAGTTCAAATGGCTCTGAGCACTATGGGACTAAACTTCTGAGGTCATCAGTCCCCTAGAACTTAGAACTACTTAAACCTAACTAACCTAAGGACATCACACACATCCATGCCCGAGGCAGGATTCGAAGCTGCGACCGCAGCGGTCGCGCTATTCCAGATTGTAGCGCCTAGAACCGCTCGGCCACCCCTGCCGGCTCTAGCACCAGTCTCGCGACGGATAGGAACCGATGTCATTTCGCTTTTTATGCGGTTTTTGGCCCCAGGAAAATTTAAAACCGACGTTATTTTGCTTGTTTTGCGGTTTCCGACCCCAGGTCAGTTTAAAACCGATTTTTCCAATCCCATGTGGTACCACCTTGCCGTGACAGGTGGGCTTACATAACTAACAGTGCCACAATTGTTGGCCGGCCGTTGTGGCCGTGCGGTTCTAGGCGCTTCAGTCTGGAACCGCGTGACCGCTACGGTCGCAGGTTCGACTCCTGCCTCGGGCATGGATGTTTGTTATGTCCTTAGGTTAGTTAGGTTTAATTAGTTCTAAGTTCTAGGCGACTGATGACCTCAGAAGTTAAGTCGCATAGTGCTCAGAGCCATTTGCACCACAATTGTTGACTGCCGAAATTGTGGGGTCATGCACTCTGAATAGTATGTGCAACTCCAACCTTAGACGACGCGTTGCGATTCATCTGTCATTGGTAGCCGATCCCATTAACGGTAAGACGCTTACAGCACCATCTATTGGTAAAATTTACGTTAAATTCTTTATTTCTCTGTGATGTTTCCACCTGTGTCAATAATAAGTTGTTTAAATTTGACATTGTTTTGAGTAGTTATTCTCTTTTTTATGCGTTTTGAAATTTGAACTTCAGTTATGGACACCATGTACAAAATAGGAACGATACGGGGTACATTCGCAGGACCCTGTCTAGTAGAACAATGTGGTATCCTAATTAAACCTGCGCGTAAGGACAGATATACTTTTCAATTACGAATATGATTTTAATTCGGAATAATGTATTCCAGTTCCAAATTCTCAGTTTCAAAGAACATCTAAGAAGTACAGCAGCTCAAAAGAACAACTTCATTTGCATGCTACATATTAAGTTTTTTATTTAACTTGTGCAACCTGACACGTCACACCGTAGTTACAAGGAATCTGCAGTGAGTGTCCTGACATATTACAGGACTTTTTTTATTTGCACATATAGGCCACAGTTTTCACATATAGGTGATGGATTTAAAACAGTTCCTTGAAGTTTCTATAATAAAATGGGAACGTACTGATCAGCTTCTGGTTCAATAGAGAAGGTATGTTTACAGTCGCTAAGATGAACAACTGCTCATAGCTCCTCAGGTATGCGTTTTAGAGCCCATATTTGCTGGACAGTTTTTCTTTGTTTTAATCCATACTACCACCTCTGAAATTTGTCCGCCCTACAATATTAGTAACAACAGTAACAGTAAGTGTATTCTGGCCCGCCCGGTTAGCCGTGCGGTCTAACGCACGGTTTTCCGGGCGGGAAGGAGCGCCTGGTCCCCAGCACGAATCCGCCCGGCAGACTAGTGTCGAGGTCCGGTGAGCCGGCCAGTCTGTGAATGGTTTTTAGGCGGTTTTCCATCTGCCACGGCGAATGCAGGCTGGTTCCCCTTATTCCGCCTCAGCTACACTATGTCGGCGATTGCTGCGCAAACAAGTTCTCCACCTACCTGTACACCACCATTACTCTACCACGCAAACATAGGGGTTACACTGGTCTCGTGTGAGACGTTCCCTGCGGGTCCACCGGGGGCCGAACCGCACAATAACCCTGGGTTCGGTGTGGGGCGGCGGAGGGATGAATTGGACTGCGGTAATCGTCATGGGGTTGTGGACCACTGCGACTGCGGCGGGGACAGAGCCTCTCTATCGTTTCTAGGTCCCCAGTTAACATACAATACAATACATTCAAGTGTATTCTACTGTCAGGCGTATCAGAACGGTTTTCGCTTATAACTTTCAACTCGTTCGTTCAAGTTGCAGGGACCCTTACCTCAAATTGATACATTTATCCTTCTCCATCACCCTATAAAGTTTGTAACATCATCACGAAATTACCGTGTAAATACATAAGTACATTTAAAGGCGCCGGCACCTCTAACTGAAGCTCTGTAGCGTCGTTGAATGATGTTCCCGGACATGGGTCCTTACGTAAAACTTGATCTGTTAAGTCCCCTCTACAATGTCTAGAAGTGTGTAGCATGAACTGGAAAACACATTGTATGTACAGCTGCTGCGAAAATAAACAATATAATAATTTTGTTAAATGGAACAATGTTTGAGACAGTTATTGTCGCTTCATTTCATAGGGAATACTACGTCGAATAAATATTTACTTTATTTCTGTAGGAAAAACAGTACAGCGAATGGAAAATGGATTTGAGAAATAATATACAACAAGAAAAAGTCACCTCTAAGGTTAATCGTGTTCGTGGGGTCGCCCTTTGCCAATATCGGTACTTTCTCCTGGACAGTGCCGGTTACCAGTGACTCCTACACGCGTCGAATTTGCCACGAATGAAAGTCCGAAAAGTGGAAGCAGCTTTCCCTTAATTCATGAAAATTTCATGTGCGGCCATGTAAGCAAAATCCCTCCTACACGACATTGGTTTCTAGGAGAAAGCAAGCGTCACTCGACTGGTTCGCCGCATCGTAGGAAGCGAAAGCGGGCACGCTCTGTTATGTTAATGGACATCTGCGTCGGCAGAGCGCCAACGCCACCTTTCTCTCTGAGAAGGAGAGGAGGAAAGGGAAGGCATGTCGCCGACTCGCTGTTCACGACTTCCATTACGAGTCTTATAATTTGCCGGCCCGTTACTACGAGTCTTAATTAAACGTTGCGGCCGGGGCGTGGATACCAGGTTACGCAAAACGTAAAGCCGCCTACCGTTAGCCAGCGGCCCGAGCCGCGGCCGGAGCACCGTTTCCGCAGGGACAAAGCTACGTCCGTATTGTGGCGGGGGTCTAGATGCGTATCTGCGCCGCTAGCCTTGGAGGAACTCTTGCGCAGTCCTACTTCCGTAAAGCTGCTGCCGGGGAACAATGGAGTTCCGAGTGGCTCGCCTGCACCAATCACGATAACTGGAGCCAATCCAGTACCACAAGCTCCGCGGCATTCCCGGGAGGTGTTCCACTGTAAACTCTCACATTTTGCACATAAATGCACCTTACACAGAAATAAACTTGAAACGTGTGGTCGGGCGCGTACTATCTAAGCTAATAATAAATCTTTAAAAGCCCCGCGTCTGTCTGTCTTCGAACATGCTAGTCTCTAAAAGTACTTGTAAGTAGGCTGTTTAGGTTTTTATGTTGGTAACGCCACGTAGCGCTCTGTATGAAAATCACTGACTGTGCTGTGTGCAAGCTGTGGCTAGTTGGACTCATTGTTGGAATATGCGCTTGTGTAGTGTTGGGCAGTTGGATGTGAACAGCACATAGCATTGGGCAGTTGGAGGTGAACCGCCAGCAGTGGTCGATGTGGAGAGAGATACCAGAGTTTTGAGAGCAGACGATCTGGACTTGTGTCCGGCAGAAAAAGGAAATTTGTAAAGATGGTTGTCATGAATTGATAGATACATATATGGACTTTTGAACATTATTAAGGTAAATACATTGTTTGTTCTCTATCAAAATCTTTCATTTGGCACCTATGCCTATCAGTAGTTAATGCCTTCAGTTGTTAGACTCTTTTATTTAGTTGGCAGTATTGGCGCTCGCTGTACTGCAGTAGTTCGAGTAACGAAGATTTTCGTGAGGTAAGTGATTCATGAAAGGTATAGGTTATTGTTAGTCAGGGCCATTCTTTTGTAGGGATTATTGAAAGTCAATAGGTTTGTTTACTAATAAATAAATCTTCTGCTACCAGTCACTTTTTTTCTTTATTATACTTTTCGCACGACACGTTTCGAGAAATAATTCCCATTTTCAAGTGCGTTTTTTGTGTGTATTAAGCCTTTTCTTTTGATGTTGTCAGGGCGTGTGCTTAACATAAACAAAAAACGCACTTGAAAATGGGATTTATTTCTCGATGCGCGTCGTGCGAAAAGTAAAATAAAGAAAAATCGTGACTGGTAGCAGAAGATTTATTTATTAGTAAATAAACCTATTGTTTCTACAGTCGCAGGCTTTCAAAAACCATTTATAATGGATCAAATCAATATTGAAAGTCAGATTGCGTTGTGCTTAAAATATTGTGTGTCAGTTTAGTGATGATCAGAATAAGTAGAGAGGAAACTGTTCGAGTACATTGAGTTTTGCTCAGCCGTTTGAAAATCAAATAACATAGAAGTTTACCAGCACAGTCATTCGTAATTTTTCAAGGGGGATGTTTCATACTTTACGAATTACCATGGGGTTTTCGCGGGTAACTTGAGCGAAATTTGAGGCACCGTACAACCTTTAGATCAAAATCGGATCACGGAAGAAAAGACACTGCGATTTAAACTTTTAGTAAAACCTTCTTGTCTGTCATGTGAACACACGCAAATTTCATGTGACATCATGTAAGCAAAATCCCCCCCCCCCCCCCCCTATACGATGTTGGTTTCGAGGCGAAAGCATGCGTCATTCGACTGGTTCACTGCATCCGAAACAACAGACACTACACGTTCACATAATCTGATGGGCCTAGCTGGGGAATGATAGCTGTGCAATGAAACCACCTTCTTTAGTGCGAATGGACAAATACGTCTGATCTTCTGCGGGAATAAATTTTAATTTTAACAATTAACAGCCTCAGTGGCACCGTTTGCCTAGAATTTACCTAGGTTTCAGTAGGGATAACCCAACCTTCTTCAGAATAATAGAGTTCCAGTACAGCACTCGTGGCTGCTGCATCGCGGTCGCGAAGTGGGGCCGAGGCAGTTCCAGATAAGTTTATAAGTTGACGATAATTTATGGATTTGTAGTTTTAGCTTGCCGATGTCTACTATGGAAAGACTTAAGTTACTGTTATTCTGAAGAAGGTTGGGTTGTCCGGACTGAAACCTAGGTAAATTCTAGGCAAACGGTGCAACTGAGTCTGTTAATTATTAAAATAAAAATAATATTTACACACTTGCTGACAGGGCCGCAAAATGTTGAAGGTATCCTGTGGGAATCTCTGAAGAGCGAATGTGGAGTAAATGGAGAGGGGGTGTGGATAGATGGCGCTCGATGGGAGTGTGGATCGACCGTGAGCCCAGCCGAGTTAGTCCCAGAAGTTGCTATTACACTGTGTCCCGGATACCTCCTGCCTACAAAGCAGGAGACCCCGGGTTCGAACCTCGGTCCGGTACACATTTTCACTCTTCGCCGCCGATTCCGCGTAATGCCCCAATATAGCTGACAGCAGTGATCCCTCTCATTCCCTTTCTTTTCTTTCTCTCTCCACCTTCACTTTACTTATAATTTCTTGTCTCTCTGACTGACTGTCCATCTGTATGAACACGTTATTCTCGAAAACGACTAGACGGATTTTTATGGGTTTTCCACAGGTAACTTCAGCGTAGCTAGTGGCATCATATAGGCTATTTTTCATTAAAATCGGATGACAAAAAATATTCATACATATTATGAAAATGTATGTTCGAGGGGCGTTCAAAAGTAATGCAACACATTTTTTTCTCGGCCAATTTCGATTGAAAAAATGCGGTATTTGTTGTCGGACAGCGTGCAATATTCCCACTTCAGCCCCTATAGTTTCATGAAGTTCCGATAAGTGGCGGCGCTATCGGTAGCCTTAAAAATGGCGTCTGTAGTTCAGGTGCATTCCAAGCAGAGAGCTGTCATTAAGTTTCTTTCCGTGGAAAATCAGAGCATCGCAGATATTCACAGGTCCTTGCAACTTATCTATGGAGACCCGGTAGTGAATAAAATTTGTTGAGTCGTTGGGAGAGGTGTCTGTCATCATCGGAAAGACATCGCGCAGACCTGTCCGGTCTTCCCGTGTGCAGGCCGGCCTCGTACAGCTGTGACTCCTGCAGTGTTGAAACGTGCGGACACTCTCATTCGAGGTGATCGACGGATCACAGTCAGACATTTCGCTGCACAACAGGACATCTCTGTTGATAGTGATGACACACACGTCCACCAGCTCGAGAGCTCAAAAGGTGGGTTTCTCCGCACCAACAGAAGACCAGGAAGAGCGACGAAGGACCATCTGTGCGGATGTGTTACGATGCTCACCGAGACAATTTTTTGTTGAATATCGTCATAGGCGAGGAAAAATCGGTTAATAACTTCAAATTGGAAACAAAACGGCAATTCATAGAATGGCACCACACCCCCTCTCCTCCGAAGAAAAAGTTCAAAGGCGCACCCTCAGCCGGTAAAGTCATGGCTGGGATTCTGAAGGGATTATTATGTTTGATGTCTTCCCTTATGGTGCAACGATCAGCTGAGACATTTATTGTGCTATCCCCAGAAAATTGAGGAAACAACTTCAGTGCATTGATCGCCACATGAATGCAAATGGACTTCTCCTTCTCCATGGCAACTCAAGGCCTCACACAAGTCTACACACCTGAGAGCAGATCATAACTCTTCACTGGACTGTTCTTCCTCATCCACCCACCGCCCGGATCTCTCACCTTCCAGATTCCATCTGTTTGGCACAATGAAGGATCCATTCAGCGAAAAGCAGTATGTAGATGATAGGGAGGCTACTGATGCAGCAAGACGTTGCCTCTGACGTCATTCAGTAGAGAGGTACCATGCAGGCATACAGGCCTTCTCAGTAAGCAAGGGAAAGGCCCTCGCAATGATCTTAGATTATGTTTAAAAGTAGATTTTTATAGCCAAAACAGTGGGGATTAATGTACTCTATTGAAATCCCGAATAAAACCAATTTGATTTCAGAAAAAAATATGTAGTACCACTCAACTGATGCCCCTCATATGTATATTCGACATCTCCTGCGAAACCTCTGGACCGATTTAAACACAGCCTTCTGCACTTCCTTAAGCAAAGAAGATAAAGTAAATATTCTAGAATTCGTATGAAGAACAGGTGCCAACATCAGGAACTTACAAGCTGCAACGTCCCCTTCGAAAAATTAGTGAATTACTGTGCTTATAAACCTCTTACATTATTTGATTTTCAAACAGCTGAGCAGAACTGAACGTACTCAGACATTTCGCTCTTTACCTATTCTGATCAACACTAAACTGACACACAATATTTTTAGCGCAACGCAGTCTGACTTTCAAAAAGCCCTACAAAAGAATGGCCCTGACTAACAATAACCTATACCTTTCATGAATCACTTACCTCACAAAAATCTTCGTTACTCGAACTACTGCAATACAGCGAGCGCCACTACTGCCAGCTAAAAGAAAGATTCTAACTACTCAAGGCAGTAACTACTGATAGGCATAGTTAGCAAATGAAAGATTTTGATAGAGAACAAACGATGTATTTACCTTAATAGTGTTCAAAAGTCATAATATATATATCAGTTCCTGACATCCAGTCTTACAAATTTACTGTCTCTGTCCAGATTATCCGCTCTCAAAACTCCGCCATCTCACTCCCCACATACATCACTGCTGGCGGCTCACCTCCAACTGCGCAACACTACGCGCTGTTAACATCGAGCTGCCCAACACTACAGTAGCAAACAACAATGCAAACCAGCCACAGACTGCACACAGCACAGCCAGTGATTTTCATACAGAGCGCTACGTGGCGTTACCAATATAAAAACCTCAACAGCCTACTTACATAGCTCCCATGCTCCCCACAAGAAGTTTTACAAATTGTTTTGGGCAGTGGCCAATACAGATTTGAAAAAAAATTTTCATAATTACAATAACAAAGATATCCAATGCACACACTTATTGATACAATGTTGGTCAAAAGCTAAAATTTTCTCACAGTCCATAAAGACAGTCCTGATCATCCATCACAGTAAAATTGGAGTGTTTTTCTCAAAGTTTGAGCAGTAAAAGAAAATTCACATGGAAGTAATGGATTTCCATGCTGCCTTGAAGAAGTGGGGTTGTCCTTCCAACGGAAAGACAGTGCTGACTCTTGACATGCAGACGGGTAATGGGCCACAACAGAGCAAACCCACAGCAGAGTCAGTCGACGTTTTGAAGAATATTGGTATGTAGGTCATCACAGAGCAGACCCACTGTAGTCCTGGTAGAGATTATGGTATTGGTGAGCCATCAAAGGTGCAGACCCACTGCAGTTCTTGTAGAAATAATGGTAGTGGTGGGGCATCAAAGATTCAGACCCATTGTAGTCCTTGTAGAGACGGCCAGCAGCCATCTGTTGCGACTGTGCAGGTGCACAATCACCATCGAAGAGTCTTGCAGACAATATAGCGAGTCCTTAAACCACCACTTGTGCACTCACAAGGTTTTTGGAATTGTCCTTAGAACCAGCACTGCTGTTAACCAGTCCCTTGCTGAATTATTAACACACATGCAAACACTAACAATCCCAACTTCTCACATATTGTGCATATACTATGACCAACAGAAACGTGTGCAGTGAAATGTAACTTAATTTGAAGAATTGGTGTCTATACAATTATAAATTTACAACATAAGAATACAATTACAAGGGGAAAAAATACACCATTAAAAAACTTAACAATACAGATAACATTTGTGGTAATAGGGGCTTTACAAAAAAATAGAAATAAACATATACATAAGTGTTACAGGATTTATGACATAAGTATATACATAAAAGATCTGAATAACTTTCAAAACATCAACTTCACACGTGAGCATTAAAACAAAACAGAATAAATAATGTCTAAACATCTTTACAAAGTAAATGACATATTATAATTGCAAATTATGTTTGAGGATAACAGTATTCCTCATCATAGTGAATGTAGCTGAGTATTAGAAAAAATCTACAACATAAGTCTTATCAGATAAACACATAAAGACAGGAAGAATACAAATAGACAAGGTACACAGACAAATAGTGGAATAACACAAAGGACAGGTCAGGGTTTGTTTTCAGTGTGACATTTGGTACTGCAGTCCAACCCAATACTTCATTTCATAGATGTTTCCTCTTATTTCACTTTTTTTATACCTTGTCAATGCATTTCTTCCAATTCCTCACAACTCATTCTCTTATATAGTCTACCCCCTCTTAAACTAACTTAAATCTACTGAGCTCAGATGCTAAACTAAGGGATGAGGCAATGCAGCAATATAAAACAATGCAATGACAAAAAAATGCAAATTGGCAAAGCAAGCAGCAGTATATCTAAATTAGCAAAGCAAATGCAACATTACAACTAATATAAGGCAATGTGCAGCAAATAAGAAAAATAAATCGGTTGTAAAACTGGCTTAACAGAGTAATCCAAAGTGAAATTCAGTAGCACTATGCCTGGCAAACAACAGCAGCAAATGCAATAACTTATATCTAAACATGAGAAACCCACAAGCAGAAAAAATAGTACGCTAAAGACAACAATGCAGATAAGGGAATTGTCTATTCACATCTTAATGTCTATGTCATTAAAGTGGTGCACCACATCTTATTCTACAAAAGAAATTACCAAGTACTTGAAAAAAAATTATGTATGCAGTTACTGTTATTAGTCTCTTCCTATTGTTCTTTCCTTTCCAAGTGCTCCTTTTTCGAAAAATGTGAATCATAAAATTATTATTTAATAAATCTATTGACAGAAAGTGTTCACATTAACAAATGCATTTCATTTAATTTTATAAAACCAATGCTTGCTGCAACACAGTTGGAAGACAGATATCAAATAAAATAACCAACTATGTAAAGCAAAGCATAACAATATCATTCAATAGTCATGTGGCATTTCATAAGTTAGTAGAAATTCTCTCAATTCTCGTAGAAAGACACTTGTCATAATCAGGTGTGCAGATGTAAGAATATTTCCCATCAATTCATAAGCGTTTCAGTAAGTAGCACAAAGTACGTGCTCCATAGTCTAATCATATGTTTCCAAGTGATAGCGTGTCATATTTGCGATGCTTTCTACAAAGGAATGTCAATAGCGAGGTTAATGGCCTCTTTTTTCTCCACCTAATGGCTTTTTCTCCAGGCAGGTGGCACAGCTGGGCGCCCACGACACATTACGTAAAGGTCACTTAACTTTCTTACCGAAATATTTATGACAGCAGTGACAGTCTCATATAAAAAAATGTCACCGGTTGATAATTTGCATTACAAATGTGTAGAAACAAAATCCTATAAATATAACAGTGTCCAAAAAATTTTCGTCAGCATTGTAATACATTCACGCATTTACTCACATTTCATAACTCTTAAAGTACGATTATTGGTTTCCAACATCCTTTTTCACAAATCAGCATCCCTAACCACTACTCATTATTCCTTACCTTATTACACATACACATATTCGTCGACATTCTTCAATATTTCATCATTATAATATGTAGTATAATCAAATTCCTCATATAGCATCAGCTTATTGATCATAAACATACCTCAACAGCATAATACACATCGTCGTCGTAAAAATAACATCATAACACCTCAGTCAAATCTCAAAAACGTCGTAGCTTTCTGCAATAATGCCAAAACCTAAAAAAATTCCTATATTCTCAAGTAAACCAAAATGTCGCATTAAAATCTCGTTAGCAGTACTGGTATATGTTCTAAGTATGCGAGCCTTATAGTCGTTACGTAATCGTACAACTAACAAGCAAGAATGTACACACACAATAACACTGTGTCGTCTGTTCACTATAACAATGCACTCGTAATTACAGTCTAAATATGTTCCCTAGGTTCTAGACTGGATAGTTAACTTTAAAACATAGTTGCTTGTTAACAGTTTCTAAGTCTGACGAAGCATACTAGTAACGTGAAGTGAAACATTTTATAGCAAAGACTAAGTTAAAAAGCAGATTATCTTTCAATAAACGGTTTTACATGTGAAATATGGTGTAAACGTTTACTCTTCCTAGTACACAGAGTTTCAACTTCAACGCAAATATCATGTGGTATACGTCGGATTCTGTAAGGTCCATTGTAAACCAGAAAGAATTTGTGACTCAAGTGTTTCTTCCTATGTGACAATGAATGAGCTTCAACAAGAACTTTCTGACCAATATATAGTTTCTTTGCATTTGCTTTACCGTGTAGTTTTCTCCTTTTGTCTGCAGCAGAATTTATATTTTTAATAGCGAAATCAATTGTGCCTTTGTGTCGAAGTTTACGGATATTCGGAAAAGGTATAATCTCTCTGATTCTGTTCGGTGGTTCTTCATTCTTCAGTACAAGAATAGGTGGTAAAGCAGTGGAGTGATGAGGCATTTCATTCAGCACGTTTTGAAATGAGTGTAAATATCTGTCCCAATACTGATGCTTTCTGTGACAATAAAGTCTGCAAAGCTTATTGATTTCTTTCATAATCCGTTCAGACGGGTTACAGTGTGGTGGGTACAATGAAATAAAAACAGGTTTGATTTTATGATTCCTAAGCATGCGTGACCAAACAGCAGACCTGAATTCGGTCCGTTACCTGAAATGACTTTACTAACGTGTCCAATTTCACGTAAGAAATTTTTAACAAAGGCGTTGGATACAGACCATCCAGTGGCTTTACGTAACGGTGTGAAAGAAACTAATTTTGAAGTAAGCTCAACAGCGACTAGAACGTACGAAAATCCATTAGACGTTCTGACAAGGGGTCCCAAGAGATCAACAGCAGGAAATTCTTTTAATTTAGAAGGAATCATAGGAAACAACGGAGCACGATGTGAGATAGTAGATGGTTTAGCTTTTTGACAAAGTTTACAAATACACAAGACTCTTCGAATTCTCTTTTCCATATTGTTAAAATAACAAGTCGTCCGAAGAATATGATAACATTTTCGTGGACCAAAATGTGCATAGCTGAAATGAATGTACCAAATGAGCTTATTAACAAAATCGTCAGGAATGCAAAGTACCCATAGTTTGTCATCAACAGTGCAGCGTTTGAACAGTATGTTGTTTCTAACCAGATAATAATGCCGAATCTGTGTGTGTGTCTTTTCTTGCCATTTGCTTTTGATGTCTTTCCATATCGGATCTTTATCTTGTTCAAGAGCAATGTCCTTTAAAGATGTGGTAATGAAGTTTTCAAAGGCGACTTTCTTAATGGAAAGAATACTGAAATTTTTCTCGAGGTTGCCTTCTGTGTTACTTTTCTCAAGCCCAACCGGTGCGCGTAACAGTGCGTCCACAACAATGTTCTCCTTGCCGGGAATGTAGACTATTGTGAAGTGGAATTCTTGCAGAAACAATGCCCAACGTTTTAACCTGTCATGATTTAATTTTGAAGACGTAAGAAATTGCAATGCTCGATGATCACTGTATACTTTTACGTGCTTACCAGAAAGAAAGAAATGGAATCTGTTAAATGCCCAAACGATAGCTAAAGCTTCTAATTCAGTAACGGGATAATTTTTTTCAGATTTTCTTAGCACTCGGCTAGCAAAATCAATGGTTTTCTGAATAGTAGTGTTATTTTCTATGGCTTCTTGAAATAAATGGGCACCAAGACCTACTTTAGAAGAATCCATGCTAAGGCAGAAATCTTGTGACAGATCTGGATGAGCTAGTATTGGGGCGTTAAGTAGCGATTCTTTTAAAGAATTGAATTCCAACTGTACCTGTTCATCCCAGTTCCAAATCGTATTTTTTCCAGTGAGAGAACAAAGTTTTGGTGTAACTAGAATTTGCATATTCAGAAAACGACGGTAAAATATTTACGAGACCTAGAAAACTACAGACTTGTTTTTTTGTGGATGGAACTGTAATGGCTCTGATTGCTTCTAACTTTTCAGGATCAGGCTGAATGCCTTCAGAAGAAATAATATGTCCCAAAAATGTCACCTTCGACCTACCGAATTCAGACTTTTCCAAGTTAACTGTAATTCCAGATTCTGCAAAAATACGTAACAAACTGTTGAGGATGCGATTATGTTGTTCCCATGAAGCTTCTGCTATTAGAATATCGTCCACATATAAGGTGATGTGACGTTTAAAGAACTCAGGTAATATGGAATTTAGCCCACGAATGAATGCTGTCGAAGAAATGTTCAAGCCAAAAGGAAATTTCTGAAACTGTTAACAAACGCCGAAACAAAGGAAAGCTGTGTATTTTCTATATTCTGGATAAAGTTCGATCTGATAAAAGCTGGACCTGAGATCAATGGAAGACAAAACTTTTGCACCATAAAAATTTGGAAGAAGTGCTTCCAACGTTTGCGGCCTGTCTGTTTCAGGAATGATGATAGTATTGATTTGTCTCGAATCTAAGACAAGCCTGATCGATCCATTTTTCTTCTCAACAATGTGTAATGGATTGTTGTATGAGCTTACTGCAGGCTCAATAATACCCTCGTCAAGCATAGATTGTATTTCTGTTCTAACACGGTCCCTATAATGTGCCGGAATTATGTATGGTCTAACACAAAATTTGGTATGCTCACGAACACGAAATTGGTATTGAAATCCCTTGATTGTTCCTGTTTTGTGAGTAAAAACTGTGGAATGTGCTTGTAAAATCTCAAAAAGGTCCTGCCTATCAGTGTCATTACAATTCTCAATTGTTTGAATTTTATTCTGAATTAACTCATTAATATCAAATACGCCGTCGATATCATCCCTGTCAGTACTTGCAGAGTGATTGTTAGTGCCACGATCCGTCGAAAATTCCGAACTGTTGTCTAAGTGGAGGTAAAGCTGATTAATTTCTTCGTCATGGTTTGAGAGCCAATCTTCAAATTTCAAAGCTATTGGCTTACCCTCTTTCTCTAAACTTTTTTCAGCATCGTGAAGGTTTAAGATTGCTTTGTATTCATTCAAAAAGTCTACTCCCAATATAATTTATGTTGACAATAATGGAACGATAAGGAAGTTCATAGAGAAACTGTAGCTTTGACAAAAGAATTCTAAGTTGGTTTGTTGGCGTACATCTACAGTTTTTCCAACGATTGCACCTTGTAATTTAATCTTACGTAATGGAATTGTGGGGAAATTGTTCGATTTGTTGCATTTGCTAAAGGCTGTTTCACTAATTACTGAAATGGGACTGCCAAAGTACTGCCGTAAATTTTACGTCATTTACTGTAATGTGAATTACAGGATATGCAATGTTGTTATGTTTTACGTTGTGTTCCTGGAGTAAGATGTCCTTAATGTCTTCCATTTTTACGTAATTACTAGCCACGTCAGCTATGTCGTCAGCTTCATAAGTACGTTTTGTGGCTGCCAGCGGTGTGAGTCATTGTATCTCTGTTGGCGCGCGTCGTTATTGGGATTCGGAGATCTAACTTCTACAAATTCAACTTGTCGAGAGGGCCCTGCCCTGTTTGAATCCCGCCAGTTCTGATGAAATTCATGTATGTCGTTACAATTATATCGTCTGTCGTCATGTCGGTAGTTTCTGTAATTTTTTTCTTGTGGGTCACGTGGTGCAGAATTTCTCCATGAGTTGTAACTGCGCGGTGCACTGTTGTGTCTGAAGTTATTCTGTCTCCCCTGATATTAATTATTTTGGTTTCTGTGGTGTCACCGCCCGACACCACACTTGCTAGGTGTGTAGCCTTTAAATCGGCCGCGGTCCGGTAGCATACGTCGGACCCGCGTGTCGCCACTATCAGTGATTGCAGACCGAGCGCCGCCACACGGCTGGTCTAGTCTAGAGAGACTCCCAAGCACTCACCCCAGTTGTACAGCCGACTTTGCTAGCGATGGTTCACTGTCTACATACGCTCTCATTTGCCGAGACGGCAGTTTAGCATAGCCTTCAGCTACGTCATTTGCTATGACCTAGCAAGGCGCCATATTCAGTTACTATAATCTGAACAGATAATATTGTGAATCATGTACTGTCAAGAGTGACGTTCATCATTAATGGATTAAAGTTAAGTATCAAACCAATTACGTCTGCTTTCTGAATTCTAATTCCTTGCCATGTTCCAGACCTCACATCAGTTCCCTCCTCACGCCAGCCCGCATGAGCTAAAACGCGTGCATTTCAGTCTCCTCTAGTAACACGCTGTTGGCTCTTCTGCCAACCCAACAGTTTCGGTATTGTCTGTTTCTATGGTTATCTCTGTCACATTCGTTACTACGGAAATGCGATCCTTCTCTGTAACTATTATTCTGCCAACGGTTATCACACGGGTGGTGTCTGTTTTGGTCACGGTTTGCATTGTAAGATTAGCCTTGTCATGTCCAGTTATTATTTCTGTAATCGCGGAAATGTGACGGATGTGTCCTGTAATTCTTGTGCTCCTGTTTTCGCGTTCCGCGATTGTCAATGTCAATTTCCAATTCTTGTAACAGTCCCTGAAAAGTTTCAATGTCGTCTTTGCAACGTCCTGCCAAAATAATAAGTCGTAAATGTTCAGGCAATTTGATTAAGCAAATGCGGATGAGTTCTGACGGGCTGTATGGGTTTGACAGATACTGATTCTTGTGCGACATGTCTTCAAAATATTTAACAAGACTGGAAAATTCAGATTGTTCGAAATGTTTCATCATTATGATGCTATGTTTTACTCGGTCTTGTGTAGCTTGAGACCAATATGCTGAGAGGAAGGCATGGCCGGCCAGAGTGGCCGTGCGGTTCTAGGCGCTACAGTCTGGTACCGAGCGACCACTCCGGACGCAGGTTCGAATCCTGCCTCGGGCATGGATGTGTGTGACGTCCTTAGGTTAGTTATGTTTAATTAGTTCTAAGTTCTAGGCGACTGATGACCTCAGAAGTTAAGTCGCATAGTGCTCAGAGCCATTTGAACCATTTTTGAGGAAGGCATGATAAAATTCTCCTTCACTGCGACAATCGTGAATGACCGATCGCATTCTCACAGCTGGTTCATTCTCTAAATAGCCACACATAAATTCTAATCTATGCTCTAATGACCAGTTGGGAGGAAAACAATGAGAGAATTGATGGAGCCACGCTTGTGAATGAATCTCGTTGCCAGAATTCTTAAATGTTTTAAATTTACGTGTAGTAATGAACAGCTTATAATCAAAATCATCGTGACGGCGAGTCGCATGTCGGTCATTGTTACGTCATTTCGGCGGTTCCATTTCAAAATTCGGCGCACCTTGCCAATTTCTTTCATACTTTCCGAAATGCGCTGTGTTATTATTTAGTGTCTGTTCCGTATTTCTATGTCCCTCTTCCCATATTGGAGCGCGAGTGTCCTCTGAAATACGTAGTTCTTGTATTACCTGTGTCAGCTGATCTTGTACTTCCCGGATTTCTCTTTGGTGTTGAGTATTAATTTGATTCTGATTTTGTTTGAATTTCCTAATTTGTTCGTACTCTTCTGTGTCATTAAAGACTACCAGTCTTGTGTCATTCAGATTATCATCTACCTTTGTAGATAAATTATTTAGCTGATCCGAAAGTTCAACTACTTTCTCTGATAATGAACTAATTTCTTCCATGTGTCTTTCTGAACTAATTTTGAGAGTATCTACTGTGTCCTTTAAGTTTTCCTGAGTTGTTGGATGTAGTGTAACTGAATCAGTAGATGCAACTGAGTCAATTTTAGTCCGCAAGATCTCATGATTTTCATGAACAATAGTTTG
Source organism: Schistocerca nitens (assembly GCF_023898315.1). Classification (NCBI taxonomy): domain Eukaryota; kingdom Metazoa; phylum Arthropoda; class Insecta; order Orthoptera; family Acrididae; genus Schistocerca; species Schistocerca nitens. The sequence continues at coordinate 675,401,985 of NC_064618.1, forward strand.
CAGTTCTTTTATGGCTGCTTCGTGATTCTGTAATGCATTTTCATGCCGCGAAAGAATAGGCTGAAAATGCTCAAAAATTTGTGTTTTTACGTCATTACAGACTTTTTGACATTTTGATTCAATGTTATGTAACTCAGTAGTTAAATCTTCACGTGTTTGTTCAAGTGTGCAGTCTAACTTTTGAAGATTTTTTTTCCATTGTGTCTAACTTTTGAAGATTTAGTTCTATTATGTCTAACTTTTGAAGCTTTTGCTGAGTTTGTCTCGGGTTTTGTTCCATTGTGTCTAACTTTTAAAGATTTTCTCCCATTTGTTTCTGATTTTGTTCAAGCGTTGTGTCTAACTTTTATAGCCTGTATCCCATTTGTTGCATTAACGATAATAACAATGCACTGGTGTCTGAAACATGTTCCTCAGTGCTTTTCGGCAGTGCATTTGCTCCAGCAACATTCACATTTTGATGAGCAGAAAATGTGTCTTGACTTATTTGAGAAAACGGTGAGGACGCAAAACCTGAATCTACAGTATTTGCAAGATTGTGTCCTGTCATTTCAGATTCCTGAGGCGAGCTGTTGCCGACCGATCGATCGATAATGCTTCCTTGTTCATTAATTGTTTCACTGTCTACACCATTATTTGCCGTCCACTCCATTTCCCTATGCACAATTACCAAATTACTACTTTCAACATTAGTTAATTCATTACACCGTGGCGCTAACACACTGCTTTCGTCTTCACTGTCATTTCTTAGTTTACTTTGGAGCCTAGTATTACGTTTCTCACATGCCATTATTGTCACAATATTTCACACAATAACACAGAAAAGCATAATTTGAAGAGCAAAATAAGAAAACACATTAACATAGCATTGAAAATAATATCTCGTTAATTGCAAGCACAGGTGCGAAATACTCGGTGCAAATCTGCATGCATGCCACAACTGTTTTACTGTACAACAATGAAAAACTACAACTACAAAGGAAATTCTCACTGTAATTACGCGCTGGCAATAAACAATAGCTACACTAATTACACAAAATACAAGAAAAAATCAGAAGAATCCAGTGAGGTATCCTCGGCTAAGGGTCGACATATGAAACGTCCCCTTAGAAAAATTAATGAATTACTGTGCTGATAAACCTCTTACATTATTTGATTTTCAAACAGCAGAGCAGAACTGAACGTACTCAGACATTTCGCCCTTTACCTATTCGGATCAACACTAAACTGACAGCCTTCACACAGCACAGTCAGTGATTTTCATATAGAGCACTACATGGCGTTACCAACATAAAAACCTAAACAGCCTACTTACACGTGACAGATTCAGAGCCAAAAGTAAGAAGTCCTGAAAAGAAATAAAAAAACAAACATGGTAAACGTTTACCAAATTCAATCCGATGTGCAATAATTCGACCAAGCAGATATGGAAAAACAACATTAATGACTGATATTTAGTTTCTAGCTCCTGGATTGTTGAATTGGAACAAAATTAATCATTTGTATGGTTATTCAAATAGTTTAGAACTACTAGAATATCAAGAATTGATAAAAAGATTTGTAAAAATGATGAAAAATGAATGAAAAAGTTTCAGTTTTAATGCAAATAGTGCTGAAGTTATTCCATTGGATGAGTGTGAAGATAATTCAGTTGTTATTTTTGATGATTGCATTCTCGAAAATCAAGATATAGTTACAGAATCTTTTACAGGGGGAAGACATAAAGTAATCGGTTGTTTTTACTTGAGTCAAACATATTCAAAAATACTAAAAAAATTAGTTAGAGATAATTTAAATTTTTTAAATATTTTAGACAATATGACACAAATATAAGTCATATTTATCATGAGTTTGTTGGAGCCAATTTAACATTTCATGATTTTAAAGAATTATATAGTATTTGTTGGAATAAAGACAAATTTGGTTTTGTCACGATCAATATGTCAAGAAAAATTAATAAAGGTAAAAATAGACAAAAAATTAAGAATTTTTTGAATGTTGATCACAAACATTAAACATGAAAATTGAACATAAGCATTTGAACATAATCAATGAATGTGAATGTTGAATATAAACGATAAACACAAATCATAAACATAAGCTTTGAACATTGAACATAGACCATTAATGTGAATGTTGAATATGAAAATGAATGCAAAATAAAAGTGATTAGGTCTCTCTTTATTCTTAATAAATGTTTGGAAAATGCAGTCCAGAGATTGTTAAAAAGGCAAACGGAATAGAAGAGTAGAAGAACGTTTAAAACAAAAGTTTAAGAAACAGAAAAAACAAATAAATAACAGAGTACAAAATTTCAGAAAAGAGGATGAACCAGTTATCGATACAATTGAGAAACTTAAAGAAGTAATCGAAGGTTTAGATGGTAAAGTATTAAAAGTAATGGAAGAAAATAGAGAAATTGAAAAATAATGATTCATTATGGTCAACACTATTTTGATGAATTTAACGTTATTCTAACAATTACACATTATGAAGATGATGAAAGAGAATGTACACTAAGTGAATCAGAAACAAATAATTTGTTACAAGATTTTGAAGATGATAGAAATAAATTAAAAGACAAATATGTGAAAAAAATAAAGTGAGTAAAAATAATGTTTTTGGTTTAAGACCAGCTGACACTTTTAAATAAATTGGAAATATACCAATAGAATTCAATGACAATGAATAAAAAATTGGCGATAAAGAATGTAAAAGAGCTGGTGGATTAATGAATCTTTTAAATAAAAAACAAATAACTTAGGATGATTTAGGTGACAAATTTCATTCTGTCTGTTTACAAAATAATTGCTAGAATTTTATTCGACTCAAATGCTGTATGTAATGAAAATAATCCAATAAAATCAATTCAAGTAAAGGAAACAAATATATTAATTTAATTAAAGCAATTGTTGAAGAATATTTTCCCAGTTTTTCAGAAAGAAATCTTAATAATTCATTTGAAAAAGTGCGTGAACATTTAGTTACAGTATATGCAGAAAAATCAATCTAATTTATTTGGATGTACGATGCTTGACAATTGACTGACAGATTAGCAGTTATAAATCATGAAGAATCAGCATGAAATAAAAATTATCATAATGGAAATGTTGGAATAACTCAAACATTAATGAATAAGTATACTGATTTTATCATCAACAACTGAGAAGGAATCCCATATCTAATTAGATTTTTGAATGCTGTTACTCATACATTTTGGAAGAGTGAAAAACATGGAAAAGGATTTGTCAATTGGGGTTTAAATAACTTACCAATACCAGAGATTCATTCGCCCAGATATTTGTACCATGAACCTTTTACTAAACTAGAGGAAAGATTAGATAGAGGAGAAAAAGGAATTAATCCATCAGACGAAATAAGTAAAGAGCATGATAATGTGTATTGAGATAATAAAGATTTAGAAAAAAATAATGAAAGAGATAAGGATCTTCAAATATTTGCAAGAGAAAGAATCCATGTAAGCGATGCTTCTTTGGATGAAAAAATTGCAGCAACTGCATTTGGAGGAATTGTGTATGGAAAACTAAAAATAGAAATGGCTTTAATTATTGATGAAAATGGATAGACTATAATTCTTCAGTAAATGTTATCTATATAAATGAATAACTTTTCGACCGATTATACATTGCTTCCAAGTGGCAAAACTAAACCAAAATCAATTACACTTAAACTCAATAATGAATAATTAAATGTGATTGACCCATTTTTGACTGAACCTCGAAAAAAGAAAGGTATTGGCTCTGAGCACTATGGGACTCAACTGCTGTGGTCATCAGTCCCCTACAACTTAGAACTACTTAAACCTAACTAACCTAAGGACATCACACACATCCATGCCCGAGGCAGGATTCGAACCTGCGACCGTAGCAGTCGCACGGTTCCAGACTGTGCGCCTAGAACCGCGAGACCACCGCGGCCGGCAAGAAAGGTATTCCTGATGCAGAAGAATTACTGAAGGGAGCCACTGGACTAAAATAACACAAAGTTGCTTTTGTTTCCTTACTTTTAGGACCTTTGCAATATCTTGCAACAGTTGGTTCACTGGCTTGCGGTGCTGCAACAGTTCAAAATACAGTCATAAACAAGGAAAAAGGCGATAAAGAATTGGACGAACAAAAAAGGAATTATTTGGAAATGGAAGAAAAGGAAAAGGAGTTAAAAAAAATTTCGTAGGTAATGAATATCATGTATAACTGTCCTTTATCTAATTTAGATACAAAAATAATTAAACAATAAGAAATTAAACACTTTCGAGGTGTTTTTATGATTGCTGAACTGCCAGATGAAGTGAAAAATTAAGAGTGAAGAATAGTAAATTTAGATACATTAGATTATGTTGGAACACATTGGATTTGCCCATATAAGAACGATGATAAAAATTTATTTTTGGTTCATATGGAGGCAATATTCCAAAACAACTATTTAACTTCTGCAGAAAAAATAGTCTGTATTACAACAGCGAGAGAATTCAAAATATGATGAACTTATTAGTTGTCTTTTGTGTTTGTTTGCTTTAAAACTATTATGCGTGTGTTATAAGTTTAATGATATATTACATATACTAAATGGACATTATTGGTAACAAACCTGTTAAGGATTATCAGTCATCAGAGCCAAAAATTGATATTGAATTAATTTCAAAATTGGAATCAGAAATCAAAGATTTACAGTCATCTGTAGACCCATAAATAAACAATGTGGTTAATCAATGTCATAAAGAATTAAATTAAATTAAAGTAGCAAAATGTCATATTGATTGTAAAAATCGAAGAACAGTTAATATTAACGAAACCAATTGATGATCTAAATCTAGTTAGTAAAATATATTTGCAAACAAGACTTTTAGAACCAAAACAGCAATATGTGAATGTGTTAACAAGATTTCAAAACTATTATTCCAAAAAAGATATAGAGATAATTTCGACATATTACTTTTCAAAAACAGATTTAAATCTGTCCTTAAATGAATCAAGTAGTCTCAAAGGTGAATATTCTAAAATATCATATCTCGAGAACCAATTAGGAATCTTAAAGCAAATTTAAATCAAAGAATTGGCATTTATGATGTATCATGGAACATCATAATAAAGAAATAAATAGCACATGAACAAAGATTAATTCGATAGAAAATGTGTTTTAAACTACAGCTTCAGATTTAGAATCAAATAAATAAAAAGTAAATTAATTAATTATTTTGTGTTCTATATATATGGAGACTCATATTCTAATTTACTGTCTGAACTGCAAAAAGCTTGCTGACACACTTCATCCTCATAGATTAAACACCGAAAATGTAGAACAAGGAATTGTAGCTGTTTGCTCAACCTGCAAAATGAAAATGAGCAAATTCGCTGAAAAACTTCTGTAGGCTAAAGTCTAAATATTCGCAAACAAATAATAAATGAATTACATGAGCCAGTGAGAAAGAATTTTAAAAGAAAAAGAGTTATTTCATTTGGAGTAGATGATCTATGGCAAATTGATCTAGTTGAAATCCAATCTGGAAAGTGTTACAGACGTCTTTTCAAAATTTGTTTGCGCTATCCCAATTACATATAAAACAGGTAAGAATGTAGTTAATGGTTTCGAAAAAATATTCATCGCTAGAAAGCTAAAAAATTTGGAAACTGATAATGGCAAAGAAATCTACAGTAAAAATTTAAAGAAATGACGAAAAACACAACATTAATCATTATTCATTATGAAATGATCTGTCGTTGAACGATTTAATAGATAATTGGAAGAAACAAATTTGGAAGAATTTGCTCTTCAAGGAAATTATTAAAGGGTTCATTTAGTTCCTAAATTAGTCGATGAATACAACAATATGAGATATTCATTTATAAAGAACACCCCAAAAAGACGTAAATAAAGACGCTGAACAGATTTTATTGAACACTATTTACATAAAAAATTTGCTAGATGCTGAGCCCAAATTTAAAATTGGAGACAAGGTGAGAATAAGGAAACTGAAAGGACTTTTTGAAAAAGGATATACTTCCAACTGGTGAACAGAAATTTTCGAAATTGAAGATGTCAACCTTTCCAATCCAACCGCATATAAATTGAAAGATAGAGATGGAAATTATTATGAACAAGAACTAATGTAAACGAATTTTCCGAATGTTTACCTTGTTGAGAAAGTTTTGAGAAAGAAAGAGGATAAACTTTATGTTAAATGATTGGGTTTCGATAATTGACACAACAGTTAGGTAAATAAAGACAATGTATTTTTTTAAGTGCAAGTGATTGACTTATATCTTCATGGTTTTAAAATACTAATAAAAATTTTTATACGTAAATGGAGGGTGTTATTGAATCTTTAATCACGACTGGATTGAATTATAACATTTATTCTGCAATTGTTTTGTAAACAAAAGGCAGAGTGTTTTGATGACCAGATAAAGGTTAGCAAAAACGACTTAATGCCAAAATCATTTCTACATTTTATATTTGAATTGATTGAATCAAATGATGATTTTTTCAGAAATCTTGTGTACTAGATGTAAGTAAAAAAACATATAAAAGTGATTTTAAATTTTGTTATGAAAAAAGTATTTGGAAATTTAACTTCATATATTAAAAATGTTTTCTAGATCATTTATATCTTCACTTATAAAAGTAGAATTTTTGTGATGTCAATAATTGACCACACTATTCTTTTTGAATTTTTCAGTTCTTACATTAATTCACTTTGATGAAGATTCATTATATCATTAAAAACTTGTTCTTGTGTTTAGTTATATAAACTTTTAAGTAATTTCGATAGCAAACAATTCTCTCACTAGATAATTTAACTGTATTGTATTTGACACATGATTAATTCCTCACAATTTGGCTGCACGATTCTGATAATATCTATTTGATTTTTCACATTTTAAAGTGGTGTTAGAATAATATAATATCCATAACGAAAATTATTTAATCTTATATTTTCCGTATTTAATTGAATAACAACAAGTTGTAATAATGTTTTTATTTAATTGTTTCTTCTGTTTATTACATTTAAAGACATGTTAAAGCCATTTTCCATATTTTCTATTCGCTTTACAACCACTTTACTTACATCTCATAAATATTTTGATTTTTATAGGCATCTAACATTTCTTTTCTTATTATATATTCTTGATGTTTTTGAATTGATGGTAAAACTTCATGAGTAACATTTTTGCTAAATTGTTTTGCTACTTCTTTTTTAGATTTTAAAATTAATTAATAAAGTCACCCTTTATTGATAAAAATTTAAAATTTTTCATTACCAATTTAACCTCTCCATTTAGGAGTGTTTTAATTGTTTCGATATTTTTTTAAGTTCTTCATCAATATGTTTGAAATCTTTATGTAGTCTATAACATCTTATGCTTTGTACCATGGTTTACTATTTTCATCAGTAATTAATAAACTTTTTTGTTGTTATATATGAGGTTATTATTTTTATATTAAGAAGCAACCCCATTTACATATAAAAGAATTTAATAACGTTTTATTTTGTAATTTTATTATTTTTTCTTTATAAATCGAGAGTAAAAATAAAATCATTTGTCCACAGTGCAAAAAAGATGTACATGTAAATGAAATTAAAATAACAAAACGTAATTGTCCTTCAAAAAGGGGCCTTAAGATTGTATAAGAAAGATGCAGAAAGAACATGTTCGTATAAGGCACAATAAAATGTTTGTTTGTGAAAATTATGGTAAGAAAGTTAGAAATACGTCTGAGGATGTTCATAACTGTGATCATTCAAAAGAAATAAGCTTTAATTTATCAAAAACGTGAACAAAGAGTATATCGAAAAGTTGAATGTTAATATGGAAAATTTGTCGGAAAATATTATTTGGAAAAACATCAAAAATTAGCATATCTTGAAACAATATTAAAAACTAATTCATTTTTTACTTGTTTATTTTCTATTTTCATCTCCTGTACAGCTGTTTAATATAATATCCATGATTAAGAAATCATTTTCATCTTCTATGCAATTGTTCAGTTCTTTTATGAAATCATTTTATGTTCTATGCAACTGTTTAATTTCCTGAAGAAATCGTTTTCCTCATCTGCACAGCTACTTAGTTCTCTTATATATAATGACCATATGGCAATGTATGAAATCCATGCTGCAAACAAGACATTTGTCATAGTCAGAGCTTAAAACTATTTTTACATCCCCCTGTATACAATTCATGTCTATATGATCTAATTAAATACATTTTCCTGTAATTCTTTATTTTGTCATGTAACCATTTTTTATAATTGGCAGAAGTGTTTTAATTTTTCACAACTGACTTTTTGACTCCTTTAGACTTTTTGTCTTCTTTATTGCCGGGTCTAAAGCATGTATTTTTGATCTTAAACTCACATGCTCTAGCATCATTTTCCACTATTTTCATCTTTTATTTTTCCTGAATGTTTCTTGTTTACTTGTGGAATTCCATAAATATTGTCTTTTGGTTAATCGCTTGTATCAAATTCGTCTAACATTGATTTCATATAATTATAGAAATCTTCAGTTCTTATATTGTAAATGAAAGAATCAGTATGCATATCTAATAGATCGATACTTTCACCATATTTTGCCTTCATAACATTATAATGGAAAACACATATTTTTATTTTCGAAATATCTAGAATGCTCATTCTAACATAAATTGGTTTATTTAACATAATTATTATTTTTTTATACGAGCTGCTCCTACATTTTCTGAAAAAATTGTAGTATTCTCAAAATTTTTCTTGAAATATATTTTGTACATTTTTCTGGGTCTGTTATTATTTCAATGTTTTGCCTATTTCTTAAGTTTTCCATTTCTTTCAAAGTCCAACTTGTTCATAAATTTGTAGAAATCTTTTTCATAATCGTTTGCTGCCTTTTTCTCATTCTCTGTTAAAATTAATGTATTTTTTCAACCAGTCTGACTGTTCAAATGACAAGACTCTATGAATTTTGTTTAATTTTGATCCGAGGTTTAAATATTGTTTAAGATTTCTATATCAAAGCACATACTTCTATTTATTCGTCAACAATTTATTTCCTCCTTCTGGTGCTAAAGGCAAATTTCTATGTAAAATATGTAACTTTCCTTGATATTCTAGATAGACTTCGAAAATATAGCCACATTTGTAATCGTCTGGAATTTCAAGGACTTTTCCTGCATTAAAACATTTTGGTTCTATCCAACTGAAATCTGTAAATGGTAAAAATTGAGACATCACCGAAACATACAATTTATTTGCATTTAAGTATGCAATACAGTTTGACTGTTTTCTTCACTCAAAATTTTTTATATACCTTATTTGTTATTAGCTTTTGCATGTCTTTTAATGCTTTGAGAAATTCCACCTCTAATTCGCTTCTCAAGAAACAAAATCATGTAATAAATCTAATTTGGTTTTCTTCATTTTTAACATTGAATCCCAAGCCAATCCTGCAACTGTGAAATACCAGGATGGACCAAGTTTATGAGATACAATGCACATATCTCTGAAATTTATGAAGATGTGTGCTGAAATTAGAACATCAGATATATTATACAATCTTGTATATTCATCAAAATTATGATGCTGAACTTCTTCGAAACTATTTTTGCTCTTTTGTAGTCTTCATCAAAAATGTTTTCATTATTCAGTCTCGAATAAAAGAATTCTTTTTATTTAGTTTGTTTCTTGCTATTTTTCTTCTGAGTCCATATATTCATAAGGATACACACCCTTCAGGACTATTAAATTTAGTCATTCACCTTCAAAATATTTTGCTGTTTCTCTATATTGTCTTTTGTGAGCTTAGAAGATAATTTTGAAGCCATAAATTTAAAAGTACCAAAAATGTTAGTGTTATCCATCTTCAGCGTATTTACAAAATGTAATATATATTTTTGTCCATTATTTGGAATTGCATCTATGTCTTTCTTATCTGTTGCTAATTCTTTGATAAACTGGTGAAAATCATAATTTGTTAAATTGTGAATATAAACTGGAAAAAATTTTGGATTTTTGTAATTAAGATTGTAATATGCATGTGCAGGTCCTTGATATTTTCGAGTTAAAGGGTTATGACCTTTAACACTTTTTTCTCCAAATTCAAATTCTTTTTCACAAATATGGACAATTTCTGAATTATTAAAGTGAAGTACATCTTCTTTAGTCAATTTCATTTCAACATTTCATTTACATATTCTAGCAACTTCTCTTGATTTTTCTTATTAACATTTCAACGAATTTTTCTGCTGCATCTTCATTAACATACGTAATCGGATTTTTATAGTGTACATTCGAATATTTGAAATTATAACTGAATCAAACTGACAAATGTTTTTGAAAGTTGTTTATATAAGATTTTTCAGGATTTTGTTGACAATTTTGAATATCTTTTAATAAACACTCGAAATCTCCATAAATGACAAAAGGTGCCCATAATGAATGATTGTAATTTTCAAATCCAATTTTTTGGCCATTATGGGGCATATCTATTTTTACTTCTTTCTGTTCTTTGCAATCGGTTTCACGACTATCTATTTTTCCTTGTGAATGAAAATATCTTAAACATCAGTTACAAATATAAACTCTGCCACTGTGTTTCCTTGTGTCTGTGCTAATTAATCAAGATAGATTTTATATCCAACAATAATGTGAATTTTTTTCATCGTGAATTAAAAGACGATTTAAATGCTTTTCTTGTTTTTTTGGGTATGCTGAAGAGGATATACAAGAACTTTTTCTCCTTCTTCAACACTTCTTTCATATACATAAACATTTATTATAATGTTTTATTCCTCTCAAATTATGCAATATCTGTTAACTCAACTGGAAAATTAATTTTCTCTTTATTAAAAATTTCATCTGATTGTAAACCAAATTTTTATATTTATTAACTCATTCTGAATCACATTCTGGAGGATGTAATGCAGATTCTATAGCCCACAGGAAACATTTTTGATCTGTGTGTTTTACATTAATTACTGCTTTTTTATCTTCAATTAGTTTTGCTAAGTCGATATAAGAAGAACCAGAAATTGGTTTGTGTCTATTACCATTTAACTCTAAATTGTCTATATAAAACAGAGCCAATCAGATTTTTTTCTTTGCATTTCTTCCATTTCTGTTACTAGTTTATTCATTGAATTTTGATAATATTCTTCTAGATCTGTTGTGCTGAATAAAATGTGATTCGATGTTTTAAAATTAAATTCTTGGATTTCTTCTTGTCTTTTAAAATTACAATAAAATTTTATATTAAATTTAATTGTTCTTCTTTGTCTTAAAGTATTCTTTAATTTGTTGATTATTACTTCTATAATTTCACTAAAAATTCTTGTGGTTCCACAATATCACCTATATTGTCAAGTCCATAAGTTATTATTCTTGTTTCAAAAGCAGAAGCTTTTCTATAAATTCATCTAGGTGATTTGAAAAAATCTTAATCATCTAGAAAACTGAAACTTGGTAAATTTTTCTGATAATTTTTCCATTTAATTTTTTGATATTTATCTACTAGAAGCTTTTGAAAGTAATTCTCACTATCATTATTAATAATTTTGCTCTCATATCTATTGATAATTTCTATTAATTGTTGTTTATTAAATTTAGAATAACTTTTTAAATTTTTAGTTTTGCTAAATTTATGAAGTTCACTTGCAGAATTTTTAGTGATATCGTCTTCATTGTTAATTTTAACTTCAGTTACTTTGATAAGGTCAATTAATTGTTGTTTATCAATTTTTGGAATAATTTTTAAAGTTTTTCATTTTGAAAATTTAATGAAGTTCACTTAAATATTTTTACTCATAACATCATTGTCATCATTCCAGAATTAGAACACTTGTCCACGAAAGGCAAGGTCCCGAGTTCAAGTCTTGGTCTGGCACACAGTTTTAATCTGCCAGGATGTTTCATATCGGCGCACACTCTGCTGCAGAGTGAAAATCTCATTGTGGAAACGTCCCCCAGGCTGTGAGTAAACCATGTCTCTGCAATATCCCTTCTTCCAGGTGCGCTAGTTCTCCAAGGTCCCCAGAAGAGCTTCAGTGAAGTTTGGAAAGTAGGAGATGAGGTACTGGCAGAACGGAAGCTGAGAGGATGGCTCGTGTGTCATGTTGGGGTACCTCAGATGGTAGAGCACTTGCCCACAAAAGGCAAATGTTTCGAGTTCGAGGCTCGGTCTGGCACACTGTTTTAATCTGCCAGGAAGTTTCATTGTCATCAATGTTTTTACTATCAACTTGGCTTACAATAAGATCAATGTCTTGCTTTCTAAGCTTTTCTTCAAGTTTTCAATTTTATTGATTGATCAACTTTTTTTTACAGTGTTAATTTCTAGTTCTTCCTTCTTCATATTTGTCTTCATTTCTTTCCTATATAAATAATCTATAAACTCCCACATATCATTTCTAGTTACATTTGAGTAGCCATTTTATTACAGTAATTTTCTAAATCTTTTAAATCCAATCCATGCATTCCTTTACAAACATTTTCTAAGGTCTCAGTCATCTCAGATTTGTTTGCAGTTTTTTTCCATTGTATTTAGAGAGGAGTAATCTTTTTTTTTAATTTAAACATTCACTGTTGGAATGTGTCTTTGAGATCTGAGGTTTGTTGGTGCCCATCTATAGAGAATAAAATTTAATAGTTTCACAATTTTTAATATGTTAATATTGATTTTTTAGGTAGGCAAATGAGTTTTGGCAGCTCTGTTTTATAGACAACAAAATTTAACAGATATAAAAATTTTTAATGTCTTAAAACTCAATTTGTTTCTTTCAAGGTAGGCAAATGTGGTTTGGCAGCTCAGTTTTGTTCATCATTCTTTTTCCCATTATATTTATATAGAAAATGATTTTTATTTTTTTGAGACAGGCAAATGGGATTTTTGGGTGGGGAGAACCGCGAAATCGAATTCTGGATTTGTGGACTTGAAATTTGACCCTGAAAATGCTTTTGCGCCAGAACTCTCTTCTCTCTACTACTGGTCCAAACACATGAAAGTCACAGTGTGGGAGGTCGGGACTGGACGGTGGATGTTCCAGCGTTTCCCACCGAAACTGCTGTAATGTCGTCTTCACTGCATTGGCTGTCTGTGGGTGGGCATTACTATGCAGGAAGACAACGCTATTGGACAATATGCCTCGGCATTTCGATTTGATGGCTCGTCTAAAGTTCTGCAAAGTGGCATGATAACACTGGGCATTCATGGTTGTTCCACGTTCCAGGAACTCGACAAGCAGTGGGCCCTTGTGGTCAAAAAAGAAAGACATCATGACCTAACCAGAACTGGTGTGCACACCCTTTGATTTCTTTGGAGGTGGTGAAGTCACATGTTTCCACTGCTTGCTCCGTCGCTCGATTTCCGATTCAAAATGGTGGCACCATGTTTCGTCACCAATGACAATTCGCGGCAGAAAGGCGTATTCCCCCTCATGATAACGTTGCAGATGAGTCAAAGGCAGCGCCATTCGAGTGCTGCGCTGTTCGGCGACCCGTTGGTGGGGAACCCACTGCGCACAGATTTTTCGAAAGTTCAACTGTTGATGCATTATGGTGCGAGCGGTGCCCACGCTATTACCCAGTAACCGATGGATCTCGTCCATGGTGATTCTGCGCTTGTCTGAGACTAAACCATTCACTTCCGCAACCATTTTCGGTGTGATGACACGATGAGCCTGTCCATGGTGAGCTTCGTCTTCCAGTAATTCGTACACCTCAAGGAATCGTTTGCCCCATTCTGTAACACTTGAAAGATTCAGACCTTACTCACCGTACACAACCTTCATCCGTCGATACCTTTCACGACCTCCAACTTCCTCCACCGCCAAAAATTGAATCCGTCCTCGTTGTTCCTGCTTACTCGCTTGCATGCACGGTAGTGGACCATAACTTGTGTGACCATCTTACCTTCGGCGTGAAACCACACTGGCGCTATGAAACGTCAAACGGTGCTCACGCGTCAGACTCTCTACCAATAGATGGCGCCACCATACCCGCTGTTACGTGGTGCCACCTTACGTGTAAGGCAAAGGTAGACGCACTGACCAGGTTTTATTTGAATGAACCTCATACATATACGGGTTGTGCCGCTTAACAGTCGTTAGGCGCATTTTCTCTGTGTTTCGGCAGATATCTGCAATAGCGTTTTTGAACTAATACTACGCACATGTCTTTCACGTGACGCCTAGTGTCGACGAAAAGCGTCGAATTGTTTCCCTTTACAAATAAAACGATTTTCAAAGCGGAATTTTACGCACCCATACTAGTCGATCCCATACTAGTCGAGTGTGATATTCGTTTTATCGATATGTGTTAACAGGGTAAGCAAAATATGAAGAAGAACCAGTGCTCCAGAGGCAAGAGCACCACCGTGGTCTGCGCTGACTGCTACCGCCAAGCGCTACTCAGTCGCTGAGTACTGAATTGATCGAGACTAGATTCAGCGCGATCATGATATTTTGTAACATTCGTAGAGTTCTTCCATTGTCTCCAGATCGTAATGATATAAGTGTTTAAGGAGTTTTACATACGCACCAGGAAACTAAAACACCAAACAAAACGGGGCATCAAGGAATTTCTTTCCCTATTCACATCAGTTACGTCTCAGTAAAGTGAATCCCTATAAGCCTACGGATACTAATATTATCGAGGGGTATCATAATTCGTTGATTTCGCGAGCTGACTGCTCATTATTCTCAGCTTTTCATTTTCGTAATACAGTTGTAACGCAATGACACCATAAAATTTATCATTTGGTTGAAAATCGATGTCCTTTAATCGATAGTAAACAGACAAGATCGATTGTAAGACTATGGTACTATCTGTTAATTGAAATATTTAAACATTTTAATTATGTAATGGATTATTAATTGTAAGGCAATATAAAGTAAAACGTAATCTTTTCATTTAACTGTAAATGACTAACGTACTCCCAAGGGAATTACGTTACGTAGAATTCATATTTGTAGCAGCTATTCAAGTGAGCCGCGGAACGACAGTATTTTTTTTCCTTTGCACGGTTTTCAGCTTACAATGACGCTGGCAGAATCGAACAGACGCTCTTGAAGGCAGTCAAGTAGTACAATTGATGTTTTGGAGCACACAGCTATAAATGTTCATTATAGCGGTAGTAAATTTTATTAATACCGCGGATTCAAGATTTTACAGAAATAAGTTGTGACAAAGTGATAGCGCCTCTGTTACGTAAAAAACAATGACCTGGAAGGCATCATTGCGGGCATAGTTGTCTGTATTAACAGAGAAGTGAATGAGTTGTGTTATCTTGTCCGTGGCTATATTTAGGACTGATCATCTGCCACAAGGCAAGAAGCTCTCTCGCATGTTGAATAACAGTCATACACTATGTGATCAAAAGTATCCGGACACCCCCAAAAACATACATTTTTCATATTAGGTGCATTGTGCTGCCACCTGCTGCCAGGTACTCCATATCAGCGATCTCAGTAGTCATTAGACAGCGTGAGAGAGCAGAATGGGGCGCTCTGCGGAACTCAGGGACATAGTACGTGGTCAGGTGAATGGGTGTCATTTGTATGCGAGATTTCCACACTCCTAAACATCCCTAGGTCCATTGTTTCCGATGTAATAGTGAAGTGCAAACGTGAAGGGACACTACAGCACAAAAACGTACAGGCCGACCTCGTCTGTTGACTGGCAGAGACCGCCGACATTTGAAGAGGGTCGTAATGTGTAATAAGCAGACGTCTATTCTGACCATCACACAGGAATTCCAGACTGCATCAGGATCCACTGCAAATACTATGACAGTTAGGCGGGAGGTGAGAAAACTTGGATTTCAGGGTCGAGCGGCTACTCACAAGCTACACATCACGCCGGTAAAAACCAAGCGACGCCTCGCTTGGTGTAAGAAGCGAAAACATGGGACGATTGAACAGTGGAAAAACTTTGTGTGGAGTGACGAATCACGGTCCACAATGTGACGATCCGATGGCAGGCTGTGGGTATGGCGAATGCCCGGAGAACGTCAACTGTCAGCGTGTGTAGTGCCAACAGTAAGATTCGGAGGCGGTGGTGTTATGGTGTGGTCGTGTTTTTCGTGGAGGGTGCTTGCACCCCTTGTTTCGCGTGGTACTGTCACAGCACAAGCCTAAGTTGATGTTTTAAGCACCTTCTTGCTTCGCACTGTTGAAGAGCATTTCGCAGATGGCGACTGCATCTTTCAACACGATCGAGCACCTGTTCATAATGCACGGCCTGTTGCCGGGTGGTTACACGACAATAACATCCCTGTGTGATAAACCTTTTGCATTTCCTTTATGTTTTCGTCTTCTTTAAAGGCAAAGAGAGAAGATGAAGCGGTAGCCCATCATAGAGCCTATGCGTACCGTCACGTATTTTTTGACTTTCAGTTGTTAAAAAACAGAGGATTTTTTCTGGTACCAGTAGGAGGAAGGAAGGATTCGCGCTCAGCTAGTGAACGAGTGAAAAGCACGCCATTTTTAGCGAGTAATCGTAGACCGCCATTTTGGGGTCGCTATGAATAAGTGAGGAGTATGTATTTCATATGTGCACCGTTTAGAAAAATACAGTATTATTTTATTAACAGAAAGGTCGTGTGAGTTGTTATTTCAAATAGTACAATAATTACAAGAACTGAAGCCCACCTGTGTACTTTGGAAAATTACGAAGATCCGATAAGCTTAATGGAAACACGGTCAAGACTTCAAAGGTGAACACGGCGACCAAACGTAGCATTATAAAGAATGGTAAGCACAAATCTACAGCGTAGAAAGAAACTACTTCGCCCTGAAAATAATATGAACTAATACGAACTTATTTCCAGGCATAGCTCAGCTTATTGTGCTTGTCATTCATGCCGAAAAATTAATCTCTTTAATTCAATACATTTTAAAAAGCCACGCATTTCAACAT
This sequence comes from Schistocerca nitens, assembly GCF_023898315.1. NCBI lineage: Eukaryota > Metazoa > Arthropoda > Insecta > Orthoptera > Acrididae > Schistocerca > Schistocerca nitens. The sequence continues at coordinate 675,418,893 of NC_064618.1, forward strand.
TTTATTATCATCTATTCCATTATTTTATTATATTATACCTGTAATGGACTGCCCTGCACAGAGTCCTGACATGAATCCTATATAACGCCTTCGGGATGTTTTGGAACGCTGACTTCGTGCCAGGCCTCACCGATCGACATCGGTACCTTTCCTCAGTGCAGCACTACGTGAACAATGGGCTGCCATTCCCCAAGAAACCTAATAGAACCTGACTGAACGTATGCCTGCGAGAGTGGAAGCTGTCATCAAGGCTAAGGGTGGGCAACTGCATATTGAATTCCAGCATTAACGATGGAGAGCGCTACGAACTCGTGAGTCATTTTCAGCCAGGTGTCCGAATACCTTTGTTCACTTAGTGTATTTTAAAAGGTATTTGAACGTTGGTGTTTTGGAACAACGCAGTTTGTTAATTAGAGGTAACTGTTTTTCTTTTTTTTAATCTCGTATAACCCACAAACATTTGCTTACCATATTTCCCTTGTCATTTTAAACAGAACTGGTTTTTTGATGAGCTCCAATGTCAATAAATACAATTATCTGAAACGACAATGATAACATGTTGTTTGCTTAACAAAAGGAATATTTAAGTTACCCACCAAAGTTTTCAAACTGACATGATTAATTTTACTTTGAATTAAGTTTTTTCAGGTTTACAGTAAATGATCTTAGATAAGTATTCCAGATCATTTTTTTGTCACAAATAGTGTAGGTAAAGGGCTACGTACTGATAATCTTACATACAGCCATCTTGTTCTCAAGTAAATATCTTATACCAAGAGAAAATCTTTCAGTAATATTTTTCAGTGAATTACAAAAGCAGAGTACAGAATTTGTCCCTTCAGGGCTGGTTATCGTTGTATTCTCAGTGGTTATCTGAAACTGAAGTATTAACGGTAGTTCAATTGCTGCTCTCATCCTGGCAATGCATATAGTCACTGTTGTTTGAAGGATATAACAAAGTTATCAAAACAATAACACCGGTAGGAAGTGTAGTGAAGTGTTGGTAGTTTTCATGGAAAGAAGCAAACCACATACCCAAGCAACGCTTCTTCTCTTATACGATAGCATTTTACAGTATTCAGATATATGTCAAAACTTGGTTACAGCTTATCAAAATCGTTGTTAGTGACGTCCATTTGTAATGTGATGGCAATTTCTGCAGAACAGTCAAACTTTAAATTCACGACTTGTTTTCGAGTGTGAAAGCTATGACACGCTCGAAGGTTGAGGTCGCGCGATAAAGTCACGTGAACTGACGTGCTGTGTCACTCGAAACGTAACAGTTAAAAGATTGGGTTGGGTTACAATTTTTTTACAACATGGTATTAAAAAGTATGTGAGTTACACAGCGTTCGAGTACATAAAATTTTTATTGTTCAGTGCCTGTTGACGACATTTAATCATCTCTTTCGGTTAGGTTATGGCGTTTGTAATATTTTACGCTTTTGTGTAGTGGTGTTTATCACAAAGGCCACAAAGGCCGCCTCTGAAGCGGATATCTACTAAACCCAGTACCTGTGGATAAGGGTTCGCTTGTCATTTTGAACAGACCATGACAGACCTCTCTGCCCTATCCTCATATAACGGAGCAAGCGCTCAGCCTCTAATGACCAAACAGTCAACGGGAGGTTAGTCTATAATACGTCTCCAAATTTTAATCAAAAGTGCTAAGTGCTGCTTCCAAAAACATCATCATAATGTAAGCCAGTAGTGTTTCTTTCCTGCTCATGCATTGAAGTCTCCAACTAATATTGTGTTCAAACCTTGGAAGACGGCTCTACTTGCACGAACTTATGCTCAAATTCTCAGAATAAGATCACAAAATTCCTTAAAATGTGTGTTGCAGAATGTATTATCTCGGTGTCACTCACAGTCTTTATGTTAAAAATGAATTTGGTGTGAGACAGACGGCGTACAGGACGTTAGTGTGCCCTATTCTTGAGTAGCTGCTCGAGTGTTTGGGCTCCGTACCAGGTGGAATTACAGGAAGATATCGAAGCAATTCAGAGGCGGGATGCTAGACTTGCTACCGGTAGGTTAGAACACCACACAAGTGTTACGAAGATGCTTCGGAAACTAAAATGGGCATGCTTGGAGGAAAGGCTACGTTCTTTTCGAGGAACACTACTGCGAAAATTTTGAGAACCGGTATCCGAAGCTGACTGCAGAACGATTCTACTGCAGCCAACAAACATTTCACGTAAGGGCCACGAAGATAAGATACGAGAAATTAGGGGTCATGCGGAGGCATATAAACTCTCGTTTTTCTCTCGCTGTATTTTCGAGAAAAACAAGAAAGGAGATGTACGGAGAATGTATGTAGATGTAAATATAGATGTAGATGGTGTGGCTGTATGGGAAAACGCTCGCCTCTCGTGGGGGGGGGGCGGGGGAGGGGGGGAGGCGGGAGGGCTGGGTTCGATTCCCAGCCAATGAAATTTCTTAAAGAAAGGTATATCTACAACGAGCATTTCCGTGAAGCATAAAATACATAGAGTGGGAAAAAAATCAGTAGCACACGAGACAGGGAATCGCTGGATCAAAGTTTCGAATCTCATTTCAGACTTTTTTTCGTTTTTCCGTTCAGTTCGAATACCTGCGGCATTTAAATATAAAATTCATCAAATATATACTAATTAACACTTATCTAATTGTCACTTCTATACAGATCCACGTCCTCTTATTTCTAATTACGCATTGTACACAAAAATCTAGTTTTCATTGCAAATACAAATTCTTAATTACTGATTTTATATGAAATATTATTGATACAGATTGTTTAACTTTACGTTTTACCGAAAAAATGTGTGGAACAAGCACCTTTGTTTAAAAATTTACCATGGCTTGAAATCGAACCAACGTGATCAGCGAGTATTGTACCATAGAGCGACAAGGCCTGTCAAAAGATGACCTTGTTTTAGGGTATTGAAGACTTCAAAGTCAATTTCCTCGAGAATTTTTGAGAGTTGCATAGACTTGCGGCGGATGATTGATGTTTGAGTTCTGAACTTCGGGTACGGTAAATACGTAAACAAAATTCCGATTGTCGTGTGGTCTCCTTGTAACTGCAGTTGTAAGGGTGCGAGAAATGTGTTGTAAATTTTTGTAATTATCGTTGACTCAAAAAGGTGATGGGATTCTGCAGCTATCGATAAAGAAACACTGATAAATAACGATTTAATGATTGTATTGTTGAAAGATTTGTGGATAGGTGTTTACGGCTGTATTGCTAAAAGCAGGCTTCACACAATAAAGCAGGGATCATAAGTCACGGTGTAAAAACCCACACCATCACAGTCCTTTCCGGACGGTGCTTCAGGTGGCTGAAAAGTGAGGCTGTCACCACTCCGAAGTGGGACTCCTGATATTTTTAAAAATATTCAGAATTCGATACATCAATATTTTAAAAAATATCATTATTGGCTCTTTATATATCGGAAGAGTGCATCGTATATCGATATATCGACAGAGAAAATATCGATGTACTGATCTCCAGATGTTGACTGCACACTGTAAATATACTGCTGTTTTTAGAGCAGTATATTTAAGTATTGATTTATTATTAGATATTCTGTACATCAAAGAGCTGGCAGCCTGCCTACCCCTCTTACATCAAGAATAACTACCTTGCTAACAGTGATAACCGCATGTAAGTGGCACAATAAAAGATGTCCGATTGGTCTATCGTTCAGTTTCGCCAGATAGCGGATTTGTCCGGAATACTTCATGTCGACTTGCCTGTTTTTTCATTTCTGCCAGCGCCAGCGACCTAGGACTTGTAGTGTCAAAATTTCGTGGTGAAGTTAAACGTTGCAAAAATGGTTCAAATGGCTCTAAGCACTATGAGACTTAACATCTGAGGTCATCAGTCCCCTAGACTTAGAACTACTTAAACCAAACTAACCTAAGGACATCACACACATCCATGATCGAGGCAGGATTCGAACCTGCGACCGTAGCAGCAGCGCGGTTCCGGACTGAAGTGCCTAGAACCGCTCGGCCCAGGAAGTTAGTGACGCCAGTAAATGGAATAAGCAAACGAGGTGGCATTTCCACTCACACGTCTCTGTCCACAGCAGAGACCAATCTTGTCATTTAGATTTTTGTTCATTTTTTTCAGTAACTGTTTTTCAAGAATCCCAATGTGAAGAAATAGCACACCAGTTGCGTTAAAAATTGTTTTCTTAGGGCAACTGGTGTGCTATTACTTCACAACGGTAATCTTTTAATTCCATTCACACCGCCCCCCTCCCTTCCCTCCAGTACAATCGGACTTCTTTTATACCACATACACTTGCTTCACACAGTCAAAGAGAAAGACTGGCCGTGAAGAAAACTCTTTTTTTAGTAGTAGTACGAGTCATTCATTCAGTGAAAGTGAAATTATGTTCTTCTACAATTTCAAAAGAGCAACTTCAAATATTTACCGAAAATTGTGAAAAAAACATAATACAAAATAATAATACTGGCACTCTGTATTGTCATTTTCATATCGATATATCAGGGGAAAGTATGCGCCGATTTATATCGATCTATTTTGGAAAAATAATGATTTATTGATTTATCGATATTTTATCAACAGTCCAACTCCAAAGAATGTTTTGAACAGTGCTGTGCTTTACTAGACAGATCCTGATGGAGGTGGCATGCCGCTGCCTCACTCTGACCTTTGATGTGACTTACCCAACGTTCAATTTAACATTGATTCCAAACCAAGGTTCAGCTCGGGATTTTTGTCATTATCAAATATTTCTAGAGGTGAACGAAGTGACAAGTGACAGCTAAAAATTGATAGGGGTGGAAGTGGGAAGTATTAAAGTACCGGTGTTAATTGTAGTCGGACTATGACAAATATAAAATTATTTTGCAAACGTGTTTACACAATTCATCATAAAAGCATTTCCTAAATTCCGTGGCAAAAACAAAGCATCCGTGAGTATAACAAGTACAAACTTCAGTTAGCTGAACTGATTAACGATCATTACTTCAAAATTTCAGTCAGATTGTTAAACAATAAAAACTTTAACTAGCTGTATAATGAATCTCCCTTGTTTCAAAACAATAAATAAAGTTACTTCTCGTTCACTGGTGTTGGCCATAACCAGTCGACTGGCGCCATGGAATGGTAATAACAAATTGGCAGGGTGACAAATAAAGGATTTCTGTAACAGACAGAAAGCAACAAAATTAAAAATAGCATTTACGCCGTCGAAACATCAGTTTAAACACAAATAAAATCTGGCCACTAAAAGCACAGGAGATTCATAAATATACTTGGTTAAAACTTTAAAAGATTTAAAATTATAACAGAATATAAACAAGATAGTTATGGTTAAGTGTTGTGAACTATATTCTTATTTGGCACTCCCGAAATCAACGTAACTTGAAAGTAATAAACAATAATTCTATTACAAAAGGATTCCAAATCTCAGGTAATAATAAAAAGGAAAGATAATATTCAACCGTTATCATGCGACTCAGAGGAACGTCAGTATCTGTTGTCACTCAGAATAAGTGACACTGGTGAGAACAAACACAAATTTTCCACCATGGCAGACAGCAATAGTTAAAGTTCATTGCTGATCTCCTGTGAGATCCGAGCAAGTTTCACGTAAGGTTCTCACCTAAATCATTTTCGTCTGTGACCGTCCTGGATCAACGATTTCATCGCCGTCGGTGGCGTTTGTCATTCTTAATGGACTCGGACCCACTTCTTTCCTAAGGCGCTCTTCGAAGTTAACAGCAGGGCTGGACTGCAACAGATGAACCAGAAACAAAGGACCAAAGTAGACGCCTCCCGCTCGGCCACAAAAGAGAGCGACATTACATAGTAGTACATCTAACTCATAAGCGGAGGCACTTCCTCCAGCACAAGACCGTCCTAGCATGCATGCACCACCGCCCCACTTAAATCGGCATACTCCAGTAGCCCCCTTTGGGCAAGGAAGGTAAGCACATATTCGCCAATGTAGCAAAGATACAGTCCCACACATATTATCGATCCTGCGCACTCGCACACGTCGAAAATTGTATCAAGTAGGAATCGGAACTGAGAGCTTTGGGTTTAGCAGTTTACTTTGGAGCAAACAACCCAGAAACTCAAAATTAATGTTTGTTTTCTCACCTAAAACTGGCAGTTTCTGTCACCTCTGCCTCGGTGGCGGGTGGTCGGGGAGGGGGGGGGGGCGGGGCGAACCAGCTGTTTCTGGCAATTTTTCCTGCTGTTATTTCCAGTCTTCAGGTGACGCTGGTATGTGATGAAGCTAGGTTCATTTCCTACATTCAGGAGTACTTCCGTCCGACTAATCGATTTCGCGAGCTCCAAAAAGCGCCATTAATTTGTTTTGTGCTTCAAACTTTCCAGATAATCACCCTCAGGAACAAAAGTTCAGGCAGTTCAATTTGTCATTATCTGCTCCCACTAACAGTACTCCTGTGGAAAGTGCTGTTCCTCTCAGGAATTTTTACATATTTGTTTCCAGCAGCTGCTGGAAAAGACGTACCATTGTGGAAAGTCAGTAAACCTTAAGAACATTAGTTAAAGCGAGGCTTACACTCTGCCTATAAAGCCTCTCATTCTATCTACTGTTACGTTTACTTACGTTGACAAAGCCTTAGAAACCGTGCGTAACTTCATGTAACATGACCTCCCTAGACTGACTGGCTGAAAGGAATGAATATTAAAAACATTTGCTTTAGCTTATTTGACCTCATGGCGTCGGGGAATCGGCCAAAAGCCTTCCTGGATGTAGGAGTCAAGTTGTATGCCTTCTGTGAAGGATGTGATGTATAAGAGTGTCTTCCATAATTCTGTATTAGTTTCATCATTACTTATAGATAGTTACTAGGCAGATGCTGTAGATTCTACGATGATTCTTGCTGTCCCTACTTTTTCATCAATAGAAAGTCTGATGATGACTACTGACTGGACAAAACTGTAACTAAGTTTTTAAATTTTTTGTAATTTTTGTTGCTCTTAAGCTGGCGTAGTAGGCTCTGACTACAAACCACTTCATACGGGTTACTGAAAGACGACCCATCAGCCCCAGGCTCCATAAAGCTTCCTACCACTGGGTGTCGCGATCCTTCTGGGAGGACCCCAACAGCCAAGAATGCGACCCCATGGACAAGCTACTAGCTCTTTATTCTCACGAAGTAATGTGTGTCATCGGCAGGGAATGTCAAACTGATTCCATATGTTGACTGAAGGTTCCTCACATGCGACTTCTATCAGATTATTTGTTCACGGAGTATCGTCTCGTTTGTGCGACTGGATTCGTGATTTTCTCTCCGAGAGGTCATAGTTCGTAGTAATTGATGTAAAGTCCTGGAATAAAACAGAAGTAATATCTAGCGTTCCCAAAGGAAATATTATAGGCTCTATGCTGTTCCTGATTTATGTAAACGATTTAGGAGACTATCTGAGCAGCCAACTAAGATTGTTTGCATATGATGCTGTCATTTACCGTCTATAAAGTCATCACATGACCAAAACCAACTGCAAAATGATTTAGAAAATCTGTGTGGTGCGGAAAGCGGCAGTTGGCTCTGAATAGTGACAAGTGTGAAGTCATCCACATGAGTGCTAAAAGAATCCGCTAAATTTCTGTTACACGATGAATCACACAAATCTAAATGATGTGAATTACAGTAACAAATAGCTTAAATTTGAACGATCGTACAGATCATGTTATGGGAAAAGCAAACCAAAGACTGCGATTTATTGGCAGAACACTTAGAAAATGCAACATGGCTACTAAAGAGACTGCCTACACTACGCTTGTCCGTCCTCTTCTGGATCACTGCTGTGCGCTGTGGGATCCGCATCAGATACGATTGATGGAGGACATTGAAAGAATGGATGGAACGACAGTTCGATTTGTATTGCCGGTAAATAGGAGAAATAATGATACGGATATGATACGCGAATTGTGGTGGTAATCAAGAAAAGAAAAGGCGTTTTCCGTTGCGGCGGGATCTCCTCACGAAATTTCAATCAGCATCTTTATCTTCAGAATGTGAAAATATTTTATTGCCGCCCACCTTCATAGGGAGGAATGATCATCATAAGAAAATAAGAGGAATAACAGCTCCTACTGAAGAATTTATGTGTTAGTTTTTCCCGGCGCTGTTAGAGAGTGGAACGGTAGGAAAATTGGTGGAATGCGATTCGATGAACAGTCTACCACACACTTAATTGTTTATTGCAGAGTAATAATGTAGATGTACGAGGATTATTAATTAATTAAAGAGACAAATTGGTCTGGAGAAAAAAGTATTTATTTTTACAAAACAATACTTATTCTGTAAGTAGGCTGTTTAGGTTTTTTTATTGGTAACGCCACCTCTGTATGAAAATCACTGGCTGTGCTGTGTGCAGTCTGTGGCTGCTGTGCATTGTTGTAATACTCGCCATTGTAGTGTTAGGCAGCTGGCTGTGAACAGCGCGTAGCGTTGCGCAGTTGGAGGTGAGCCGCCAGCAGTGGTGGATGTGGGGAGAGAGATGGCGGAGTTTTGAAATTTGTCATGAACTGCTATATTTATATATGATGAGATCAAGGTAAATACATTGTTTGTTCTCTATTAATATCTTTCATTTGCTAACTATCCCTATCAGTAGCTAGTGCCTTCCATAGTTTGAATCTTTTATTTAGCTGGCAGTAGTGGCGCTTGCTGTATTGCAGTAGTGGGAGTAACCAAGATTTTTGTGAGGTAAGTGATTTGTGAAAAGTACAGGTTAATGTTAGTCAGGGCCATTCTTTTGTAGGGAATCTTGAAAGTCAGATTGCGTTGCGCTATAAATATTGTGTGCCAGTTTAAGCACAGTTCTGTAAAATTGTTCAAAAGGGGACGTTTCATATGTCGACCCTTAGCCGAGGATACCTCACTGGAATCTTCTGATTTTTTCTTGTAGTTTGTGTAATTAGTGTAGATTTTGTTTATTGCTAGCGCGTAATTGTAGAGAGAATCTCCTTTGTAGTTGGAGTCTTTCATTGTTGTACAGTAAAACATTTGTGGCATGCATGTAGATTTGCACCAAGTATTTCGCAGCTGCGCTTGCAATTAACTACATATTATTTTCAGTGCTATGTTAATGTGTTCTCTTATTTTTGATCTTCAAATTGTGTTTTTCTGTGTTGTCGTGTGAAATACTGTGACAATAATGGCGTGTGAAAAACGCAATACTAGGCTCCAAAGTAAACTGAGAAATGACAGTGAAAATGAAAGCAGTGTGTTAGCGCCACCGTGTAATAAATTAACTAATATTCAAAGTAGTAATTTGGTAACTGTGCATTGGGAAATGGAGCGGGTGGCAAACAATGGCGTGGACAGTGAAACAATTAGTGAAGAGGGAAGCATTATCGATCGATCGGTCGGCAATAGCTCGCCTCAGGAAGCCGAAATGACACGACACGATTTCGCAAATACTGTAGATTCAGGTTCTGGGTCATCACCGTTTTCTCAAATGAGTCAAGACACATTTTCTGCTTGTCAAAATGTGAATGTTGCCGGTGAAAATGCACTGCCAAAAAGCATAGAGAAACAGATTCCAGACACTAATACATTATTATTGCAATTAATGCAACAAATGGAACAAAATCAGAGACAAATGGAACAAAATCAGAGACAAACACAGCAACAGTTAGACACAGTGGAACAAAATCTCAAAAAGTTAGACACAGTGGAACAAAATCTCAAAAAGTTAGACACAGTGGAACAAAATCTCAAAAAGTTAGACACAGTGGAACAAAATCTCAAAAAGTTAGACGCAATGGAACAAAATCTTCAAAAGTTAGACTCATTGGAGCAAACTCTTGAACAAACACGTGAGGATTTAACTACTGAGTTACATCACATTGAATCGAAATGTCAAAAAGTCTGTAATGACGTAAAAAATCAAATTTGTGAGCATTTTCAACCTATTTTTTCGCGGCATAAAAATGCATTACAGAATCACGAAGCAGCCATAAAAGAACTGCAAACTATTGTTCATGAAAATCATGAGACCTTGCAAGCTAAATTTGACTCAGTTGCATCTACCGATTCGGTTACGCAACTTGCAAAAACTCAGGAAAACTTGAAGGACGCAGTAGATTCGATTTCAACACAAATGGACACTCTGAAACTTGGTTCAGAAAAACACACTGAGGAAATGTGTTCACTATCGGAGAAAGTAGCCGAACTTTCGGATCAGGTCACTAACTTATCTACAAAGGTAGATGATGATCTGAATGACACAAGACCTGTAGCCTTCACTGACACAGAAGAGTATGAACAAATTAGGAAATTCAAACAAAATCAGAATCAAATTAATACGCAACACCAAAGAGAAATCCGCGAAGTACAAGATCAGCTGACACAGGTAGTACAAGAATTACGTATTTCAGAGGACACTCGCGCCCCAATACGGGAAGAGGGACATAGAAATACGGAACAACCACAAAATAATAACACAAGACACTTCGGAAATTATGAAAGAAATTGGCAAGGCACACCGAATTTTGAGATGGAACCGCCGACACGACGTAACAATGACCGCTATGCGACACGCCGACATGATGATTTTGACTATAAGCTGTTCATCACTACACGTAAATTCAAAACATTTAAGAATTCTGCCAACGACATTCATCCACAAGCGTGGCTTCATCAATTCTCTCATTGTTTTCCTCCCAACTGGTCATTAGAGCACAGATTAGAATTTATGTGCGGCTACTTGGAGAATGAACCAGCTGTAAGAATGCGATCGGTCATTCACGATTGTCACAGTGAAGGAGATTTTTATCATGCCTTCCTCTCAGCATATTGGTCTCAAGCCACACAAGACCGAGTAAAACATAGCATCATAATGATGAAACATTTCAAACAATCTGAATTTTCCAGTCTTGTGAAATATTTTGAAGACATGTTACACAAGAATCAGTATCTTTCAAACCCATACAGCCCCTCAGAACTCATCCGCATTTGCTTAATCAAACTGCCTGAACATTTACGACATATTATTTTGGCAGGACGTTGCAAAGACGACATTGAAGCATTTCAAGGACTCTTACAAGAACTGGAAATTGACACTGACAATCGCGGAATGCACGAGCACAACCATTACAGATCACATCCGTCGCAATTCCGCGATGAAAGAAATAATAACTGGACGCGACAAGGCTATTCTCACAACACAAATCGTGACCGAAACAGACACCACCCGTATGACAACCGTTGGCAGAGTAGTAATAATTACAGGGAAAGATCACCTCTCCGCGGTAATGACTATCACAGAGACAATCAGAGGAACAGACAATATGGGAACCAAAACAGTTGTTACTACGGGAGACAGAATAACTTTAGACGCAACGGTCCACCGTGCAGTGATAATTCAGGGAGAAATTCTCCACCGCTTAACCGAGAAGAAAGAAACTACAGGAACCACCGACATGACGACAGACGATATGATCGTAACGACAGACCTGAATTGCATCAGAACTGGCGGGATTCAAACAGAGCTGGACCCTCTCGGCTAGGCGAATTTGTAGAAATTCGGTCTCCTAATCCCAATAACGACGCGCGCCAACAAAGAAACAGACAATGACTCGCACAGCAGGCAGCCGCGTGCGCCGGCTGGCTGGGAGAAAAATAACATAGACGCTAACCTTGAGAAAAATTCCAGTATTCTTTACCGACTTATACCGCATTCTGCACCACATTTCACATGTAAAACCGTTTATTGAGAGATAATGTGCTTTTTTAACTTGAGATTTTAATGCAACATTTTGGTTTATTTGAAAATACATTCTGAAATTAAAGTGCTTTCTGAGAGATACCAGATGACACAGAGGTTAGTTTATGTGACAGCTACACGACTATATCACGACGCTACTAATGTGTGACACAATTCACCTTGTTGCTTTTGCAGTGTATCTGTTTTACATCTGCACAGTTTTTCTGAATTCTTCTGGAAAGTAAAACATGTTTTAGTAGTAACTTTTATGGTATAGCAACAATGAGGCAGCCTTTTCCGTAGCACAACAATACGTTACAGTACAGTACTTTCTTCATCACAACAATAAGCGTAATAACTACGATATCTATACGCAAAACATTTCACCTTTGTTTATCATGAGGTAAGTACATTGACTTCTGCAGAACTTAGCTTTTGGAGGACGATAACTACGACAGTTCCACAGAATTATCTTACAGCAAGACGCACATTTAGCGCTACAGGACACGCATTTGAGTGATTAATTTTGTACTTAAAACATTTATTTTTTAAAGATATTTGAAGTACAATGATACAAAGGTTTTCCGTGATACATTTCATTCCGTTGCTGTAATCTGTAACACCTGAGGGTATAATTACATTAATCCTCAGGGGGGTACACGCTTACTTTGTGTACCATGTGTGTGGCAACCACCAGGAACCCTAGCTAATATGGTATTTACTTATACAACTTTACACATCGGTACCATATTTCTCTAACACACAAATTACACAGCTATCTGATCATGTAACTGAGAGATAAACATTTTTTTTTACTACATCAATGACAGATGTTTACGTAATTACACAGTTGGATAACTTCACACTTATGAAATTGTATTTTGTCTGTACTTTGTGAACTGTTCATATTTTTTTGGAACCATTGTGATACTATGAGAGCTTTGAATGATGTATTTGGTATGAGATCATGATTTTTAAGGTACGTTTGAGGTAGATGACACTATTGAAATGAGCAGAGAATATTTTTTAGGGTTTTGAAATTATTCCAGGAAGCTACGACGATTTTGAGATTTGGCTGAGGTTTTATGATGTTATGATGACGATGTGTATTATGCTGCTGAGGTATGTTTATAGTCAAGAAGCTGATGCTATATGAGGAATTTGATTATGCTACGTATTTCATATGATGAATTATTAAAGAAGCGTCAACGAATATACACTCCTGGAAATTGAAATAAGAACACGGTGAATTCATTGTCCCAGGAAGGGGAAACGTTATTGACACATTCCTGGGGTCAGATACATCACATGATCACACTGACAGAACCACAGGCACATAGACACAGGCAACAGAGCATGCACAATGTCGGCACTAGTACAGTGTATATCCACCTTTCGCAGCAATGCAGGCTGCTATTCTCCCATGGAGACGATCGTAGAGATGCTGGATGTAGTCCTGTGGAACGGCTTGCCATGCCATTTCCACCTGGCGCCTCAGTTGGACCAGCGTTCGTGCCGGACGTGCAGACCGCGTGAGACGACGCTTCATCCAGTCCCAAACATGCTCAATGGGGGACAGATCCGGAGATCTTGCTGGCCAGGGTAGTTGACTTACACCTTCTACAGCACGTTGGGTGGCACGGGATACATGCGGACGTGCATTGTCCTGTTGGAACAGCAAGTTCCCTTGCCGGTCTAGGAATGGTAAAACGATGGGTTCGATGACGGTTTGGATGTACCGTGCACTATTCAGTGTCTCCTCGACGATCACCAGTGGTGTACGGCCAGTGTAGGAGATCGCTCCCCACACCATGATGCCGGGTGTTGGCCCTGTGTGCCTCGGTCGTATGCAGTCCTGATTGTGGCGCTCACCTGCACGGCGCCAAACACGCATACGACCATCATTGGCACCAAGGCAGAAGCGACTCTCATCGCTGAAGACGACACGTCTCCATTCGTCCCTCCATTAACACCTGTCGCGACACCACTGGAGGCGGGCTGCACGATGTTGGGGCGTGAGCGGAAGACGGCCTAACGGTGTGCGGGACCGTAGCCCAGCTTCATGGAGACGGTTGCGAATGGTCCTCGCCGATACCCCAGGAGCAACAGTGTCCCTAATTTGCTGGGAAGTGGCAGTGCGGTCCCCTACGGCACTGCGTAGGATCCTACGGTCTTGGCGTGCATCCGTGCGTCACTGCGGTCCGGTCCCAGGTCGACGGGCACGTGCACCATCCGCCGACCACTGGCGACAACATCGATGTACTGTGGAGACCTTACACCCCACGTGTTGAGCAATTCGGCGGTACGTCCACCCGGCCTCCCGCATGCCCACTATACGCCCTCACTCAAAGTCCGTCAACTGCACATACGGTTCACGTCCACACTGTCGCGGCATGCTACCAGTGTTAAAGACTGCGATGGAGCTCCGTATGCCACGGCAAACTGGCTGACACTGACGGCGGCGGTGCACAAATGCTGCGCAGCTAGCGCCATTCGACGGCCAACACCGCGGTTCCTGGTGTGTCCGCTGTGCCGTGCATGTGATCATTGCTTGTACAGCCCTCTCGCAGTGTCCGGAGCAAGTATGGTGGGTATGACACACCGGTGTCAATGTGTTCTTTTTTCCATTTCCAGGAGTGTATATATGTGTAATAAGGTAAGGAGTAATGAGTAGCGGTTAGGAACTCTGCCTTGTGAAGACGTATGTTGGAAACCGAGAATCGTACTTTTAGAATTATGAAATGTGTGTAAATGCGTGAATGTATCACAATGCCGACGAAAATTTTTTTGGACACTGTTATATCAATAAGATTTTGTTTCTACAGATTTGCAACGCTAATTCTTGACCTATGAAATTTTTATATGAGACTGTCGCTGTAGCGAAAACTGCTGTCGTAAATATTTCGTTAAGAAAGGTAAGTGACCTTGATGTAATGCGTTGTGGCGCGCAGCTGGGCCAGCCGCCCGAGAAAAAGCCATTAGGTGGAGAAAAAAAAAGGGGAGGCCATTATCCTCGCTATTGACGTTCCTTTGTAGAAAGCATCGCAAATGCGACACGATCATTACTTGGAAACATATCGTACTTTCTGATATTTACTGAAATGCCTAATGAAATGACAAGAAATAGTTTGTCTACACACCTGATTATGACTACTGTCTTTCTAGATGAGATATTTTTTTACTACTTATGAAATGCCACATGGCTATTGAACGATTTTTTTATGCTTTACTTTGTACATAGTTGCTTATTTCATTTGATATCTGGTTTCCAGCTGTCTTGTAGCATTGGTTTCATAAAATAAAATTAAATGCATTTGCTAATGTGAACACTTTCTGTCAACAGATCTATTAAATAATAATTTTGTGATCCACATTTTTCAAAAAAGGAGCACTTGGAAAGGAAAGAACAATAAGGAGGGACTAGTAACAGTAAATGCATACATAATATTCTTTTCAAGTACATGGTAATATTTTTTTTACAATAAGTTGTTGTGGTGCACCACTTTAATGACATAGATATTAAGATGTGAATACACATTTCCCTTATCTGCATTGTTATCTTTAGTGTACTATTTTTTCTGCTTGAGCTATATCATGTTTAGGTATAAGTTGCTGCTGTTTGCCAGGCATAGTGTTATTGAATTTGACTTTGTATTATTCTGTTAAGCCAGTTTTACTAATGATTTATTTTTATTGTTTGCTGCACATTGCCTTAGATTAGTTGTAATATTACAATTGCTTTGCTAATTTCTTAATGCTGCTTGCTTCGCAAATTTGCGTTTTTTTATTGCTGTTTATATTAATTGTTTTATTGCTGCACATTGCCTTAGATTAGTTGTAATATTACAATTGCTTTGCTAATTTCTTAATGCAGCTTGCTTCGCAAATCTGCGTCCTTTTTCATTGCTGTTTATATTAATTGTTTTATGTGATGCTGCATTGCCTCGTCCATTGGTATATACACTCCTGGAAATGGAAAAAAGAACACATTGACACCGGTGTGTCAGACCCACCATACTTGCTCCGGACACTGCAAGAGGGCTGTACAAGCAATGATCACACGCATGGCACAGCGGACACACCAGGAACCGCGGTGTTGGCCGTCGAATGGCGCTAGCTGCGCAGCATTTGTGCACCGCCGCCGTCAGTGTCAGCCAGTTTGCCGTGGCATACGGAGCTCCATCGCAGTCTTTAACACTGGCAGCATGCCGCGACAGCATGGACGTGAACCGTATGTGCAGTTGACGGACTTTGAGCGAGGGCGGATAGTGGGCATGCGGGAGGCCGGGTGGACGTACCGCCGAATTGCTCAACACGTGGGGCGTGAGGTCTCCACAGTACATCGATGTTGTCGCCAGTGGTCGGCGGAAGGTGCACATGCCCGTCGACCTGGGACCGGACCGCAGCGACGCACGGATGCACGCCAAGACCGTAGGATCCTACGCAGTGCCGTAGGGGACCGCACCGCCACTTCCCAGCAAATTAGGGACACTGTTGCTCCTGGGGTATCGGCGTGGACCATTCGCAACCGTCTCCATGAAGCTGGGCTACGGTCCCGCACACCGTTAGGCCGTCTTCCGCTCACGCCCCAACATCGTGCAGCCCGCCTCCAGTGGTGTCGCGACAGGCGTGAATGGAGGGACGAATGGAGACGTGTCGTCTTCAGCGATGAGAGTCGCTTCTGCCTTGGTGCCAATGATGGTCGTATGCGTGTTTGGCGCCGTGCAGGTGAGCGCCACAATCAGGACTGCATAAGACCGAGGCACACAGGGCCAACACCCGGCATCATGGTGTGGGGAGCGATCTCCTACACTGGCCGTACACCACTGGTGATCGTCGAGGGGACACTGAATAGTGCACGGTACATCCAAACCGTCATCGAACCCATCGTTCTACCATTCCTATACCGGCAAGGAAACTTGCTGTTCCAACAGGACAATGCACGTCCGCATGTATCCCGTGCCACCCAACGTGCTCTAGAAGGTGTAAGTCAACTACCCTGGCCAGCAAGATCTCCGGATCTGTCCCCCATTGAGCATGTTTGGGACTGGATGAAGCGTCGTCTCACGCGGTCTGCACGTCCGGCACGAACGCTGGTCCAACTGAGGCGCCAGGTGGAAATGGCATGGCAAGCCGTTCCACAGGACTACATCCAGCATCTCTACGATCGTCTCCATGGGAGAATAGCAGCCTGCATTGCTGCGAAAGGTGGATATACACTGTACTAGTGCCGACATTGTGCATGCTCTGTTGCCTGTGTCTATGTGCCTGTGGTTCTGTCAGTGTGATCATGTGATGTATCTGACCCCAGGAATGTGTCAATAAAGTTTCCCCTTCCTGGAACAATGAATTCACCGTGTTCTTATTTCAATTTCCAGGAGTGTATATCTGAGCTCAGTAGATTTAAGTTAGCTTAAGAGGGGGTAGACTATATAAGAAACTAGCTATGATGGATTGGAAGAAATGCTTTGAGAAGCTATAAGAAAATGGTTTGGCCAAAATAGTGATTTGAAAGAGGATATGAACCAAAAAAGTAGGGTTTAGGGACAACAGGTTTAGGTAGGATTTTCTTGGAAATAAATGATGTAAGATAATGGTAAATAAATAATGAGGTAAGAAATATGTGAACAGAATATAGAAAGCATGCTTGGATAGGATTTTTTTGGCAGGTGCAAATGTCGAAATAAGAGGAGCGATCTATGGAATGAAGTTTTAGGTTGGACTGCAGTACCAAATGTTACACTGAAAACGAACCCTGTCCTTTCCATTGTGTTATCCCCCTATGTGTTTGTGTACCCTTGTGTATTTGTTTTCTTCCTGTCTCTGTGTAGTTTCATAGAATTTTTTTCTCTTCTAATACTAAGCTACATTCACTATGATGAGGAATACTGTTATCCTCAAATATAATTGGCATTAATAATATGTTATTTACCTTGTAAATATGCTTAGACATTATTTATTTTGTTTTATTTTAATGCTCATGTGTGAAGTTGATGTTTTGAAAGTTATTCTGAAGTTTTATGTATCTACTTATCTCATAATTCCTGTAACATTGATGTATATGTTATTTTGATTCTTTTGTAAAGCCTGTACTACAAATGTTATCTGTATTGTTATGTTCTTTAATGATGTATTTTGTACCTTTGTAATTGTACTCTCATGTTATAAAATTGTAATTGACAGCAGTTCATCAAATTAAGTAACTTGTAAGTTCCATTTCACTGCACACGTTTCTGTTGGTCATACTATATGGACAATATGTGACACGTAGGGACTGTTAGTGTTTGCACGTGTGTTAATAATTCAGCAAGGGACTGGATAACAGCATTGCTGGTTCTAAGGACAATTAAAAAAACTTTGTGAGTGCACAAGTGGTGGTTTATGGACTTGCTATATTATCCGCAAGACTCTTCAATGGTGATTGTGCACCTGCAGTCACAACAGATGGCTGCTGGTCATCTCTACAAGGACTACAGTGGGTCTGCATCTTTGATGACCCACCAGTACCATTATCTCTACAAGGACTACAGTGGGTCTGCGTCTTTGCTGACTCACCAGTACCATTATTTCTACCAGGACTGCAGTGGGTCTGCACCTCTGGTGGCCCACCAATACCGTAATCTTTACCAGGACTACAGTGGGTCTACTCTGTGATGACCTACCTACCAATGTTCTTCAAAACGTCGACTGACTCTGCTGTGGGTTTACTCTGTTGTGGCCCATTACCTGTCTGCATGTCGAGCCAGCACTGTCTTTCCGTTGGAAGGACAACACTACTACTTCAAGACTGCATGGAAATCCACTACGTCTGTGTGCATTGTCTTTTACTGCTCAGTCTTTGAGAAAAACACTGATATTTTACTGTGATGAACGATTAGGACTGTCTTTATGGACTGTGAGAAAATTTTAGCTTTTGACCAACATTGTATCAATAAGTGTGTGCATTTGATATCTTTGTTATTGTAATTAAGAAAAATTTCTTCAAATCTGTATTGGCCACTGTCCAACACAATTTGTAAAATTTTTTGTGGGGAGCATGGGGGCTATGTAAGTGGGCTGTTTAGGTTTTTTTATTGGTAACGCCACCTCAGTATGAAAATCACTGGCTGTGCTGTGTGCAGTCTGTGGCTGCTTTGCATTGTTGTAATACTCGCCATTGTTGTGTTAGGCAGCTGGCTGTGAACAGCGCGTAGCGTTGCGCAGTTGGAGGTGAGCCGCCAGCAGTGGTGGATGTGGGGAGAGAGATGGCGGAGTTTTGAAATTTGTCATGAACTGCTATATTTATATATGATGATATCAAGGTAAATACATTGTTTGTTCTCTATTAATATCTTTCATTTGCTAACTATCCCTATCAGTAGTTAGTGCCTTCCATAGTTTGAATCTTTTATTTAGCTGGCAGTAGTGGCGCTTGCTGTATTGCAGTAGTGGGAGTAACAAAGATTTTTGTGAGGTAAGTGATTTGTGAAAAGTACAGGTTAATGTTAGTCAGGGCCATTCTTTTGTAGAGAATCTTGAAAGTCAGATTGCGTTGCGCTATAAATATTGTGTGTCAGTTTAAGCACAGTTCTGTAAAATTGTTCAAAAGGGGACGTTTCAATTCTACTTTTCAGCATAATTGCCTTGAACATTTATGCACTTGTTCCAACAGGCTACAAGCTTTTTTATTCCGGCTGCAAAGAACTCTTTATCTTGATGTTTTAACCAATTTCCCACAAACTTTTTCACGTCCTCGTAGTCCTGGAAACTCTTCCCACGTAATGCTTCCTTCAGTGCACCAAACAAATGGAAATCACTAGGTGGGAAATCAGGACTGAGAGGGGGATGAGGCGAAACTTCCCAGCCCATTTTGTCGATTGTTTCACGGGTTAGTTGAGCAATTTGACGGAGTGCGTTGTCTTGTGGAAAATCACACCTTTCCACTGAGATCCACGACATCTCTCTCTCGTGGCTGGCTTCACCTTGTTTAAAAGCAAATCCAAACAGTAACGGCTATTCATTGTACGGTGCTCCTCGAGGTAATCACAAAAAACTGGACCTTCAGCATCCCAAAACACTATCAAGATGACTTTTCCTGCTGATGCTTGGGTTTTGAATTTTTTCTTGACAGGTGAGTTGGTGTGCATCCACTTCATGCTTTGTCTTTTTGATTCTGGCTCATAATAGTGAACCCAAGTTTCATCGAAAGTTAAAATTTTATTGAGGATGTGCTCACCTTCTCTTTCATAACGTTCCTTTTGCTCTGTGGTCACTCTCAACCTTGTTTCCTTGTGAAGCCAAGTCAACTCCTTAGGTACCCATCTTACACATGTTTTGTGGTACTTCAGCTTGTTACAGATAATGTATCAGTACTAACTTGAACCCTTCCACAGTCACACGGCGGTCGGCACGAATAATGTCATCAATTCGACTTTCAAGTGAGAGAGTTGAAACTGCAACTGGTCAGCCAGAATGATGTCCGTCAGTCACTCAGTCACGACCATTTTTGAACTGCTCTACCCATTTGTAAAAATTTGCCCGATTCATACAACCTTTACCATTAACTTTAGACATTCTGTCGTGTCCCGGCACAGCCTCACCATACCAGAATGAAGTAAGTGCGAACTGCGTAGTGCAATCGGGACGTTAACGAAAATGGTTTATATCAGAGGTGAGAAGGAGAGAATCTCCTTGGTTTGAAGAAAATAAGTTTCCTGAAAATAGGTTACAGAATTGGAATAGGCAGAAAAGATTGGTTAGTTTCTATCAAGTTTATTCTCACATATACTTATGTGGGGTGTTGGACCATAAACCCCTTAGTAACATTCAGTCTATTTATTCGGGCTTGCTACTTCAAAGCCAATTGCCGGTACATATAAGAAACAAGTACAAAGCAACCACTTGTTCTTGGTTAGCACTGAAATCTCTCTAAGTAATTGAGACAAAGACTGACAGCCTCTGTTCAACACTATTCCAATGAAACTCTAAAAATCCTACTTGACCTGAAGTTCCTGAGTGTCCACCAGAATCTATCACCGTCTTCTCATAGTTGAAGTCTTTATCAGCTGTATCGGCTGCTATGGGCCTACTCGGCCCCCCCGGCGTCTCGCTGCGAAATCTCCAAACTGCCGGCACTGGCTCTGAATCTGCATCTGAATCTCTCCTTGTAGCTATTCCGCTGCCTGGCCTTTTATTTCGTTTCTCATGTACTTGGGTGCTCACAAGTTAATTTGTTTCACATGACCCTTTCATTTCTAAGTGATTGGATTGCACAAGAATGCCTATGGTTCCACACGACACTCTCGTTTCTAATTGGTCGGCTTGCGCAAGAATGCCTTCGGTTCCACACGACACTTTCGTTTCTAGCTGCACACAACTTAATTTGGTTCCACACGAGTCTTTTCCGCACGTGACTGACACTCTCTCTTGCTGCATTATCGCCCTGGTGTTTGCGTATTCCATTGCGCAAGTTTGATTCATGTTGCTTCCTCTGGCAGGAAGTCAGACACTAAGTTACTTGATCAACAAGCCATACTTGGCAGCCTCCGCCACTTATCTTGTCCCTACGTTCTGGTGGACTATTTCTTAATGTCGGCTGGCTGTTTGCCTATGGAGCCTGGACTCTTATTATGGCCACAAAAGCAAGAATGAAACTTAAAATATTCTATGGTCACAACAATTCTACAGTATATATATATATATATATATATATATATATATATATATATATATATATATAATACTGTAGAATTGTTGTGACCATAGAATATACACTCCTGGAAATGGAAAAAAGAACACATTGACACCGCTGTGTCAGACCCACCATACTTGCTCCGGACACTGCGAGAGGGCTGTACAAGCAATGATCACACGCACGGCACAGCGGACACACCAGGAACCGCGGTGTTGGCCGTCGAATGGCGCTAGCTGCGCAGCATTTGTGCACCGCCGCCGTCAGTGTCAGCCAGTTTGCCGTGGCATACGGAGCTCCATCGCAGTCTTTAACACTGGTAGCATGCCGCGACAGCGTGGACGTGAACCGTATGTGCAGTTGACGGACTTTGAGCGAGGGCGTATAGTGGGCATGCGGGAGGCCGGGTGGACGTACCGCCGAATTGCTCAACACGTGGGGCGTGAGGTCTCCACAGTACATCGATGTTGTCGCCAGTGGTCGGCGGAAGGTGCACGTGCCTGTCGACCTGGGACCGGACCGCAGCGACGCACGGATGCACGCCAAGACCGTAGGATCCTACGCAGTGCCGTAGGGGACCGCACCGCCACTTCCCAGCAAATTAGGGACACTATTGCTCCTGGGATATCGGCGACGACCATTCGCAACCGTCTCCATGAAGCTGGGCTACGGTCCCGCACCCCGTCAGGCCGTCTTCCGCTCACGCCCCAACATCGTGCAGCCCGCCTCCAGTGGTGTCGCGACAGGCGTGAATGGAGGGACGAATGGAGACGTGTCGTCTTCAGCGATGAGAGTCGCTTCTGCCTTGGTGCCAATGATGGTCGTATGCGTGTTTGGCGCCGTGCAGGTGAGCGCCACAATCAGGACTGCATACGACCGAGGCACACAGGGCCAACACCCGGCATCATGGTGTGGGGAGCGATCTCCTACACTGGCCGTACACCACTAGTGATCGTCGAGGGGACACTGAATAGTGCACGGTACATCCAAACCGTCATCAAACCCATCGTTCTACCATTCCTAGACCGGCAAGGGAACTTGCTGTTCCAACAGGACAATGCACGTCCGCATGTATCCCGTGCCACCCAACGTGCTCTAGAAGGTGTAAGTCAACTACCCTGGCCAGCAAGATCTCCGGATCTGTCCCCCATTGAGCATGTTTGGGACTGGATGAAGCGTCGTCTCACGCGGTCTGCACGTCCAGCACGAACGCTGGTCCAACTGAGGTGCCAGGTGGAAATGGCATGGCAAGCCGTTCCACAGGACTACATCCAGCATCTCGACGATCGTCTCCATGGGAGAATAGCAGCCTGCATTGCTGCGAAAGGTGGATATACACTGTACTAGTGCCGACATTGTGCATGCTCTGTTGCCTGTGTCTATGTGCCTGTGGTTCTGTCAGTGTGATCATGTGATGTATCTGACCCCAGGAATGTGTCAATAAAGTTTCCCCTTCCTGGGACATTATTAACACAATACATTACAACTATATGAAAAATACAAAAATAACCCACCACCTCAATAATTAGTGGGTCTATGTATTATACTACTAAGAATACAGCAAGTTCTACATTTCAATATTATAAATGGCTAACTTGTCGACAAGGTTAATCTATTAGGCTATTCTACTTTTCTAGTGTATTCTGCAGCGATTACAGGTGTGCCAGTTGGTGTTACAAACCTACTGTTTTAAGGCCTGGTCACTGAGCTAAACCCGTGTGAGCGTGCCCCTGGCACTGGGCTGGCCAAGTCTGTGTTGTCGCCGCAGTCCCTACTTGTTAGTATTGTTAGTGTTCTAAGTCTACTACTACTGCTAATTTAATTGGTTCTATGTCTAAAGTAGAGTGCAGTTGTCGTAGCCTGGTGGGTGATGCACTCGCTGGCCTGGTCCAGTAGTGTGGCGGATTCCAGTCAGGGAAGACTGGCCTCCTCCGCACCCGGCAGTATGGCGGGTACATCTCAGTCTAATCCGGGTTCAATATCATCTATCTTGGGTTCTTAAGATTTCTCGCAAGATCTTCTGTGATACCTCGTTTGCCAATGTGTTCAGAATACTGAAGGTATCGGCACGTCGTATTAGGGGATAAGTGTCGTGATCGGGTAATTGCGCTCGCAGGTCATGCGCCACATCATCATATAGCGGGCATTCATAGATGATGTGCTCAGGTGTTCCGTCTGCAACGCCACAGTCGCACGCTGGTGTAGCTCTTTTTCCAAACCGACATAGATATGTCGGGTATGGTCCATGTCCCGTGAGAAAGTGCAATAGTCCCCTGCTTGGCTCGAAGTGGGTCATCCCAAGTCGCTCTTTGATATTTGGCAGCAGCTGAAAGACCCTTCTACCAGTTTCTTCATTCTCCCAAGATGTTTGCCATAACTCCTCCCCCCTTTATCTCCTACCTGAACCCCCAAAATGTCCCTTGTCTTATCTATTTTCCCCTTAGTGATCGAGTACCATGCGGCCTGTTCCCTTATCTTTATGTCTAACGGGCATAATCCCATTAGCACCAATAGAGCCCCCCAAGGAGTCGTTCTATAGGCCCCTACAGAACGCATTATCATGTTTCTTTGCACCCTTCTCACGGTCATGGCCGGCATCACCCTCGTGAGCCTGTGAGCCCAGACGCCACACGCATAACCTACTACTGATGACAGGATGCTGTTGTGGTATAATTTGATGACAGCAGGTGGCAGGTGACATCTTTTGTGACCAATGTTGATGAGGTTGTTCAGGGTTTCTGTGGCGCGTAGTGTGATGGTTTCGATATGAGATGTGTAGCTCCATTTTTCATCAATAATTACTCCAAGATATCGCGCTTCGCGACGCCGAAGAAGTGGTGTTCCATCAATTATTACTGTGGGATTCCTGACCAGACTGCCTTTTAGAAGAAGGTATGCTGACTTATTTGGTGCAATTTTCATTTTAGCTTGTTGACACCATTCAGCTAGTATGAGGGCAGTTCAATAAGTAATGCAACACATTTTTTTTCTGAAACAGGGGTTGTTTTATTCAGCATTGAAATACACCAGGTTATTCCCCAATCTTTTAGCTACACAACACTATTTTTCAACGTAATCTCCATTCAATGCTACGGCCTTACGCCACCTTGAAATGAGGGCCTGTATGCCTGCACGGTAC
The DNA here is from genome assembly GCF_023898315.1 of Schistocerca nitens. Taxonomy (NCBI): domain Eukaryota; kingdom Metazoa; phylum Arthropoda; class Insecta; order Orthoptera; family Acrididae; genus Schistocerca; species Schistocerca nitens. The sequence continues at coordinate 675,443,418 of NC_064618.1, forward strand.
CATTCCACTGGTCGATGTCGGAGCCAACGTCGTACTGCATCAATAACTTCTTCGTCATCCGCGCAGTGCGTCCCACGGATTGCGTCCTTCATTGGGCCAAACATATGGAAATCCGACGGTGCGAGATCGGGGCTGTAGCGTACATGAGGAAGAACAGTCCACTGAAGTTTTGTGAGCTCCTCTCGGGTGCGAAGACTTGTGTGAGGTCTTGCGTTGTCATGAAGAAGGAGAAGTTCGTTCTGATTTTTGTGCCTACGAACACGCTGAAGTCGTTTCTTCAATTTCTGAAGAGTAGCACAATACACTTCAGAGTTGATCGTTTGACCATGGGGAAGGACATCGAACAGAATGACCCCTTCAGCGTCCCAGAAGACTGTAACCATGACTTTACCGGCTGAGGGTATGGCTTTAAACTTTTTCTTGGTAGTGGAGTGGGTGTGGCGCCACTCCATTGATTGCCGTTTTGTTTCAGGTTCGAAGTGATGAACCCATGTTTCATCGCCTGTAACAATCTTTGACAAGAAATTGTCACCCTCAGCCACATGACGAGCAAGCAATTCCGCACAGATGGTTCTCCTTTGCTCTTTATGGTGTTCGGTTAGACAACGAGGGAGCCAGCGGGAACAAACCTTTGAATATCCCAACTGGTGAACAATTGTGACAGCACTACCAACAGAGATGTCAAGTTGAGCACTGAGTTGTTTGATGGTGATCCGTCGATCATCTCGAACGAGTGTGTTCGCACGCTCCGCCATTGCAGGAGTCACAGCTGTGCACGGCCGGCCCTCACGCGGGAGATCAGACAGTCTTGCTTGACCTTGCGGCGATGATGACACACGCTTTGCCCAACGACTCACCGTGCTTATGTCCACTGCCAGATCACCGTAGACATTCTGCAAGCGCCTATGAATATCTGAGATGCCCTGGTTTTCCGCCAAAAGAAACTCGATCACTGCCCGTTGTTTGCAACGCACATCCGTTACAGACGCCATTTTAACAGCTCCGTACAGCGCTGCCACCTGTCGGAAGTCAATGAAACTATACGAGACGAAGCGGGAATGTTTGAAAATATTCCACAAGAAATTTCCGGTTTTTTCAACCAAAATTGGCCGAGAAAAAAAATGTGTTGCATTACTTATTGAACTGCCCTCGTATGTTGATTGCTCTTTCTACTTTTGGTTCGAGTTCTTCACGGCTACGGCCGCCGACCAACAGGAGGAGGTCGTCAGCGTAGGCAATCACGTCTAGCATGTCCTCGCTGAGTTGTAGTTTTTCTAGCAGCGGTTCTACGTTTACGTCCCAAAAGAGTGACCCCAGTACGGAGCCCTGGGGACACCCCTTCGTAATGGTCTTGCATATTTTGTCGCTAGGCGATGATAACCAGACCTCCCTGTCCATGCAATAGCTCCTGAGGCAGCCATAGAGGGGCCCTGGGCACTCCTTCTCACGCAAGCGGGAGAAGAGCGAGGGCCACCACAGGTTGTCAAAGGCGCCACTGATGTCCACCATGATGCCGATCACGTATTTGTACGGGGCAGAGCCACAGACCTCAGCCGCCAGGGCGATTGCGTCAGACGCTGATCGCCCCGGCCGAAAGCCGAACTGCCTGTCACACAAAGTTCTGTGTGCGGTCAGTCTGTCAGCCAACAGCTTCTCTGTTTCCCCATTATGTCTAGGAGACATATTGGTCTGTAGGACTTTGGCTCCATGGGATCTTTGTCCTCGCCCTTCTTGATGATGACCATATTTGCTCTTTTCCAGATCTTTGGGAATTTGCCAGTCCTAAGACATTCGTTATATAAACCTGTGAGAGGTGATATTAGCTGTGGGGCGAGGAACTGTACCACCTCCGCTACTATACCATCTGGCCCTGGTGCTTTCCCCTTTTTTAGCGATTTTATTTGAGCAGCAATTTCTTCTTCAGCAAAAGGGTACACCCGGGTGTTGTTGGCGTACTCCTGCTGATCTGCCCTGCGGATTTGCTGTTGGGTCTCTGTTTCTCCATTTTCCTCATCATCTGGAAGTAGAGTCCTCAGGAGGACCTCAGCGGTCTCCCGCCAGGACTCTGTTGTTCTTCCAGCTTCTCTGAGAGTTGAGAGAACCGCTGGGGACCTTATCTTCTCCCTGACCAACTTGTAGGGAACTCTCCACGGGTCAGTTTCAAGTTGTCTTAGTACGTAGTCCTCCCAGCTCTTCATCCTTACCTGTTTTAATTCTTTCTGGAATGCTTCCTTTGCTTCTCTATATTGCTGCAACCAGTGTTGTTTTTCCGGCCAGACGGCACTTCGCTGGTAGTACTTCCTCGCCCGTCGGACAGACTGGCGCAGACGTTCGAGGTCGGCAGTCCATGGCGATGGGGAGGCCGCTACGGCCCTTCTCCTAGTCGGAACAGCGGCTTTTACCGCCCTAACCACTGATCCCACAAGTTCCTCGGCGTACCTATCCACGTCCAGGTCACCCTCGGGCAATGGAGGAATACTACACTCTCGAGCCAGGCGTTCCCAGTTAGTTTTATTGAAGTTATACTGTGTTTCCCACCCCAGGTCCCAGCGGCACTCTTCCTGACTGAGTTGAAAGACGATCAGATTGTGGTCGCTTGTGGTGACTTGATCTTTAACTACCCAACTTTGGATGTTACTACTGATGTCAGATGTGGCCACGGTGACATCAATGTTGGTCCCTAATCCACCTCCACCTGTATAGGTGGGGGGATTTCCTGGTTTATTGGCCACAACAAGCTGTTGGGCCATGATAAACTCCTCAGCCTTTCCGCCATTTGCATCTCTGGTGCCGCTGTACCATAGGGGGGATTTCGCATTCATATCTGCCGTGATGATAACCTTCTTGCCTTGTAACGCCGTGGTCGTTTCCGCAAGATGATCTAGGTGGTCCTCAAAGTTCCCTCCGTACTAGAAATACATTATTTACTATGAAAACCAAACCAAGGGGCGTCTGTAATTCCACGACGTTACAGTGGCTGTTTGACAGCTGCATTATTGTCGTTGCTCTCAGCCCTTTATTTGTGATGATCACAACTGCTTGGGGTTCTTCCCCGGTGGAGATGACTTGCCAGGAGGCTGACATGAAGGGGATTTGTCCAGCCCGAGAATATGGTTCCTGCAGACAGATTACATCCAGTCTCAGCTCCTCCACTATCCTTCGTAGCTCCTGCATGACAAGGCGGCTATTATGGGTGTTAATTTGTCCGATTACGACTTTTGGTGACATTATGGGAAATATGTATGGAAATTACATTCGGGCCATGGTTTGTTCCAGTCTGACGCTATTCGCCCATTGGCCAGGACAGATTGTGCATATATTTCGTCCAACTCGAATCTTTCCCCTCTCCTTTCAAACACTTTTTTGAGCAAGTCACGCAGGGCTCCGAATTCGGTGGGAAGGTTCATTGACTTCAACTGTATTCTGTCTACAGCCTCCATTGTGGAGAAGGTGACCCTTCTTCCATATTTATGCCCTACACGTACGACGTGCCAAAGTGCTGTGGTGAGGATGGCCGGCTGCTCCAGGCGGGAGAGCTGCATAGCAAATTCTAGGTTTGGATAGATTCTCCTAGGATCTACTCCCGTGGGTCTTGATGTTGTTGCGTCCAGTTGTGTTGTGCGTGTAACAGAGCTGTCCTATAGGATTGGTTTGGGGGTGTAGTTTTGTGTGGGGATTGTGGTGTTTGTGTCTTGGGGTCTTGAGTCATTAGCTAGCGTGTGGGTGCTTAGTGTTGGGGTAGGTTGACTTGTTGTTGCCAATCGGGCGACAAAGTTTGCCGCTTCACGGGTGAGTGTGGAGGTGACAACTGGAGGATCACATTTTACAGGTTCAGCCTGTATGGTTATATCTTCTGCTGGTTCTGTTTGTATACTTACACTACTCATGGTTATTTCTTGTTTCTTAATGTTCTGTACTCGATTTATGAATTCTTTGAATTTACGTGCTCTTTCAGCGTCTCTTCTTTGTTTGCTGGGGGATTTCCTTTTCTTAGCTGTCCTGCTTTGGTTTACAGCGTCAGCCATAATCAGTTCTGTCTATTAAGCGCTGTTCTAACATCTTGTAGGTTGGGCAGTTTCTGCCAGATGCCCCGCAGGACTTTTTACCTCTATGTGTACATGGCACACAAACGCTTGTTTTGCTGCAGTTTTTTCTGAGATGATCTTCAGAACCACACCTGGAGCAAGCCGGCTTCCTAGTACAATATTTATGTATATGATCGATATCTGCACAGTTGTGGCAACGAGGTACCACCAGGAAATCCTTGACATTTATGGCATGAAAGCCTATGTACACCTTGCCCATTGTTGTTAATCTTTTCCAGAGAGCCCCTGAGACCTCCGCCACATGGTGGACTACATCTCGGTCCCTCGGTCCTGTCCTGAATCTTAACTTAAAATCTTTCATAAAAGTCTCAATGTCCATGTCATCTGGATTCTGTTGGTACAGAGTGTCACAAAAGTCTTCATTAGTTAATGAAACTGGAACATCATATAGAATGACCAGTGGGTTCCTCTTTCGTGGGGGCTCACATCGGACTGATTTACAAAGTTTCTGGTTTGCCAGTATCTTGTCTTTATCCTCTTCTGTGGCAACATCAACAATGACTACATTCTTGATTGCCTTGACCCTGTTAATCTTGATCTTGTCTTTGGCTGGGTTTACTGAGGTTTCAAAGACCTCCTGAACTTTCTTAATGTCCTGTCCGGGGAGTGGTCGCAAAAAGACCGCTGTATCAGGTCGTTTCGACACTTTCGCAATCGTGTCCTTGGTGGATTGAGCCTTTGTTGCCGCTTGCGCAACAACACCGGCCCATGACTTTGTTGGTTGCTTCCTGAGCCTGTCGTTTTCTTTCTCTAACTCCTCTATCCTGCCCTCTAACTTGGCGTTAGCAATTGATCATGCCGCCAGCTCATTTTTGAGTGTTTGAACGGCTGCCTGACTGATTTTCCCATTTTTGACATTTTGGTCAATAAATTGGCTTAAACTCATGAAACGCTCTATAGTACTTTCCTCCGTCGCTTGATTCAAGCCATCTTGTGGCGAGAGATCAGCTAACATAGAAGCCCTCGTGGGCGCACTCGATTCGCTTGTCTCATCTGTAGCCATCATTTCATATTTGACATTTGACAAGCGAAAAAATTTGGAGCCACGTCTCTTGCCCCGGACCGGCTCCTCTGGCATGGGGGGGGGGGGGGGGGGGTGACTAAAGTGCAGCTCGTCCACCGGCCTCGCCCCTAGACCAAGGACCCCTCAGAGCTGCCAGGTTCAGCGCGCCGTTTCCAGCGCACTGGTCCCCTTCGATAACTAGCCACCACCGATTTCACCTATCTCGCACCGGCAAGTATACCCCGCACTCCGGGGAGGCGGATGCACCTCCCGCCCTTCGCCCCCTACTGGCCCAAACTTCCACCTGACGGCCAAGGACCCACTCCTACTCAGGTGGTGGGCCGGTCACCCAGTCGTTCGGGGGTCTGGGCCCATCTAACCTCGCCCAGGCTGTGTTACCACCTTCTGGGCTTGGCGGAACACGCCTCGGAAGACCAGAGGCGCGGCGAAGCACACTTGCCGACTTGGGGCAGGATCTCACGACGGCAAACCACCCACCGGCGCAGGGACACAGTTGGTGTGTGCCCCTGAGCTCTGGGGAGTAGCAGCGCCAGGCCAGCGCAAAATGTCGCAGCCGAAGCTAACGCCACGTCGCACCCGCCCCGCACCACCCCTCAAACCAGAGCCTTGGGGGACAGGTGTAGTGTCCCCTGTTGCGCAGCTCCCCCTGCGCCATGCACCCTTTGCTTTCGCTTTGGGTTGGGAGACCTTTAACGTCGTCCAGGACGTGAGGAGCTACAGCAGCCGGGCTGCAGGGCTCCGGGATCGTCGTTTGACTTACCCTCATGCCATCGCCCAGCTGCCAAGCTCGACTCAAGAGAGACAGATGGTGTGTCTCTCGTAACGCAGATTCCCCTGCGCCACGCACCCTCTGCTTTTGCCTCGGGTTGGGGGCGTTTAACGTCCTAGCTTGACGGGAGTTTAACGTCCTTCCTTGACACAACGACAACCCTCACCTTTCCACAGCCCGGAGATGGTATGAAATTGTGATGATGTTGAACGATTGATGGAATGGCCCGGGTCTTATGTTGTGGAGTTTGACATCATCGAGACGGTGCGGCACTCAAACCCGAGTTACGTTCCCCGGAGGGCCTCCACACGTACTGGGGGATCATGGCCGACCATGTCTCACCCACCGCTTTTGATAATTCACGGTGGGCCAGTGCGGATCGGTGTGGATTGCACCCAGTTAAGGGCTAGCCTTTTAACGTCATGCATGGACGGCCCTTCCCGTGTTAGCTTCACCCCATCTAGGGGGCTACTGAGCGCCGGGGCCACGTCAAGGCCACGGGATAGGACATTGCGGTCCCCGCCCCACTCAGGTTCCTCTGAGCCGCAGAGCACTTCAGAATTCTGAAGATTTCCAGGAATCAGAGGGTCTCCTGGCGGTTTTAACCCAGTTGCGGAATGTAACACACCTCCCCCAGGTGGCGCCACGCAGACCGCTTTCCCGTGTTTTTTTTTTTTTTTTTACTTGCTGAAGGCGAGAAACCAGTAAATATATACTGTATAAATATATAAATATATACAGTATACATTTACTGGTTTCTCGCCTTCAGCAAGTAAAAAAAAAAAAAACGAATAACAGAATGTTGTTCAACTAATATGGATGTTTCAAGCGGACTCGCCATCTTAAAAAGTATTTTTGAGGTTATAAACAAAACAATGTTGATAAATTAGCTGATCAGGGCTCATCCCAGTGATGCTAACTTAAAGCCATAAAAGTACCAAACTTGCCCTACTAACAGTTTTTCCCCAGTCCAATGTGTCTCTTTAATTATTGAATGACCCTCGTAGATGTAGGAGGACAGGAATGATCTGTTACAAATGAAATACCTGAATTACAAATTAAAATTCCGGTTATGACTGTCTATGGCGTTGCACATCACACGAATCAAAAGTGTGGTTACTTGCTGCTTTCCAGGTTCCCCAGAGCTTGCGTCTCACCGTCCGCCCTGCCTTCTTAAAATATGTTCGACGTCTACATGTGTTCTGTTACAGCGTTCTGCTTTGATTTGAGATACAAGTGTAAATGTTATACCTCGGTTATCCCGAGCTCTGAGAGCAAATGGGACACGCGTGCTCGGGAGGCAGGACAGATTCCCCGCCGTCGGAGCGTGACGCCGGCGGCGTGCCCCCAGCCGGCGGAATGAATAATGCCGGCAGCGCAGGGCTTATCGCTTATTGGGGCCAGTGACGTTCAGGCTCAGTGGTCAGCACCAGCACCAGCAGCAGCAGCACAGCGAGCAAAGGCGAGCGAGCCGGGATGGAGCTGCGCGCGCACCGCCAAGGGTGAAGGAACGCGGCGTGGTGGGGGGGCGCCGTGGCTGCGGCGGCGGAGGGGCGGGGAGGGGAAGGGTCGCGCCGGCCCGCCGCCGCCGCGCAGAGGTCAGTAGACGGCCAGACAGTGCGTGGGGAGTGTGTGCGAGTGCGGAGAGTCGGCTGTGCGCCCGTTCCCAGCCGCGACCGCCCGTGGACAGACAGGTGTGCGGACGACCCGGGCGCCATGGCGGCGCGTCCCTCGCCGCGGCCTTCTGCGCAGCTGCCAGCATCGACACTGCCTCCAGCGTCCTCAACCACCGGCACCCTTCCCGCCAGCCGCTGCAGGTTAGTCACTGTCGCTGCGTGTGCACCGGCTCCTTGATCGGCCTGCATCTTCCTGTCATGTAAACACCCCAACAACAATCCTGCGGACGCGGGTTTCGCTACCAGATTTCAATTCCACCGCATTTGAGCCGCGATTGCTTTGACTTCCCTTCTTAAAATGGTGCCTACTGTGAAGTGATTCTGTATACAGTGAAGTTACAGAATTGATTCTGGACTGGCCAAAAAATTGTTAGTTCCCTTTATTTAATAGACGATAAATCCATTTCTCTATGATATGGAAAGACTTTCTCCCTAAATTATCAAAACTGAACTTGCAACAACCCTTCGCAGCTGGATAATGTGTAGACTGCTATACCCGCTCTCGCGTTTGGTGGCAAGTGTTCTCGCAGTCAGTCAGTGGCTGGTAATGAAAACATTAGCTGATTACGCACACAGGAATAGGAATTTACCTTACTATTCCGAGTCTCCAAAATGAACGCTTGCACTTTTTTCCGCAAAGCCCATAATATGAGTGTAATAAAAAGGCTTCATATGTGCTGACTGACGTGAACAACACCTGCTCTTCTACAACCGCCTCCTTAGTACCAGTCGACGGACATCCATAACGAAATCGTTGTGAGTTTTTGTTAAAAAGAAAATGTGAAGGCTGATATTACGTCATTTCGCCGAAGCTGACTGTATCTGAACAGCTGATTTAGAGGCAGCATTCGTGTAAAACTACAGGCACTCGCAAAACTAGTATTCGATCAGGCGTGCAAAATTCAGGCCTTAACGTGCGAACGCGACATCAAAAAATCCGTGTCCTAAAATTCGATCGTCGTCTCCCGAAAGCCGTGTGGCGCGCTTAGCGTGGCGAGTGCGTCCTCCGGGCTGACCCGCTGCTCGCCAGCCGCCGCCGGTAACCCAAATAACTGAGGCGTTGACCTCCGGACACGGGAAACGGCCGCAGCAGCAGCCGCCGCCGCCGTCTCCCCCCTTCCTCTGATTTGCCGCTCGACAAGACTTCGAACGCACGCCTATCGACGTACGTGTTCTAGTCCTAACAAGTGTTCACCTGAAAACTGGAAAGCCGGTGCTCGGATACCGGTTAAGGTCGCCTCGGCTCTGAATGAATGGGGACCCGTCAAGCTGTGACGCTGTTCTTACATCAGTGCTGCCACGACACAGTGCCACACGATGGACCATCGGAAATTATTCTGCGTACGCGTCTAGCTAGCGTAATTTTCAGTACATCATGGATAAACGTGTTCCTTTCCAAAAGAAACTCATATTCGATTCAGATGTGCTTATTACTGAATGTTCGCCATTTACAAATAAGTACAGCGGAAGTGTGTCAGAACTCCACCTTCTTCATCGTGTAGACAGTTTCTCTCGCAATGTTGCCCAAGACGTCTTACACTTCGAATTCCATAATATCGACGTTTTATGTGCTCATGTACAGCAGCCGTATTTTCTCTTGGTCACACGGTCTTCATCCACCCACGTTTAGATGCTGTTACTTGGTGCTCTGCAGGCGAAGTTTTTCCACCTCGTCTGCTGTTCGTTTGTAGGTGTCTGTTTTTGGAACATAGTAACTGTATGGTAGAATATGGTCAAAAGTAAAACTGTTGCATGACAAGTTATATCACTAAGCAGCCCTGTTACTTTTAGCATCACGATCAGTGTCACTTCCAAAGAAAGGCAGCATAGAACATAAAAGTAGACAACACAGAATACAGGCATTTATATTGGTTTTCCAGTGCAAGTTTTACTTTCGCCACTGTTTTTATTATTTATGACTCAAAAATCTTCCGACATAGTTAATAAGTATAAAATAGGAAGCATCTGCTAACGTTCTGCAAAATTATATTTATTTCGTCACGAACCGGTTTTCGTTTTCTTAGCTCATCTTAAGGTGACAACTCAATTTCGAAAATACAAATGAATGACGTGCGACTTACACAGATATTATTTACACAGAAGATAATAGAAATTTTCACATGTGGAGTTTTAAATAGGGAAGTATTACATCTTTTTGTCATGCAGAAATCGTTATATTAACTAAAAAAGCAGAAAAAAGTGTTTTGTGTGGAGATAAACTCAACAACTGATGGAAAAAATAATGTTGAATCTACAGTTTCAATCTAGTATTAACAACTAAAACTTAATTTAACGGAGCGCAAAGCTGTAACTGAGCTTGGTCATTTAATACTAAGCTGACACACTGTCTTATATGTTTGTTGATTTCCAGTATTTTAGTCATCTTATGTGTAAATAATATCTGTGTAAGTAGTGCGCCTTTTTATATATGTGTTTGCGAGATTCACTTGTTGTTTGAAGATACTCGAAGAAGCCGTATGCCGGTATTTTGCAGAATATCAGCAGACTTTTTCTATTTAATATTATTATCGATTTCTGCGAAGCATCGTCGGAAATTCAGTTACTGTTATAGTTCATAAGGTCGCTTGGTTGTTGCTGGACCCCGTATATCATTCTTAACAAACAAGTTATGGTGCCATGAAGATTGGATTGAAATTACAGGTGTTACACTCTTATTACACTTATTGTATTAGGGTGACAGAAGTGATCAACTGTGTTGGAAGGACTTTATTCAAAACATGACGGTCTTGGGAATTTTCTATTCATCTTTAATTGGTTTGCATTAAGTGTGTATGCATCATGCTATTTGTGTATAAACTATTAACACGAAGAACTGCGTAAGGAAATCGTAATGTAATTGAGATTACAACATCGCATGCTACTTTCAGTATTAACAAGGTAACATACCGAAGTGAGTACCCACATTGATTGTAAACCGTCTGTTCTCATCCTGGAACTTGTATTTCAGTTCAGTTGCGTGACTACAGTGCCCACTACCAACAGTATATTGAAATGTGCTTCTAAAATGATCTTATTTCTACCCCGCTAACTCATGCTCATATGGTGCATTCGTCATTGCTCTTAGACCACACATTATCCAGAAGTGATGACATGTTTTTTTAACAATCAAAGGAGAGGCATTTTCAAGAGACTAATTCAAGTGAATTCTTGCTACATCAGCTCTTGAAATTTGTTACTCAACATCGTTCACTCGAATGCGTCCCTCTGTCTACTAATTATATACTGAAAGGAATATCGTTCGCATATTTACCACACAACAGTGGACGCAAGACGATGCCCAGAGGTCACATCCTCAATGACTTCTTCCCAGCCTGGAACTTTGTTCTGTGGGTGGCTTAACAGGACTCCCTGCAGTACCATAAGAAAGGACGCCATGAACAGACGTGGAAAATTTTCCTCGTATAAGCGTACTTCATTGATAAAGGTCGACCTGAACCTGACTCTGGATTTTGATTGATGCTGCTGTATTGTCACACAAAATACTTCTTTGTTAACTGGAATTGGAAGTGCAGAACTCCAAGACTATTTTTGGCGCAGAAATAAATCCGTGGGATCGATAAATAATCTCTCACGTAGAAATAGAATAATTATTTAGTTTTTCACGTGAGAAATATTTCACTGTTGACAGTGCCATCTCTATGACACAATATTCCCTGATGATCTTGCGTTGTAGTCCGAAAGATATCATAATCACAAGTGATACGGCGGTGTTGACCACAGCGATTGGCTTGTAGTAACAAAAGAATGCTTGTTGTGTATCAAGACCAACGTGTGCAACGACAAATTCATCTTTAAGTTAGAGTTCTCAACAAGCGCGTTAATTTAAACAACTGCAAGTCGAAAACTGATTATCTTCAGACAGTTACCTGGAAGATGTCTCCCAGAAGTTTCGGGGTGGTATCTCCTTTTCACATGATACGAAATATGCGCTGTTTCCAAATTATGAAAGGCAAGATGCAGTATCTGACCAGAAATATTGATTATTAATAATGTGGATAACACATATCATCGAATAATTCTGGAATTATTTGGAAAATTGGTGACTTTCCTCAAATAACCTGCTGACTGGTGACTCTGAAAATAACTAGGATGTTAGCTAATTGCATGTTTCACGAATCATCGTTATTATATCCCACATTGGGACACACGGTGATAAAAATTTATATTACGGTATTATTTATTTTTATGTGGAATACTAGAATCAAAATAAAAATTTGAACAGAAGGAGGCTTAATCCATTGCTATGTGCGATAGCATCAATTCTGCTGCTGTACCCAGCAAACTCCTGAACTTTACTTATATATGTCTAAGCATGTTAGTGGAGGAAGGGGTAGACACTTTTTGTACCGAGGCACAATTTTCGCCTTCTGACTTGGAAGCAGCATATCTTGCCAGTATTTTCATGTACCTCAGTTTTTTCTCGGGGCAGTGCGCGCCTGTGGAACGAAGACGTATACGGACGGTAAAACCAATCTACAAGGCACTACGGCCGTTTTGTTTGTTGCTGCTGGTTTCGGAGAGAACAGTTATGTGTCATTAAAGATAAGAACCAAGGTTGTTAAGCTTGTGCATGGAACATATGCTAAACAGCCTTTGAATGCACAGAAGTAAACGAGGGAGCGAAATGCGGGACAGAAAAACTGGAAACAAAAACAGTGTCTCTGAAACGAATTGTGATAAACAATAAGACATTAAAATGACTGGTTAAGTATCTAATTTTGTTCGTAACGTATTTTTGTACACTTTTCGAGGTTCGTAGATGTTCAGACCGAAGATGTAAACTCTGGCTGGCAATAAGATGTATATCGTTTCCACATCTAATGTAACTGTTATAAGATGGTTGTAATATAAGAGCAACACAAATTACCGAGACTGGTTTGTTTCACCTCCGTTCTGAAACAGGCAATAGATAGGTGCTTCACATCAATTGACAGTGTAACTGTTTTCGCATCTAGTGATGTATGGAAAGTGTTAAGACACGCCTGACAAATGCCTCTGAGCACTATGCGACTTAACTTCTGAGGTCATCAGTCGCCTAGAACTTAGAACTAATTAAACCTAACTAACCTAAGGACATCACACACATCCATGCCCGAGGCAGGATTCGAACCTGCGACCGTAGTGGTCGCTCGGTACCAGACTGTAGCGCCTAGAACCGCACGGCCACTGCGGCCGGCACACGCCTGACAGCATGTGCTTTTTTCACTAGAAACAAGCCTTTCATTTTCCCGCATTTTTTAATTGATAGGCACGCTGTGTTACGAGAACTGCATCTCGTCGTTAACTGCGAGGACTGTATACTTCCTAGCGTAAAATTAGCGACGCATATTTGCAAACGACGCTATCAGTTCACATTACGGTTTCCGAAGAAAGGACCGCAGTTTCATTTTCATATAAAGACATAAAACTCTGAGATTATGCCCGTATTTTAATTACAACATATTAAAATCCGACCGAGCACAAACTAAGGAGTACTGTCTTTTGTAGATTGCAGACGTCCGAAAATGGACGAATATTGCGAACATCATTTGCAACATGGTATGTGTTTACTGCTTCAAGTACCGTAGATGTTTTAATCCGTGTTTATTCTCAGATATAATTTATATTTGAACGATCTGAACTCAAATGTTCTAACGCGGTTGAAAACAATTATTCAGTGATAAATTTTTATTTCAGCGTTGCAATACTTTCTTACGTCGAAATTATATTTTCAGGCTTTTCAGAAACACCATCGTGGTTTTTAGCTCTAGTGTCCTGTACGTTATGATCTCCTTTGTGCGGATTTATGGTGTGCATGAGTCGGTTTGTGTGTCACCGGGGTTTGAGCATCACTTGGGTAGTAACACCGCCACGATATTCTCGCCTTTCTATAACATTCGCAGACGGCTCTTAGGAAGAGTGTATAGACACCCCTCCGTGTAAGATCGAAGTTATATAATAATTCCTTCATCATCGCAAGCGAGAAGGTTTTTGGAGAAAGTAATATGTTCATAGACTCATTTTGGAACCCGGATTTTCTGAATTTTTAGTGTAACGTTCTCTGCACAATGACTTTGTTGTAGCGTTCTCGCTGCAATTCCTTAATCAATCCTATGACTAAACGAAGCTGTGATGAAGCGCACGAATAATCTTCGAATCGTTTCTCCTTCCTACTGTCCATCCTTTCCTCTGTTCCTCCTTCACTCTGAACTTCATTCCCTCAGTTATTCCTTTCCTTTGTCTCTCCTTCCCTCTCCCTGCCCCGTAAACCTAACTTAGTAAGTTGCTAAAAAATAAGTCAAATTAGCATTTTGTATGCATCCTCTTCCGTAAATCTAAGCGTTTGCATCTGTCTTCTTCAAGGCTGGATTTATATATATATATGTTTCACCTTGCTTGTGAAACGTATTGACAGCTGTACCAGAACACCGCTAAGTTGTCAGAGAGTAAGATTACGTTGGTTTAGCGGAAGACATGAACAGAGACCGAGAGACACTGTAAATGATTAAAGTCTGTTTTTCTTTGCGGGATAGTGGCATAGTAATCTTTAAAAATTGGAACTGATGGGGGTATAAGCTTGAGCTGCACAGTGCCTGCAGCATGGATTTTCTAACTAAGCGATTTGGGCGGCATCCACGTGAAGTATCTGCAGTGTAATTGTTTTCTTGTAGGTGGCCGTAATGAGTGTCGTGCTTGTGTTACTGATGATGATAATGATGAGAGGAGAAGGATGAAACTTATGTCCGCACATAGCCTGCTCGTCTCGAATAGCTCTGGGCTTAACGTCCCCATCTGACGGATCGGTCACCATCAACAGAGTCAACTTCACCCCTACACACTGTGGAGAGATTTGTAATGTAACTCAACTACCTCCCCTAGCCGGCCAAATACTGTCGACGAAATTTTTGTTAACTGCTGGGATCCGAACAGGCTATTCCAGACTCGAACGCCACCGCACAAGTGTGCAAACTCGGGCACAGACACTGGCGAATTGACCGGGGCCCTCCCAATAAGATAACTGTTTCGCCAAGAATTTCTGTCAAGCTATGAATATTCTGCAGCTGTTTATGCAAAGTGTGTGCGCATGACGCTCTCTAACGAAAGTAAGAATAACGACTTATCATTATACGTACCTTACTTCTCAGAAATACGTAACCCTGTTTGGAGGACGAAGCGAACGAGCTCGTCTTCGGTGTAAGTAACAGTGTTGTATTCAGGTGAAACAACTTCACTCCACACACGTATTGGCGTTTTGCGAGAGGAAATGTTCTGCGAGACACTAGCGCATAAAGTATGCTAAAGAAGTTGGTTTGTTTCTTGATCAAGACTAGCACAGCACATTGTTGAGTCACCTCGAGCACCTCACAGATGTGAATTCTACAGTGGAAGGATGCAGCTGTAGCGATAAGAGCTACCGACGGCTCTAGGAATTTGTCTGTACCTACATCAGTCATTATTGCCATAGTGTATGGACGAAGGTACCTGAATTGCGAAATGGGATTTAAGGACGAGGGTCGCAATATATGTGAAATAATGAAATTTGTAACTACTGTATTGTGAGTGAAGTAACGAAACCAGGTTATGGAAACTATAGAAGTTGTTGCGGAACACCTAACCTGCTCGCTGGCTCCTCCAAATAAGTGGAGCCGAAGGAAAGAGAATCCGTTCTCTGTAGCCCCGAAATGATTGTACTCGATCCGGCTTACAGGCTTCAATCAAGTAGTAAGTTGTTGCGTCGATTAAGTATTGTTACAGAGATGTTGTTGAACCTGAAGGGTCATTCCACGAACATCGTGTAGAACGAAAATTTGACTCGACGACATATCACACCAAAGATATACATCTACTCCACCAAACAAAGATTTTACTTTGACAACAAAGGAAAGGAATTCATTCGTACTGAACATCAGGTTTCACCGATTAACAAGTACACAATTGTAGAAGAGTATTTGTAGGACTCGCTGTGGGGTTAAGGAAACCAAGGAACTGCGAACAATGAGAAGAAAGAACCCGTAGTCGGCATCATGTCTACGTGTAGCTGCAAATCACGAGACGGCGGTCCACCTTTCCATCGCGAAAATTTTGTAGCCAATTGACACCTTAGTATTCATCTGAGTGCGATAGTTCTCAGTACGAAACCCTTGGCAATATGGTGCCTAGTACGAGGCCCATTATGGTGGACACTCACTATCGAACGCAGACGTCATGTGTTGGCTGACAGAAGTGACTTAACTGGACCCTATTTAGACCTTTACTGTAGGAAAACAGTATAACGTCTTGATTGGCGCTATTATCTATTTTCACTCTAAATGATCTGTCCTGAAGAGATAGATTACTTTTAAAGGCGTGTTTTGAGGGAATTCTACAGACGTTAGTTTGTCGTCATCTCGTTGTCTCTAACTACCAAGTGTGTGTAAAATCGTAGTTCGTACTGGACGCCAGTTAACTTAGTTATACCACAGGCCACAAGAATATAAACACGAAGAAGCTTAGTATACATTGTAAGGTGAAGAACTCACACGAATGTAAGCAAGGGAAGGCGGAGAACTGTAACTGTGTGCCTGGTACCAATCCCTCGTCCTTGTTTCGCTTGTAATACAGTCTGATTATTGAACGATGCAGTTTCACGGACGGTTCAGTGGAAATAACTTGCATCAAATAATTAAGAAGGAGTGAAATATGTAAATATTATCACTCTTTATTAGACAAAATTTCAATCCTAACAACGTTCAGTCGCACTCGTCACTAGTTGCACAACACCTTTTTCCACTCACGTAGCTGTCATTCTGGAAATTTCGTATTAAAATTACTAAAGCTGAAGTGAAACATCATTTAGGACGATCAATGTTTCACATCATTCACACGCTATCATTAACCTTAAATGCTTGAGCCACTTTAAACTCGAACGCAACTTCATTCCCTCATCTTCCTCTGAATTCTCCAGATAATATTCCTCCTATTGTTCCATTTCCATTGCTTACCTATCATCGACATTTATTTAACGTCTCATATTCACTAACATTCGTCACTGTCCCACTAAAGATTCTGCCTACCTCCACTCCCTGCTACGGTCGCAGGTTCGAATCCTGCCTCGGGCATGGATGTGTGTGATGTCTTTAGGTTAGTTAGGTTTAATTAGTTCTAAGTTCTAGGGGACTGATGACCTCAGATGTTAAGTCCCATAGTGCCCCGACCATTTGAACCATTTTGAACCTCCACTCCCGACGAGACCCACTGATTCAGTTTACTCACACCTGATCACTAGCTAGAACTCACGCGTGCCAAAATCGTAAAACACTCCTTGTCAGCACGACAGTGCCCAACGAATGTCCGCCTCTTGGAGGTATGATACGCTTGTTACATACAGAGCTATGTAGACAGAGATTTTTTATCTCTGGGCCATACGCGAATGGACTGCGACAGAGGAATGGTATCGACAAACTATATAGTAGGTTGCCGAGTGGATACGTAGGTGTAGTCAGTATCAACTCGTGTAGCTGCTATGTTTGCTGCCGACAGGTATTCACTAGTAGTGTGACTGTAGGTCGTATACGATGTTGT
The DNA here is from genome assembly GCF_023898315.1 of Schistocerca nitens. Classification (NCBI taxonomy): domain Eukaryota; kingdom Metazoa; phylum Arthropoda; class Insecta; order Orthoptera; family Acrididae; genus Schistocerca; species Schistocerca nitens. Next base: position 675,460,554 of record NC_064618.1, read on the forward strand.
ACAGGATATGATTAATCTCCTCTTACAGACGTTGACGGCATGTAGCGGGGACCAAGACGGTTAGTGTTAGCGTAGGAACTCATATCCAGAAACGAACCGTTCTCCCGCCACACGCGAAGTACCACAACACACGTTCAGATCTTCCGGATTTTCGGTGCCACTGACTAGGGTCTTACATACATCGTTCACCTATCATCTGATGTCCCATGCCCACTACAGATTTGTTTACATGCCCTTGTTTAATTTTGTGATATGTCCAGAGAGGATTATATATGATATTGTGCTTGTGGTCTGTTTCATACTGTACTACTGTCCCCGCCCAGAGAGATTTGTATCTGCTGTTGTCCTTGTGATCTTTGCTCGTACTGTAAAGCTGTACAGTAGTACTCATTTGTTACGTTATACCAGCGGGCCTCGGGAACGGGTATTTTTACCAACATCAGGACCGAGTGGGATGCTCCATGGTGGTGCCACACACACGATTTTGAAGAGGCAGTGGAAGAGGACGCGACGCTGATTACCAGAAACGTATCAGAAAGACTGAATGTGGACCACCAAACTGTTTAGCGTATTTTGCATGAGGAGGAGCTACATCTGAACCAATCACAGAGGATACAGGCAATGCAGACTCAGGATTTTGTGTCACGAGTCCGCTTCTGAAAGTGATTCCTACACCGTTGTCTGGACGAGCTCGACTTCCCATAGCGGACCCTTTCTACGGTTCAAATGGATCTAAGCACTATGGGACTTAACATCTGAGGTCATCAGTCCCCTAGTCTTAGAACTACTTAAATATAACTAACCTAAGGACATCAAAATGGTTCAAATGGCTCTGAGCACTATGGGACTTAACATCTATGGCTATCAGTGCCCTAGAACTTAGAACTACTTAAACCTAACTAACCTAAGGGCATCACACAACACCCAGTCATCACGAGGCAGAGAAAATCCCTGACCCCGCCTGGAATCGAACCCGGGCGCGGGAAGCGAGAACGCTACCGCACGACCACGAGCTGCGGACTTAGGGACATCACATACATCCATGCCTGAGGCAGGATTCGAACCTGCGACCGTAGCAGCCGCGTGGTTCCGGACTGAAGCGCCTAGAACCGCTCGGCCACAGCGGCCGGTGGACCCTTTCTAAGAAAGAAGCTAACCAGGAAAGGTGTTCTCAATTCCAACAACAGCCATGTGTGGGGCTAATGAGAACGCGCGTCTATATGGTATGAACATTTGGGCAGGATTTCTGGATGGATTTGTGACTGGGCCGTGCCTTGTTGCACCACATCTCATGGGTGTCATGTACTTACGATTCCTTGACGGCGTACTGCATAGAATTTTGGATGATGTACCACTGCATATGCGTCAAGATATGTGGCCCAAAAACACCTTATTTTTCAGGTGCGGCCCGAGATCGTTTGGAGCAATGCTTTGGCCAACAGTAGGTAGGTCGTGATGGCCCGACTGCTTGGCCTCCAAGTTCCCCCAGTTTGAACTGGCTACACTACTATCTGCGAGGTCACATAAAAATTTGGATTTACGAGACCCCTGTGGCATCCAAGGAAGAGCCACTGGTGCGGGTTATGGCTGCGGCAGATGCTGGAGGACCATGGTTATCGTGTGTACCAGAACATGGTAGGCTACGTAGGTTCTGTATTTGTGCTGGTGTCGGTGATCCTCATGTCGAGCCCCATTTGTAAGTGGACCCAGATGACAAGTAATGGGAGTTAGAGAGCAATGGGTGTTGTGGTGTTTTGCGTACAACGGGAAAAGAGTACGTTTGCCGACACGAGTTTCTACGCTAAATTTAATTGTCTCGGTCGCCACTCCCAAGTGCTCAAAGTCTGTAAAGGGACTTTAGTTTCACGCTGTGTAGAGCGGATTGGGCAGGCTTGGCGACCCCACGTCCTTCGCGGCGGTGCTGTCGCGGGCGGACAGGCCGAGCCGTCGCTCGCCAAGGACAGGCAGAGGCACGGCGGGGGGCGGGGTGCCTCCTGCCGCCAGCGGACAATACGTGCTTTTGTCCCGGCGCGGCGCTGCGCGGCTGGCCTGTGCCCGCGCTCTGGCTGGACGCTCAGGCTGGCCTGCCGGGGCGAGATGCCCGCGCGCAGATGCCGCCTCGCGCATAATGTGCCACACGCCACATGACGGGCGGCCTTGCTGCGAAATTAATTCCGTTTCCTCTATTTATTCAGCCGTTCCTACATATGTATGCGCGGGGCATTTTATCGCTCAGCGACGTTCTCGGCGCATTCTGCTGCATCGACGTGTACTCGAAAATCTCTTAGAGGTATTTATAGTCATACTAGAGAACAGAAATTGTTCTTCTTGTAGCTCTCGGATCACAAAAACTCCACGAACTAATCTTTGTCTCTTTTCTAGGATGTCATCAGCCGTCTATCTTGCTGGATGAAGGCCTTCTTTAGGCTTTTCCTGCGTTGCAACCTTCATTTATATTACTCCAAGCTACGACCGCGCTTATTCTAGACTACTGGCCATTGAAATTACTACACCACGAAGATGAAGTGCAACAAACCGGAAATTTAACCGACAGGTAGAAGATTCTGTGATATGCAAATGATTAGCTTTTCAGAGCATTCACACAAGGTTGGCGCCGGTGGCGACACCTACAACGTGCTCACATGAAGAAAGTTTGCAACCGATTTCTCATACACAAACAGCAGTTGACCGGCGTTGCCTGGTGGAACGTTGTTGTGATGCCTCGTGTAAGGAGGAGAAATGCGTACCATCACGTCAGATTGTACCGCTTTATCATATCGCGAATTTGCTGCTCGCTTTGGTCGAGATCCAATGACTGTTAGCAGAATATGAAATCGGTGGGTTCAGGAGGGTAATACGGAACGCCGTGCTGGATACCAACGGCCTCGTATCACTATCAGTCGAGATGACAGGCATCTTATCCGCATGGCTGTAACAGATCGTGCAGCCACGTGTCGATCCCTGAGTCAACAGATGGGGACGTTTGCAAGACAACAACCATGTGCACGAACAGTTCGACGACGTTTGCAGCAGCATGGACTATCAGCTGGGAGACCATGGCTGCGGTTACCCTTGACGCTGCATCACAGACAGGAGCGCCTGCGATGGTGTACTCAACGACGAACCTGGGTGTACGAATGGCAAAACGTCATTTTTTCAGATTAATCCAGGTTCTGTTTACAGCATAATGATGGTCGCATCCGTGTTTGGCGACATCGCGGTGAACACACATTGGAAGCGTGTATTTGTCATCGCCATACTGGCTTATCACCCGGCTTGATGGTATGGGGTGCCACTGGTTACACGTCTCGGTCACCTCTTGTTCGTATTGACGGCACTTTGAACAATGGACGTTACATTTCAGTTGTGTTACGACCCGTTACTCTACCCTTCATTCGATCCCTGCGAAACCCTACATTTCAGCGGGATAAAGCCCGACCGCAAGTTGCAGGTCCTGTACGGGCCATTCTGGATACAGAAAATGTTCGACTGCTACCCTGGCCAGCATATTCTCCAGATCTCTCACCAACTGAAAACGTCTGGTCAATGGTGGCCAAGCAACTGGCTCGTCACAATACGCCGGTCACTACTCTTGATGAACTGTGGTATCGTGTTGAAGCGGCATGGGCAGCTGTACCTGTACACGCTATCCAAGCTCTATTTGACTCAATGCCCAGGCGTATCAGGGCCGTTGTTACGGTCAGAGGTGGTTGTTCTGGTTACTGATTTCTCAGGATCTATGCACCCAAATTGCGTGAAAATGTAATCAAATGTCAGTTCTAGTATAATACGAGGGGCGTTCAGAAAGTAAGCTCCGATCGGTCGCGAAATGGAAACGACTATGAAAATCCGATAAAGCTTTGCACAGATGTGTTGGGTAGTGTCTCTAGTATAACCCCAGTTAGCATCACGTCGCTCTTCTCATTTCTGAGCTCGCAGTGAGTGCGTAAAGATGTCTAGAAAATAGTGCCTGCCGCCAAGTACGAGGGCCTGGTGAGAAATTTCGCCTGAAGCTATGCAGCTAACATTACATAACTGTCGTGCTGTTTCTTCTTCAAGACAATTCTCAGCCGCATTCTGCAGGGGCAATGAAGTTGCTCCTGCATCGTTTTCAAATGGAAATGTGAGATTACCCACAATACAGTCCGCAATTGTCTCCCCCTGAGTTGCATCTCTGGTCACATGAACCGCTGTCTTTGAAGACAACATTTTGACACAGACAACGAGGTGTAGGCCAGCGTGGAGAATTGGCGGAAAGCACTGGCGGCTGCCTTCTATGATGAGGCTATTGAAAAGTTGGTACAACGCTATGACAAAAGTCTAAGTCAGAACGGCGACTACGTAGAGAAGTAGCTGAAAGGTGTAGCTAATTGTTACAAGTAAAGCATTTCTGATGTTCACTGTGGTTTCAATTTGGCAATCAATCGGAGCTTACTTTCTGAACAGGCCTCGTATATTTGTTCAATGAGTACCCATTTATCATCTGCATTTCTTCTTGGTCGAGCAGTTTTAATGGCCAGTAGTGTAACTTCATTTACCCATCTTCTGTCTTCTTTTTCTTCTCTTGTCCTTTGGACCCCAGCATAGGATCTCTATACAAACATCTACATCAATACTCCGCAAGTCACTTGACTTTGTGGTATCACTATCTGATCCTCCTTCCGTTCCACGATCCATTCACTAATAGCGCATGGGGAAGAATAATTGTCGGTAAGCATCTGTATGAGCTATAATTTCTAAATATTTTTCGTGGTGGTCATTTCACGAGAGGTGTGTGAGAGTATGTAATATGTTGTCTGACTCTTCCTGGAAAGATCTCTCTCGGAATTTAAAAGTAAATCCAGTCATTCACAATGCCTCTCTTGTAGCGTTTGCCACTGGAGTTCGATGAGCGTCCTTGTAACGCTGTCGCGTCAACTAAACGACTGTGTGACGAAACGCACTGCTCTTCGTTGGATCTATTATTTTAGTCCCACCTTGTAACTGTCGTAGAGTGAAGTGCGATACCCAAGAGCCGGCCGGGGTGGCCAAGCTGTTCTGGAACCGCGTGACCGCTACGGTCACAGGTTCGTGCCTCGGGCATGGATGTGTGTGATGTCCTTATGTTGGTTAGGTTTAAGTAGTTCTAAGTTCTAGGGGGCTGATGACGTCAGAAATTAAGTCCCATAGTGCTCAGAGCCATTTGAACCATCTGATACTCAAGAATCCATCGAACAAGTGTTTTGTAAGCTACTCCTTTCGTAGATGACTTACATTTCCTTTTGGATTTTTCCTGTAAGTCTCAGTCTAGCATCTGGTTTTCGAACTAAGTGCTCATTCCACTGAAGATAGCTTCGTATGGTTACTCCTATATATTTTACGGTAGATAGTGTTTCCAGCAATTTGTCATCGTCGGTGTAGTTGTGGTGTAATACGAATGAGTAATGTGCTACACTTATTTAGGTTCAGATCCATTCAATTGCATACATGTCCAGGCCACCTACATTTGATTTTTATTACAGCCATAAAGATCTCACAATGTCAACTGTAGGGAGAGTGGCAAGTTGTCGTTTGTTGCGAGAGTTCGACGGATGTGCGGTGAACCTATAAATATGACAACATACAGAAAGCTTGTGCAATGCCGTTTCCAGTACTGCCCAAGTTCTTAGAATCGTACCAGGTCGCATTAAAGGAAAAAGAAATTCAGATTCGTGATGCTGGATCTATTACCGATTGAATAACACGAGAGCGTAACGGAAAACCCCCATATACGTAGATGAGAATCCTTAAATATTCTAATTATTAAAGAGTATGTACACTTTCCTGTTATTGCTTTTGTCGTTAACGGTTTCTAGCTTCAAACAACGTAGATATTGTCCGTTAAACTGTTTATACCGTGTTATAACTATTGTCGTTTTACTGGCACTAACTGCAACTTATCAGTTAACAGCTGTACGTATCTATGAACAGTCTTGTGGAAGAATGCGCCCCCTTTAATTTGATAAGCACCATGCGCGTGTGGCAGGTCCTCTATTTATTTAATTCGGTAGTGGTGGTACTTACACTGTAGTACATCGGCTGGTTTTGTTTGTTTGCCAACTGCCAACTTCATTTCAGCATAGCAGCCACGGCCCACACCATCGACGATGGCCATTACGCATTCATACCTACGCATGCCCTGCGAATCTTTTTTTATCAGCCATTCTTACATCTTCAGTTTTCAGCAACGATAATTGTTGCAAATTGTATCCAACCATACTATACGTTCGATTCATTATAGTCTTTACAAGGCATTTTTTTTTTTTTTTGTTGACTCGCTGCAGGTCCTCATCTTTCTTTATTTGATCAAGTAATCTGATATTTAATAAATTTCCTGTAGCACCACGTTTCAGAGGCTTCTAATAATTTCATTTCTTTCTCCACTGTCCATGCTTCGCACCAAGTAAACCAAATGTAATCCGCTTCGTAGAGCAGGAAAGTGTGAAACCCATTGCTGCAGGATACAATTGATTTATTATAGTAGATGGTATCTGTTGTGTGTGTGTGTGTGAGAGTGTGTGTGTGTGTGAAAGAGAGAGAGAGAGAGAGAGAGAGAGAGAGAGAGAGAGAGATGGAGAGAATATTTTTCCTAAGGCACTACAGAGCCCACATAATATTACAATAGATATCGAAACGAACGACTTGACACACGATCACTTTGCCCCTTCCATACAAAACATAGTTGTTACTTACTAAACCACTAGCCTTCCTGATGCTAATAACAAAGAAGTAAGTGAGTAAGTGTATGGAGACAAACTCATAACTTTATTATTCTGTGTCTTAATTATAGAGATCCCTCTGAAGAAACCTGACTTGGTCATGTAAAAAGAAAGATAATTACTCACATATATTCACATCAAGGATGTATAACCATAATTATTATAGACATTTGCACACTATAGAGTTACTAGTTTTTCGTCGCTTGTGTGGCAAGTTACTGATTTCCTTAGTTCCCGACTTTGATTCAAATTAAAATACTTATATACTTCAGCCAAAACATACGAAACTGCACTGAACATAAGCCGAAAGACGATTCAGTCCTGTTGTAGCAGATATTTCCGGCACGCACCTTGAAACATTCCAGAAAATAATAAAGGAAAATACTAGCTATTGTTGTTTCTCCTTAGTTGCTACTTCAGTTACGCTCTATCACATATATAAGAAAAAATTCCTTCTATTGCAACGGAATAATTTATCTGTCTAGCAAAAACATCTTTTATCTACTCATGCTACTTTTTCAGTGGTCTGTAATATTACGAACGGTGTGCACTCAGCCCTTATCAGGCAAACTGAGGAGCTACTTGATTGAGAAGAAGCGGCTGCGGCCTCGTAAAATGTCATACGGCCGGGAGAGCGGTGTGTTGACCACATGCTCCTCCATATCCGCATTCAGAGACTCCTGTGGGCTGAGGATGAAACGGCGGCCGTTCGATGTGTACTGGATGCACATTCCCAATTGATAAGTCACATTTAAACATTTCACTGCACATAACCTACCCACCGTCCCTCAGTCAGCATTAAACTTTCGAGAAAAACCATGCGAAGTGCGCTACAGCATAATTTATGTGCAGTGAAATGCTTAAATAGGACCTGACAGTTGTAAATATGCATCTAGTACATACAGAAGAACCTAACGGTGCACGATAAGAACGTAAAATGAATTTAAATGTGAAAAAGTACGTAAAAATACCATGATAAATTTGTATATAGATAATTTAAATGAGCTGCCAAGAATCACTAAGGATCTCCTATCACAATAAATATAATTAAATAATTTTCGTTATAAATAAAATGCCAACACTAATTGCACTTTTCGCTTTGTTTTAAAACTCACGGCCGGTTTCGACCTCCAAGGCCATTATCGAGTGGTATCTGCATCGTATCAAACAACAAAATACAGCAGAATTAGTCAAATGAAGAGGAATGTAGCACTAGGCATCATCATCAACAAATGTGATACATAGATTTTCGAAAAAACTCGTCCACACACTTCATAAAAGGAACAAATTAAATAATATTGTAGTGTGAACTCGTTTTCTACCGGATATATTGCGTAAATTAAATAATTTTGGAAAACAACTTGTTAACAAACATAATATAAACAGTATAATTGCATTTGTTGTTGGTTATGCTTACTGCTACATTCTTCTTCCTTTAACTAGTTTTGTTGTATTTTGTTGTTTCATACTACTACTTAGATACCACTGAATAATGACCTTGGGTCTGCAACCGGTCGTGGTTTTAAAAATGAAGAGAGAGATGCAGCTGGAATTTAATTCTAAACTAATACTACAGCTGCGGAACCTACATCAAGATACTCAATATTCTGGATAAGAAATTAATTTTCTTTGCATTACAGACCACTGAATATTTCTAGCATAAGTAGGCGATACATGTTTGGTAGCCACAAACAAAACATTCAGTTGCTAATGAATGATTTTTTTCTTATCTACATGACAAAAAATAATTGGAAATACTACAGCTGACCAGGATTAGATACATAGTGATCACGATATTTTGCAATGATCGTAGACTAGTTATTACTTGATACTGAGTACAATGACAAACATGTTTCAGGAGATTTTTAAGCATCATCAAACGAATAGTTCCAAAACGTTCCATAGTTTTTAATTTTTTTTTACCCACACATCACCTATGTATCAGTAAATAGAATTTCACCGAACATAGAAAGACATTCATGCTGCTAATTAAGATCTTACATACTGACTGCTCAAGACCTTTAACTATTCGTTATCATAGTACAGTCTTCAAGTATATGAAGCAGTGTCTTTTGGCTGCAGTGTATAGAAAGGACACTTAGTGATGATCTGCAGTTAGATCATAGCATATGTAGTATGCTCTGCGTCTGTATAGTGCTGCCTGCCACGGTAGCCCTACAAAAGGCACCACTGAAGCACAGTACCTAATAGCCTCTGTACCTGAAGACAGAGAGTCATTCTGTCCGCTTTCTGTATATTTACCACACTATACAGGGTGCATCTGGAATGAATGTAGAAAATGAAAGGGCTGGTAGAGTGGGTCATAACAACCATATTTCACTTAGCAACTCATGTCCGCACCCCTTAGCGTACGGCGCGAGGCGTCGTTGCACAGCGTCGCTCGCCGCGAAGAGGGTAGGCATAGAACATGCCATTCGAGCCGTCATGGTAGCGGGTCTGCAGGGCAACAATTTCTATATATTTGTGACACCAACGTAAAAGAGTACGACCATGATCAGCAAATAGTTACAAAAAGTGCTCTAAATTATATCATCCTGTTCAATGGACGTTGTGCAATGACGCTGGAGTGACTTTCGCACTCTTTCAAACACTCCTGGCGAAATGAAAATTTCATCGGAAGCTGCCATATTGCGCGCTATCAGCTCTTCATCAGTATCAATGTTTGTTTCGCAGACAACAGATTTCAGGTGGCTCCAGAAGTAAAATATCAATGTGCGTCAAGTCGGGAGAACGTGCATGCCATGCCACCGGCCACCCCACCCTATCCATTTTTCACCAGAGGTTTCATCCAAATGCGCGGGTGCACCACCGTGTCGGTACCACATTCGCTGTCTCACGTTGAGTGAAACATGTTCCAACAACTCTGGCCATTGCGTTCAGTCGTCGGGGTTGCACGTGTGGACCGACCAGATTATCGCCCACCAAGCCGGCCCAGATGTTGGCAGCGAAGCGATCTTGCTGACCACGAACAAAGGCAGCGTGCGGGTTTTCCCTTTCCAACACGTGTTGATTGTGGTTATTGAACGTACCCTCTCATGTAAAGGATGCCTCATCCGTGAAAAGTACACGGTTCGGAAAGTTCGACTGTGTGACACACCTTTGCAAAAAACACTGGCAGAATTCAATTCGACGTGGAAAATCGTCGGGGTTAAGGGCGTGAACCTTCTGAAGGCGGAGGGGGATCAAATCATCTTCTTGCCACGTATGCCAAATTGTGGAATGGCTGGCAGCCATTTTCCGTGCAGCAGGCCGCGAACTTGTCGAATGTGTGTTTTCCAGCAATGTTAACACCTCGTCTTCAAGCTCTGGTAAATGCTCTGTGCGTTGACGACGACGTCCGTCAGACCTTCGCACCTATAACGCAAAATGAATACACCGGTTTTCGAAGTAGGCCTTAAACGCACTTGAGCCATTACGATACATGCCAGAGGAGAATGTACCTCACTTGAACCTGTCTCTCGTAGGGACGTGTGGACGGCAGTAAATGTGCGTGGATCTGGCACGCCACGATTCGTCAACCACCGAACATGCAAACGTTGGACGTCGTGAGCATTTCCTTCAGCTGCCCCGTAAGCATTGTGCATGTCTGCCCTTTCCTCCCAAGAAAGCGCTCCATTTTCTATCCGCTCTACACAGTAACAAACACAACAGTGTCCCGGTTTGATGACAAACTGACGCTGGGCAGTGTGTTCAACGACGCCTTGCGCCGTACGCTGACGGAGGCCGACACGGGGTGCTGTGTGAAACATGCTTGTTATGACCTACTCTACTAGCCCTATCATTTTCTACATTAATTTCAGATACACCCTGTATATTCAGTGACAACAAGATTTGCTGCCACTTCTCAATTTAGGAGCCATGTGCTGTATGCATCTTAGCGTTTCATTATTCCTGTACAGTCTGTGCTTCTTATACTGTATAAAACGCACATGAAAGGTGCATCATTTCCCTCGTGTATATTACCTGGCGTGTTTACGCTGTGGCGAAGACACTAGAAGAAAGAGCCGTTGGTGAAATCCTCGTTTTGCTGTACAGACTTACCCTTGGCTTGTTTTTTGCAGTCAAAAAGCGGGAACAGTAAATTTAAATACATACCTCTTATCACCATCATTGTCTAATTGAACAAATGCTCAGTCTCATACGACCACGTTGTCGACGCGACAGTAAACTATAAAAGTCTTCCATTTTTAAGATATAATTTCATGTGTTTTGCCTTCATATTATTATGCTGAGAGAATTGGGAGTTACTTTCCTGTTCAGCTATTGAAGTCTCCAGACTCGAAGGTTTGAAGGTGGAAGCTATCATGCTCCAATTCATACTGTATCATGTGCTTTAAAATTCAACTAGCCATTAATTAAAGTATAGCAAAGCCACAGCTTGTGTCTATGCTAATGTGTTGTGGCACGGTTTATAACAAAAGGCTACCAGTATACAATAGTCACCAGGCTTAAGCTCCACTATTTGTGATAGAAGTAACGCAGAGCAGCGGCGATGTACAACAGATGTAAAAATAGTAAAAGAAGTCACGTTTTTCACCTATGGTTTAAATTGAGCTTATAATTCTTTTTCGCTGATATTTCTCCCAAGGCACTGTACACGTCAGATTCGAGTCTTCGGCCTGGAATCTCACTGAATGGAGTAAAATCGCCTCTAGCGATGCGTCCCGTTTTGAATTGAGCACCAAGGACCAGTGAAGATGACCAGTGGAAACTTGCCGGAGGCGCACTGGACAGCGGTGGGATACCAATCCGACTGTCGCCCGCCATAAGGCCAAACTATCAAGAATGACAGCCTAGGGTGCCTTTTCTTTTCACAGCAGGACCCCTTTGGCTGTCATTCGCAGCACCCTTACAGCACAGCGGTACGTCAAAGATATTCTGCGCCCCTGTTTGTTGCCTTTCATGGCAAGCTATCCAGAATGCCCACCCGCATACGGCAAGCGTTTCCACTGTTTTTCTTCGTGCCTGCCAAACATTACATTGACCAGCAAGGTCGCCGGATCTCCCCCATTTGAGAACGTTTGCAGCATCCCGGGTAGGGTCCTTCAACCAGCTCCGGATCGCGACGATCTAACGCGCCAATTGAACAGAATTTGGCACGATATCCTTCACGGATACATCCAGTAACTCTTGTCAATCAGTGTCAAGCCGAATAACTGCTTGCATAAGGGATTAATGCGTTATTATCTTGCTCATCTTGTGAAGCTATTTCTCTTGAACAAATCATCCATTTTTTCTGAAACTGTAATAATTTGTTTGTCTGTACATATGAATCACATCTACCGATTTCCATCACATTCGGATAATGCCTTCGTGGTGAGTGGTTTTTCTGCATTAGAGTGTATTTACTACTACTCTGGCGACACCGTTTATTTAGAATGAGGCTTTGAATTCTGCGGGAATCGTTCTCTCACCCAACTTAAACGTTCAAACGATCAGGTAAACATGAAAGCCAGCAGATAAATGGAATTATCTCACGTGCATTAGATTGCCCCCGGGTCAGCAAAGAACAAGAAGTAAAATCTCTCTCCTGGATGACTTCCGTGCGACGGCTAAATATGGAAATTGCTCTCGCGCTAATTTCTGTTGACTTCTTTACTCCGTTCCCCCTATCTCATAAATAATCTACGCATCGGCCAGCTGTGTCAGTTTGTATTTCCGGCAGGGTGGCTGCGGCTGCGTGAGGCAGCAATCACTCTTCCCGCGGTCGTGAATCCTCGAGCCCTAACTGTCTGTTGTGCGCCGCGCTGAGTTATTACGTTTTCTTCCCGGCTGTGCCTCTTTCATTAGCTCAGAATGAAAATTTCGTAATAATCCGTTTGGCGGCCTCGCCCTGGATACGTGCTGTTTTTGTTAACAGCCGCCCCGCCCTGCCCCCCGGCAGGCGTGTCCTTCCTACTGCATTGCTGCCTCAAAGTTTCTGTCCAAGCAGCCTATTACCGCCGTTTTTCCGATTAATTTATTTCTTCGCTGTCTGTCGTCGCTGCTACTTTCAGAATGTTACACTTTCACGCTAAATTGCTAATCGAAACAATTGAACAGGTGGACTTAATTATGGGTTAAACGCCGAGAGCCTGTTTGGGAACCGCGCGGGGTAGCCACGCGGTCTTAGGCGCCTCGCATCGGTTCGCGCGGCTCCCTCCGTCGGAGATTCGAGTCCTCCCTCGGACATGGGTGTTTGTGTTGCCCTTAGCGTAAGATAGTTTAAGTTAGGTTAAGTAGTGTGTAAGCCTAGGGACCGACGATCTCAGCTGTTTGGTCCCATCGGAGCGTACCACAAATTTCCAAATTTTCCTGTTTGTGAAAAACAAAACAGACAAGAAGTTACGTCTTAGCAAAGGCTGCAATAGAAGGATTTTTTCGAGAACAAAGATAGTGCTTTGATAACAATAAGGCATTGTTTTAAAAACTGTATGCATCGCAATTTTGGAAATATTAGGACTGGCTTCGGCTGACACTGAATTTTATGCAACATCCAGTCAAACAGCAACAGCCTAAGAACAAAAATATAAACAAATTAGAAATGTGTTCCACGTGGCACGGCATTAACTTTTCTCGTCATTAAGAATTTAAGTGGTTAAGTGTAGGGTGATTCAGTTGCCTCTGCCTGTGGGTTTTATGCAACCCACAACGTCTTCAAATACCACACGCAAGATGTTCATATTCTCTCGCTCTCTGCGCGCTAGCTATTAGTCCTACAGAAAAAAATGAGCAGGACCGTTTCGCAGAAAGTTTAATGTAGTTGAATTTTGTGCTAGCATACGTTTCTACTAGAGAGCGGAGTTTTCGAATTATTCAAGAAAAAACCTATTAAAGTGATTTTAATTTAACTGTATTACGTTTCCTACAAACGATCCTCTTTATATTTCTGTAGGACTAACAGAGAGCGAGCGAGAAATATGAAAATATAGCGTGTGGTTTTTGAAGGTGCTACGGGTTGCATGAAACACGTAGGTAGGGGAGCTGAATCATCCAGTCCAACAACAAAAAAGGAAATGATATTATTTAATAAAATATGTGCAACCTCTGAACTGGAGCCAGTCTTGACGATACACCACCTGAGAAAAAAACTGAAGCATCCAAAAGACATGTAGATGTAATATGTAAATAATGTGAAAGAACAGTCACTAGAGTGCATTACTGTTGTTCGAGTTTAGTTTTGTTACCAGGTATGGTAGATAGTATAAGGAGTGTGGCCAGCATCAGATGTTAAGTGAGCACTGTGAAGCACACTCGTGTGAGACAGCGTTATCAGCGCTTTCCAGAGTTTGATAGGGACCTAATTGTGGGTCTCCATTGGCGGCTGGTCGGATCGTTCACTATACGTATTTCTCGGGCATTCAGGTGTGACAGTAGCCCGATGTTGAACTGCATGGGAACGGGCATACTTGTCGTAAAGATGATGTTTGGTTTGGGGAGCACTCAACTGCGCGGTCATCAGCGCCCATACAAAGTCGCAGTTTTTACAGAATACAATTTTTACACAATCCAATATAGCCACTGTCACGAATCATGATGATGATGAAATGATGAGGACAACGCAAACAACCAGTTCCCGGGCAGAGAAAATCCCCAACCCCGCCGGGAATGTGGCCGAGTGGTTCTAGGTGCTTCAGTCCGGAACCGCACTGCTGCTACGGTCGCAGGTTCGAATCCTGCCTCGGGCATGGATGTGTGTGATGCCCTTAGGTTAGTTAGGTTTAATCAGTTGTAAGTCAAGGGAACTGATGACCTCAGATGTTAAGTCCCATAGTGCTTAGAGCCCTTTGAACCATTTTGAACCGGCCGGGAATCGAACCCGGGATACTTGTCTTGAAGTTTCCTGTTGACTACGTGTGACCACCAAAAGGGAATATGACCGTATTTTGTACCAAGCACATCGTGACCCCTTCACATCTGCGCCTTCTATCCTAGAACTTGTAATAGGGTCCGTGCAACATGCTGTTTTATCTTCCACCATTGATCGACACTAGAAGCACCCGAAGTAGACAATTACTGACCCATGAGGTGCGCTGACTTTAACACATAATAAACGGTTGCGTTTAGAGCCGAGCCGTGACCGGAAGGCATGGACTACTCATGAATGGTGTCGCACTGCGTTCAGCAATGAATCGCGGTTTGCACTACCGCGGATGACCACCACCGGCGAGTATGGCGGCGACCTTACACAGTCTCGTCGATTAAGTGTCTAAGCGCATACCTTCATAAAACGGAACCAACGCATGCGGTCGGTAGTGGAGAAGACAGGTTTACCGAGCGAATTCTACAAAAATTGTATCTTATCTATAAAGGAGAAAGCGTATTGAACACTGCTGTTCGAGTGTTTGGGATCGCCATTAGGTCGGATTAAAGTAAGACACCGAAGCTATCAGAAGCGTGCTCCTATATTTGTTAGCGGTAAGTTCGATCAACATGCGAGTACTACGAAAATGCCTTGTGAACTCATATGGAAATTCCAGGAGATGAAACGATGTTCTTGTCGAGAAACTATTGAGAAAATTTAGAGAACCGGCGTTTTTGGCTGACTGTAGAGGGAGTCCACTGCCTCCAAAGTACCTTTCACGTACGAACTACGAGGATAAGATGAGAGAAATTGGAGTTCATACGGAGGCACGTAGACAGTCATTTTTCCCTCGATTCATTTGCGAGTGGCAGGAAAGGGAACTAGCTAGCAGTGATAAAAGATGCCCTCGGCCACGGTCGTTGGTGGCTTGCGGAATGTGTAGCAAGATGTACTTTGTTAGTGATACCAGCAGGGAGTTTTTTCTCATACTTCATATACTGTTTCAAATAGCAGATTCTTGCCAACACATAAATTTTGTCAGTGTTCATAGCTAAACTGCAACGCTACTGCATTTGCAACACAACTACAAAAAACAGCTTTCTCAGGAAGTAAAGGTGCCTCTAAACGAAGTTCCGCCGTTTTCCATAAATACTGTACGCCGTACCACGCGCAGTACAACGCGAAGGTGTAATAAATCTAGCACGAAGTCGAGTATGACCATTAACGCCGCACCTCATCACCCAATGGTAATAAGTGTATGGAACTCCTGCGCAGTTCCAGCTGTCGTTTTCGTCTGTAGAGTGCCGTTTGTCAAGGTGTTAGCTGGCTGTGGGGCTAGAACTCAGTTCCACCGGGAGCGCCGAGCACCGAGTGCAGCCCTAATTGGCCCGTGGACATCTCCTCCCTATATCATTTTCCGCGTTAGTCTCAAGTGTTGCAATTCACCGGTTTCCTGTTTCAAAGAGGTGTATGTATATAGAGGAATACTGCAGTCCTGGAACGTCTTAACTCGAGGTGTTCGTTACGTCAGCGGAGTGAAATGTCAACGTCATCTGGATTCGATGCCTCAGAGCTCTTGATAGGGAAGAGAGTTAAGCAAAATTGACGGCTAATAATTATGTGGGAGAGCTGTTTCCAATGTAACTTCCATTCCACTTTGAACACGAGGGTAACGACGTTTTCACGTGTAGGAAAGACTCAGGACGGAAAGAATATAAGAGATCTATGCACATATTCAAATAGTAGAATGAACGCAGAACCTATATTCGCGGAAGTTGTTATAGGCCAAGTTTATTTTCGAGAGAAAGTGCCCCCTGTACACGCAAAGTCTGTGAGAAAAGGTGTTAATTTATCTGGAAAGTTCAGGTCGATATGAATGAAGTGTTTTTGCAAGTACTGTTGCATACTGACACGACGATACGTACGCACAAGGTTCGTAGGAGAAAGTTATGTCCATGGCAAGTATTTTATTTTGTGAAGAAACCATCATGAAGGGATACGACACGCTAAATTAGAGTTAAAATCTTCTGGGTTGTCAGGCCGCGTCATATTTCCTGACTATTCGACCCCTCTGCTGGGATCTTCTTCAGGACCTTCCGATGTCCACTATTGCTAAAACCCACTAGCAACAGTGAACATCGGAAGATCCTGGAGAAGATCCCAGCAGAAGGGTGAAAACGTCGATTATTTTAGAGGAAATATCACGCGGCCTAACACCCCAGAAGATCTTAACTATAGTGACAACGGTCACGAAAGCCTTCAGGCTCACATAACACATTAGATGTTGGAATTGGAGTTTCTGCCAGCAGCTGCCAAGTACGGTTTACAGAAAGACGAAGGGAAACGGAGATTGCCTACAAAAATAAATAAATAAATAAAATAAAAATAAAAATAAAAAATGCATAAATGTGTTTCGAATATTAAGACTAATGGGTGGCTGTTGGCCAACACAGATTTCCCTCATGTGATAGGGAACATTCTACACAATACAATATTTGTATGTTGGAGATGTATTTCCTGAAGCCGTCTAAAATTCTAGGTACCGCAGTCATACTTTTCTTAAGTACAAGTTCATAATGCGGTGCAGTTGATAAGAAACTGGAATCATATTCTGGAGTTTATGGATTCAAATCTCCGTCTCCTAATCCTCATTTAAGTTTTTTCACAATTTCTTTCAATCACTTGGGGAAAATTCCTGGGTTTATCTTCTGAAAAGCTCATGTCTGATAGCCTTCCCGGTCCTCAAAAGCTTTCAGCTTTTGCTACGTCTCTAATGGCCTCATCGTCAGAACGCTACACATCAATCTTCCTTCCTTCCTTCCTTCTCCCTTCACTTTCAGCTTTCATTTTTATGTTGTTTTCAGTGTAGGTAACAACAAAACTAAAAATACTCAATGACAGCATCGCAGACTTCGCTTTGCATAGCAGCTCTGCAGAGCACCAAACTGCTAGTAATGCTTGTGAACGGTAAAATGATTTAGCAGTTTGTGTCCATTTTTCGAGTACCTTGTCATAGCATACAGCCATGGCATTAGTTATTATAGATCAGTTGCCTCTCACACTGTATCGTTGCTGGGTGCTCCACCTATATTCACACAACAATAATAACTACTAATGGTCACTCTCAACGCGTCTCCTCTTTATCTTTGTTCTTTAATGTCTTTTATTTCTTTGCTCTACTCTCTACCTCACTGTCATTCGCAGATATCACAGTAGCTTCTGTAACACTTGAAGAACCATACCCCTTAGTTTGATGATTAATTCACGGCAACTCCAGTGCTAACTGAATTCATTTTCCTTCTGTTACTCGTAAATTTAAGTCTGAAACGTGTTCACGTAACCCACCTCATAAACGTGCATTTCCGCTACGATCATCCGACTACTTGCTTTCATGCGCAACTTTTTGACGCATTGGTGTTAATGCTAAGGTACCTATTACAATGCACGACAACAAGGTAGAATGCCCAAAATACAAAATAAATACCATTGGATACGGGATGCTAACAAACAGACTGGTCCTGAGTAAGGAATATTTCCTACTATGGCTTACTGATACCAGTGAGGGAATGAAAGATGGAAACTCGAATTGGAAAATTCATCTTCACACCATAATCCCGATTCGACGTGAACGTGTAGTGCCCCTTCTCCTCCCAATAACTGACTAAGTGAGCCGTGAGAGAGCCATCGGTCAAACTATGTCAGTGAAACAATAAAGTGTTTCAGTCAATTTTCGGGTTGATGACCGTGTTACACCGAGGACAAAGGCATCGAGGTGACAGCATGAGTCGGTGGTCAGCACGTTGTACTGGCGAGGCTGTTTGGGCCGACTGCAGTTCCCCATACCGAAGACTCCACCGACACTCCAAACTCATCTATGGTGCTCTTCACATCGGCTGGTGGCCTAATTTTAACCATTATATGCGTTCACCTCCAACAGGCGCTAACACCTACTGAGATTTTTATCTTTCTGGTGCATTGCCGTGAGTGACCCCGAACCGCAGTAGGGTCTCTCCTGCAGACTGCACTGTCCCCCTCAAAATAGGTCCCATTAGGTATTACACACTTATGACACCGCTTGTTTCAGTCCCCGAAAAACTTAACGGAAAACGATTTTTAAAATAGCTTTTATTTCTCTCAGCGACCCGCTTATTAATATCATCCGTGCTTGTAAAGCGACGACCCTGTTTTTAGGAACAGAAAAAAGTCGCACGACAATGTGTCTGGCGAATATGGAAGCTTTAGCATCATTACATCATTGTTTTTGGCCAAAAATATCCGAACAAGTAAGAAAATATGTGCAGGTGCACTGGCGTGGTGCAAAAGGCACAAATTATTTCCCCCACAAATCTGGGATTTTTTTCGGTTTCCTTCACACAAACATCCTTTTGTCTGTAAATTCTTTTTGATCCTTTGACCTTTTGGCAAGAACTCATGGCTCACTATGCCGTTCAAATCGAAGAACACAGGGAGCATAACTTTCACATTTGGACGCAGTTATTGTGCTCCACGATTCGCAACACCTCCATTGAGACGACTGAGCCTTAGTTTCGACGTCTTATCAGTAAACCCGTATCCTATCACCTGTTAACACGTTTCAGTAGTTATACATCTTTGTTGGCTTCATCTGACGACTTGCATTCGCCTCTGTTTTTTGTTCGAATTTCACAAATTTTTAATTTTTTCTGCCACATGCTTCATATCAAAACCATCTGAAAAAATTGATGGTATGAGCTAACTGATATGCCAACATGATCAGCGACTTCTCTGATTATGATTCGGTGTTCGCTCGTAATAATTTCTTTAATGTTTTCCACTATTTTCTCAGCTGATACGCTGACGCGTCCAAGGCTCTCATCACTCTTCAGCGTCTTCACAGCCTTCTGCAGAAAGCTTATACCACTCGTGAACAGTTGATTTACTCACTGCGACGTCAGGAACGTCATCTGGCCACAAAGCTGAATAAAATAAAATTTGCCAAATCTTGAAAAAGGGAATCCCGTACTAAGCGGTATAAATGATAGAGACAAGAAAGAAACCTTCGATTTACTCAGAGCATACTCACAAAAACCAAAGTTTGACATTTAGTTAACTTTGCTGCCCTTTAATCGTTCATATAGAAAAATTTAACACAAATTCTCTGATCCATTTTTTACACACAACAAAAATCTTCTATCCTACCAAAACACGTAATTTGTTTTACGGGTGACAGCAGACGAAATATTCAATATTCAGACATATTTACAAGTCGGAATAGTAAAGTACGAGAAATTACAAAATTTCCGTTACTTTTTTAATATACCTCGTAAAGGTAATCGAAAAGAAATTTATGTTACAGATTAGGTACACGATAATAAAAATATGATTAGTACTGCAGAACTGTACATGATCCTTGGTTTTGATATTTCACTGTGACGTGAAACGCCGTGAACAAGATCTCTAATTGTCTCGATATGGAATCAAAAAGGGCCTGGGTATGTTTCATCTAAGCAGCTTGTATGCGTCAATATTGATCGCTGAAGAAAAGAGACGAGTTCGCACCTTAACATGGCTCACATACGTTCTAATGCCGATACATCTGTCGTACACCTGGGCGAGAGAAGCTTTGGTATAAGCTATTCTTGAAAGAAGACTTACACAATCCGCAGCCCACCTGCTCGAACATTGTCCTGCTGAAATTTGGATTTTGAAGCTGTCTGAAGAGAGCAGAACGTCTTGGACTCTAAAGATCCACAGATGGAGCATTTCAGATTGCCCACAGTAGGCTGGTGTGGTACTGAAAACCAAAAACCACCACACTTGGTGTTTTTACGTCTTCTCGTTCAATAGTGCGGGCTGCTAGACTGCACTCATAAGGGTAGCATCTAGTACCTTACTGTATCACTGGTAGAAGAGAAGTTCGCTCTGGACACTACATGTGGGACAAACTGTCTTATTGCACTCACATGCCTATTGCAAATTGAAGAGGTTTTGGTTTCAGGAAAATGAAGTTCAATCACCGGTATGCCACCTGTCTAGTCGACACCTACATATACTCTTCTCAAGTCACATTTCGATATATGCTCGAGGACATTTCTGCTACCACTAACATAGCCCCCTTTTTACTGTTCGGTTAGATTATGGTGTGTGGTAAGTCCATTAACCGTACACCAGAAATATTCTTTGAAATATTCTGCAGCAGCTTTGCGTTGGGGTGTAACGCCCCAAGAACACTGACATATGCAACTGTTAGCACTGCTTGTCATGTCGACTCAACCCCTACAGGCTGGAATACTTTCTCTCCAAGACGAACAATGCCAGTTACAGCGTTCAACTTTCTCTTCCAACACGCTCCTCAATCAGCGACAGAAATGTACACCGCAACAGCCTACGAGAAACAGCGACACGTTAGACATACCACCAACGGCAAAGGAGAATCGCCAGTGTTCTGGAGTGACGGAATATTGTTCATGCTTTCCACTAGCTCGTAGAATGCTAACTCAAAACTGTAACACCGTCCGTATGACCTCGAAAGTTCGCCACAGGCGGCGCATGTGTAAGCGTATCTCTTAGCCGCCGACCAGCGTCTGTGATATGCATGCGCAGTACCGCAACGATGGAGCATACGAGTATAAGGCCGCGCTTAGCACCTTGTCGTTAGTCTTGCGACTCGTTCTGAGGATAGCCGGACGACACGCGGCCGAAATATCAGTGGAAGAAATTTTATTCGAACGGCTGCATGACCGAAATCTAATGGACTATTTGTTATGCCGCGAGAAGTTGAAAATGCACAGTGGTTTTAAGGCACAGATCGTTCTTCTTGGCGGCTGGTGGTATATTGCTGGCCCATGTACGCTGATGTGGCGTAGGCCTGCTTCTGTGGTGATGACTAAGGAGCGTGTTGTAAGAAAAAAAAATAGATCAGCGTTCTTCACGACACGCCAACGGCCTTGCTACAATGGTAATACCGGTTCCCGTCAGATCACTGAAGTTAACCGCTGTCGGGGCTGGGCTAGCACTTGGTTGGGTGACCTTCCGGTCTACCGAGCTCTGTTGGCAAGCGGGGTGCACTCAGCCCTTGTGAGGCAAACTGAAGAGCTACTTTATTGGGAAGTTGCGGCTCCGGTCTCGTAAACAGACAAAACGGCCGGGAGAGCGGTGTTCTGACCCCATGCCCCTCCACATCCGCATCCAGTGACGCTTGTGGGCTAAGGATCACACGGCGGCCGGTCGGTACCGTTGGGCATTCATGGCCTGTTCGGGAGGAGTTTAGTTTAGTTCTTCACATCACAAAGCCGCTGCAGAATATTTCAGAGCGTATATACTGTTAGCCAAAACATTATTAGGGAAGCTCAGGTGAATATCTCTCGCTGCATGATACTCTTCCCCTTTTCCTCGCGCCAAAATTCTCGTTATCAAACCAAGTTGTCTTAAAATACAAAGAGCAACATTTTTTTTCAAATCTCCCCCCCACTCATCCTCACCTTACCGTCGAATCAACATGGAAACACATAGAGCTTGTCTACTGCGAAGCCCCATGCTCAAAAGTGTGCGTTGAACGGTGTGATCCGAAACGTGTCTACAACAGCATTATGCTATGACGTCATATCTGCGACAGAGGGCCGTCTATCCTCGATTACAGACTTGGTAAGTCTCCGGCCTCTTAAGTTCGGTGATGAGACATGAACATCTAACGCTCGTGACTTCACTGTCCTTCAACCACTTTCCACAGATGCTTAGGACAGTAGCACTCCAAACTCGACCAGTTTCAAAGTTTCCGAGACGCTCCCTTCCCAGTTACTGGGCTATAACAATCTGTCGCTCGTCAAACTCGCTTTTGTCAGTGGATTCCTCGTTTTGTGGTCCCTCTCTTTGCTAGATTGATTTGCAATTCGTCTCTGCTCCGATTATATACAAGGTGGTTGTAGTTAAACTTTCGCAGCCTGAGCCGCACGATGTAGCCGCGCGGTTTGAGGCGTCTTTGTCACGGTCCACGCGGCTCCCCCCTTCGGAGGTTCGAGTCCTCCCTCTGGCATGGGTGTGTGTGTGTGCGCGCGCCCTTAGCTTAAGTTAGTTTAAGTTAGATTAATTAGTGTGTAAGGTCAGGGACCGATGACCTCAGCAGTTTGGTCCCATAGACCTTACCACTTCCGCAGCCTGAGCCAGTGGCGACAGAAAACTTTTTACTTTAGCGGTACTCCACTGTATAGGAATGATGTTCAGACTGTGCGCTGCAGGATTTGCGGTTTCCATGATGTTAGTGTCATGACTTGTCCTTAGGCGCTGGTACTGGTATGGCGACTTAGGGTTGAAACAAAGACATCAGTGGTCACTACAGTTACAGTCAACATGGGTCTGGAGAAAGTGAGCAGGGCTTTCCTCGTAAAGATGTTTTTCAAGACAACAGCAGTGGTGCTGTTGTTCTTCGTGAGTGTAGACGCATTAAAGGAATACTGAGAGGTCCTTTTGCCGTATCGTGGTTGAAGAACATGACTGGGAAGTTTGAATTAACTGGCGATTTTGGAATTGCTCCTGGGAGAGGCCGACTGACAATTGCGTCACAAATTGTTGGAGACGATACAGTTACCAAGGCTGAGAATGCTGGACGCTGTGTAAGACCTTCAAGCAGTACGCGAGCTTTGTCACGATAGCTGAGATTTCCAAGGTCCACGGTTCGAAACGTATTGCGACTAATTATGCGGTTCTGTGCTGTCGTGGATGAAGATGGTCGTCACATTGATCATCGTTTGTAAACCTGAACGTCAATATGGTAAACGGTTAACAAATGTTCCCCCTCTCATGTCGAAATTAAAATATGTTTCTTTCAATGGTTTATTCGTTATTTCTCTTCCGCATGTCCTTACTAATGTATCCACAAATATTCATTGTCCCCTACACTCTGCCATGCGGCATTCAATCTCGCGGCAAGGTAGTAGTTATTATGCTTTGGCTCACCAGCGAATGTGCCATCAAATGAGGATGAGGGTCAGAGAAGTTAGTACTTGCGCAGAGCCGTTTTACCTGGATACCATTTGTGAATGGAGCAGGTGAGGGACAACTTAGGTGATATCTCAAGTACTTTCATCCGCACACTCGCAGAGTATAGCTGTACACGAAGATTCCACGCCGGCCGCGGTGGCCGAGCGGTTCTAGGCGCTTCATTCCGGAACCGCGTGACTGCTACGGTCGCAAGTTCGAATCCTGCCTCGGGCATGGATTTGTGTGATGTCCTTAGGTTAGTTAGGTTTAAGTAGTTCTAAGTTCAAGGGGACTCATGACCTCAGATGTTAAGTCCCATAGTGCTGACAAGGGAACATCCCCATCACACCCCCCTCAGATTTAGTCATAAGTTGGCATAGTGGATAGGCCTTGAAAAACTGAACACAGATCAATCGAGAAAACAGGAAGAAGTTGTGTGGAACTATGAAAAAATAAACAAAATATATAAACTGTGTAGTCCAATCCGGGATAGGCAATATTGAGAACACTATGCGCTCAGGAGCGCCGTGGTCCCGTGGTTAGCGTGAGCAGCTGCGGAAAGAGAGGTCTTTAGTTCAAATCTTCCCTCGACTGAAAATTTTACTTTCTTTATTTTAGCAAAGTTATGATCTGTCCGTTCGTTCATTGACGTCTCTGTTCACTGTAATAAGTTTAGTGTCTGTGTTTTGCGACCGCGCCGCAAAATCGTGCGATTAGTAGACGAAAGGACGTGCCTCTACAATGGGAACCGAAAACATTTGATCGCAAGGTCATAGGTCAACCGATTCCTCCACAGGAAAATACGTCTGATATATTCTATACGACACTGGTGACGGCGTGTGCGTCACATGACAAGAATATGTTGTCGACCCACCTAACTAGTACACTTGGCGAATGGGTAAAAAAATTCTTCTACCTTGCCCGATTTATGTTTTCTTGTGGATGTGATAATCACTCCCAAAAAAGTGATGAAAACATAAGAGTTTGTCACATAAAGTGAAAATAAAAAGTTAAACCTTTTCACATGGGGGAAGACTTGAAACAAGGACCTCTCGTTCTACAGCTGGTCACGCTAACCACGGGACCACGGCGCTCCTGAACTCGCACCGTCCTTGTTATTGCCTATGCTGCGCATGGACTACTCAGTATATTTTGCTTATTTTTTCATAGTTCCACACAACTTCTTCCTGTTTTCTCGATCGATCTGTGTTCAGTTTTTCAAGGCCTATCCACTGTGCCAACTTATAACTAAATCTGAGGGGGGTGCGATGGGGATGTTCCCTTGTCAGAGCCATTTGAACCATTTGAAGATTCCACGTGTAGTAGAAGCAGATAGTATCACCATTCATTATCAGTCATCCACAATGGAAAACTGTGACTGCCACTGTGTTTTTAACGATAGCAAGATCAATATTTTGTTTATCAACTGGACATGTTTCAGCATGAACCCCTTGGCAACAGTCAAACGTGTTAGTGAATAAGGTGATTTGAAGAAATTCCGACTTTAGCCGCGATCGGGCACTAGAATAAATTCATTGGCGACATATGAAAATTTGTGCTGGACCGGAACTCGAATTGGTATTTCCCACTCTACGCGAACCGTCGCTTAACAGCTTCGGCTATTCGAGCACGCTTCCTGTTCAGTGAGCATTCCGAACTTGTCACATACTATATACCAAACGTTCCTGTTCATTGCATGGTTCCCACAAGAAGTCGGACGAAGATTACTTTCGCCCTGAATTATCTTTAATTACCGTCAAGGCGCATATATATTTATCTGCGTTGTGTGTGTTCCTTCGGACATGTAAGTCACATTACCTAGAAAACACTACAAGAAACGAAATAGATACCACTTCCAGTTATGCCATTTTTGCAGAATGCTGTTAACGTCTAAATTACATGTGTTCGATGTCCACAGGTATTCTTCTACAAGTTGTTGTTTCACTCTGCCATGGCCGGCCGCTGTGGCGAAGCGGTTCTAGGCGCTTCAGTCCGGAACCGCGCTGCTGCTCCGGTCGCAGGTTCGAATCCTGCCTCGGGCATGGATGTGAGTGATGTCCTTATGTTAGTTAGGGTGAAGTAGTTCTAAGTCTAAGGGACTGATGACCTCAGATGTTAAGTCCCATAGTGCTTAGAGCCATTTGAACAATTTTTGAACTGTGCCAAGAGCTTAGATAAAAAAAAGCGATAGAAAGACTTTGTGGCCAACGTATCCTACATTGAAAGCTCATTAAAGAACAGATAATACAGATTAAAACTTTTGCGGGTAGGTAACCTGATCGTTATGTTCTGCAGATCACCGTTTCAACCACTAGTGCGAGTGGCATCCGTCAGGATTGTGTATTTACTGGAACACCGAGTGGGGTGGCAATAGTAAACCACTAGACTCGGAGTAGGACGGTGGTTCAAATCCCCGTCCGGCCACACAGAATGCATTGTTCTTGATTTCCTTAAATCGGTAAAGATGAGTGCTGGGATGGATAATGTGAAAGCGCACGGCGATTTCCTTTCATTATCAGAGTTTGTGCTCAATCTCTAATGACTTCCTTGTGGGCGTAACGTTAATCCTAACATTCCTGTAGTAAGTACACCACGCTGATGAAGACTACTTGCAACAGAGGCAGAAACGGTGGTCTAGAAACGTTACGACGCTGTAATATACATAGAAGAGCTTTATATAAGATACAACCGCCGCGGAAGCCTACACTTATACAACAAAATATAGTTGCGACGCCTGTGTTGTGGTTCGCAACACGTGGTATGAGAGATCGCAGCAGCTGCGAGAAAATGAGTCGCGGCTTGTTGTAGCATTCAGGGAACGTAATACATTTGGATTTCAGATAGCGGTAACGGGAACACGAGACAGGCTGGCGAATTAAGGACTCCATAACTCACTTGGCGGGGGCGTTTCGAAATGGCTGATTATCCCCGCACGAGCGGCGATATGATTAAAACAATGAACAGATGGCTATCGGCGCGCGGGAGAAAGCGCAGTGCAGGCCGGTCGTGCATTCTCGCCGGTAACGAGAGTCGACTCGCAGGACGACCTTTATCGATAATGACTGCTGTTTCGCCGACCGGCCCATATATGCACGATCCGCTCCGGCGGGCGGGCCTCACACCTGGGCTCCCGGGAGAAAGCGACGCTCGCTCACCCGACTCTCGTCTATTCTGCTCTGCGCACCCGCGCCGTTCAGCGAACTGCCAACTAGCTCGTGTACCGTAAACTAAAAACCAAACTCACGATACCCTCCTGGTAGAATACCAAGGAGCCACTCCTGCGTACTCATCCCGTTGTTTTCTTGTTTTCTCTTTACCTTCTGTCAACACATTCGTGCTAACATTTCTCACTGCGATTTCTGCTCAGAGTTTTGCACGCGATTTAAATGAGAGCAGCGAAACTGCTGGGGAAATTGAGACTCCTTTTTCGGTGTCGAAGACAACGATAAAATTTCCCTAACTGAGGCAGAGGTGGTTCTGATACTGTGGTGATTAAATTCAGTTAAGGGCCAATGTGGGGCACCAATTACGTAACGATGGAATATTGGAAAGTTAAGCGCCACATTTGTGAAGACCAATGTTGTCTGCGTTTACTTCTTATGACAGTACAGCACTTGAACGCGGCGATTACAGTACTTTAATAAATAAAGAGGTTATAATTGGAAGGAAAATCAGCATTGGCCGTATTTTGTTGTTTTATTGTCAGCAAAATCGATTTTCGGTCACTTAGTGACTATCCTCAATGCTGTAATATACAATTAAAATTGGTAGGCACTGGTATCAAGCAATAACCACAAGCTTAGAGCGATTTATGTGATCGCTCTAAGCTTGTGGTTATAGCTTGATACGAGTGCCCACCAATTTTAATTGTATATTACAGCATTGAGGATAGTCACTAAGTGACCGAAAATCGATTTTGCTGACAATAAAACAACAAAATACGGCGAATGCTGATTTTCCTTCCAATTCTATCCACTATTTGGTCGTGGTGCACACAACACGCCATGGAGTCGTCAATCAATAAAAGAGGTTATAGGCACTAGCTCCAGGAATGTACGTAGAGCAAATTTCATTTACATTAAATGTTTTGCTATGGGCAACGGCTCATTACTTTTGGCTATCCTCTTCAAAATACAATTACAAATCAATTACTATCTTAAACAAGTATGAACGAAATTAAAAAAAATTGTGTTATGCCCATTATATAACATTGGTGCATAAATTCGAAGCGTTTATTCATAACTTAACATATACACGTAACTGAGACTTTAGCCACCAATATTACATTTTGCTTCACTGCCTGCGTTGGGGTAACTTTTCGATTCCGCGACTGTGGAAGTCATATGGTTTTAAGGCGAAGATCTCGTAGAGCCATGAGGGCACCGCATATTCATCCGGAAAGGAATTTCTTTGAACGTTATTTGATAGATAGCGGAAAAGGTGAAAATGTGAGCGCTCAAGATCAAGCGAACAAGGTCGGTGCAGAATGATTTCCCAACCCAACACCTGCCTAGTGTTTTTTGTCATGCCAGCAGAATACAGGCGGGCGTTATCGTGGTACAGTGTCACTTCACGTGTCCGCCCCCGGTAGCTGAGTGGTCAGCGCGACACAATGTCAATCGTAAAGGCCCGGGTTCGATTCCCAGCTGGGTCGGAGATTTTCTCCGCTTAGGGACTGGGTGTTGTGTTGTCCTAATCATCATCATTTCATCCCCATCGACGTACAAGTCGCCGAAGTGGCGTCAGATCGAAAGACTTGCACCCGGTGAACGGTCTATCCGACGGGTGGCCCCTCTCACACGACATTTACATCACTTCACGCAGTCTTCCTGGTCTTTGTTCTTGAACTGACGCGTCACTTGTTGACAGTAAATATCAGCAGTGATAGTTACACCTCGGGGAAACGATTCGAGGTACATCAATAGTCGTTGTCCTGCCAGATGCATAACATTATCTCTTGTGGGTGTGCGCAAGTCTTTGCACGGGGAATTGCTGCTTTGTTTGGGATCGATCATTCCTCTATTTTCCTTAAGTTAGCGTAAAAAAACACCGTTCCCCGTCACCAGTAACAATACAGGATAGGAATGGTCGGTGTTGTTTAAGAGCCAGCTGATGACGAGCAAGCAGAGATGTAGATATGGCTACCCGCTGATTTTTGTGATTTTGGCTTAGAGCATGCAGTACACAGAAACCGGATTTTTGAACCTTCCATACTGCATGCAAATGTCGCAATATCGCGGAACGATCACATTTCATCACCTTTGCCAGTTCACGAATACAATGACGTGAATCGTTGTGGAGTAATATGTTTAAACGAGCTTCATCACCCTCCGAAGCTCTTTCTCAATGCGAAGAGTCACTGATGTCAAACGATCCTCCTTGAAACGAGAAAATCAATTTCTTGTCCTGCTCTGTCCAATGGTATCATCCGCATTCATGGCGCCTGTGTGTCTTACAGTGCTGTTCACAACATTATTCCTCGACTACAGCTATTGTTGAGTAATGATGGTAGACATATTCAGCATTTCCTGTGAAGAACATCATCTTTGCTTTGTCTACTTTATAATGCTACTTATTGCTATTCTGATCAGATGAAGCGCCATCTGTTGGACATATTTTGAACTTTTGTATTTTTTTGGTCCTAATAAAACCCCATGTCATTCCAAGCATGTGTGTCAGTTTGTACCTCTCCATCTACATTCTTCCGTGGTTTATTCAGTTTTCAAATTTATACTGACTTTTTGATCACCCGGTATATGCGTGGAGTAATATGTTATTCGACTCTTCCCAGAAAGTACTCTCCCAAAATGTCAATAGTAAACCTCTCAGTGATGCATAACGTCTCTCGTGTAACATTTGCCATTGGAGTTTGTTGATCATCTCCCGCACCGACTAAACGATCCGTGAAGAAACGCACCGCTGTTCGTTGGATATTCTGTACCTCTTCTATAAATCCTATCTCGTAAGGATCCCATATTAATGATCAACACTCAAGAATCGGTTCAGCAAGTGCCTTATAAGCAACTTCTTTCGCGAATGAGTTACATTTCAAAAATGGTTCAAATGGCTCTGAGCACTATGGGACTTAACATCTGTGGTCATCAGTCCCCTAGAACTTAGAACTACTTAAACCTAACTAACCTAAGGACATCACACACATCCATGCCCGAGGCAGGATTCGAACCTGCGACCGTAGCAGACGCGCGGTTCCGGACTGAGCGCCTAGAACCGCTAGACCACCGCGGCCGGCTGAGTTACATTTCCTTAAGATTTTTCCTCTGAATCTCAGTCTGGCATCTGCTTTTCCTAATGTTTACTTTTTTAGATCATTCCACGTAAGGTTGCTCTGAATAGTCACTCCTTCATATTTTACGGCAGTTACTGTTTCCATTAGTGTCACATCAACAGTGTAGTCGTACAGTAATGGATTTCTTTTCCTATGTATGCGTAACATGTGAAATTTTTTTACGTCTAGGGTCAACTGTCAGAACCTGCACCATTCATTAATCCTCTGTAGGCTGCTCTGCAAATCGACAATGTCTTGTGGCGTTACTACTTTGTTGTGAACAATTACATCATCTGCGACCGGACTTAAACAGTATCCAATGCCTTCTATCAGATCATTCATGCACTTTGTAAACAGTACCGACCCTATCACACTTTGTTGGGGTATTCCGAAACTTTCTTGTGGTATTTTGAAAATTATCTTTACATTTATTAATTTCGTTCCGGTAAGGACGACGTCTTGAGTTCTTTCTGCAAGTAAGTCTTGAATCCAATCGCAAAACTACAGTGTTTCACACGACCTCCTAATATTTTAGTGCGAGAAATTTACAAATGCAGCAGTTGCAGAGCTATCTTATGCCAAGTTTCTGAACTGGTTGCGGCAGTGGTAAAAAGTTCGGAGTAAAGAAAGGACGAGGAACATGCAAGAAGTTGGGGGACTGCAGAGTGGAAATCTCGGCACTATTGTGTGGACAACATAGACTTCTATAGCGCAACAGATTGGAAGACTATAAACGACAGAATGAGATTCTAGAGGACAATAGGGGGAATTTCATTAAGATAACGCCAGCACGGCCGAGGAACAAGAAGTCTGGTGCAGACAAGGAAACTAAACCACCCAGCGGCGACCGGGCAGCCGTCGTAGCGAGGATGGGAAGAGAAATAACAGCCATGCATTATGTGCGTGCCGCATAAAAGGAAGGGGTCGTACAGAAAAGATGGCGAAACCAGTTTAAATAATTCCGCTCGGCACGGAGAAGATCAAAGGCCGACCGTAATGTTCGAGACGGCGTAATTTCAAGATGCTTTTAGCTCCGAGACACATTGGCATACAAGTGTATCTAGCGTCCTTTATTTTCAGCCACACGCTTGTGCTTCTGTTTCCACAGATGAGTTTCCTTTCGTAGCGTAGCCGCAGCAGACAATGGTTCGTTAGTTCGGCACATCTTTTACGAAGATAGTGCTTCTCTTCTTATCACTGTAACGAGAAATAACACCAGTCCTTGTAATTGTTACACTAAATGGTGATAACATTCTCGATATTTGCACGATACTGTAGCCATATTTTCCCTTGTTTAGAGTCATGGAATAGAGACTAACATGGATTTTACTTTAACACGGACTAAAGCTAGCAGATGCACGAGATATTAAGATGGCGACAGGTTTCATCAGAAAAATTCTTCCCGCAGGGTTGGTATGAGAACAAGCGTGTGTGTAGGCTTTTGTGCTCAGATATGCACCAGGACTTTCGAAACACGCCATAAACATACAGTAAGATTCAACTATTATTCTTGTCTTGCAGGAGCTATTTTTATCGTTGTATTCCCTATAAACAATGCAGTACCAACATATATTTTCTAGCTTGCCCGTGTCCTAGCTTTTATGTGTAATAGACAGAAAGCAAGCGGCACAAGATCAGAATGAAATGTTCATTTTGCAGCGGAGAGTGTGCTGATATGAAACTTCCTGGTAGATTAAAACTGAGTGCCGGACCGAGACTTGAATTCGGCAAAAGTCCTGAGTTCGAGTCTCGGTCCGGCATACAGTTTTAATCTGCCAGAAAATTTCTTCACCTATTTTGCTAGTAAAAGTCCGTCTTCTGACGAAGCTTCTACAGGGCTATTACAAATGATTGAAGCGATTTCACAGCTCTACAATAACTTTATTATTTGAGATATTTTCACAATG
Organism: Schistocerca nitens; assembly: GCF_023898315.1. Classification (NCBI taxonomy): domain Eukaryota; kingdom Metazoa; phylum Arthropoda; class Insecta; order Orthoptera; family Acrididae; genus Schistocerca; species Schistocerca nitens. The sequence goes on from NC_064618.1 coordinate 675,492,243, forward strand.
CTTTGCACACACATACAAAAACTCAAAAAGTTTTTTTAGGCATTCACAAATGTTCGATATGTGCCCCTTTAGTGATTCGGCAGACATCAAGCCGATAATCAAGTTCCTCCCACACTTGGCGCAGCATGTCCCCATCAACGAGTTTGAAACGGTAAGGCTTCTGCTTTAGCCTTTTCCGTAAGATTTTCCAAACCGTCGGCTGTGGTACGTTTAGCTCCCTGGTTGCTTTATTCGTCGACTTCGCGGGCTACGCGTGAAACTTGCCCGCACGCGTTCAACCGTTTCTTCGCTCACTGCAGGCCGACCCGTTGATTTCCCCTTACAGAGGCATCCAGAAGCTTTAAACTGCGCATACCATCGCCGAATGGAGTTAGCAGTTGGTGGATCTTTGTTGAACTTCGTCCTGAAGTGTCGTTGCACTGTTATGACTGACTGATGTGAGTGCATTTCAAGCACGACATACGCTTTCTCGTCTCCTGTCGCCATTTTGTCTCACTGCGCTCTCGAGCGCTCTGGCGGCAGAAACCTGAAGTGCGGCTTCAGCCGAACAAAACTTTATGAGTTTTTCTACGTATCTGTAGTGTGTCGTGACCATATGTCAATGAATGGAGCTACAGTGAATTTATGAAATCGCTTCAATCATTTGTAATAGCCCTGTATTTTTTATTGAAGCAATACGTATTTTAAAGCGAAATCTTCTTCTTCATTGTTCTCTGCTTTTTCAATTGAGGCTTTTTATAGCAGTCCCGCGGAGGAACTGTACATCAGGGAAGTCATAAGTATAGTTTTATTTGAAGTACAAGTTTTTTGCTGCACTATTTACTTATTTACTCCTTGTGATACAGTTTATATGACGAGCTTGTTTCGGCGATATGCCATTATCAAGTGTACGTCTTAGCTGGTACGATGTGGTCCACATGGCATCTTGTAGCGTAAATGTCAATTGTCTCTTTGTTATTATACGATCACTTTCTTTATACGTTTACCTTTTTGCGTGATCTTGTAATGTTATTTTGTTCACATATAGCATTGCTGGAGCCGAAGCTGTCAGAAAATCTGTCAAAAAAGTACTTAACAAGATCACACAAATAAAAAGTAAACATATGATTAACGTGATCGTATCATAACAAAAAGACAAGCAGTATTTATGCTTCAAGATGCCATACGGACCACGTCATACCGACTAAGATGTACACTTGACAATGGCAATTCTCCGAAACGAGATCCTCGTGTAAATCGCATCAGTACAAGTAAATAAATAAATAATGCAGCAAAAAAACTTGTACTTCAAATAAAATTTGTCGTTCTTCGACCTTATGCAAGCTGCGAGCCCACTGGAAAGGAAACTGTTGAATACATCATAGTTATTAATGAATGACAATTCTAATAAAAAAAACTACACACATAACATCACACAAAAATATGGACGCAAAAAGTGATCAAATTCTTCACTCCTTTTCAGAAATTTGTTGTCATGAAGATCGTACAGTGTGACGTCATTTCATTGAGAATAAATAATGATGGAGATTATCGTGAAATACGGTTATCCGACGGTGGTGTAATTTGTTCCGCAAAAACAAGATCATTGTGTTTAACAGAAGACGGAGTTATGTAAATCCAAAATTTCAACAACAATGTTCACAAGCCTCCTTACTTGTCTACCAACACAATCTCCCGTAGGCACGTCTGCATCATTACTCCACGATGGAAACAAAGAAATCTGCGAATACCGAAGATGGAGCTTTACGTTTGAAAAACATTACAGTTCAATAAAAATAAAAATACGAGTACTTTCTATGAAAATATGTACTGCTTCTGTGTGCCAGTGAATTAAGAAAATTCCTTCCAAGCTTCTTCGATAAAATATTTTAGAATACAGAAGACCGATACCTTCAGCAAAAATTCTTAAACCTAAAATTATATTCGAGATTTAAAAAAATCTACTTCTGAGAAAAACCTTTGGTGCTGTTCAACGATTGTTTATTATGTCCTTTTTCAAGATGCTATCCATTCCATATGGACGAATTTTTGTTTAATTTGACTGAAAATAAGCTTTATGGGATTGACTTATGATGTGTAACCGCTCCCATCAAATTTTGAAAACTGTGTCTTGTTGCTGCAACCACCCTTCTCTATATTTTGTGATTTGCTTAATTTTTTAATGATTCTGACCTTTTGCGACTTGCATAGGAGCCTACAATTTTCTTTTTTCTTCCCTTGGTTCACTGTAAAAAAATTTCCTTCCAAAATGTTTCTTAAACACTTAAACAATTGTACCACATGAATATTAGTCCAAGAACTTTCATTTTCCTTCCATAACAATACTGCCCTATGATTGCTTCGCACATTGATTTCCTTCAAAGAATCTTCATTGGATTTGCCTTTTGTGCAGCTGGTCCTAGTTACCCTTCTCCAAAGCCACATTTTCATTGCTTCGAAACGATTTCGGTCATTAACAATGTACTGTTTTCAGCCTTTCAGGAACACACTCAAGATAATCGTATTGACAAATTGTTTTTTTATTTTTTAAGTGACTTGTCCATCAAAAGTTTTCTTCTCGTGTCAGCAGTATAAACTGAAGACATATGGTGTAAATCTGGATTGTTACTGTTGATTTACTGCCATGGTCAGGTCGATTTGAAACAAGTATAGTTGCCACTACAAAGGAAACAGAACTCACTGCAGTATGTCTTATGCACAGTTCGTGGAGTTAATAACATATATTTAAGAGAAAGAGAGGCAAACAGAAATTTGGACCTGGATTCTCTAGAAGCGACTTAGCCTCCGCGTCATGTAGATCGATGGGGTCATACTAATTAGGGAAGCAATAGAAAGACGCTCTAGCCGGCCGAAGTGGCCGTGCGGCTAAAGGCGCTGCAGCCTGGAACCGCAAGACCGCTACGGTCGCAGGTTCGAATCCTGCCTCGGGCATGGATGTTTGTGATGTCCTTAGGTTAGTTAGGTTTAACTAGTTCTAAGTTCTAGGGGACTAATGACCTCAGCAGTTGAGTCCCATAGTGCTCAGAGCCATTTGAACCATTTAGAAAGACGCTCTACTTCTAATTTTATTTGGACTTCTATGATAACGCAATAATTAATTATATGCTCACTGATTTGTTTGTTTGTGTGTGTGTGTGTGTGTGTGTGTGTGTGTGTGTGTGTGTGTGTGTGTGTGTGTGTGTGTGTGTTCCCCTACACTTTCATCGGCTACGCTTTCATTGGCCTGTACGCTATCTCCAGTCGCCGGCCTGTGTGACCGAGCGGTTCTAGGCGCTTCAGTCTAGAACCGCGCGACCGCTACTCCTAATGAAATTTGTAGTATTTGTAATATTCAATAAACTGTGGATGAAGCCCGACCAACAGGTATTAAATGCAGTGATCAAAAATGATAGTGCATTGAGAATGGCAAGTTTCTAGCTGAAATCTAGATTTGCCAATAAAATTTCAAAAGGACGACTGATAGCTGAAATCTATTATTTACAAGTCAATATAACAGTCGCTGCGTGCAACAGCCGCTGAGTGGAAGGTAACCTGACTAATAATGTATACATATCTTTTTAACTGACTCGTTGCACATCATTCCTGCAAAAAGAGTCGTTCAAATAATCTGTAGAACCTGTAACTAACTAACTCCTGTCCTTCCCTAGTCTTTCTCGCTAATTCGGTGGAGGATTCCTACATTTCTTATCAATCCACTCAATTTTGATCGTCCTTCTATAACACCACAATAGAAATATTTCGAATTTCTTTTCTGTCCTTCCCTATGTCACTTTTGTAATTCGTTGTGTCCCAGATGGATATTCCCAGAAATTTCATCCACATCCTCAAGTCCACATTTGGTGCTAGTAGACCTGATTTAGAGAGGAACGACCTCTTTGCCCGCTCTTGTCTCCTTGTATCTTCCCTGCTCCTTCCGTCGCGTTTGAGTTTCCTCCCAAGATAGCAGAATTCCTTCACTTCGGCTATTCTGTCGTTCACATGTTTCATGTTGAGTATGTCCCTAATTCAGTTTCTAACACTCCTCATGACTTTAGTATTTCTTCCGTTTGCATCTAGTCCATATTCTGAGCTCATTAGACTGTTCGTTCCATTGAAATTATCGTGTTATTCTTGCACACAGTCACCGAAGATGATAACGTCAACGGGGAATAGTGTCATTGATATCCTTTCACCCAGAATTTTAATCTTACGCCTGAACCTTTCTTCTGTTTTCGTCATTGGTTCCTCGAAGAACAGGTTGAACAGCGCCGGCCGAAGTGGCCGTGCGGTTAAAGGCGCTGCAGTCTGGAACCGCGAGACCGCTACGGTCGCAGGTTCGAGTCCTGCCTCGGGCATGGATGTTTGTGGTGTCCTTAGGTTAGTTAGGTTTGACTAGTTCTAAGTTCTAGGGGACTAATGACCTCAGAAGTTGAGTCCCATAGTGCTCAGAGCCATTTGAACCATTTTTTGTTGAACAGCAATGGAGAAACATTCCGTGCGAGCACTTTTCTCTTTGGTTTTCAGATCCAGTGTGTTAGAGGCATAGGTCCAGATATTGTGTACCCACTATAGAGTGATTGATAGTTGCTTTTTCGCCGCGTCTGATAGTCTTCCCGCTAGCACACATGTTTTACTACCTGAAGTTCCCTGCAATGTTGTAACAGCATAACGAAGTGGGCTGCACTTGTCCGTATAGAGTAGCCGTTTTGAGTCCATGTGTCCACACTTAAGTACCTGACATGTTGCCCAAGGAAAAATAAACATTAATGGCTTGAATGTTGTCTCCCATACTTGGAGGTACAAAGCAACCGAGAAACATAGTCCTCATAATGCCTATAATTATTAGTCTGCAACTGAAGTAACACTGACGAAATGTTCTTCAGTACACTGTCGTTAGTCATCAGTAGATATATATTTGCACGTGTACCCCTACCAGTCTGTATTATATATTACCCATCATTCCCTATAGCTTGTATCTACTTTTACTGAGAATTTCGAACATATTAGGTTGTCGAATGCCTTAAATTGAGCAACAAATCCTGTGAAGGGTTTCTGAATTTTCTTAAATCGTCCCTCCGTTATCAAGCACTACGCCAGAGCCCGCTAAAGGGCAGATTTTTTTTTTTTTTTAACAAAAGGAAGCCGTGACTTGAAAGGGAGGGCTGTGTGTGTGTATGAGTGTGAAGCTTGTGTGGGAGGAGAATGGCTGAGTGATTTATGAACCAGGTATACAACTCAGGGTTCCCTTAGCGACTGTGAGTCGTTGTTCAGCATAAGCAGCTATTGTGCTCGAGTGTAATTTTGCGCGCTGCCTCGCTTTGATGTGCAGAACAGTGCATATTTGAGCGACACTGCTTCCCAGCTGTAGGCGGCCAGAGAACAGTACGGCGTACATCCTGTGTCTGGCCAGCTGGAATGTCGAGTTCAGGCACGGCGTGTAAAAGCGGCGCCTTGCAGGGCGGTGTTAACGCTGGGAACTCTGTGTAGCTACTGTGCCAGGGTGCCGCTCGTAGTGCATATTATTCCTAAGTACGAAGAACACACAACAGCTCTCTACCAGCCATTGTAGCATTCGAGGTGGTACGCCGTCGCCATTCGTATTAAATTAGCAAGAAATAGCGATGTTCGGTTAATCTTAGCGCAGTATTCGCTGTGCTACGTGTAGAATAATATGCAGCTTATTTCTGACTCTAGGAAGTTGTAGCCACTCCAAGATCAATAAAACCGACTTTCTTGGAAGGTGACACCTCTCATGTGGTTCTCGAACTTTCTGCCGTTTGAGACCAGCGACTTTACCAACAACCTTATCCCAGAGTTCTCATGTCAACTTATTGTGTGTGTGTATAGCGTGTGCAGCGATTGTTGTAGAGGAATGAGCTGACGCTATAGTACCGGGTGGTCATAATTGAATTGCAGCTACTCACAGAGGTCCAGAATGGGCTGTAATTACCGTTTGGTAGCGAAACTTGGTACATATTTTGATGCGTTAATGTGGAACCGATTTACGCAGGAGAAACAATTAGTTCCTATTTCAGTCACCAAGTGCAAATCTAGTAAGTTTCCATGTGTATTGGATTAGAAACGGGACGTGGGCAGAGAAGGTCAAACAAGTGAGGAAGGCATAATGTTGATTTACTTATTAGGCGCCGCTTACACAATTTGTTCATTATGAGCTCCCCAGACGAGATACTGCATCCGTAAAACGCGATCAATATTTGCTTGTAGCAGTTCCGGTGGAATACGAGCAATGTGTTCCTGTATTATGGTCTTCAGATCACGCAGAGACGGAACATGGATTCAGACCAGGTGATCCTGCAGGGTATGCATCTGGGACACGTCTCGAGATAACACGTTCGTGGAAAGTTGCATTAATCAGATCTTTCACTGGGCAAGCGAAGTGTTGCCCCATCTTGCATGAAAATAGTGGTTTTCTCACAGTTGAGCTTTTCCAAAGCGGGAATAACATGATGTACAAGAAGACGTCGATAACGTGCAGACGTCACGGTACACCTGACAGCTCACTGGGTGTACTCATTGCAAAGAAGAACGGATCGAGAATAAAAGTTCTTGTGAATCCACACACCACAGTCATATACGACGAGTGCAGTGGTACTTGGTGCACAACGCGCGTTATAACAGTACCCCAAACTCGTAAATTCTGTGTGTTCACGGCAACGCTACATGTCAGTGCCAGAAACAGAAGGGCAAATTCAGAAAGTTGCTGTGGATCGTTAGATTTCGATTGCTGCGCCGCTTGGATCTCGTACAGGTAACAGTTTAGCATGTCGCAGAACTTTCCCTGCTATTGACCATAGGATGGTTAATTCGGGTGACACAGCACGAGCTCCAGCACTGCCCGGGGCACTGCCAGTGACAGCAACACCAGCCTCGTCAATCACCGGTGTAGAGCACCCCCCTCTTCCAGGTGACACACCAAGCTCATCCGTGTTTTCGAATTTCATTGTCATCTTCTTTAAACCGTTTAGCGACACCGATCTCTACTCAGGCCTTCCAGCCGCCGATTCTCTTTTAATGCGACACCGCAATTGCTGCCGTTTGCATAAAAACAGTTTCACTAACAGCACACGGTCTCTCTGCTCGAGTCCGGAGCTCGTGGTCTCGAGGTCGCGTTCTCGCTTCCCGAGCACAGGGTCCCGGGTTCAATTCCCGGCGGGGTCAGAGATTTTCACCTGCCTCGAGATGACTGGGTGTGTGTTGTCCTCATCATTTCATCATCATTCCTGAAAGTGGCGAAATTGGCCTGAGCAAAGGTTGGGAATTTGTACGGGCGCTAACCACGCAGTTGAGCGCCTCATAAACCAAACATCACTATCAACATCTCTCTGCTCGATAGCCGTACTGTTCACTCAGGTTACGGCTTGTTAGATGACAGCGTGGATGTCATAGCGTCATACAAACAGTGTACAGCGCCAGATTTGCACCTGATGGCCACAACTGGAAGTAATTTTTTCCAGCGTAAATCGATTCCGCATTAATGCATTAGCATACCTACCAAGTTTCGCTGCCATACCATAATTACAGCCGATACTGGACCTCCGTAAGAAAGCTGGACTTTAATTACAAGCACGTGGTTTTAGCTTCTCAAGTTATGAGACAAATTTTCTTTTTTTTTGTGGTGGTGGTGTGGGTGGGGGGGGGGGCATGTGTAAACAAAACGGCGTTGTATATTAATATTAAATTGAACGGGGTTGTGTTCTCTTAAACAGACTAGCCTTGCATTCGGGAGATTCTAATCACCATCCAGCCGTGCTGATACATTTTTTACGTGATTTATATTAAATGCATTATATCACATGAATGCGGAGGTGTTTCCTAGTAGACAGCCACCGCCGAATACAAATCCAATCCTGAATGAAATTTTCACTCTGCAGGGGAGTGTGCACTAATATGAAACTTCCTGGCAGATTAAAACTGTGTGGCGGACCGAGACTACAACTCGGGCAAATGCTCTACCTTCTGAGCTACCCAAGCACGACTCGCGGCCCGTCCTCACAGCCTGAATTCCACCATTACCTCGTCTCCTACCTTCCAAATTTCACAGAAGCTCTCCTTCGAAACTTGCAGAACTAGCACTCCTGGAAGGAAGGATATTGCGGAGACACGGCCTAGCCACAGCCTGGGGAATGTTTCCAGAATGAAATGTTCATTCTGCAGCGGAATGTGCGCTGATATGAAGCTTCCTGGCAGATTAAAACTGTGTGACGGCAGAGCACTTGCCCGCGAACGGCAAGGATCCAGAGTTCGACTCTCGGTCCGTCACACAGTTTTAAACTGCCAGGAAGTTCCATAACAGCGAACACTCCTCTGCAGAGTTAAAATTTCATTCTGAAAACATCCCCCAGGATGTGGCTAAGCCATTTCTCCTCAACATCGTTTCTTCCACGAGTGCTAGTTCTGCAAGTTTCGCAGGACAGCTTCTGTGAAGTTTGGAAGGCAGGAGTCGAGGTACTGGCGGAATTAAGGCTGTGAGGACTGGTCGTGAGTCTTGCTTGGGTAGCTCAGATGGTAGAGCAATCGCCAGCGAAAGGCAAAGGTCCTAAGTTGGAGTCTCGGCCCGTCACACAGTTTTAAGCTTCCAGGAAGTTTCAAATCCAGTCCTTGTCAAACTAGTTAGTATTTAAATGACTATAAATGGTGATTTTGCTACATGGGAACAAACTGTGAGAAATGATCAATGGGAGGATAAGGAGCAAAGATCATATGCTGAGATATTGCCGCGGATCGGTTCTAAGGGAGACAAGGGTATCGTCAGGAGAGCCCCAGGGAAGTGAGATAGGATCGCTGTTGTTCTCTATATACACAAATGATTTGGCGGGCAGGGTGGGCAGCAATCTGCGGTCCTTTGCTGATGATGCCATGGTGTATGGTAAGGTATCGAATTTGAGTGACTGTAGGAAGATACAAGACGACTTAGACAAAATTTACATTTGGTGTGATGAATGGCAGCTAGCCGTAAATGTGGAGAAATGTGATTTAATGCGGATGTGTAGGAAGAACAAACCTGTAATGTTTGTATACAATATTCCTAGTGTTCTGCTTGGCACACTCAAGTCGTTTGAATATCTGGGCGTAATGTTGCAAAGCGATGTGAGGTGGAACGAGCATGGGGTAGGGAAGGCGAATGGTCAACTTCCGTTTATTGGGAGAATTTTAGGAAAGAGTGGTTCACCTGTTAAGGAGCCCTAATATGGGACGCTGGTGCAACCTATTCTCGAGTACTGCTCGATTGTTTGGAATCCGTACAAGAACGGATTGAAGGAAGACATCGAAGCAATCCAGAGGCGGGTGCTAGATTTTTTATCGGTAGGGTCGAACGACACGTAAGTTTTACGGAGATGCTTTGGGAGCTCAAATGGGAATCTCTGGGTGGAAGGCGACATTTCTTTCAAGAAACACTGCTGAAAAAATTTGGAGAACTGGCATTTGATGTTGACTGCCGAACGATTCTACTGCCGTCAACATACATCGCGCGTAAGAACTACGAAGATAAGAAAAATTAGGGCTCATACCGAGGCGTACAGACAGTCATTTCTCCCTCGCTCTATTGGCGAATGGAACAGGAAGGGAAACGACAAGTCGTGGTACAGAGTACCTTCCGCCACGCACCGTACGGGGGCTTGCGGAGTATCTTTGTAGATGTCTTACCTCTTGTATTTCCGTCTGGATGACTGTTGTCTGGGTTAGATAAATTTGGAAAAAGCTTCTTGCCGCTTGTGCAAGAGTTGTCTGGAAGCGGTCCTGTAACACAATGGCGTCCGAGCTGCGCACACGGGTTGAACAATAGAATATTCTCCGGTTTCCATCCACATAGTCCCATGATTCAGAAAACCTCACCCTACGCTATGTCCAGTATCCTTGTAAAAGTGATTCACGCATGAATAAAACTGCCCGTACGACTGCTTCCTCGCAGTCGGTTTCCCTCTCTTGGGTTCCAGTCTACGTGTCCTGCCCATTTCCATTTCATTGGTTTAACTCACTGTATTACATCACTGACTTTGGTCAGCCATTTTGCTATCTTTTTTTATCTTTCCGGACCTGTGTTCACTGTCCTCTGTTTCCTTTCGCCGATTCGTTTAACGATCGAGTTTCGCGGACGTAAATTAAAAAGAAACGATACACTGCTTGAAAGCTGTTCTTTTCAAATCCACTGTCATTTTGGACTTGAAGAGAATCGAGTTTCTTCCAAACACCCTCAATCATAGGTTTATACAGCGAAGATGTCAGGCTTAGTATGACACCTGTTGTTCAGCAGTCGTGATTGGTCGTATGTACAGGTCCAAACGGTGTTAAAAGGGAGAAGAAAGGAACTGGACATCCGCATTAATCTGACATCGCGCACGATATTCGTGGAAAACAAAATGTGTAACTGTCCTGCCGTCAGTGGATTCGAGAGAATCACGTCTGTCGATCATTGCGCTTGACTTACATATTTTTCGGTAAAGCTAAACGTCCTTGGAAATCGTGTCATCAGGCAAGTAAATAGGACAACATTTAATCTCACGAACACATTTACTTTACTCTCAAACAAGACGCGACCTATATTTCCTTCTTCGCCGTAGGATGAATTTCGTGTACCAAACTTACAAATTCGGAACTAATATTTCGCGCAGCATCTGATTAAATCTCAATCCCATACTAATTGTAGAAATTTTCTGCTATATTAATGTGTCAGCTGCAGTTGCTGTAACCGGATCTCTAGTTATACATACCTGCAGTGCTAACCTCTGTCTTCACCTTCGTGCGTCTGCGGTCGTTTATTCAAGTATTTATGTGCCATCTAACTACTCGCGTTAGCAGAAAAACTCTTAAAAACTTAGACCGTCAACGAAAGAAATGCGAGGCTTTTGGTTCTTGTCTATTTTTAGCGTCTCTTATCATTTCTCTAAACAACGGTCACTGATTAGCTTTATCAACGAGGCGTTATTGGCTTTCATATAACAGATCCATTACAACCGGAACTGCTAACTCACGCAATCGAATACGTTGAGAATATATTGGAAAAGCTATCAATTTCACTCGCTGCACGGACTCACACTATTTTTTTTTTTTTCGGTAGTAAGAGGCTTGCCCACTGCCGCGTTACAGACTACGTGCTGGTGTGGGTCAGCCTCGACGCTTAGAGTACCGACTGCTCGCTGCGCGTGCCAAGGACACGGAAATAATCACGCGCGCTGGCCGGCCAGCCGCGGTAGGCGCCTAATAAGCAATTATTTCACGCCCCGTCTTTCGCTCCCGTGCTGCGCAATTTACAGTCCGGGCTGCTATTAAACGCTTATGATAACTCCTGTGGGACACGTTACAGCACATATTACTGACCTACATTACTCTCCGCTGCGCAAATGAAGCATGAGAAAATAGCCTGTAATTGAAGCCGCGTATTGGTAACAGCAGGGGTGTCTTTCGCTTCCTCGCTGGATGTATGGTACGTCAACAAAGATACGAATAAATTTATTGAACCTTACACACACACACACACACACACACACACACACACACACACACACACACACACACAATCATCTCCATCAACAATCATCTACACGGTCCAGGTACATTAATGAAACCACCTGTCAAAAGCCTGAATAATCACCATTTGAAGCGCGGACGTGCAGGAAAAGGTTCTTGGAAGGTACCAACAGGGATGCGAAGCTATGCCGACTCTAGTGCAGTGTCCATTTGAGTTAGATTTAACGGTTCAGGATCCATGAGACGAACACCTCGATCGAGGTAGTCCCACAGATTCTCGATTACGTTTACATCTGGGAGGTCAGGTGCGGAGAGGAGTATGGTGAACTCATCCTGGTGCGCTTCGAACCACCCGCGTACACTACGAATTGTGTGACGCGTTGCATTTTCTGGCTGACAGATGCCATTGTGCCGAAGGAAAACAAACAGTATGTATGGGATTGACATGGCTCCAAGGAGTAGATGTGTACTTGTGTTGATCCATTGTGCCTTGCCGGCCGCTGTGGCCGAGCGGTTCTAGGCGCTTTAGTCCGGAACCGCGCCACTGCTACGTCCCAGGTTCGAATCCTTCCTCGGGCATGGATGTGTGTGATGTCCTTACTTAGGTTTAAGTAGTTCTAAGTCTAGGGGACTGATGACCTCAGATGTCAAGTCCCATAGTGCTTACAAGGGAACCTCCCCATCGCACCCCCCCTCAGATTTAGTTATAAGTTGGCACAGTGAATAGGGCTTGAAAAACTGAACACAGATCAATCGAGAAAACAGGAAGAAGTTGTGTGGAAGTATGAAAAAAATAAGCAAAATATACTAACTGAGTAGTCCATGCGCAACGTAGGCAACATCAACGATAGTGTGAGCTCTGGAGCGCCGTGGTCTCCTGGTTAACGTGAGCAGCTGCGGAACGAGAGCTCCTTGGTTCAAGTCTTCCCTCGAGTGAAAACTTTACTTTCTTTATTTTCGCAAAGTTATGATCTGTCCGTTCGTTCATTGACGTCTATGTTCACTGTAATAAGTTTAGTGTCTGTGTTTTGCGACCGCACCGCAAAACCGAGCGATTAGTAGACGAAAGGACGTGCCTCTCCAATATTCATTGACCTTGTTATTGAAGTCGCGAGCTATATTTGCTGGGTTCATATTGCCCACGGAATACATCTCCCGTATTTAATGCACTCTCGTTCAAAGTAGCGAACAGTCAACTGCTAGCCAGGGAGCCTCGTTAGCGGGAATACTGTCTCTTTCGTGCGCTGTAGTCGACTGACGTCGTGTGTTTCGATGTTTGTTTAGGTGTAGCGTCTCCATACTACGGCGCAGTTACCTCGCATCGAACGGATGGACGGACAGATAATAATTGTCTGAAAATAAAAAATTAAACTTCTCACTCGAGGGAAGACTTGAACCAAGGACCTCTCGTTCCGCAGCTGCTCACGCTAACCATGAGACCACGGCGCTCCTGGGTTCACATTATCCTTGATGTTGCCTGTCTTGCACATGGACTACTCAGTTTGTATATTTTGCCTATTTTTATCATAGTTCCACACAACTTCTTCCTGTTTTCTCGATTGATCTGTATTCAGTTTCTCAAGGCCTATCCACTGTGCCAACTTATAACTAAATCTGAGGGGGGTGCGATGGGGAGGTTCCCTTGTTAGAGGCATCTGAACCATTGTGCCTTCCAGCACGACGAGATCACATAGGATATGTCACCAAAACATTTCTCAGGCTCTAACGATCCCTTCTTCGGTCTGGACGCTTCCGAGGATTGTTGCAGGACCGTGCACGTCAAAATCCATCTGTTTGGTGGAGCATAATATGTGATTCATCTGAAAACACCCGTCGCCGCTCAGTGGACATCCAGTTGCAAAAGTGGCGTGCAAATTCCAGCCTTCTTCGCCTATGAACAGAAGTCAGCATATGTGCATGAACCAAGCGTCTGTTGCAAAGGCCCATACGCAGCAATGTTCACTGAACAGCCGTTGAGGAGACATTGTTGCAAGGTCTTTGGTTCATCTGGGTGATCAGTTCGTTTGGTTTGTTTTAGAGCGCAGAAACAACTAGCGTCATACGCGCCCATCACAAAACTGTAGAACATGAAGAAAAGCAGAGGGCTTAAAAACGACTACACGTTAATCCCAGTCGACGGAAGAGAAAACAGCTAAAAACAGGGACATGGAGAAAGGTCTATGAAATACGCCATAGAGATACAGAGGTGCTGAAGTAAAAATTAAATGTCCTTCGCCATACTGCTACGACGGATAGAATGTAAGACGCGGTCGTTCGCTAAAACGGCCGATAACTCAAGACGACAAACACAAACCAGAAGTAAAGAGGTTAAAAAAAGGGCATTCCGTCAGGAAATGGCAGACAGTCAAAAGTTGAGCGCAATGTGCACAAAGTGGTGGGGGAGCACCACTTAACAAATGGCGGTGGCTAAAAAGGCAGTGACCAATACTCAGCCTAGTTAAAGCCATCTCCTCGCGGCGAGAAGGCCGAGACGAGGGCGTATAAGCCGCCGGGTGAATCTTAATAGCCCGGAGCTTGTTCACACGAAAGGAGAAGCAGTTGCTCAACAGTTGCGCGTCTATTGTGCGTACACATCTGTGCGGCTTCGTTCACCCTTGTTATCTACGACCCATGATGCACCATAATTGCGCCGACGCCAGTTTTGGATGATGCCATTTTTCCATGACGCTGTACTTTAACCACGGTGGCACGTTAACAATTTACAGACTTAGCCGTTTCGGAGATGATTCCTCCCTTGGCCCGAAAACCAATTATCATGCCCTTCTTGACGTCAGGTAAACCGCTCCGTTTTCAGCTTACGACACCGACCACACTGTTATACGCGTCCCACAGACACGTTTTATATAGCTTCCACTGCCAGTGCTGCCTCCTACCGTCTGTAAATGATTATTGCACATTGACGTTGAACGTAGGCTTATAATATCCACAGTTGAATAAAGGACTCCTTGACTTTTTCACGCATCCTCTAGCGGTACGCAGCCATGTCTCGCTTGCGCAAGTTTTCCAACACCGTCCACGTATCTTTCATTAGGGTGTTGTCTGTGTATTTTCTTATCTCTCACACTGCAGCGCCAACGGTCTTGCCTCGGTGGTAACACCGGTTCCCGTCAGATCACCAGAGTTAAGTGCTGTGGGGCTGGGCTAGCACTTGGATGGGTGACCATCCGGTCTGCCGAATGCTGTTGGCAAGCGGGGTGCACTCAGCCCTTGTGAGGTACACTGAGGAGCTACTCGATTGACAAGTAGCAGCTCCGGTCTCGTAAACTGACATACTGCTGGGAGCGCGGTGTGCTGACCACATGCCCTCCACATCCGCATCCAGTGACTCCTGTGGGCTGAGGATGACACGGTGGCCGGTCGGTGCCGTTGGGCCTTCCAAGGCCTTTTCGCACGGAGTTTAGACTCCAGTACAGAACTGACCTGTACTCACAGCTTCTGAGATATGCGAGTGGCTCGAAGATTTTAAAACAGAAGGTAGTACGTTCTCCTGACCTGCGAGTGTTCGTCACAGACAAAGATGTCGTTATAAGTGCCTCATGGAAGTGTAATAGGGTCACTCATGTTATCTACGAGGGCACTTCAATAAGTAATGCAACACATTTTTTTTCTGAAACAGCGGTTGTTTTATTCAGCATTGAAATTCACCAGGTTATTCCCCAATCTTTTAGCTACACAACACTATTTTTCAACGTAATCTCCATTCAATGCTACGGCCTTACGCCACCTTGAAATGAGGGCCTGTATGCCTGCACGGTACCATTCCACTGGTCGATGTCGGAGCCAACGTCGTACTGCATCAATAACTTCTTCATCATCCGCGTAGTGTGTCCCACGGATTGCGTCCTTCATTGGGCCAAACATATGGAAATCCGACGGTGCGAGATCGGGGCTGTAGGGTGCATGAGGAAGAACAGTCCACTAAAGTTTTGTGAGCTCCTCTCGGGTGCGAAGACTTGTGTGAGGTTTTACGTTGTCATGAAGAAGGAGAAGTTCGTTCAGATTTTTGTGCCTACGAACACGCTGAAGTCGTTTCTTCAATTTCTGAAGAGTAGCACAATACACTTCAGAGTTGATCGTTTGACCATGGGGAAGGACATCGAACAGAATAACCCCTTCAGCGTCCCAGAAGACTGTAACCATGACTTTACCAGCTGAGGGTATGGCTTTAAACTTTTTCTTGGTAGGGGAGAGGGTGTGGCGCCACTCCATTGATTGCCGTTTTGTTTCAGGTTCGAAGTGATGAACCCATGTTTCATCGCCTGTAACAATCTTTGACAAGAAATTGTCACCCTCAGCCACATGACGAGCAAGCAATTCCGCACAGATGGTTCTCCTTTGCTCTTTATGGTGTTCGGTTAGACAACGAGGGACCCAGCGGGAACTGGATATCCCAACTGGTGAACAATTGTGACAGCACTACCAACAGAGCCAGCCGAAGTGGCCGTGCGGTTAAAGGCGCTGCAGTCTGGAACCGCAAGACCGCTACGGTCGCAGGTTCGAATCCTGCCTCGGGCATGGATGTTTGTGATGTCCTTAGGTTAGTTAGGTTTAACTAGTTCTAAGTTCTAGGGGACTAATGACCTCAGCAGTTGAGTCCCATAGTGCTCAGAGCCATTTGAACCATTTGAACTACCAACAGAGATGTCAAGTTGAGCACTGAGTTGTTTGATGGTGATCCGTCGATCATCTCGAACGAGTGTGTTCGCACGCTCCGCCATTGCTCCAGGAGTCACAGCTGTGCACGGCCGGCCCGCACGCGGGAGATCAGACAGTCTTGCTTGACCTTGCGGCGATGATGACACACGCTTTGCCCAACGACTCACCGTGCTTTTGTCCACTGCCAGATCACCGTGGGCATTCTGCAAGCGCCTATGAATATCTGAGATGCCCTGGTTTTCCGCCAAAAGAAACTCGATCACTGCCCGTTGTTTGCAACGCACATCCGTTACTGACGCCATTTTAACAGCTCCGTACAGCGCTGCCACCTGTCGGAAGTCAATGAAACTATACGAGACGAAGCGGGAATGTTTGAAAATATTCCACAAGAAATTTCCGGTTTTTTCAACCAAAATTGGTCGAAAAAAAATGTGTTGCATTACTTATTGAACTGCCCTCGTATATACGTCAACGACCTGCTAGATATGATGGTTGTTTTCCAATGACACTGTACTGTACGTGAAAGTACTGTCGTTGAGTGACTGTAGGAGAATACAGGATTACTTGGTCAAAATTTCTATATGGTTTGATCGATGCTAACTTGCTCTTAATGTGGAAAAATGTAAATTAATGCACTTGAGTAAGACAGTGTTGTAATGTTCGAATACAGTATTAGTGTTGCTCTGTTTGAACACAGTCACGTAGACTAAAACACAGCAAAGCGTCATCAAATGGAACGAACAAGTAATGTCGATTACAGGGAAAGTGACTGGCCCCACTTTGGTTTACTGGGACAATTCTAGAAAAGTATAGCTCACATATAAAGCAGACGGAATACAAAACACTTGTGAGACCCGTTATTGAGAACTGCTTGAATGTTCGGGATACTCATCAGGCCGGATTGAAGGAAGACGATTCAAGGGCGTGCTGCCAGATCTTTTTATTGGTAGGCTCGATCAGCAAGTGAGTTTTGCGGAAATGCTCCGTGAACTCAACAAATGGGAATCTTGAGGGGAAGAAGACGTTCTTCACGCGAAACCCTACCGAGAAAGTCTAGAGAACCGACATTTGCGACAGTCTACGATTCTACTACCATCAGCGTACATCTCGCGTAAGATCCGTGAACGCAAGATAAATCAGGGCTGATACGAAAGAATACAGACAGTCGTCCTTCCCTCCCTCCATTTACCAGTGATACAGGAAAGGGAATGACTAGCAGAAGTAGAAGGTACTTTCAGCCATGGCCCATTGTGGTATGCGGATTGTGTGTGTAGATGTACACCATGTCTTCGTTATAAATTTGTACTACTTTCTTTTCGATGTTTTGTTTCATAGTCGTATGATGATTTTCACGCTTACTCTCAAACCTTCTCCTTAATATTGCGAATAACATTCACCACCCATAAGCTGCTATTAATTGGCTGCTAAATTAACAGCAGCTTTTAGGTGGTATAAGAACATCTTTTATACAATTTCTGAAAGTAGTGGAGCACAACTTTCACAAGATCTTTGCCGTATTAAGTTTTACATTAGTTATTGGTCTTATCTGCAGTAAAAGAAAACCGTGCACCGACGTCGTCAAAAGGAAGCTTGTTTCGCTGTGTTGGTGTAAAACGTATTCCTCCTACGTTTCCGCAGTTGAAGATTCCTTATTACTGCATTGCTTGCGCAGGAAGCACCACTGCTCGAACGGCTGAAACACATGACAAGAATCCAAGTTTCTCAAAGTTTCACAGTCATCCAGTTTCTAGATTTATGTTTTCATAGGTTTTGCAAAATCATTCCGAACGAATGCCGCAGTGGCTCCTAATAAATGCCATTGCTACCAGTATCCCCTTTAATTGACAATTATTAAGCTTCATAAAATGAAGGAAAATTCTTCTACTGTACCTCTATTGTTATTAGTAGCAGAGAAACCAGGCGGTGGCCTGGCACTTATTTTTTGCCGCGCAGTGCCTGGCCTTGTTTTTAATGTTTATGACTTCATATCTCCTGCAATATATATTGTACAATGATACAATTTTGTAGGTACATTCGGCAGCATAGTGGATACTGTCTGCAAAAAGTATTGCGATTGGACTCAGTAGCAACGAAGTAATAAACTTAAATGTCGTTCACGATGCGGCAGTTTTTCACGCATCTCACTTTTCATGACGTCATATCTGCTGAATTATGTCTCGTAGAATAATACACAGTTCGCCAGAAAAATGTACACACTCTTTGTCAGGCTCTATCGAGATGTCGACATTGTCGTTCGATTACAGTTACAAGTATGTTGTAGTATGGTCTTTAGCTCAACAGATGTTAGTACTTTCATCTCGGTACTGAGAAAACAAGTTGGCTGGAGCACGATTGACATTTGAACAACGAAAATGTATTGTGAAGTGGTTTTCCAAGTTTGATAATGCAGTTGAAGTGCAACGTCAGTGGAGGCGGGAGTTCGAAACAGAACCGCCAACCCGCCTAACAATTAAACGCATCATTGACAAGTTTGAATTGCATGGAACGATTTGTGATATTGACAAAGGAAGATCAGGAAGACAGCGTACGGCTATAAGTCCTGCTTCGTCGGTTCTCGTGTTGGAATAGTTTGTTGATTCTCCACAGAAGTGTGCTACTCAAAGTGCACGTGAAGCGGGGGTTAGCAGTAAAAGTGCACGAAGAATTCTGAAAGCTGCAAAGTGGAAAGTTTACTTTCCACGATTACTGCACGCGATTAACGGTGACGATCATCGCCGAAAGCAATTTTGCGAATGGTACCAGCAAATGGTAACTGATGACGAACAATTTGTGACGAAAGTAGTGTGGAGTGACGAGGCATAATTTAAACTACATGGAACCGTGAATCGGCGTCACAGTGTATACTGGGCACCGCAAAATCGGCATGTTTGTGTGGATAAAGCGATCAATCTACCAGGGGTTCATGTGCGGTGTGGACTATCATCTAGGGGCTTAGTAGGACCCTTTATCTTTGATGCTACTCTCACTGTAAAAGTGTACCTGGAAATGTTACACACATCAGTTTTGCCAGGTATACGTGCGCTTTATGGAGCTGATGAAGAAGTCT
Source organism: Schistocerca nitens (assembly GCF_023898315.1). Classification (NCBI taxonomy): domain Eukaryota; kingdom Metazoa; phylum Arthropoda; class Insecta; order Orthoptera; family Acrididae; genus Schistocerca; species Schistocerca nitens. The sequence goes on from NC_064618.1 coordinate 675,511,453, forward strand.
CCTACCAACAGGACGGGGCGCCATCACATTACCACCTAGCCGTACGAGTTTTCCTTGATGACAATTCCCTGGGGCATTGGATTGGACGAAGAGGGCCCATTGAGTTCGCTCCACGGTCGCCACATGTAACACCTACTTGTGGGGAACTGTGAAAGATAACGTCTACCGGCGTAAGCCACGCACGCTGGAGGAACTTCGCCAGGAGATTACAGCGACATGTGCGGCGATCTCCACTGTAACATTGACTGACGAAGTTGCGGCATGCGCTCGTCGTTCTGTTATGTGTATAGCCGCCAACGGCTAACATTTTGAACATTTAAAGTGACCATGTGCTAAACTGAAGGTTGTACAACACGTGTGATCATTTATTAAATGTAAAATAAACAGCTAAGTAATACTTTTCGTTCCTTAAAGTGTGTATACATTTTTCTGGCGGACTCTGTATAACATTGTCGTAGAATATTATAACAAGTGGATACTGTCTGCAAAAGTTATTGCAAATAAAGTCAGTAGCCAGTAACTTATAAATTTAAACGTCATGCGTGATGCGGCAGTTTTTCACGAATCTCATTCTTTTTGAAGTCATACCTCCTGAACTATGTGTCGTACAGTGATACAATTTTGCAGTTGCATTCAGTTGTATATGCGCATACTGCTTGTAACAAAAATGGTTCAAATGGCTCTGAGCACTATGGGACTCAACTGCTGTGGTCATAAGTCCCCTAGAACTTAGAACTACTTAAACCTAACTAACCTAAGGACATCACACACATCCATGCCCGAGGCAGGATTCGAACCTGCGACCGTAGTGGTCGTGCGGTTCCAGACTGTAACGCCTTTAACCGCTCGGCCACTCCGGCCGGCTGCTTGTAACATGTGCTGCGGATAGAGTTAGTAGTAAAGAAGCAATAAACTATAACGTATTGCTTTATGTGATACTTTTACTGCACGAACAGCGGAAAAAAAGTAAGCGATAAACATTTTTCCTTTCATCATTATGTAGGAGTAGTCAGCGAGAAAAAAAAGTTCTTAAAGGTTTGAAATTACGCGTAAAGTTTGTTGCCATTTTTAAGTGCTCTCATTCTCAAATACTGGATTGGTGAATTTTTCGCCGTGCGGTTCTAGGCGCTGCAGTCGGGAACCGCGGGACTGCTACGGTCGCAGGTTCGAATCCTGCCTCGGGCATGGATGTGTGTGATGTCCTTAGGTTAGTTAGGCTTAAGTAGTTCTAAGTTCTAGGGGACTGATGACCTCAGATGTTAAGTCCCATAGTGCTCAGAGCCAAGTCTTTTACGCTCCAACCTCCACCCCTCCGATAGGTAGCTGGTTCTTACCCCCCACATCGATTGTTGCCTAACAGTAAGGTATACAATTTTACTCTGAAATATCATGTACGCCAATATCGCTTCTAAATCTGTTTGTTGATTATAGGTTTCGACAGATTTTGCAACACATTAACAGAAGTTCGTGATCTTGCAAGTTACGTAGTAATGTTGCGTCTTCTTACAAGAAAAGGTAGCAAGTATCATGAACTTCTTTTAATGTGTTACAAGATCCGATGATGATAGCACAGATCTGTCGAAGCAGCTAAACAATAAAAGGATTTACAAGCGATCTTGCGGGGCCTGATATTTCGGAATAATATAACAATTCAGATCGCCCCCAGCAGTTGACACAATGTGAAGTAGTAGGTTATATGTGTATCAAGTTTGGTACAATGAGTTAGGAGATGTGGAACACACACACACACACACACACACACACACACACACACACATTTTTATAACATGTATGGATTATTGTTATTATTATTATTATCATCGTTATTGTTATAGCTAATAATAATAATGTAAATGATTTCTATTTTAACATTTCATAACTCTACGTTATATTGATCTCTGTCTTGTTTTCCTCCAATAAATGTTTACTTTGTGTACTGTTTAATGACTTCTTCCACTGTCAGAGGTTTTCATAGAGCATAAGATTTAGATAAGAAAACGAAAACAGTGGGATTCGTTTTAGGAGCAAGTCACCGTGTCCCATCAATCCAGCCATCATGTTGCAAGCTCGTATAGTATCCATTAACTGCGTAAGGAAAATGCTATATTGATTCTTCGGCAACAACCGAGCCGATCACTTGTTCCACTCTTGACACATGCATATATTGCCTACATTTGAACTGTCTTAATGCCAACTTAAGTGTAAAGCTACATAAAAAGCAACAAAATACTTTGCCATTCAGATGAGGAACAAACACTTTTTCAAGTTGTAAAAATATACAGAAAACTAGAGATCGCTGCAGAAAACTAAAAGTCAGAGATATTACGTACACACCGAAGACAATAGGATCGCTGACACGATGAACAGAAACCATGTTATGTGAATATGAACGTCCATCTCTAGTCGTTCAAGGTGTTCTGTTTTTACTGAATACGAGTGCATTATCAGAGCTTGTAAGGAGTTTAGTACGTGTTGGCCTACTTTGATGTACCTGCTCGCACTTGTACCATCGGAGATTTTCGTTGAAACGTGGCTAGGGGTATCAGGAAGAGACGAAAAAGTTTACGAGGGGCATGTGGTCCTCACGAAAGACATCTCTTTATCGCTCTGTCTTGCCTATAAAGACCCATCTCGGTGCTTACGGCGTATTTCCTTGTAGTTTTCTTTTTTCCTCTGTGTTCCTTTTTTACAACAGAATTCCAGGCCGCAGTGTCCCGCTGTATTCAGATATCCGGTGATCGGCCGCCGTTAATGAGAGGGCAGCAGCGGCGCGAGATCGCGAGATGGTCCGATTGGTCGGTCGGCGCGCATGCGCGGTGCAGCCCGCCCGATGCGCGCCGCCGATACGGGCGCCGTATTACCCAATTAACCGACGCCGGGAATGTCCAAAACTGCGGGTCGTAAGCGCCAACGTTTCTCTCCTCCTCGCTTTCTCTCTCTCTCTCTCTCTCCGTGAAATGGAACATAAAAAGAGCACCAAACGACATAAGGCTCAAGGACGCCGTATTTATTTAATATATTTTAATGAAGTTTTTTCGCCGTCTCAGTTTCTGTTTTTTCTATTCGGTTTTATCAGCACGATCTATTTCAGAAATACTGCGTACAAAATGTCCTCCACTACACAGTTCTCCAGTCGGGGAGACGCCAAGAGATTTATACGTCTCGTAGCTCTCAGGTAAGCGTGCGTCAACAGATTTTCATTTTGTTTGCTCAGGGGAGAGAGAGAGAGAGAGAGAGAGAGAGAGAGAGAGAGAGAGGGGGGGGGGATCGTGTGTGTGTGTTGGAATTTAATCAACCTACCGGTTTTCGCCGGGAATTTGTTTTTAATTAGGCGTCTAAGGGGCGCACGTTACTAGGTCTTGTTTGCCATTCGCTAGATGCTATCGCCGCGAGAAATTTATATTAATGAGGCTCTTGCGCTTTAGGACTCGCCTTATCCGTCATAAACAAGGCGAGCGCCGGCGTGTCGTAATTGTGATTAAGTCCTGACTGCCTTCCGCTCGCCGCGGCGGCCATGTTGACAAACACGGCGCATTAGAGATGCGCGGGGCGACAGGGCAGCTGATTTCCGCCACGTCGCTGTCCGTGACGGTGTGGGTGCCTTTGCGCGATCACGTGTTGTCCACATACATGACACCACTAATTTCTTCCCGGTGGAGAAGCTTGTTGTGGCTCCTGTTAACGTCCAGTCGGTTGTGCTCACGATCGACCTGACATTCGAGAATATTCGAACAAGCTTTCCAGTATTTTTTCTCTTTTTTTTTATAGCTCTTCTTTCTCAACAAAAACTGCTCCACGTGTTGCCTGCGAAACGAGACGTCTTTGCGCTTACCATTGCTGTGAACCGCAGAATCAGCACACAGATTACACACAGATTTTGAACAAAGAAAATGTTTATTAATAAATTTACAAATATTTTAGGCAGAAATAATAATGTAGAAAGTTAACGTTTCTGTTCAAGTATTTCTCTGGCCACATTATGACCCTTAGGGTCCCTCTCATATCGGACGTGGAACTAAGCATATCAAACAATTACTGAAACAAATCAGTTTCCTGAAGGGGTTAGCGGTCATTGTGGATATTTTCTGAATAAAGCCGTCTAGATAGTTTAATATGTTAATTTATTTATAACGTCGTTTCGGCTACTATAATCACCAGAACAACACTTCGAAGCTGTAAAACAACGTACAGTGTCATTCTCAATAAGTGGAGTGTCAACTCGTAAGTTTTATTGAAACTGACACTTAAGGTTTTTTCCAGTTCCAGACTTTGGTCTGATGATGGCAGGAGTTGAAACGAAGTTATAAATAAGAAAATATATTAAACGATACAGACGTCTTTGTTCACAAAAGACATATCAAAAACGATAACAAAACACAGTTTATTAAGCTTAGCAATTTCTCTGCGACTACTTGCAGCTCAGTAGCGCATTCATCTGAAGTATTGTTATGGGAATAGTCGTAATTACCAATGCAAATGATAGTGACGAATAATAATAACAATAATAAAAAATTATAATAATACGGCGCTAATAATAACAAACAAAACAGCCCCACTAACAAAACCGAATAAACATCCATAGTGGATCTGCGAATCTAATACGGTTTGAGGCAAGGGTAGCTTTCGAAGTAGAAAACGAACTGCTAAAAGAACGAAGGTAACTGGATAAAATTTTTGAAATCGCGAAAACACGCTGCTAGGAGTACCCATGGCGTTAAACGTGCTCTCGACGAGAATCAGACGGTACAGTTTAAGGAGGTATTGTTATGGGAATAGTTATAATTACCAATGCAAATGATAGTGACGAATAATAACAACAATAATAAAAAATAATAATAATACGGCGCTAATAATAACAAACAAAACAGCCCCACTAACAAAACCGAAGAAACATCCATAGTGGATCTTCGAATCTGATACTGTTTGAGGCAAGAGCAGCTTTCGAAGTAGAAAACGAACTGCTAAAAGAACGAAGGTAACTGGATAAAATTTTTGAAATCGCGAAAACACGCTGCTAGGAGTACCCATGGCGTTAAACGTGCTCTCGACAAGAATCAGACATTATTATCTGAGCCTTCTATATGGCGTTCAAATGAACGTCTTCGAGGCCCCAACACAAATTTGCCAACAATACTAAAGCTGCAATGTCCTGGCGAATTATTTCGAATTACTACACACTTTGTGGCTCCAGGATCCAGTTTCAAGTTCGGAAACAGTACACCCTTCCAACGAAATTAGACAAATCGTAATTTACGAAAGTACGATAGGGTGCTAGGGAAAGATTCGCTAATTACCGAAATGTGGAAGAGCGCAGAAAATAACTCGACTGATAAATTAACAGATACTCCGCAACATGTAGGCGACTGAAGACCAGGTGTGTGATTCTGTCTCTACATTGATTCATGAGCTGCATAAGGAACGTGATAGAATGAATTCAAAACTTATCGTGGCATCTCTCTTCCGTGAACATAGTTTCCGAAGCACTTCAGAGGAGGAGGAGGGGGGGGGGGGGGGGAATGAACTTGGTGGAATGAAGGACGGTTCGAAAGAATGTTCGTATTCTGAACAGATCGTGAATCTAAAAATGTGTTCTTTCTTACGTGAAACATAGACGTAAGAAATTCATTTGACCATACATTTTACAAAAAAACTTCATATCGGTTGACCAAATTATCGAAATTCTGAAAGAATTTGGCGTAGATAACAAAACATTGGTTATCATCCTTCAGACTTTCATTGACATTCTCTATAAAGTCAAATTTATTGGTAAGATTTCAGAGTGAAATTCAGAATGTGAGTTAGACAAGGACTTGACTCTCATCTGTTCAAAAAATGGCCCTCAGCACTATGGGACTTAACATCTATGGTCATCAGTCCCCTAGAACTTAGAACTACTTAAACCTAACTAACCTAAGGACAGCACACAACACCCAGCCATCACGAGGCAGAGAAAATCCCTGACCCCGCCGGGAATCGAACCCGGGAACCCGGGCGTGGGAAGCGAGAACGCTACCGCACGACCACGAGATGCGGGCCAACTCTCATCTCTTCAATTACATACTCAAGAAGCTGTTGTGGCCGAGCGGTTGTAGGCGCTTCAGTCCGGAACCGCGCTACTGCTACGGTCGCAGGTTCGAATCCTGCCTCGGGCATGGATGTGTGTAATGTCCTTAGGTTAGTTAGGTTTAAGTAGTTCTAAGTCTAGAGGACTGATGACCTCATATGTTAAGTCCCATAGTGCTCAAAGCCACTCAAGAAAGTCATCCGTAAGTGGCGAAAAAGAAAACACGTAGGTTGGAACTTAAATAGTGGCAACACTGCTGTGAAGACACTATGCAATGGAATCTACTATTGTCGCTGATAGCACTCGTTATTGACATACCTACCTTACCTCCGAGCACATAGACTCGCCCGTCTCACGTCACCGGCGTGCGCACAATCGCGGGAAACACAGTCACTTGTGAGCGAGACGTCTAACGTAACGCTATCACTATGCTTTCTAAACAGGAACAACGGAGGTGGATCAAGATTGAATGTGCCAGAGGTCGTACAGCACGACAGTGTCATCAAGATCTTCAAGAGGCGTGCGGGGAATCGGCATTGCCGTATAGAAAAGTGGCACGTTGGGTAAAAGCCTTCGCCTGCCGCGGTGGCCTAGCCGTTCTAGGCGCTCAGTTCGGAGCCGCGCTACTGCTACGGTCGCAGGTTCGAATCCTGCCTCGGGCATGGATGTGTGTGATGTCCTTAAGTTAGTTAGGTTTAAGTAGTTCTAAGTTCTAGGGGACTGATGACCACAGATGTTAAGTCCCATAGTGCTCAGAGCCATTTTGGTAAAAGCCTTCAACGGAGGTCGACAAACTGTGGCAGACATGCACCGGGCAGGTCGTCCTAGTGTCTCTGAAGAAGAAGAGCATGCTGTTGCCGCGCTAGTGGATAGTGATCGACGCCATACGATTCGTGAGCTCGCCCACGAAACCGGATTAGCGCATACGACTGTGCTTCGCATCCTGGAGGAACGCCTGGGCATGCAGAAAATTGCATCACGGTGGGTTCCACATGACTCGACGGAAATGCAGAAATGGATGCGTTACGACGCTGCTCAGACGCACTTGGAACGGTATGAGCCCGGAGGAGAGACTTTCTTACGCCCTATCGTAACACTGAATGAGACATGGACCACATCGTATGAGCCAAAACTGAAACGCCAGTCCAACGAATGGCGTCATTATGAGTCGCCGCGAAAGTCGAAAGTGCGTCAGAGCCCCAGTATGGTGAAAAATATGGTGATTCTCGTGTACTACTGTGATTGTGTTATCCTAACGCATTACGGTCCTCCACGGCAGACCGTCATTGTACAGTATTACTGTTCGTTTTTGGAGCATCACCGGCGACTAGCTTTGTGAAAGAAGCGGCGACACTTTCTGTGCAATCCACCCATCATTTTGCACGACAATGTGCGGCTGCATACAGCGCAAGCTGTGGCTGCCCTGTTCGGTCGATGGGTCTGGGAAGTACTGTACCATCCACCATACTCCCCGGACTTAAGTCCATGTGTCTTTGATTTGACTCCGAAGATGAAAGAACCACTTCGTGGCATTCGCTTCAGAACTGTTCCAGAGATTCGACGGGCAGTAGACCGCTCCGTTCGCACCATCAACAGTATAGGCTCTGCTAACGGTATACTACGCCTTCCACATTGCTGGCAACTGTTTCTACACAACGCTGGTGACTACTTTGAAGGACAGTAACAGGTGCAAACATGTAACTCTTTTGTATCGGTTGTGAATAAATAGTTGCCACTATTTAAGTTCCAACCCCCGTACTAAAGATTGAAACTGGAGTCAGACTTGCCTATAGAAACGTGAATTTGATAGTCGACTGCCTTGCCTTTGCAGATCTTAAATTTTTTTTCTGATTCGCTAGAACCTGCAAAGCATCAAAGGCGTAACTCTAGAACTCCTTCGAGAAGACTGAATTTATAACTAATGTCAAGTCACCATCCAGAGTAATAGAGGTAGAAGGGAAAATGGGCGGAGAAATTTAAGTACCTAACAGAGTGGGCAGTCAACTCTGAGAACGATGTTGTTTCACTTCATCAGGGAAGTGTAAACGGTATATCAAGTACCCTTTGTGTCGACAAGAAGAAATCAATACCCGTTTACGCCAAGATACGACATTACTGTAGAGTAATGTGACCAGAGGCCCAATATTCTCAGGAATGTCTTGCTGTGAATAGAAAAGGTCTGATAGAGAAATTAGAACTAGGAAAGACACAGTTCTCGAGGAAAGTTTTACGTCTCATCAACAAAAATAACGAATTCAGAAGACGACATAACTACAACCTCTAAATACATCTAGGAAAGATGACTGATACGATTTGTAGCAAAAGACGTGTTTTCTATAGTCGTATTTCTCGTGTCTATCCTACAAGGTTGATCAGCCGAGTCATTCGCAACTTTCTCCACAAGAAATCAGTTGCCGCAATTTTGAGAAAATAATTCCATCCTCTTGAAAAGACAGCATTCGAAATCAGGTCCGGGAATCTGTTTCTTAGTATGTCAGAAATCTTCTCTTAGTTTTTAATTCGGGCTTAATTTGGATTTAGAGTTTATGGAATCTTGAAACAAAATTGATAACCTAATAATACGTTCATCAACTAGTCAGTCATTAAGAATGGGCCTGTAATCTGCAATGATATGTGGGCTATTGATAAGTATCCGGGTATTCTTCCTTTGATAGTGACATCTCAGCTACTCATCCAGGTGTGTGCCAAATCTGGCTAGGATCGTGTTACAGGCTGAAATGACGATGACAGTAACTGTGTTAAGAAAGAGCAGACGGTTTCATTAGAGTTCTCTGTGGAGGGAGGGACGAAGGAGGAATGGAGAAAGTGGTTTTGGGGGATGGAAGACTGGTTAGAGACGCGGAATACTGCAGCTATTTTTGACCACTAAACGGAGTTTGAATTTTTGAATTGTGATACGAGTGTAATTCCTCTGTGATTTTCAGGAAGATAGTTTCGAAGTAATGTCCCTGATACAGAAAACGATGTTGAGAAGACACTTACGCTATACAGGGTGATTCCGTAATGATGTTACAACCATTCAGGGATGGTGGAGAAGGGTAAATGTATCAATTTGAGGTTAGGGACCCTGATCGGGAAACAACTGAGTCGGAAGTCATAAGCGATAATCGTTCTAACAGTGGAATACATATTCTGGTGTTGCTAAGACTGTATGGTAGGCAACTGTCAGTGGTGGTAGTGTGGAGCAAAATAAAAAAAAAAAAGTGGCAAACAAAGGCTTTAAAATGCAAACCGTAAGAGCTATTAGCACTTATTTATACGATACTGTGTAACACTTCTCTGTCACTGTAAGCTCTTTGGTTTCCATATTTTTGGAAGAAGTAGTATGGACCAAAACAAGAAACGAATGTTAAGTAAACATGGGTTCTAAAACGCAAATCGTAAGAGTTATGGGTACCTGTTCAGTCGAAGAGATGTGTTTCGTAGTAGTAAAGAAGCTCTTAAGGTATGTTTACTGGACATTTTTTTTCTTGTTTTGATCCATACTACCACCTTTAGATGTTGCCTACCCTGCAATTTTGGCAACAACAGTACGGATACATGTTTTCCACTGTCGGAAGGTTCGGAACGAGTTTGTTCATAACTTTCGATTCAGTTGCTTTCGGACCAGGGTCCCTTACCTCAAATTGATACATTTACCCTTTTAGACCATCCCTGAGAGTTTTTAATATCTTCACGAAGTCACCCCGTACAGTGATATTTGGTTTTGTTGAGTATACTTGTGGTATGCTCTTGAAATAGTATCGTTAGAATCGAAGACAAATAAGAGACTGCAGTGAGTGAGCAAACGGTAAAGCATGGAGAGGGTATGATAGCCTCTGTAGTTCCCTACACGTAGCCACGATAAAAGTTCGTAAACAGGAGTGACATAATCAAAGAAAAGAACGTCATAAATGTATCACAGACTACCGTTCGTCGTCACCTGCATCCGGATTGAGCCCTCTAAGACAGACCGAGAATCAGTGATTGGGAATAGTAGTGATTGCACGAGTGAGCAGGAGAGGAATACATTTTTCATTTTCCTGCAGTGCTCTGTAAAACTCTGGCTGTTGGATCTTACAGACAGCAATTGTGTATTCAGCCCAATCTAAGACCTTATTGAGAATTATCCAACCAACTTCTCTGCAGATTATCCGCTTGCTCAGTGTGCAGACTGGATACCTCGTGGGAGTAGAATTAAACTGCGTCTCGCCCCCTTCTCAATTACTGCCTGACTTTCGTGTCCTTGGTTGTTGAGTGTGAAAGGGAATCTCTGCTGGCACGTCTAAAATACGCGTCATCATCTTTCTCCGGCGAACAACACGACGCGGACTGTAGCCATCAGAAAGGGGACGCTATCGTAGCAGCCGGGAGGCTGTTTGGAGCTGCAGTGTGACTCCCAGTACTGTATAGGAGCGCGACAATATGGGCGCTGGCGGGCTGTACCAGCGGCACTTTCGCCGCGCGTTCCGCCCACGCCGCGCACCCACAGCCCACAGCCACGCGCCACCGCTGCTCCCCCGCCTCCTCCACACACACACACACACACACACACACACACACACACACACACACACAAGGCTGTGGCCGCGCCCTCCCGCTGCGTTGTCGGGACGGCGCTGCGCTGCGGCGCGGTGTGGAAACAGGGCTGCCTGCTTCTCTCTCCCACGTGCGCTTGTCCACCGTCGCCAAATTCGTGTTCGCCGTCGGAACGGCAATCTGCAGCCGTCGTGCTCCTGACGGCGGAGAAAATCCGCCTCGAGCGGTTCTGCAAATGGACTCCGCTCTCTCGATTACCACCTGCATCACGATTCGTAATCTGTGAGAGAGGTTTTGTGATTTAACACAAATGAAAGCTGTTTCATACAAACTGCAGCTATGTTCATTGAAATAAAATACGCAAATTGACATCCCCTCTCCCTCTCGCAGACACACAGGCTTACTTACACGACCTACTTACCTCTAGCACTGAACTGGTCTGCTAATGCCAGGGCCAGAGAACTTCCCTGGCAGACGCGCCCTCGCATCTGTAACAAATCTTCAATCCAGAATGAAACTTTCTCTGTGCTGTGGAATGTATACTGTTTCGGATCACCACTCGAACATGGAACGTTGCTGTTGACAGTTCTTGGTTGTATAGTCGTGATCCGTGAAACTTCCGTTCCTAACGTTTCGTCTACAGCTCCGCCGAAAGTCTTCAGAGGTACTCCTGGTTCCGCTGAGTCTTGCCGCCGACTGTAAGAGTTTCATGGACCACGACCATATAACCCGGAAGGATCAACAGTAGCTAAGATATCTGTGTCATGAAAACCTTCACTGTCTTCTATTTCTTCACTTCAAGCATTAGACAAATTATTGATTGGCGACTCCATGGAGTGCTGTGTGCACGACGACCATATAGGTTAAAGTAAAAGCAAGGTCAGCGTTGGCCGTAATATTGGTGTTGAATTATTATGATCGCTCCTCAGTTTTGCTTATTGATAACTCGATACCAGTGTCTGAGTTTAATTTGTACAACACTGAAGATGATCACCATGTGATCGCAAATCGATTCTGCTATCAATAAAACACCAATATTACGGCCAACGCTGACCTTCCTTTTAATTAGACAAATTACTTGTTACGCTACTCCTTCGCCGGCCGCTATGGCAGAGTGGTTCTAGGCGCTTCTGTCCGGAACCACGCGACTGCTACAGTCGCAGGTTCCAATCCTGCCTCTGTCATGGATGTGTGTGATGTCCTTAGGTTAGGTAGGTTTAAGTACTTCTAAGTTCTAGGGTATTGATGACTCAGAAGTTAAGTCCCATAGTGCTCCGAACCATTTGAACCATTTAAAACGACGCTGTCTGCTGCAGCGTATAGACCCCCATTTGCAAGTCATTTTCATTCACTGCAAATAAAGATACATTTAGTCTAAACATACTCATTTTTTAATTACCTTTTTCCATTTACTGCTCACTTCATGTGTTATATATTGAAGTGTGAGCCTTCATTGTATGGCCAGAAATTTGCCTTCCGTGGACAGTGCCTTCCTGACTTAGTTGCCTAACACGACTCGCGACCCGCCTTCAAAGTTTGTATTCAGCCACTACCTCTCTTCAACTTTCAAAACTTCATAGATGCGCTCCTACATACTCTGCTGGATTTCAGTTACCGGTAGAAACGATATTACAGCGAAATGGCTTAGCTGGTTTGCAGAAAAAATCTTGCACTTTGCAACAAACTGTGCACTGTCACGGTACAGCAAAAAATTTCAGTCTATCTCGATCACTGAAAATAGCGCAATCTCCTCTGCAGAGTGATTCATTGTGAATATAATCCCTAAGCCATTCTTCGCGGCATTATTTCTTCTAGGAACGCTAGGGTGGTAGGGTATGCGGGAAAGAATTTGCTAAGCGTATAACACAGGAAGAAGTTATGGCAGAACTGAAGCTGTGTGAGCGGGTCGTGAGACATGATGGGCAGCTCAGTCGGTAACAGTATTCCCCGTGGAAAGTAAGGTTACGGTGTGACGTTATGCTACATCACTATGATAACTTTATTTCAGCAATGAGTCACATCGATTGATGTAAGTATGCATCTCGAAGCGAGATAGACAGATATGTGAGAATGAGTCCGTCGAGTCCCTGCAATGAAACGTATATTGAAAAACAAATTATGAAAACTAACCGCAAATTGGATAAAATTAAATCTTAAAAATTAATAATTAACATATAGAAATCGTAAACTGAAGAGCAATGAGACGAACATCGACGGTAACAGCCGAACGATGCCGTAGTTTGCGGGGGCAAAGGTGTCATGTATAGATGGTGTGTGTGTGATTACAAAGACTGAAATAGTCTACTGGCAAGATCTAAATCTTCAGTCCTTCGTTTCACTCTCGAGTAAGCCACAATGTGAAATTTTGTCAATTTTGTAGACCTTCTACCACACATATTCACCGTGGCGAGTCTAGGTTTATCCTTCAACCACCTTCGTTTCAGACAGTTCAACAGGGACATGACTCTTGATCGTTTTCCCATAGTGACAACCACAGTTTTACGGTGAAACACACAGCATTTCGTCCACGAAGAGGTTAAAATATCGTGCAAGAGCCTGGTTCATCTACCATTTTCTGAGAATAATGAGGAAATTAAAACATTATTTAAAAAAATAAGAAATGCAACAAATACAGGGCGTTATTAAAAGGTACGGACAAACTTTGAGGACACATTTCTTACACATTAATTTCAATGTTAGACTCATTTTCTACTTCTTTTCATTGAGCGTTAATTATAGGAAAGACACAGGTACGAAAAGTGCTGCCTCGCAGATTGAGACATCCCCAGTTTCCTGAATATGTTCTCTGCACGGAAGCCTGTTTTACCAGGAACAGAACGCTCAACAACCGTAACACACGTGTATGTCTCGTTGAAAATTCCCACACTACAGATGTGAAGAGCATTAACGCAGCTCTGCTGTGGACTTATGCTCGGGTATCGTCAGTGGGTGATTAATAGGCCCAGTTCTGCTACCCTTTCATCTTCGTGTACGCATGTGATTCTAACGTGATGGACCCTAGTTCCTTTGCTCAACTTTCCCCTAATCATCTTTGTCAGACTTTCCATGAAAGGTGACTAAGAGCGGGAAATTGTGCCTCGTGGACTACCCGTTCAACTGTTTTTTTTTTTTTTTTTTTTGAAAGATCTCCTGCTTAGAATACTCGTAACATATGTTGTGCACTAGGGCAGGTATGGCGGAACTTTGTACGACAGTGTCATGCCTGCAATCAAGCTGAGGGATGCCATTTTGTACAACTGTTATGACGTAAAACAAGCACACACACATTTAAGCATACCGCGAAAAAACTAATCACGCCAGGAAACATCACACGGATATCCCGTAACAATGGCGCCAGCCTTGGTAATGGCTCAAATTCGTCGAGGAACAGAAACCACAAGTTTCTTCAGGTACGTGATGTCCCGCTGAAGCTACACGTTCATGATTTGATCTCACAGAACTACCAAGTTGTGGGAATTCTGATTGCTACATTTCATACGCGGCGCCAAATAGCAACCAGATGCCAGTTATAAGAGTCGAGGGGCATGAAAGGGAAGCAGTGGTTGGGAAAGGAGTGAGACAGGGTTGTAGCCTATCCCCGATGTTATTCAATCTGTATATTGAGCAAGCAGTAAAGGAAACAAAAGAAAAATTCGGAGTAGGTATTAAAATTCATGGAGAAGAAGTAAAAACTTTGAGGTTCACCGATGACATTGTAATTCTGTCAGAGACAGCAAAGGACTTGGAAGAGCAGTTGAACGGAATGGACAGTGTCTTGAAAGGAGGATATAAGATGAACATCAACAAAAGCAAAACGAGGATAATGGAATGTAGTCAAATTGAATCGGGTGATGCTGAGGGGATTAGATTAGGAAATGAGACACCTAAAGTAGTAAAGGAGTTTTGCTATTTAGGGAGTAAAATAACTGATGATGGTCGAAGTAGAGAGGATATAAAATGTAGACTGGCAATGGCAAGGAAATCGTTTCTGAAGAAGAGAAATTTGTTAACATCGAGTATAGATTTAAGTGTCAGGAAGTCGTTTGTGAAAGTATTTGTATGGAGTGTAGCCATGTATGGAAGTGAAACATGGACGATAACCAGTTTGGACAAGAAGAGAATAGAAGCTTTCGAAATGCGGTGCTACAGAAGAATGCTGAAGATAAGGTGGGAAGATCACGTAACTAATGAGGAGGTATTGAATACGATTGGGGAGAAGAGAAGTTTGTGGCACAACTTGACTAGAAGAAGGGATCGGTTGGTAGGACATGTTTTGAGGCATCAAGGGATCACAAATTTAGCATTGGAGGGCAGCGTGGAGGGTAAAAATCGTAGAGGGAGACCAAGAGATCAATACACTAAGCAGATTCAGAAGGATGTAGGTTGCAGTAGGTACTGGGAGATGAAGAAGCTTGCACAGGATAGAGTAGCATGGAGAGCTGCATCAAACCAGTCTCAGGACTGAAGACCACAACAACAACATAAGATCGAGTGATATAATGGGCCGGTCGAGATGCGGTGCGGTGAGGAGGACCAGGAATATATGGACGCAGCCCTCTGGACACGAATGTTATCAGGTTTGGAGAAGACAGTATCCAAAGCGCGCTGATCATGCAGCAGTATAAGTAAAGACGACACTCGGCCCTTTATAATGTTGAATTAACCATACCACCACTGGGGTACTGGCGGTTAAACACCACGCTGCACTCACTGCCTTGTCTCATTTGAAAAGACACGAGATCGCATCTCGTCGGACCACCTAGCAGTAAGGTATTGTCCAGTTTTTGTGTTACCTGTCCAACTGAAGAAGTGGATCTTTGTGTGCCGCTGTGTTCAGTAGCCTTTCGTGAGATACCCGACACCATTTGTTAATCTCTGCAGATCCATTCGCGCTGTTCGCTCGGAAACTGATTGTCATGAGTTTACATTCACTGACAACAGATATTCCTGTATGGTTTTTAACCGATTTTCCTACTGTAAATCTGAAATGTCACTCTTTTCATCCATAACTTTCATCTTACTCGTTTCTAGACTAGTGTTATCGTCCAAAGTGATATATTTACCATTCTACATTAGCCCCTTTGTATCTTTATCGTCATAGGAACATCCCGCACATTCTTCATATAAATGTAGTGTCGTGGTGGAGGGTACGTTTAATTTAACAAATGTTTCTCTCTCTTCATTTCACGGATCAAACATGAAATGTATATCTTTGCGGGAGCTGTTACTTCTCAAATATTGCTTCATAATTTATAGCCACGACACGCAAGAGGATGAGTGGAATATCGTAGATCTCATTGCCAGTTCCAGATGATGATGATGATGATGAATTCCAGAAATTTTAATTTTCCACAGTGTACTAGAATTATTTTTAGTATTTCTGCCACACATGTTAACATGTGTGTGTGATACTCAGCTCCCCGCCGTAGACTGGAAAGGAAGGCGTAATTATGACTGCAACCAATACGAGATGGAGATGGGTAGGTATTTAGCCAAGCAAATGTATAGTAAATGGACCAACGAAGGTCTTTGGACAACATTCTCGGTTGTCTTTCGGCTTCAGATTGCTATGTGTTAGTTTCTATCAGTTACTTCCTGCGTCATTATGGTTACGAGCTAACTCTCGCACTAACAGGCTGCGTGGTACTTTCGCACGTAGTTGGTGCGAATTATGTCATGGAGACATCGTGAAGTCGAGGAACTTCCACATGCTACCAGAAATTATGTCGATGCCTGTGATGGAGGATGTTTTCGTTAGGGGCTAAATGAGACAGCCTTACAAACAACATTGTGTCTGATGAAATGAAAATCCTGTCCCATGAATGTACTTTTTGGGATTCTGTTATCAAAGAAGCCATTGAAATCTGATGTGCAGCAGCAACTGTAACCAGAACAGCGGCTGTAACTTACAGATACGTGGAAACGGGTGGTCTGCAGTGAAGCGGTATAGAGCAAGAAATTTAGTTACCTATCATCAAAAAAAATTAGCATCGTTACTAATTTTGCTCCATCACATACATTGATGTTATGTCCAGTAGCGTATGGAAGTCTGGTGAATTCTTTATGTCTCTATAACATGATTCGCCCAACTACATGTGAAGGCATCGCACGGTATTTTAGTACGCCAGTTTTCTTCTAAGAGTGATCGGACAGGAAGTCGTTGAAAGCTTGAGATTGTACATCTAACGTGGCAAGAAAGCCGATAAACATTTATCCTAGAATTTGCCGAGAAAAAGTACGTTCTCATAACAACTTTGCTGAATTCCAAGAGATAAGGAAAGACGATGGCGGCGACTTGACTGAAGTCGGGTAGATGTCATAAAACATAGTGAGGAGCGACAAGAATCGATGTAGGTGATGACCTTAATGCATGGACAAATCTGTGGGAGGCCTTTATTCAACCTTGGAATATCGAACGTCCGATGATGATAATATGTTGCTTTAGAATGATGTATGTTGAAACTCTGTCATGCTTCACGATTTTTTGCTCTGTACTTGGGTCATGCATCAAGAGTCTCAAAATTGCGCTTTCGTGAGGGAGTACTAAATGGGTCAGTACCGAACAAAACCATCTTTCGTTAGGATACAAGTTTGTTAAGCATCACACTAGTAATGCAGTAGTCACAGTTGCGTCTCCAGGCTGCTCCATGGACTAGTGTTCCTTCTAATGAGTACCTGACATCGGTTTTTCGTCTTACAAATCTTTGTAAACGTAAACCGTGGCGTGGTTCTGTCGATCGTTGCTGCAGACTTTCTGCACAGCAGTGACAACTACTCAAACGCAGCACCAAGTCCTACATGTGTTTATGAGTCGTACGTTCTGCGCGGCCCACCCACTGGCTTGACAGCAACAGTCACAAATCTGCACGAGTCCAGAAGAAAACCTTTCGGCTGGCGTGCCTTTGGGGTTTGTTAGACGTTAATGTCACATCATGTTTACTTTACCTTTCCCTTTGATGTTCCCGGGCACCACCCACTGCTCGCCGTGGGTGTGCCGTGCCGTTCTACGAGAAATCATTACGTAAACACGTTGCCCGTGTAAGGAGAACTTTCTACATCCTTTTCTGCATAATTAATGTCAGTAGCGTAGCTCACCCTTTTTTACTCCGTTGTATGCATTTTAATGGAGGAAACGTGGCTATTAATATCTGAACATATGCTAGACGAGGTGCAGTGTATGGGGTTAGCAAAAGCGTAGCGTAGGGTCAAAGCGTGGGCAGTGGTGCAATGCAGCGTTCGGAACGGGAGCCGTATGTCGTAACGAGCCGTGACATTACTGGTCTTGCGTAGGAGGAATGTTGATTTAAAGCGCTCGCGGCACGCCTCGCCATGGAAAGGTCAGAATGACAATCTGGCGCAGACGTCGCTTCCGCCGCGCCGGTATCGCAGAAGTCGTACCGCCCGTT
The DNA here is from genome assembly GCF_023898315.1 of Schistocerca nitens. NCBI lineage: Eukaryota > Metazoa > Arthropoda > Insecta > Orthoptera > Acrididae > Schistocerca > Schistocerca nitens. The sequence continues at coordinate 675,529,462 of NC_064618.1, forward strand.
CACGCCTCGCTGGTTTCTCGGCGAAATGTGCCCGCGGTCCAGTACACAAAATGTTGTGCTCTCACCTTTTGCTTTTAGTAGCGACACGGCGCCTTATTATAAGCGCGGTGCTATCTGTCACTTCGCGTGTCGCGGTACGTCTGTGCATCTAATGAGTACGGACAACGTCAAACGAAGCATGCGGCCGCTGTATATCATTAACGACCGATGAGCTGGTTCGGTTACTGTGTGTCAGAACTTCGGAATTCGTTTGCAGCCAATTTTTTTCTTATACGTCCCTTAATATAGTGAACCCAAGTATGTTAAGAAGCGGTATGCCACGTGTACTGTACCCTCTAGTTGAGCTTTCTTTTTAAGTTAGTGAGGCCTTCTCCCGTTTTTGAGTTACAGAAACGGCTTTGTATCAAACGTATACTTTACTGAAATCCATTTATTGCATTACTTGTACTTTTGGAGTACAAAATTTAAAGAGATTCTGCCGTCTACAGATCTATGGAACAGACGCTGTGCCTCAGAGGCGTTGGTTAATTCAGTCGTTCACAACCTGGGGGCTAACGCACAAGGTGATGGTAGAACGAGAGGGAGCAGGAAGGGAACGTGTTAGAGAAAAGGGGGCTGTGGTGTTGGACGTTCTCTTTGTTGACTGTTATTTTAGGTATTAACAGGCGGAATGTACGTGAAGTTCATTTGCTAGGTATTTGTACTTATATACAAGACAGATGTATCCAATATTCTTGATTAAGACTACCGGCCAGTTTAAAAATGAGACCAGAACAACTTAAATAAAATATGGAGGGTGTTAAGAGTACAAGTGCAGATATTTCTAATAATGAGCGAAGACAATATACCGAAGAACATTTCATCAGTATTTACTTAATTTGCAGACTTACGTTTATAGTTATTACGAGTAGAATGTTTTCAGATTGGTTAGAACCTCCAAGTATGACTGGCACAAGTAAGCCATTAAAGTTTATCTTTTCTGAGCAGTAGTTCAGATACCGAAGTGCGAACTTGGTTCAAATGGTTCAAATGGCTCTGAGCACTATGGGACTTAACATCTATTGTCATCAGTCCCCTAGAACTTAGAACTACTTAAACCTAACTAACCTAAGGACAGCACACAACACCCAGCCATCACGAGGCAGATTCCCGCCGGGAATCGAACCCGGGAACCCGGGCGTGGTAAGCGAGAACGCTACCGCACGACTACGAGATGCGGGCGAAGTGCGAACTACTGGATGCAAACCAGTAAGTCTGTACTGGCACGCATAAGCCGCTTCGAGGCAAAGTTACGACCGTGCAGAAAACATCAGATAGTGAATTATGTGATGTGTTCGTAGGAGGACAGTTCGATAGCTGAAGTGGGTACTTGTTAAGCTACCAGTGATCGCAATATCTGTACCTGTACTTCTGACAGCCTACACAGACATGAGAATACTTTTAAATGCACAGGCTAGGCATACTACCTCAGAGAAACACAATAACTGTCTTACAAAAAATGTTTATTATACATTTTACCGTCAGGTCACATAAATGGTATAAGTATCAGTTTCGAATGTCCGCAGCTCGTGGTCTTGCGGTAGCGTTCTCGCTTCCCGCGCACGGGGTCCCGGGTTCGATTCCCGGCGGGGTCAGGGATTTTCGCTGCCTCTAGATGACTGGGTGTTCTTGTGTCGTCTTCATCATCATCATCATTCATCCTCATTACGGTCGGAGGAAGGCAATGGCAAACCACCTCCGCTAGGACCTTGCCAGGTGCGGCGGTGTAGGTCTCCCGCATCGTCCCCTACGCTCCCCGGAGTATGGGACCTCATCATCATCAGTTTCGAATAGTTACAAGTTATTATCAAAGGACTTGGTAATAAGTCGATATCGGTTGTGATAAAATTTGTGTGTTATGAAGCAGAACTATATAATTAAAAATTGATGCCATTTTATAAGAATTAATAATTTTATTTCTACACGCCTCACTAGTATATGAAGGTTTACTGTCTAGGACACAGTACGTGCACTCGACGTGGAGGAGCTCAGACTCAAGCAGAGTTCCCGGAATTCTTCATTCAGACTCCATTTAGAAGAAATGAAGTGACAGTTGCGAGAGTACTGAAGCAGAATTTTCGAGTGTTTGTAATTAAAGTGCAGCTACACACGGAGGTCCAGTGTTGACTGTATTATCGTAGTCTAATGCGTTAGTGTGGGAGGGGGGGGGGGGAAATAAGTTCCAGTTGTGGCCGCCAGGTGCAAATCTGGTGCTGTACATTATCTCATCATCTCACCGGTGATCATACTGAACAAACAGTGTAAGCGGCGGTTAATAGTAAAATCACCGTTACGCGATTCTCACTTACATGATGTTTTCTGTCCACGTCCCGTTCCTAATTCATTACATATGGAAATATTTCTATACGTCCTTCTTGCATTTTTTTTTCTTTTTTGGAAATTTGTGGTAAGTTCCCTAGGCATACACTACTTAATCTAACTTAAACTAACTTACACTAACGACAACACACACACCCATGCCCGAGGGAGGACTCGAACCCCCGACGAGGGAAACCGCGCGAACTGTGGCAAGGCGTCCCGACCGCGCAGTTACTCCGTGCGGCTTTCTTGCATTTACAGCGCCAGGTTCGCACCTGGTGGCCAAAACTGGAACTAATTTTTTCCAGCGTAAATCGGTTCTCCATTAACGCATTAGACTGTCTACAAATTTCGCTGCCATACGATTATTGCAGCCCAGACTGGACCTCTGTGAGTAGCTGTACCACCGGAATCTTGTGGTACATTATCTTATATTTGGCGGAGCATGGTGAAAATCTTTGGCGTCTACTCACCATAACCAGTGCATTTTGGAAACGAGTGCTCTACATCTACATCTATACACCGCAAGCCACCTAACAAAAATGGTTCAAATGGCTCTGAGCACTATGGGACTCAACTGCTGAGGTCATTAGTCCCCTAGAACTTAGAACTAGTTAAACCTAACTAACCTAAGGACATCACAAACATCCATGCCCGAGGCAGGATTCGAACCTGCGACCGTAGCGGTCTTGCGGTTCCAGACTGCAGTGCCTTTAACCGCACGGCCACTTCGGCCGGCAAGCCACCTAACAGCTCGTGGCGGAGGGTACTTTGTGTATACTGCCACTTTCCCCTTTTCCTGTTCCAGTTGAGAAGGGTTTGCGGGTAGAAAGGTTCTCAAAGTGTCTGAGAAAGAGGAAAAGAAGTGCCGTTAGTATTCTAATGAATTCTTGAAACAGTGGCAGAACTGTACACAAATTCAAAGTCGTCGCCATGCAATTCCTGGTGAATAGAAATATGGTACGGGTGCAATCGATGTTGATGTAGCATTCTCAACACCGACGTTTTTGAGATTCCCGATTCTCCCGCAATGTGGCTGCTACTGATGTGCGGATTAGCCGCTACAGCAGCTAAAACGGCATCATCATTTGTTGCAGGTCGTGGTTGACGTTTCACATGTGACTGAACACTTCCTGTTTCCTTAAATAACGTAACTATCCGGCGAACGGTCCGGTTACTTGGATGATGTCGTCCAGGATACCGAGCAGCATGCATAGCACACGCCCGTTGGGCATTTTAATCACAATAGCCATACATCAACACGATATCGACCTTTTCCGCAATTGGTAAACGGTCCATTTTAACACGGGTAATGTATCACGAAGCAAATACCTTCCGCACTGTCGGAATGTTAAGTGACACCACGTACTTCGTGAGATATTTGGCCCGGTCACGATCATTGGACCACCCTGTACATACGCCTTCACCATGGCCTTAATCAGATCACGGGTAACTCGCAAAGATTGACGGAGTTAATTAGAATGGATTTTGTCGTACACAATAAAGACACTTTACTAAATCATAATTAGATTTCAGATTCATGCCCAGTACCTGATACAGTACCATGACATTGCCACCGGTTACAGTGTCACTCACCGGTGTTGGCACTTCAATTCATAACATCGCACCCCAAGCGGGTGCACACAAGCGGTTTACCAAGTGACAGAATTACATGGCTTCAGAGAAGGCGCACTAACAAATAATGGCCACTCTCAAGCCAAGGCACACTGCAGAACAAACAAATTCATATTATTCACTGAACAAGACACAATAATATTGCGCCAGTTTTCCTTTAAACAATGAAACCACAGGTCCAGAATATCCATAGGCAGTATGTTACGGTGCAGTCTCCCCACCGTCAATTATCCTTTTAATTCTTTTGAAATAACAAGAGGCAGCCTCCGTCACCAGAGCTCCAGAGCACAAGCTTCGTCACCTTCTTTACCGGCTGCCCGACATTCGACAAGTCGCTAGGCGATCCGGTTGGGTACACGCGTTGTCAAAACCAAATCGGCTCAACGAAACCCCGCCGCCAGGCACTGCTGCTCCAGCCCCCCTCCTTCCGTCACATGCCATTCACCACTCACTGGCCGCGCAGAGCCTCCACACCTCAACCAGGAAAGCCAAAGATAAGTCACAAGGGAGCTGATTATCGATACCGGCGCCAGAGGTAGTGAGGCCAGCAAACCGAGCCGCCACGGCTCACAGATTAAATGCTCAGCTTACGAAACGGCATCTTGTTGAAGTGGATAACCCAACATTGTTTTCTCCAGCTTTAAAATCAAACTCAGAGAAACGCAACTCTGTAGGCATGTAAAACTTTTCTCAACACGGACAAAATTCTTCGTAGTTTCACATTAATTCTCATTATTAATAGCTAAATGTGGAAGTATTATAGGGAAAACACTTCTACTACATGAAAAACAAAATTGACAGTTCAATGGCAGGGCCTGACAAATGCGCCATGTCGAAATAAATTCCTTTAAGTAATGACCAGGTTTGAAAAACAATTTACGAGACCTCATTTGAAGTGGAAGAAAAGTTTTCCGATGTGTCGAAGAACACAGAACTTGTAACTGAAACTGATGAATCAACAGCTAGAGGCGAGGGAGAATTGATTATAGCTTACGTTTGGCTAATAGGGATGACGAGGTAATTGAGGAACTATTGTTCTCCAGAAATTTGACAGTGGGCACGAAAGGTTCCTTTACATCTAAGAAAGCGGAAGGTTTTTTCAGAAAATGTACTTCTTTGCGTAACTGATAGAACTGCATCCTTTTTAGAAAGATATCGTGTATTTATAGCCCATTTAATATCCGCTATACAGGATGGTCCATTGATCGTGCCCGGGCCAAATATCTCACGAAATAAGCGTCAAACGACAAAACTACAAAGAACGAAACTTGTCTAGCTTGAAGGGGGAAACCAGATACCGCTATGGTTGGCCCGCTAGATGACGCTGCCATGGGTCAAACGGATATCAACTGGTTTTTTTAAAATAGGAACCCCCATTTTTTATTACATATTCGTGTAGTACGTAAAGAAATATGAATGTTTTAGTTGGACCACTTTTTTCGCTTTTTTTCGTGCAAATGATTGTGATCCGGCACTAACTTTGAGCCTAACTACATATTTACAATACAGTGCTTAGTATTTAAGATTATTTTTAAAATCTAGCCAGCATGTACCACACTGCACTTCTCGTACATAAACAAATGGGTACTTCTTGAATTACTTCTGAATAAGGAATTCCAGCTTTTGGACTCATAAGCAAAACGAGCGTTTTTATATAAACATCAAACAGAGAAAGAATCGATATACCCTTGATATGCAGATCTAACCGAATGAAAGGTGAAAGATTGAAATATGTATTTGGAGATTAGTTGTTTGTATGTAGAAACCATCAAATCGGTCTAAAGCCTGATGACTTAAAATTGTTTATGTGATGTTATGTTAAAAAATTATACTTCAAAATGTCATATAAATTTTGCGCATAGAGGTGGGAAAGAAATTTTGTGTGCTAAAACAGCAAACACGCTACAGACTGTGTAGTGTGATTTGAGTATTTGTAGAAATAATGGTTAGAATTGTTGTCGGACTTCAGTCGAAAGACTAGTTTGATTCAGCTCTCCATTTCAGTCTATTCTGAGCAGGTCTTTCCATCTCTGCACTATTACTACAGTTTATATCCGCTTGAATCTGTTTACTGTAGTCAAACCTTTGGTCTCTCTCTAAAACTTCTACCCACTTCCCCTGCCACACCTAGATCCAATACAAAATTCCTTGATGCGTCAGAATGTGTCCTATCAACCGATTCCTTCCTGCAGTCAGGTCGTGCTATTAATTTTATTTTTTCCCCAGTTTGGTTCACTACCTCTTCGCTAGTTATCCTTTACTTTTTAACTTTCTTCTGCGGCACCAAGTGTCAAGAGCTTCTATTCTCTTCGTGTGTGAACTGCTTATTGTCCACTTACACTTCCGTACAAGACCAATAGATTTAGAAAAAAAAACATCCTAACATTTAAATTTATAGTCGGTGTTAACAAACTTCTCTTTTTTTAAAGAAACGTTTTTCTTGCTATTTTTTCCGCTACATACATACTTTTTGTATACTTTTGCTGTCTTCAATTACTTTGTAGCCCAAATATCGAACCACCTGCTAATTTAAGAGTCTCATTTGCTAATCTAATTTCCTCAGCATCGCCTGATTTCATTTGACTGCGTTCCATTAGCCTCGTATTTTTGGTGTTATTCATCTTATACTCTCTTTTCAAGATGCTACCTATTCCTTTCAGATACTCTTCGAAGTGATTTGCTGTCTCTGATGATGATGATGATGATGATGATGATGATGTTTGGATTGTGGGGCGCTCAACTGCGCGGTTATCAGCACCCGTACAAATTCCCAACCTTTTCTCAGTCCAATCTTCCATTTGCATGAATGATGATGAAATGATGAGGACAACACAAACACCCAGTCATCTCGAGGCAGGTGAAAATCCCTGATCCCGCCGGGAATCGAACCCGGGACCCCGTGCTCGGGAAGCGAGAACGCGACCGCGAGACCACGAGCTGCGGACTAGCTGTCTCTGACGGAAATACAATGTCACTGGGAAACATCAGAGTTAAAGTTTTTATTTTTTGCCCCTAAACTTTAACCACATTCCGAAATTTCACCTTCGTTTCTATTACAGCTTGTTCAACGTACAGATTGAGTAATATTGGGGATATGCTACAACCTTGTCTGACTCCCTTCTCAAACACTGCGTCCCTTTCATGTTCGACTAAGGTTTCTTTAAATCTACAAATGCTATAAAGATAGGTTAAAGGGCCATAAACATCTCATTCACCGACGAAGGGAAAAGTCCTTAACCGATACTAGTTTCTAACTAAGAATAAATACAGATCCTTAAACTTAAAAGCAAAGAGAGCGTTTATTCGTCCCGATGTGAGTCTCACGAAGCTGAGCATTATTTCATTGTGGAGCTTGCAACTATTTGTAAATAAAACCTTTTACCAATTGCAGTTACCCAGTACTCCACCAGAGAATCATAATCTGTCGTTTGTTCGCATGTAGAACTCAACATGACGTTTTCGCCACATTTGGAGCTGGATGACCACGCTCGGGCTGGATTACATTTTGGGGAAATCTAACTGGAACTGGTGTTAACACTAACACTATCCATCAAGTCATTGACACCTCCTTGGGGCCAATCCACCATACTATTGTTCAGTGAATGTCTCTGCTGCGAGAATACAGTGTCGTGTCCACTCTGTAAAGAAGGGAAAGCAGTTTAGAGTTTAACGTTTCGTCAACGGCAAAGTCATCAGAGGCAGAGCTCGAACTGACATTGAACAAGGATAACGAAGGAAATGGGTCGCGTGATTTATTTTAAAGAAACCATAATCTCTCCGTCCGAACTACTTCTCTAAGGAAATCTGTTCAGTGGATGTGAACTCAGTTGCTCCTGAATTCAGTCCGATGCCTTAACTGTTGCCCCAAACTCGAGTAGCCCAACCTATCATGAAATTCTCAGTGTAGTTGCAAGACTCCTAGGTAAGTATTTCCTTAGTAGATGTCGATGGCGCAGTTAATAAACAGCTTTCGGCAAGTGCAGATAATTTCCCGATTTATCTGTCCTCGGCTTCTAGGATGTCACGTACGAGTTCAAATGGCTCAAATGGCTCTGAGCACCATGGGACTTAACATCTGTGGTCATCAGTCCCCTAGAACTTAGAACTACTTAAACCTAACTAACCTAAGGACATCACACACATCCATGCCCGAGGCAGGATTCGAACCTGCGACCGTAGTAGTCGCGCGGTTCCGGACTGAGCGCCTAGAACCGCTAGACCACCGCGGCCGGCACGTACGAGTAACGCGATTATATTTCGGATAATAGGTACTTTCGTAATGCATGCTTGTTGTTGCGGAATGGTCCGTTTTGTTCAAATAGCGCATTGTGATAGAACTTACAGCTTGCGCCCCACAATTCTGGCTGAGATAGAAGTGAATGTCATAGGGTGATACTTCGTTAGAGCGTCGTTTCTGCCGCGGACTTCCTTTCTAATCGCAGTTCGCCTTTTCGCAACGCGGTCGCTGTTGCACACGCGTTGTCCTGGTAGCGCGTGTACGCCTGAGGAGCTGCCTGGTCAGATGTGGACCAGTCGCCTTATTGTAACGCCCGCGTCCAGGTTTCCCGCTCTTTACGACAGTGCTTATGTTCTCGCCGATAGCAGACACGTTCCAGTATAATAATAGCACAGCTGCTGGTCTAGGCAGCATGTGATTATACCAATCAATTACGCCTTACACACTTTCTACTCCAATAGCCTGCGTAGCCTTTAGACGCTGGTGATGGTCAAACGTAACAGTCGAATGCAAATCCTACACTCTAATGAGTCGTTAATTATCGTTCTAGTCGTACTAGTCACTTTCATCTGTACTACTTTCGTTCCGTTGATTTGTAGTTAGCAGGTCTCGGCCCAGTCAGACGCTGCCTCTATTTTTTTTCTTCTCGGATGATTTCGATAGGCTACTTTCTGCGAAATTGAGTAATTATTTGCGTCATTCGTACGTGACATCGTAAAAGTCACGGACATATACAGCCTTCCTCATCGATATACTGCATTTACTGCGATCCTGATGGCACTGGAACAGATGAGGCGTCTACAGGGCAAACATTTCTCATCTCCACGCTTCTCTTAGTGCCCTACACTTCACCCAGCACCCAGAAGAGAAAATGGTCCAGCTCATACGTTACGAACTGCACTTCCTTCGACACCGGGGGAACCAAGTATCATTCTGCTAGGTCCGAGGGCATGTGTGGATTTGGGGAAATGTTCAATCACGCCTACCCGCCAAGCAGGCATGACACAATTTGAAATTCCCCTATTCAGCTACAAGCTATGAATTCACTGTAGAGTCAAAGATCCACGCAGCTGTGGGGTGAGGAGTGGCCAGCAGTTTGGGACAAGACGCTGGAGTTGGACATGGCGTACCACCTGCTGGTCACACAGGCAGGAAGAACTGACCTGACCCGCCTCCAAATTGTGCACTGTACCCTTACGCACGGCTTCCTATTCCAACGAGATGCTCCCCCAGTTTGCGATGCCTGTAGCGTGCAAATCACTGTATGTCACATTTTAACTGAAAGCATTCTACTATTGTGTTGAGACGGCAGAAGCGAAATTCGGTGGGGATCTGGCCTCCTCTATTTTATCTGATGCCGAGACGGGTGCAGTCTAGGAGTGTCATGATGTGTCAGGAGTCCGGCTTAAACTTCTGGGCTGGAGATATTCATGTGCTGCAGAGCGGCTAGCTCATTCCCTTTATTCCAGCACTCAGCCAGCCACAGATCTCGGCTGTATTATTTTAGTTCTCCCCCTACTTTCTTGGTTTTACTGTCAGTGCTCAGTCTGACACAGTACGTGATTTTCCTAGGTGTTTGTGTGTGTGTGTGTGTGTGTGTGTGTGTGTGTGTGTGCATATGTGCGTGAGAAAGAGATATAGAGAGAGAAAGAGAGACCGAGAGAGAGAGACTCGTCTCATACTATTTTTGTACGGTCACCATTGCTTACATCATAATTAGTTGAAACCCTCAGCTGCCGACAGGTGTTGTTGATACACCTCGATGGGGACAGCTGAAAATGTGTGCCCCGACCCGGACCCGAACACGGGACCTCCTGCTTACATGGCAGACGCTCTATCCATCTGAGCTACCGAGGAGACAGAACTGCAGGGACTTACCCCTTGTACGCTTCCCGTGAGACCCACATTTCCAACTGTCCGCAGTCTACTTACGTAATGTACCTAATAGATATTTGCCCATCCACTCATTACTCGTGCACACTACGTAAGCAGGAGATCCCGGGTTCGGGTCCCGGTCGGGGCACACATTTTCAGCTGTCCCCATCGAGGTATATCAACAACACCTGTCGGCAGCTGAGGGTTACAACTAATTATCATTTATTCTAGAGAATCTGCACGGTCATCAGTGGTATCTGTTCTTTCGAGAACAATTACTATCTACCATTGCTTAAGACGTCGGACGGAATTTGGAAGCAGTCTTTTTCACCCCCAGCCAGAAATCCTTAAACAGATTACGCATTTCGGATGTAGAGATAGCTGATGGCTCCCCCCCCCCTCCCAAAGAAAAAAGGAGGGGCGGTTTCTTTATCGAGTCTGAGCTTGAACTCTATCCTTAATGACTTTGTCGTTCACTGAACGGTGAAGTATAATCTGCCTTTTTTTGTTGACAGGCTGAGCACAACACGCTAGTCTCGTAGAAGAGATATTCGCTAGCATAGCGGTAATTTTGGATGCCGCAACGAAATGCGAGTGGACTACTCCTTTCACGTAATATGTCAATGACTTGTTGGATAGCGTCAGTACCAACGCCAAACTGAACAGTTTCAGGTGTAATTCTCTGATGTTTATAGGGTGCAGAGCGAACTACTTATAGTGTTGATGGAATATACGGGAGTGGAAAGGCTTTGTACACATGCTTGTTTCAGAAAGACGAGCTGTGTGTGTTCCTTCATGAAAGTCTATGTTTTGGACGCTTTATTCAAAACAGAAATTCATCCAAATTTGGAGATCTTATGTAAAGAGCCTCCTCTTTTCTTTATATAGGTTAAAAGTGGGCAGCAGAATTCAGAAGGACCTGTGAATCTCTTGAAGATGAATACAAGCCCCAGCAGTGTGTTTCACGTACAACGCTAGTGCAGTCTTTTTTTGTTGTGATGAGGATCGTTGCCTTTATCGGCGTACGTGGACTGTCGAAAGACTCGATGTTGAAAATTATGAAAATCGTCATCCGTTATATAAGGAGCCACTGCATGCAGCGAAAAAAGGAGTGTGGTGTGCAGGTAGTGCAACACGAATTATTGGACCGATATTTTTTCACCAAACCATAACTTTTGACAGATACTTGAACAATATACTACAACTTTATCCCAGAAATTTTTTTACGAAAAGACTTACGGTTATTTAGTGCATGAGCATGTCAGGATAAAACTATTACACACAGACTGCAATAGCCATTGCACAACTGACGAGCAGCAATAGTATGTGAACAGGTTATAACACCACAGCATAGTCCCCCATAATTATCACGTAATTTATTTTTGCGTTTTCGATATCGTTTTCACATTACAACTGTATGAGTACATGTGTTTTTATTTTTTGTAAATATTAATTATGATAATGTAAAGAGACGTATTCACTAAAATTATTACCACATTTAAAAAAAGTAGAAAGTAAAAATTAACGAAGTTATTAATACTTGTATGTAAAACTTTTTGTAAAAATAATAACAAATATTACAGACACATTACATATGAGTAAGACACACAGTTGGACAGGTCTTGAAGCCACATTTATCTCATTGCTGAAAAATACGAAATAATTTTTTTACAACAGTTTGCGCTTCTCAGAAAGTGGTGCCAAAACAGAAACTTCTCCACAGATACACTACAGATTTCATTTCTATCAAGGATGAGTACTCTTCAGAGAAGCAATGTAAATTCATTGTTTCAAGCAAGAATGTTGTGACACATTCTTCTTTGGCATCTGGCAAAGAATTATGGAGAAGCTGCTCCATCTGGCATGACGCTAAGTCGTTGCATTGGCGAAAGCTTCGTCCTTGCATAGTTAGACTGCCTGCCAACTTCCCACACAAGCAACGGACAATTAAGTACTTCTTCTTGTTGCAGTGCTTGATAAGTTACTCAGAGGTATGTGCTTTGGAACGCAAACGAGAGGACTAGTATTTCAGAGGACCTGTCTTTCAGTTCCACATTACATCTTTCAGTTATAATGATCAGCAATTTTTTTATTCCAATATATTTTATTATATTTTTCTTTAATAGGTTTGCCCTAACATCATTTAAAGACTAAGAAGATCTTCCATTCATGTAGTTCAGCCAAGAATGTTTTTAACATTGAGCCAAAAGGTGAAGTCCAAATGTGAATCTTCGCATTCTCGCATTTAGATGAAATTTCTACATTAAAAGAAACTAAATTCAGTTCTTTCTGGTTTGTAGGCGATTTATGTTGTTGGTGATATCTTTTTCACAACATGAAGAGCAATTATTGTGTCATTTATGCCCACATTTTTAATTAACTGATCGTAACTGAACTGTAATTGAAGTTACAGAGCCGGCCGGAGTGGCCGAGCGGTTCTAGGCGCTACAGTCTGGAGCATCGCGACCGCTACGATCGCAGGTTCGAATCCTGCCTCGGGCGTGGATGTGTGTGATATCCTTAGGTTAGTTAGGTTTAAGTAGTTCTAAGTTTTTTATTCAAAAATTTGCTCAGGCAGTGTATTAAATTTTTCATTATGTTGCAACAGTTCAAAAGTTGCCTTGCCATCTACCCCCTCGATGCGTTCCACAGCTGACTGATAATATTCACGATTAGTGAGAACCCCACAGTTGTAATTATACACATTTATTGTGTCACAACCGGATCGTTTCTTTAGAACATTAGGTTGCCCAGTTGTGCCAATATTATGATATGAAAGTTCTACGTATGACACGAGATCTCTCATTCATGATACTCGCAATACCAACATACAAGCCCATGATGGCAAATGTTACAAAGATAGATGAGGCTATCGCCGAGGCCCACGCAACTATTGAAAAGGTGCGGTCTCTCTTCGGGAACCACATGTTAGCCTGGCCTGTCCACAGATACAATTCTCATACGGTTACACCCAGCTCACGACCATCAGTACTGCTGAGGTACGCAAGCCACCCCACCTCGACAAGGTCCATATTTCGTAAGGAGAACACCGAATTAATAGACCTAATACGTAGTGCAATAAAAAGAACCCCCGACTATACACCTGGCTTGCAGAAATTGGACGTAGACGAGGGATGGGCAAGATATCGAGCAGCTTTCGCAGATCACAGAGGTAGAGAAGTCACAGTTTCCACAATAACAGCCTTACAGTGCCTGGCTGCGATTTCCGTCACAACTAGACGTCACGAGCAGCAACTAAAAGTAACATTTAATATTCATCATCGCATGTCATCTGTTTTCCGAAGTTCGTACTAAGAACTTGCGTCACGCTGTCGAGTGTGGTTGCGATTTCAGTAACAAATCGCAACTATAGGTCGAAAGTAATAACGAAAGCAGCATTTAACATTGAAGGCCGTGTGCCATCTGTTGACAGACGCCCGTGCTTCGTTCTAAGAAAAATGGTTCAAATGGCTCTGAGCACTATGGGACTTAACTTCTGAGGTCATCAGTCCCCTAGAACTTAGAACTACTTAAACTTAACCAACCTAAGGACATCACACACACCCATGCCCGAGGCAGGATTCGAACCTGCGACCGTAGTGGTCACGCGGTTCCAGACTGTAGCGCCTAGAAACGAACGGCCACCACGGCCGGCCCGTTCTAAGATCCTCTGACTTGTGTCTGAGCTATGGATGTATAGCCTAACTATGGTGGAAGAAATGAACTAAGAAGCTAATCGGCTGAGGAAAATTTTACCCTTACATGTATGGAAGTGAAACATGGACGATAAATAGTTTAGACAAGAAGAGAATAGAAGCTTTCGAAATGTGGTGCTACAGAAGAGTGCTGAAGATTAGATGGGTAGATCACATAACTAATGAGGAAGTATTGAATAGAATTGGGGAGAAGAGAAGTTTGTGGCACAACTTGACTAGAAGAAGGGATCGGTTGGTAGGACATGTTCTGAGGCATCAAGGGATCACCAATTTGGTATTGGAGGGCTGCGTGGAGGGTAAAAATCGTAGAGGGAGACCAAGAGATGAATACACTAAGCAGATTCAAAAGGATGTAGGTTGCAGCAGGTACTGGCAGATGAAGAAGCTTGCACAGGATAGAGTAGCATGGAGAGCTGCATCAAACCAGTCTCAGGACTGAAGACCACAACAACAACAACACTGTTTTATTGGCAGCAGCACTCATATGTTTGGTTAGAGTGTGATACTGCTCCTCCCCCCCTCCTTCCCCCCCCCCCCCTGAAGTCTTGGTTGTGTAGTGTAGCCCGAGGTGTAGGTTAGGTTGAAAGGTATGATTCGATTGAGATTCGGTGAAGTCAAGGATTGTAAATGCCGAATAAAGGTTGCTGTAACAGACTGACCTACAGCGCAGCTTATTTATGTTCGTGTCGTATGTAAACGCACTTCGCACATTTTCCATCGTCCAAACTAAAACTGCCAGGCAAATTCAGAAAACGAATGTTAGATAATAGGTAAGGCTTCGACGAGTAATTTGATGCATTTTATACACACATATCGTGCATAAACTACGAAAAAATGCAAGAGGTTCCACTACGTAACTTACGATTTTTTATAGCGCTACGATAGACAGGTAAACTTTTGTGTGCGTACTTCAAATGCTGCACTCAAACTAGTCTTGAAGTCAACTTTTTGTGGAAGATTTGTACTTCCCACTCTTTTCAGTTGCTTATCATCAGCCGTAAAACACGTAATGAAGTCTTTATCAATAACTACTTGGGACAAAAATTTAGGTTTGGAATGTTGGGATCCATAAGGTTCCGTTTCTGTGCAGCGACCGTGAAATACAAAATTCTTTATAAAAATTTAGGTGTATGAAACGGCTTTGACAAGGAGGAAATAGACTTTTCATTATTCAGTCACAGTGTATTTCATAAGCCGGTCCGTGGGCTGAGCGGTTATAGGCGCTTCAGTCTGGAACCGCGCGACCGCTACGGTCGCAGGTTCGAATCCTGCCTCGGGCATGGATGTATGTGATGTCCTTAGGTTAGTTAGGTTTAAGTAGTTCTAGGGGACTGATGACCTCAGATGTTAAGTCCCATAGTGCTCAGAGCCATTTGAACCATTTTTTTTTTGTATTTCATATTTGTTTGTCACTTCTTTTATATTGCATACTACTTCAATGATAGACTGCTGAAATACCCAATTTGCACGCTTTATAGGAGGGAAAATATCACTTCCGTGGCACTGAAACAGTTCACCTGGTCAGAAACATCAGTTATCAGCTATGGTGGCCAGTGCGACTAGTCTCAGTGTAACATTTACGGCGATAAATCGCAGAAGTCACAGAAATCCCATTTTAACATTAATGTAGAGCGTGGAAGGATACAAGTTTTGAATTTGTGAACAACGATTCCAAGTCGTTACAAATTGCAACTAAAAATCACAGTTACCGAAAAGTACAATTCACAAAAATCACTGTTATCGGTGTGGTGTCACCGCCAGACACCACACTTGCTAGGTGGTAGCCTTTAAATCGACCGCGGTCGGTTAGTATACCCTCCATCTCCTTTCCCAAGGTGGCTTCCGTCAACTCCCCCTCCCGGATGATGCCCTCTCTCCCTCCATTTATCCTTCCTATCAACTCTGATCCTCACTCCCCCTCCTTTCCTCCGTCCTTTCCCTGGGCTCCCTCTTCCTCCCCCCCTTCCCTCCTGTGTTTTCTCCCCGCCCATCCTCCCCCTAGGTCCCTTCTCCCCTCCCCCGAGTCCTTTTGCATTCCCCTCCTCTGCCTTCCCCACTCCCTGGCCCGTCTGCTCAGCGCCCCCCACCCCTCTTATGGGTCCTCATTCTCCACTGGCTTCTTTCCCCCCTCCCACCCTTCCCCTTTTCCTCTCCTTCCCCCCTTTTTTATTTCTCCGTCATCTGTCCTGTTTCCCCCCCCCACCTGCTCTCGGCTGTGGTATGTCATGTTTGTGCCCACTTTTTAGTGCCGTGTTTAAGTGAGTGTTCAGTGTTGTGCGTCCTTCCACAGTGATGCGAACAGAAATCATGCTGTCGCTGGGTGTGCATTTTATATTTTGCGAACAGAAACCAGACTGTCGCCGTGTTTTTTTAACTGTCTGTCTGTTATTTTTCTGCTTCTTGTGTATTTTCTTAGTATCATCAACCCTGTGTTTTATGTTTTAAGTTCTAGAATTTTCTGCCATTTTACCTTTAAATCACCGATTTTGTCGCCAACTGTTATTTTTTTCTTATCTTCATCTTTTTAACACAACTTCTGTAGGCTGAAGAGCGGCGTAGTAAGCTGCTGCCAGCCCGCCCCCTTCGGGGGGAATTGAAATTCAATAAAGAAAAAAAACAAAAAAAAAATTAGTATACGTCGGACCCTCGTGTCGCCACTATCAGTGATTGCAGACCGAGCGCCGCCACACGGCAGGTCTAGTCTAGAGAGACTCCCTAGCACTCGCCCCAGTTGTACAGCCGTCTTTGCTAGCGATGGTTCACTGACTACTTACGCTCTCATTTGCAGAGACGACAGTTTAGCATAGCCTTCATCTACGTCATTTGCTGCGACCTAGCAAGGTGCCATATTCAGTTACTATAATCTGAACAGATAATATTGTGAATCATGTACCGTCAAGAGTGATGTTCATCATTAATGGATTAAAGTTAAGTATCAAACTAATTACGTCCGCTTTCTGAATTCTAATTCCTTGGCATGTTCCAGACCTCACGTCAGTATAGTTCTTCCCTCCTCACGCCAGCCTGCGTGAGCTAAAACGCGTGCATTTCGGCCTCCATTCGTAACACGGTGTTGGCTCTTCTACCAACACAACAATCGGCAAGTCAAAGTCTGGCCCATCCTGTCTGTAGGTGTAGGAAATGCATGTACTACTCTGTCAAATTTATATGAGAAATGTATTCTATCGAAGCACTTTGGTCCGAGACCCTATCATTCCTTTAGCGGAGATGTGACTGTTCCCGAACTGAAGCCGACACTTGCAGGGATGAATGTAAATACTGGCCTAGTGACCTAAAGGGTACGAGAATCGATGATGGAAAACCGAATAACAAAATAAAAGGTTTCCTTCTCAATTTATACTTAGTAATTAAGTATGTCTCAAATTAATGTCGTTCTCTAGATATCTGTATTCAATGGTGGGAAGTTATATCTGTCCAAAAATATAGGTTTCGTCTCTTACAGGTACGAATAGTTGTCGCGAATATCTATCACAGATAATCGTATGAAACTTACGAAGTAGCAGATAATGGCATTATTTTATCATTCACTATGCTTTTCTCTTTCGCTTCTTGTTTAATACTTCCTGGCACATCCTCTGCGTCCATCTTTCAAGCTTTATTTTCAATCTTTAATTTATCTTTCTATGGCAAAATTTTATCTACTATCGTTTCCACAATGTTATAGTATTTTTCCTTCAACTAACTTCGACTTGAATATTTTTAATCTCCAATACAACTGAATTAGCCTTTCCATTTTCACAGTTGTTTCTAATAGGGATAAAAAGTTCTTGTAAATGTTATTTGTATCTGTTAAGTTATTGTGTATGCAACGTTTTATCAGATACATGACGTCATTTACTAAGTACAAACATAGCGTTGCCCTGTAAATGGCAGCTTCAATGCGGGAACGCTACACTAGCGCCAGTGAGCGTTCTAGTTATTTTTATTATGTCTGTGCTGTGTCAATTCTTTGACAGTGCGATATGTTAGTTTTTATCAAAGACAGCTTTGATCAGAGTTGGAACATGGTTCTAGCTTTGATCAAAGTTCACCATACTTCTACCAGTTTTAGTTGCTTCGCTTGCCTCTAACGAGTAAAATGATGCCGTATGATTTACACGATGTGTGGCTATCGTCACAGCGATAATTTTTAAGTATGCAGGATGCGAAATTCTTCATAACACAAAAGACATTGATTATAAAAACAGCAATAAGCTGTTAGACTCTCATAAGGAAATAACTGCGGCCACCAACTGTAGTCGAAGTGGTGCAACGTAAGTGACGAGAGGAAGAGACTTAATGAACTAAGGAATCATTATTTGTGGCGGAAATCCAAGTTTTATTAATAAGGTGTATATAAGTGAAATAAATGTGTTTATTTCTTACAATAAATAACTTAACCTTCACAAATTCACGATGAAGTGATTTTAAATGTTGCTTCAGATAGTTCTGAAACAATAAGTGAAATGTTGCGCTGTGTAATGCGAATATTATATTGAAAAGTGGAACGACTTTTACCTATTGCTAAAAATCTTAACTTAAGAATGAGGCGATCTTTAGCAGAAATCGCATTTCTTGAACAAGTCACTTTCTTGAAAATATGAGTACCTACTTTCATAAGAACAAATCGGGACCTTTGTTCGTCCGTACTCAAATAATTTTCGTACTTTACATGCCCGCAATGTAGCTAACGCAGCAAATTCTGGTGAATGCTTTGAGCTTGTCCTTCCAGCTAGCCATAGTTTCACCCACACTCGTTTCATTTCCTCTTTCTTCTTGAGGAATGCCCTCGCCGGCAACATTGCATTAAATTCTGCTGCTCAAACGATTAACAGTTCGGCATCCATTCTCGGTCAAGTATGTCGAAAAAGTTAACGATGGTGTGATGGCTCTTGTGAATTACTTTGGTCATAGAAAGTTAACAATATTTTTGACTAAGATCTTTGAGCTTACTTTACTTTACTTTATCGTGTCCGGAGATTTGTTTCAAAGCCTTGCAGCCCAATGTCGGGCCAAGTCCAATGCTTCTCTCTTCTCAAGCCATAGTTCGTCAAGGGTACACCTAGTGGGGCAGATGGAACACTGTAGGTGTTCCATATCCTGAACTTCAACACAGTCGCATTTGTTGTCTCCTTCGTCCTTGAAGCCCCATTTGACTAGGTTTGCTTTAACTGGTGCTACGCCTGTTCTGATGCGGTTCAGTGTTCTCCAAATCTTCCAGCTTGATGTACTGCCGCTGGGTATTTCTCGTGAGGCAGGGTAGTCCTTCGGAGGCTCGTTCAATTCACTAGTGAGGAATCTCTTGCGGGATTTAAGTGTGCTATGTCCACACGAAGAACCATGCAGCGGGTGGCGCTCGTCGAAAATCTGTTTAAATTTTTCTGTATGTTCGTGCGCAATTCTTCAGGATTCAGGAGATGAGAATCCAGCTGCTTTGTATATTTTCCCAAGTGGAGTGGGTTTCATGCATCCTGTTGTTAGCCTGCATGTTTCATTAAGGACTGGAGTGACTTTTTTGGCATGTGTGGATCGAGACCATACAGGGCATGCATATTCTGCTGTGGGAAAGCAAAGTGCTTGGGCAGTTGTTCCTAATACAGTCGGACTAGCTCCCCATTTACTATTCGTCAGTTTTCTTAAAATATTGTTCCTGCCAGCAACTTTTTGGCAGGTTTTTTCACAGTGATATCTGTACGTCAGTGATCTATCCAGCACAACACCAAGGTATGTTGGTTTGTCCGTATGGTCCAGTTTGTTGCCATTCCAGGTGACGTTCAGCTTCGTGTTCGCCTGTTTTGTGCGGAGGTGGAAAGCGCTAACCTGTGTCTTTGGTGGATTTGGTTTGAGGGAGTTCTCTTTATAGTATTCAGACATTACGTGTAGCGAGCTTTCTAATTTCCCTTCTACTCCCTCGAAGCTATTTCCTTGCGCTGTGATGGCCAGATCATCGGCATACAAGAAATGGGTAGTACGTTCCGTTGTTGGTGGATCATTGGTGTATAGGTTAAATAGTAGGGGGGCCAGCACACTGCCCTGGGCGAGACCGTTCTTTTGTCGACGCCATCGGCTTTTTTTTCCGTCCAGCATTACATAGAACTGTCTGTTTTGCAGCAGAGATTCAATGATTTTTGTGAACTGATGATCCTTAAATGTACAGTACAGTTTTTCCATGAGCTTTCTGTGGTTGACGTGTCGCATGCAGAACTTAAGTCCACCAATGCTACACCTGTTATTTGTTTGTTTTCAAACCCTTCCTCTATGTGTTCTGTGAGTGCTAGGATTTGACTGGTGCATGATTTTCCCAGGTCTGAATCCAGCCTGTTGGGGAATGAGCTTTTGGTCTGCGATATTTGCTATACGGTTTAGGATTATTCGTTCGTACAGTTTGTACAGCTGGGACAGGAGTGCTATTGGGCGGTAGTTCTTCGGTTGACCTGCGTCTTTCCCAGGTTTTAGTAGCGCCACTACCTTTGATTTCCTCCACATCTTTGGGATCTTACACGTTTTTAAGCAATGACTAAAGAGCTGCAGGATCCATTGCTTGGCACTAGGTCCGAGCTGTTTGATCTGTTCCACTCATATATCGTCGACTCTCGCTGCTTTCCCGTTTTTCATTGAGTTCATTCCATGATTAAGATCTTTCATGGTAAATGGTATTTCGAACATGCTTGATTCTTGACTTTGAATTCTGCTGATTTTTATTTTCTGACAATTCTTTTTGGGTTTTCCATTTAGTAGGAGCTGATGGGCAATTTTATTGTGTGTTACTGAAGAGCATTGCTTAGCTGTCCCAAAGTCATAATTAAGTTTTTGTATTAAGTTCCAAGCGACTTTGCTGCTGTGGGTCATATCCATTCTTTCCAGAGTTTCGACCCATTTCCTTTGTCTTGATTCACTAATCATTTCCATTAGTGTTTCTCCACATTGGACTACTTCTTCACTAAAGGGGTCGTGTTCGTAAAGCATTTCGTACTCCCTCAAGACGTTCTTTGATTCGTCAGAGAGACCTGGGATGAAATGCTCTCTGCAGCCTCGGGGTATGTGTCTTCGAGAAATCTTTTGGTGGGTCTCTACGAAAGTTTGATAATTTTCTGGAATTGGGTGTAGATTTTTTATTTCTGCATCCAGTTTCACAGCATATTCTGTCCATTTAGTTTTTTTAAAGTTGAAGCGTCAGCGGAATGGTATTTTCGTTGTACTCAAAGCAGCGTATATTTGGATTCCGATGGTCGGTGTTGTGTTTTAGGAAGAGGTGCGTATGCAGTTTTTAAGCATCGGTCTTCCACGTTTGCGCTTACAAAACAAATATCAGGGTTGTATTCACGCTTCCAGATTTTGCTGCTGATCGAGCATGGTAGTAGCTTTGGATCATGGATCAGGGATAAGTTACTTATTTCCGCCCACTGCTCTAATTTATGTCCGTTGTCGTCTGTATGTTTGTAGCCCCATGATGTGCTGTGGCAGTTGAAGTCTCCTAAGATGAACTGTGTTTTCTGGTTGTTGAAGTTTGGCGGCAAAGTCAAGATGAACTTCTCTCCGGGCGGCTTGTACACTGACGTTACGGTGAAGGTGCTACACTCGACAGTCAGTAATTCTATGTTATTGTATGTAGTTCTGTTATCTGATATTATGGCCATCTCAGGTTTTGTGAAGACAGCGCTGCCATATTTAGGATGTGGATTTTCTATGGCTAATTTCATTCCTTCTATTTCTGGTCTTATTGCCCCTTCTTCCTTGTGTGTTTCTTGTATACACAGTATGTCTCATTTGTGCGTGCAGCAAAGTTGTGATATGATTTGTTGTTTGTTTTTGGTGATACCCTCTACGTTTAGGCTTGCAATCGTCAGAGTTAGCTCTGAGATGGGCCCATTCGTTTTGCTTTTCCGGTGTTGGAAGGATTGGCCGTTGTCTTTTATTGCAACGTTTCCGGGGGACGCCGGCATTATCTG
Organism: Schistocerca nitens; assembly: GCF_023898315.1. Lineage (NCBI taxonomy): Eukaryota > Metazoa > Arthropoda > Insecta > Orthoptera > Acrididae > Schistocerca > Schistocerca nitens. The sequence goes on from NC_064618.1 coordinate 675,551,232, forward strand.
ACAAATGATTCTCCGTCTCTTATTTCAGATAGTGCACGCGTGGAGGCTTGTCCCAAATAACTGACGGTGTAAGGGCCACACGCATCCCCAGACAGATATACAGAGCGGATCAATTGCCCCTACTGATGTCGCTTTATGCAACCCGCAATGTTATATGTGGCCTTCAACGATGCGAGATTTTCATGTTCTCTCGTTCGGAAACTATTTTAAACCTTTTTAATAGGAAGCAAAGGTTTTCGAATTATTCAAGAAAAAAGTACAAAAGTGACCTTCAAATGCACCCCTACCCATCAGGATTTCCGTATGTTGTTCATGGCATTCCCTCCTACCACTGTACAAAAATTTGCGACTGCATAAATTATTTCCCACAATCCACCTTCTTAGGTCTTCAGTGACTGGCCTTATTATGCCACTGGCTTAGTCAAGCTGTTACAAATTGTAAAACTGACGTTTGGTAAATTTCACCTAACAATTTTGTGAATTTTAAGAGCATAAAATAAACAATTACATCTTTGTATTCGTCAGGACTTCTGACTAGGCAACTACTGTGCTTTTAAGAGTTAAGTTTGGATTGCATTATCAGCGTAATTAATTTCTGTGTAATGTTTACAAATGTCGTTTTTCTTTCATTACCCTCACAGGCACGTTTAAGTTAATAATGTTAACCAAATGGCAGACATTACTGGTGATGTAATAGCCTAATGAATGCAGACTAAGAAGGTCGAATATCGGGAACAGTTCTTGTAGCTGGAAGTTTTTGTACAGTGGTAAGAGGGGGTACTATGAACAACATACTAGAAATCCTCACTGCTGAGGGACATGGGTGGGGTTGGAGGTGCATCTGAAGGGCCTTTTTGTACGGTTTTCGTGAATAGCTCGCAAACCGTCACATGCAGCGAAGACGTATCCCAGTACAAAATTTAAGTACCGGGTGATGAAAAAGTCAGTATAAATTTGAAAACGTAATAAACCACGGAATAATGTAGATAGAGAGGTAAAAATTGACACACATGCTTGGTATGACATGGGGTTTTATTAGAACAAAAAAAGTTCAAAAATGTCCGACAGATGGCGCTGGACAGCAAAACGTCAGCGACTGCGCATGACAGTCGTGTATAAAAGTAGCTGTAATGAGAGAGAGAATCAGATGCGTCAGCAGTCGCAGCATGTTGACGTTACCTGAAAAGGCGCTTTTAGTGAAGCTGTATTATCTGAATGGAGAATGTGCTAGTTCAGCGTTACGATCCTATCGCCATAGGAAGGGAATTGCTGTCCGTACAAAATCCATCGGCATCATGAACTGTTACCTGGGGATTTAGTGAAGCTGAGGGCATTTGAGGTGTGGGCGTTTCAAAAGATGGCGGAAGATGACGATTGGTTGAGTAATGTGTTGTGGACCGAAGAAGCTCATTTCACTCTCCGAGTGTCTGTCAACGCTCACAACTGCAGAAATTGGGCTACCGAAAATCCTAGAACCGTCGTGGGAACTCCATTGCACGACGAGAAAGTCACGGTATGGATTGGAATTACCACATCTACCGTTATCGGGCCTTTTTTCTTCGAGGAAATGCGTGATTCTGGTTTTATATCTGCTACCGTGACGGGTGAGAGGTACGCCGATATGTTACAGAATCGCGTCATCCCCAGCCTGGCTGATAAACACCTGCTGGAACGTACGATGTTTATGCAGGATGGCGCTCCACTCCATATTGCTAGACGCGTGAATGATCCCTTGCGCACGTCGTTTGTTTATAATCGTGTGCTCAGCAGCCACTTTCGTCATGCTTGGCCTCCCAGGTCCCCAAACCTCAGTCCGTGCGATTATTGGCTTTGGGGTTACCTGAAGTCGCAAGTGTATCGTGATCGACCGACACCTCTAGGGATGCTGAAAGACAACATCCGACGCCAATGCGTCACCATAACTCCGGATATGCTTTACAGTGCTGTTCACGACATTATTCCTCGACTACAGCTATTGTTGAGGAAAGATGGTGGACATATTGAGAATTTCCTGTAAAGAACATCATGTTTGCTTTGTCTTACTACGTTATGCTAATTATTGCTATTCTGATCAGATGAAGCGCCATCTACCGGACATTTTTTGAACTTTTGTATTTTTTGGTTCTAATAAAACCCCATGTCATTCCAAGCATGTGTGTCAATTTGTACCTCTTAGAGATGGGCAAACTCGTTCATCCTTGGGAACTAGTTCACTGCTGATCGTTCTTTTTTGGCCACCGTTCATTTTTACTCGTTCACCGTTCATTTGTGTTTGCTATATGGTTCTTGTGAAAAACTGAAAACTAGTAGTGTAGGTGACTGAAGGTTGGAGGGCACCAAGAGGGGGCACTTGCCTCCCCTCTGGATTACAGAGTTTATGTTCATTACAGAACTCTTACACACTTTTAGAAATAATTTCTGTGATTCTGCAGAACCTCTCGTTTAGCCAACTGTAGCGTTGAATGGCTGATCGCAGGGAAATAATACAGGGTGGCGCACGGAAAACCGACCCCGAGTACAGACTGCTCGCCAATTACGGACGATGTGTTGCCCGTTACGAGCCGATACAACAAACAGACAAACATGTAAAATTAGGCAGTGAAGAAATTACAAGCTAATACAAGCAACAATTGCGAAACAATCGATGACGATGTGTAGAGAGCTGGAGAAGAGAACATGAAAATCTCACGCGACGCGCATGGGCTGTAGCACATGTAGGCTTGTAAACCTATTGGTGGCTGTTTCCCAACTTAATAGACCACAAGTGTCTTGTATAAAATACTTCGTTTCGACTTCCTCTACATAGCTATGCTACGTTGTAAACAATAATCGTTTACACCCTATATATACTTCACGCTGTCTCTGAGTTCGTAGCCGAAGTAGACTTCATGGAAGCATAAAATAAAAAGTGGTTTTCTCATCATACTTGCGTCACACGCTTCGTAAAAATTAGGTTTTTATGTTGCATTATTAAAGTTAATGCAGCAATAATAATAATATTTAAGTTCGCAGTAATAAAGTTTTTGGTTTGGAAGCTCCTTCTAAACAACTGTTTTTGAGATAATAAGTCAATTCGATTTTATGGCAATCTATGTCATTTCAAATGGTGAGGCACTGCTTTTCCTACTGAGCCAAAATGACCCACAACCCACATTTTTTTTTTTTTCAAAGAAACCAGACTAGCAGGTAATGCAACTTGGAAACAACCAAACTTAAAAATAATTAGAGCCTTGCTAAATGTAATGTTTTGTGTATGAAAGATATAAGAAACTCGTTTTATATGAATTTTCTTACACTAAAAATTAAGCAAATTATTGAAAGTTAGTTGCTAAATCAAGTCGATGAAACCAAAAAATATATGAATAACAAAAAAACTTGACTTGTAATAAGTATGTCTTCTGCTGTTCATCGATATAATGAAGTGAGCTGATATGCCCTTTTGTTACCTGAAAAGACGTACCTATTACATACAACGTGATTTTTATGTAATTTACGTAACTATAAAAGAATTTTTGATTACCGGTCGTGGACTCTGAATAGCCAGACCCAAGTGCAAGAACAGTTTGGAACACATGTAAAATGGGCGAGCGCAGTTAACGAAACGAACAACTGGATACTGAACTAACTAGGAGCAGTCGCAGTGGAACTGAGACAGGTGGTCATGCGAAGAACAGAGAGTGCGGCCGAGGGAGACCGAGACTGAGACGAGCAGGCGACCGAAGTGACCGCCGCGACCGAAGTAAACTAGTGAACTATGAACCGATCGTTCCTCGTTCCCGGGAACTATAAGTAGACCACCACGAGCGAAGTGAACTATGAACCGATCGTTCCTTGGAATTCGTTCGTGGGTCCTTTCGTTCATCTTTTTGAATCGTTCCTTTGCACCCGTTCGTTCGCGAACCATCCATCTCTAGTACCTCTCTATCTACATTATTCCATGATTTATTCAGTTTTCAAATGTATACTGGTATATTAAATTTCCTACAAAAAAGGTGCTGTTCATTTTCTCTATAGAACTAATAGTTTGCGCGTAACGAGCGAGAGAATATGAAAATCTCGCACATGGTTTTTGAAGGCCGTATATAACATTGCGGGTTGCATAGAACGACATTGGTAGGGGCAGCTGAGCCACCGTGTACAGTGCGGCCCTCCCGGTGCCTGCGCGCCCCTGGCCTGGCCTAGCGGCAGCTGCGTGCGTGCGCGACCGCCAGCGCCACCGCGCCCGGAGAAAGTCGCAGGCGGCGGCAAGTGGCCCGCATTCCTGGCCCCTACAGGCGGGCCGCCGTGCGCTGCGGGGCGCCGGCCGGCTTCCGGGTCCCGGCATCTGCCGCCGCGAACTGCTTCTCCCACCCGAGGCGCCGCCATTCACACCATTCATTTTCCACGCGAGCTGCGACCCACACCTATAACCGCTAGCGCCAGTCATTTCCGCCGCTTCATGTCGGCACTGTCCTCCCTCGTCTTCTCATCATGTGCTGTTACTTGTTGCTTCTCTCCGTCTTAGCCGTCTAATGTCGAACAACGTTCTTATTTCCAGAATGAGATTTTCACTCTGCAGCGGAGTGTGCGCTGATATGAAACTTCCTGGCTGATTAAAAATGTGAGCCGGACCGAGACTCGAACTCGGGATCTTTGCCTTTCGCGGGCTAGTGCTCTACCACCTGAGCTACCCAAGCACGACTCACGACCGGTCCTCACAGCTTTACCTCCGCCAGTAGAGCACTTGTCTGCAAAAGGCAAAGGTCCAGAGTTCGAGTCTCGGTCCGGCACACAGTTTTCATCTGCCAAGAAGTTTCAAGTTTTTGTTTGTTTAAATTTTTTTGTTTGTTCTTGTTTTCTATCTTGATACGATAAATCTCAGCCGTGATCGAGCGCAGCAGTGCATTGACGGGACGGTGTCGCATCGCCAGCGATGTCTCCAGGATTTGAAACGTTAAGAGAAAGGTGGCGTAGGATTTGGGTGGAGTGGGTCGGGGTTGGCGTTTTAGTACACCTGGGCTTACTTTGACAAACAATATTTATTAAATAAAATATCTTCTTCTTCAATAAACAAAATTGCAGTTTCACAAACTCTATTCAAATAGGCAACCTTGTAGATAGGGCAACCATAGTTAAGATTAATCATCTTGCGTATTAATAGGCCACTTCAGGTGTTTTTAGTCCTTCACCGAGACAGCAAGGGACTTGGAAGAGCATTTGAACGGAATGGTCGGTGTCTTGAAAGGAGGGTATAAGATGAACATCAACAGAAGCAAAATGGGGATAATGGAATGTAGTCGAATTAAGTCGGGTGATGCTGAGGGAATTAGATTAGGAAATGAGACGCTTAAAGTAGTAAAGGAGTTTCGCTATTTGGGGAGCAAAATAACTAATGATGGTCGATGTAGAGAGGATATAGAATGTAGACTGGCAATAGCAAGGAAATCGTTTCTGAAGAAGAGAAATTTGTTAACATCGAGTATAGATTTAAGTGTCAGGAAGTCGTTTCTGAAAGTATTTGTATGGAGTGTAGCCTTGTATGGAAGTGAAACATGGACAATAAATAGTTTGGACAAGAAGAGAATAGAAGCTTTCGAAATGTGGGCTACAGAAGAATGCTGAAGATTAGATGGGTAGATCACATAACTAATGAGGAGGTATTGAATAGAATTGGGGAGAAGAGGAGTTTGTGGTTCAAATGGCTCTGAGCACTATGGGACTTAATTTCTGAGGTCATCAGTCCCTTAGAACTTAGAACTACTTAAACCTAACTAACCTAAGGACATCACACACATCCATGCCCGAGGCAGGATTCGAACATGCGACCGTAGCGGTCGTCCGGTTCCAGACTATAGCGCCTAGAACCGCTCAGCCACACAGGCCGACAGGAGTTTGTGGCACAACTTGACTAGAAGAAGGGATCGGTTGGTAGGGCATGTTCTGAGGCATCAAGGGATCACCAATTTAGTATTGGAGGGCAGCGTGGAGGTTAAAAATCGAAGAGGGAGACCAAGAGATGAATACACGAAGCAGATTCAGAAGGATGTAGGTTGCAATAGGTACTGGGAGATGAAGAAACTTGCACAGAATAGAGTAGCATGGAGAGCTGCATCAAACCAGTCTCAGGACTGAAGACCACAACAACAACAACAACAACTGCTTTTATGGCACTAAGAGCCACATCTTCAGTTGACTATGTAACTAAAACATTAGAGCTAACAAGCTCGAAACTATGTACCCAACATCCGTTGCCCGTCAAAATAAACCTTCGCTAAAGGACGATATGTCATTGAATAAAACAGCAGGATGTGCGGATTCCAGTTCACTGCGGTGGATGGGGCCTAAACAGACTGTTCCGTAGTGAGCCACTGGTAGTCGAAAATTAGGTCTTAATAGTCTTTCACATATTTTCACGTTACCAGTGGATCACTGTGATATAATCCGTTTAGGTCTCATCCACCGTATTTGATTGGAATTCACGCATGCGGCTGATTTATTCAATGACACACCGCCTTTTACCGGGTTTTATTTTGACGGACAATGAATGTTGGATACCAAATTCCGAGTTTGTAGCTCTAAGTATTTAGTTATATGTTCATCTTAAAATGCGGCTCTCAGTGCCGTAGTGATGTAAAAATGAAAGACTAAATACAGCTGAAGTGGTTTATTAATACCCAAGACGACGGCTAATAGAAATCCTTGGGTAACAGAAGAAATATTGAATTTAATTGATGAAAGGAGAAAATATAAAAATGCAGTAAATGAAGCAGGCAAAAGGGAATACAAACGTCTCAAAAATGAGATCGACAGGAAGTGCAAAATGGCTAAGCAGGGATGGCTAGAGGACAAATGTAAGGATGTAGAGGCTTGTCTCACTAGGGGTAAGATAGATACTGCCTACAGGAAAATTAAAGAGACCTTTGGAGAGAAGAGAACCACTTGTATGAATATCAAGAGCACAGATGGCAACCCAGTTCTAAGCAAAGAAGGGAAGGCAGAAAGGTGGAAGGAGTATATAGAGGGTTTATACAAGGGCGATGTACTTGAGGACAATATTATGGAAATGGAAGAGGATGTAGATGAAGATGAAATGGGAGATAAGATACTGCGTGAAGAGTTTGACAGAGCACTGAAAGACCTGAGTCGAAACAAGGCCCCGGGAGTAGACAACATTCCATTAGAACTACTGATGGCCTTGGGAGAGCCAGTCATGACAAAACTCTACCATCTGGTGAGCAAGATGTATGAGACAGGCGAAATACCCACAGACTTCAAGAAGAATATAATAATTCCAATACCAAAGAAAGCAGGTGTTGACAGATGTGAAAATTACCGAACTATCAGTTTAATAAGTCACAGCTGCAAAATACTAACGCGAATTCTTTACAGACGAATGGAAAAACTGGTAGAAGCGGACCTCGGGGAAGATCAGTTTGGATTCCGTAGAAATGTTGGAACACGTGAGACAATACTAACCTTACGACTTATCTTAGAGGAAAGATTAAGGAAAGGCAAACCTACGTTTCTAGCATTTGTAGACTTAGAGAAAGCTTTTGACAACGTTAACTGGAATACTCTCTTTCAAATTCTGAAGGTGGCGGGGGTAAAATACAGGGAGCGAAAGGCTATTTACAATTTGTACAGAAACCAGATGGCAGTTATAAGAGTCGAGGGGCATGAAAGGGAAGCAGTGGTTGGGAAAGGAGTGAGACAGGGTTGTAGCCTCTCCCCGATGTTATTCAATCTGTATATTGAGCAAGCAGTAAAGGAAACAAAAGAAAAATTCGGAGTAGGTATTAAAATTCATGGAGAAGAAGTAAAAACTTTGAGGTTCGCCGATGACATTGTTATTCTGTCAGAGACAGCAAAGGACTTGGAAGAGCAGTTGAACGGAATGGACAGTGTCTTGAAAGGAGGATATAAGATGAACATCAACAAAAGCATAACGAGGCTAATGGAATGAAGTCAAATTAAATCGGGTGATGCTGTGGGGATTAGATTAGGAAATGAGACACTTAAAGGAGTAAAGGAGTTTTGCTATTTAGGGAGTAAAATAACTGATGATGGTCGAAGTAGAGAGGATATAAAATGTAGACTGGCAGTGGCAAGGAAATCGTTTCTGAACAAGAGAAATTTGTTAACATCGAGTATAGATTTAAGTGTCAGGAAGTCGTTTCTGAAAGTATTTGTATGGAGTGTAGCCATGTATGGAAGTGAAACATGGACGATAACCAGTTTGGACAAGAAGAGAATAGAAGCTTTCGAAATGTGGTGCTACACAAGAATGCTGAAGATAAGGTGGGTAGATCACGTAACTAATGAGGAGGTATTGAATAGGATTGGGGAGAAGAGAAGTTTGTGGCACAACTTGACTAGAAGAAGGGATCGGTTGGTAGGACATGTTGTGAGGCATCAAGGGATCACAAATTTAGCATTGGAGGGCAGCGTGGAGGGTAAAAATCGTAGAGGGAGACCAAGAGATGAATACACTAAGCAGATTCAGAAGGATGTAGGTTGCAGTAGGTACTGTGAGATGAAGAAGCTTGCACAGGATAGAGTAGCATGGAGAGCTGCATCAAACCAGTCTCAGGACTGAAGACCACAACAACAACAAGAAGATGAATTCAAATATATAGCCAAGTTACATGTCCTGAAGCACTGGGCATAATAATAAATCAATTTGAAATTAACACCGTTCCAGCAGCAGAAGAATTGGGGACAATAAAAAGAACTCAAACATTTCACCACAGACATCTCTCGTCCCGAAAATACAGTAAGTACAAAATGAAAAGCAGCCTTCAGTCAAAACCAATTTAATAGTTCAATAAAATTAGAATACTAATCCTCACCCTTCATGACTGAACATTCATATGTTTGCAATAAAAGTAAAACCTAGGTACGCTAAGCACTCCCTCCATGAAATACTCACTACTAGCTACACTACAACCAACAAATTGGAATACTACCTAAGCAAAATAAACGATTGCAATACTCTGTACAAATGTACATGCAATCTTGGCTACGCTCGCAGTGTAACGATTACAAACCCAATTTATAGAGCTCCCGTTTCGAGACAGCAAACGCGTTTCCAGCGTGGAGCCAAACACTTTAAACCACAACACACAACACTGTTCACACAGTGCTTGCGCGCGAAACGCGACTGGCAGAATCGGTACCCTCACTGAACACTTCTTGCACCCTGAACTGTACACCGTATACAGCACTGATCAACACCACTGTCGGTCCTCAAAGCACACGGTTGGTGCTCCTCTTGTAATGCGGAAGCCCCTTTCCTACACTCCGGAATCACCGTCCCGTGTCTGAAGAGCTCACCAGTCGACCGCCTGTTCTGTTGTGTCACGACCCGCATCGACCGTTAGGGGATTCAAAGCCGCGGCTCCTCGACGCACCAGCTTTCAAATAGGTTTCGTACTCGTTGGCCTTCCACCGATCGACTCCTCGATCCATCCCCACAAGCTCCAACTGCGACCACTGTGAACCCTTCAACCTGCTACAGGGCTTCAAAAGACTCTGGCCGGCGACCCAAATCAAGCCCGGCGCCACCCCTCAATTCATCAGTCGCTCGAACCACCCCTACTGGCAGAGACTTCCCCATACAGAAAAAAATCTGAAACTAATAAACGCATCAATAGTAAGACAACGACAGACCCATAGAAACAGAATAAAGAAGTTTTGGGAATGTAAAAAGAACAAGACCACCAAAGCTAACGCGAGGTCCTACGTGCAAGAGCATTAATGGGCCAAACTAAGAATATACAAGATGATTCAGTTGTTCCTAACGATGGCGTTTTAAGCGGTCCATAATTCTATATACGGTCTTTGAAAACCACGCTCGAGATGTTTCTTTCACTTGTACGCGCAAACTGTTCGTCCTACAGAAAAAATGAACAAGACCTTTTCCAGGAAATTTAATGTAGTTAAATTTTGTGCTGGAACAGGTTTTCGCTGGAGGCCAAGGTTTGCGAGTTATTCAATAAAAACGCACAAATGTGACCTTCAAACGCACCCACACTCCCACACTCAGGATTACTAGTATGTTGTTCGTGGCACTCCCTCCTCCCGCTGTACAAAATTTTCTCAGTACAAAAACGGTTCAAATGGCTCTACTTAAACCTAACACCATCACACATATCCATCCCCGAGGCAGGATTCGAACCTGCGACCGTAGCAGCTGCGCGATTCCGGACTGAAGCGCCTAGAACTGCTCGGCCACAGCGGCCGGCTTTCTCCCTACACGAACCATTCCCGATATCGTGATTTTGTTAATATCACTAATTTAAACGTGCCAGTGAGGGTAACGGAAGAAAAACGAGTTTTGCAAAAACAAAACTAAAAGTAATTCTTTTAACTATTACACCCAAACTTAACCCTTACAAGCACAGTAGTTGCGTAGTCAGAAGGTCTGACGAATACAAAGATGTAATTGTTTATTTTATGCTCTTAAAATTCACAAAACTGTTCGGTAAAATTTACCAGATGTCAGTTTCACAACTAATAAGTGTTCGACTAAGCCGGTGGCGTAATAATGCCAGTCAGTGACGGCCACAAAAGTTGGAAAAATTCGTGCAGTTGCAAATTTTTGTGCAGCGGTAGGACGGAGAACCTTAAACAACACACTAGAAGTCCTGACCGGTGGGGTCTGAGTGTGCGAGTGGGGTGGCGTTTGAACGTCACCTTTGTACGTTTTTTTGGAATAACTCGAAGTGAGAACGCGCTCGGTACAGATTTTAACCGTATTAAATTTCCTACAAAAATGTCCTGGTCATTGTCTCTAGCAGTTCGCGCGTAGCGAGTAAGATAATATGAAAAACTCGCTCGTAGTTTTTGAACGCTAAATAAAAGAAGACGGGTTGCATAAAACGGCATCGCTAGGGCAGCTGAATTAGCCTGTATACTGTGCAGCCTTCGCAGCTCTTTTGATCTTTTCTGATGCCCTTCGCATACACACAAAAATCAATAAACTCAAAACCCAAGCAGCCAAGACAGGGCTCCACATCCTCAACAGGACGAAGAGAAAGAAGGGGTTATGACGTTTGTGTCTTCGAGCCTAAAGCTGGTTTGAAGCAATTCTCCATCCTGTAGCTAGCCAGCTATTCTATTGATTTCAGCGTAATTGCAGCATGCCACATTTGTTTTCTTCGTTCATTTCTAGATCGACCCCTGCAAAACTTTTGTTCCACCTTCTCTTCAACTATAATGGTTCAACAGTGACTCGTGTCGTAATATATGATCTACGGCTCTTCACCCACCTCTGTAGTTGAATGATCAGCTTAAATGACTGCCATGCTGAGGACACGGGTTCGATTCACGATACTGCCAAGGAGTTTTCCTTGGTGGGAGGACTAGCGCGGGGTGCACTCAGCCTTGTGATTCTAACTGAGGAGGTATTTGAATGAGAAGTAGCGGCTTCGTGGAGAGGGCAAGCGGGCGGCGTGCTCACCACGTGCTCCTGGACACCACATCCAGATCCACATCAAGCCGCGAATCAGAGGCTGACAACGATGGGCCTCGACGACGAGCTCTGTTTTGTCCTATCTCTTTTCTCTTTGACTTATTTTTAATTCTTGATCAATCCATTCTATTGTCAAAGCGTTCGCCGGCCGCGGTGGCCGTGCGGTTCTAGGCGCTCCAGTCCGGAGCCGCGCTGCTGCTACGGTCGCAGGTTCGAATCCTGCCTCGGGCATGGGTCTGTGTGTGATGTCCTTAGGTTAGTTAGGTTTAAGTAGTTCTAAGTTCTAGGGGACTAATGACCACAGCAGTTGAGTCCCATAGTGCTCAGAGCCATTTGAACCATTTTGTCAAAGCGTTCTCCTAGACAAACCTTCCTGTAAAAAAAAGCATTGTGCTCTCTCTTGTTTTACGTACTGCATTAGCATCTACATGTACATTTAATCGAGGAATCACCCAAGTCCATATTGTGCACTTCATCTATAATTGCGCTTGGCGACGTTAAATTTAGCCATCCATTTTTTAACTTTTGAAAACATCGTTTTTCTCTTCAGACCCGCTCATCACCTTCCGATGGCAATAAAACGTTCAAAATAAAGAAACGCACAGAAAACAACTGCTTTAAAAAGCTGTCTGAAGTACACCGCAAATTAAACTGACACATGACGTCCGTTCAAAAATAGGTCAAATGGCTCTGAGCACTATGGGACTCAACTTCTGAGGTCATTAGTCCCCTAGAACTTAGAACTAGTTAAACCTAACTAACCTAAGGACATCACACACATCCATGCCCGAGGCAGGATTCGAACCTGCGACCGTAGCGGTCTCGCGGTTCCAGACTGCAGCGCCTACAACCGCACGGCCACTTCGGCCGGCATGACGTCCGTTATTGGGACACAAGTACATACATATCAAAAGGTAAACTACATTATAATAATTGCTTTAATTTGTTTTCCTTCTCCTGACGCAAGAAACACAATGCGCGTTTAATACTACATTCCAAATCTTGAATCTGTTTCATAACGTGCGCTAGGACATGATTCACAGCTTTGTCTAATGCGATGTGGGCCAACGAAAGAAAGTTACAGTCAAATCCTAAATGTGCGTCATAGTGCGTGTCTTTAGTGACAGATGCCATGGAATACCAGTTTCCGCATTACGTACTGTTCTGGAAAATTGACAGCACGTCAGTTTTAACAGCAGATGGAGATGAGAATTTTATTACTGGAATGCAATCTACCTAACAGATACATCTACAGCATGATAGTCCCTAATTCGCAAACATGATTCTGCCTGTGAAGTTGCAAATGCTCCGAGTGTTCTGAGAAGAACACATGGCTGCTTACATGTGAGATGTGGTTTCAGATGTAAATGACACAAATAATCGTTCGTATGCACATACATATGATTGAGACGGTGAAGAGAGAAGTACGGTAAAGTTCCACGGCGGGCAATACTAATCTGTAGGTCTTAGCCCCAACTCCAGTGTAATGGGTTTGGATGATAAAGGTGGCGTACCTCGGCGCCGTCTAGTAATGTACGCTACAGAGAGCTGACTCGTTTTGTTGGAATATCTAATGTGACCGCGTCCATCTCTGGCTGCGTGTTATTACAGAAGGCGATGACAAGCTGGGAATGCAGACATGATTTATGCTGATGGAATTATAAAGGTCGGGGCTCGCCCCGAAGATATGCGAGGTTCGCAATATGAGTGTCCGCAATGTGAGTGCTCTATACTGAAAGATGTGACGGAACATAACTATGTAAGTGGGACATTGCGGGGAAAGACTGGTTTTATTTGAGTTTCATTGGTAACGAGGAAAATCTTAGCAATAATGAATGACTGTGTGACTCACAGGAAGATGAAAGATCTATTGACAGGAAGTTGGGTACTGTTATTGCAAGGCTTTATAATTTCCATAGGAGTGGGAATAAGTCTGGAACGCTTTCTAGTGCTTTGTGATTGAGCGAATAAGAAGTTTGCATTGCTGATATTTTTGGCCTCTTTGAATTAATGTGTTGCAGTCTCCAGTCCGAAGACTGGTTGGATTCATCTCTAAATGCTACTTTATCCTGTGCAGGCCTCTTCATCTCTAGATAACCACTGCGACCGACATCCATGGGAACCTGCTTATTGTATTCAAGCCTCGGACTCCCTCTGCAATTTTCATCACCCGCACTTTCTCCCATTCCTAAACGGACGAACTCTGATGATATGTCCTAACAATCGATCTCTTCATTTATTCCAAGTTGTGCCATAGATTCTTTTCTCTCCAACTCGATCCAGTACTTCATTAGTTATCTAAACGACCCATCTAACCTTCAACATTTTTCTGTAGCAATAATTAAACACCTGACCCAGAATATAAAGCTTGACGAAAGAGGCTATTCGATACACGCGGAAACAGGCCAAGTTCTTTTATTCGCTGTGCTAGACAGAGGAACACGTTTGATCTTGTGTGACACTTTTCTCCTGTATCCCCTAATCTCTTGTCCGCAGCTCGTGGTCGTGCGGTAGCGTTCTCGCTTCCCACGCCCGGGTTCCCGGGTTCGATTCCCGGCGGGGTCAGGGATTTTCTCTGCCTCCTGATGACTGGGTGTTGTGTGATGTCCTTAGGTTAGTTAGGTTTAAGTAGTTCTAAGTTCTAGGGGACTGATGACCATAGATGTTAAGTCCCATAGGGCTCAGAGCCATTTGAACCCTAATCTCTTAACAAGTTGTTTGTCACTTTTTTCCATTCTTCAGTCCAGAGAGAGCTTATCAGGAAAACTGAAATAGCAAACTATGTATACCACTTTGCTTTAAGTTGTCATGAATTTCTGTTTGGTAGTCGTTTGCGTTTTCATCGATAAAGCAAACTTCATAATTCATTTGTTTGTGTTTTTAGTAATGCTATGTAAATGCCCATAATACCGTTATCGCCATTTTCTGATTGAATCTAAGATTTTTTCTGTAACTTGAGATTTCTTATATTTTTTTTCACCCAAATCCCATTTTCTTATTTTGATTCTAATATTTTCCTCAGAATTTTTTCTTGCTTATCAAATTTCAGATTACTTGTTTGGCTTCTTCCAGTGTGGAGTCTGAACTCGTGAAAGATTTCTCAAAATTGAATTATAAGTATCGAGTCATGACGAGGAAGATCTAGTGCTGTTGATTAGACCCTTCGCAGTCGGGTTCGCTATGACGATATCTCATTTGTACGACACACGTGTTTCGTGACTTCTGAAATGGTAAGACATGATTCTCTTGAGATTTTTCCAAGCCGGCCTCTTTTTGCTAAGAAACTTACATTGCCATTAATTCATATCCAGGTGCATAGGTGTGTTTCCTTATGTGTTTTTCTTTTTTTCTTTTTTTTTCTAGTGCTTTGATGACGTTTGTGATTTGGCTGACGCATTCGTTTTGATTCTGAATACTTTTGTGCTAGGCTTAGTTCACTTTCTATGAGTTTTTCAATGAACCACGAAGTTCAGTTAACAAAAAATTGGTAACGAGAGACAAGGAGCGATCAAATTTTAATTGTATTATGCTAGTCCTTAACATTTTGCTTAGTAACATTTCTCATCTCATTTACTGCTAATACACTCCTGGAAATGGAAAAAAGAACACATTGACACCGGTGTGTCAGACCCACCATACTTGCTCCGGACACTGCGAGAGGGCTGTACAAGCAATGTTCACACGCACGGCACAGCGGACACACCAGGAACCGCGGTGTTGGCCGTCGAATGGCGCTAGCTGCGCAGCATTTGTGCACCGCCGCCGTCAGTGTCAGCCAGTTTGCCGTGGCATACGGAGCTCCATCGCAGTCTTTAACACTGGTAGCATGCCGCGACAGCGTGGACGTGAACCGTATGTGCAGTTGACGGACTTTGAGCGAGGGCGTATAGTGGGCATGCGGGAGGCCGGGTGGACGTACCGCCGAATTGCTCAACACGTGGGGCGTGAGGTCTCCACAGTACATCGATGTTGTCGCCAGTGGTCGGCGGAAGGTGCACGTGCCCGTCGACCTGGGACCGGACCGCAGCGACGCACGGATGCACGCCAAGACCGTAGGATCCTACGCAGTGCCGTAGGGGACCGCACCGCCACTTCCCAGCAAATTAGGGACACTGTTGCTCCTGGGGTATCGGCGAGGACCATTCGCAACCGTCTCCATGAAGCTGGGCTACGGTCCCGCACACAGTTAGGCCGTCTTCCGCTCACGCCCCAACATCGTGCAGCCCGCCTCCAGTGGTGTCGCGACAGGCGTGAATGGAGGGACGAATGGAGACGTGTCGTCTTCAGCGATGAGAGTCGCTTCTGCCTTGGTGCCAATGATGGTCGTATGCGTGTTTGACGCCGTGCAGGTGAGCGCCACAATCAGGACTGCATACGACCGAGGCACACAGGGCCAACACCCGGCATCATGGTGTGGGGAGCGATCTCCTACACTGGCCGTACACCACTGGTGATCGTCGAGGGGACACTGAATAGTGCACGGTACATCCAAACCGTCATCGAACCCATCGTTCTACCATTCCTAGACCGGCAAGGGAACTTGCTGTTCCAACAGGACAATGCACGTCCGCATGTATCCCGTGCCACCCAACGTGCTGTAGAAGGTGTAAGTCAACTACCCTGGCCAGCAAGATCTCCGGATCTGTCCCCCATTGAGCATGTTTGGGACTGGATGAAGCGTCGTCTCACGCGGTCTGCACGTCCAGCACGAACGCTGGTCCAACTGAGGCGCCAGGTGGAAATGGCATGGCAAGCCGTTCCACAGGACTACATCCAGCATCTCTACGATCGTCTCCATGGGAGAATAGCAGCCTGCATTGCTGCGAAAGGTGGATATACACTGTACTAGTGCCGACATTGTGCATGCTCTGTTGCCTGTGTCTATGTGCCTGTGGTTCTGTCAGTGTGATCATGTGATGTACCTGACCCCAGGAATGTGTCAATAAAGTTTCCCCTTCCTGGGACAATGAATTCACGGTGTTCTTATTTCAATTTCCAGGAGTGTACATGGAAATCAGGAACTCTCTGAAATGTTAGTAAGTGAAGTAATCCTCACGCAAATGTGGATTTACGGATGGTCATTGCTATGAATAAATTCCGCCATTAATGAGTAATTGTCGGACAAAAGTCGGTGATGGTACCAAGAAGAGCGAAATACGGGGTGGTGATAGTGGATAGATTCTCCTTATATTGATAATTTTTACTTTTGGACCGTCTAACTACAACTCAACCCAACACAATTCTCGTGCTATACGGGTTTCGCCTTTATTGTTTGCAAGGCATCGTCAGTGGTCTGGAATATGTACATATTTTTACTGACAATAATCAGTAAATCTCGGAAGACGCCCTTGTAAGCCGAAAACCGGTTAACGCAATAAAAATAATTCAGTAGAACAAAAGCAAACTAATGCTTTTCGTTTATTACTGTATATATGGGTTAGAAACAGTTCTGATGGTTGGCTTCTCTGTGGCGTAGTACTTTTTAAATTCTTCTTACGGGTTTCGTGGATGATTTTCTACATGTTGTGTTTTTGTTCCATTTTTGGCGCTCATCTTCTTCTTATAATTGCCATTTGGGTTCTTATTTTCCACACTGCACAACACTAGGAACTAAAAGCTTGTTTTGATGCTGTGTTTTGGTTTGTGTTACCAACTGTCGGGTGTTACCGCCAAAGATCGAATATTAATGCCGACTTTCGGTTTTATGATATCTTTTATCTCTCTCTCTATCTCTCTCTTTCTCTCTCTCTCTCTCTCTCTCTCTCTCTCTCTGTGTGTGTGTGTGTGTGTGTGTGTGTGTGTGTGTGTGTGTGATCGCGCGCGCGTATGTTTGTGTGAGATTGTATCTGTTTTGGTACACTTCTTTTGTAACTTTGTGTGTGTGAAATGGGAGAGATAGATAGATAGATAGAGAGAGAGAGAGAGAGAGAGAGAGAGAGATAGAGAGACAGAGAGACAGAGAGACAAAGAGGTAGATATGTATTTGTTTTAATGTGGCTGCATGTACAAGAGGGATTATTTTTACCTTATCATTTCTTTTATTAAGTGTAGTAGGGAGTCCGTACTGAAGTGTGTTTGCGCATTTATCACATGCTTATTTTCAGCAATGACTTTTTAGATGTGGAAGTTTTCTTCCATTTGTGTTGCAGCGCCGGCCGCGGTGGTCTCGCGGTTCTAGGCGCGCAGTCCGGAACCGTGGGACTGCTACGGTCGCAGGTTCGAATCCTGCCTCGGGCATGGATGTGTGTGATGTCCTT
Source organism: Schistocerca nitens (assembly GCF_023898315.1). Taxonomy (NCBI): domain Eukaryota; kingdom Metazoa; phylum Arthropoda; class Insecta; order Orthoptera; family Acrididae; genus Schistocerca; species Schistocerca nitens. The sequence goes on from NC_064618.1 coordinate 675,568,941, forward strand.
AGGTTAGTTAGGTTTAAGTAGTTCTCAGTTCTAGGGGACTGATGACCACAGCAGTTGTGTCCCATAGTGCTCAGAGCCATTTGAACCATTTTTTTGTGTTGCAGCGTTGTTGTCAGGAAAACCTTCGTTATAAGGTTCAGAGTTATTCGACGAAGAGTGTACGACATTTTTGCTGCCACTGTCTTATATCGCGCGTAGGATTCATGAGAATAAAATGAGAAAGTTTGGAGAGTGTACAAATGTATGTAGTCTGTCATTATTCCTTCGCAGAATACTCAGTTGCTGTGCGGAAATGTGGCAGGGCTCGAGGCCATAACCACAGTGCTTACCGTAATAAGCTGGCCCAGCATTTCAGAACCACGCCCATCTCGGTAATACACTGGCACGATCGCTCGGTCAGTGATCAATAGTATTACCGGAATCCAGGACTCTTCGGCGGCATTGTGCAAGTGGAATACGTGACACTTGGAATGTCTGCTCACCAACAAACCCTCCCTGACCGTGCAGCTGGCAAGTGGCATTGACTCGGGAGCCGTTGTAGAGCGGGCTACTAACGTGGGGCCATCGCCGACCACCCACCATCTGCCGAGCGGTTCTAGGCGCTACAGTCTGGAACCGTGCGACCACTACGGTCGCAGGTTCGAATCTTGCCTCGGGCATGGATGTGTGTGATCTCCTTAGGTTAGTTAGGATTAAATAGTTCTAAGTTCTAGGGGACTGATGACCTCAGATGTTAAGTCCCATAGTGCTCAGAGCCAATTGAACTACACTCCTGGAAATGGAAAAAAGAACACATTGACACCGGTGTGTCAGACCCACCATACTTGCTCCGGACACTGCGAGAGGGCTGTACAAGCAATGATCACACGCACGGCACAGCGGACACACCAGGAACCGCGGTGTTGGCCGTCGAATGGCGCTAGCTGCGCAGCATTTGTGCACCGCCGCCGTCAGTGTCAGCCAGTTTGCCATGGCATACGGAGCTCCATCGCAGTCTTTAACACTGGTAGCATGCCGCGACAGCGTGGACGTGAACCGTATGTGCAGTTGACGGACTTTGAGCGAGGGCGTATAGTGGGCATGCGGGAGGCCGGGTGGACGTACCGCCGAATTGCTCAATACGTGGGGCATGAGGTCTCCACAGTACATCGATGTTGTCGCCAGTGGTCGGCGGAAGGTGCACGTGCCCGTCGACCTGGGACCGGACCGCAGCGACGCACGGATGCACGCCAAGACCGTAGGATCCTACGCAGTGCCGTAGGGGACCACACCGCCACTTCCCAGCAAATTAGGGACACTGTTGCTCCTGGGGTATCGGCGAGGACCATTTGCAACCATCTCCATGAAGCTGGGCTACGGTCCCGCACACCGTTAGGCCGTCTTCCGCTCACGCCCCAACATCGTGCAGCCCGCCTCCAGTGGTGTCGCGACAGGCGTGAATGGAGGGACGAATGGAGACGTGTCGTCTTCAGTGATGAGAATCGCTTCTGCCTTGGTGCCAATGATGGTCATATGCGTGTTTGGCGCCGTGCAGGTGAGCGCCACAGTCAGGACTGCATACGACCGAGGCACACAGGGCCAACACCCGGCATCATGGTGTGGGGAGCGATCTCCTACACTGGCCGTACACCACTGGTGATCGTCGAGGGGACACTGAATAGTGCACGGTACATCCAAACCGTCATCGAACCCATCGTTCTACCATTCCTAGACCGGCAAGGGAACTTGCTGTTCCAACAGGACAATGCACGTCCGCATGTATCCCGTGCCACCCAATGTGCTCTAGAACGTGTAAGTCAACTACCCTGACCAGCAAGATCTCCGGATCTGTCCCCCATTGAGCATGTTTGGGACTGGATGAAGCGTCGTCTCACGCAGTCTGCACGTCCAGCACGAACGCTGGTCCAACTGAGGCGCCAGGTGGAAATGGCATGGCAAGCCGTTCCACAGGACTACATCCAGCATCTCTACGATCGTCTCCATGGGAGAATAGCAGCCTGCATTGCTGCGAAAGGTGGATATACACTGTACTAGTGCCGACATTGTGCATGCTCTGTTGCCTGTGTCTATGTGCCTGTGGTTCTGTCAGTGTGATCATGTGATGTATCTGACCCCAGGAATGTGTCAATAAAGTTTCCCCTTCCTGGGACAATGAATTCACGGTGTTCTTATTTCAATTTCCAGGAGTGTATTTGGAGTGGCCTCGCGGTCTAAGGCGCCATGCCACGGATTGTGGGGCCCCTCCCGCCGGGGGTTCGAGTCCTCCCTCGGGCATGGGTGTGTGTGTGTTGTTCTTAGCATAAGTTAGTTTAAGGTAGTTTAAGTAGTGTGTAAGTCTAGGGACCGATGACCTCAGCAGTTTGGTCCCTTAGAAATTCACACACATTTGAACATTTTTTACCTCCCTCGGCACCTTTAAAAAATTTTCCAAAAATTTTGGCGTGCGAACATATTCGCGCTTTTTTTTAACTTGCAACTCACTTCAAACTCCCACAAACTCCCCTAACTGTAACTCACTCATACCCACTAGTCCATCGCAGTAAGTCGTTCATACCCATCCACTCCCAACTGCCCTTTCTCTTTCACTCGCTAAACCCAACACATTGTCGTTATTTCTTTGCGTCTCTCTGTCTTGTCTCCTGTGTCACAGTTATAGTATCGCTCTTTCTCTCATACTACCACACGCTCCTCTCACTGTCCTCCCTCTTGTTCTCTCTTACTCCTAAGCTCTCTTTCCTACGCTGCTGTCTCTTCTCACTGTCACTATCTCTCTCTTCCTTGCCGTCATTGACAGTACACTGTGTCTCATTATCACTCGCTCTCAACCATTCCACCATTTCTTTCTCTTTCTTTCTCCTCCCTGGCACTGTCTCCTTCACTGTTCTCCTAGTAGTGTTCTTCTAGTATCAATTGTATTCCACTGCCACTGTGTCCAAGTCTTTCTCTCACACTGCCACTGTTTCCGCTCTTTCGGTAACTTAGCCACTTCTGTTATTTTCCAGTATTTATTACTTCTCCATCTCTTTGACAATGCCACTCTCTTCTTCTCTCTCAGCACAAAAAAACGCGAATATGTTCGTATGCCAAAATTTTTGAAGGTGGTGATGACGGTAGAATGAGGCAGCTGGTACCCCACTTCTCAGTCAAAGTCTTTTAAATGAACATGAACATATTCGCATTGTTTGTGCTCTGATAGGAGCATTTTTTCGCTGGTTGCCTTATTATGGCTGCTGCAGCAGGGCAGGGCAACTCATATGAAAACAAACGTCTTCAGAGCTTCCCACATTGTCTGTCTGCAGCTTGCAACTACGTCCCTATTCCAGTTCAACCAGTGACTGTCTGTCTTTGGTGGATTAAAATTTAGCTAGTTTACTTATGTTAAACTGAAATAACGAGGAAGTAATTCTACATCTCGGACCGGATTTTACGAGCAAAACAATTTTGCTTGTGCTTCAGTGTCATTACCAGATGATAATGGAGACACTTTACAGCATATAGCCGCGCAGGATTAGCCGAGCGGTCTGATGGCGCTGCAGTCATGCACTGTGCGGCTGGTCCCTGCGGAGGTTCGAGTCCTCCCTCGGGCATGGGTGTGTGTGTTTGTCTTTAGGATAATTTAGGTTAAGTAGTGTGTAAGCTTAGGGACTGATGACCTTAGCAGTTAAGTGCCATAAGATTTCACACACATTTTGAACATTTTTTTTGAACATCATATATCTCGTGCTACTTCAGTTTATAAACCACGTTTTCGCCTCACACCGGATTTTATGCGTACAAGTAGCGTAACTTCGAAAATGTGTGTCTCGGAAACAGATGAAGATATGAAGAAAATTTTCGAGACTGTTCCGAGATGGAATCTTAGGAACATATCGTAAAAAAATTAGCGTCTTGCTGTGCATAGCCTTTTGAAGTCCTCGTTTGGATTTTTGGTCCGCTGGTGACGGAAAATATACTGTATCAAAAAACACTTTTGTGGGGTTTTCCGTGGAACCGTCGATTAGCTAATGGTGTCTCCAAATGTCCCAACAAGCCCAGTGTAGACCACATAAAATGCAATATAATTCTCTGACCCAGTAATATAGGTTAGTGACACTAAGATGATACTTCTGTTGGGTGTACAAATGGTCCCTAGCCGGAGTCATCTCGAAAACACTTGTCCCTATCCTTTTATCACCAACGCGGATATCAGCACCGGAAACGTTTTAGGTCCGCATTCATACCGATTCAGATGAAAATTGCGATGTACTAACATAACAGGCGGTGCCTTATGGTGAGAGATACGCTACAGATAAGGAAAGACAAAGATGATTCTTAGTTGCCGAACAACGTTATCCCTGTTCCAATGAGCGTGCGAATCGCTTCGAATGCCCAGCTAATTCCTCAGTGGCTCGTGATTGTGCCCTATCAACTGGAGGGCCGGATGAAGACGGCAGCGACCACCCCCGCCCGCCGGCATTTAGCGGCTTCCCATAAATTACAGTGGTTTGCGAACTCCGCGGCCGGCCCAGATGGCTATCTGCCCAGCGCCCGCCATTACCAGAGAACCGCGCGCAGAATGCGGAAGTCCGCGATGGCCTCAGGGGCGCCTCTGACCGCTATCTGCCGAGTCTGCAGTCCGGTACCACCAAGTCACGTCAAGCTTCCCGTCTCCAGAGCTTCCCACATTGTTGTCTACAGCTTGCAACTACGTCCCTATTCCAGTTCAACCAGTGACTGTCTCTCTTTGGTGGATTAAAAATTAAAGCCGTGAATACGAATAAGAACAAGTACATGACCTCTGGTTTCTACTTCAGATGCCAATCGACAGGCGTGTTCCTATCTGGAAGACAATCATATAGTTCGGTTACCATGGCTGGGTGGTTTTCCAGTCGGTAACTCACAGATGAATAACCGCTCCTTGAAAATATGTTGCTGCGAGGACGTGTATTCTGTGCTATCTACAAATATTCTTGAAAATTACAGCTAAGGGAATTTGCGGTTTTGCTATTGGCACATTGAGTTTGGCCGAGCAGTACATGACTTAGAAAAGCCAGATCTGAATGGTGATGATAGCATTATGAAGAGGTTAAACCTCGCTAGGAAAAAGTCTTCGCCACCCGAATCCACAATCTGCCCCGTCGAACAGATAGACACATCAATTATCAGTCGGGAAAAGTCATAATAAATAATGGATACTGAGTAACAGCAAGTACATCCAGCACAGCACTCCGTCTTCAGGCCACTAGTGGCCTACCGGGACCATCCGACCGCCGTGTTATCGTGAGAGGAGGATGCGGATAGCAGGAGCGTGGGGTCAGCACATTGCTCTCCCGGTCGTTGGGATGGTCTTCTTGACCAAAGCCGCTACTATTCGGTCGAGTAGCTCCTCAATTGGCATCGCGAAGCTGAGTGCACCCCGAAAAATGGCAACACCGCATGGTGGCCCGGATGGTCACCCATCCAAGTGCCGACCACGCCCGACAGCGCTTGACTTCGGTGATCTCACGAGAACCGGTGTATCCACTGCGGCAAGGCCGGTGCCCAAGTACACCCAGAGCCGTTTTTAAAGAAATCTCAAAGTATTTCACCGTGAAACTAACACGAGTTCACCCCTTTCCTCTGCTTACCTCTGGATATGATCTTTATTTGGTTCATATGGGTTCAAATGACTCTGAGACTATGGGACTTAACGTCTGAGGTCATCAGTCCCCTAGAACTTAGAACTACTTAAACCTAACTAACCTATGGACATCACACGCATCCATGCCCGCGGAAGGATTCGAACCTGCGACCGTAGCGGTCGCGCGGTTGCAGACTGTAGCGCCTAGAACCGCTCGGCCACTCCGCTCTTTATTTATTTTAACCTCAAAACCTGAATACGGTGGATGTGCTATAAAAAGGTATTCCTTCTGTGGTAGTACCCTTACTAAGGGGCCGAAGGTTTCATTATGTACGATTGAGTAGTACTGTTTCGCCCAGAAAAGGTGTACTCTGTTCTGTTGCTTACTAATTCTTGTACCTCAAAAGGATAACAGTTATTTTTGGGTTACAGCAATCATGTGAGGGATAGGGAGTAGGCCAGGTCTGGTAGAGGGGTAAATTGTCATGGGAGATTTCATTATCCTGGAGAGGAAATCTGCTAAAATTGCGTAGAGACAGGACATCTAGAGTTCGAAGGAGTGGAGTTGATGGGATGCATTGTTGTAGGAACGGCAGAATACCAGGATTTGAAATGAGAGCGCATACTGTTGGGTCGTTGCTACGTATGAGCCCCAAAAATTTTTTCAACAAAAGCGTTTATATATTTGCATATGGTGATGAAGATGATGATGATGATGATGATGTTGATCGGTTTGTGGGGTGCTCAACTGCGCGGTCATCAGTCCCCGCACAAAGTCCCAATTTTTACACAGTCGCCGGCCGGAGTGGCCGAGCGGTTCTAGGCGCTACAGTCTGGAACCGCGCGACCGCTACGGTCGCAGGTTCGAATCCTGCCTCGGGCATGGATGTGTGTGATGTCCTTAGGTTAGTTAGGTTTAAGTAGTTCTAAGTTCTAGGGGACTGATGACCTCAGAAGTTAAGTCCCATAGTGCTCAGAGCCATTTGAACCATTTTTACACAGTCCAATCTTTTACAGTCCCTTTTAGCCACAGTCACGAATGATGATGATGACGATGTAATGATGAGGTTCAAATGGCTCTGAGCACTATGGGACTTAACATCTGTGGTCATCAGTCCCCTAGAACTTAGAACTACTTAAACCTAACTAACCTAAGGACATCACACAACACCCAGTCATCACGAGGCAGAGAAAATCCCTGACCCCGCCGGGAATCGAACCCGGGAACCCGGGCGCGGGAAGCAAGAACGTTACCGCGCGACCACGAGCTGCGGACAAATGATGAGGACAACACAATCCCCGGGCAGAGAAGATCCCCAACCCCATGATCCAGAGGCAGCAATGCTAGCCACTAGCCCACGAACTGAGGATTTACAGGGTGGTCCAACTAAAACATTCATATTTCTTTACGTACTACACGAATATGTAATAAAAATGGGAGTTCCTATTAAAAAAAAAAAAAAAACGCAGTTGGTATCGGTTTGACCTATGGCAGCGCCATCTAGCTTCCCCCTTCAAGCTAGACGAGTTTCGTTCTTTCTAGTTTTTTCGTTTGACGCTTATTTCGTGAGATATTTGGCCCGGTCACTATCAATGGACCACCCTTTATATTTGCATTTGACTTCCATATTTCTCAGCTAACTTTCGGATAATAAAGTGCCATGAAAACTGAGTCTCGAAAATGGCAGCAACGGCAGAGCACCAGGATTCGAAATACGAGAGGAGAATAAAGTCTCGAAAATGGTGAAGGATTATAGAAGCTATAAACTGTGTTTAACACAGAACATCTGGAGTGAAGACCTGTCTGTGTGGATGGGCTTGTGGTTGCACCACCCGCAGAGAACATTTCACACTGGAAAAATCGCACATCCGTAGGCTGTACGTAGCTGTAGTCGTTGATAAATCCAACATGGTTCATGTGTCCACAAGTGGGACCAGAAAATCACAGAAAGTAAGGCATAATAGAAAGGAAAAGATCTTCGACTAAGAAAAAAATAGCAAAATAAAAATTAACACAACGGACCTCTCGAATGTTGGCAGAAACAGCTGAAAAAGTATTCCACCCCTCACCCCCCTCCCCTTCCCTCCTTTCTTAAAGGACGATGAAGCCAATAGTCTGCAGACGTGTGTTCTCAACTGTAGTGCTAAGTGAAATATTGATGATAACTATAGGTGAACCGGGTGCTTCAGCTGCCATTAACGCTGGGTATTATGCAGCCTGCAATGCCTTCAAATACCACACACAAGATTTTCGTATTTTCTCGCTCGCTACGTGCTGATTATTAGTCCTACAGAATAAATGAACACGACCTTCGCGAAGGAAATTCAGTGCAGTTAAATTTTGTACTGGGATTCGTTTTCGCTGAAGGCTGCAGTTTTCAAGTTATTCAAGAAAAACGCGTTGTGAAGGTCACTTTTGTACGTTTTTCGTGAATAATTCAAAGACTACAGCCTCTAGCGAAAACTCATCCCGATGCAAAATTTAACAATATTAAATTTCCTAGAAAAAAGTCCGTTTCATTTTTTATGTTGGACTAATAGTATGCACGTAGTGTGAGAAGATAAAATATCTTGTGAATGTATTTGAAGGTATGTGGGTTGCATAAAACCAATGTTAGGGGCAGCTGAACCCACTGTATTGTGTAATTTACGATTTACATTTAGTGAAAGCTGTGAGAGTTTATTACTCCTACACTTCTCAGATTGTTGGAAGAAAGCTTTTAAAATGCTATACTAAGCACTGATAATTATTATTTTGATATTAAAATATTTTATATATTTGTGGACTAGTGTCGGGTATGAGCAATGTGGAGTGCGTGACGTTCAAGTGTTTGTAGGGAATGACAGAATTTTGGTGAATCAACTAGCCAGGCTACATTTGCGTATGGTAAGGATCGACGTTTTATAAGTGTGGAGGATGGTAGCGGGACTGGGGCCGGATGACGTGTCCACTTACATGCTGGTTCATAGACTAGTTATTCTATATGTGACCTCGTTGTTCGGACGGGGCGCCTACGGTGTTGACATCGGCGGAAGTCAGTGCATGCTCTGTTGGCGCTGCAAAGTTCGTTTCGGTGTGGCCGGCTGGACAGTTCTCAAGGCCACTGGCCTGCGTAACCAATGTAGTACTGAATCTTTTGAGCCAAACTCAGGAGTATCCCAGCAGTTGCACTTCGCATACACGTTTTTCATTTTCTACACTGTCCAGTCACATTAATTTGACCACTTGTCAAAAGTGTGAATAACCATCTTTTGCAACACGGACCCGTGCGAGACGTTTAGGAAGAGCGACAGAGATTCTGCAACGCACCGACGCGTACGTGGAACCATGCCGACTTCATGGCCATGGCCAGCTGCGCTAGGTTTCTCGGTTGAGCATTCACCGCGTGAAGAGCCCGATCGTGGTGGTGCAACAGATTCTCGACTGGGTTTGAATCAGAGGGATTTGGTTGGGTTGGGGTTGTTTCGGGGAGGAGACCAGACAGCGAGGTCATATGTCTCATCCTATTGGGGAAGCACAGGGAAGGAAGTCGACCGTGCCCTTTCAAAGGAACCATCCCGGAATTCCCCTGGAGCGATTTAGGGAAGTCACGGAAAACCTAAATCTGGATGGCCGGAAACGGGACTGAACCGTCTTCCTCCCGAATGCGAGTCCAGTCTGCTAGCGACAGAGACACCTCGCTCGGTAGTGATTTGGTGGCCAGGGGAGTATGATAAGCCCATCCTGGCGCTCGTCGAACCAGCACGTGCACTGCGAGCTTTGTGACACGTTGCGTTGTCCTGCTGGTAGATGCTACCGTGTCGGAAAAAGAAAAAAACACACTGCATGTAGAGGTGGACATGGTGCCCAAGGATAGATGCATACCAGTGTTTATCCATTATTCCGACCAGAATGACAAGATCACGCAGAGGATTCCACGTAAACATTCCCCTAACCATAACGCTGTGTCCTTCGGCCTGGACCCTTTCGATGAGTGTCGCAGGGTCGCATACGCCAATGGTCATCTGTGCTGCGTAGCACAAGAGGTGAATTATCTGGAAAGGCCACATGTCGCCACTCAGTGGAATTGTAGTTGCGATAATGCCGTGCAAATTCCAGCCTTCGTCGCCGATGGACGGCAGTCATCATGGGTACATAAACCAGACACTGTTGCGGAGGTTAATAAGCAGCATTGTTCACTGAACGCTCGTTGAGGAGACGCTGTTGGTAGCCCCTTGGTACATCTGGGTAGTCTGGTGTTCAGCAGTTGCACGTTTATTTGTCGGTACACACCTCCGCAGCCATGATTTTCTCCTGTTATCTGTGGTCGGCAGTGGACTACAGTCTCCTCGGCGCCGCTTTTGGATAGCATAGTTTTGCCATGCACGATATATGTTAACCACGGCGGTACGCGAACTGTTTACAAACTTAGCCGTTTCGTAAATGCTTCCAACCTTGGACCGAAGTCAATGATCATGCCCTTTTGGATGTCAGATAAATCGCTCTGTTTCCTCATTACAACAACAACTGCACTGTGATTCTTGTAAGGTTTTTCCCGGCGTATTGAATGCTCGATAAGATTTCGGGATTGCAGACGGATCATGTTGATTACTTGCCACGATATTTCGGCTGGCAATCGTCCAACTATCTTCAGGTGAGTGTCCGTCACTGGAGACTGCAAGTTCCCGGAGTCAACTTTATGGCAAAAAATTGGTGCGAAAACGCATGCGCATTTTCTTCCGTCACAGGAGCGTCCTCTATCGAAATCCGCGCCCTGTGGAACTACTGGGATTCAGTAATTAAAGAGTCTGTGGAGATACGCCTAGCGCAAAATCTTAAAAATCGTGATGGTGGTTTTCAACTGGACAAGGCTTGAGACCCAGTGATCTCTCTAATTTCCTCTGAGAGAAGACAATTTATTCATAATGACACGTCTGGCGACATGTGACGTCTGTTTTTAGCGACGCGGGGCGCATTCCGACAGAGGGCGGACATGTAGTTTTCACCTTACGCATGCGCCTGTGCGCCACAGATAGAACAGTAGCTCCAGATGGGGCCGATTTCTATAGAGGATGCTCCTGTGACGGAGGCCAATGCGCATGCGTTTCCGCGCCAATTTTTTGCTATAAAGTTGACTCCGGGAACTTGCAGTCTCCAGTGACGGACACTAACCTGAAGACGGCTGGACGATTGCCAGCCGAAATATCATGGCAAGAAGTCAACATGATACGGCTGCAATCCTGAAATCTCATCCAACAACGACTGCGTCCCCCAACACGCTTTGTATACTCTCCGCTATTAGTGCTGCCAACTGCCGTCTGTTAGTGGTTATTGAACGTAGACGGCGAATACAGGCGGTGATCACATTAATGCCACTGGACACTGCAGAAGGCTAAATGAAAGCGAGTAGTAAGCGCCAAGCGGCAGGCGACACAGAAGGCAGCGTGCTCAGGTACCTGCTACTCGAATCTGGCAGCAGTGCTGACACCGCGTGGTGACACTGCTCACGACGGTAGCGCGGGCGGCGTGTCCGCACCAGGCGAGCCGCGTTAACGAGCGCGGATTTACGACGCCGATAGCCGCTACCCTGGTAGCCGGCAGGGATTTATGCGCGGTGTGACCGCCGGTAGCGCCCGCCTTCGCTAATACCTGCCCATAATAAACACCGGCGGGAAAGTGGCGTGCCGCGGCGGCGTTCGCCTCTCAAACGGGGACAACGGAGCTGCTCTTTACTGCCCGGTCCCCTCGTGCATTAAAACTCACTGTGCCGGGCGGTAACTTGCTCTCATATGCCCACCCGCCCTTTGAAGGCCAACGCTCCCTATCTTCACCACACTTTGTCTGCATGTTTCCCCTCTACTACTTCCCATAACATCGCTCAAAAGAGGAAAAGCCGCGAAGGAACTTGCCCCCCTTATTGCAGCGGTGTACCGTAGGTCTCTAGAAGAGCGTAGCGTTCCAAAGGATTGGAAAAGGGCACAGGTCATCTCCGTTTGCAAGAAGGGACGCGAACAGATGCGCAGAACTATAGACCTATATATCTAACGTCGATCAGTTGTAGAATTGTGGAACACGTATTAGGTTAGAGTATAATGACTTTTCTGGAGACTAGAAATATACTCTTTAGGAATCAGCATGGGATTCGAAAAAGACGATCGTGTGAAACCCAGCTCGCGCTATTCGTCCACGAGACTCAGAGGGCCATAGACACGGGTTCACAGGTAGATGCCGTGTTTCTTGACTTCCGCAAGGCGTTCGATACAGTTCCCAACAGTCGTTTTATGAACAAAGTAAGAGCATATGGACTATCAGACCAATTGTGTGATTGGATTGAAGAGTTCCTAGATAACAGAACGCAGCATGTCATTCTCAATGGAGAGAAGTCTTCCGAAGTAAGAGTGATTTCAGGTGTGCCGCAGAGGAGTGTCGTAGGACCGTTACTATTCACAATATACATAAATGACCTTGTGGATGACATCGGAAGTTCACTGAGGCTTTTGCGGATGATGCTGTGGTATACCGAGAGGTTGTAACAATGGAAAATATACATAGAAAGAAAGATCCCATATCATTTAGCTACAATGTAGCAGGTCAGCAATTGGAAGCAGTTAATTCCATAAATTATCTGGGAGTACGCATTAGGAGTGATTTAAAATGGAATGATCATATAAAATTGATCGTCGATAAAGCAGATGCCAGACTGAGATCCATTGGAAGAATCCTAAGGAAATGCAATCCGGAAACAAAGGAAGTAGGATACAGTACGCTTGTTCGCCCACTGCTTGAATACTGCTCAGCAGTGTGGGATCCGAACAAGATAGGGTTGATAGAAGAGGTAGAGAAGATCCAACGGAGAGCAGCGCGCTTCGTTACAGGATCATTTAGTAATCGCGAAATCGTTACGGAGATGATAGATAAACTCCAGTGGAAGACTCTGCAGGAGAGACGCTCATTAGCTCGGTACGGGCTTTTGTTGAAGTTTCGAGAACATACCTTCACCGAAGAGTCAAGCAATATATTGCTCCCTTCTACGTATATCTCGCGAAGAGACCATGAGGATAAAATCCGAGAGATTAGAGCCCACAATCCTTCTTTCCACGAACAATACGAGACTGGAATAGAAGGGAGAACCGATAGAGGTACTCAAGGTACCCTCCGCCACACACCGTCAGGTGGTTTGCGGAGTATGGATGTAGATGTAGATGTAGATTACTTAATTTTTATTTCTATTCGTCATTACATCATTCACTGCCACCTGGGATTCTTGTCAGGATACTTTGTTTATACTCTTCGTTGTTGTCTTATCAACCGTTCCTCTCATCGTGTTTTCCAAGCATCCTTGTCTTCCAAAGGTTTTGCGTCCCTCTTCTGTCACTTACTAACATCATTTAATTTTTCGAGTCCTCTCTTATCCTGCTCCTCCTCCTCTCCTACTGTGACATCTATACTCCGCAAGCCAAATTACGGTGTGTGGCAGAGGCTGCCAATGTGCCGTTTAGGTTTGCCTCCTAACGGCGTGCTACGGTACCGTCGCGTGAGAAATTCAGTACTTACCAGGACTGATTAGAAGATGAACATCAACAAACATGAAACAAGGACAATATTTTTATTTATCTATCGTGTGATGACAGAGAAATAAAGACGGCTATTTACAACAAATTCGTATATTTTTTATACAGATACACTCAATCTCGAGCTCGTAAGGGGTTAACAACTCTTAAGTCCAGGTTGGAAATCCAGCCTGAAGCTCCAACAGACAAACTGTCAAGGTCTTCCATTATCCCTCTCAATGCCATGAGGGAACGTTCAAATGTCATGTGATGTACTGTGTGCTGTTCTTTACCGCAGTCTTCTTTAGGGGAGTACTTTCATCCCCATTGGTGTAGCAAGGTCCCTGATCTGTCAAGTCAGTCTTGATGCGATTCAGTATGCATCAGTGTCGTCGGGGTATATGAAAATGCTGGTCGCTCACAGGGAGGCTTGATTAATGGGTGATGCTCATGAAAGTATATTCCTATCATTGACTGTTCCAGGCTTCTTGCTTGTTGAAGTTCGTGTCCTGCAGGCTGATTGGCGTAATCCGCGATGGTTTTCTAGACTTCAGTCGCCGGTGTTTCGATGATGAAATTTCTGAATGAATCGGTAATTCTGGGTTGTTTTTTCTTCTTATCCACACTTTCAGCAGTGACTGTGATCTTCTTATGTCTGGTGGTGGACAATTATTAAGTACCGGTAGCCAGTGCGTGTTTGTGGGACGAATACATCCTGTGATGAGGCGCATTGCTTGATTGAGCTGTATATCGTTTTAGTGTGAGCACTGCTTAGCCACGTGGAAGAGCAGTATTCTGTGACTACGAAACAGCTAGAGCTGTTCTGAGGTCTATTGTAGCGGCGCCATATGCTGTTCCTGCTAACTTCCGGAGTATATTGTTCCGAGCTTTGACTTTAGCTGCCACATTCCGCAGATGGATTTTGTACGTCGGTGGCCTGTATAGGGGTACACCTAGGTATTTTGGAGTGTTGCAGTATTGGAAGTTGATGGAAGGCAGTCGGATTAAACTAGGCGATGCTGGGACAGTAAGACTAGGAAACGGGACACTAAAAGTTGTAGATGAATTTTGCACACTGAGCAGCAAAATAATTGATGATGGCAGTAGTAGAGAGGATATAAAATGCAGACAGTCAAAGAAAGCATTTCTGAAAAAAGAGGAATTTGTTATCTAATATAAATTTAAGTCTTGAGATTCTTTTCTGAAGGTATTCGTCTAAAGTGCAACCTAGTACGGAAGTGAAATTGGGACTAAAGCCAGTACAGACAAGACGAGAATAGAAGTTTTGAAAAGTGATACTACAAAAGATTGCTGGAGATAAGGTGGGTAATGAGGATGTACTAATATGAATTGGAAAAAATATATATTGTATATTTTTGGCACAAGTTGATCAAAAGAGGATACTGGTTGATAAAACAAATCCTGAGGCATAAGGAGCCAGTCAGTTTGATAATGGAGGGAGTTGTGAGGGGTGAAAATTGTAGAGGAAGACCAGAATTTGGCTACAGTTAGCAGGTTAAAATGGGCGTGGATTGCAGTAGCTATATAGAGATGTGGCTTGCACAGCATGGATTCGTCGTCAATCCAGTCGTCGCACTGAAAACAACAACAACATCAACAACAGGACATCAGACAGGTACCTGAAAACAGACAAAAATTACGTAATTGTATGCCTTCGTGGAAAGAAGTAACGTGCTGACTGCGTTTGTTATGGAATGGCATCTGGATTAGAAAATCTAGAAAAATGAATTTACTGGTTAGCCAAGGAGATCTGAGCGGATTTTGAAAGACTCGGGGAACTGTGAGAGGTTATGGGGAGGGATAAACTGTTGGTCGACGGAAATAAATGTATTGATTCATTTGATACAAATAACTCTGCAATCATGATAGGCAGACAATCGACGGTGGAGTCGGAAAAGGAAGGATAAAGAAGAACATTGTAGTGTTGTAATGTGAGCTGCTAGATCGGGACTACCTCCAGAGTGCTCCACGACTTCGGAATATACGTTCTTGTCCGTTGCTCCTCGGATTCCAAGTAAGTTTCCAATAGCGTAATTGAGAGTGCGTCGGAGTGCAGCGAGCGCGTTGTAATTTGTCACTTCGCTGTGAAGTTGTTTGCAAAACGCAAAGATGGATTTTTCAGATTAATAAAAAATATAAATACGGATCCATATTTGAACTCGCATGTTTTATAGATTGCAAATGAACATTCAGGGAACGACTCTTATTTTACTTAATTCACTGCAAAGTAATACTTAGACAACTCACGGTGTTGATCTTTAAGTTAACAGTGACCATAGTGTAAAGAGCGTCCGGTTTGAAGCATAGTGGGTCGTTGTTATCAAACTGTTGATATTATACTCCAGTAACAACGGTTCGAACAGTGTTCCTGTGTGGATTTCTCATGTCCTTGAGGTTATCACAAGGCGTGACATGGAACGGTGACAGAGGGAAATCTTTTAATGAAACAAAGTCGCCATCCTGTTATTGGAACGAAGGCTCTTGGAATTTCAGCAGTAAATACGGCTGCCAAGTGTTCAGGGTTCGGTCTTCGGTAAGAAAGTATGAGTGGTACGGTAGTTATAGGATTCCATTCATATCACTAAATTATCAAAAGTATTATTCAGTCACATGAATTATTTGTGGTGTGACGCCAGAAAGAATCTTGCAGTCTTTATTTTTGAAGTTTGCAACAGGCAACAACATTTACCAAAAAAGTTAAATGTAACAACTGTTTGAAGAGATCTGCAACTAGCAATGATAAATATAATTTTAATATTTACTACGTGTTTTACTGTCCTGCCCTCAGCTCATCAGATACTTTAGCCAGCCAATGTTCGATAATTTTCTTAATTTGATCTGGAAACCCAAGCAGTAATCCTCTCTGTGGTGCACCACACTTCTTTTGTAGCGTATACTACTGGAGTTCGTTGAGCATCTCCGTAACGCTCTCGTGCTTAGCAAACTACTCCGTGACCAAAAGCCCCGCTCTTCTTTGAATCTTCTCTGTCTCTTCTATTAAACCAAAATGAAAAGGACCCAAACTAACGAGCGATAGCCAAAAATAGATAAGCAATATCTTTCGTATATAAATTACGTTTCCTTAAGATTTTTGCAATGAATATCAGCCCGGTATCTGATTTCCCTACAATTAGTTTTATACGATCACTAGCTCACAAACCCGGCATTGCCCGGGTATTCATTTTGAAGATTTTCTACTAGAAACGAAAACAAAAAATGAACAGTATTCGTTGTGTAATATCGACAAAAATTCATTTCCATGTATTAGTGAAAACACCTTTGAAATTATGGCTCCAATGGTTCAAATGGCTCTGAGCACTATGGGACTTAACTACTGAGGTCATCAGTCCTCTAGAACTTAGAACTACTTAAACCTAACTAACCTAAGGACATCACACACATCCATGCCCGAGGCAGGATTCGAAAATGCGACCGTAGTGGTCGCGCGGTTCCAAACTGTAGCCCCTAGAACAGCTCGGCCACCCTGGCCGGCTTGAAATTATGAAACAGTCGTATAAAGAAATGTGCATAAGTACAGATCTATAAGTGCAGTATCCAAATTAAGAAAGATAGAATTACTGTACGCTGGGGGCAGCTGCTTAGCTTGTCTACAAGATTTTATAAACGCCTATACGTCAACCCAGCTTCATGGATCCATATACGGCTTCTGTTTTCACCTACAAATGTTTGCGCTTCGCAGCTTATGACGACTCGATTGTAGGTGTGTCTTAGTAATGACGGAACAAATTTATGAAAACATCGTACATGATGCAGAATTTTTTCACGTATCTCGGTGTTTATGATATAATACCTCTTCACCTATACGTCAACAAATATAGATTGTGTAGGTACATTCAGTGGCATATGTGGATGCTGTCTGCGAATAGAGTTAGTAGCACAGAATAAATAAATTTAAACGTCATGCATGACACGGCAATTTTCCAAGCATCTATTTGCTTGATACGTTATATCTCCCAATCGCCCATCCTCTGTCGATCTTCCTTAACTTCGCTACAGCCTTATGTGGTTGCAACCTTCTCGCCGGCAAAATAAAAAAATAATAAAAAAAAATGGTTCAAATGGTTCTGAGCACTATGGGACTCAAAATCTGAGGTCATCAGTCCCCTAGAACTTAGAACTACTTAAACCTAACTAACCTAAGGACATCACACACATCCATGCCCGAGGCAGGATTCGAGCCTGCGACCGTAGCAGTCGCGTGGATCCGGACTGAAGCACCTAGAACCGCTCGGCCACTGCAGCCGGCTTGCCGGCAACAGCGTCGACTGCGAACAGCCACATATATAGTTTTCGACGTTATCCACTAGATCGTTTGTATGTTTTGTTAATAGTAACAGCCCTGGAATAGTCCTATTAAATATCCCTGAAATTACCTTTATATCCATCGATTTCGGCCTGTTTGGATAGATCTTTTGAATTTTATCTGCGATGGTATCCTGTAACCAGCCACAGGTCTACTCTGATCCTCGGGCCTCGTTTGTGGGTGCCATTTTCATACTCTCGTTGGCGAACGATCTTGTCCCCTGTTCTCCTCGGCATGGCTACATCATTTAGTTTAAGAAAATAGTGTCCGCGAGTCGCAGAGAAACCGGATTTCAGATCTAGCCTGGCGCTCGGTTGTAGTTCGCTACAATTTGCGTCGATCGAGAAAGTATGACGCCCACATCAGCTTAGCCTACATGCATGTGTAACAGCTGCTCTGAATATTTGCGGTCTCTCACCATATTGGGCTCGCTTTCACGGCAACTTTATCCGTCAACGTCCGACCTTTACAATTTATGCCGCTGCCTCTTGCTTTCCCAAGTATAGCTACCTATGAGAGCCGTTAGCTGGTGCTCTAAATATGTGGCGTGCGCTACCGGACAATGGCGACCTTGCAGGAAGTTTTTGCGCACTACGATGGCTCAGCAACACATCTTTTAATAAATGGTTTGAATGTTTAAAAAAGTCTATCGAGAAGTGATTTATTTGAACTGGTAATTATTTTGCTGCATTGTTACTACTCACGACACTTTTATCTAGCTGTGATCTAAAAAGTTACAGTGTTCTTTTTGTAATCCAGCTTTCTTTCTTTTACGTTATTGGAGAGTTCTAGGAAGAATAATATAGTGATATTGCTCTTGTGGGATTTGTGATTAGTGCTTTGTGTAAAACACTATATATGTATTACACAAACTAGTTTCGATGAGGCTCCGCAGTCATCAACTGTTTTCCAATCATGAAAAAATCAGAATATACAAAAATATTTGCGGTGTATGTAACTTCATATTGTCGGGTTTTGTTAATAATTGTTTTTCGAAGTTCGTTTGGTAGGTATTCTCACCAGCAGTTACACTATGACTATTAACAAGCGTTCAAAATATTTATCTTCTTTTCAAGCGATATCGAATACCATTGTTAAAAATACGTTGGTTCATTAAATAAACAAGGCTGCTTCAGTATGTTGATAGATAGAAATGTACACGACGACTATTAATTAGGAAACTTAACTGTTTATTAAATATCGTATGTTTCCAGGGTGCGTAGTTACCGCACTAAAAGAAATAACGTTTTTAAAAATCACCTGTGCATCCAAATCGAAATCGTTTAGTTGGGTGGCTTATGAACACTAGTCAAACACTGCCATTCGTTTGCTTTCTTCCCCACGTGGAACTACAATGGGCAGAGGTTTCCGTTCCTGATGTTACTAGCCGGTGGAGAACTAGGTATATGAAACATATGCGGAATATTTGAACGCTTGAACAACTCTGGACAGTCCTTTCTCGGTCCCCATGATGGCAATCGCTTTTGCGTCCGCTACTTCGCCGATGTAGAAGGGCAGCTAGCACTTCTTCTTCTTACATAGTGGAACGGTTTTCATTAACATATACCAAACTGTGATCCGGCCCAGTGTACACTTCAGGTGTGGTTCAGCTCGAGAGGCAAGAAAAATGTGTGAAGCTCAGTATTTTTTTTTTCGTTCAAGAACTGCTTTTATTGAACTGGTGCTGTACCACTTTTTTATGCATACATTCGTGCATGAAAAACATTTTTTATTTTAAAAAAATTAAAAATGGCGGCTGCAGCCCCTGACAAAGTACCTTGGTTGCGCGGAGCCTTGTACAGACTCGTGGCTATTTTGGCATGTTTTTCTAAGTTAAATATTTTAAAAAATATCAAATTCGAAGAAAAAAACCTCGCTTAGGCCCCCTACATTTAATTATCCTTCATAAAAAATGATACGAATCGGTTAATCTGTTGAGGCTCTAGAGTGCTTCAGGCGTTGAAAAATGTTGTTTCGAGAAAGACGCGTTTGAAGTTTGTAGTAACAAAAAATATTTTATTTCAAAACTTACGGTTCCTCTACGATCCCACAACCATAGAAGCATCCTTTCTCTTCCTGAAACATGCTCTAGTTCTGAATTTGGTGCTGAGTTATTTCAAGCCTGGCTTTTTTAACAAACTGAGACATTCCTTGCTCCTTGGAGGCCATGAGCTATCTGTCAGATAAACCCGTGAAGTTTTTTCTATTCGTCCCTGTGACGATTCCTGACACATTCATGGTCTTCAGAAGAAATTAATAGCCTTCGCTGAATATGCTTACAGGTACATATGCTGCTATTTCAATAGTTATTGCCCCACAATGAAGATCTTTCGGTACCAGTATCCACAAGCACCCTTTGCAGCTCTCGTTGTCATTTTGCGTTTTGGCATCGGTGCATCCTTTAAGCAAATCTTCATTAGGCAGATGTACGTGTACTGGTCGAACCTTTTGTGGAACTTATTCGTCGAGCGCCTACAGCTGCCAATATTTCGGTTGGCGTACGGTTCCGTTCTACACACGGTAACCTCTAACACTTTCACAATAAAAAAGTGCCTTTCCCGGCATATTTGTATACTTCAGGGATGCAAATTATGTAAAAACATTAGTCATCAGTCTCGACCAGAACCTGGCCTTAAGAGCAAGGCTGTGTTCTTTTTTTCTGCCGGCCGGTGTGGCTGTGCGGTTAAAGGCGCTTCAGTCTGGAACCGCGTGACCGCTACGGTCGCAGGTTCGAATCCTGCCTCGGGCATGGATGTGTGTGATATCCTTAGGTTAGTTAGGTTTCAGTAGTTCTAAGATCTAGGGGACTGATGACCACAGAAGTTAAGTCCCATAGTGCTCAGAGCCATTTGAACCATTTTTCTTTTTTTCTACATTCCGTTTTAGACTTACTGAGGCCATGAGAGAGGTCGCCCCATCTGCCCATCAGTAAAAGTTATTAATAAACATACATAAATATCCAACCACTGCTATGTTTACTAATAATATATACACAAATGTAGCGATTGAACTTCTTACTGGCGGCACCTGTAAGCCAGACAGACGAGTTCTTTCTATGTATTCCTTTTTTTTCTATTTTCCCACTCGGAAGGGATGGGGTGACAGAGATTCGGGCAGTGAGAGTTTGTTATGTTTATTAAGTTACTACTATTCGTAGTTTAAGCTATAGACTTTCACTATAGATACCTATTTGAATGTAAGCTTTTTGATTATGTCCCCATTTTACTGGGTTCAGGTTTCACCAATGGCTTACGTTAGTAAGAACTGCAGCACTACTGCATCAGGTTATATGTCCCAATTCACAGTACACTCGTGCATATTATGGGAGGTGTTCCATGCGTCGTCTTCGCATTTTAGTGCAATACTGCACTTGTTTCTAATTTGAATCAGAAAGAGCACTTTCCGGGAAGAGTCAGACAAGATATTAGTTCCTCCCACAAATATCTCGAGTAATGACTACGACCAGAAAATTCTAGAAATCATAACTAACACAGGATGCGTACAGAGAATCATTCTTACCGCGTGCCATCCATTCGCGAGAGAAACGGGAAAAAGGGACGGGGATGGGGGGGGGGGGGGGGGGGGGGAAATCCGTTAGTGGTACCAGGTACCAGAAGTCCCTCCGCCACACACCATTTTGTGGTGGATTGCGCAGTATGATATAGACGTAGATGAAAACGTCAGTTTCCTGACCCGTGCAATTCTTCTAAATGTGTTATACTAAAAGGAAGCGCACATCGAGGTTATCCCTTTACAACGGAAGACATAAGCGAAACAGAGCGCAGTTAGCTGACGTGCAGAGCGACACTGCAGTTCAAAGAAAGAGCTCTCAACTGATTGTGTTTGTTGTATTATTCCCGCACTGTTTAGGCACCAACAGAAATATTTCCAAGAAACTAATGTAAAAGTCGCAAATGTTACAGATTTAAAAAATGAAAATACGGGTTGTAAGGCTCTGCAGCGTTTATGACATTCCACTTACAGTAAAAAATAATACATCAAATGGAAGAGCAACTCAAACAGTTTTTTCTTAAAAGTGTTCAATGTGAGCACCATTCTTCGCACATTGAATCGATAGGCGAGCACTTCCCAAACCTTGATCAGTATGTATGGGGTAACTGTTGCAACAATGCTGTTCCTAAGGCGGGTAGATCAGCTGGTAGGGGAGCCACATGGACATGATCCTTTAAGGACCCCAAAGGTACAAGTCGCACGGCGCCAGATCGCATGTGAACGTGGAGGTCATGCAAAAGAAGCTCTGTCATGCGGCCCCGTATGACCAACCCACTGATGGTGTACAGTGTCGTTTAACCAACAGCGTACTGAGTTACGCCAAACCATTTTGCTGCCAAATGAAGTTATGTATTACAGATTCTTCCTCTCGAGGAAAGGACGAAAGCTCTAGCGTATGAAGGCATGAAACACCAGTTACAGATGCCTCATCTAAAAAGAAAGACTCATAAACTTTAAGCCGAGATATGGGATGAAAAACAACCAGTATAGGAGAATCCCGTTGTAACTGTACCATCTCGTGGGGATTTGCTGACCCCTAGATGCGCATACTTTGTGTATTCGCATCTCCACGTAGGTGAAGTGTCGATTCGTCAGTGAAGAAGGCACGATCCAGAAAATCTTCATTGTCATGCAGGATCATTTCGATTGTAAAGATGGCACGTCAACCGTAGTCTGTAGGCTTTAGGGCTTGTAACTACCGCAGACGGTAAGAAGGTAATTGTAGCCGTCTTCTTAACTCCTTGACTACCAATTTTATTTCAAAAACATTACTGTATGGTTATTGTAATTAACGTATTTGTTAGAACTAAAAATGTGAAAAGAATATTTCCCGCCGTTTCGTTTTCCACGGGGGTTGGGGGGGGGGGGGAATAGGACATACAGAGTTATTTATTAATTAGCTCCAGAGTTTCGGAGGACGAATACGCAAAAATTCAAGATATAGTGAGGGCAGACACATATCAGTCGACAGACCCTCTCTCCAAGTTTGTAACTGACAAATGGTTCAAATGGCTCTGAGCACTATGGGACAACATCTGAGGTGATCAGTCTTCTAGAGCTTAGAACTACTTAAACCTAATTAACCTAAGGACCTCACACACATCCATGCCCGAGGCAGGATTCGAACCTGCGACCGTAGCAGTCGCGCGGTTCCGGACTGAAGCGACTAGAACCGCTCGTCCACCGCGGCCGGCTTGTAACTCACACTATAGGTGTTCAACACGGGCTTCGTTGTGATGTGGCAAGCGTCAATACGTGGCTTCGAGTCGTTGACGTGATGTATCCGACAAGGCGGGAAGAGAGCCTGCCTTGCAAATGTAGTAATTGGGTTGCCTATCTGCAGGTGCGAACTTATTTATTGTGAAAATGCGGAGGGGAAAGTTAACAATGAAGCATGAGGATAACGCAACCTACAGGTGCAATCTGTAATTGTAAGAATTCTGCTAACCGATAGTGGGACACTGATACCTTGTATGAAATTCGTACTGGTTCTCTGATAACCTATCGTGACAAACAAACGAAAAAAAAGTTCAAATGTATGTGAAATCTTATGGGACTTAACTGATAAGGTCATCAGTCCTAAACCTAAATTATCGTAAGGACGAACAGACACACCCATGCCCGAGGGCGGACTCGAACCTCCGCCGGGACCAGCCGCACAGTCCATGACTGCAGCGCCTTAGACCACTCGGACACACAAACGTCCCGTTGGTAGTCAAAGGGTTAAGTCTCCACAGAGATGTCACTGGAATTGCTAATTCACGACTAGTTTCCCGAATTGATATCTTGGAGCTACGCGTGAAGGACTCTCACTCGCTCAGAATGTTCTTCAGTCACTCTTGGTCGTTCCATACGCTCCCTTTTGCGCAGAGGTATACAAACAAAATTGGTTTGAGTTGCTTTTTCATTTGATGAATTATTTATAATTGTAAGCTGAATGTAATAAATGCTACAAAACCTGAAAACCCGTACAGTCATTTTGAAACACTCTGTGTAAATAATAGATAAAGTGAATAATGATTTAAGTATGACTGAAAATCTATCCCTTCTGGAGAGGAAATAGAAGCCCCAAGTAAATTGGCATCGAGTTGTATAAGAGCTTCCAGAGAGAAAGCGCTGGAAAGCAAGGAGTGGGCGAGATCGAGATACGGATCAAGAAGCAGAAGGTATTAGCCTGGCTGGAAACGAGGCTTCTTTAGGAGAAGCACGTAAAGCGAGCGGGGGGGATGCTAACATCTGCGAGGAGAAGTTAACGATCGACAGACGAACTGTGAATGGCCCATAAAGGAGAAAGCGGGATTTGGGGCGCGCGGCGCGCGGCGCGCGACCTTTCGGCCGCGGGTCCCACGAGCTCTTCTGAGCGATCCCGCCGCCCGATACGCGGCCATCGCCGGAGATCGTGACGCGCCGCCACTGAGACGCGGCCGCTTTTCCCCGGCCACGGAAGTGTCCACGAGCAGCGACGCTCACCGCTCCTTGTATAGAGCCAGGCCAGCCGGTGCTGGGTTACTGTGCAGGCTGTAACAACAGGTGATTGCACCGCCTCAGGTGCGTCCAGGCCAGCTCACAGCTACACTGTGAAAAACCAAAGCTCCAAAACTAGCTGCAGAGACGTAATATACTATTATTAACATTCTGAACGACGGGCCTCTTTCGGCTTACTGCCATTATCAAGTAACCTCTGAAAATGATATTGGTAACATTGTGGTTTTTTTATGTTTAAGTTTGTACTGGTACTTACGTCTAGTTGTAAGCAAGGACCATATTGCATATATAGAAATTTTTTTCTGTTAACTCGTGGTAAGTATAATATTTTTTTTGTAGTTAAGAAATGTAAAACATACGTTTTTGAAAGATGTTTTGACAATTCACTATTTGACCGTTCTTTACTACGACGCTACATGCTTGCAAACTATATACACACTGAAGCGCCAAAGAAACTGTTATAAGCATGCGTATTCAAATACAAAGATATTGCAAGTATGCTGTTTAGGTTGTTATATTGGTAACGCCACGTAGCGCTCTGTATGAAAATCACTGGCTGTGCTGTGTACAGTCTGAGGCTGGTCGGTATTGTCGCAATATTCGCTATTGTAGTGTTGGGGGAGAGAGATGGCGGAGTTTTGAGAGCGGATGATCTGCACGTGTGTCCATCAGAGACAGTAAATTTGTAATATTGGATATCATGAACTGATATATATATGATCACTTTTGAACATTATTAAGGTAAATACATTGCTTGTTCTCTATCAAAATCTTTCATTTGCTAACTATGCCTATCAGTAGTTAGTGCCTTCAATAGTTAGAATCTTTTATTTAGCTGGCAGTATTGGCGCTCGCTGTATTGCAGTAGTTCGAGTAACGAAGATTTTTGTTAGATAAGTGATTCATGAAAGGTATAGGTTACTGTTAGTCAGGGCTATTCTTTTGCAAGGATTATTGAAAGTCAGATTGCGTTGCGCTAAAAAATTGTTGTGTCAGTTTAGTGATGATCAGAATAAGTAAAGAGAGAAATGTCTGAGTACGTTCCGATTTGCTCAGATGTTTGAAAATCAAATAACGTAAGAGCACAGTCATTTATAAAATTTTTCTAAGGGGATGATGTTTCAATATGTGAACAGGCAGAATACGGCGCTGCGGTCGGCAACGCCTATATAAGACAACAAGTGTTTGGCGCAGTTGTTAAATCGGTTACAATAGCAGGTTATCAAGATTTAACTGAACCTTAACGTGGTGTTATAGTTGGCGCACGACGCGATGGCAAACAGCACCTTCGACGTAGTGATGAAATGGGGATTTTCCCAAACGACCATTTCACGAGTGTACCATGAATATCAGGAATCCGGCGAAACGTCATATCTCCGACATCACCGCGGCCGGAGAAAGATGCTGCAAGAAAGGGACCAACGACGACGGAAGAGAATCGTTGAACGTGACAGAAGTGCAACCCTTCTGCAAATTTCGGCAGATTTCAGTGCTGGGCCATCAGCAAGTGTCAGGGTGCGAACCATTCAACGAAATATTATCGATATGGGCTTTCTGTTGATGACTGGAAACATGTCTGGTCGGACGAGTCTCGTTTCAAATTGTATCGAGCGGACGGACGCGTACGGGAATGGAGACAACCCCAGGAATCCAATGAGCCTGCATGTCAGCAGGGAACTGTTGAAGCTGGTGGAGGCTCTGTAACGGTGTGGGGTATGTGCAGTTGGAGTGATATGGGACTCCTCGTACGTCTAGAAACGACTCTGACAGTTGGCACGTACGTAAGTATCCTGTCTGATCACCTGCATCCATTTATGTCTACTGTGCATTCCGATGGACTTTAAACACTTCCGGTGGCCACCAAACTTCCGACATGAACATTACTGAGCATGCCCGGGATGTCTTGCAACGTGCTGTTCAGAAGAGATCTCCGCCCCCTCGAACTCTTAGGAATTTATTGACAGCCCTGCAGGACTAATGGTGTCAATTCCCTCCAGCACTACTTCAGACATTAGTCGAGTCCAAGCCACGTCTTGATGCGGCACTTCTGCGTGCTCGCAGGGATGCTACACGACATTAGGCAGGTGTAGCACTTTCTTTGGATCTTCAGTGCATCTTACCAGAGATGATGTTACACTTCGTTGTTTTTATTTTCCTTTGAATTTTATGTATGATCTGTGTATGTTTCTTTTTCCATATGACTATGTCTTTTCGTATTCTATTACATCAGTAAAGTTTTCAAGATCGTATATATAAAATCTGTGTGTTCATTCAGAATCTCTTGTGGCTATTTTCTTGTATGAATATTTACTTCCAGCTCTTCGAGAATGTCCATACTAAGGCGTTTCAGTATCTTTGTAGCATATTTCTGTCTTCCTGTATCAAGACAACGCAGAATATTCCATTCGATTGATTCCCTTTTCATAGAAGGTGTTCATAAGGTGTGCAATTATCAACTTCAGGGCTTGACAAAACGTCGCATGGTCCCGTCCCAATGCTGCACAGTCCACAATAGCAGTGATAGGTGTCCACCATCCCTAAATGATACTGGCCAAAATGACTGACCCATCTCCATGTCGAAAACATGTGACTGAGACGTGCATTGATATTTGGCTACGCCGTTATGCGATGGAAACGGAAAGACAACTTATTTTGTGATTCAGTACGAGTGTCCTACGCTGCACAGTTTTGTGTCGCAGAATATATGTGAAACGTCGCAAAATCCTGTCCCAATACTGCACAGTCCGCGATAACGATACCTGAGGCTCGTAACACTGAGCGAGACTGCTATAAAATTTCGAGTGCATCTAAAGTGTAGTTTTGAGAAAAATCTCAGTACTGCTTTTAATTTTCTGAGTTGTTTTAAAGAAGACACGCTAAACAGATTTAATCGTATTGTTATGTGTGTGAATCCAATATATAGGGCACACTTCCACTTTTCTGTTTCTTATGGTATGGTTACTGAAAGAAAATTTTCGTACATGTAGTACATAGTGACTTAATGGCCTTTGTGGCAGACTGTTTCATTAAACTACTGCATAGCATCGCATTATATAAATGGTTACTGGAAGAAATTTTGAAATATATAATAGCTCTCGATGTGGGCTGCTTCATTAAACTGATTCACAGCACCTGACATGGCGATTTGCGTTGGTCATATTTCATCACTTCACATATATGTGCGACTGTGCTGTTGCAGGTGGTGCAGATCACAATGATCAATCTCAGTAGAGGCAGTCAAACGCACTGAAATGGCTACATTTAATTAATGTTGATTTATTTACCCACGTTAAAACATTAATTACTTTACAAAAATTAATCACAGGAAACTCCAAAACGTAATTTGCATAAGTTTCTTCTTGCGCTTGTTCACAATTTCAAATGCCCACCATAGGCTGCCCATTTTTTTACTTTTTATTTTTTCTTACACAGAAGAACTTCATTGCGACAGGTATTACATTACTAACACTTCTTCGAAGCTGCTCACCAATGTAATACGAGGGGAGCTCGATCAGAAACACAATGTTTCCGGCCAGTCTCGGTTAAAAAACGCCGAATTTGTTGTCGGCCATCGTGGAATATTCCGCTTCAGCCCATATTGTTTTATGAAGTTCCGAAAAGTGGCGGCTCTATACGTTGCCATCAAAATGGCGTCTGTAACGGAAAAATCAGAGCATCGCAGATATTCACAGGCGCTTGCAGACTTTGTACGGAGACATGGCAGCCAACAAAAGCACAGTGAGTTGTTGGGCGAGGCGTCTGTCACCATCACAACATGGTCGCGCAAATCTACCCTCTCTCCCGCGTGCCGGCCGGCTGCACACAGCTGTGACTCCCGAAATTTTGCAGCGTGCGGACACTCTCATTCGAGGTGATCAACGGATCACAATCAAACATCTCGCTGCCCAACTGGATGTCTGTCTTGGTTGTGCTGACACACTCGTCCACTAGTTGGGGTACTCAAAACTGTGTGCCCACTGGCTATCTCTCCGCCTAACAGAAGACCACAAAGAGCAACGAAGGACCATCTGTGCGGAGCCACCAGTGCGGAGTTGCTTGCGCATTATGAGGCAGATCGTGACAATTTTTTGTCGAACATCGTCAGAGGCAATTGAACAACGGCTCATCATCACTTTAAGCAGGAAGCAAAACGGCAATCTATTGAGTAGCGCAATATCACCTCTCCTCTAAAGAAAAAGTTCAAAGCCGCATCCTCAGCCAGTAAAATCATGGCGAAGGTCTTCTGGGACTCTGATTCAAATGGCTTTAAGCACTGTGGGACTTAACATCGGAAGTCATCAGTCCCCTAGACTTACAACTACTTAAACCTAACTAACCTAAGGACATCAAACACATCCATGCCCGAGGCAGGATTCGAGCCTGCAACCGTAGCAGCAGCACCGCTCGGCCCATCAGCCGGCTCGGGGACTCTGAAGGCGTTATATTTCTATGTCTTACCTGGTGAGGCAACGATCAACTCTGAAGTGTATTATGCTACCCTCGGAAGTTGAAGAAACAATTTCAACGTGATCGTCGCCGCAAAAATACAAAAGAACTTCTTCGCCATGACAGCACAAGGTCTCGCACAAGTCTGCGCATCCGAGAGGAGCTCACAAAACTTCACTGGATTCTTCTTCTTCATCCATCCTGCAGCCCAGATGTCGCACATTCTGACTTCCATCTGTTTGGCCCACTGAAGGATGCAAGCAGTACGTGGATGATGGTGAGGTTATTTGTGAACCAAGACGTGGGCTCCGACGTCGACCAGTAAAGTGGTACCATGCGGACATGCCTTCTGGTGAGATGGTTTAAGACTG
Source organism: Schistocerca nitens (assembly GCF_023898315.1). NCBI lineage: Eukaryota > Metazoa > Arthropoda > Insecta > Orthoptera > Acrididae > Schistocerca > Schistocerca nitens. The sequence continues at coordinate 675,597,730 of NC_064618.1, forward strand.
TTGCACTGAACGGAGATAGTGTTGAAAATTGAGTTTTGTAGCCAAAATGGTGAAACGTCCCCTTTGAATAATTTTACAAGACTGTGCTTAAACTGACGCACAATATTTTTAGCGCAACGCAATCTGACTTTCAATAATCTCTACAAGAGAATGGCCCTGACTAACATTAACCTGTACTTTTCACAAATCACTTACCTCACAAAAATCTTGGTTACTCCCACTACTGCAATACAGCTAGCGCCACTACTGCCAGCTAAATAAAAGATTCAAACTATGGAAGGCACTAACTACTGATAGGGATAGTTAGCAAATGAAAGATATTAATAGAGAACAAACAATGTATTTACCTTGATATATATATATATATATATATATATATATATATATATATATATATATATATATATATATATAGAGGAGAGAGAGAGAGAGAGAGAGAGAGAGAGAGAGAGAGCAGTTCATGACAAATTTCAAAACTCCGCCATCTCTCTCCCCACATCCACCACTGCTGGCGGCTCACCTCCAACTGCGCAACGCTACGCGCTGTTCCCAGCCAGCTGCCTAACACTACAATGGCGAGTATTACAACAATGCAAAGCAGCCACAGACTGCACACAGCACAGCCAGTGATTTTCATACAGAGGTGGCGTTACCAAAAAAAACCTAAACAGCCTACTTACAATGGTAGGTAAATATAGAGTGTATTGGAATCCTGAAGAAAACCAACCTGCTTTCAAAAGAAAATGTGTTACCTTACTTACTGCCCGCCCCCCGAATAAAGATGCAGAGTTTTGATAGGACCACCACCACAAGGAAGCGTAACGTAATTCGAAACATGAGCAGGCGTCTGAAGATGAACTTGCTGTTCGAAACCGGTAATGGTGCGATCTGTTCCTAATAAACAGCATTATAAACAGTGGCGGCTTGCTGTTTTAATCTCATTGCAAAGATTGACCTATAGATGAAAATTTGGTTATCGGACCTTTACTCTTCCACAACGGAACATTAGGTCTGTAGAGAGACGATCAATGTCGACATTCAGATTCCACTCTTGAAAATCCTTTCACTGCCCAAAATTGGAACAGATAACTTCCAGATCGAGTATCAATCTGTTTTGGCCTTCAGCCACGTAGACAGGTGTGGCCAAGTGGGAGATCGGTTTGAGATGAGCACCGCTGCTGACGACGGAGGGAGATGGTGAGGATGCACAGTGCAGAGGACTCGCAGTTTAATTGCGGGCCCAGCGGCAGAGGAAGCGCCGCTGCGGCAGAGGCCAGACTCTTAATTGGGCGGCCGCGCCCCTCCGTGCGGTATGTGATTTAGGCTAGCGTCGGCTGGCCCATTGTTATGCGGCGCAGGGAGTGGCTGGTTGCACTCCAGACAGCGACTCCACAGCTGCGCGGGGTCACCGCGCAGGTGCTGTGGGTACCCGCGCAGATTCTGAGCTCAGCTGCTACAGTGTGGTACGAAGGTTAAAGTTATAAGCCCTCTCCCCCCACCCCCCCCACCCCCCACCTGTACAGATGTTACCACTGTGTCCACGGTAAATGACCGTAATTGTACTGGTGTGTGCGGTGCGGGCGATTGGGTATGGGGTTCGTAGTTGGATTTCGGCACAACGAAAAAGACGTCTATAAGTTATAACCTGCGTTCAAATTCGAAGGTTTTAGGTTAAGCTTTACCGTGACGGTTAGTGATGAAGAATGAAACAATAAGTTCACTCTTAAGAGTCGCTGTTCATTTATACCAGTAACACGTTTCGAAGATTTGAAGTTCTATCAACAGATGGATTTACATTTGTTAGTACGACGTGTGTGTGTGTGTATGTGTCTGTGTTGTGTTACGACTTTGAGGTAACCTGTGGCACTGTCTAGTGGAGAAACAAAAACACTATTTCAGAACATGGTTTCGCCGGCCGGAGTGGCCAAGCGGTTAAAGGCGCTACAGTCTGGAACCGCACGACCACTACGGTCGCAGGTTCGAATCCTGCCTCGGGCATGGATGTCTGTGATGTCCTTAGGTTAGTTAGGTTTAAGTAGTTCTAAGTTCTAGGGGACTGATGACCACAGCAGTTGAGTCCCATAGTGCTCAGACCGATTTTGAAGAACATGGTTTCCAGGAGGTTTATGACTATAAACTAAACGTATATCTAAATGTCAAAATAAAACGACTAAAATAGAATACCTCCAGTGGTCACAGCTCTTGCTCTGGGAGGGCAATAAGTTGGAAGACGGGGTGGAGATTAGAAACTTGAGGGAAGGTTGGTCACCAGATTTTGGCCATGCACTTCCCTCCTTTATAGGACCGCAAAATGAAAAACGAGCAGGCAGTTCTCTAGTGTCTCTACCGCAGTGAATCACAAACAGCAACTACATGGTGTTTCACAAGGTTATACGGGCCCTTCCGCAGCTCACCTCACGAATCACTGGCGACACAGTGTGCAGACATGCCCAGGGGTGCCTACTTTCCGCAAAGTGCGTTGAGGCTACATAGCATACCGAAATGAGTTACTAATAATGCGTCGCTTGACTTGCATTGAAATATCTGAAGTTCCGTAACAACCAGGTGACCTACTCATGTTATAGAGCAAGCCGATTGAACCCTCGGGCCATAACAACCAGGTGACCTACTAATGTTACAGAGCAAGCCGACTGAACCCTCTGGGCCTCCAAATAAATTGGAAGAGCGTGGGCTGTGAGAAGAATTGTAACCGTGCACAGTGGAGACAATCAAATCGACATTCTCTAATTCATGTTGACAGCCTGTTACACATGGGGCAGGATCTTCAGTGTGACAGACGGATGACAGCTCCACCTGTAGAGATTTTTTACGTAATAGCTCATTTAACAACTGCATATGAATACTTAGCAACTGAAAATCTGTCCACTGTCTAAACACCTCGGTGAAGATACTTCGTCTACTCACGTGAGAGAAGTGGACAGGAAATGTTGGGGAGGTATAGTCTGTATGCAAACTGTAAAGTGAGCAGCACTCGTGGTGGTGGAAGTCGTCTTTCCCAGAGGAACATTACAGCAGCTGTACAGGATAACTAAAAGGGGAAACTCCCTATTGTACCTCCCCTCAGATTTAGCGATAAAACAGCCCAGTAGATAGCCCGTCAAAAACTGAACACACATCGAGCATGAAAACAGGAAGAAGGTCTACTGAACTGTGAAAAAAAGAAGCAAAATAGGAACAGTGAACGGTCGAAGCTCAATATGTGCAACATCTAACGAAATGCATCACGGCGTCGTGGTTGCGTGGTCACGGTGTTGGACTGCCAAGTGGGAGATCCGTATTAAAACCTTCCTCGTGTCCCACTTGTTTCCCACTCAAAATTATGAACTTTCCGTCCGGTCACTGATGCGCCTGTTCTCCTTCTGCAGTTTTGTCAGTTGTCACACTATACATTGGTTATAGAATATGAATCATATGCTAAGAATATATTTCTCATCGCAAGTAAATGTGATGAATATTGAGAGCAGGCGAGGTGCCACATACACCTCTTATAGGAATGAAAACAACAGATAAACTGTTGTGAACTGTGTTACAACAAAGGAATACAAGAGTTAAAACTTTCAAAACGGAAGCAAGAATCATAACTTGTGATACTTACGTGGAACAAATAGGAAGCACGTCCGTCTGGAAGTCCCTTCCACACAGCTCGCTGTTTCAGACGGACATTACACCACCACAAAGGCAGAAATCTGAATATAGCAAACAGAAAGGTCATTGACCGGATGGACACTTCATAATTTTGTGAAAAAAAATTATGGCGTGCAAGGGAGATTTGAACACAGATCTCCACCTTCGCACTCCATAACCACGACGCCATACCTACATAAATATCATCGATGTTGCATATCTTGAGCTTGGGCCGTTCACTATTTGGACTTTGCTTCTTTTTTCAGATCAGTACACCTTCTTCCTGTTCTCATGCTTCATCTGTGTTCAGTTTTTGACGGCCCATCCACCGCGCCATCTTACCACTAAATCTGTGGGGGGCGCGATGGGGAGTTTCCCCTGTAAGAATCAGCTTCCGTCTAGCATTGTAGAAGAGCATGCAGAGCTTTACGTACACTCTGCCCATATGCTGTTCTTGCATTTGTGTTATTACGAATTCGCATCTATATTTAATGTAATTTTAACATACTTCGTGAAATACAAACACTGCGCCCTCCAGCCGGAAGTGTCTGCACTCTGCGTCGCGAGTCATCCGTAAAGGGAGCTGCGGAAGGATCAGTATAATTTTGTGAAACGTCCTGTAGTAGATCTTTGTGAATTTGTGCGTTAGAATGAATGAGGAATTACCTGCTCGTTCTTCATTTAGCACACCTATGAAGGAAGGAAGTGCATTATCACAACCCGGCGAACTTCGTTCCCTCACGCTTTTAACCTTCAACCCAACCTTTTCATCCCGTTACATCCTCAGAACACAATTTGTTCATTACTACGGCTCTACTGCTCTTAAATGGGGTAGCAACATTTAGTATTCGTTCTTAATCCACTTCATTTAACAATAAACGTACATTTGTGTACCTTTAAAACACCATTTTTATTAATCTGCGATTTCTCAATCCTCTGCAACGCGGAAACCATTTGTCCAAGAGAAAAAAATTAATGGGACCTTTTTTGTGGGACATTTAATCTACTTTAGTTTTGTACCTGGTAATATTTACGCTGAATTCGCGGTTTTAGATATATTCAAGTTTAATCTAAAATCTGGACCTTTACATGCCGCCTCCCCATCCCCAACCCTGTACCCAAGGCTCACACCCCACCGGTTAGCCTGCTTAGTATTCATGACACTCCATCCCACCACTGTACAAAAATGTGCGACTACATGAATTTTTCCCCCTGTCGTCATTTTTTTGTCTTCGTACACTGGGCTACGTTATCTAGTGAGCGATCCGTGGTGTAGCTGACGTTCAGAACTGCCAGTTGTTCGCGTGGTCTTAGCGAACCTACTTCTTAACACGGATGCAGAAGGTTTCTTTTGGCTGCAAAGGCGAATGTCGAAGCCGTCTCCAAATATTTCACCCAAATAAATAACCGAATTGGGAGGTATTATTAATGCAACTATTTGCAGGAACGATGCAAGGTAGAACGACGAAACGTTTCTGCAAACCTTAGAGGTCAAACTAGTAAACCAAATAAACAGCTCCCTGAAACTGAATGGCTGAAATGGACGTACTGCACGACTTCGAACAGAGATGGGAACGCCGGCCATGGTGGCAGAGCGGTTCTAGGTCACAGGTTCGAATCCTGAATTGGGCATGGATGTGTTTTATGTCCTTAGGTTAGTTAGGTTGAAGTAGTTCTAAGTTCTAGGGGACTGATGACCTCAGATGTTTAGTCCCATAGTGCTCAGAGCCATTTGAACCATTTGAAGAGATATGAACGACTGTGTGAGTAATGGCTCTGACAACCGTCCGCTCTTGTGGGTTTCGTAAATCAGTGCCACTGCCAGTTTGTTCAATCTCCAATCTCTTGTTATGGATGTCCTTCGTGTTTGCGAGTTGAAGGTGGTTTTTGTAAGACTGATTTCTGCAATTTTTATTTTGTTTATTATTATTATTATTATTATCATTTTATTCATCTGTACTCGACAGCGATAGGCTATTTTCAATAGGTCTAGCTTTACTTCTGTGAAAATGTGTTTTACCTTACATTTGCGTTCTATATTAACATTACAGGCCTGAAAACCTACAGCATTGCGTCTGCATTCCGTTTGATTACTCGCTTTCTGGCGCATCAAGTGAGGATCGGATATAACTCGGTAGCATCTTGTCGTATATTTTAAACCTGACTCCATATCGTCCTCAGAGTAACAATAAGTAGTCCGTTTATTTGCTATAAAAGACTTATTCTTCCGGAGATTATTTCAGAAAGTAAGAAACAACGTTGGATACGCTGAAACTTACTTTCTCATCATATTGCGTTTCCTTGGATTGTTGTCTGCTATATTCTTAGTATGATCATCACTTCTTTCACCACTTCATTGTTATCCCATTTCGTCGGTGTAAAAGAACCAAACGAATGGAGGAAGATAAGAGACGATACAGTGAAGGAGAGACGTAGTAATACTGCTCACTAGCTCATCGTATTCTTTTTGGCCAGTGCGGCGATAATTTGGAGTGTCAGAATAAGCGTAATAGGGATTTGTGTGTGTGTGTGGGAGGGGGGGGGGGGGAGGGTGGATGAAGGCAGGAACGTGTGTGTGTGTGTGTGTATGTATGCGTGTGTGTGTGTGTGTGTGTTTGTGTGTGCGTGTGTGTGTGTACAGGACTATCATTCCTGCATACTAGAAGTAATTTAAACAAATTTTGTTCACAGAAGTTTCTTTTCATGAAAACTTCCAGGCAGATCAAAACTGTGTGCCGAGCCGGAACTTTAACCCGGAACCTTTCGTTTTGTAGTCTGTGCTCTCCCAACCGAGCTGTCCAGGCAGGTGTCGCGATTCGCCGCCGAAACTTGACTACGCCAGTACTTTCTCCAACTTTCAAGGTCTCTGCATACCTTACTGGTCCAGCACTCCTGGAAGAAATGATGCTGAGGAGACAAAGCTTAAAATGGCCAGAACGACTCTTTTAACTCTGCGCTCCGTTCCAGGACACCAGTTTGATCTGTCAGGAAATTTCAAAACAGCACACACTCTGCTACGGAGTGAAGTATTTATTCTGAGAAAACTTTTTGGAACGTAATTTAAATGTTTTATTTTCTTTCTCTTTCCAGGTAAACATAGCTGCAAGACGTGTCAACACACTTTCATTCGACGACGCCTTAGCGTGGTATGTACACTGAATCTCAAAACATAAAAGACATTATCAACTATAATGCGGAATAAAGCCACTCACGTTGACGACATTGTAGGTGAATACTATTTGTTGACAACGTCCTGAACCAGGGCTCTATAGTTCTGGATCGGCATAAGTGGGTCGACTTTGGCCCGCTAATGTTTTATGTCCGGCCGTTGACAACATGGCGATCTAACAATACAGTACCCATGTACACGATAGTGATTGTCGTGTGCCGTGTCGTGCAAGTGGAGTGCCAAAACTGCACGACGAAAGCTCGCCACCCGTCCCCCTCCACTCCCGCTAAACCACCATTGCCCATACTCACTCGGCGGTCCACGGGCTTGGAGTCGGTGGGCAGAGCTTTCTTCCTCCACGTTCTGCAGCCCTCCGAGAATTCGCTCAGGACATTGTGAACAAACTATATGTGATGATGTAGTTAATTAAGCGCGCATAAGGAGAAAATAAAACTAAATTCCGTAAACGAAGTAATAATGAAGCTTTCCGTCCTCTACACGGGGTCACGTCAGGAAAGTCGTAATATCTCTACCAGCTCAGTACCAGACGTTAAAATCCTGCAGCAGACACACAGGTTGGTGTCGTCAAGCCTAACACATTCAAATTGCTTGGACATGGGAACTGCACAACAGAAAATGAGACATTATTAAAATACACTGACTGATGGAAAGTTTTCACTAATGAAAGCAATAGGTCTGCGACATAAACCAAATTGATTGTATATATTGATGGAAAACTCATCTAAGAGTCAGAGATAGTAAGGTTGTCTCAGCTATCACATTACACTTACTGTCATTTACATCTGCGTTTACTTATGTACTCCTCAAGCTGACGGTACATAATGTCATTGTTCAAGTTATCGATCCTAAGGTTTGATGCTGCACTGCATTGCTACCGATTACTAGCCACCCTTTTCTTTTAACTTAACTGCAGCTTCCCATACCATCGACGATCTATTTTATACACACTCATATCTCCGTGTACCCCTGATGATGTTTGCTTCTACCGTACTGTTTTCAGCAATGACTCACTTGCCTTACCATCCTATCTCTTCGTTCCCTCATATGATTAATTAGCAAGTTTTTCTCGTTAACAGGCTGAGGGTCGTCTCCATTCCTTACTCAATCAATCCTGTTTATCTACAATAGTCTCTAGTTAGATTGTGCTGTGCTCCAAACATACCTTGCCATAAATATTCTTCTGGTCTCGAGTCTTATATTTTTCGATTTTGACGCCAATTTCTTTCCTAGAACGCATGTTCGTCTTTTCAGTCCTTGCTAATATCTCTTTCTTTATTGATTTGTCATGCTTGAGAGATGACAAAATTCGCGTACCTCTTGATAAGTCCCTCGTCCAACATAAACATTTAGCCGTGTAGCGTGCACATGTGCTGCGCAAGCAATTCCCTTCGTTTCCTTTTTGTTTACATGAATATTTAGGACTCAGCCAGCTGACGTTCCATTTCATTAAACACCCCATTCACTTCCCCTCCAATGTATGTGACCACTCCTTTGTTATCAGAAAACCATGACATGCTGTTTTTCTGTACGTAGGAAACAGCTCTCAAATGCTACAGTACACATAAGATAGTTCGTGCTGTATGGGATTATGGAAAAAATGAACATGTTATGATCTGCTTCTCTATTTGTATACACCCCTTAGTATAAGAGTCCTTTCTTTTTACAGTGTAACGATGTTCCCGCTGTTATATTTTACCATATGTCAGCAAATATACTATCTACATACGGATACCTAGGACTACCACGCCCGCATCCCGTGGTCGTGCGGTAGCGTTCTCGCTTCCCACGCCCGGGTTCCCGGGTTCGATTCCCGGCGGGCTCAGGGATTTTCTCTGCCTCGTGATGGCTGGGTGTTGTGTGGTGTCCTTAGGTTAGTTAGGTTTAAGTAGTTCTAAGTTCTATGGGACTGATGACCTCAATTGTTAAGTCCCATAGTGCTCAGAGCCGTTTAGGACTACCACCGCGATTCTTTCCATCAAATGCTTTTTCTGCTGTCAGACTGAAAACTGCTTCCACTTCCTGTTGCTTCCACAGTGCTACAAAAATTGGGACATCAGTTGCTAAATATTTTACTGTAGGGAATAGAAAATTCTTATTCTCGTATTATATTTTATCTCCAGTTAACTCTTTTTTAAATATTTGTGGTCGATTTCGACGCTGTAAATCTTCATATTCAGGCGCATTAACCTGATAATCAGCAAGTATGTCGCATTATCGTGAAGCATCATCGTCACCATAATCATCCGATATGGAGCAGTAACTGAACGACGCCATATGATGATGGCTTCGGATCATCACGCTGATGTGCGTGAAGACGAAGCCTTAGAGCTTCGATAGCTATCACAAACAGTAAACATAAACTGGAGATAAAATAACAGCAGTAATAAAAAAAATTCGCTACAGAGATTAACGGTCTATGCTAACATATATTGTTTACTACAAGTGACAGTCAAATGAAAACGAGACAGATGGGAAAAAGTGGCCCTGTGCGAGTAGGACTCGCTCTCTTAAGGTTCCGTACGACCTTAATTACGAAACTTCCTGGCAGATTAAAACTGTGTGCCGGACGGAGACTCGAACTCGGGACCTATGCCTTTCTCGGGCAAGTTCTCTATCAACTGAGCTACCCAAACACGACTCATGCCCCGTCCTCACAGCTTCAATTCTGCCAGTACCTCGTCTCCAACCTTCCAAACTTGCCCGCGAAAGGCAAAGGTCCCGAGTTCGAGTCTCGGTCCGGCACACAGTTTTAATCTGCCAGGAAGTTTCATATCAGCGCACACTCCGCTGCAGAGTGAAAATCTCATTCTGGACCTTAATTGCGTTTCACAGATATTTCATCCATCCCGGGAACAGATAATCATGACGATTTTTGCCTGTTATCGATATCGATACTGGCAAGATATAGGTCCCGGGAATTCTAGGACTTCCGTGTGATATAATTACGAACTGACATTTTCGCTTGTTTCCTTTCACTTGTGCTGTAAAACGTTGCTTCTTCCTAAATATCATGTTTCTAGGGCAACGGGGGGGGGGGGGGGGAGAGGGGGGGGGTACCATATAGATCCTTATGTCAGTCTACTAGTATCAAAATATGTGTCATAAATTGCCTTATCTTTTGAATGGGTTGACTTAGATGCTTACAATCTTTCTCCGCTGAGGGATGATAGACCTTAGTACGTGACAGATGTCGATTTGATACGTCTGCCAGTTCCTGAGAAAAATCTGTCTTAAGAGATGGATGACACACAGTCGGATCACAAATGACAGAATTTTTTTTCGTGCAGTGTAATTACAAATTAACAAATTTCCGCTTTTTCCTTTACATATGCTGTGAAACCTTGCTTCTTGCCAGCTTCCGTGATTGTAGAGCAATGGATCTAGTTGAGTGCGTTTGCTAGTATCAAACTACGTGACATAAATGTACGTATCCTTTTAGTGCACTACCGTAGAAACTTAAATTTTTTTGTGCCGCCAAGGGACCAAGATCTTAGTATGTGATATAAATTTCAACTTCGTAAATACCTATTCCAACACCGGTTCACGTCAGATCACCGAAGTTAAGCGCTGTCTGGCTGGGCTAGCACTCGGATGGGTGATCATCCAGTCTGCAGAGTGCTGTTGGCAAGCGGGGTGCACTCAGCCCTTGTGAGGCAAACTGAGGAGCTACTTGATTGAGAAGTAGCGGCTCTAGTCTCGGAATGCGGTCTCGGAGAGCGGTGTGCTGACCACATGCCCCTCCATATCCGCATCAATTGACGCCTGTGGGCTGAGGATGACACGGCGGCCGGTCGGTACCGTTGGGCCTTCATGGCCTGTTCGGGAGGAGCTTTTTTTTTAAAAATACCTGTTCCAGAGAAAAATGGATCTTAACAGTCGGACGGACAGATAGACGAAGGGATCCGTTTTAAACGATTGAGGTATGGAACTCCAAAAAATAAGTAAACTGTTGATTATTACAAAAGTACTCGCAATAACTGTTGACAAATTTATCCCGCTTTAAGACAAGACGGCCAGTGGCTTCATGGAAATATGTTTGCCTTTGCCTACCGAACCAAGAGTGTACCCAAGTGTGCACCTCTTCGTCCGAAGCAAATCGACGCCACGAATGTCTTACTCAATGGCTCCAAAAATATGGAAATCTCATTTGGACAGGTTGTGACTATATAGAGGAGACGTAAGAGTTCCCCAGCGAAACTTCTGCAGCGTAGTCAAAACATCCTTGGTAAGTTTCGGGCCACTACAACTGCTCTGCAGAAGTTTCGCCGAGAATCTCTTACACATCCTCCGTATTGCTCTGATCTCTTCCCGTGTGATTTCCAGGTCTTTGAAGAACTGAAGAAAGATATTCGTGGCTTTAGATTTATTTCGCATGAAGAGGTGCACACCTGGGTACAATCACTGTTTTCCATGAAGTGACTGACAGCCTTTTCTAACAGTGAGATAAATATAAATTAACAATCATGACGATTATTTTTTAAATAACAAACAATTTACTTACTTTTTTGTGTTTCGTACCTCAGTCGGTAAAAACTAAACACTTATGTTATCACTTTGTTGTTCGTCTGTCTGTCGAACTGTTAAAAATCTTTTTCAGGAACGGGTAGATGTACCATGTTGAAGTTTATGTCACGTACTAAGGTCTACGGTCCCTTGGCGGTGTAAAAAATTAAATCTTCTAAGACAATGCAATAAAGAGATAAGGGAATTTACTTCGTATATTTTGATACTAGCAAACTCGCTCATCAAAATCTGCATAGTATTTCCCTTTGGTGCAGAATCATGATATTTTGAAACAAGAAACAACATACAAACCCGCACTTCTCAAAAGTACACACACACCAAAAAAAAATTTGCATCATCTCGGTTCCGAGAGTTCCGGAACCTTTACAGAAAATTCGAATAGAGATCAACATAAACGTCATTTCCGCCTTATTTATTGCCCATGAAAACCATACATTGGATGTTGTACCACCATACAGCGAGACCTTCAGAGGTGGTGGCCCAGATTGCTGTTCACACCGGTACCTCTAATACCCAGCAGCACGTCCTATTGCATGTCTTTATTCGTCGTGGCACACTATCCATAAGTTCATCAAGGATCTATTGGTCCAGATTGTCTCACTCCTCAACACTTTACAATCTATCCCAGGCATGTTCGATAGGGTCCATGTCTGGAGAACATGCTGGCCACTCTAGTCGAGCGAAGTCGTTATCCTGCAGGAAGTCGTTCACAAGATGTGCACAATGTGGGCGCGAATTGGCTTCAATGAAGACGAATTCCTCGCCAATATGCTGCCCATATGGTTGCACTATTGGTCGGAGAACGGAATTCACGTATCGTACAGCCGTTACGGCGCCATCCATGACCACCAACGGCGTATGTCGGCCCCACATAACGCTACCCCAAAACAGCAGGGAACCTCCACCTTGTTGCACTCGCTGGACAGTGTGTCTAGAACGTTCAGCCTGACCGGGTTGCCTTCAGGCACGTCTCCGACGATTATCTGGTTGAAGGCATATGCGCCAATCATCGGTGAAGAGAACGTGATGCCAATCCTAGGCGGTCCATTCGGCGTGTTGTTGGGCCCATCTGTACCACGCTGCATGGTGTCGTGGTTGCAAATACGGACATCGCCATGGACGTCGGGAGTGAATTTTCGCATTGTGCACAGTTTGAGTCGTAATACGAAGTCCTGTGGCTGCAAGAAAAGCATTATTCAACATGGTGGCTTGCTGTCAGTGTTCCTCCGAGCCATCCACTGCAGTAGTAGACCTTGGGCGGCCAGAACGAGGCATGTCATGGACAGTTCCTGTCTCTCTGTATCTCCCTCATGTCCGAACAAAATCGCTTTGGTTCACTCCGAGACGCCTGGACACTTCCCTTGTTGAGAGCCCTTCCTGGCGCAAAGTAACAATGCGGACGCGGTCGAACCGCGGTATTGACTGTCTAGGCGTAGTTGAACGACAGGCAACACGAGCCGTGTACCTCCTCCCTGGTGGAATGACTAGAACTGATCGGCTGTCGGACCCCCTCCGTTTAATAGGCGCTACTCAGGCATGGTTGTTTACCATCTTTGAGCGGTTTAATGACATCTCTGAACAGTCAAAGGGACTGTGTCTGTGATACACTATCCACAGTCAACGTCTATCTTCAGAAGTTCTGGAAACCGGGATGATGCAAAACATTAGTTAAAATCATACAATATTAGTCTTTAGCCAATTTGTGCGTCGATGCAGGGGGGGGGGGGGGTGGCCGAGCGGTTCTAGGCGCTAGTCTGGAACCGCGCGACCGCTACGGTCGCAGGTTCGGATCCTGCCTCGAGCATGGATGTGTGTGATGTCCTTAGGTTAGTTAAGTTTAATTAGTTCTAAGTTCTAGGGGACTGATGACCTCAGAAGTTAAGTCCCATAGTGCTCAGAGCCATTTGAACCATGCCCGAGGGACGGCTCGAACCTCTGCCGGTATCAGCCGTACAGTCCATGACTGCAACGCCCCGGACCGCTCGGCTAATCCCGCGCAGCGCCGTAAATTCAACAAAATACGTTGGTATTACAATTACGAACAACTTATATCGGGAGGAACACACAGAAAATGTTGTGGGGAAGGCTAACCAAAGACTGCGTTTTACTGGCAGGACACAGAAAATGTAACAGACCTACTAAGGATATTGCCTACACTACGTTTGTCCGTCCTCTTTTAGACTACTGCTGCGCGGTGTGGGATCCTTACCAGATAGGACTGACGGAGTACATCGAAAAAGTTCAAAGAAAGGCAGCACGTTTTGTATTATCGCTAAATATGGGAGAGAGTGTCACAGAAATGATACAGGATTTGGGCTGGGCGTCATTAAAAGAAAGGCGTTTTTCGTTGCAACGGAATCTTCTCACGAAATTCCAACCACCAACTTTCTCCTCCGAATGCGAAAATATTTTGCTGACATCGACTTACATAGGGAGTAACGATCACCATAATAAAATAAGGGAAATCAGAACTCGTACGGAATGATATAGGATCTCTTTTTTTTCCGCGCGCTGTTCGATATTAGAATAATAGGGAATTATTGTGAAAATGGGTCGATGAACCCTCTGCCAGGCAGTAAGTGTGATTTGTAGAGTATCCATGTAGATGTAGATGCAGATAGAATGAGAGTTTCACTCTGCAGCGGAGTGTGCGCTGATATGAAACTTCTTGGCAGATTAAAACTGTATGCGGGACCGATACTCGAGCTCGGGACCTTTGCCTTTCGCGGGCAAGTGCTCTACCAACTGAGCTACCCAAGCACGACTTACGACCCGTCCTCACAGCTTCAATTCTGTCAGCACCTCGTCTCCTACTTTCCAAACTTCACAGAAGCCCTCCTGCGAACCTTGCCGAACTAGCACTCCTGGAAGAAAGGATATTGCGGAGACATGGCTTAGCCACGACCTAGTGGGTGTTTCCAGAATGACATTTTCACTATGCAGCTGAGTGTGCGCTAATATGAAACTTCCTGGCAGATTAAAACTGTGTGCCGGACCGAGGCTCAAACTCGGGGACTTGCCCGCGTAAGGCAAAGGTCCCGGGTTCGAGGCTCGGTCCGACACACAGTTGTAATCTGCCAGGAAGTTTTAGATGTAGATAGATTCTCCACAACAGAAACTGCTTCCACACTACGCATCGTTTCTATAGTTCTACAAGCGGAATTCATAAACTTTGCTCTGTTCTGCATGTTAGTCTCAAACTGCTCAGGTCCGAAAGTACTGCGCTACGTTCTGTTTCTCTTTGGCGAATGGCAGCCCGTGCCGTGGACTCTTGCCCGTGTGCCGACGTTGCGCCCAGCGGTCAGCAGAGTTTCGCAGAAGCGTGGAGCGCAACACGAGCAGCTGGTGTTGCTGGCGGGACCGGCGCTTCGCCCGCCAGACAACGGAGGCCCTTCGGACTCGCCGCCTTCCTCTTCCAGCTACAGCCGCAGCCGCGGCTCGCGTGCCGGCAACCGGTTTCCGCTCTGCCCGGAAAAAGGGGCAAGCCGGCCCAGGAGGGGGCGAAGAGGCTAAGCGCGAATTAAGCGCCGCGCTCGCCCGGTCGCCTAAACGTGCCACTTAACCGCGCGGCCCATTTAGAAACTAATTTGGCCGCGTGCTGAACTCTGTACAGTCTTGCGGCGGTGCGTCATCCTTACGTCCCGTTTGCCGGTCGTCTCAAGTTGTTTTTAGCGGGAATCCTCGGCTCCTATTCTTCTGTGATGGCTCAGGCCTGTTTGACACGAACTATGTTCTTTCAAAATCTATTTGTCGTTGGTGCGCGCCACACCTCAGCATGTAAGTTAGCCACTACCAATGTTAGGGTTGCCAACTTTTTACGTGTAAAATAAGGGATCGAGGACGAAGCCTGCAACATAAAATATCAAATAGTGTTTTCTACCAAGAATATTTAACTAAACTAAACTCCTACCGAACTGGCCATCAAGGTTCAACAGCACCGACCGGCCACCGTGTCATCCTCAGCCCATAGGCGTCACTGGATGCGGATATGGAGGGGCATGTGGTCAGCACACCGATCTCACGGCCGTTTTATCAGTTTACGAGATCGGAGCCGCTACTTCTGAATCAGGTAGCTCCTCACTTTGTCTCACAAGGGCTGAATACACACGCCGCTTGCCAACAGCGCTCGGCAGAGCGGGTTCAAATTCAAATGGCTCTGAGCACTATGGGACTTAACTTCCGAGGTCATCAGTCCCCTAGAGCTTAGAACTACTTAAACCTAACTAACCTAAGGACACCACACATATCCATGCCCGAGGCAGGATTCTAACCTGCGACCGTAGCGGTCGCGCGGTTCCAGACTTTAGCGCCTAGAACCGCTCGGCCACACCGGCCGGCGGCAGCCCAACCCGATAGCACTTAACTTCGCTGACCTCACGGGAACCGGTGTTATGACTGCGGCAAGGCCCTTGGCCACATTGAACATAGGGAATCTACTTAAAATGTGCATGCATGTTTTATTTAACATTATTCTTTTTATATATTTACAGACTGCTTCTTTTTGCAAGATTCATTCGAGTTTACGTATTTAAAGAATTCTCCACAATTAAAACTAAAATTCACTGCTGTCTGCATTTCTGCCGTTATAAGCTCGTTGATGCATTTGTTGCACACCTCTGTCCATTTATGGTTCATTAGGGATAATATTCTTTCTGCCTAAGCATTTGAGCGAAGAATACTTAATGCAAGTCCATCTACTTTCAGGAAATTGAGAACCTGAACATCTCTGGCTCTCAAGGTACAGATAACATTAACACACCTTCTGTTTGCGTTGGCTTCCATTGATATGCCATTCTTCAAAATATCCTTTGCATTACAAAATACATCATACAAACAGGCTTCATCTGCATCACCTACATGAACTGAATCAACCATTACTTAGCCGCGAAGGGCAGCCGCTTTGTCTAGGGGCGCCTTGCTACGGTTAGCGCGGATCCTTCCTTCGGCAGCCCTCTGGGATTGTCCAGATCCCTCTCCCCCCTCCCCCCCCCCCACCATACCTATGCACCGTTTCCCTGATCTGTATTTTTCATTTGCACTGTCTCCTCTCTCTTTTGCTCCCACTGGTTCTATCTCCATCCGTTTCTCGTTCTCTTTTACTGCCGCTGTTTCTCATTGACCAGCAATATCTGCTCTGTCTTAGGCTTCCACTGCATTTCTATTGATCCAGGTCTCTCTTTCAGTGCCACTTTTTCTCTACCAGCATCACTGTCTCCTCTCACGCCCTCTCTCTCCCCCATTGGCACTGTTTCCTCTCTCTTCCATCGTCAGCTATAGAACCGAAATTGCAGTAATGCCCAAAAGGAAATAAAATAAAAGTCGAATGGCGAAAGTGTTATCAGTTTGATGATTCAACATGATTGTCACTCCCCCCCCCCAAAAAAAAATACTATAAGGCTTTGTAATAGACCAAACAGGCTAATATACCTACCGTGTCGAAATCGACTAGTGTTCATGTACGGCCTGTCACTTTTTCCTGTGCTAGCGAATGTACCTACAGAGATGACAAAAAATTCTGTTGGGTACTCGGGACATTACTGACAGAAAAACAGTAGATGCTGTTCGCGCGGAAATATTCTAAATGCTTCCAACTGCAGTCAAGCTGTCAGTAACTGACCGTGTATGCCAACTTTATTACATCTGTCACAACCGAGGCAGTGGAATTTAATTTACCGCTGACGCTAATTATCTTTGCGCCTCGTTAATGGTTGCCGTTTTATTTATCAGGTCTAGAATAACTCACCTACGCCATTTCTGATCGCATGGCACGATAACATATGGAAATCTCAGTCTTATGCGAATTAATGAGCAGCTATACAAGCACGTAAATTTTTCTTTTATATATAGCACAATTCTTAACAGCAGTTTTTCTTGTGTCCCTGGTTATCTTACGTATGCTACAGTTTAACAGGAATTATGCCTTTGTTTCTTGCCTTGCCAGATTTTTTTTCGATCAATAATGCAGTGTTCTTGAGAAGGTCTGTCACCGTGAGTTAAATGAGATCATCATCTCGCACTACTCAGATATATTGCAATTAAATGTAAAAACAGGCACGTGGGAGATCTTTCCTCCTTTTTGAAGATACTCGGCCCAGAGTCAGGAGGTTGGCGTTCAGATGCCAACCGCCCATCCAGATGTACGTTTTCGGTGGTTTCGTTGTGTCGCTTACGGTAAATGCCGGAATGGATCCTATGAAAATCAGTAACAATGTTGTAGCTTTCAACCGAAGTATATAATATCCTTCATCGTACACATAGTGTTTCAAAGTTTCATCAGTTTGTCGGCACTTCATTATCACTACTGCGCTCAAAATAGAAAACATACATTGAGTTTATAATGTTTGACATGCGTTTTGTGAGACGCAGGATATTTTACTGTGCGGTTAAATTGAACAACATTATTATTATTTATAAAGTAAAAATCGACACATCAGCCCTAGAACGGTCAGTTTCCTTCCTCAATCCAAACTTGCTCTTCATTGTAATGACCTAGCCATGGCCGAAAGACAACCGCTAATATTTCTTCTCCCTCCTCCTCCTCCTCCTCCTCCTTCTTCTTCTTGTTTCCTGCTGTGTTTAAGGGATAGTCATAAAGTTTCAAATACTGAAGGGAAAAAAGTGAAGCTGCGACAGTGAATCTTGGTGACGACGTCACTCCTCCTCTGCATATTCACTCTTCAGTGCAACAAAATTCTCCCAAAGATGAATGATTTGACGAAGACCTTTGCCTTATTTTTGGATGTTTAGGAAATGTCCCACCTCCAGAATCACCTTGTCCTCTTTCTGTCACGCCAATGGCTTCTTCTTCTGAGGAAAGAGGAAGCAGCCACTGGTGCCACGTCAGGAGAATATGGGTAAGGGAAAATTTAACGGCCCAAAGAAACGAAAGCGATCACGCGGAATTAGCGATTTTTAGCAAAATAAAATATAATCCTCGATTTTTACGAGCTGTCGCGAAATATGTAATCCTGTCCTGTAATGTGTTATATGTGAGAACAGCAGTTAACTAATATTCATAACTGATATTTAATGAATGTTAAAATTACAAGGCTGACGTTCGTATGTAATTTTAAAATAACTATTCAATTCCCACGTAACGAATTTTGACGTGGCGTCGAATGTGACCTAATTGGTGAAAGAAACACCAAATTTTGCAAAAACAACACCGAATATGGTAAAAGCAACATGGAATTTGACAAAAGCAGCATCGAATTTGGCAAAAACAACGAATTTAGAAAAAATAGCACATAATTTGGCAGAACAACACCGAATTTCTCAGAAAGGGACAACACCGATTTTGGCAGAAAACCAATATCGAATCTGCCAAAAGACAACGCAGAACATGGCAAAAAATAACATCGAATTTGGTGAAAAAAGAAACCGATTTCGGCAAAGCATCGAATATGCCAAAAATAGAAACAAACTTTGGTAAAATAACAGCGAATCTGAAAAAATAACAGCGAGTTCACCAAAAAAAGACTTGAAATATGCCAAAAAATGACATGGAATTTGCCGATAAAATAAAACCATTTTTCCGGTTTCTAGTTATAACGCTATGTTCACATGTCGAACCAATTCCTAGGGCGACAGCTTCCTGATTTTTTTGCAACTCCAAACACGTTCTTCCTACAAGACGGCGCCACATGTCACGCCTCGCCGCATTCCACTGACGCGCTACAGAACATCTTTCAGCTTTCCTGGTCATTTCATCTCCAAGCAGAGAGACATTTCCTGGCATCCAAGGTTCCCTTCAGCACGTGACTTCTTCCTTTGTGGTCATTTGGAATCTTAGATCTTGCCGTGTGATGCGCCTTGCGAGATTTGATGTGTTAATTCCTTAAAAGACTCGGAATGTGGGCGAAGGAAAACGACAGGCACTTAAGTGATGCCATTTTCAAGTGAGGGGCATTTTGAATTACAAGTTCATGGTGTATTTCTTTTATAACGCTGCGAATAAATTTTCATCGCTAGTGGAGGTTTCAAAATCGCCTGTTTCACTGCCGCACCCGTTATACTCAATAAATAAAACTACACATTGATCTTGTCAAAAACCGAGAAACGATTTCTTCTTTGCATTTGTAGCTCCTCTACGCACTCAGCGCAGTATCCTGTTCCCTGTAACTCCCTCTATGTAATGTGATCATGCACTGATGCCGCTCACTTTAATCATACCAGTACTGATCTCTGCAGCGTTCTTCCCGTTCAAATATAGAACACTAATAACTGCAACATAATCCACTTTATAAATGGGCCCCACCATTTTGTTTTGGAGCCTCTATCGGCGTGATACGGTACTATTTCGCGGGATTTCGAAATGTGCCAGTATTGCAGACATGTACCTGGAAACAAACAAAATTAATTATGAAACGTGATACAACTGATAATGTTGCTCGTTAGTCAGTATCCGTTACTATGTAAGATTAATAAGGGAAATAGGAAGGTTTCAAAGAAGAGCTGAGCATCTGGTTTAGTTTACGCGAGAACCACACGAGAGAGGTTTGTGCAACTCCAACGGGACACAACGGAGGCGTAGTTCATCGTAAAGTGGCTTTTAGCTAATATTCCGAGAATGCACGATCCAAGCAGAGCCCTAGACGTCAGAATAGGATTATATCAACAGAAGAAGGCGTGCTTCAAGGTTCGGTCCTATGGCCGGTTCTATATAGTCGATGCTCTACGTACTAACGATATTCCTAGGCTAGATAATTGCACACTCCACAGATTACACTGCTGTCTATGTGAGCCACCCGAAGCTCATTTACGATGTCATTCACACCCAAAGGACCTTGAACATACGACTCAGTTGTGCAAATTCTTGGAAAAGTGTAGTAAAACTGAATAACGCAGTGTAATGGTGCTTACAACCAAAAGGAGACCTTCAAATCGTCAACTGTCTATCGAGTGTGGCATTCCACGGTGCGGCACGGTGAAATATTTATGCGTAAAATATTACCACAACCTTTTTGAAGTTACCTCATAATAATCGTTTGTATTCGAGGATCGAATAGTTTATACAAGCTGTAGCCTTTACTCGAACAGCCGGGCGGGGTAGCCGCGCGGTCTTGGCGTCGGTCCAGGCGAATCCCCCCCGGCAGAGGTTCGAGTCCTCCCTCGGACATGGATGTGTGCGTGTCGTCCTTAGTGTAAGTTAGTTTAAGTTAGATTAAGCAGTGTGTAAGCTTAGGGACCATAGACCTCAGCAGTTTGGTCCCATATGACCTTACCACAAATTTCCTTTACTCAAATGTAATGGACTGACCACTGCGGCAAAACTACATGTTTGGAAGACGGTGGTCCTTCCATCTTTATTATATAGAAGTGATGTATAAGACACAGCTGCAGACAAAAAGAAAATTCACATCTTCCAGAACAAGGCTCTTAGAATAACAGGTTCTCCTTGACTCATTTCCAATATATTATGCATCTAGATGTAAACTTGCCCACCATCAAGTCACCTATCCAGCACAAAACAATGATTTTATGAAGCTCCAGAAAGTTTTCCTTATCGTCTCATGTAATTTCAGCTATAAACATTCAAAGAACACGATAATTCGCCATTTTAGAGTGTAAAATATTCATATACAGAAAACAAGCACAGTGTAAAGCGTGTAACAGGTAGAAGTGTAGATACTTTTACGTGTGGTACTTTAATACACAAATACATCAGAGTGTTCGTTGTTTATTCCCTGCATCGAACAGTCTTCCCCCAAACACGTCACATAACTTACTATCTGATGTTTTCTGCACAGTCGTAACTGTACCCCTAAGTGGACTACACCCGTCAGTATAGACTGACTGTTTTGCGTCCACGTGTCCACGCTTTGACACCTGACATGCTGCGCAGGGGAAAACAAACATTAATTGCCTACTCTTGCCACATGTACTTGGAAGCACTAACCAACCTAGAAACATACAACATGTAATAGCTGTATTATTCTGCAAACGATATAAATACTGATGTCGTTTTGTTCAGTACACCATCCTCAGTTATCAGTAGAAATATTTGCAGTTATACCAGTTACATCCCGTATATATGAAACCGTCATTTCATAATACCATATACCGAGCGAGGTGGGGCAGTGGTTAGCACACTGGACTCGCATTCGGGAGGACGACGGTTCAATCCCGCGTCCGGCCATCCTGATTTAGGTTTCCGTGATTTCCCTAAATCGCTCCAGCCAAATGTCTGGATGGTTCCTTTGAAAGGGAACGGCCGACTTCCTTCCCCGTCCTTCCCTAAGACCGATGAGACCGATGACCTCACAGTTTGGTCTCTTCCCCCAAAACAACCCAACCCCCATAATACCATAGCTCAACACAACGCATTCAGCCAAAGTCTTCAGAGCACATGGGCTCAAGCGCAGACATGTTAGCCGCTAAGAGGACTCAAGAAACGTTTTACATCCCATAATTCTACAACAGACGGAGGTGTGCCTCCATTCTTTTCTAAATGGAGCAGACCCAATCTCTGAGACTACTCGCTGCAAGACGAATAGATACTGGTAAGCCTATTCAACATAAAAGTACAATATCCAGGGCATGACTTGATGTTCACTTTGACTAGTTCCGATGTTTTTCAACAATGGGAGTGCTTACTGCAACATCTCCCGGTTGAGAATCGTGGCGCAGTCAGACGGTGGAACTGTCATGCATGACCGCATGTCTAAATTCTAAGCTTATTACTTCGACTTCGTCTGTTGACTTCAGTTTCAACATTATGTTAAGCCAACAGAAAATTTTACTCTGATCATTGACACAAAGGATCGGAAATTCCTGGGATCTTATGATAGAGCTTTCGCCAAGATCAGATTGCGGAAATTGTTATGGGATTCGGACAAAGCTCTTTTTATGGGCACATGAGCCATCATGAACGTTACACGTGCTTAGCTCGCACACTCTTCTGCAGCGAGAGAACTTCAAGCTCTACGTTTAGAAATTTCTATAAATGGAGCCATTAAACCAAGATGGGTGTTACCGTGTTTTGTTATCTTGTTTGGCACGTATTCATCTACAACGTGATTAGTGACGTGACGTATTTTGAACCTCGATTATCAGTGTTAAGTGTCAATCGGACTTGAACTAAAAGTTCCTTAGTTCGTCTTTTACTTGTAAGTAGGACTTAGAGGCCCTTACATGAGTTGCACGACGCCTAGTCTCCCTATAAAGACTTCTGGCTTCGATTAATTTTGTCGTTTTAATAGCATCATGATAGATGTTCTACACGGAATATCAACGACCTTGGATAACCTGTGGATGGGTAAAATAGTAGGAGAACTGGAATCGCTGACTGATGGAGGTAATTGCAATGACGTGAAATATATTACTGAAACACTGGTCGGAAATGGAGTTCCACATATGATGAATATTTAGCAAGATCGGAACTTGATCCGCTTTTCCTGATTTTGGTGAGCAATTGCCTCAGCCATTAGGCTATCTCGGAAAGCCTTCCCAAGGCGAATGCTTGCGACAAGCACGAAATCCAGGTCTGGATGCCCTCCTGGCGCAAACTTTAACTACGCAAACGTAATTGTTAATTTTCAGTTCACCATTTCTAATCATAAAGGTAAAAACGACAAATTCTAACTTGTCCAGGAATCAGACTGCAGTCGAAGAGCTTGAAATCGAAACAGCAGTTGAGTAGCGAGTGAGACAGGGCCATAGCCTAACCCTTCTGTTATTGAGCCTGTACAATGAAGAAGCAGTAGAGGAAATATAGAAGAAATTTGGACATGGAAAGAAAATAAAGACGTTTGGGTTTCTCCATGATACAGTAATTCTGTCCGAGAGAACAAAGGAATTGGAGGATCATTCGAATGGAGTGGACGCTACTAGAAAAGAGGCTATAAGATAACATCAAGAGCAGTAATTATATAAAGCGATGCCATAGAGTTAGTTTAAGAAAGTGGACACTAAAAGTAGACGATGAGTTTTTCTATTTGGGCAGAAAAATAATCTCCGATGGGTGAAGTGGAGATGACGTAAAAGGCTAGCAACAGCTAGAAAATGGTTTCAAAAAGAGATAAATTTGTTACCATTTCGTGTATATTTAAGTATTGGAAAGTCATGCCGGCCGAAGTGGCCGTGCGGTTAAAGGCGCTGCAGTCTGGAACCGCAAGACCGCTACGGTCGCAGGTTCGAATCCTGCCTCGGGCATGGATGTTTGTGATGTCCTTAGGTTAGTTAGGTTTAACTAGTTCTAAGTTCTAGGGGACTAATGACCTCAGCAGTTGAGTCCCATAGTGCTCAGAGCCATTTTTTTGGAAAGTCATGTTTTGAAGGTATTTATAGTGTGGGCCTAGTACGGAAGTGAAACCTGGACAACAAACAGTTCAGGCAAGAAGGGAATAGAAATTCTGAAATACGGTATTAAAGGAGGCTGCTGAACTTCAGATGGGTAGAGCAGTTTACTAATGAAGAGGTTACCAATCGAAAAGTGGATGAAATAAATTTGTGGCACAACTTGGTAAACGAAGGGCTTGGTTGATAGGGACCCTGATGCATGAACGAATCGGCAGATTTGTAATGGACGAATATGTGTGTGTGTGGGGGGGAGGGGGGAGGATAAAAATTATAGAGTGAGAACATATTTTAAGTACTGTTAGTAAGTTAAAGTGGCTGTTGGTTGCAGCTGTTGCACAGAGATGAAGATGCCCGCGTAGGATAGACAAACATAGAGAGCTGCATCAAACCAACCTCCAGACTAAAGGTCACAACAACTTCGCTGATAATTCCTGTCATTTCATTCCCGTTACCTCCAACCGTGCTATATCAGCAAATTCAATTGCTTTATATGCCTTGGAACAAGGTGCGTCACCATCCTCCATCGTGTTTGTTGCAGCGGTGGAGCTATTGTGGTTTGGTGAACCACGTATGTTTGTCAAGAAGTAACAGGGAGACAGTGGAAATTAAAGTCTTAGTCGGGCCTGGAGGTGTGCTCAGATGGCCTAATGGTTAATGTGACCACTGCGTGAAGTAGGAAATCCGGTTTCGTGTCCCGGTCTGGCACAAATTTTCATTAGTCACAACGTATTCATAAGTTAGATAATAAACTGACTCTGGCCGTAACACACGGCCTTGTCGCAGCACGAAGCGAGAAATTACTGCTGCTTTGTTTGTGGGAGAGACAAAAATGTCTCGCAGTTAACCGAAATATGAGCGTTATGTAATGCTGTAAAGTGTCAGATTTTAGGGTCTCATTCGCCGTGTGGGTTTGCGGAGGGAGAGAGGTTGTTACAAAATCGCCTTTTCGCGCACGCGGCGACCGCGGGGTGCATTCCTGGGCGGAGGGGCGCGCCATCAACCTTCTCGCACCGACCGGTAATGGCCGCTCCGCGGTTACGACCTTCTCGGGAAGACACAAGATTGCGGCTCCGCCTCGTGGAAATAAAAGTAAAAATAAGGAAGGAACGTTGCGCCCGATGCTTCTTTATAGGCCTCTACGTCTTCGAGACGTCGCCTATAAATCCGCACAAGTTATCGGCGCTCGGAGCAAGGTCACACATACGGCAGGAAAAAGGAGAAAAATGTGCCGCGCAGAGTAAAGTTAGCAGTGCGGGCGCGGTGGCGGTGGCTGGCCGGCCGTTCTGCGCGCGGTACCGTTAAAGGGATGGCGAAGGGGTGACGTGGGGCGAGTGGGGGGGGGGGGGGGCATTATGCAGGCCAGGCGATGTCGCGGCGATAGGCGCCGCAGCAGACCCGTATTTCAACTTGCACTTTCTGCGTCCCGCTCTGCCAAGTGGGACACGGAGCGGCTGTCGCCGGAACTCATCTCATCACCCACCACGCATCAGAGCCGCGCACAGAAGGGTACACCAGACAGGTCACCAAGTCTAAACACTGGCGAAAAAAGCCCAAAAGCTACTTAGAAAAACGAAGATCTCTTTATCTTCACGTGATTTTACCTTATGAAAGCTCAATGTTTGTGTCCCTGTCTACTCGAACAACTCGTCGGTTTTAAAAAATTAAGCGTTGCTCAAAAATTACAACAAAAGTTTTTAAATAGAAACAGTATAGGATCGCATCTAAGTTTTTAACATTTACTGATCACTGTGACCGGTTTCGATCGTGGTACGATCATCATCAAGTCATTAAAACTCTGTGAAAAGAGTAGGACAAATTATCAGAGGACAAGACTTAGATATAAATGTAAATAATACAACTGATTTAAATTACGATTCCACATCTACCCGTGGCGATGGCTGGAGAGAGTGGTGAGCAGCAGCCCGATATGTAGCAACGATAAACACTGCTAAATAACATATTTGTCTGTGTGTTAGTTAGTTTGTTTGTGTGTGTCCGTCTGTGTGTGTGTGTGTGTGTGTGTGTGTGTGTGTGTGTGTGTGTGTTTGTGTTGTGGAGTTTTCCAAAGTACTGCCATCCGTGTAGCTGGACTTCTGGGGTGAACGTAAATGGATATAGTTAATCTTTGGTAGTCTTAATCAGGGTCGTGGACTCTGGTTACTGATTTAGTTATTTTAATTTTCGGTTTTTTCCCACTCGCTGTAACTCGACGACATTATGGAAGATCTTCCACGATAGTTCGGGATTCCTTGATCCTGTGCCACCGTGCAGGTGCCAAAGAGCCGACATACTCAGCGTACCTGGATATCTCAAACGAAATGCTTCAACCTTCTTGATCGTGGTGGATATCCGAATCTGTTCCCTAAGGAACACTTCGCACACTCCACAGATTACACTGCTGTCTATGGGTGTGAATGACATCGTAAATGGGCTTCGGGTGGCTCACAAAGGACCTTGAACATACGACTCAGTTGTGCAAATTCTTGGAAAAGTGTAGTAAACCTGAGTAACGCAGTGTAATGGTGCTTACAACCAAAAGGAGACCTTCAAATCGTCAACTGTCTATCGAGTGTGGCATTCCACGGTGCGGCACGGTGAAATATTTATGCGTAAAATATTACCACAACCTTTTTGAAGTTACCTCATAATAATCGTTTGTATTCGAGGATCGAATAGTTTATACAAGCTGTAGCCTTTACTCGAACAGCCGGGCGGGGTAGCCGCGCGGTCTAGGCGTCGGTCCAGGCGAATCCCCCCCGGCAGAGGTTCGAGTCCTCCCTCGGACATGGATGTGTGTGTGTCGTCCTTAGTGTAAGTTAGTTTAAGTTAGATTAAGCATTGTGTAAGCTTAGGGACCAAAGACCTCAGCAGTTTGGTCCCATAAGACCTTACCACAAATTTCCTTTACTCAAATGCAATGGACTGACCACTGCGGCAAAACTACATGTTTGGAAGATGGTGGTCCTTCCATCTTTATTATATAGAAGTGATGTATAAGACACAGCTGCAGACAAAAAGAAAATTCACATCTTCCAGAACAAGGCTCTTAGAATAACAGGTTCTCCTTGACTCATTTCCAATATATTATGCATCTAGATGTAAACTTGCCCACCATCAAGTCACCTATCCAGCACAAAACAATGATTTTATGAAGCTCCAGAAAGTTTTCCTAATCGTCTCATGTAATTTCAGCTATAAACATTCAAAGAACACGATAATTCGCCATTTTAGAGTGTAAAATATTCATATACAGAAAACAAGCACAGTGTAAAGCGTGTAACAGGTAGAAGTGTAGATACTTTTACGTGTGGTACTTTAATACACAAATACATCAGAGTGTTCGTTGTTTATTCCCTGCATCGAACAGTCTTCCCCCAAACACGTCACATAATTTACTATCTGATGTTTTCTGCACAGTCGTAACTGTACCCCTAAGTGGACTACACCTGTCAGTATAGACTGACCGTTTTGCATCCACGTGTCCACGCTTTGACACCTGACATGCTGCGCAGGGGAAAATAAACATTATTTGCCTACTCTTGCCACATGTACTTGGAAGCACTAACCAACCTAGAAACATACGACATGAGGTCCTGGATCCGGGCCCAAACAAGTGCGAGGCGTATGGCGCGGAAGTACGGATTCTGGACTGCCTGGAGGAGGCGTAAAGATGAGGGATAAACAGTGCCCCACGTCGAGCAGCCGTAAAGTAGCGCCGGGGAACTGCTATAGAATAAAGGCGGAGCTTGTTCACGGTAAGTAGTTCCGTGGACCTGCTGGAAAAGTTATTCGTTTCTCTCTTTCATGTTTGTTAAAAAGTAGCTTCTTTTTCAGAATAATACCAAGATATCTAACACTGTCCGTGCAGTTGATAGGTCGATTGACTAGAATCAGGTGATCACGTCGTCTAAACATCACAGCCTTCGTCTTTTCTGCATTGAGTTTAGTACAGTTTTGCTCCGTCCATCCTCCAGTTAATGTCGATTGTCGCTAGAGATGATTGATGACGTCACTGGTTCGTCGACTACCGGTCAACAAAACCGTAGCATCAACAAATTGGGCAAGCTTCACAAGCAGCGGACTGGAAAGTCATTAATATAGATGACAAAGAGAATCGGTGACAAAACCGATCCCTATGAAATACCTTCCGAGAGGTGTTTGACACTGGAGCGTTGTATCTTGATTGTTGTCTTCCTGTCCTGGAAGAAGCTGATGGTCGACTTGATCCAGTAGTCAGGAATGACATGGAGGTCATACAATTTGGTGATGAGTTTGTAACGTCAGACCTGATCGTACTCCTTCTCTATATTCAAAAAACGGTGGCGGTATAATTAGACACATTCATATCATAGGCAATGTACACTGAGATTCGTGGAACTTGTAATTCCGTAGAAATTATAAGGTTGACAGGCGAACTGAACCGAAATTATCACGCTCTGACAAAGGATTAGAGGTCGTACCCTGTAGAGTAGCAACCTTTCAAGAATTTTGGACGTTGTCGACAAGAGACGGATTGGCCGATAATTGGAGGGCTGGTTTAGATGTTTTCTAGGCTTCAGAATAGACACCATCTGATCAATCTTCCATGGTTATGGGAAGTACCCCAACGGCATGCAGCTGTTGTAGATACATGTGAGCAAAACCAGTGGCTCTCGGCGGATGTGCTGTAGTTGATCATGAGTGACGCCATCAGGTTCTGCATCAGAGTGAACGCCGAGGTCACGAATTATTCGTCGGATTTCCGCCGGGATCGTCGGAAGTGGTTCCACTTGCTGGGCAGTCTCCCTGATTATCCGTGCCCTTTACTTGATCCCATCTACGCCAGATTACCCTCTGGGGTAGCCACATAGTTCTGAGCTTGGTAAGTCGAAGCGAAAACTTTTTCTTTGGCAAGCATGTCGTACGTGTCAGTCAGTCAGTCGATTCAGTGGTCGGGGATTTCGTAGGGTGCGGGCAAGATTCCACTCGTGCCGAGATTGGAGCAGGAAGGTGGACATTTTCTCTTCTCACATCTCCGTTCGATGTTCTGAGGCTCGTCTGTGAAGTTCGCGTGAGAGGCGTTTCGTCTACCTCCGATCTTCTGGCCTGCGGTAGCGCTGCCGTGGTCCTATTCTTGAGAGTTTTTAAAAAATAATGGTTGAGCGAAGAGAGATCCTCATGATAGGGCGTAAGGTACATGGTGGTTGGTGATGCCTGTTAGTATGCTCCTCGAATTTGCGCAGTAGTCCGTCAATGACGAGATCATGCTGACCAACGCACGGCTGCCTGTCTTTAATTAGCGGAGACTTCGCCCACTGTCTCTCCCATAAAGTTATTTACAGCCTGTGGCTACTGAGTATGACATAATTTCACATTAAGATTGCAGTAAAGTGTAATTACCATAGATGTAATAGCAAAAGTAAATATGAGCCGATATATAAATTACGCTACGAAAAGAAATTTGATTTATGATATGGAATCAAAAGGAAGTAATATCCCGTAACACACGGTATTTCAACGTGGCGTGCCCTCTGTTTGAGTTGCAGTAGTTACACGTAGTACAAAGATGGCTGAAGCTCATCAAGCAGTTACCGAGGAGCTGAAACCGGAATCGATACAAACTGTTATCGATCAGCAATGATGTAGAATCAGTGATGGCCAGACGCAAGCTAAAATAAACAGGAAAATACGTCGCTGTCATTTACGACAGTATGCCATTACTAATAAAAAAAACGTTATTGTACGTCAAAATACGTGATACATCATAAATGAAAGTGAAGTTGGATAAGCTTAATCTAAGCTGTAGAGTTATAAGGTTACATTCCAGCGTTAATTTAATAAAATATGTTGAATATACATGAGTATTTGACGTTTTACAATTACATAAAAATGGCAATAACAGGAATCACCAAGACGTCAGTGGTTATTTAGAAAGCAAGACGGGACTCAATATATTGTTTCTTATCAATTGACCGGCAAATATCTGTAAGTATTTGTATGAATGTATAATGCATGGCATCACATGAACGCCAGTTGGTTATCTAGACAACAATGCAAAATCGAGCTGTTTCATCTTCAACTGACAAAATATTGGCGTTAGCGTTGGATGGACATTATCCCACCTCATATGTAACAGGACAATAAAAAGAGTCACTAACATCCACAGATTGACAGAACGTCGTTAGTATTTGTACAGATATAAAAATCCTGGCATCACAAAAACTTCAACTGGTTGTCAAAGCATTGAGGCATGACCGAACTCTTTCAGGCTCGATCGACGAAATCACAGACGTCAGCATCGGACTGGACAGACATTTACGATACATCACTATCTCGACGTACGATTTAAGCTTAACGTTTGTTA
Organism: Schistocerca nitens; assembly: GCF_023898315.1. Taxonomy (NCBI): domain Eukaryota; kingdom Metazoa; phylum Arthropoda; class Insecta; order Orthoptera; family Acrididae; genus Schistocerca; species Schistocerca nitens. Next base: position 675,627,732 of record NC_064618.1, read on the forward strand.
TTAGTATCGGCTGGAGTGGCCGAGCGGTTCTAGGCGCTACAGTTGGTTCAAATGGCTCTGAGCACTATGGGACTTAACATCTGAGGTCATCAGTCCCCTAGAACTTAGAACTACTTAAACCTAACTAACCTAAGGACATCACACACATCCATGCCCGAGGCAGGATTCGAACCTGCGACCGTAGCGGTCGCTCGGCTCCAGACTGAAGCGCCTAGAACCCTCGGCCACATCGGCCGGCCTAGGCGCTACGGTTTGGAACCGTGCGTCCGCTACGGTCGCAGGATCGAAACCTGCCTCGGGCATGGATGTGTGTGATGTCCTTAGGTTAGTTAGGTTTAAGTAGTTGTAATTTCTAGGGGACTGATGACCTCAGCAGTTAAGTCCGATATTGCTTAGAGCCATTGAACAATTGTTACTAGTAATGGAGTACAGTCATAAATGGTAGCAATGCACTTTCCTGGCCGGCCGGAGTGGCCGTGCGGTTCTAGGCGCTACAGTCTGGAGCCGAGCAACCGCTACGGACGCAGGTTAGAATCCTGCCTCGGGCATGGATGTGTGTGATGTCCTTAGGTTAGTTAGGTTTAATTAGTTCTAAGTTCTAGGCGACTGATGACCTCAGCAGTTAAGTCGCATAGTGCTCAGAACCATTTTGCACTTCCTGTTTATTTTAGCTTGCGCCTGCCCATCACTCACTCTATAACATCGCTACTCGGTAACAGTAGGCATCGATTCATGTTGCATCTCCTAGTTAATCACTCAACCCTCTTTTGACTTCGTGTAGCTCCTGCAACCTCCTACAGAGGACACGTCACTTTGAAATACCATATCTTACGGTGTATTACAGCCTTCAGAATCTCTATTGTCAATAAAATTTGTTTTCATTGTATAATTTATAGGTCTGATATTTACTATTTTTGATATTTCATTTTTAATCTTATTGTGAAATTATGTCGTAGTCCGTAACCACTGGCTGTAAACGGCGTAATGCGGGCGACGGACTACGGAGCTTACGCTACTTCACCGCAAGCGCCCGTGCGTTGGTCTTCCGCGTTTATCCTCACTGCATTGCGGACTTCACCTCACCACTCTCTCCAGCCATCATCGTGGGTAGATATGGAATCGTGCTTCAAATTTGTTCCATTATTTACATATATCTAAATCTTGTGCTCTGGTGCTTTGCCTTACTCTTACTGTTAACGCTCTGATCATAAATGTACCGCGATCGAAACCTGTCACCTGATTAATAAAGATTAATTCTTAACACCTAACCTAATATTCTAGACCGATTTTATTTAAAATGTTTCCACCTTCACTCATGTACGTTTTGGTGATGTTACGCCGTCATCAGCAAGTTTCTCTTTATTTTACTGTCGAGCAATAAGTAAATGTATTCTCTATACATCTTCCATTTATCATCTCGCTTGTCGAAACTGCAAATCAATTTATAATGGGCTGATATACTGATTAGCCTAGACATTATGGTCACTGCCAACAGCGAGACATTGCCGGCTACCACCTTTTTTTTTTTTTTTTTTTTTTCTTTCCCATTCCAGTTCCACCTCTCGACTAGATGGTGGGCTGTGCTAGAGATGGATAGTTGAGAGAAAGAGGTTGTTCATTAAGTTTCCTTCATTCCAAATCATGGCATTTGCTTATAGCTGAAGGAAAAACTTCTCGGTCGAAAAAAAATTAAAAAAAATTAAAAAAATCGCTCTCTTGGATTGGTTTCCTGTTGCTCGGCTTGAATGCATCTACATCTACATCTACATCCATACTCCGCAAGCCACCTGACGGTGTGTGGCGGAGGGTACCCTGAGTACCTCTATCGGTTCTCCCTTCTATTCCAGTCTCGTATTGTTCGTGGAAAGAAAGATTGTCGGTATGCCTCTGTGTGGGCTCTAATCTCTCTGATTTTATCCTCATGGTCTTCGCGAGATATACGTAGGAGGGAGCAATATACTGCTTGACTCCTCGGTGAAGGTATGTTCTCGAAACGTCAACAAAAGCCCGTACCGAGCTACTGAGCGTCTCTCCTGCAAAGTCCTCCTCTGGAGTTTATCTATCATGTCCGTAACGCTTTCGCGATTACTAAATGATCCTGTAACGAAGCTCGCTGCTCTCCGTTGGATCTTATCTATCTCTTCTATCAATCCCATCTGGTTCGGATCCCACACTGGTGAGCAATATTCAAGCAGTGGGCGAACAAGTGTACTGTAACCTACTTCTTTTGTTTTCGGATTGCATTTTCTTAAGATTCTTCCAATGAATCTCAGTGTAGCATCTGCTTTACCGACGATCAACTTTATACGATCATTCCATTTTAAATCACTCCTAATGCCTACTCCCAGATAATTTATGGAATTAACTGCTTCCAGTAGCTTCGTATTATGTGAGTGGTCTTGATAATATTATATTGTGGTCTTGCGGGCACGTGACGTGTTAAGGAAAATATGTATACGTGGAGCAGAGACCAACAGGGAATCGTTCTATCGACAGTACGAACCTCAAATCGAGATGTCCGCTAAGCGGCTTTGCCAAGAGCGGACTGTTAGGGCCCGGTGCCCTGGAACGAGGACCTCTGACACGGTGAACCTGGCACTTTTCCGCAAAATTGAAGATTTGAAAATATTGTAGTATAGTCATTAATATGATCAGATGTGAAGCTTTGTAAGTAAAGGACGCAGAGTTGAATAAGCCTTTCCTTTTTTTTCTGTCGATCTACTTTTGATGATTATTTTTATTGATATCTGTTAATATTTTCTCAACCACTCTAATTTTTTGCTGTGTCAGCCTGACATTCAAAGTGGTTCAAATGGCTCTGAGCACTATGGGACTTAACATCTGTGGTCATCAGTCCCCTAGAACTTAGAACTACTTAAACCGAACTAACCTAAGGACGTCACATGCACATGCGGAAAAGTTTATGTCGGGATGACTGGACGATCCATTAACACCAGGATCAAGGAGCATAAGCGACATTGCAGGTTGGGGCAGGTGGAGAAATCGGCCGTGGCAGAACACGCACTGAATGAGACCGACCACGTAATAAAATTCGCCGACACGGAAGTTCTGGCTGTAGAGAACCACTATCACACGCGCTTGTTCAGAGAAGCTGTAGAAATACAAAAACACGCGAACAGTTTGAACAAGAAAGAGGAAAGCCTTAAGGTAAACGGATCCTGGCTTCCCTTACTGCAGCGAACGACCGTCGCAAGGTAGCAAGAGGAGAACCGCACCGGAAATGACCGCGGAGAAGCCCTCGGACGTTGGCGCGCCAGGTACATATAGTCTGCGCCCGCGAGCTCGGCTCCAGTTCACCACCGGCATTGGAGGGTGAAGCTTTGACAATGCCAGCCACTCGTGCTGGCGAAACGTCAGAAAAATCATTAGATGAACGTCGGCCGAAGAACCCGAGACAGAAGCCAATAGGCAGTTTGTCATTTGAAAAGTGTTGCCTTATCGGATAAATAACGTTTTTTGTTACAGCAGGTCGATGGTCGTGTCGGGTAGCTCTGTTAGCCAACCGAACGGCGGCTCGATGTAAAGCGCTAAGCGCACAGGCCGGCTCCCATGGGACCTGTGGTAGTAGTAGAACGAACCATCACAGCTGTAGACTGCGTGAACATTATCCGGGATGACTTACATCACCTGATGCTTGATGTCTTTCCCAACGGCGATGGCGTAGCCCGTGAGGTTACTGCTGGTGTCACAAGGCCAGTATCGTGCTACAGCGGTTTGAGGAGCATGATAGTGAACTCTCAAGTCGATGTTCCCGCCACCAAACTGCATGACCTGTGCGTAGACATAGTTCAAAAACATATCAAAGACTTGTAGAATATATGTGACCGAAAATCGCTGCCCTACCTGTATTACGTTGCAGAGGTGGACCAAATCGATATTGAGCAGGTGGTAATTATGGTCTTGCTCATCAGCGTATGTAGAAATATCAGCATTAGATACATACATAGGTGTCCACAAGGAAGGGGGGGGGGGGGGGGGCATGTGGGACAAGAAAGTGTCCTTGCAACTTCACGGAATCTGCGGTATAGACTACTTATTCTGTACAGAAATCTGAAGCATATTTAGAAATGGTCGTCCCTGGTTTTGCTGAACCGCAGATCTAGCACTAATGAGCGCAGCTTTAGGCAATGTGGCTGTAGCGAGCGCTATGTATCTGAGCTTTGTTTGATTGTCACGCTATATTTATCATAGCGTGGTAGCGGATTCGGCGGTGTCATGCAGTCTGAACGGGTTGGCAACTTTGCAGAACGTTGCCGAACTAGAGTTCCTACTCTTGTCTCTGTCGCTTTCTAAGACATTCCTTACCGAACTGCAAAAAAGGCTAATGCGACTCCCTGAAGCTTCGAATACTTCGACAGTTACTGTGAGCACCTCTCTCCTTCCTTACCCGTACAAACTAAACAAGGCTGTATTTTGCCTTGCTGATATACGTCCCCAAATGCCACAAAGATAAACCCTCTCTCTTGCCTAACAGAATTATTGCAACAGTAGCATTCCTTTCGTCCGTGGGCAAACAAGACCCTTGACGACTTCCACCTTTATACGGCAGAGGTTACAGTAAACACTAAGGAACGCGGCGATTCAATACTGTCGATTCATTCATCTAAAAGAGATAACACTATTTTGTCTGCCAAAAGAGAGCGAAAAACTTGGGAATTTCGCGGTCGTATATGTGTCCTCTCCATCAGTCAGCATCTTCTCTTATCTCTCGGAAGTGTAACACACTGCAACCTGCATTGATAGTAAAGAGTTCTGCATCTCGCAGTCAGTTGGCATTCCTGCACAGGAATGTGTTAAACTGGGGAGATGTAGGGCGCCTTCAGTTCGTCCTAGTGGTTAAAGAGTCGGTCCTGCAGGTCAGTTCGAGTGTAGTTTTCGGAGATTTCTTACATTCATCTACTCAAATGCTGGCCCTAGGCTAGACTTCACACAAACAGCCCAAAAATGTTCCTTTCACAACACATTTGTTCAACTTTAATTATGCCAGATAAAATTGAAGATCTGAAAATATTGTAGTATAGTCATTAATATGATCAGATGTGAAGCTTTGTAAGTAAAGGACGCAGAGTTGAATAAGCCTTTCCTATTTTTTTTCTGTCGATCTACTTTTGATGATTATTTTTATTGATATCTGTTAATATTTTCTCAACCACTCTAATTTTTTGCTGTTTACTTTTCTGTGTCAACCTGACATTCAAAATGGTTCAAATGGCTCTGAGCACTATGGGACTTAACATCTGTGGTCATCAGTCCCCTAGAACTTAGAACTACTTAAACCGAACTAACCTAAGGACGTCACACACATCCATGCCGGAGGCAGGATTCAAACCTGCGACCGTAGCGGTCACGCGGTTCCAGACTGAAGCGCCTAGAACCGCACGGCCACACCGGCCGGCAATTTGACATTATTGGTAAATGAATTAAAATGTATATATATTTTTCTAACTCAGTGTATACTCTGGATTTCATCATATGACTTTGTAATTTCCTATAATTAATTCAAAGTGGTGCCATACATAAAATTATTAATAATATAAAATGACGTACCGTAACTTATCATTTCCGGGACAAGCCTGGGTGTTCGTGTTGTTCGCTATCCATTTCGACCGTATTGGTTTGTTAGATGCCCTCTTACATCGTCAGCAAATGTGCCGGTGTCCTATCAATATGTATTACACTGCCCAATCATTGCCCGTGGGTGAAATTTGAGTTCCATTATATGTGGATTCAGTCGAAAAGCCACACATCAGGTACATTTGTGCTGACTAGACAATATTCTATGCACTCGTAAATTCACTAGTGGCTCCCAACCACACATTGATAATTAACGATTATCTTGCGAACGGCTCGTTTGCTAGACTTTTTGCTTCTGTTACCCATGTTAGTTTCCGTTATTAATTACGATAAACCCTGTGTAAATTACAAGAGCACAAAGCAGCGCTTATTCCTTTCGGAAATTGGTATGATTTTACATTATGGTGAATTAACGTACATTCCATACACTCTGCAGCGAAGTGTGCGCTGATAAGAAACTTCCTGGCAGATTAAAACTGTGTGCTGTGCCGGACCTTTGCCTTCCGCGGGCAAGTGTTCTACCGACAGAGTTACCCGCAACCCTCATAGCCTTACTTCCGTCGGGAACTCGTAGAAACAAGGAATACCAACAGCTGTACTTTTTATAAAGCATATTAATTACACTACCAGTTTCGACACTGTTTGACTGTTGTAGTTAGATGGCTGATGTGCATACTTCGTGCAAGCAGAAAGCCATGAGACCAGTGAATATGCATGATACCCCTCTTAATGCACCGATGGTGAAATATCTCCATTCAGTTTGCATAGGAGCCTTAAGATGACACTAATGCAGTGTCGAAACTGGTCGCGTAATTAATATATTTTGTAAAAACTGCTGCTACTGGTATTCCTTATTTCTACCAGTTTATGACCATCCACAGTCCCACGGACACTCCCGTGATGTATTATCTGGAGGTTCGGAAGGTATGGCATGGAGTACTGCAGGATATAAGACTGTGAGGGCGAGTCGTGAGTCGTGCTTGGGTAGTTCAGTTGGTAGAGCACTTGCGTAAGTCCGGCGCACAGTTTTTATTTGCCACGAAGCTTCAGTGAGTGCTATGTTACAACATGTAACACGATTTCATTTGACTTGCAAATGTTGTGGAAATGTCCCGTAGAAAATTTAACAAAATCTGTTTAATTAATTTCGACAGAAATTTGTGACTTACGGAAACTATCAAGAATATGACAGGCTATGACGTATTTGAATGTGGCCATGATGAAATTAGTTAACGATTACGAGATATCATTTCAGGAGGTAAAAACTTAAGGGGGATAGGACGTCAAACGGGCTGACTTCGAGCAGGAGAGGCACCACAGGAGATTTTAATTTCCAGTGTCTATACTTTTACAAATAAATTCATAAAACTTTGTCAGCATGACCAGGAAGGAGTCAGGATTCACACTCATAACAGTGCAAGTTGAAAAGCATAAAAAAATAATTTTTTTTACATGTGAAATTTCATCATTTTTTCACTTACTATTGGCTGCATTTGTTGCTATAGGTACATTTTTCTTCACAAGTAGGAGAGATTCTTTGATGAATTTTGCACAGCATACAAACCATACTTACAGGTGTATGAAACTCTAGAATTTTCCAAATTTATTAAGAACTATGGTAAAAATTGAGATAATTAACTACAATTTTTTTTCCTAAACATAAAGCTTAAAAAGTAAGAGCTCATTCATTTTCTCATAAATTAAATAGATTCTAGAGTTGCAGACACCTGTGAGTATGGTTTGTATGCTGTCCAAATTCATCGAACAGTCTCTCTTACTTATGAAGAAAAGTGTACCTATAACAACAAATGCAGCCAATAGTAAGTGAAAAAATTATGAAATTTCACACGTAAAAAATTTTATTTTGTTATGTTTTTGACCTTCCGCTGTTATGAGTGTGAATCCTGAATCCTTCTTGGTCATGCTGACGAAGTTTTATGAGTTTACTTGTAAAAGTATGGACAGTGGAAATTAAAATGTCCTGTGGTGCCTCTCCTGCTCCAAGTCGGCCCGTTTGACGTCCTACCCCCCTTAAGCAAGAGCTTCGCCGTACCGGACGGGTTGAAACGGCTTACAAAATTCTGAAGCCTGCAGATGCGGATAAAGCACTTTCGGATGCACGGACCGGCCTACCGGTGGAGCCGCCTGGCTCTGTCAGTAGATCACCGATCCGCGGCGTGGCGACTGCACCACCCCTATTTGGACTGGCCACTGCATTGCGACGCCTCGCCGCCGGGCTGTGCCGTACAGGTACTATTGTCCGCGGAGCGCGCATGCGCAGAGGCAGTGGCAGCTGGGAGCGGCCGGCTGTCACCCGAGCGCGCGTGACGCTCTCCAGTCTGGAGTCTCCAGTGGCGGCCGCGGCGCGCTCAACAAACCGGTCACAAAGCGGCCGGCCGCGCCTCGCTCGCCTCTCCAGGCTCTGCGCGTCCGGTCAACGGCCTCCGCGGCGCGGCAGCAGCGGCCGCGCCACCGTGTGCCTACCCGGCCGTCTCGCACGCTGCCAAAATCTCCCGCCATTCTGTTTTTACCTCTTGACGACGACGCTCTGGTTTAATTATATCCTTATGTTTTAAACACATCAAAAGATGGTCTCGACACACCGAAGTCGATAGTGTGACGACAGTTTTCTTCATCATCGATTGGGAGAAGAGTAACAGAAACATTCTATATATTTCACCTCACATGAGCTACAACATCTTCAGAAAATGACAGTCTGAATTTCAAAACTGTTAGTCAACTGGAATGCCACACGTTCACTCACCAGATTTTTACAAGCGTCAAATAACACAACAGGACCGATTAGTATTTTCTATGTCCTATCTAAGCCGTTTGTCGGTGCGATTCAAAATATTCACCTGGATAAACTGAAGTTTTATAGTAGTGATAATATATTGACTGGAATACTTTCTTTCAAATTCTGAAGGTGGCAGGGGTAAAATACAGGGAGCGAAAGGCTATTTACAATTTGTACAGAAACCAGATGGCAGTTATAAGAGTCGAGGGACATGTAAGGAAAGGAGTGGTTGGGAAGGGAGTGCGACAGCGTTGTAGCCTCTCCCCCATGCTATTCAATCTGTAAATTGAGTAATCAGTGAAGGAAACAAAAGAAAAGTTCGGAGTAGGCATTAAAATTCATGGAGAAGGAATAAAAACTTTGAGGTTCGCCGATGACATTGTAATTCTGTCAGAGACAGCAAAGGACTTGGAAGAGCAGTTGAACGGAACGGACAGTGTCTTGAAAGGAGGGTATAAGATGAACATCATAAAAAGCAAAACGAGGATAATGGAATGTAGTCGAATTTAAGTCAGGTGATGCTGAGGGAATTGGCTTAGGAAAGGGGAAACTTAAAGTAGTAAAGGAGTTTTGCTATTTGTGGAGAAAAATAACTGATGATGGTCGAAGTTGAGAGGATATAAAATGTAGACTGGCAATGTCAAGGAAAGCGTTTCTGAAGAAGAGAAATTTGTTAACATCGAGCATTGATTTAAGTGTCAGGGAGTCGTTTCTGAAAGTATTTGTATGGAGTGTAGCCATGTATGGAAGTGAAACATGGACAATAAATAGTTTAGACAAGAAGAGAATAGAAGCTTTCGAAATGTGGTGCTACAGAAGAATGCTGAAGATTAGATGGGTAGATCGCATAACTAATGAGGAGGTATTGAATAGAATTTGTGAGAAGAGGAGTTTGTGGCACAACTTGAAGGAGGGATCGGTTGGTAGGACATGTTCTGAGGCATCAAGGGATCACCAATTTAGTACTGGAGGGCAGCATGGAGGGTAAAAATCGTAGAGGGAGACCAAGAGATGAATACACTAAGCAGATTCAGAAGGATGCAGGCTGCAGTAGGTACTGGGAGATGAAGAAGCTTGCACAGGATAGAGTAACATGGAGAGCTGCATCAAACCAGTCTCAGGACTGAAGACCACATCAACAACAAATATAGTCAACCAGCTGGTAATGTCATATTTAAGCAAAAGCATGCAAAAAGCTGTATTTAATAATTCAGCCAATGTAAGCTGGGGAGGTTCTTCTGACTGGGGAAAAACCGGGGGGGGGGGGGGGGGGGGAACCACCTTACGGGATTCCACAAGGCTCTATCTTAGGTCCACTTTTGTTTCTCACATACGTAAACAAGTGGAATTAGTTATTTTTGCAGATGACACTAGTATTGAAATCAATCTAAACGTACGTACAGCAACAAAAGAAAGTAAGTAATCTTCTTAAAAGTATTATTGAGTGGTTTTCTGTGAACGGTCTCACTCACAATTTCAAAAAGACACAACACGTTTAATTATGCACATTCAGAGGTACTACATCAACGTTAAGTGTAACAAACACACGGTAATGAAATAATATCTGGGTGGAAACTTTAAATACTTTAGTTGCCTCTATTGACAAGAATCTATACTGTAAGAAAACACGTTTTAGAGCTCCTAAAACAACTTAGTTCAGCCACATTTGCACTTAGAATCATTGCAAATATTGGGTAGAGACAAACCAGTAAGCTGGCATATTTTACGTATTTTCATTGGTGTCTTATGGAATAATGTTCCAGGGTAACTCATCTTTAAGAAAAAAAATTCTTTAGTGCTGAAACACGTACATTAAGAATAACATACTCACCCATGATCATCTTTTAGACATTTGTTTAACGAGTTAGGCATATTGACTACTGGATCGCAGGTTATTAATTCCCTCATTAAAGTTTTTTCAAATAATGCACTGTAGTTCAAAAGGAAAAATGATTCACATAACTACAACACCAAAATAGAGCTACATTCATTACTCTAAATTCTTGTCTTTAGCCAATAAAAGGGGGGCACGATACTGCAACAAATATTTTCGATCCCTTACCTAGTGATATAAAATGTCTGACATACATAGCAAAGATAAATTTGAAAACAAATTGAAAAATTTGCTCCTTGATAATCCTTCTATTCCGAAGAAGCATTTCTATTCTTGTAACACGTAAGGTGTAGTAGGTGGAAATTACTGTCTCAAATCTGTATTTAAAAACAAATTTTGTAAATGGAAGCTATGTAGCCCTAAAAGCCGTTCAAGTCGGTTACTATTCCATCTTGCATCTCGCATCGTCGCCAGAATAATTAACCATTCGTTCCTGCTACGCTTATACAGGCGAGTCACAACGGACAATGGGGACCATAATATGACGGTGGTGTTTTGTTGCTAGGTAGGGTCGCTTCAGAGATATGAAGGTCAACTTTGCTTTTTAAATGGGATGCTATAGTTTTATGCTTATTTTCTGATAGCGGATATTGAGACGAATCCAATCATGTGTAACAGTAAGGTCTTTGAAGATCAACAAAGATCACAAAGGTGGCATGAACGTTCATTTACAGAAGGTATTCGAAGTGATGACCATTGGTATCAATTCAGTGCTGCAATCTTCTTATCATGGATTGCGTGGTATTCCTTATCACTTCGGCACTTATCGAAGCACATACTCTGACAATTCTCTCTCGCATATCTTCAGGTGTAGTTGTAATCTTCATAAACAAGGATTTTTACGAATCCCCACTAGAAAAAAATCCAGAGGCGTCAAGTCTGGCGAACGAGCCCACCACGACACATCTCCTCCGCATCCAATCCAACGATTTGTCTCTGAAACTCATTTCTAGCCATTAGCATAAAATGTAGCGGACACCCATGTGTTGATACCACATTCTGTTCCTTCTTCCTAAAGGTATTTCTTCCAACAACAGACCAAATCTTTCTTGCAGGAACATTGTGTACTTCCTACCATTAAGATTTCCTTCAATGGAATAGGGGCCTATAATTTTGTCCTCCAGAATCCCACACCATACATTCACCGACCACTGTTTTTGGTGCGTAACTTGCCGCAGCCAACATGGATTTTCAGTTGCCCAGTAACGAATGTTATGCAAATTAACATGTCCACGGCTCGTGAATGTAGCTTCGTCAGTAAATAAAATCAAATTAATAAATGCGTCATCCCTTTGAAGTTGAGCCCATCGGCAGAATTCATGCGACGCATACAATCCGTACCAGTTAATTCTTGGTGGAGACTGATATGGTAAGGATGATATTTATGGCGATGCAGAACACGAACAACACTACTCTGGCTCATACCAGATTCCCATGCTAGTTGACGCGAACTAACACAAGGATCTTGAACCACAGTGACAAGAGTACCAGTTTCCGTTTCCTCATTAGTAAATTTCCTTTACCGGACATGTTTCCGATGCATTAGAGATCCAGTTGTTCTCTGTTTATCATACACATATTTAAATGTACGACGTGTAGGGTGAGTACGTTGAAAATATGTTTCAGCGCATATCTCTAGCGTTCATTGAATTTCGTTGGCATTCTCCGTAAATGAGAAGCATATCGACTTGTTCTTCGAAGGAATACATCATTAACATTCGCTTGAGTCGATTGTACTAGTCTTACCGTTCCTATTGGTGTTCTATTGCGAAACCAAAGATGGTGTTTACATGTCAATGGCACGTTAGATGGATAGGCAGTATTCGGCGAATATTTACTATTTGCACGATATGAGAGAGAATTATCAGAGCATGTGCTTCGATAAGTGCCAAAGTGATAAGGAATACCACTCAATCCATGATAAGAAGATTGCAGTACTGCATTGATACCAATGGTCATCACTTCGAATACCTTCGTAAATGGACGTTCATGCCACCTTTGTGACCTTCGTTGAAATTCAAATACCTTACTGTTACACATCTTTGGGTTCGTCTCGATAGCCGCTATCAGAAAATAAGTACCAAACTATAGCATCCCATTTAAAAAACAAGTTGACCTACGTGTCTCTGAAGCGACCCTACCTAGCAACAAAAACCTACGTCGTATTATGGCCTTCGATGTCCCATGCAACATTTGTCCCACAAACTTTTCAGCTACTATCATACTTTCGGAGTGGCAATAGTTAGTGACTCACCCTGTATACTGAGGTGACAATAGTGATGGGATGTTTCCTAAATCGTGCTGGATCTCCTTTTGCAGCAACTCAACGTGGCATCGAATCAACAAGTCGATCGAAGACCCGTGCAGAAATCCATGCTACCTCTATAGCCGTCCATAGCTGCGAAAGTATTGCCGCTGCAGGATTTTGTGCACGTCTGACCTCCCGATTATGTCCCATAAATATTCGATTTTATTCACGTCTGGCGATTTGGGTGGCCAGATCATTCGCTCGAACTGTCCAGAATGTTTCTCGAACCAACTGCAAACAGCTGCGGCCCGGTCATATTGTGCATTGTTATCCATAAAAATTCCATCGCTTTTTTGGGAACATGAGTCCATGAATGGATGCAAATGATCTCCGTGCAGCGAACATATCCAGAGGATCCAGTCAATTACATGTAAGCCCTGGCCACACCATCACGGAGCCACCAGCAACTTGCACAGTGTCTCGTTGACTGGTTCATGGCTTCGAAGGGTCTGCACCACACTCTAAACCTACCACCGACTCCTGCCAACTGAAATCGGGACTCATTTGACCAGGCCATGGTATTCCAATCGTCTACAGTCCAGCCGATATAGTCACGAGCGCAGGGGAGGCGTGGCAGGTGACCCCATGCTGTCAAAAAGGAAGTCTCGTAGATCGTCTGCTGGTAAAGCCCACTAATGCCAGATTTCGCCGCACTGTCCTAACGGATACGTTCGTCGTAATTTTCAAATTGATTTCTACGGTTATTTCACGCAGTGTTGCTTGTCTGTTGGCACCGACAACTCTACGCAAACGCTGCTGTTTTCTGTCGTTAAGTGAAGGCCGTCAGCGAGTGCGTTGTCCGTGGTGACAGGTAATGCATGAAATTTGGTATTCTCGGCATGGAAAGTCACATGGGTCTAGCTGCAACTACCATTCCACGTTCAATGTGTGTTAATTCCCGTCGACCACAATCACGTCGGACACTTTTTCACGTGAATCACCTGCGTACAAATGACAACTCCCAATGCACTGCCCTTTTATACCTCGCGTACACGATACCGTTGCCGTCTGTATATGTTGCACATCGCTGTCTCATGACTTACGTAACCTGAATGTATACCTTTTCTTACCTTTTCTTACACAGCGCTGCCTCGGTGTGGGCAGCGGTCATAATAGGTTCGTATGAGCAGTTGCCAGCGAGCTCGTGCGCATGCGCAGAGCTGAATTCGCGTATGAGCAGTGCCTTCCTCCCGCTTCTGGCTACTTGGAGCGTGGCTGTTTGCTGTACGAGCAGTAGCAGCAAGCAGCCAGATGCTACCCGGAAAATTTTTTTCTGGCGCTCCGAAGCTGCCAGATTCGCGCATGCGCAGAGCAAGCTGAGTTATATTGGAGGGGGGGGGGGGGGGGGTTCCTTCCCCACGTGACCCGGCCGTGTATATGTTTCGTGTCTTCGCTTACATCTCCCTCGTCAAATGAAATCAAAACAGATTTCTGTGGCCGGGAGCCATCAAGTGAATTAATACACATTCTCATAACCATGAAAGACCAAAATAAGTTAGTAGTTTCAATTTTCTGATTTTATATTATTTCCACGTTATTAGCAATCAACCATTAATGTCTTAATGAAGCTATTTCTGTCTATGTTATAGAGAAATTTGCTTCTATTAATTTTTTTCCTCTGAGGCAGTTAGTTTATTTGAAACGAAGTGTTTCATTCAGCACTATTGACTACTTTCAACCTCGTTCAATTTAAAGTGCAAATTTTCAATTTCTGGGACGAATGACGTTATATCATAATAAAGAACCAAACATGAGAATATAATACTGGACCTCCAAGAAAATTGGTATCACGAAAACCACATGAAAAGCTGAATATCAGGTACTTCAGAGTGCATCTGGACATCGAAATGTGCAATTAGAGCGGAATGAAGCATTTTAGTACGGTTTATGAAATTCCGATGCTGCTGGAGTAGTCTCTGATGTCCTGTTCCTTGTATGACACTGTAAGATCTATATACGTACGAACAAACGTAAACATTTACTTGAAGCTGACTAAGTAGGCAAATTTGGTCAGTAGTTTTGAACTAAATATTTTGTTTCAAATATAATGACAGCTGTAACAGAATTTTACAAATCGGCCTACTGTGAAAGTGTTTTTCGATCACAAGGCACTTATCTAGTACTTCCGCTAGGCCTGAAGTTATTTCTTAATTTGTGTTTACGTCTTAAATTTATAGAATGGCATTCTACGCTAAATTTTAGACTGCCAGCATACCGTGTTTTATCGTTTTAACTCCCCACATGGCTTCATATTCTGTACAGTTTCTTTGCCTCACAGACAACCATGTTAATTTTTTCACATTTTGAAAGAGTCATGAAATTTATTGTCCTTTACTCCGATGTAAGCTACACAAGAAACTGTCTTTTTTTTCTTTTGCAAGAAATTTGTATTCCATCCTACTAGCTTTTTGCAGTGCTGTGTGGATGTAAACCTGTTGGAAATGCTACCTAACAATATTGCAGAGCACGAATTAAAAAAAAAAAAAAATCTGTCAAAGTCAGCCCTTACCAAAATTTTATGGTACTTAGAGCTGTTTAGTCTAATTTTGAAATGATATTTTGCCAAGAACTGCTTCCTTATTTGCATCCTTTATCTGTGTGGGATATGATAAAACGATTGCTCTAAGTACAACTCAGTATGCCCTCTCAACAACATGCCGCAGTGCTGCACATGGTCGCGTGATGCCCCACCACGCACGAAATTCCACCAGAAATACGACGAAAAGCGTATGAGCAGAGCAAGCACCAAGCACGAGCTGCCTACGTCATCGCAGCTGCGCATGCGCAGTACAGTCTGTTGTCTGGCGCTTTCTGGTAACTGCTCAAACGAACCTAATGTTTCGGCTCGTGACTATACATGTGCGAAGAGCGCGAGAAGCGATTCGCATTGTCGACGTTTTCGGAACCGACACTGGTACCCACGGGTGAGGTTATTGTGCCCAGCGCAGAACGGCCCACCGCTGTAGGTCTGGCGAATCGTGACGGACGAAACAAACGACGGGCGCACGACACAGGTCACTGCCGAGCCGCAGCGAGAGGGAGCGCGGAAGCTGCACGGGGCCCGGGGAGAGGAAGAGCCGGGCGTAGCAGTAGGAGTAGGAGCGGAGGAGTAGGGAGTAGCAGAAGGAACGGCGAGGGCGGGACCCCGCGGCTGACTCACCGACACCCGGCCCGGTCGGCGCTCGCTGCGAGTTTTTACTGCCTCTCCTCTGCGTGCGGTTTCTGCCGCTGCAGGGTCACGGTTTCCGCGCGCGTCTCTGATTCATCCAATACTTCCTGCGGCGCTCTCTACACACGGACGTCGTTTTCATCGCGAAGTTCTTCTCTTATTTGACCTTAAAAAATTACGTTTTAGCCGACGAAAATCAGATCATTTATTTAATTTTTTCACTGCTTTATACAGGGTGTATCTATAAGGATTTCACAACTTTAAAAATAAATAACAATTTCTTAAGGAGGGTAGGACGTCAAACGGGCCGACTTGGAGCAGGAGAGGCATCACAGGACATTTTAATTTCCACTGTCTATACTTTTACAAATAAATTCATGAAACTTTGTCAGCATCACCAGGAAGGATTCAGGATTCACACCCATTGCAGTGGAAGATCGAAAACATAACAAAATAATTTTTTTTTACGTGTGAAATTTCATCACTCTTTCACTTACTAATGGCTGCATTTGTTGCTATAGGTACACTTTTCTTCATAAGTTAGAGAGATTCTTCGATGAATTTTGCACAGCATACAAACAATGAAACTCTAGAATTTACTTAATTTACGAAAAAACGAATGAACTGTTATATTTTAAACTTCATGTTTAGAAAAAACACAAATTTTCTAGTGAATTACCTCAATTTTTACCACAGTTTTTAATAGATTTGTAAAATTCTAGTGTTTCATACACCTTTGAGTATGGTTTGTATGCTGTGCGAAATTCATCGCAGAATCTCTCTTACTTATGAAGAAAAGTGTACCTATAACAACAAATGCAGTCATTAGTAAGTGAAAAAATGAAGAAATTTCACATGTAAAAAAAATTTATTTCGTTATGTTTTCCAACTTCCACTGCTGTGAGTGTAAATTCTGAATCCTTCCTGGTCATGCCGACAAAGTTTTATTAATTTATATGTAAAAGTATAGACAGTGGAAATTAAAATGTCCTGTGATGCCTCACCTGCTCCAAGTCGGCCCGTTTGACGTCCTACCCCCCTTAAAGTCAGTTACAGATCCGGTGTTGCTGACATAAGTGGGCGAGTCAAATGAAAACCATATATATGTTTTTAAATACTATTTATTGTGCAGAAGTGGTACAAATCTGTATCACTTTTCAACATAATCTCCCTCACGCTCAATGCAAGTCTTCCAGCGCTTACAAAGTGCATACATTCCTTTAGAAAAAAATTCTTTTGGTAGTCCGCGCAACCACTCATACACCGCGTGGCATACCTCCTCATCAGAACGGAACTTCTTTCCTCCCGTTGCGTCTTTCAGTGGTCCAAACATATGGAAATCACTTGGGGCAAGGTTTGGTGAGTATGGTGGTTGTTGCAACTGCTGTACGGGCAGTGTGGGGCCTTGCATTGTCATGTTGCAAAAGGACACCTGCTAATAGTAATCCACGTCGCTTTGATTTGATTGCAGGCCGCAGATGATTTTTTAGCAGATCGGTGTATGATGCACTGGTGACAGTGGTCCCTCTAGGCATGTAGTGCTCCAAAATGACGCCTTTTTCGTCCCAAAAGAGAGTCAGCATAACCTTCCCTGCTGATGGTTCTGTTCGAAGCTTCTTTGGTTTTGGTGATGAGGAATGGCGCCATTCCTTGCTCGCTCTCTTCGTTTCTGGTTGATGGAAGTGAACCCAGGTTTCGTCCCCAGTAACGACTCTTGCAAGGAAGCCGTCACCTTCCCGTTCAAAGCGCCGAAGAAGTTCTTCACAAGCATCAACACGTCGTTCTCTCATTTCAGAAGTCAGCTGCCGTGGCACCCATCTTGCAGACACTTTGTGAAACTGGAGCACATCATGCACAATGTGGTGTGCTGACACATGACTAATCTGTAAACATGCTGTAATGTCATTCAGTGTCACTCGGCGGTTTTCCTTCACTATGACTTTAACTGCTGCAATGTTCTGTCGAGTCGCAACTCGTTGTGCCTGACCTGAACGAGGAGCATCTTCCACTGAAGTCACACCATTTGCGAACTTCCTACTCCATTCGTAGACTTGCAGCTGTGACAAACATGCATCACCGTACTAAACCTTAATTCGTCGATGAATTTCAATAAGATTCACACCTTCAGTACGCAATAACCGAATAACAGAACGCTGTTCTTCCCTGGTGCAAGTCGCAAGTGGTTCAAATCGTCCAAATGGCTCTGAGCACTATGGGACTCAACTGCTGTGGTCATCAGTCCCCTAGAACTTAGAACTACTTAAACCTAACTAACCTAAGGACATCACACACATCCATGCCCGAGGCAGGATTCGAACCTGCGACCGTAGCAGCAGCGCGGCTGCGGACTGGAGCGCCTAGAACCGCACGACCACCGCGGCCGGCTGTCGCAATTTTTTTTTTACTTTATTGTTATTTTAACACCTGAACATTCAGGTAGGCTGGCAGCGGCACGCTACGCCGCTCTTCAGCCATAGTGGTGACAATAACAGTACAAGAACGGAGAATTAAAATGAACAGATTGATGGGCAAAAAATAGTGGTCACAGATACACAAAAAACACGGAGCCGTTCACACGCGACGATAAAGACACTGAAGACACGTTGACACGGCGCACATAACACTGATGAACCCGACGGCACAAGTGAACGTAGAAGCGGGACGGCGGACACTAAAAACACAAAACGACGTCACACACACGAGACACAGATGGCGATGATCTCCGGCGCGCGAAAGTCCACGTAGCGTGTGCGAGTCCGGGGACCTGCCAAGAGGGGAAGAAGGGTGAGGGCGGGTGGAGAGGGTGGAGAGGGGAGAACATAGATACCAATGGCTGAGGAGATGGGAGGAGGAGTAGAAGGACAGGGGAGGGGAGGCCCGGGGGAGGAGTGGGGAGAAGAGGAGGAGGGATGGAGGGTGCCCACAGGAACAGATACAGGAAGAGGGAGGGAGGATCAAAGTTGGTAGGAGGGGTAGATGGAGGGGAGGAGGACATCATCAGGGAGGGGGAGCTGGCGGAAGCCACCTTGGGAGAGGGTAAGGAGGGTGGAGAGATGGAGACCGGGTGGGACGTGGGAATACAGGGGCAGCAGCAGGCGGCGGTGGGAGAGGATCAGAGAGACGAGCGGGTGAGGAGGATCGAGTTTACGGGAGGTGTACAGGATCCGTATCCTTTCAAGGAAGAGGTGGGGGAAGGGGATGAGATCGTACAGGATCCGCGTAGGGGAGGGGAGACGGATGCGATAGGCGAGGCGGAGAGCATGGCGTTCAATGATTTGGAGGGATTTGTAAAAAGTAGGGGGGGGGGGGGCGGAGATCCAAGCTGGATGGGCATAACAAAGGATAGGGCGGATGAGGGATTTATAGGTGTGGAGAATGGTGGAGGGGTCCAGACCCCACGTACGGCCGGAGAGGAGCTTGAGGAGACTGAGTCGGGAGCGTGCCTTGGCTTGGATTGTCCGGAGGTGGGGAGTCCAGGAGAGGCGACGGTCGAGGGTGAGCTGTCGCAAGTGGGGCAGCCATCTTTATACTGATACTGCGACGGCATGTGCGCAGCTGCACTATGCTGCCACCTACAGGCCATTCTGCACGCTGTTTGTAACACGCTTACCAACTTACAGGATAACGGCGCTAAATTTGGATTTGTTATTACAAATTTAAGGTTTTCATTTCACCCACGTATTTTACCAACGTACGTCACGTTTTCTGCCCTATAACCAAACAGATTGAAGGCGACTTCCATTCCTTATGTGCCGGACATCCCATCTGAAGTCCATTTCTAACGAAACTCGCTGAAGAATATTAGGCGTAACTTGTTTGCGACGTTCGTTCTTGCTCTGAGCTCTGCTGGAGATGCCAGTAAAATTGGTACGGATACGGTATCCTTGGTGAATTCTCAAAAGTAAATATCAAGAAGTGTGTGGTCTGGTGAACGTGGCGGCATGCAATCGGCTCTCCTGGACGTATTCAATTATGGAGAAATCGGTTATTCAGGAAATACGGGACGTTGGTGAGGTAGTACGGCGGTGCGCCATCTTGCATGAAGCGTACGCTGCTTCTGTTCGTCAGCGTCGTCAATCACAGGGATTAGTTCTCCAGCATACCTAACTACGTATGCCGAATGACAATAGGGGGAGAGGAAATAGAGCAAGTGAATAACTTCAATTACTTGAGAAGTGTAATAATGGGTGATATGTATTGCTCAACAGAAATTAGGAAAAGAATTGCAATGGCAAAAGAAGGATTCAAGAGGAAACAGAAATTACTTTGTGGACCAATAAACAAAGTTCTGAGAAAAAGACTTACCAAATGTTACGTCTGGAGCGTTGCACTATATGATGCGGAGACGTGGACATTGAGGAAGGAAGATGAAAGAGAATTGGAGGTACTAGAGATATGGATGTGGGGAAGAATGGAAAAAATGAAATGGGAAGACCGAGTAAGGAATGAAGAAGTATTAAGAAGAGTAGGAGAAGAAAGAAACATGCTGAAAGTTATCAGAAAGAGAAAACGGAACTGGATTGGACATTGAGGAGGGAATGTTTATTGAAGGAAGGAATAGAAGGAATGGTGGAGGGAAAAAGGGGAAGAGGAAAAAGAAGATATCAAATGCTGGACAATATAAAAGGAGACAAATATTCAGAAATGAAAAGACTGGCTATGGACAGACAAAAGCGGAAGAGGTTTAACCCATGACAAGCCCTGCTGTAAGGGAGAATACCATACTACTACTACTACTACTACTACTACTACCACTAACTACACTATTCCGTTTATTGTTTTCTCGTGTAAAAATAAAGGGCTGTAAATACTGCTCCAGTTCGATAAACGTAAGATGTTAACTTTTGGGCTATCACGAACGTTACAAGCTTTGACACGGATTTTCACGGCCCCAAATACCTTCTTAAAATACACCAATCACAAGTGGGACACACAACTGGCGAGGAGCAAGCCGTTTCGCTTTTGTAGGACTGTTAATAAAGCCTTGCCTCAGCTGCACTACGACGGCCTCAGAAACACGCAGCCGACATGAAGACCTCTTTTACGCTGAAGGTCGTCCAGTTTCAGAAAAAAACACTTATGCTAGGCCTGCCGGATCTTAACCGTACTTGCACAAAAATTACGCTGCACAGTTGTCGCAGACGTTGGTTATTCAAACCAAGAAACACAGCGATCACGCTCGGGACCAGTGAAGGCAGCCATCTTCGCTATAATTTCCGCTAGCGCTTGCGGTTATGTGGTTAGTTCTGGTGTACTGCGTGAATGCAAACTTGACCTATTTTCCTCGAATATTAGGCCAAGTCTAGGTCTGCAAGCAGTGTGAACAAGTGCAGGCTATATCAAATTGATTCCATTTCTCTACATTTCCACAATGATTTTCGACACTGTTCCTCACAAGCAGCTTCTAACAAAACTGCACGGCTGTGGAGCATCTTCTCGGTTGTGGGACTGGATTAGTGACTTCCTGTCAGAAAAGATCACAGTTCGTGGTAACTGACGGATGGTTGTTGAGTAAAACAGAAACGATATTTGGTGGTCCCCAAGCGAGTGTTATAGGCCCTCTTGCTCCGAATCTATATAAATGATTTAGGACACAATCTGAGCAGCCCTCTTAGTTTGCAGATGATGCTGTGGTTTACCGTCTAGAAAAGTCATCAGAAAACAAAAACAAGTGCAAAACAATTTAGACAAGATACCAAAATTGCAACTGACTCTAAGTAATGAAAAGCTTGAAGTCATCAACATTGGTAAAACAAATCCTCTAATTTTCGGTTACATAATAAATCATATAAATCTGATGACTATCGGTTCACCTAAGA
Organism: Schistocerca nitens; assembly: GCF_023898315.1. Lineage (NCBI taxonomy): Eukaryota > Metazoa > Arthropoda > Insecta > Orthoptera > Acrididae > Schistocerca > Schistocerca nitens. Next base: position 675,649,314 of record NC_064618.1, read on the forward strand.
ACACAATTACGAACAATTTAATTAGAACGATTGCATAGATAATTTTGTGGTGGAAACAAACCGAAGACTGCGGTTTATTGGCAGAATACTTAAAAAATACAACAGATCTACTAAAGAGAGTGCCTACACCAGGCTTGTCCGTCCTCTGCTAGAGTGTTGATGTGCATTGTGGGATCCTTACTAGATAGATTTGAGGGAGGACATCAAAAAAGTTTAAAGAAGGGCAGCCTGTTTTGTATAATCGCGAAATAGGGGACAGAGTGTCACGAATATGATACGCGAGTCATTAAAACAAAGGCGTTTTTCGTTGTGGGAAGATCTTTTCACGAATTTTCAATCTTCAGCGTTCTCCCCCGAATGCGAAAAAACTATGTTGATACCCACATAAGGAGAAATCATAATCGTAATAAAATAATAGAAATCAGAGTACGCACAGGAAGATGTAACTGCTCGTTTTTCCCTCGTGCTGTTAGAAAGTGGAACGGTAGAGAAATAAACTGAAGGTGGTTCGATAAACCGCCTGACAGGCACTGAAGTGTGAACTGAAGATTAATCGTGTGGATCTAGATTTACAGATGCTGTCCAGGAAGTATACTTCGTTTCCTTGTTGCATCGGAAGCAGTCAGCGTAACGGAACAATCGTTTCGTTCACTGACATCGGTCATTGTGCTTAGAGCGGCGATAGCGTGAAAGAAAAACTGCTTCTAGTTCGCCTACACTAGCCGTTCAAATAAACGTTACAACTGAAAACCTCAAGAAATTTGAAATAATGTGAAATCTTTTCGGTAATGTTGTTTTCTGTGTCAAAAAGTCTCAAAGCTATTGGCATTCGAGGCGGAATTAGTGCTGTGTATGGACCGAATATCAGAAGCGAAGGTACTGTCCGTCAATGATTGTCGTTAAGAGCAGAATGGCGAATATGAATGATTATGACAAAAGTGGCCGGTTGGCTGTAGTCAGCAACGAATCGGTGCAGATAATGGGCGAAGAATTTGTGAGAACCGGCGACTGATTATCTCTCAACCGTCGGACAGCTATCCACAAATTTCTCAGTTTGATATGTCTGAGATCGTAACCATACAATTAGGGTACTGCAAGGCCTCAGCTCGTTGGTTATAAAACCTCTCAGGCACAGAATTTTATGCAGAGAGACTTTATGGTCATTCAGACTTCAGCATTTATCATATCTCGAATCGAACTGACAATGTTGTTGTTGTGGCCTTCAGTCTGAAGACTGATTTGACGCAGCTTTCCACGCGAGTCTGCCCTGTGCAGGACTCCACAGCCTTGCATTTTCTGCTTCTTTTTCCTGGCATTTATCGCTTTGTTTCACAAGGTAATCATGTTAGGCTGTGCTTAGCGATGCTAGTGGTAGAGGGTGGCTGCATGCCCTTCCTGTCACCCCTCCCCCCCCCCCCCCAACTCCCACACCCAAAAGTACGCCATCCGTCTGCGTCTAGTGTTGTCTTTTGGGAAAATGTGACACCGTATTTCGAAAAGTTCGTGAGCCATGTTACCGAGGAGGCAAATGGGTGCCACCCTGGGACTCACCTAGCAGGATGTGGCAAGCCGCCTAAAAACCTCATCCAGGCTGGCCGTCGTAGTTAGTCCAGCGGGCGGGATCGATCCAAGATCGGCGCGGTAACACTGCGTGCTAAAGCATTCTACTATCGAGCCGGTCGCCTCTTCATCTCTTTATAATTACCGCAATATATACTACTACTGAACTCCGTCCGATCAGGCCATGAAGGCCCAACGGTACCGACCGGCCGCCTTGTCATCCTCAGACCACAGGCAGTATCGGATGCGGATGTGAAGGATGGTGATGTTTGGTTTGGGGGACGCCCATCTGCGCGGTCATCAGCGCCCGTATAGAGTCCCAGTTTTTTCACAGTCCAGTCTAGTCACTGTCACGAAGGGAGAGGTTGATGGTCAAATGATGAGGACAACATAAACACCCAGCCCTGGGCAGAGAAAATCCCCAACCCGTCAGGGAATCGAACCCGCGACCAAGTGATCCAGAGGCAGGAACGCTAGCCACTAGCCCACGAGCTGCGGACGCGGATATGGAGGGTCATGTGGTCAGCGCACCGCTCTCCCGGCCGTACGTCAGTTTACGAGACCGGAGCGGCTACTTCTCAATCAAGCAGCTCCTCAGTTTGCCTTACAAGGGCTGAGTGCACCCCGCTAACTAACCGCACTCGGCAGACCAGATGGTCGCAATATACACTGCGCGACGGAATTAAAGGATCACTTTTCGAAACCCCGTAATTAATTCCCACTGCGACGTATAACTTTGGCTCCAAGTTACCTTCAAACTTCCTCTGTAATGTTGCAGAAGCGCGACGTCCTGTGACGTTATCGTCGGCCTCGGCGACGCTTCAAACCGCTCGATGTCGACACATGTGAAGAAAAGGCCAGAACTCAGAAGTTTGTGTGAGATGTCGGGTGGATTAATGATGTCGCCTTTTTTCTCTATGCAGGTACATTTCTAAAGTGCTCAACAAACGTGGGCTATTGGCACTGACACTACTGCCGAACTGAGGGGGTCTTAGAGAGAACTTTTCCCGTTTTATTACGCATCCATCACTGTCACACCCCCCCACGATCATGCCACAAGAGGGCGCAAAATAGGAGGACTAAAAAGCATAAGCACCCTTAGCTGCTTCGAATCGCGGTCAAATTTCGTCGAATGGTTTTGAATGGTCCCTTGTGGCTCCACACTGTAAACCAGAGCAAACATTGCACTCGCACTGCACTCCAAAGGGGTACGATCACATTCAATGGGGTTGCAGGTGCAGGATGTCCTTAGAGAGGGATGTCAGAAGTGTCAGAAGTGTCAAGGATTGCCAAGAACATCGTACTGTTGCTAATCGCACTGCGAACTGTCGTTTTTGACCGCAAAAAGTGAGGGAATCAACGCCTCATGGGTAACAGTGGCTTCATTGACGCTCCTTATGCCACCCAGTGAGGGGTTTTCGTGTCGATTCTGAACGGGCATGTCTCTGAAACGTTTTTCTCGGCCACACAGAAGAAGACCGCGTATTTTCAAGGCTGGGCGTTGCGGATCTAACCTCCATTGCGGAAGCGTCAAAAGAAAGGGGGGTACGAGGGGGTGCGACGACCTTTCCATCGTCTGACACTTCCACAGTGGCCTTGTGCAGAATTGTGGTGAAATTTGATGCCAACGTGACATCACTGACCCACCTTACACCTCGCATTAACTTTGAGTTCTGGCCGTTCTTTCGACACCTTGACTGAAGTGTTGCACAGCCGGAGGATGATATGGCAGGGCGCCACGCTTTTTCATTATGAAGTATGAAGGTTGTAGGTACCTTTGAACCAAATTTCAAACTAATGACGTCGCAACAGGAAATAATTACGAGGTTTCGAAAAAGTGAACCTTTAATTGTGTTGTGCAGTGTACTTCCATTTGAACCTGCTTACAGTAGTCAAGCCTTGGTCTCCTTTAATACTTTTATTTACGCTGGCCTCATAACCAGTGGAAGAAATCTTGGGCAGAACTCGGAGACCAGATCCGTATTCATTTGGTTCCGAAACATTACGTCGTAGTTCTGAGAAAGAAAGCGCGCTGTATGTACTAAATCAGTCTCCGTTAGCGTCTGTAACGGAGTCACTGAATTACTGGACTTCAATTGTAACGATAATATTTATGCTCGAACACCCATCTACTTTACAAATATCTTTTTGAAAAAAAAAAAATTAGGCAGACATTTCTAGTGTCAGATGACAGATATTTTGTTTTCTTGCAGGCACACTTATTTACTGCCGCAATGTTCAAGAGTACAATGTTTTGTGCTTTGTCAGATAGGTTAAATGGGGTAGCAGGTACTGCACACGGCGAATACACTTCGCCGTGAACTGTATCGGTAAAACAAACTCACTGACGTAAAAATTAATTGTAAATACTGTTGTTTTATTAAATTGAGGCACTGAAATCCGGATGCTCAGTATAACTAGCATACAGAGTAACATTTACCGTTTGTTTCAAAGCTTAGAGCGAACTAACAATGAATTATTTGGATCATGTGTTTCCTGCGTATAATCATTACGGTTCGTCGAAGGAAAAGTTTATAATGGTGTGTAGGCACGATGAGTAGGTCCTACATCCAAGTATCATTATAACTAACGACAGAACTGCGCTTCCAGATGTGCGGGAATGGAAGAATGACTGATAGTTTGATTTATTTATTGAACAGTTTCCTGTTGTCTATGTTTATCTCTTGCCAATTCATATACCAATGTCGCTGAAAACATTGTCCGATGGTACACTCGAAAGTCGTTAGAAAAAAAATGGTTCAAATGGCTCTGAGCACTATGGGACTTAACTTCTGAGGTCATCAGTCCCCTAGAACTTAGAACTACTTAAACCTAACTAACCTAAGGACATCACACACATCCATGCCCGAGGCAGGATTCGAACCTGCGACCGTAGCGGTCGCGCGGTTCCAGACTGTAGCGCCTATAACCGCTCGGCCACTCCGGCCGGCGAAAGTCGTTAGAAGTTGATGTTTCTTCTATTACACTTTGCCTGCTTAGACAATCTGTTGCTAGTTGCTAGTTGCTATTCTACACGAGTTCAAATTATAATCTATACTTTTTATGTTTACCACTTATTTCAGATGCGAAAAAGACGGGTATTTCATTATCGACATATCTCTGGAGGAAACAAACAAGAGAACTGACGTTACTTTCATAGATAATGAGAGTCTATTCGGACTTGGATTACAGTTTTTGCTTCCAACTGGCGTGGACTGACATTTTTCACAAAAGATGTTTGTGTATTACACAGACGACAAAGCATCGCGGCAACACTGTCCAGTCCCAGATTGATCTGTTTGTCACTTTATTTTCCTGAATGAGCTCTAAGGATCACTCCACCTGTGAAGAAAATAAACTGGCTTTAATAGAGACTAATGGACCTAATCTGAAAGGCAGGCGATAGCCACTGCGCTAGCCGGTCAGTCGAATCGGCTTAAGAGATTCTTTTTTGTCTTTGTTTTTCCTTCTCGTTAGTGAGGGTTATCTTGTGTAGGGACAGTTCTGATTTCACATAAAAACGGAAGAAGGTTGATCAAACGCTTTTCAGAGAAACCACTGTGGCAGTGACCTTCACTTATGGCGCACAACTGCCAAAAGGTTATTCCGATGTAGCCGTTCCGTGATTATTTGGACGAAATTTTCTGATTGTAGACAGTGATATGAAAATTTTCAAAACATATTTGTCTCTTATTCTCAGTTACAGTCGTAATCATAAGCTGTTTCTCAACATGACTTCGAAATGTCACAAGTCAACTGCTGTTGATACGTGTCACTTGCTTACTGAGCTGAACTGACATCATTCGACACATACAGCTACATTATTTCCGAGATCATCGTTTTCAAGCGTCGAACAGTAGCAATTGCCCATCTTCGAGGTCAGTTATGTTAATTGATTTCTCCATTTATGCCCCATATTATCCCTAAAACGAGTGCGAGGACCTATAGCGTAACGCGCAGCGCACTAACATGCGACAACTGAGACAGTAAGTGGTGGATTCCACGCCGCGGATTAACACGCTTGATCTGGTACACTGGTCAGCGTGAGCGTGGTTTTTTGGCTGTTTCTCTCACTCAGTTACGCAAATACTAATATGTTTCCCAAATTCCGCCTCAGAGAATAATTTACACGAACAGTTAAAATACAGCACAGATCAAGGTTTACACGATTCACAAACAAATGATGGACACGACCTTCCTTCCCTCAGGTTAGTTTGACAACTGTGGCGACATGTAGGGCATCGGGCCTTAAAGTTAAATGAAGATGGCAAATGGTAAACGGTCTTACCGCCTTTTCCTACAAAACACGTTTACGGCGCTATTGCGTTCTCGCTGCTTTGATTACGTACGACTATTAACTTGATCCAGATGCCAAACTATGGAGAAAGTCTTTAAAACATGCATAAATAGATGGCGCATGGTCTTTGCACCTTCTGGAATTCAAAACTTAGATATGAGACTGGTGACTGGTGACCACAGTTTTACTGATTTCTGTACTTGTGTATTATCACACATAAACGTAATGCCTCAGTATTGATGGCACTTGGAACAAAAACTTCCTTCCTGCTATTTTGAGAGAAACTGACATTTTTTAGACCGTTTATTCGTGCGAAGAAGTAAACAGCAAGTAGCCATGTTAATAATGATATTTGTTTACTCAAATAGCGCAGTTACCGGTTTCTAACAGACAATTGTATCTCCAAGCAGCTGTTCACTTTCATATTACGTTTGTTTTTTACATTAGTTGGGCAATGACAGCTAACAAGTAATTAAAACAGGCAAGAACAGCTAACAAGTAATGTAAACAGCAACAAATGTAATATAGACGTGAACATCCGTCTGAAGGTGAACCAGTCGGCTTGAAACCGATAACAGCTATATCTGGTGTTACTGCATTCATAACATTGGCTGGTTGCCGTTTCAACTTGGAATATTTTTCTTCTTGGCACGTTGAACCAGTCAGTTTCCTGAACGTTCTTAATGAGGTACTTTTCTAATGTGCCTATTTATTGCGGTGATGTGGCGACGAGTATAGTTCTGTAATATCAAAAAACCTTCTCAGTTTTGGGATGCGAATCAGGTATGTACGAACACAGGTACATTGTTTCTTCATTTTCCTGAGAAATGTCACTGTCGGCATTAGAACGTTCTCCACTTTCGTTCTTCACGTAATAAAATAAAATTGGTCACATGCTGGAAAAGCAGACCTTGTAGTAGGATAAACACTAGGGAAAACAACAAGGATCGTCTCTAGAATGATTCACCATTCGTCTCTTGTCCGCTTATGCACTGAGGTGACAGAAGTCATGGGAGAGCGATGTGCAAATTGACATGGACAATCAAAACGTAGTAACAGTTTTAGAAACAAGGACAAGGGAATGTGGAACGGCTGGCTAGGTTCAGGAAAAACATCTTTCACCCTTTAGTTTACACACTTTATTAAAAAAAAGACCCAATTTTTTAATAAGAAAACACTTCCAGTGTTTTAATAAACATAACAACAAGGTTTAAAGAATTTAAATAAAAATCACTTAGCATAACTACAGGGGGAATTCAAGTGCTTGAGTAAAGTTTACAATTGCCCAGTTCCTAAAGGAAGTGTTAACCAATTAAAACAAAACAACGATTTAAGAGACTCCCTAAAAATGTATTTTCAAATCCTTTAAAACTCCCAATGAGTGCAGAACACTTAGCGATAAACAACCAACAGGAATTTTTTTTTAATTTTTTTTACCTCTTGTCCAGAAGTAGTTTTAGTAAATACACGCGGGAGGGGAATATAAGTCTAGTGCGAAGTAGCATAGTGCCTTTGTGAAACCACATCCAATATGAAAGCACCGAGATACCAAGGACTGAAAAGGCAAAGGGCAGAAACCACCGCTTGCAACTTCCACGCTGCCATATCGTACCAAAACACAGGGGAGATGCTACAGGAATCCAGAACAACTTCAGAGGTGGGTGACAGACGCAAAGGTTAAACCAAACAACTGCTGAACTTAGGTCATCTCCGAAGAAGACAGCTACCTGCACAGTTCAAGGGTGGAGTGTAAGAATACGCACCCATTACCACGAATAGGTCAGGAAATATCTAGAAAAGAACACCGTGTGGGCCTTCAGAGTAACTGAATAAATATGAAACAACTGTCTCCAAGGCTACACTATCCAGACTCGTTCTTTGGGGCATTGAGCTAAGCCGTCAGTCAGTGTTTCCTAACTAGGATCACACCACCGAATACCAGAAGTTAAGAAGATCACTAAGTAGTGAAAAATGAGAGGGCGACAATGACCCCCTTCAACCGAACGCAAACACCGTGGGCCACTCGTTCTGAAACCGATGGAGCCTCCTTTTATACAGTGTTGTGATCGCGTGCTATCTCCCATTGCCACTTCCATCCAGACCCCGTACATCCGTCAGTCCATCCGCTTTACTGCCGATCGCGTCCTCTCGCGGCCACCGTCGCTGAAATCGAGCTGCTGCCGCGAGGCCAGTTCCTGCACCAGTAAGGCGACTGCCAAACCGGTACATCATCAGTCAACCGGATTTTGTACTGGACCTTGTTAGTCATGCCAAGCCTATTGGTGAGGACTTCCGGAACATTATCGAGCACCCGCGATAATTGATCCCTATGTCGTGGCTCCAAATGACCCAGTTCATAACACCCAGCAACAGGCTAAACAGAAAACACCGGCAATGAAATATTACATGAGTGTAAACAGAGTCCCTCCCCAGGACAAAATTGAAAATTGCCCGTTGTTGACTGTCCAACATTAATCCTACGCGGAATATAAAATCTCAGCCTAGGATCAAATTAACGACCAAATTGTTAACCAATAACAACTTAACCGACCAGGAAAACTTCGAAATACCCAAAATAACCACAAACTCGTCGACTAAAAGCAGCTGATGGCCGCTAACAGATCGACACATCCGAGAAGAAGTTGGTAAGGGAGCAAACCTACGTAAAGATCGATACCCCAGGTGCCAGTGATAGTCCAGCAGCGATGCTGAGCTCTCAGGATCAACAAGGGTACAGACTGGCCCATGATTCAACCGAGCACACGCAAAGGGTAAGGGCTTACCCACTACGCCCCCAATTCGACGACAATGCCAAGAAAAGGAAGGAGTTTACACCTTTCCCGACTCCCGACACCGTCAACTGTCTACAGCCCCATTTCGCTGAAACGGACACTCACGAACAAAATGTCCCACCTGCCGATAGCGAAAACAGACTTTAGTCTCGCGAGACTATCACATTTAGGTTGCACCGAACAGCCACTGGCTCCCAAACAAGCAAAAGATGATTGAACCTGCTGATTATCAGCGTAACTAAATCCTTCAATGCTGGAAACCAAAGCACTTAATTGATCAAAGGTGGAGGGTTTTCTAGCAAAGGTGATCCGAGATCGATCCTCTGGCCTCATCCCCTCCAATACGTTATTGACAATTTGATACTCAGGAATTCGCAATACTAAGGCCAAAACAGCGGTTCGGATCAGCTCAGTATATACAGGGTGTTTCACTAAATGTTTATGCCTCTGTAAGTTACGAAGTAATGGGCAACGGAACTATTTATTGCGGTAGGTCATCATAAGAAACGTTACGCTGTCTGCGGAGCTACGAACATAGTTTATTGTGTTATTATCCAAAGAGTTACAGCAAATAGATACAATTTTTAAATGCAACAATAGTGGTTTCTATCATGCACTGGAATCAGTAACATCAGCTGTGTATACATCAATTTAAATTACATTCCTACCACTTTTAGTTTGGGAGCTACAACCCTTCAACGTTTCAGTGGAAGATACCAAATGCTGTACATAATACATGGCTGTGCGGTGGGTGATGGATGTTCTGGTGGTAGGAAGTTGATTTAAATGAGATGTTCAAATGTGTGTCCATGTTCCTGAATGCACAATGCAATGCGCCTTCTAAAGGATCTGCGGAGGAGATGTATCATCGCCGGTATCACGGAGCAACACGCGTCCTCGATGTGCCGTTTTAGGTCATCTGGGGATGTGGGCTCAGTGACATAAACACGATCCTTTAGATATCTAAATGGTGTTAAATCGGGCAACCTTGCTGGCCATGAATGACGACCATGGCGCCCCAACCACCTTCCTGCAAACTTGTTGTTTAGTTCTTCCACAACAGCAGGCGCAGAATGGGCTGGGTGACCATCGTGCTGCATCCACATATGGACTCTCATGTGTCGACTATAAACGCGAGTAATAGCTCACCTGTCAGTGTGCGTGGGAAATAGTGTGGACCGATGATTTCATCCCCAAGGATTCCACGTCATACATTAGCAGACAACCTACTTTGACGATCGACAAGTCGTACCCACGGAGGATTGTCTGCGGTCCAGTAGTGCACGTTATGGCGATTCACTGCACCATAATTTGTGAACGTGGACTCATCAGAGAACATAACACCTTGTAAAGACTCCAGCGTGAAATTACGCTTGGCCCATTCACAGAATGTAACTCTCGCGCGGAAATCGTTCCCATGCAGCTCCTGGGTCAGTGACAGGCGGTACGGGTGAAACCTGTGGCCGTGTACTATACGCTACACAGATGTGAGACTGACACCAGCGACTGCAGCAACGGCTAGTAAGCTGACATGAGGATCGTGGTGTACTGCAGCTAAAACAAACACCTCCGTCCCCTCAATTCTTGCAGTTCTTCGTCTGTTACTGCGGTGCATTACGAAGATGCCTGTTTCCCGGAATCGTTGTTCGGCACGTAAGAACGTAATGGCTGTCGGAGCTCTTCGCCTAGGATATCTCACGGCGTACGCCATGGCTACTTCACTGGCACCTTGTCGGCACTCGCCGAGCATCAGCAACATGTCAACTTACTCGTTATTCGTGTATGCCATCTTCACCCGATGTTGGTAACTGTGGTATATTGAGCCCCTTTTGTTTGTGTGGCTCGAACAGTCGGGTATATGGCCATGTGCGGCGACAGTCGGCGCATCGAGGAAGGTTCTCGCTTCGTGACACCGGCGACGTTACAACTCGGCCGCACCACATTTCGAAGGCGCATTGCGTTATGCGCAGCGTGTGTGGTATCTTCCCCTGAAACATTGAAGGGTTGTAGCTCCCAAACTAAAAGTGATATAAATGTAATTTAAATTGATGTATACACAGCTGGTGTTACTGATTCCAGTGCATGATAGAAACAACTATTGTTGCATTAAAAAATTGTATCTTTTTGCTGTAACTCTTTGGATTATAACACAATAAACTACGTTCATAGCTCCGCAGACAGTGTAACGTTTCTTATGGTGACCTACCGCAATAAATAACTTGCAAAGGCAAACACATTTAGTGAAACACCCTGTATATATTCAAGGGCTTATTACTTGACTGCACTCGCCAATAATGCTTACACTCAAATTGTTCAAATGAGGTGACAGTTTGAAACTTATCACCCGTTCATGTAACTCATTCAACCCCTCTCCCTTCCGCAAAATATCAGCAAATATTTGACTCAGTGCCCCACTAGTTGACGGGTACAGTAGTTGAAGAACCTGATTATGAGCTAGATTCAAAGCGTCGGCATGACGCTCAAATTAACAGAAAGCCATATAACCACCTCGACATCTTTCGCGGGCTCAATGGAAACTTATCAAACTCCCATAGTGTGTGGTAGTTTGCTGAAATTAGTCATAGCAAAACGCTGACGCGAAGTAAGCAGCTGACCAAAATTATTCAAATCAACTTGGGTGTCAGGAACCTGTTCCCCACTCCAACTTGCCACACCCTCTAAGGCAAGCCGATTCACAACACGTTGCAATTTAGCAACCTGGCGATGCAGTTGTTGAATAACTTGCAATTGGTCGGCATGAGGCTTCAGGTGGCTAAGATCTCTAACCTGATTCTCCCAGAGGAATAGTTGTGCCTGACGACGAGGAAGTTGTTTACGAGTGGGAGAAGCGCCGTTAAGAAAATAATTATCCTGCGCTTAATCGGCGGAAGCAGTGGTATAATGTGACAGCGCGTCACCTACCTCACCAACAGTTTCCTCGGTGACAACGAGGGGCACATCCAACGCCGCCCTCACTCGCGCAGTGAGATCGGCAACGCTTTCCTTGTAAACTTCAGAGAGAATTTTAGCTTCGTATACGATCTGCTCTTCCTTTTGTGAGCTGAGCTCCGGGCAACGCGGTGCCTCCATAGTGAATCTCACAAGCGTATATGTAACAATAATGTACCTTAAGTATTACATTGTCATATCAATAAATAAACAAACAATGAAGGTGAAAGATGCTTAAACGTTCCCTCCATCCCAGCAATAAAGATCACGCCCTGAGTAACTAACTGACATGGCCAATCAAAACGTAATAACAGTTCTAGAAACAAGGACAAGAGAATGTGGAACAGCTAGGCAAGGTTCAGGGAAAACATCTTTCACCCTTTAGTTCACACAATTTATTTAAACAAGACCCAAGATTTTTTAATAGGAAAACACTTCCAGTGTTTTAATAAACATAACAACAAGGATTAAAAAAATTAAAATAAAAATTACTTAGCGTTACGACAGGGGAAACTCAAGCGCTTGAGAAAAGTTTACCATTGCCCGGTTCCTAAAGGAAGTGCTAACCAGTTAAGAGAAAAAGACAATTTAAGGGACTCCCTAAAAATGTATTTTCAAATCCTTTAAAACTCCCAGTGAGTCCAGAATATTTAGTGACAAACAAGCAACAGGAATTTATTTATTTATTTATTTTTTTAGTTTTAGTAGTTTTAGTAAATACACGCGGAAGGGGAATATAGGTCCAGTGCGAAATAGGATAGTGCCTTTGTGGAACCACATCAGTATGAAAGAACGAAGTATCAGGGGCTCGAAAGGCAAAGGGCAGAAGCCACCGCCTGCAACTTCAACGCTGCCATTTCGAACCAAACCACAGGAGAAACGCTACAGAGAAGCAGAACAACTTAAGAGGTGGAAGACAGACGCAAAGGTTAAACCAAACAGCCGCTGAACTTAGGTCATCTCTGGAGAAGACAGCTACTTCCACAGTTCAAGGATGGAGTGTAAGGATACACACCCATTACCTCGAAGATTTCAGGAAATATCTACAAAAAAAGCACTGGATGGGCCTTCAGATTAACTGAATAAGTGAGTCGACTGTCACCAAGGAGACACTATCCAGGCTCATTCTTTCGGGCAATCATCTAAGCCATCAGTCAGAGAATCCTAACTAGGATCAAATTTCGTGTTCAAAGTCACAGCACTACACTCACTTCACCGAATACTAGAAGTTAAAGACGATCAGTAAGTCTTGTAAAACGACTAGGGTGGACTATCATCCCCTTCAACCGAACGCAAACAATTGTGGACCTCTCGTTCTGAAACCGACTGGGCCTTCTTCTGTCAGTTCTGGCGGTCGCGACTTACCTCCCGCTACCAGTCCCGTTCGGCCAGAGCAGCTTCACCACACTGCTTACATATGTCACTCCGTCCGCCGTATTGCCGATCGTGCCCTCTCGCGGCCACCGTCGCTGAAATCGAGCTGCCGCCGAGGGTCCATCACCTCCAACAGAACAAGAACATCTCAGAAGTCGGATGATGGGAATTAACACACTTCGTACGCTGAATAGTAGTTCCAGGTAGCCGCATGGGACATTCATTTCGGAAATCGTTAGGGAATTCAATATTCCGAGATTCAAAGAGGCAAGGGGTGCCAAGAATACCAAATTTCAAGCATTACCTCTCACCGTGGACAACGCAGTGGCCGACGGCCTTCACTTACGGACCGAGAGCAGCGGCGTTTGCGTAGAGTTGCCCGTGCTGACAACCAGGCAAATAACGGCAGAAATCAATGTGGGACGTACGTCGAACATGTCCGTTAGGGCAGTGCGGCGATATTTGGCGTTAGCAGGCTACAGCAGCTGACAACCGACGCGAGTGCCTTACTAACAGCTCGATATCACCTGCAGTGCCTATCCACGGCCCGTGACCATATCGATTGGATCCTAGACGACTGGAAAACCGTGGCCTGGGTATATGAGTCCCGGTTTCAAAGGGTAAGAGTTGGTGGTAGGGTTAGAGTGTAGCACAGACACCACAAAGCCATGGACCCGAGTTGTCATCAAGGCACTGCGCAAGCTGGCGGTGGCTCCACAATAGTGTGGACTAGGTTTACTGGGTATGGACTGGGTCCTCTGCTTATTTACAGCTATTTGGAGACCATTTTCAGCCATCCGTGGACGTCAGATTCCCAAACAACGGTGGAATTTTTATGGATGACTGCGCCCCGTATCACCAGGCCACAGTTATTCACTGCTGGTTTGAAGAACATTCTGGACAATTCGAGCGAATAATTTGGCCACCAGATGGCCCAAATTGACTCACATCGTATATTTATGGGACATAATCCAGAGATCAGTTGTTGCACACATGCCACGTTGAGCTGCTGCTTTACAGAGGGCAAAAGCAGGTCCGACACGATATTAGGAGGTACCCATGACTTCTGTCACCTCAGTGCGTACTTTCCTTACTGCGATACGTGTCCGCGACGTCCCTAGGCGGCAACAGTCTCGCACTGGCCAGTAGTCATAATGTTGCGGCTCATCGGTATCATACGTACTAACATTTTGGCTTCCCGCACCGCATATCTATCGTGCTTCCAAATAACATCTGGCCCACTGAGGGCAGATATCAATATTTCGGATGTGAGCCAATGAATCTGATGCTCTAGTTTGGATGGGGAGCAGCCTCTTCATGTGGACTGCAACTCGCAGCCGTTAGGTGACCGCTACCTGCTAGAGGTCGGAGGAAGAGGTCAACGGTCGGAGGTGGGCGCGATTAAAATCTGAGTGGCTCCGTGCGGCGATAGTGCGCGGCCCTGCCCGAGCAGCTGCAGCGCGAGAAGGCGGACCCAGATAGGGAACGCTGCCGGAGGTCGCGGGCCGAAGAACTGGGCCCGAGGTCCGGGCAGTCGGGGCGGCCCTGCGCGTAATGGCTCCGGAATAGTCCAACAGTGCGAGGGCTTCACTTACGTTTCTTTTGCCGAGAGGTGGGCTGAATCTGCCCAATAAACTGGTTTTCTCTTTAGTGAAACGTACTACATTCCTTTGCGTAGGTTCAGTGGTCTACATGGAAAACAGATGTGCTGCCTGTTTATCTATGCTAACATACGAGGTGCGACAATAAAGTAAGGGGACTGATGTGAAAAAAATTTTTGCTTACCGTTTTAGTCAAGTTTGTGGCGTCTCCTTCAAAGTAGTTCCCTTCTGATTGCACACACTTTTTACAGCGCTTCTGCCATTGATGGCAATATTTCTGGAACTCATCTTCTGTAATATCCTCCAAGACCCTCGTCACAGCTTTCTGGACATCTTGCGTTGTTTGAAAATGGTGTCCCTTGACTGCCGTTTTGACTCTTGGAAAAAGAAAAATCTCTCACGGAGTGAGTGAATTAGGTGGCTGTGGTAATACTGAAATTTGTTTTTAGGTTAAAAATTGCTATACTGACAGAGCAGTATGGGATGGTGCATCATCGTGATGCAGAATCCAATTATCAGTAATGTTGCCACGGACACGAAGAACTCATTTACGAAGTCTTTCTAAAATTTCTTCGTAGTAATATTGGTTAACTGTTTGTCCAGGAGGCGCCCACTCTTATATGAACATTTCCCTTGGAATCAAAGCAGCACACAAGCATGCATTTCACTTTTGGCTTTGACATGCGAGCTTTTTTTGGACTGGGTGATCCCTTTGAGCACCATTGCGAACTTTGGCGTTTTGCCTCTGGATCGTACAGAAAAAACCAACTTTTATCACCAGTGATAACACGGCTCAACAATTCTAGATTGATTTCCGTTTGCTCTAACAGATCGGCTGCCACATTTTTCCGTGTTTCTCACGAGGGTTGTGGCGTGAGATTTTTGGGGTCATTTTTGCACAAATCTTTCTCATACCAAGATCTTCAGTTATTATTAGTCGAACCGTTTCTCGATTGATGTTCAGTTCTTCTTCAATCATTTTCACAGATAATCTTCGATCAGATCGTACAAGTTCACATACCCTTGCCAAGTTGATATCCGTCTGTGAGGTTGATGGTCGTCCACTGCGGTCTTAATTTTCAACATTCGTTCTGCCTTCACTAAACATTTTATGCCAACGAAAAACTTGAGCTCTTGACATAACCTCCTCTCCAAAAGCCTTCTGAAGCTTACCGTACGTTTTCGTCGCTTTTTCATCCAATTCAAAACAAAAAGAAATGGCATACCGTTGCGCAATATTATGTGCTTCCATTTCTGTGACAAGAGACACAAACACGTGTTAACTTATTACAGCAAAACTCACGACTGAGCAGTTGCATCGATGTGCCGCTTGGACTAGAAGCAGCTTATACCCCAAGGTCAAAGATATTGTGAATACGAAAGCCTGCAGGGTTGCCACATCTCGCAAAGAAAATCAGTCTCATAACTTTATTGTCGCACCTCATACACGGTCTAGTCGCATCCATGTCAACGTGCAACAACTACTCACAGACGGACATGTGCCAGCGCTATCAGTGGAGGGTACAGAAAGCGAGTCGGGGTTGTGGGAAACAGTGCAGTCGTAATGCCGAAACGGAGCGATTTATCTGCCTTCCGAAAATGTACGATCATTATTTTTCGCCCCAAGGATGGGTTCATTTCAGAAACGACTATTTGTAAACTGAAACTTCCTGGCAGATTAAAACTGTGTGCCCGACCGAGACTCGAACTCGGGACCTTTGCCTTTCGCGGGCAAGTGCTCTACCAACTGAGCTACCGAAGCACGACTCACGCCCGGTACTCACAGCTTTACTTCTGCCAGTACCTCGTCTCCTACCTTCCAAACTTTACAGAAGCTCTCCTGCGAACCTTGCAGAACTAGCACTCCTGAAAGAAAGGATATTGCGGAGACATGGCTTAGCCACAGCCTGGGGGATGTTTCCAGAATGAGATTTTCACTCTGCAGCGGAGTGTGCGCTGATATGAAACTTCCTGGCAGATTAAAACTGTGTGCCCGACCGAGACTCGAACTCGGGACCTTTGCCTTTCGCGGGCAAGTGCTCTACCAACTGAGCTACCGAAGCACGACTCACGCCCGGTATTTGTAAACTGTTTGCGTGCCGCCATGGTTAAAGTACACCGATCATGCAAAATGGCCTACCCAAAACGGGGCCGAGACAACTGTGTTGCACCATGAGCCATAGATGTCAAGAATGAACGACCGTTGGGTAGATCTGTACGGGCGAATAGACGTGCAACTGTCGAGCAACTGACTGCCCACTGTGTATGGGCCTCCTCCACAGGCGCCTGGTTCATGCACTCATGATGACTGCTGTTCATCGGCTACGAAGGCTGTAATATGGGTTTTAATACCGCAATTGGACGTCCGCTGTGTGCCGACAGGTCGCCTTTTCAGACGAATCATGTTTTATGCTCTATTGTGCAGATCGCCGTTGGTATATACAGCTTGAAATGCCTGAATCAAAACATCGTCGGAAGGATTCAGGCCGGACAGAACGGGGATATGGTCTGGGGAACGTTTTCGTGGCGTTCCCTGGGTGATCACGTCTTTCTGGAAGCACAGTGGATCAACACAAGTGTGCATCTGACCTTGGCGACCATGTCCACCCCTACATGCAGTTTGTTGCCCTTCGACAGGATGGCGTCTACCAGCAGGACAACAGAACGTGACACACAGCTTGCAGTGTACGCGTCTTTTGAAGAGCACCAGGATGAATTCACCGTACTCACATGGCCACCAAGCTCCCCGCATTAAAACCCAATCGAGCATCTGTGTGACCACCTCGATCCGGTTGTTCGCGCAGTGCGGCCACAACCGAAAAACCTACCGTAGTTGGCTACGGCACTGCAGTCGGCGTGGCTCTACATCCCTGTCGGTGCCTTGCAGAACCTCATTGATTCTCTACCTGCACGTGTCCCAGAGATCTATGCTACTAAAAGCGGTTATTCAAACTTTTGATAGGTGGTCATTAATGTGACTGGACAGAGAGGAAAGGAGCGGATACGTTGTTCCCAAAAAAGTCGAAAAGTTCTTGACCAATTTACTTCAAATTTTTACACTATAAGAAACATCCGAACGAAAGTAAACTACATTATTTTTCAAAAAACAACGCACTTGTTTTCTGTTTAAACCGACTGAGAGAAAGAAAATGCTGTGCTTTGCTACGGTAATGGGCCGTTTCGTTTTCTTTCTAGCAGTTAATTTTAACTACAACAGTCTAAATTGGATGGGTAAATCGGTTGTTAAAATTGTAAATGGGGGCATGGGAAAGATTTCAGCTGCTCGATCTGTGAGGATAGTAGCTAAATAACATTGTTTGGTGTTATACATCATAGCTTGCGTATTTTAACTCATTAATGAGTTATGGCATAACTCATCACGGATTTCTTCTCTGTGTCTTCCGCAGATATTTGTTTAACGATTTTTCTGAAGATTTTCCGGTACAAGGGGCCGGCGTTATCGGAAATTCACCGTCCACTGCTGGTGGAAGCAATGAAGGGTGTATCTTAGACAATGCAAGCCATTCGTGTTGGCAAAACTCCAAAAAATCATTAAGCAAACGTGTGCGAAAGGTGCAGAGACGCAGACCAATAGGCAATACGTCAAGAAGCGCCCCAGAAATCCTCGAAAATTGTTTAATGATAAGTGACTTCGACAATCATCTTGTAGATGGGTGTTCAAGAAGTTAGTTATTTTATCCACTCCTTCGCAAAAAGTGTGTCCGCTAATGGTATTCATTGTAAATAATCTGAAAATTTGAAAACAATTCTATATGAAATTACAATTTCGGGTTCCATAAATTCAAAGTGGGCGAAGCCGCAAGGTGGAGTCGAAATGATGTTTAGTACTCATTACTAAACTTGACTGAGGCTCAGGAAGGAAATCAGTATACAAGGTTTTACAAAAAGGTACGGCCAAACTTTCAGAAAACATTCCTCACACACAAAGAAAGAAAATATGTTATGTGGACATGTGTCCGGAAACGCTTACTACCCATGTTAGAGCTCATTTTATTACTTCTCTTCAAATCACATTAATCATGGAATGGAAACACACAGCAACAGAACGTACCAGCGTGACTTCAAACACTTTGTTACAGGAAATGCTCAAAATGTCCTCCGTTAGCGAGGATACATGCATCCACCCTCCGTCGCATGGAATCCCTGATGCGCTGATGCAGCCCTGGAGGATGGCGTATTGTATCACAGCCGTCCACAATACGAGCACGAAGAGTCTCTACATTTGTACCGGGGGTAGACAAGAGTAGACAAGAGATTTCAAATGCCCCCATAAATGAAAGTCAAGAGGGTTGAGCTCAGGAATTGGCCATGGAATTGGTCCGCCTCTACCAATCCATCGGTCATCGAATCTGTTGTTGAGAAGCGTACGAACACTTCGACTGAAATGTGCAGGAGCTCCATCGTGCATGAACCACATGTTGTGTCGTACTTGTAAAGCACATGTTCTAGCAGCACAGGTAGAGTATCCCGTATGAAATCATGATAACGTGCTCCATTGAGCGTAGGTGGAAGAACATGGGGCCCAATCAAGACATCACCAATAATGCCTGCCCAAACGTTCACAGAAAATCTGTGTTGATGACGTGATTGCACAATTGCGTGCGGATTCTCGTCAGCCCACACATGTTGATTGTGAAAATTTACAATTTGATCACGTTGGAATGAACCCTCATCCGTAAAGAGAACATCTGCACTGAAATGAGGAGTGACACATTGTTGGAGGAACCATTCGCAGAAGTGTACCCGTGGAGGCCAATCAGCTGCTGATTGTTGTGGCGTAACAAGCTCGCTACGCCACGCTGAGAAGGAAGCCGAAAGGCACGCGCTAAGCTACAGCAGGATGGCTTGAAGTCTGGAACAGGATACGTATTGAATACTATAAAGAAAATACGTAGATTTGGAATATACTTAACTTTTAATGCTTCCATTGATACATCTCTCTTGACTATACAAATGAGACTCGTAAGATACATGCACTGATACAATTGGCGCCTTGCTAAGTCGTAGCCATTAACTTAGCTGAAGGCTATTCTAACTGTCTCTCGGCAAATGAGAGCAAAGGCTTCGTCAGTATAGTCGCTAGCAACGTCGTCGTACAACTGGGGCGAGTTCTCGTACGTCTCTCGAGACCTGCCGTGTGGTGGCGCTCGGTCTGCGATCACACAGTGGCGACACGCGGGTCCGACATGTACTGATGGACCGTGGCCGATTTAAGGTACCACCTAGCAAGTGTGGTGTCTGGCAGTGACACCACACTGATAGTGCCCGCACACGCTGTACATGGTACGGAAACAACTGGTTCTCCCGTAGCACTTGCCATACAGTGACGTGGTCAACGTTACCTTGTACAGCAGCAACTTCTCTGACGCTGACACTAGGGTTATCGTCAACTGCACGAAGAATTGCCTCGTCCATTGCAGGTGTCCTCTTCGTTCTAGGTCTTCCCCAGTCGTGAGTCATAGGCTGGAATGTTCCGTGCTCCCTAAGACGCCGATCAATTGCTTCGAACGTCTTCCTGTCGGGACACCTTCGTTCTGGAAATCTGTCTCGATACAAACGTACCGCGCCACGGCTATTGCCCCGTGCTAATCCATACATCAAATGGGCATCTGCCAACTCCGCATTTGTAAACATTGCACTGACTGCAAGCCCACGTTCGTGATGAACACTAACCTGTTGATGCTACGTACTGATGTGCTTGATGCTAGTACTGTAGAGCAATGAGTCACATGTAAACATAAGCACCGAAGTCAACATTACCTTCCTTCAATTGGCCAACTGGCGGTGAATCGAGGAAGTACAGTACATACTGACGAAACTAAAATGAGCTCTAACATGGAAATTAAGCGTTTCCGGACACATGTCCACATAACATCTTTTCTTTATTTGTGTGTGAGAAATGTTTCCTGAAAGTTTGGCCGTACCTTTTTGTAACACCCTGTATAGCTACAGAAGTCTGAGAAGTAACAAGACAAATTTCAAACATAGTCAAAGCTTTTCTTCTGGACAACTCCTATTCCAAAGACGAATTTTAAATTAAAAAGTGGTATTATGTGTAGCTGAAAAAAAAAACTGTTACCTTTAAGCTTGTCACCAGTTACCTAAATAGTATTGAGGACAAACATGTTCATATTATTCAGCAATCTGGTAAGATCTAGCATTTGGAATCTGGTAATGTCTAGCATTTGTGGCAATACTCACAAACAAATCACGTATACGTATGCTGTAAACTGCCCCATTCCACATCATCTCGTTAAAAATCGTGAAAATGATCTACCGAACATGCAACACACTAACTTTCTAATTGACTATGTCCCTCAGATAGTCAGCGTTCACTTGCAGCTCACATGAGTAGAAATATCTCTGAAATGAAGATTAGGATGTGCTGAATTGACTTTTTATTAACTATATACATCTCCACCGTAGTCACATGATCTCGGAACTGAGTAGGTTTGTCCGTAATGCGTCCTATAAATTTTCAATGTTATTATATCGCTAATACAGACGGACTCCCTTCGCAGGTGCCGTGGATCTGGAACAGGTGATTTGTAGACACCATAAAAAATTGAATTTGTTATCTACAATAATCTAGGCTCTTAGCTTTGAAGAGCAAAATGAACAAACATCACGTCACGACACCGTCATGTCAGGATCTATTCACACTGTCCGTCAACTCACGGCGAAAGAGGTTATGATTCACCATTCACCATACACAAAGTCAGAGTATGGTATCGGAATGGAGGAACTAAAAACGACAAAGCTTATTAATGGTCAAAGCAAATTTCATAACGTATGTTTTTGATCAGTTTTGTTTGGTAATGTGCTGAGAAGTGAAAATATTGACATTGTCTTGCTAGCGAAAGTATGTACATACAAATACATCAGACAATAGCCATAAAAGAGTAAATGGAGTCTGTTTACCTTAGCCATTATGTTTTCTTTTCTTCCGTAACTAATAACGTCATAAACAACTGTATTTTTCTCCTTTATTAGAGCTGCTTTTTTCACTTAAAATGTTGGGTGATGAAAATTGCTTCGTCAACTTATATTCGTATTTATACACAGTGTGGGTCATCAGATCAAAAGGAATGTTCAATGAGAGTCGTCGATTTCCGCCAATGACGCAATTTTAATGGTTGTTGTCACGTCACCTATTCGTGTATATATTTACAGTTTTATTATTAGTTGACGAAGCTAACGAATTAAAAAAAAAAGTGGTTGTGGTGACACCCTGATCTGAAGCTTAGCTCGAGATATAGGTTAGATCGGAAGGTAACAGTTTGGTTGTTAGTTGATAGTGTCTTTCACACGCGTTTTACTCTTTTCCTTAGCGAAGAATCTTCGGTCGCGAAATTTTGCAGTCTTTGCTTTAAGACTACATTACAGTACAACTGTTTATGCTTGTTCGATAGGCCTACACTCCTTATCTTTGAACCCCGAAGGAATATTTCAAAACTCTTACACTTCTTGCGTCATCTGTAGGCTTGTTAACTTTTACAGAAGGGTGTAGTATACAAGCTTTGAATTGTAAGTGGAATGTACAAAGTCTTACTGGATTGTGTAAACACACACCCAACAGTTCCACCCGGCACAGGTGTAAGATAACGACTTTAGATAATTCAGAAGTTAGAGAATGCGCTGTAATTTCTTTATATTCCTGTAGAAATGGCCATTGCAAAGATAAAGATGATGATTGATTTTCAACGACTAATGAACTGAGAGAGGAACTTCATTTCGCAGTGTTATCTTGTGTACCATACTGCTAGTATTTAATCGAAAGCAACTGTTTCACGCTTTCAAAAGAGCATTCCGTTCTGCACAATACAGGGTGTTTCAGAAGTGATAGTCAATATTCAGGGATATGACAAAATGATCATTCGAAACAAAAAAGTGAAGTGAACGTGGGCTCTGAAACGCATACTATGAGAGCTATGAGCAATTCTTGATCTTCGATACTGTGAAATAAATCTCTTCTACTGCAGGCTATTTGCTTTCCATAAACATGAGATCTAAAATGCATACCGTAAGAGCTAAGAGCACCTGATCATCTCCGCTTGTTTGAAACACAACTCTTCTATTGAACAAGTGCTCATAACTTGTAAGGTACGCATTTTAGAGCACATGTTTACTGGACATGTACTACTACCACTTCCAAAAGTATGGAAAGCAAAGAGCTTGCTGTAGAAGAGATTTGTTTAACAGTATCTGTGCCAGATCGAGAGTGAAAAGTGGACACTTCTTGCATGGACACTCCTTTCACTGTTGCTACCCGTTTATGTTAACGTATTTCCCATTGCTCAGTGTTCTCGGTTATTATGTTGGTAACATTATCTTCTACTGAGACTAAAACTGAGGAATTTGGGAAAGATATTTCAATATTCTTCAATTCAGACCCTCAGCCACTCGCTTAATGATACCAGTATTTGTGAAACTTCGGAGTTTTTACCTAGAAAGGTTCCACTATGCATAGAATTTTGTTTTTACGAAAAAGATACGCTCATAATAGTGTTTTCTATGCAAGCACAAAGTAAAGAAACGAAGGTGATGCCATAAAATTTTAATACAAGATAATGTTTCCAACAGTTCCACTTTTAGTGGAATCCATTGCATATATACATGCCGTAGTGTACCTACTGCATAGCCTCAGATTCCGTGTAGGCAAGCGTTTAAAGGCCAGACATAGCTAACAACGTCACAGTACATTGAAATTCTGACGAAGCTTCGTTGCGAGGATGGGTCTTAATGTGAAACAATATTATCATTCATAAACATAAGACCTGGAACAAAAATGATATCGATTTTTAAAAACTTAACTTTACACTCGCACGGAATGGAGAGAAGTATATGACCCTAAAAATATTTAACTGCTTCCGTTGTGAATAAAGGTGGTGATGGTCAATGAAAACAGTTTTAAAATAACACTCATGTTTGCTTGAAAGCTTCTTGTACTCGACAGACGAATTTCCGAATAGATCTAGGTACTAAAAGTTATATGAATTAATTTCAATGTGGATGCATATCATCCAAATGGTCAGCATGCAGAGGAAATATATAACAATTGTAAGCCACAGCACAACAAGAAACTGCAAATATGATCCATGTTACATGCAAAGGACTGTCTCAGTATCGGAATCACGCATTGCGTGTGTGTGTGAGTGTGTGTGTGTGTGTGTGTGTGTGTGTGTGTGTGTGTGTGCTTGTGACGCAGCTGTCGGTTTTAAGTTTACCATGGCCCATATCAAACGGTGAATCGGCGGCACACACAGCTATTTGAGAGAGGATAGGGAATTGAAAATTAAGTGGTGCCACGAACCACTGTGCAGCTTGATAATCTACGCATATACAACTTGCTGCTAGCGATGGAAGATATTATATATCCACTGTGTTGGTCCACTTCTGGAACCAAATTCACCAGTGATTCTACGTTCCATGGGTTTGTCAAGTACTTGCTAGGTTTCCAGAGGTTTGTGGCACCAGATGCATACAAACAGGTCCCATACCTCCCGACGTGCGGTTCGTTTGTGGGCGCGGAGGTGGCGCCCGATAGCTTCCCAGTTGGGTTTTATCGGATTCAGATAAGCTGAATCTGATAGTCAAGGCATCAACCTGAGTTCACTATCATGCTCCTCAAACCATTTCAGCACGATTCTGACCTTGTGGCACCGAAAGTTATCCTGCTGGAAGATACCATCGCTGTTGAGCAAGACATCGAGCATAAAGGGTTACAGGTAGTCCCTAATAACGTCCTCAGATGTCACAGTACCTTAGGTTACTGCCGCAGGGCCCATGGAAGCCCAGGTTGATGTCCCCCATAGCGTAATAATGCTCCCACCGGTGCACTGCATGTTCCGAGTAGCAGTTCGCCTGGATGACGACGTATCTGGAGATGAACATTGATCTGCTTTAGTAATAAACGGGGTTCATCCGACCAAACGACACGATTCCATTGATCCGCGGACCAGTTTCGATGATTCCGTGCCCGTTGTAATCACAACTGACGTTGTTGTTGGGTCAATATGGAAACACATGCGCTGAACGACGTGCTGCTAAACCCTTTCGTCTTCGCCAGCACTGTCACAGATCACTGCCTATCCTGCATTAGAGAGCGGGAAAGCCTCCGATCCCAATGTTCTGTGATTAGGTATGGACGTCCAGTTTCTTGTCGCGTACTCGTGGTTTCAGCAACCTTCAGTCGCTTTCCATAGATGCTCACGAAGGTAGCACGTGAACAGCCGACCACCTTCGCCGTTTCCAAGATGCTCGCTCAGAGGCACTGGGCATAACAATCTGGCTTTTGTCAAAGTCGGTTAAGTCGGAGGATTTCCGCATTTGCGACACTTATCGTCGCTAGAATGAGTCCACATTCCTCTCTGCTCCGCTCATCTACTTCTCCTATGCGCCCTCAGCATCACCAGACAGCATAAAACCTCGCGGTCGGCAGCAGTCAGAAAGTTTTGGCTCATCAGTGTACCTACCCAGCGGTCACAGGCCCTACAGACCATGAGCTGCTAGCACAAGCGGCCTCCATTCCTTTCTGTCTTGTGCTCGGTCCTCCAGGGCGTCTACAATCCCCAGAGCTGGCAGGATCCATCCTCCGATCGTTCATCCAAAGTTGCACTGGTCGTCCTATGTGTGTCTGCTGTTTAGTTTCCCGTCAAATATTTTCGTCGCCTGTCTTTCTTCCGGCGTATGGGCTACACGGCCTGCCCACTGGACTTTTGGCTCTCCAGCTTCTGCAGTATTGCTGGATGTAGCATTAAGAGGTAGATTTCTTCAGTCTTCCTCCTCCTCCATTCTCCAACATCTAAGATCGGTAGCCAGATCCCCCTCATTACATTTCTTTCAAATATTAATAGTTTTTTCTTTTTCGCGTTTTGTCATGCTCCGGGTTTCTGAACCATACGTGACTGCTGTGCATATCGCTGTGTTATATGTCCTCACCTTGGTATTCGCTGACATTAATTTTAATCTGAGCGTCTCCCTGAGTGCATACATGCCTTTCATTCCCACTGCTGTTCTTCCTTTGATGTCCGTTTCTATGCTGTTGTTGCTGGTAGACTAAGATCCCAAGTGAAACTTCCTGGCAGGTTAAAACTGTGTGCCGGACCGAGACTCGAACCCGGGACCTTTGCCTTTGGCGAGCAAGTGCTCTACCATCTGAGCTACCCAGGCACGACTCACACCCCGTCCTCACAGCTTCACTTCTGCCAGAACCTCGTCTCCTACTTTCCAAACTTTACAGAAGCTCTCCTGCGAACCTTGCAGAACTAGCACTCCTGAAAGAAAGGATATTGCGGAGACATGGCTTAGCCACAGCCTGGGGGATGTTTCCAGAATGAGATTTTCACTCTGCAGCGGAGTGTGCGCTGATATGAAACTTCCTGGCAGATTAAAACTGTGTGCCGGACCGAGACTCGAACTCTTGGGTAGCTCAGATGGTAGAGCACTTGCCCGCGAAAGGCAAAGTTCCCGAGTTCGAGTCTCGGTCCCGCACACAGTTTTAATCCGCCACGAATTTTCATATAAGCGCACACTCCGCTGCAGAGTGAAAATCTCATTCTAGAAATATCCCAAGTATTTGAACCGGTAAACCCTCTTGAATCTCATCCTATCTATCTCAAGAAATTTTTGCTGCTGCTGTCTTCTTCCTAATAGCATGAATTCCGCTTTGTCTTGATTCATTTTTTAGCTCAGCCTTCTGTGCTTAGTTATCCATTTTCTGGTACATTTCTTTTAGCGGCAGTAATATATCACCTTGCATATGAGAAACCATTGAAATTGCCATCCATCTGTTTTGCAGCCCATCCCTGTTGCCTACATTCTACTATTACTTTCTGTAAGATGACACTGAACAGAGCACATGAGAAAGCATCCCCTTGTCTGAGACCTGTCTCAGTCTCGAACTTTCTAACGTGGCTCTCGGAAACGCACTTCTGCACTTGGCCCATTTTCAAACAATAGCCACTTTCGGTCCCAAGCCCGACTGAGGGAGGGAGGCTGGGCACAGGGCTAATACGCCAGTCATGTATAAGGGTCTTTGTTACGAAATACAAACTTCCCTCGGACGCCGATGAATACAATGAAAGACATTATCTGCATGTTCGACTATATGCTGATTATTCACTTACCCTAGATTGAAGTGTGAAATGGAAATCTGTTTTAATTGATTGCAGTGCAAAGAACTTATGCCTATAGAAGTTACTGGCCCACTATTTACCATGTAGAAGCAGACAGAACTTCACGGCATTCACAAGGTTATGTCAGTGCAACTGCGCATAGTATTGTTTTATCGTTAAGATTGGCAAAAACCGGAGACAAAACACTGGTAGCACGTAACCTTCCGAGTTCTTGCTATTTTAAAATGGTAACCCGAGAATAGATTGACTGCATGGACGAATCCTGTGGTAGCAATACGAAACCAGCATTCAGACTTAGATTCCTAAAAGAAGAAATAATTACAATAATTATGTTTGATGATCTTGATACTTAACAATTTCAAGATTAAAATTCAAAAGTAATATATTTCTTTACTGATGCAGTGTGGCTAAAATCGTTAACTGATCTTACCGCCCGTTGCCTTGAACACAGAACAACCTGTAGTTCCAATGCAACAGCTAGAGGCGCCACTGTTTCCTCGTAAGTTAAATTTACGGACAGCAGAGAACGTACGAGCTTACAGTAATATATTCACAAACGTCAGCCACATTATAGGCTTGGCTCACGATTTATGACTTTTTATATTTCAGAATAACACCCCCGTAACTCATTCGCGTCATAACTACGCTGCCACATTGTCTCATTTATTACTGCAACCACTACCTTATTTACACATGGCGCCACAGCCCAGGAAACCCATTCCGTGTGTCTTTGGCGCAGTTCCATCCACACTTCAGGTACACTTTCCAGTGTTCCAATCCTGGTACAGGCTTTGCATTATTACTCTTTTCAGTAAACAGGTCGACAAATTTTCGATAATACGAGCTCTATCATTCTGAAATCTATGTGTGAATTTGAACATCAACAGTAGGTTGTTTTCTAATAATGACATATCGCATCTGAGCGAAATTTTGATGAACTTGAAATCGGACATCTTTCCATAACGAAAGGAGTGCGCGGATTCTGGCCGTTGTCTCGAATGAGGCTTACGGATGGCGGTTATCGCTGAAACATCCGACTTTCGGTTACATCGTATTTTTCTTCTACGCTATTTTAAACGGAGTGTTAAAACCGCTCAGGATAACCAGTTTCCGAAACAACTGACTTTCGGTTTTTAATTAATATTATTTCCCGTGGTAAACGTAGGAATCGAACAAAGAATGAAAACTTTTGTCTCTCTCAGTTTCAAGATACATAGAATCAAAATTAAATAGGCCAACAAAAGAAAATTTAGTCCGTCCCACCACTCGCTGCTTTTTTCTTGAAAAGTGATAAGTGATTGACTACTCTAAAAATCCCCAGTTTCCTCATGCTGTAGTCGAGAATCATACCATCATTTGGGCATTACCAATGGCCAGTGCTAAAAGGTGAAAACTGAGATTGAAGAACTGTTCTTCATGTTATGCTCAACAACAACAGCGAAGAGCTGCCACATAGACGAAATGCGGAAAGTCTCGCTCACTGCTTGTACATGCCTACCATCCAATAGGCCTGCAATGCTGTACCAATTCTTATGCCATGTGTTTCATGCTCGTTTCTGCCGGCATTGTTATTGAAATATCAATGATCACTTCTCTCATTTTCTGATTTAATGCAGATTGCGTAACGTAAAAATATCGACACCACACTGCAGGACCAACGAGGACGCTCCTGCAGCGTTTTCGATGAAAATAATTTGATTGCCCACAATACAGCGTGGACGTGGCTTCTTCTGATTTTCATCTCTGCTCACTTGAACTGCTGGCTATGAAGACAACATTTTGCCTCAGACAACGAGCTGCAGACCAGCGTAGAGAAGTGGCGAAAAGCACAGGCGGCTACCTTCTATGACGAGGGTACTGGAAAGTTGGTACAAAGCTAAGACAGATGTATAAGTCGGAGCAGTGGCTATGTTCAGAAGTAGCTGGAAAGTGTAGCAAACTGTTGTAAATAAAACATATTTGATTTTCACAGTGGTTTCCATTTCGCGACCGATCGGATCTTACTTTCCGAATAGCCTTCGTAGATTTATCTTTCACGGCAGTGGTGTGTATGTAACAGTCGGTTGTATGGTTATCCATACACATAACACTGGCCGACCTGTAGCCGTGATGGACTGGCAGAAAGAAGCTACTGAGTTTGGACGTGTCCATGACCACATCGTGAATGAAGTTATTCGAGTTTTTGATGTATAGAAGCGAACTCTCCAACACCTAAGAACAGTGGCCGAAAAAGGTCTTCAACGATAGCGACCAGCGTCGTGTGTCATCTTCTCAATGACAGTCGATCATGAAACAGACAGGAAATGCTGTGTCAGTGGATGCAGGTCAGTCTTAACTAGTGTCCGAGGAAATATTTTCATTTGGAGTTCAGTACTTCGCAAAAAGCTATTGCTCAAAGTGGCAAATCAAGCGGAATATCTTCAATGTCTAATACAACACAAAAACAGGGCAATAGTTGACCGGAGGCGTTGCCCGACGAGTCGCGGCTTTCCTCTTTGCTAATGCTCAAGAGGTCGATTGCACCAACAGCCCAGTGAGGCGTTTAAACCTCACTTTCTGTTGAGTGTACCTCAGGCCGAAAGTGATTTTCTACCGTTTTGGGCGTATTTTTTGTACCACAACTTGCGCCGACTCATTTGGATTACCGTGAACAAGAACCAAGATGTTTCTTTCAACATCGTAGTTGGCCAAGTGTTGTCCATTCCTCGACACCTTCATGATGATTATGCCGTAGACACTCCTATTTTCCGAGAAGGCAACATCCACATTCAGAGGGCTGCCCAAATATCTTCCTGGTTTGACGAACACTTAGATACCACATCGCATCTCGTCTCAGTCCCTAAACCTCCCTATCTTAATTCTACAGGGAATGTCTGAGACCATTTGTGACAGCAGGTGAAACATTGCAGTCAGTATACTATATAGGATATAAACATTAATAAGTTGCTTCAGTCTGATGCAGGGACGGGAAAACCCGACCGGTTAAAACCGTTTTCGGTATTTTAGTTCTGAGTAACCGGTATTTAGCAGTGTTTGTTTGGTGTCGGTTATAATAGATGATGAAATTTTTTTATAGTAACCCACCGAAAAACATAAATATCATTTACCCATAGCAGCAGTGCCGTTAAAGAAATCTTTAAAAAATATATATAAAAAAGGAGTAACTTTTATTCGAAATATTTGCATTGGTTTAAGATATTACGCTATTATAGTTAATGGGAAAAGCAATCAGTACATTTTAACAACACTGCCGAGAGAAATAAGCAATATGAGTACTGGTACCGAGTTACTAAGACAATAATGTCTCTCTTGCCGTGTGTCGTGGCTTAAGGCACGCGTGTACGTGTAGTGTGCAAGACTCGCCCCTACCTGGTCTATACCGTAGTTTCTCGCTGTCGTCGCCGGACATCCGTTGTCTTGCGTAATGGTACCATCCCCATAGTGGAAATATTTTTAAGTAGTGACGTAGCAATGAAATACATTGCTCCATTTGTTTTAAAAGATTAAAGATTTGTCCACCATTGCTATGAAATAGTGAAAGAGGAAGGAAATGATGGTAACAGTAATCAACTGAAAATTTAACAATAATTCACTGATAGCGTACAATAAGAATATAAAGTAACTGCTCCGGTGCCTGTGACTATACAGTGTGTAAATTTTAAGTTGACAAACCAGAATAACTCGAAAAATAAGCTTCATACAATAAAATGTGTAGAATCCAGAGTTGATTGTTTTCGAGGGGGACTCCTGCTGGTGCTAAAATTAGCCCGCCACCCCAGACCCCTGGGGATGGAGCGGGAGTCAACTTTAAAATTTCAAATGGGAACCCCCATTTTTTATTGCAGAATCAGATTCTACATAAAAAACTACGTACATTTTGTCTTAAACATTTGTTTTGATTCTTGGTAGTTGGCACTGTAATTCAAGAAAATCCATGTTCTCATTTATGAGTGGAAAATCTTTATGGATAAATTAAAAATACTTAATTACTTCGTAAATTTTTATTCACTAAAACTAAAACTAAAACTCTCCCTCTCTCCCCATAGGGTGGGGTTTGATAATTAAAAGTTGTGTGGTCTCATGACCACGAAACAAACAAAACTTATCCGAATCTGCGGAAAAAATTAATATAGTATTTGGGTCAACACTTGTAAAACTCTAATTCCTCCCTCTCAAACCCTACTCTAGGGGGAGGGAGGGAGAGTTTTAGTTTTAGCGAATCAAAATTTATGAAGTAAGTAAGTATTTTTTATTTATCCTTAACCATTTTCCACGTAAAAATGAGCACATGGATTTTCTTGAATTACAGCGCCAACTACAAAGAATCAAAACAAATGTTTAAGACAAAATGTACGTAGTTTTTTTATGTAGAATCTGATTCTGCAATAAAAAATGGGGGTTCCCATTTGAAATATTAAAGTTGCCTCTCACCCCATCCCCAAGGGGCTGGGGTGGCGGGCTAATTTTTGCACCAGCAGATGTCCCCATCGAAAACAATCAACTCTGGATTCTACACATTTTATTGTGTGAAGCTTATTTTTCGAGTTATTCTGGTTTGTCAACTTAAAATTTACACCTTATATACTATGCCTTTATGGGCTTGTAGCCGTAGAAAACGGACAAATCAACACGAGAAACAGAGTTCTTCAGCTTCAGTTTTTACCCTCCAGCATTGACTATTTGTAATGGGTGAACGATGGTATGATCCCCGAATACAACATGATTTTTGAGCAGAGTTTCAAAAAATTAGTATCTGTGGAAAATACTGTTGATTTCTTGTAGTATTCAACCAATTATCAATTTTCGAGAAAAGCAGCGAACCGTGGACGGACTAAGTTTCTTTTTCATTGCCTGTTTAAATTAATATTTTGATTGTATGTATCCTGAAACAGAGATTACAAAAATTTTTCAATATTCTATCAGCTTTCCACCTTTATTACAGGAAATAACAGGAACAAAAAATCTAAAATCGGTTACCTCAGAAACCAGTTATTTTGAGCTGTTTTAACAGTCAGGTGAAACTGGTGTGGAAAAAACAGGGGAGTGTTATGGGACCATTGCTTTTCACAATATACATAAATGACCTAGTAGATAGTGTCGGAAGTGCCATGCGGCTTTTCGCGGATGATGCTGTAGTATATAGAGAAGTTGCAGCATTACAAAATTGCAGCGAAATGCAGGAAGATCTGTAGCGGATAGGCACTTGGTGCAGGGAGTGGCAACTGACCCTTAACATAGACAAATGTAATGTATTGCGAATACATAGAAAGAAGGATCGTTTATTGTATGATTATATGATAGCGGAACAAACACTGGTAGCAGTTACTTCTGTAAAATATCTGGGAGTATAAGTGCGGAACGATTTGAAGTGGAATGATCATATAAAATTAATTGTTGGTAAGGTGGGTACCAGGTTGAGATTCATTGGGAGAGTGCTTAGAAAATGTAGTCCAGCAACAAAGGAGGTGGCTTACAAAACACTCGTTCGACCTATACTTGAGTATTGCTCATCAGTGTGGGATCCGTACCAGGTCGGGTTGACAGAGAGGATAGAGAAGATCCAAAGAAGAGCGGCGCGTTTCGTCACAGGGTTATTTGGTAAGCGTGATAGCATTACGGAGATGTTTAGCAAACTCAAGTGGCAGACTGTGCAAGAGAGGCGCTCTGCATCGCGGGGTAGCTTGCTGTCCAGGTTTCGAGAGGGTGCGTTTCTGGATGAGATATCGAAAATATTGCTTCCCCCTACCTATACCTCCCGAGGAGATCACGAATGTAAAAGCAGAGAGATTCGAGCGCGCACGGAGGCTTCCCGGCTCTCGTTCTTACAGCTGACCATACGCGACTGGAACAGGGAAGGGAAGTAATGACAGTGGCACGTAACGTGCCCTCTGCCACATACCGTTGGGTGGCTTGCGGAGTATAAATGTAGATGTAGAACCGAGAACTGGTTGTTTCAGCGGTAACCGACATTCCTAGTTGGATGTAGCATGTCTGAAGAAATTCCATTCTTCCTCGTCAGATTGAAGCCATTATCAAGGTCAGAGGCAGAGCTCAAGTGGTGCTAGCGTCACGTCTCCTGCAGGTGAGTAATATTTTGTCCGGTGTGCTTGTAGAACACATGATGAATCCGTACTGAGGAGCTTTTGCTGTCTCCCAAAATTTCACACGCGTTCAGAATAAAATATGGCATACGTGTGCGATTTGGTCTTCCGGCGGTAAGGACAGCCTCACAGCCTCAGCGCTGAAGACCCCAAAGTGACTTCATTAAGGTGACCCCGGGAGTGGGGAGCAGGTAGCGTGCGCCCGGAGTGTACGCCCGCGAGACCAGTCGGACTGTCCCTGTAATTCGTCAAGTCGGCGTCCGGCACTAATGCTTGGCCATTATTGAATAAGCGGCGTGGCGCCTTATCTATGCGGAGCATCGGCTGCTCCAGTAGGCGGGGCGGTCAACGATGGCGCGATACGGCGTCGGGACGGGCCGTGCCTGGGCAGGATGGGATGGGGTGGGATGATGCGGTGTGGTGTGGGGTTGACGGCCTAGCGCGGGACCGGCGTGTAATCGCTGGGGCCGCGGGCGCTGGATGGACGGTACGGCACCTGCGTACCAGCGCCCAACACAGCGTTACACCGTGCACCGCCGCTCCCAAAGGCTGGCCGGGCTGACACAGCCGGTCAAATATCACGCACGTGACTGGTTTCTGCCGTTCCTGGTTCGATGGCTAAATGCACGTAGTCATCATGTAACTTAACCGCTTGTCTACTTACATTTGACAAGGGGACAGCACGAACTCTCCCTCACCGATTTGATTCATGGCGACAGGATGTACAGCGCACGAGTACGTCTTCAATATATGCAAAGAGGAATACGCAATTCTCAATAGTTTTCGAGATCTAGTCTGATCATTTCACTCGTATTTATACACTACTGGTCATTAAAATTGCTACACCACGAAAATGACGTGCTACAGACGCGAAATTTAACCGACAGGAAGACGATGCTGTGATATTCAAATCATAAGCTTTTCAGAGCATTCGCACAAGGTTGGCGCAGGTGGCGACACCTAAAACGTACTGGCATGATGAAAGTTACCAACCGATTTGTCATACGCAAACAGCAGTTGACCGGCGTTGCCTGGTGAAACGTTGTTGTGATACCTCGTGTACGGAGGAAAAATGCGTACCATCACGTTTCCGAGTTTGATAAAGGTCGGATTGTAGCCTATCGCGATTGCGGTCTATCGTATCGCGACATTGCTCCTCCCGTTGCTCGAGATCCAATGACTGTTAGCAGAATATGGAATCGGTGGGTTCAGGAGGGTAATACGGAACGCCGTGCTGGACTCCAACGGCCTCGTATCACTGGTAGTCGAGATGACAGGAATCTTATCCGCATGGCTGTAACAGATCGTGCAGCCATGTCTCGATCCCTGAGTCAACAGATGGGGACGTTTGCAAGACAACAACCATCTGGACGAACAGTTCGACACATTTGCAGCAGCATGGACTATTAGCTCGGAGACGATGGCTGCGGTTACCCTTGAGGGTGCATCACAGACAGGAGCGCCTGCGATGGTGTACTCAACGACGAACCTGGGTGCACGAATGGCAAAACGTCATTTTTTGGGATGAATCCAGGTTGTGTTTGCAGCATCATCATGGTCGCATTCGTGTTTGGCGACATCGCGATGAACGCACTTTGGAAGCGTGTATTCGTCATACTGGTGTATCACCCAGCGTGATGGTATGGGGTGCCATTGGTTACACGTCTCGGTCACCTCTTGTTCGCACTGACGGCACTTTGAACAGTGGACGTTACGTTTCAGATGGGTTACGACCCGTGGCTCTACCCTTCATTCGATCCCTGCGAAACCCTACATTTCAGCAGGATAATGCATGACCGCATGTTGCAGGTCCCGTACGGGCTTTTGTGGATACAGAAAATGTTCGACTGCTGCCCTGGGCAGCACATTATCCAGATCTCTTACCAACTGAAAACGTCGTCAATGGTGGCCGAGCAACTGGCTCGTCACAATACGCCAGTCACTACTCTTGATGAACTGTGGTATCGTGTTGAAGCTGCCCGGGCAGCTGTACCTGTACACGCCAACAAGTTCTGTTTGACTCAATGCCCAGGTGTATCTAGGCCGTTATTACGGCCAGAGGTGGTTGTTCAGGGTACTGATTTCTCAGAATCTATGCACCCAAATTGCGTGAAAATGTAATCACATGTCAGTTCCATTATATTTGTCCAATGACTACCCGTTTATCATCTGCATTTCTTCTTGGTGTAGCAATTTTAATGGCCAGTAGCGTATATTTTGTAGGGTCGGGAGTACGGAAGAAGTCTGCAACCGAGAGTGTTTATTACTTTCGGCATTTATTTCTGGCATTAAGTTACACCCTTCAAGACTTATCACTCCCACGAATACTCCGTACAAAGACTGTACACGATGCATTACCAATGCATCGGCCTCCAGCCCCATCTACCACAAGTTTCCCCTGATCATATGGCGTCGCTTATGGAAAGCGGTGCAGGCAGCATTTCTCGACACCAACGTCCAGTCCGCCTTTCATACCACTGTCAGTGGCAAACAGGAAAAACAATTTCGTTCGCATAGCATCCGTCTCGCTGACTCACCACTGCGTGTTACTGTGGTGCGGTCGACACAGGCGCCCACCGACTCTCATGTTGTCCATCGTCTGACATATGGTAGGTCGCCTTCCTTACATCTGCTCAAATCACTTTCCAGACGCTTTTATTGCCGGACGTGATTCATTGCCCTGGAACGATAACTGACGCCGTGAATTGGCTATGTGGCCTTACGGGTCCGCTACCTTTGTGGCCCTGACGAGGAATCGGAACTGGGTTACTGGATGTACCTTAATGATCGACACTGCGCAGTTGTTCGCGACCCAAGATACAAACAGTTCTTTTCAAATTTTCTATGAAGCGCCTTTCATGACTGCCTTCCACTGGAACGTGCAAGCCATTAGATGCTGATGTTTATTTTGCGGACACGATGCTCTGAACGAACTACAGACAGAATCTCTATAACAATTTCGAGAGGACACCTTTGGAATTTCACCTTCCGAAGGAGTGGGCGACTCTCGGAACTTCGGTATAATTTTTTTCCTTAGGACATTTGGCGGTGGGAAGTAGATTTTTTTGTAGTTTCCTTTTCCTGTCCAGGAAAGGTTAGAAACAACGGGGTCCATGGATCGCATATCCCTGTCTACACTTCTTTTTCATTTTCTTCCTCCCGCATAATTATTACAATTGCGCAGTCTGTAATTATTAAATAATTAATTTGTTAATTTGGTAATCTTTATCCTGACAAAAGGAGAAAAAACTGGATATAGAAGAACTTTCAATGGAAATGGAAATGAGCTTTTGGCGTCATTGGCCGGGAGGCCTCTTGCGGGGCAGGTCCGGCCTCCTTGGTGCAGGTCTTTACATTCGACGCCACACTGGGCGACCTGCGCGCCGGAGGAGATGAAACGATGTTGAAGACAACACAACACCCAGTCCCTGAGGGGAGAAAATCTCCGACCCAGCGAGGAATCGAACCCAGGCCCGTAGGACAGCAATCCGTCACGCTGACCACCCAGCTATCAACTTTCAATAAAACCAGTAGAGTAGTTTTTTCGTGTATATTTTATCTACATATATGACAAGTAATGTGTAACCTATAGAGAACTGTACAGTCTGGATGATACTGATCGGAGAAATAAGGGAAATGATAATTTTTGCTTCATACAGCACCTGTAATGAACGCCGAACCTTTGGATGTGCGTGCTTTTTTTCTTTTTTTTCATTCTGTCTATTACAAAACAAACGTCAGTCACATTCCTAAGCTTTGCTCGGTCATCACAAAATTTCGCGGATTATCACCCATATCTGTTGTAATAATTACGTGGGAATGAAATAAAGAGTACCCGAAGCGAGATTCGATCCACAGATATCGCGCTTTTGAAACTACACGCTTACTCACTTGTCTGCGGAATCCGTGGTTACTAATGACCATACGAAGTATGTAAGCACGCGTGAAACGTTCAAATTCGATTTTCTCGAAAACAGTTGAGAGTTGCGTGTTGCTATTACATATGTTGAAGTCGTAGGCGCACTCTACACAGCCTGTCAACATGGATCAGATCGGAGAGGGCAAGTTCGTACGGTCCCCTTGTGAGTGTATCTTCCTAAAACTCTGTACCAAAACTTCCTAAAAATGGCTACCGAACAAACTAATTCCTAACTGAAACTCATATACTATGCAAAACTCTGACTACATTGGATTGTACAAAGACTTAATATGATTTTCTCAACACTGTCTACAAAATGATGCTAATTGTTCCTATTCAAATGCGATGCTATTCTGATTGTAACATGACATCTGAAATAAATGGGTAACAGTACTTGCAAAGAAATTCCTGGTCCTATTTTCACTTACTTCGTGTCTCGACAAACGTTTTTTTCTCTAAAGCAACGCACAGCATACAACAGCAAAGCAACATTATAAACCTACGACTGAAAACGCCATACCACAAGGAGCATTGTGCATACGTACATAATGAACCGAATGAAGGATGGGAATTGTAACCGATAAGATATTACTTCTGACAAAATTAAAATGAAACTCTCTATTCAAAAGTAATGCTTTAAAAATTACCAACTTAATCTTCACAATAGTATTTACGTAACATAACTTCAAGAAATAAATTCAAAGCAAGGGGAATCTCATCTTCCTACCTGAGCAATCCATATAACAGTCCAAATATCTGAGCTTCGTTACCACATTCTCTGCAATACAAAACAATGTTACGCACTTATGTCCTTACCTCAGTCTCTCAAAATTCCAGGAAAACTCACAAATAATCTACTTAGCTTCTCTCTCCATAATTACATCAAAAATATTTATACTCCAATCCAGTAAATCTCATATCACATTTATAAAGAAAATTTGCTGGCCACTCTTCAAAATGCTTCTGCTACTCAACACTACTCAACTTAGAACGCGTGTAACTTTGCTGGCCCTCTCAGGGAGAGGCGGTGTAGCAACACAAAGATATTGTCGTCATAGTCAAAGGTTACTCAGGTACTTAGTTTTGTCCTGTCTTAATTACACATATCGATGTCCACGTAAGAAACAGAATTTGCAGAGTGACGAAAATAATATGCATACCCAACAACTTCACTTGCAAACCCAGTCGTATGTAGAGACCATGCACGCGTTTTGAACTGGATTATCAAGAAACTCGCAATGGTGAATGATTCAAATGGCTCTGAGCACTATGGGACTTAACATCTGAGGTCATCATTTCCCTAGAACTTAGATCTACTTAGACCTAACTAACCTAAGGACATCACACACATCCATGCCCGAGGCAGGATTCGAACCTGCGACCGTAGCAGTCGCGCGGTTCCGGACTGAAGCGCCTAGAACCACTCGGCCACCGCCGCAATGGCGAAACGAACCTTTCTGCATACCATCTGAATTGCTGACACTGTACATGTCTAGTGACGCAAATTTCCCAATACAAACCAAAATTCGTAGCTCCCCATTTAAACTGCAACAACCTGAAGGGAGCAACGAACAGAAGTAAACCTTGCATCAACTGTACTACATGCTTAGATATGCAAACGATGAACATTTCAGCGCAAACCTACACAGTCGACCGAAATAACGTCATATATATTCTGTTTATACAGAAAGATTGCTTGGCAGGTTTGTCGTTTAGAAACTGCACTTTAATTTTGATTGTGGTAAGAATGTGTTATGGCTCTTCTAAGAAGGAGAAACTGTTGCCACCATGTGCTGAAATTCGACGGATGTAGTATCATGGCCAATCGAGATTGTGGTTTATCGTTCGTAATAGTGCTGATCGCAGTGGTCTGGGTCCCACGACAGTAAAGCAAATGTGGAATGGATCAGTTCAGAAGCCATACTCAAAGCCAAGTGCGAAAAGCCCGACTGGACAGTAACGTGCATTCGGGCGTGCACGATCGTGCAACAACGTCGCATACGTTGAGCCAGGAAATTGTCCTCTTTACAGCAAGGCAAGATCCCCACATGGGCAGTGCACCGACGTCTGGAGCGCCACGGACAGTTGATATGGCGACTGTTCCAGCGGCCTCCCTTGAAGCGACAGTAGAGGGAGGCGAGTCGACAGTGGTGGCCCTAACAACAACTCTGGACACAGGAGAGGCATCACGCCTTCTTCTGAGAAGAGTCCTGGATGTGCGCACAGAATTAAGAAGGACGATGCCTGATCACATTCATCATCCATACGGACCAAACTCCTCGAGTGACAGTAAAGGGTACTATCGGGTACACAAAACGATAATCATATAGTTTGGATACCAGCCACGGCATTTCCAACGTGTTGAGGTAAGCTACTGCATCCATCTCCGATGAATTTGTGATCTTATTTTTCAACAAGATAACGCAAGTTCGCATGGTACACATCTTTCACGCACCGAGCGAGGTGGCGCAGTGGTTAGCACACTGGACTCGCATTCGGGAGGACGACGGTTCAATCCCGTCTCCGGCCATCCTGATTTAGGTTTTCCGTGATTTCCCTAAATCGCTTCAGGCAAATGCCGGGATGGATCCTTTGAAAGGGCACGGCCGATTTCCTTCCCCATCCTTCCCTAACCCGAGCTTGCGCTCCGTCTCTAATGACCTCGTTGTCGACGGGACGATAAACACTAAATCTCCACATCTTTCACGCATTCAAAACATCTTGTCATGGCTTGCTGAGGGACTGGATCATCACCACTCGGCAGGAATTACGATTAGTGGACTCTGGCATACACTGAGGTCGGATAGCGATACGCACATACACTATGTGGTCAAAAGTACCCGGATACCTGGCGGAAAATGACTTACAAATTCGTGGCGCCCTCCATCGGTAATGCTGGAATTGAATATGGTGTTGGCCCACCCTTAGTCTTGATGACTGCTTCCACTCTCGCGGGCGTCCGTTCGGTCAGGTGCTGGAAGGTTTCTTGGGGAATGGCAGCCCATTCTTCACGGAGTGCTGCACTGAGGAGAAGTATCGATGTCATTCGACGTTCCATAACATCCCAAAGGTCTTCTATAGCTTTCAATCATGGCTGCGTGGTCAGCGATCGTTTACAAATTAAATGTAAAGCAATTACAGCTGTGGCGTTCGCTGTGTTATTCAGTGGTTTCGTATTTAACAAATTTGTAAATGGAAATGATAATCTTATTTTATTACATTGAATAATTACTAAATAATTTTTCTCCCTGCTAAAGATTTGATCAAGTTGCTAAAGAACTCCAAGTTAACGTCGTGTTAAAGTGTTGTCTGTAAGTTGTGTAAGTGTCACTAAATCACAGTTCATACAACGGATTCTACACAACTATGGATTATGATGGAAACAGTTATCTTCAGCAAAATAATCATTAAAACCACC
Source organism: Schistocerca nitens (assembly GCF_023898315.1). Taxonomy (NCBI): domain Eukaryota; kingdom Metazoa; phylum Arthropoda; class Insecta; order Orthoptera; family Acrididae; genus Schistocerca; species Schistocerca nitens. Next base: position 675,689,483 of record NC_064618.1, read on the forward strand.
GAATATCAGCCGCGCACAACACTGACGTATGTTACCTGAAACAATATTCTTCGCAACTCGTGCGTAATTAATTTCGGCTCCATACATCAGCTAGAAAAGTTTGTTATAACGATCGTGCTATGAGCACTGTTTTTAAAGAACCAATCTGATTCGAATCATTTTCATTAAAATGAGTTCGGAACCACCGGTGCACATTTATTTTTACACATTTGTATTACGTTCGGCATTTATGTCTGCAGAGTTGCGTAATTTGAATTTTCCGCTGAGATAATTGTTAAGATGGCGGCAGACAATTGATAGAGACTTTCTATTGTTGGAGCAAATAAGTATATTAAATGCTTATTAAACTTTACAGAAACTCTACTTTCGTATTGTGCACTATTTAGAGTTCATCAAGCAAACATTTGATTTGTTTCTAAGGAAAACACAGACAAAAACGCGATACAAACAGCTATCATCAATGGCTGCGCTCCTTGCAGCGGAAAGAAATAATTAACACAGATAATGCTTACTGAGAGAGGAATTAAAGTTACAAATAATTATTCACTCCTACTTATAATAATAATGAACTCTATTTTCAAGTAATAATTAACAAATAATTACAATTTCTTAACAGACCTCAGTTTGATATGCGTCCGCAATCTACATAAGGAAACCAACAAAAGGTAAAAACAAAAGAAGACAAACGCAGATCATAAAATGGTTCAAATGACTCTGAGCACAATTGGACTTAACTTCTGAGGTCATCAGTTCCCTAGAACTTAGAACTACTTAAACCTAACTAACCTAAGGACATCACACACATCCATGCCCGAGGCAGGATTCGAACCTGCGACCGTAGCGGTCGCGCGGTTCCTGACTGTAGCGCCTTGAACCGCTCGGCCACTCCGGCCGGCCGCAGATCATGAAAGGAATTTACAATTATCATTGTTTTTGTATGATACACATCGATATGTCCAATTATATCATAGAATATTATATAAATAATTAATATTTATAAGTTTTCACTGTTTTTTCATACGTCTAATAGATAATGTTTATAACTGTTAGAGGCATAATTTCCTCTCGTCGCACTGTAGCCAAAAATTTATCACGTGGATGTTACACAGCCCTCGGCCGCAAAGTCCTTTTACCTGGTTTCGACACTTCTACGAGTGCCTTCATCAGAAAATTAAACATTTCAATTGTCACTTATAAAAATAAATATCAAGCGATAAAGTTTTTGTCCGTTGCTACCTGTGGCTTCACATATGTGAGCAGCCCATAGTAGTTTGCATTCCATGTATTCTTTTTTAAATGTTTTGTGACTAAAGCTATATCGCTTGATATTTATTTTTATACGTGACATGCCAATTTGAATGTTTAATTTTCTGATGAAGGCACTCATAGAAGTGTCGAAACCAGTTCAAAAGACTTAATTTTTGCGACGGAGGGCTATCATTGCTTTAACTTCAGTCTTCTATAGGATTCATGTCAGGACTCTGTGCAGGCCAGTCCATTAACAGGGATGTTATTGTCGTGTAACCATTCCGCCACAGGCCGTGCATTATGAACAGGTGCTCGATCATGTTGAAAGATGCAATCGCCATTCCCGAATTGCTCTTCAATAGTGGGTAGCAAGAAGGTGCTTAAAACATCAATGTGGGCCTCTGCTGTGATAGTGCCACGCAAAACAAAAAGGGGTGCAAGCCCTCTCCATGAAAAACACTACCACACCATAACACCACCGCCTCCAAATTTTACTGTTGGCACTACACACGCTGACACATGACTTTCACCGGGCATTCGCCATACCCGCACCCTGCCATCGGATCGCCACATTGTGTACTGTGATCTGTCACTCAATATAATATTTTTCCACTGTTTAGTCGTCCAATGTTTACGCTCCTTACACCATGCAAGGCGTCGTTTCGCATTTACCGGCGTGCTGCGTGGCTTATGAGCAGCCGCTCGACCATGAAATCCAAGTTTTCTCACCTCCCGCCTAACTGTCACGGTACTAGCCGTGGATCCTGATGCAGTTTGGAATTCCTGTGTGATGGTTTGGATAGATGTCTGCCTATTACACATTACGACCCTCTTCAACTGTCGGCGGTCTCTGTAAGTCAACAGACGAGGTCGGCCTGTACGCTTTTGTGCGGTACATGTCCCTTCACGTTTCTACTTCACTAGCACATCGGAAACAGTGGACCTAGGAATGTCTAGGAATGTGGAAACCTCGCTTATAGAGGTATGACAAGTGACACCCAACCACATGACCACTTTTGAGGTCTGTGAGTTCCGCGGAGCACCCCTTTCTGCTCTTTCACGATGTCTGATGACTACTGTGGTCGCTGTTATGGAGTACCTGTCAGTGGGTGGCAGCCCAATGCACCTAATATGAAAAACGTATGTTTTTGAGTGTGTACAGATGGTGGTATAATCACGTATACAAGGTACAGAAAGTCTGTGCATAGGTGGAGCTAACGTTTGTACTCAAGTGATTCATGTGGAAAGGTCTAACAAGGGGAGGCCGCCAATTGTGAAATTCAGATTCGATTCATACTGCGCATAATAAAAGCTCATGGCCAGAAGTGTAATGTGGCAAAGCACCAAGATGCACTTCTCAGCCGTTGTCGAGAAAATCGACAGTTAAAAGAAACCGTTGCGGTGAAATACTCTCTACGATTAATAACTTTCTACAGCGTCGTGGTGCAGCGGTAAGCGCTCGGGTTCGTAATCCAAAGGTCGACGGATCGAATCTCGCGCCATGCAACCTTTTTTTTAGTATTTGTTTTTTGTAATTCAAATATATATATATATATATATATATATATATATATATATATATATATATATATATATATAATTCCCGGCAATGAGTTGCAACAATTATGCATATAATAAGTTGTTGAAAGTCGTTTGTCGTGGAAAAACTGGCGACTTCGAACATCATTATGTTTTCCGTAAACAAAGTTGTATTTCACAAATGTTATTAATTGTCTTCATAATGTTAACCACGTATAGTTAGCGGAAGACATAGAAACGATATTCCGAAACGAATACGTATAGCGTAAGTCAAACGTTCGAATTAGAATATAGACCCCACGAACACAAATTTGCTGTGGCAGGTATGAAATATATAACTCCGTTACTCGCTCGTTACACTTGAAGAACAGACGTTGAATGGGCCGAAACGAGCCGCCGCATAACTAGCGTAGTTGCCTGCTAACTTCAAAAGAAGGTAGATGCGGTCCCTAGCGCAACTTATAACATCCTCGAAAATCAGTGCGGACGGGAGAGCTTTGGTACACCCTGTTAAAAAAAACGGAAAAGTGGAGGCGGTACAATTGGAGAGCGATCCGCCTTCACCTACATGCATAAAAAACTAATTATAAAAAGATTTGCATGGCGCGAAATTCGATCCGGCGACCTTTGGATTACGAACCCGAGCGCTTACCGCTGCGCCACGACGCTGGAGAAAATTGTTAATCGTAGACAGTATTTCACCGCAACGGTTTCTTTTAACTGTCGATTTTCTCGACAACGGCTGAGAAGTGCATCTTGGTGCTTTGCCACATTACACCTCTGGCCATGAGCTTTTATTATGCGCAGTATGAATCGAATCTGAATTTCACAATTGGCGGCCTCCCCTTGTAAGACGTGATTCTGGCAGCACAGCTGGAATTGGTTCAAATGGCTCTGAGCACTATGGGACTTAACAGCTATGGTCATCAGTCCCCTAGGACTTAGAACTACTTAAACCTAACTAACCTAAGGACATCACACAACACCCAGTCATCACGAGGCAGAGAAAATCACTGACCCCGCCGGGAATCGAACCCGGGAACCCGGGCGCGGGAAGCGAGAACGCTACCGCACGACCACAAGCTGCGGACACAGCTGGAATTAACAGATTTTGAACGCGGATTGGTAGTTGGTGCAAGATGCATGGGACATTCCATTTCGGAAAAGTTAGAAAATTCAATATTCCGAAATCCACAGTGTCAAGAGCGTGCCGAGAACATCAAATTTCAGGCGTTACCTTTCATCACGGACAATGCACTGGCCGACGGTTTTCACTTAACGACCGAGAACACCGGTGTTTGCGTAAATTTGTCGGTGCTAATATACAAACAACACTGCGTGAAATAATCGCAGAAAATCAATGTGGTACTTCCGACGAACGTATCCGTTATGACACTGCGGCGAAATGTGGCGTTAATTCTATTCTGGTTCAAACATATTCTTTACCCATGAAGGCCATTGTCTTAGTTTTTCCTTGTTGAGAGATCCATGTCAAATTCAGCACTTATTGGTTTCAATAAGTAAATTCCTTTCTGAAGGTGCACTTCTTTATCGGCTAGGACCACTTAATCTCCACAGTATATAGTAACTTATTCAAAAGAGTCTTCTTGTTCAGGTATATACCTTTTTAAAAAGCGTTTAACGTATCAGCTCAGATGAAGGGTACTGAAATGGTAATTTCGCCGTGCTTCGTACTTTCCGTGACGTCGCGTGAAGTCTCATTCGCGACCGCGTCCAGAATCCGCGATCTCCTTGCCTTATGCGGCACGCGAGACGAATCATTCGACGCCCTGCACCGCAAATTTACTAGGAAACCTTTATTGGTGGTCCCGGATTAATCTTCTGCCCTGCTACGTTATTAAATCAGTCTAAATAACGACCACGACTCTCGCGCTGACCCACGAGGCAGAATTAAATTTGTTACTACTCCATGCCAATAAAAAGTACCGTGTAGCAAACCAACTTCTTACAGAAAGGTACCGAGATACGACCAGTGGACGGGCATACTAGACGTACACCGCTAACATCTGACACACAGCCGCGAATTGGTTCCCAGCAACATCTGCCGAAGATCTCAACGAATATACTTAGTCTGAGGGCGATCTGCAATGTATGGTAACTGAAGAAAACTTCATAAGCCAAGATCACTAGAAAGCATGTTACTGGATGACCGGATTCGACAGAGCTATGCTGTCATTATCATAAGATCCGATGACGGCAGCACAGCTCTATCAAAACCAGTCATTCAATAAAACGCTTTTGTAGCGATCTTGGCCTGCGAAATTTTCTTCATTTACCAACGATCTCTATGAACACAAAACAGGATTACATTTTAAAGTCAGTAGGGAAAACATTCACACAAAACACCCCAATCAAATTTCTACGGAGACAAATGGAATTTATTGGCTTCAGCTAAACATGATCAGGCACCACCTCCGAGTAGCTAATTGATTCATGCGCTGCTATGAGATACTACGTACCGAGCACCTTGTTCACTAAATCTTACACTCGCCGAAGAAGACCAGAAATTTCCTGAAGAGAATTCCACGCCTCTGCCGTGGAACGCACTTCCCGTACTTTCAGTCTTTCCGTATTTGAAAAGCGGCTTAGTTAACCACAAACGATCGCTTACTCCCGACTTCAGAAATATATTTCGAAACATCACCTCCGCTCCGTTCAACATAAGACTTTTCTCCTACGTACCACGAGGGCTACCAGCCAGCTTCTCCCGATTTCGCCAGCTCAAATCAGATTCTCGAAAACTGTCTGACAAAATAATTGCAGCACCCAGGAGTGGAATGAAACATATCTGGATGAGATGGTGTGCGATGTTATTTCACGACTGCAAAATCGAGTCAGACTTCCAAATAACTTGGCAGTAATGAGCCCACTTACCAGTATGACGCTCTACTCCCTCTGCCCTGACTGCATGCACTGGTCCAGTTGGGAGTGGTGTCATAAAGTCGTTGTAGCCTCCCCTGAGGCTATCTGGCGCACAGCTGTCGCAACTGGTCCTTGATATTATGGATACTGGCACCGGGACGGTGTTGACGTGCGAACTGGTCTCAGATATGTTCTGTTGGGGACTGGTCTGAGGTTCTTACTCACCACAGAACTACCTGAACATCACGTAGACACCTCATAGAGACACGTGTCATGTGTGGGCGAACACGGTCCTGTTGAAAAATGGCGCCTTGGTACTGCCAGGTGAGAGGTAACACACGAGGACGCAGGATATCCGTGGCGTACCGTTGCACTGCCAGAGTCTCTTCAGTCACGGTCGGCTGTGACCTGAAACCACGCCCAATGGCTCTCCACGCCATGAGACCAGGAGTAACACTGCAGTGCCTTTCCAAAACATTGCAAGAATGGGGGTTCTCACCTGTTCGGCACTATACTAGCCGACGATGGTCATCCGGGGTAGTCCCGAACTGCGATTCATCAGTGAACACAATGACACACCGTTAATCAGCAGCCCATGCTTCCTGGTCATGCAATCGCTCCAAACCCAACCGCTTGTGTTGTGGTATTAGTGGTAGCCTATGCATGTGACGGTGAGTCTACGACCACTTGTCCAGAATGACACAAATGTTTCAGGAAGTCCATTACTTGCTCACTGTTTGCAGGTACAGATGTGAATTGGTTATGTTGTCCTAGGTGCACAGTAGGTCGATCCTCCCTTGTCGCTGTCAGACGTGGTCGATGAGAACCTTTATGATGAGAATGCCTGCCCTCACGTTCCCAAGCAGTCCAACATCGGCCTACTCACATCCGAATGCCCGACAAATCTGGGTATTGCACGATTCGACCAGCACCCAACTGGAGCCCCATAGTGAGGCCCTTTTAATATTTTACCAGATGCTGACACCGCTGTCTCACAAGAGTACGTCGCATCTCCATGTACGGAGTGTTCAAAACGTCTCTCTGCAGTGCCGTATGATTGTTAGCCGCGCCTGCCTGAGTTACACGACTTGACATTAAAATCTCTACACCACGAAGATGACGTGCTACAGACGCACAATTTAACCGACAGGAAGAAGATGCTGTGATATGCAAATGATTAGCTTTTCACAGCATTCACACAAGGCTAGCGCCGGTGGCAACACATACAATGTGCTGACATGAGGAAAGTTTCGAACCGATTTCTCATACACAAACAGCAGTTGACCGACGTTGCCTGGTGAAACGTTGTTGTGATGCCTCGTGTAAGGAGGAGAAATGCGTATCATCACGTCTCCAACCTTGATAAAGGTCGGATTGTAGCCTATCGCGATTGCAGTTTATCGTATGGCGACTTCGCTGCTCGCGTTGGTCGAGATCAAAATGACTGTTAGCAGAATATGGAATCGGTGGGTTCAGGAGGGTAATACGCAACGCCGTACTGGATCCCAACGGCCTCGTATGACTATCAGTCGAGATGACAGGCATCTTATCCGCTTGGCTGTAACGGATCGTGCAGCCACGTCTGGATCCCTGAGTCAACAGATGGGGACTTTTGCAAGACAACAACCATCTGCACTAACAGTTTGACCACGTTTGCACCAGCATGGACTATCAGCTCGGAGACCATAGCTGCGGTTACTCTTGACGCTGCATCACAGACAGGTGCGCCTGCGATGGTGTACTCAACAACGAACCTGGGTGCACGAATGGCAAAACGTCATTTTTTCGGATGAATCCAGGTTCTGTTTACAGCATCATGATGGTCGCATCCGTGCTTGGTGACATCGCAGTGAACGCACACTGGAAGCGTGTGTTCGTCATCGCCATACTGGCGTATCACCCGGCGTGATGGTATGGAGTGCCATCGGTTACAGTCACCTCTTGTCCGCATTGACGGCACTTTGAACAGTGGACGTTACATTTCAGATGTGTTACGACCCGTGGCTCTACCCTTCATTCGACCCCTACGAAACCCTACATTTCAGCTGGATAATGCACGACCGCATGTTAGAGGTCGTGTACGGGCCTTTCTAGATACAGAAAATGTTCGACTGCTGCCCTGGCCAGCACATTATCCAGATCTCTCACCAATTGAAAACGTCTGGTCATTGGTGGCCGAGCAACTGGCTCGTCACAATACGCCAGTCACTACTCTTGATGAACTGAGGTATCGTGTTGAAGCTGCATGGACAGCTGTACTTGTACACGCCATCCAAACTCTGCTTGGCTCAATGCCCAGGCGTATCAATGCCGTTATTACGGCCAGAGGTGGTTGTTCTGGGTACTGATTTCTCAGAATCTATGCACCCAAATTGCGTGAAAATGTAATCATATGTCAGTTCTAGTATATTTGTCCAATGAATACCCGTTTATCATCTGCATTTCTTCTTGGTGTAGCAATTTTAATGGCCAGTAGAGTAGTTCATGTGTACTCTCCCAACATTCCACTGTTTCGTTTATCTCAGCCAGCGCCAGGAGTATCGTTGGTGTGTGTCGTTACGGTTTGACGTGAACGTTTAAGTTTAGTTCCTTTGTTCGTTTGTTTCGTTTTTGTCTTTGTTAATATGCTAACCATTGAAGAACGTGTTCAAAGCTGGTGGTGAATACACACTTCAGTTCGTCAAACATTTAATTCAGTTTTCCCGGAGACAACTCTCCCACATCGCGATACTGTGCGAGATTTGATTAACAAATTTCGAAGTACGGGTTCGTTGACAGATGCACCGAGAAGTGGTCGTTTTAGCCTTTTGTCTGAGGATAAACTACTCGATATTTCCGATAAAATGTCCATGAGTCCGAACAAGTCAGTAAGAAAACTCGCCCAGGAAATCGGTGTTAGTTTCGGAACGGCCCACACAGCTGTAAGGAAAAAATTAGAACTTTTCCCATACAAAGTGACAGTAGTGCAAGAACTGAGAAATACTGATCATGGCAAGAGACTGCATTATTATGGTTAAAAAATTTCGTTCAACAAAATGGAAGAGATATTTATAATGAAACGTGTTTCACTGATGAGGCGTGGTTTCATTTATCCGGGTACGTGAACTTGCAAAATTCTTGTATGTGGAATACTGCAAATCCATTGTGTTACAGAAGAAATGTTACAGTTTGTGTTTGGAAACATGATTAGACGAATTTAATTGTGTATTCAGTAACAATGGGGACGCTTTCAACATATAATGTGAAAATTTGTAAGTAAAAATGAATATTCAATAAATTAATAACTTGTATCTCACTGAGTTTCATTTCGGTTTATTCACTGCGGCATACGGCACGCGCGGCTAACAGTCATACGGCACTGCGGAGAGACTTTTTGAACACCCCGTACATCACGCAATATCTGACGCTGTTCACGCCTCTTTGGTTTTCTATCAGTTCTGATAAGAACAGTGAACCTGAACAAGACTAATGCACTGTGGTGGTTGTTCTACCTGCCTAGCCGGCCGGAGTGGCCGAGCGGTTCTAGGCGCTACATTCTCAGGCCGCGCGACCGCTGCGGTAGCAGGTTCGAATACTGCCTCGGGCATGGATGTGTGTGATGTCCTTAAGTTCTAGGGGACTGATGACCTCACAGGTTAAGTCCCATAGTGCTCAGGCCCATTTTTTTTTTTAGAACGCTGTAGTGCTGCTTTAGGAAAAGTAAAGGGACGAGAGAGGCAATTCTGACGTTAAAAGGCTAAAGAAAAATCAAGACACTTTCATAGGATTTGTCGACCTGGAAAAAGCGTTCGACAACATAATATGGTGCAAGCTGTTCGAGATTCTGAAAAAAGTAGGGGTAAGCTATAGGGAGTGACGGGTAGTATACAATATGTACAACAACCAAGAGGGAATAATAAGAGTGGACGATCAAGAACGAAGTGCTTGTATTAAGAAGGGTGTAAGACAAGGCTGTAGCCTTTCGCCCCTACTCTTCAATCTGTACATCGAGGAAGCAATGATGGAAATAAAAGAAAGGTTCAGGAGTGGAATTAAAATACAAGGTGAAAGGATATCAATGATACGATTCGCTGATGACATTGCTATACTGAGTGGAAGTGAAGAAGAATTAAATGATCTGCTGAACGGAATGAACAGTCTAATGAGTACACAGTATGGTTTGAGAGTAAATCGGAGAAAGACGAAGGTAATGAGAAGTAGTAGAAATGAGAACAGCGAGAAACTTAACATCAGGATTGATGGTCACGAAGTCAATGAAGTTAAGGAATTCTGCTACCTAGGCAGTAAAATAACCAATGACGGACGGAAAGGAGGACATCAAAAGCAGACTCGCTATGGCAAAAAAGGCATTTCTGGCCAAGAGAAGTCTACTAATATCAAATACCGGCCTTAATTTGCGGAAGAAATTTCTGAGGTTGTACGTCTGGAGTACAGCATTGTATGGTAGTGAAACATGGACTGTGGGAAAACCGGAACAGAAGAGAATCGAAGCATTTGAGATGTGGTGCTACAGACGAATGTTGAAAATTAGGTGGACTGATAAGGTAAGGAATGAGGAGGTTCTATGCAGAATCGGAGATGAAAGGAATATGTGAAAAACACTGATAAGGAGAAGGGACAGGATGATAGGACATCTGCTAAGACATGAGGGAATGACTTCGATGGTACTAGAGGGAGCTATAGAGGGCAAAAACTGTAGAGGAAGACAGAGATTGGAATAAGTCAAGCAAATTATTGAGGACGTAGGCCGGTCGCGGTGGTCTCACGGTTCTTGGCGCGCAGTCCGGAACCGTGCGACTGCTACGGTCGCAGGTTCGAATCCTGCCTCGGGCATGGATGTGTGTGATGTCCTTAGGTTCGTTAGGTTTAAGTAGTTCTAAGTTCTAGGGGACTTATGACCACAGGAGTTGAGTCCCATAGTGCTCAGAGCCATTCTACCTGCCTCAGAGAATTGCAACTCTAATAATAAATAATAGACGTCCAACCATGTGTTCTACGCGCATCACTTCTTTTGTCAGGCAGTGCATTTCTAATGTTTAGCCATTCCGATCGACCATCAATCAGAGGAGCAGATTTCAGGCATTTTCATCGGCCATTTCTTGCTCCTGCTAAAACACGCTTCAGCTGCTTGCTGTCAGGGCTACTGAAAAGTTTATATCTGACATGGCCTGGAAAGCGTTGATCATCCTGGAAAACTATTTGTCCTTGAAGTCAGCATAGTGGGCCCAGACCACAACCCATTTGGGCATATAACGACGCAAAGAACAGCTCATGACCTACACTCTACAGGATGGACAAACCCAGGTTCCATTCCCATCTCCTCCCTCCCACATTGATACCGGAAACCTGCCCAGGCGTGTACTACAGGCGAGTACGCAGTGTGTCTTCTTATGTTGTAGACGTGTATCAACTCCCTATCCTCGTGTTCCAAGACGGGGTCATTTTGCTTTGGAATTAATAGCGCGTTGACTGGGGAACAATAAATACAGCTTAGTCGATAAAAAAGATAAATACAAAGAGGGGAATGAAAAGTGTTTGTTTTCTTTTCTGAAGAAATAAACTGGAGGGTCAAAAGTCACGGTACGGGTTTTCATGTTTGGAGATGTTCCGGGCGTGAACACGAGTGGTGCGACTAGGTGTGGCGTACGTTGCGAGTGCAGACACGATATCTTACAAGGGAACCTCCCCATCGCACCCCCCTCAGATTTAGTTATAAATTGACACAGTGGATAGGCCTTGAAAAACTGAACACAGATCAATCGAGAAAACAGGAAGAAGTTGTGTGGCACTATGAAAAAATAAGCGAAATATACAAACTGAGTAGTCCATGTGGAAGATAGGCAACATAAAGGACAATGAGAGCTGATGAGAGCCGTGGTCTCGTGGTTAGAGTGAGCAACTGCGGAACGAGAGGTCCTTGGTTCGAGTTCTCCCTCGAGTGAACATTTTACTTTCTTTATTTTCGCAAAGTTACGTTCTGTCTGTTCATTCATTGACGTCTCTGTTCACTGTAATAAGTTTAATATCTGTGTTTTGCGACCGCACCGCAAAACCGTGCGATTAGTAGACGAAAGGACGTGCCTCTCCAATAGGAACAGAAAACATTTGATCGCAAGGTCATAGGTCAACCGATTCCTCCGTAGGAAAACACGTCTGATGTATTCTTTACGACACTGGTGACGGCATGTGCGTCACATGACAGGAATATGTTGTCGACCCACCTAACTTGCACACTTGGCGAATGGGTAAAAAGATTCTTCTACCTTGCCCGATTTAGGTTTTCTTGTGGATGTGATAATCACTCCAAAAAAAGTGATGAAAACATAAGAGTTTGTCACATAAACTGCATCAAATGAATGCAACAGTTTCAGAGTCGCACAGTTTTCCCTGTGCTCTGTCAAAACATATGTTTTTTACGTTTTCAAATGTTTCCGTGCGTAGACCGTCAAATTCTGTATATGTCAAAGCAAATCTGAACATGTCCTGGAATTTTGGAGAGCGAAGTTGATTATGTGTGAGTGCCTGAACTTTGATAATTATCTGAAAATAAAAAATTAAAATTTTCACCCGAGAGAAGATTTGAACCAAGGACCTGTCGTTCCACAACTGCTCACGCTAACCACGGGACCACGACGCTCGTAAGCTAACACTCTCCTCGATGTTGCCTACCTTGCGCATGGACTACTCAGTTTGTATATTTTGCTTATTTTTTTCATAGTCCCACACAACTTCTTCCTGTTTTCTCGATTGATCTGTGTTCAGTTTTTCAAGGCCTATCCCTGTGCCAACTTACAACTAAATCTGAGGGGGGTGCGATGGGGAGGTTCCCTTGTTAGCAGTCTGCTACGGACATGTGTCTACCGCACAACGTCGCGATTTTGAACGTGTGATGATAACCGTTACAAGACACATTAATCATTGCTCAAGAATTCGAGTTTTGAAGGTCACTGGATCTGGGGTGCACAGGACACCACAAGATTTTTTTACTTTCGAACGGACGTGTCATATCTTTCACAGAGTCGCACGGGATGATCGATGTTCTACAGTGAGTCAGATCGCTGAGCGTGGGGTGCCACCAACACATTTTGTAATAGGATAGTACAGAGACAAATGCACCGCATGGGCTTAAACAGCCAGCTATAAACATCAAAAACATGTTCAAATGTGTGTGATACCTTATGGGACTTAACTGCTAAGGTCATCAGTCCCTAAGCTTACACACTACTTAAGCTAAATTATCCTAAGGACAAACACACACACCCATGCCCGAGGGAGGACTCGAACCTCCGCCGGGACCAGCCGCAAAGTCCATGACTGCAGCGCCCGAGACCGCTCGGCTAATCCCGCGCGGCTATAAACATCACATCGAGTGTTTTCCCACGACTTTTGGTCACTCATCGTATGAAGTATTGATATTAGATAAAGTCGGTCACAGGTTCGAGGTCGTCTACTTAGTCACTCACGGATCATACTGGAGCCGAAACGGAGGAGAACGCTTTACACGGTCCAGTCACATTTATGCGACCACCTGTCAACAACCTGAATAGCCACCTTCTGCATCCTGGACGTGCAGGAAGAGATCCATTGACGTTTTGGAAGGTACCGACAGGGCTGTGTAGCCATGCCGACTCCAATGCTGTAGCTAGCCGTGCTACTTGTCTCTGTTAACGTCCATGACGCGAACATCCCGATCGCGCTGTTCCCACACATTCTCGATTCGTTTTAAATCCTGTGAATTTGGTGGCTAGGGGAGTAAGGTAACTCCTTTTGGTGGTCATACACACTACCAGCTATGTGACAAGATGCCACTGTGCCGAGTAAAACCAAATGACGTGCAATGGTGGATACGGTCCTCAAGGGTGCATACTTGTACAAGTATTGACCCAATGTGTCCTCAAGAATGACGAGGTCAGCCAGGGAATGCCACGAAAACATTCGGTAGACCATAACGCTGCCTCTTCCTGCCCTGACGCTTCCGACTATTTTAGCAGGGCCCTACGCAGTAATAAGGCATGTGTCTCACAGAGCATAAGACGTGATGCTGAAATGCCACCTGTCGCTTCTCAGTGGACGTCCAGTTGCGATACAAGCGTTCACAACTCAGCCTAAGCATTGCTGCATGAACCAGCTGCCTGCTGGGGAGGGCCATACGCAGCAATGTTCGCTGAGCGTTCATTGAGGAGACACAGTTAGTAGCCCTGTGGTTCAACGGGCGGTCAGTTACTCAAAAGTTGCACGACTATTCGCCCGTACACATTTCCACAGCCGTCACTCACCTCTGTTATAAATGTCTCGTGGTGCATCAGACTTGCCTCGGCGGCTGTTTTGGATAGAGCCATTTTTGCCATGGACGGTATACTTTAACCATGGCGTTACAAACAGCCGTTTCGGAAATGCTTCCACACTTGGGCCAAAGCTAATGATAATACATTTTTGGATGTCAGATAAATCGCTCCGTTCCACCATTACGAGTGTACTGTTTTCCGCTTTTTTTTTTTCTTTATTGAATTTCAATTCCCCCCGAAGGGGGCGGGCTGGCAGCAGCTTAGTATGCCGCTCTTCAGCCTACAGACTTTGTGAGAAAGATGAAGAGAATAAATAATAAAAACAGGCGATAAAATCGGGGATTTAAAGAGTAACATGGCGAAAAGAAATCGTGGAACTTAAAACAAAGAACAGAGGGATGATGATGCTAATAAAATACATACGAAGCAGACAGGTAAAACAATAGACAGCCAATTAAAAAACACGGCGACAGTCTGGATTCTGTTCGCAAAAGACATAAAATTCACACCTAGCGACAGCATGGTTTCTGTTCGCAACACGAGAAAGACGAACAACACTGAATAGTCACTGGAACACTGCACTAAAAAGTTGGCAATTGTTACATACCACAGCCGAGAGCAGGTGGGGGGAAACTGGACAAATGATGGGAAAACAAAAAAGGGGGGAAAGGAGAGTAAAAGCGAACGGGGGAACCGGGAAAGGAGCTGATGGAGGATGAGGACCCATAAGAGGGGTGGGGGGGGGGCAGACGCGACAGGGAGTGGGGTAGGCAGAGAAGGGGAATACAAAAGGACTTGGGGGGGGGGAGAAGGGAGGTAGGGAGAGGTTTAGTGGGGAGAAAACAGGACTGAAGGGGGGAAGAGGGAGCCCAGGGAAAGGACAGAGGAAAGGAGAGGGGGAGTGAGGATCAGAGTTGATAGGAGGAGTAAATGGAGGGAGAGAGGGCATCGTCCGGGAGGGGGAGTTGATGGAATCCACCTTGGGAAAGGAGATGTAGGGTGTAGAGATGGAGGGTAGGGGAGACACAACGGTGAAGACGTGGCAGGGGGCGGGGATGGGTGTTTTCCACGTCCCCTGACGCTCTTTATAAAGGGTGGTCAGAAATTCCCGTTACAAACGTCTAGGACTTGTAGAGGGTAGTAAGTACAGAACATTTTGAATAGGAATCCATGTCCGGAATCGTATCGGTTCCGTTCTACGACAGTTTCAATTCAGATGTGTACTGCGTCGACGTCTGCTTAGGGCAAGAGAAACTTTTCAGAGCTCCCTGTCCTGATATATAACAGGGTAGATACGATGACGTGTACTACGTCAAACGAACCCCAGATGTCACTTATTGTCCGCTTTGCTATGAGACCGAGTCAATATATGTGCATCACCGATAGAGGAAACTTGGTGCAGTACACGTTTGCGGAATACACAGACATGCTCCTTGTGTATGGCGAAGCTGTAGGTAACGGAAGAGCTGCTAGTCGGCTGGATCACGAACGTTTTCCACACCGTCACACTCCATGGCACAATCTGTTTGCCCAAGTTACACAACGGCTACGAGAATCGGGTACCTTCACCGTGCGGTGGCAGGCCTGTGGTGCTCCACGGAGACGCCGCACTCCCGAATTTGAAGCAGGTGTACTGCGTCGCACTGAAGATAGCCCGTCAAGGAGTTCGCGAACAATTGCGCGTGCAATGGCTGTTAGTCACAGTACCGTCTTGGTCCTCCTACATGAGCAACAATTACATCCGTACCACTTACAAAGGGTACACGCTATGGGTTCAGCAGACTTTCCACAACGCGCCGCCTTCTGCACGTGGTTCCTGCACCGTTGCATCGACGAGCCCATGTTTCCACGCCGAGTTCTCTTCACAGATGAGTGTAGGTTCACAAGGGATTGTGTTATGAATGCTCGAAATAGCCATGTCTGGGCGGACGAAAACCCTCATGCCACGCATGTTCAGGGATTTCAAGACAGGTTTGGAATTAACGCGTGGGCAGGTATTCTGGACGGTCATGTGATTGAACCATACCTACTTCCATCCAAGCTCACGGGTCCCGCACGCTTAGTCTTCCTACGGCACGTAATAGACCCGATATTGGAAGCTGTGCCATTGAATGTCCGTCAGGAAATGTGGTTGCAGCATGATGGAGCACCACCTCACTTTTTGATGGTTGTCTGGAGACACCTCAACAGACGGTATGATGAAAGATGGATAGGCCGTGGTGGTCCAACTGCGTGGCCGCCACGATCGCCGGATTTAACACCTATGGACTACTTCTTGTGCGGTCGTTTAAAGAGCCTAATTTATGAGACACCTGTAGAGACAGAGGAAGATCTGCTGGCAGAGTTCTGGCCGCTACACAACACATTGAAGAGACACCAAGTGGGATGGAGAGAGTGTACCAGAACATGCTTCTGAGGTACAATTTGTGTAACAACGTAACGCTGGTCATCGTCACATCGAGCCGCTGTTTTAATGCATCGGTACGTTGCGGCTGGTGCCGTAGATGCTGGGTTCTTGTTGTTGTCGACTAATGTAAACCGTAAG
The DNA here is from genome assembly GCF_023898315.1 of Schistocerca nitens. Lineage (NCBI taxonomy): Eukaryota > Metazoa > Arthropoda > Insecta > Orthoptera > Acrididae > Schistocerca > Schistocerca nitens. The sequence continues at coordinate 675,705,983 of NC_064618.1, forward strand.
ATGTAAGTTGTAAGGCAAATGCGTAAGTAATTACGAAACGAGTCAGTATTCTTTTCAAATGGATTGCAACAATTGTACTCGGTCACGCCTAAGTACATTCCTCACGTGGGTGTGGATGAGATAATCATCTGCATTGACACTGTCGTAGAACGGAAACGATACGTTTCCGGACATGGGTTCCTATTCAAAATGTTATGTACTCACTACCTTCTACATGTCCTAGAAGTTTGTAACGGGAATTTCCGACCACTCTGTATATCCACCAATGCTAGTGCTGCCATCATCCATCTGTGAGTGGTTATTGCATGTCGATGTCGGGCATAGTCTGTGATCACATTGGTGTGACTGGATCACGTATAATAATGTGAATCGGCTAAACAGCTGGGCAGCTAGAGGCCAAATAAACACAATAAAAATGATACAACGCCGAAATATTCAACTAAGTCTTCCGAAACTTTTTCGCTCAAGATATTCCTTCTCCAATTCCTTCCTTTAGTCCGCGCACCATACATACAAAGATAAGTGATTGTGGAAAATCAACTGAAACCGATATTAGAGGAAAAGTCACTGCACGTTGATTCCCGTTCGATTCTATCAAGAATCTGGCAGCAGCATCATCTTAGGTCGCTGGAGCAACGAAGCGTTCCGACCACTGTCCACTTCTGACCGCAAGACGAATCGACGAACAGATAGGCATAAATGTTCGTCCACACCGCAGGTGTCAGTCAGTTGTAAGATTATGGAACATTCAGACAGAAAATCTGTTCTGCGGTGTTCGACATGGATTTTGCAAGACGGCGAAGTAGTGTAGTTCCCTGCGTCCAAGAGACCGAGTTCGTGGGTTGATGGCATGTTGCTTGATTTGAGGAATGTGTTATAGTGCTCCACACTTTAGCCTCGTGTGAAAGGGTAGCTTACGAAATACCGCATCAACTTTGAAACAGGACTGGACACATTACCGAAATAGTACGTCGGGAACGAGGGGAGATTTCGTCAGAAGTAAAAGTACATTTTGGCGTGCCCAACAAAATTTTATAGGTCTTTCCTGGCGGATAACGACGCAATGTTCACTAACGAGGCTGCATGTGGGAAGTCGTAGCGCCAAAGAATGGTAGTGCAATATGTGAAGAGCTGCGGACCATAGGTGCTTGGAGGAGGATGTGGTATGAGATCCAACATAAACAAAAATAACATATTGCACTTAAGTGTTAGGAACGAGTCAATGATGTTTGATTTACGCCACTGGCGAAAAATTGTCGGTAATAAAACCGTAAAATTCCTAAGGATGGGAATGCATTTGAAGCGGATTGCAGAATGATTCTGACTCCGCCGACATATATTTTGCGTAAGGACCAGGTAGATACGAGAAATTAGGGCTGAAACGGAGGCATACAGACAGTCGTTTTCCCTCGGTCTGTGCGCTAGTAGAACAGGAAAGGAAACGTCTGGTATTGGTACAGGGTACCTTCCGCCACGTACCGTACGGTGGCTTGTGGAGTACGTATGTAGATATGAAATGGAAGCAGTGGTTGACAAGGGAGTAAGACAGGGTTGTAGCCTATCCCCGATGTTATTCAATATGTATATTGAGCAAGCAGTAAAGGAAATCAAAGAAAAATTCGGAGTAGGAATTAAAATCCATGGAGAAGAAATAAAAACTTTGAGGTTCGCCGATGACATTGTAATTCTGTCAGAGACAGCAAAGGACTTGGAAGAGCAGTTGAACGGAATGGCCAGTTTCTTGAAAGGAGGGTATAAGATGAACATCAACAAAAGCAAAACGAGGATAGTGGAATTTAGTCGAATTAAATCAGGTGATGCTGAGGGAATTAGATTAGGAAATGAGACGCTTAAAGTAATAAATGAGTTTTGCTGTTTGGGGAGCAAAATAACTGATGATGGTCGAAGTAAGGAGGATATAAAATGTATACTGGCAATGGCAAGGAAAGCGTTTCTGAAGAAGAGAAATTTGTTAACACTGAGTATAGAGTTAAGTATCAGGAAGCCGTTTCTGGAAGTATTTGTATGGAGTGTAGCCATGTATGGAAGTGAAACGTGGACGATAAATAGTTTAGATAAGAAGAGAATAGAAGCTTTCGAAATGTGGTGCAGAAGAATGCTGAAGATTAGATGGGTAGTTCACATAACTAATGAGGAGGTATTGAATATAATTGGGGAGAAGAGAAATTTCTGGCACAACTTGACTAGAAGAAGGGATCGGTTGGTGGGACATATTCTGAGGCATCAAGGGGTCACCAATTTAGTAATGGAGGGCAGCGTGGAGGCTAAAAATCGTAGAGGGAGACCAAGAGATGAATACACTAAACAGATTCAGAAGGATGTAGGTTGCAGTAAGTACTGGGAGATGAAGAAGCTTGCAAAGGATAGAGTAGCATGGAGAGCTGCATCAAACCAGTCTCTGGACGGAAGACCACAACAACAACAGAACGGAAATCGGAAGTCATGAACGATTAGAGCTGGAAGGGCTGGTTGTAGGAAAGGCCGAGAATTACGGGAAGCGCCCTAACAGTCTGTAATTCATCTATAGGGGAAACAGGAGGGGGGAGGGAGGGTACTGTAGCTTATAGACTCCACGAACTGTCCGTCCTTGGGTATTTCTCATCAGTAAGAATTGTATAGATAGAGAGTATTTGAAGTGGATTTACACATTATGTTATTGTTTTGTATATCTAGAAGGGGTATTTCATGGATATATTCTACCCACCTGCGTGCTAGACAATAGGAGAGGTGCGTCTTGCATTACAGAGAAGTTTACTGCTAAAATATCGAAACCAGAAATGTTCGTGCTTATACCGAGTCTTCCAAGAATCGTTCTTCCCAGCCAACATTAGCTAATGAAACGGTAGGGGGGAGGGGGGGGTGGAGAAGGGTAGCAATAGTAGTGTAGTAGTGGTACACGTTATTATGCTGCGGCACACTCTATAGTGGTGATTACCGAGTGCACGTCTCGAAGTAAATTGAGAGTACTAAATTGAACTTATGTAATATTACCGCCAACGAGAGTAATTTGGTATCAGAAACGGGACAATTGAGGTTTGTTAGGGTAGCCTTGAAATCCTGCTCTTCCTTAAGTACACGGACTAAACGGTGGAACAGGTAATGGTACGCATGGATGTTACTGTAATTATCGCGTAGAGGGCAATTCCCAAGAAAGCATGAACCAGCTCGACCACGATCTAGACATGAATATTGTGCTGTGCTGGATGAGAGAGAGAGAGAGAGAGAGAGAGACTCATTCATACAGTTGCTGAATCACCTTCTAGTTGTCTTGTTTGCAGCTAGCTATTATAGCAGATGAATCGTTTACAGCAGCTCCGTTCATCGAAGACATTACTGGAATAATAGGTAATAATTAGGTAGTTCTCACTACCTATTTAAGGCTACTGTACTAGCGAAATATTGGAGTCTCACATTCAGCTTCGAAGGCTATGTCTTTAAGAAAGAATGGTTAAATTTTTCCGGAAGGAAATATTGAAAACTTCTATTTCGCGAATACAAACTAGGATCCGTTAGCAGTGGGGTTAGGTCCACTGATTTGTATTACAGTACTGCAATACGCATGAATAGTATACCTCGAAATTTAAATCGCTTGCCTAACTGGTTTTCCTTGGTAGGGAAGACAAAGTACTTTTAAAGTTCTATCGATAATAAGGTCAGTAGTATCGGTACACTAGCTCAGGTTGAGAAGGAATGGAGCTTGCCCTTGGCGGAACAATTTCAGTAGTTGCTGAAGTTATCTGGTCCTGGTTGTCAGGACAGGATTTTGGCTCTGCATGTAGAGTACAGTGCATGAGGTGACATATTGATTAAGACAGCAGAATCCTATCTGGGTAGAGAAGGGCTCGGGCTCCCCTTGATATCCCGAAGCAAGCTCCTTTGGCCAGATGAAATCCGACTTGTTGCCCGTGACCTAGCCAGGCTATTTCTAATTTCTTGTCGTCAGCAGCACTTTATGCCCGGTTTCCCTTCGCTTGGTGGAGCCGGCAGAGTGCTTTTACTGGTTGGACCAGGATATTTTAATTGTAGTCATAGTGGTTACTCCTTCCTCTGCTGGATAGAACATTTACGATGGAAACACAAAACTATGGAAATGTAGTGCTACTCTTTGAAGTGGGACAAAAGCAGTCTTACGGAATACATATACATACATACACCATAAGCCACAGTAAGGCGCACGGTGGAGGGTATTTTGTACCATTTCCTTTCCTGTCCCGCTCGCAAATGTAGCGAGGGAAGATGTATTGTCAATATGCCTTGTACAGTTCTTACGCAAGATGAATGTTGGATGCAGCTGAATCGTCCTGCAAATGCTAATTATCATTTCTCAGGATCGTTACGCGGATAGATCGTCTTCGTCCCACCAAGAATTCCCTAAGCTTACGTAGGAAGTCCTTGACTCTCTCGTACTGATGGAACCAACCGCTAGCAAATCTAGCTGCACTGCGTCTAAGTTATTTCGATGGCTACCTTTAAACCAACTTGGTGGGGTCAAAAACTTTCGACCAATATTCAAGAATTGTTCACACAAGCGTTCTGTACGCGGTCTGCTTTCTAAGCGTGCTACACTTTCCCGAATCTTCCAAGTACACTGTAATTGGTCATTTCCCTTCCCTACAGTTGACACGTGCTCGTCCAATTCACGTCGTTTCACAATTTTATCCCTACAAACTCAATCGACGTGTATGAGTCAAGCAACATACCGCTAATATGGTATCAAATATTACACGAATGCTTCTTGTATCCACTCGCATAGCTGATACTTATTCCTATTTAAAGCAATGCACGACCACGATTTCGCTACTTAGAAGTAAGCCAGCCCAAGGGATACATTTCGATTTTGTTCGGTTTTGAGTATGTTTTAGTGTCGAACAAAATAAGAGGCACGTAATTTTTTATACCTACCCATACGACTCTTAAGCTGGAGAAATAACTCCTTGTAAAAAAACCGAGTTTAATATTTCTGAATGAATACCGTTCAAGTGATAACAGATATTTAAAAAATACTTCAAAATGCACCCATATTTGTCGAAATAGTTTTTTTTTCGAAATCCCCTCTCTCGCATCATTTTGTTTTTCATTTAGACTTTAGACTAATAGGAAAACATAACATCGTTCATACCAAATACAATTTTGTGTTATTCTTATTCCAAAGACACATTTGTCAGAAATAAGCTAGAAATGTCTCTATATCACAGTAGACGTGCCTGATATGTACACGCTTCAGTGCCAGTTGTCTTGTTGAGTTATTTAACAAGTTTTTACCAGATGAATATATTCTACATGTATATTTGCTTTTAATTATATGAACTATAAAATATCTTGTGTTGCACATGTTTTATTTTTACATGTTGTGTCTTCCTTGTTTTCATCCTTTAAAGATTTAAATATGTAATATTTGAAATTGTTTGTACATTATTATTGTAACATTATTGTAGATCTGTACAATAATGAGGAAGCGCAGAATTGTTTGGATGAAAAGAAAGATGCTGAATGGGAGGGAATTTCGAAAAGAAAGACTATTTCGACAAACATGACTGTACCGTTGTAGCCTACATAGAAACCATGGAATTTTTATTTGAAGTACTTTTATATCTGTTACGGTATTCATTCAGAAATAGCGAACTCAGTGTTACCCAAGGGTGTGTTTCACCCGCTTAATGGCTGTATAGGCCTCTTATTTTACCGTACAACATATTCAAAGCCTATCAAAATACAAGTGTATCCCTTGGGTAGGTTTACTCGTTAGACCATTGTCGAGTGCTAGCGTAAGTCAAACCCATCCGGCCACTATACAGTCGTCGAGATATCGTAGGCCATTGCCTAGGCGACCTGATAACTTGACCTTTAAAAGTCCTATAGCCCAAGCGCTCTTGACAATGCTCTGAGAGCATGAAGATGTACAAACGATTCACTTTGAATCTGGACCCTCGGCACCCCAGGTTATTCGAGCAGCCACTCGTAGCACCAAACAGAAATTCTGTCAAGGTCACCTGAGACTTCTTGGTGGAGGGAAGTTGCTTGTCTGCACGGACTCTGCTAGTGCTTTGCAGGCTATTCGGATGTGATACAGGACTCTTATCTATCTCCTGCACAGACAGAACAAAGAAGTGGCCTTCTGCTGGTTCCCTGGGAATCGACCGGAATGAGAAAGCTGACAGAGCAGCGAAAGCAGGCTGCCAGGAAAATGCCTCAGTTCAGTTTAACGTTCCCCTACAGGCCATTGTAGATGACAAAGACAGTGTTGGCTGAGTGGCCAACAACTAGCTGCAGTCGCTCAAACTGACAATTCGACCGGGACGCACTTCTTTTCGAACTCCGAGAAGGAACGAAGTGGTCCTCACTCGCCTACATATCATATACAGTCCACTGCCCCCAGTGGGCCGGTTTGACAACCTACCCCCCCCCCCCCCCCCCGTTAAAAATAAAAAAAAACCTTACCCTTAATATTGGGAGAATAAGAACTCTTCAGAAAATTTACACTTTTTATTGCCTTTTAGCTGATAACTTTCTCTTGTGTGATATGAAATTAAATGTAGGAAAAATAGAAGCAGTAAACAGAAGAGATAAGCAAGACAGTGCACGTTTCTTCAATCCTTAGGTCCCAGCACATTTTTTTTTCTCTAATCTTGCCTCAGATTTTCACGGCGTGCTTTTCTTTCTGCGAAAGAATCTATGACCTCATCAAAGTCCGTCAAATGTTTAGCTGCATGAAAAATCAAAATGTCGATGTCTAATATTGAAAATGCTGTTAATACGAATAATACCCAAGACTCGTGTCGTTTCTCGATTTCATTACGTCTGTTTTGTCGCTGTGTGCTAGCTAAAGCGAAATAGACCTTTCTAACATTTCAGCAATTGTAACACACGCCAAATATGCGAGACTGATTTGGCACAAATGGTATTTTTATCTACCTCACTTACGCAAATAACACGAGAGAAAATAATTCACGAAGTGCCAGTATCACATGCCTATTAGGCCTACTACAAGCAAACCTTTTTATGTTAGGAAATAGTTTCACATTTCATTCATACGCCCCAGTTTCTCAAGCGTGAGATCAAAAACTAGTAGTACGAAATTTTGATGAATATGGAATCGTCATATTCCTCCAAATAATTTTTGTTGTGTCCCCGTTTCTTCCTCTTCCTCATTCTAACAAACAATCTTGTCATCACTAATTCTGTAACAATTCCTGTCTTTGTCAAAACTTATTCTCTGGTTAACTTCACTAACCGTGCCAGAATCATCGAGCCGGCCGGTGTGGCCGAGCGGTTCTAGGCGCTTCAGTCTGGGACCGCTCGACCGATACGGTCGCAGGTTCGAATCTTGCCTCGGGCATGGATGTATGTGATGTCCTTAGGTTGTTTAGGTTTAAGTAGTTTAAAGTTCTAGGGGACTGATGACCTCAGATGTTAAGTCCCATAGTGCACAGAGCCAGAATCATCGTTTTGTTTATCCCGCGTTTATTCTCCGATTACACGTTATAAAACTCGTTTTCTGCGCTTTTTCGAGCACAGATTTAAGCGGCTGCTAACCGTGGATGTACAACTAGCCCTTAGGGGTGTAGCGATCTGGCAAAAAAATTCTGAAATTTGTGTCAGAATTTCATGTTCTTGGATACACCGAGAAGATATGTAATCTTTCTTACCCATTATTCCTGTTAGTCGTTTATTTCCACTCTGGCAGTCTGAATCTATGGATTACGCTAATAATTACAACAACGTTTATCATACGCACACCCAGTCAAACACATAAACAAACAGCGGTTAACATTCACCCGTTCAGGCTTGTTGGGTTCAGCTCGTATAGCCCCCGTCCCCTTTTGTCTGCGGGAAAGTTCTTTATTTCTAGATGCGACGGGGATACCCTTGGGAGAGACATCACCAACACTATGAACGCATTCAAAAATCAAATTATGATTCGTTCAGAACCAACTTAGAATGCGTTCAAAAATGTTCAAAAACCAACAGGGACGCGTTTCAAAGTCATATGCACAATCGATAGACCAACGTGCGACGGATGCTAGATAATTTGTGAAATAAGGTTTTTTCCTTCAATAATTTGAATCTGGCGCCCCCTTAAATTGCCCCCGGGGCAGATACCCAGGTTTGCCCCTACCACCCCACCCCTTCAAATCGGGGCCTGTTGAGCACACGTTTTCAGAATGATCCTTCTGTATGGCGAAGCTCACGGTAGCGCAGGAGCTGCTCTTCGCCTTTATCAAGATCGTTATTCACAACGTTCGACTCCAACGCATATCATTTTCGTTTCAATTACGCAACGGTTTCGAGATAGTGGTACTCTCACCGTTAGCAGGCGTGACTATGGTGCTCCAAGGAGAGGCCGCACACCCGAAGTGGAAGAGGCCGTTTTGCATCACATTGAAAAGAACCTGTCAACGAGTACAGAAATGCGCGTTTCTTTCCTTTATTTTTTGTTAGAATGAGTGGAACAATAAAACAAGTGGTGTACTCGGTCACGCCTAATAAAATCTTGTAACAGTGGTCGCGTTACCGACATGTCTCCAAACGGCTCTAACACGGAATGGTACGCTTGTGGACATGGGTTCCAGTTCAGAATATTATCTACCCCGTCCCCTCTACAGGTCCTAGAAGCTTGTTTTCGGAATTTTAGAGCATCCCGTAGACGGCGAGTGTTTTGGTCTGCAGAGGTTTGTACTTCGCAGTTGAAAGCTCTCGAAAACGGTGCCAGGTGTCTTGGATTTGCTCGAGTTGAATCGACTATAGGAATGGATTAATATTAGAGAATAAATGTATTGAAACTTCATGTGTGATGCGTTTTCTCAAGCGTCTCAGTGTTTATTACGTCATATCTATGCCTCATGATTTATTTGTGTAGGTACCATCAGGGGTCTATGTCGATACTAAGTGCGAAGTGTGTTTCAATTAGATTTTTTAGCAAAGAAGTAATAAAGTTATAAGTCATACACACTGTGCCAGTTTTTCACCCAGCTCACTGTTTATGATGTCATATCTGCTGAACTATGATGGGTAGCTGGTACTTGCTCATACAGCGATTGTTTCCCGACACTGAGGGATGTGTGTACCAAATTTGTGCGAAATCGGACTTGCAGTTTACGAGGAGATGTGGAACACATACACACATTTTATAATACATACTGACACACACACACACCAAACTGGCCTCTTTTTCAAAAAAAAATCTTAGCGTCCGGTCACTATAAAATATTTTATTTTTTATTTTTAGATGCACGCATATTTTGAAGAATGGAGCACATACACTCCTGGAAATTGAAATAAGAACACCGTGAATTCATTGTCCCAGGAAGGGGAAACTTTATTGACACATTCCTGGGGTCAGATACATCACATGATCACACTGACAGAACCACAGGCACATAGACACAGGCAACAGAGCATGCACAATGTCGGCACTAGTACAGTGTATATCCACCTTTCGCAGCAATGCAGGCTGCTATTCTCCCATGGAGACGATCGTAGAGATGCTGGATGTAGTCCTGTGGAACGGCTTGCCATGCCATTTCCACCTGGCGCCTCAGTTGGACCAGCGTTCGTGCTGGACGTGCAGACCGCGTGAGACGACGCTTCATCCAGTCCCAAACATGCTCAATGGGGGACAGATCCGGAGATCTTGCTGGCCAGGGTAGTTGACTTACACCTTCTAGAGCACGTTGGGTGGCACGGGATACATGCGGACGTGCATTGTCCTGTTGGAACAGCAAGTTCCCTTGCCGGTCTAGGAATGGTAGAACGATGGGTTCGATGACGGTTTGGATGTACCGTGCACTATTCAGTGTCCCCTCGACGATCACCAGTGGTGTACGGCCAGTGTAGGAGATCGCTCCCCACACCATGATGCCGGGTGTTGGCCCTGTGTGCCTCGGTCGTATGCAGTCCTGATTGTGGCGCTCACCTGCACGGAGCCAAACACGCATACGACCATCATTGGCACCAAGGCAGAAGCGACTCTCATCGCTGAAGGCGACATGTCTCCATTCGTCCCTCCATTCACGCCTGTCGCGACACCACTGGAGGCGGGCTGCACGATGTTGGGGCGTGAGCGGAAGACGGCCTAACGGTGTGCGGGACCGTAGCCCAGCTTCATGGAGACGGTTGCGAATGGTCCTCGCCGATACCCCAGGAGCAACAGTGTCCCTAATTTGCTGGGAAGTGGCGGTGCGGTCCCCTACGGCACTGCGTAGGATCTTAAGGTCTTGGCGTGCATCCGTGCGTCGCTGCGGTCCGGTCCCAGGTCGACGGGCACGTGCACCTTCCGCCGACCACTGGCGACAACATCGATGTACTGTGGAGACCTCACGCCCCACGTGTTGTGCAATTCGGCGGTACGTCCACCCGGCCTCCCGCATGCCCACTATACGCCCTCGCTCAAAGTCCGTCAACTGCACATACGGTTCACGTCCACGCTGTCGCGGCATGCTACCAGTGTTAAAGACTGCGATGGAGCTCCGTTTGCCACGGCAAACTGGCTGACACTGACGGCGGCGGTGCACAAATGCTGCGCAGCTAGCGCCATTCGACGGCCAACACCGCGGTTCCTGGTGTGTCCGCTGTGCCGTGCGTGTGATCATTGCTTGTACAGCCCTCTCGCAGTGTCCGGAGCAAGTATGGTGGGTCTGACACACCGGTGTCAATGTGTTCTTTTTTCCATTTCCAGGAGTGTATTTACCTTTCGCTCGCCATAGTATTGACGATACTCTCTGAATAGTAAAATTTTGACTAGGTTCGACGGGTATGCATATGATCTTTTAACGTTGTGAGTATATTTGAGACATTCCTTTATTACTTTTAATATCCACAAAATGTGGTGACAGTGTAATTTGCATTTTAGCGTGTAGGTTCACATGATGATGTGACGTGAAGCCGTGGAACCGGTCGTGTTTTAATAAACAACAATTTTACCACCCGAAAGCGGAGTTCTTCGTAACATCATGTCTTTCAATAGCTGCGCTTGCCCTGATTATGAAGTAGTTTGTGATATATGTTTACGTTCAACAGCTGATGGCGCTCGACTAGACGTATGAGAACACACGCGAAAGCAACGTTACGTCAAAATTTCGAAGTACTGTAAGCAACGGAATGGTCCAGTATTCACGTCGGGAGCAAGCCCAAACGGTGTTTTTGTATGGCCAAGCCGATGTGGAGAGGCAGCACTGCTGTACCAAAATAAGTACCCTCACAGACATCAACTACCTCTAGTACACAGCCGGACGCTGTGACCGAGAGGTTCGAGGCGCTTCAGTCTGGAACAGTGCAACCGCTACGGACGCAGGTTCGAATCCTGCCTCGGGCATGGATGTGTGTGATGTCCTTAGGTTAGTTAGGTTTAAGTAGTTCTAAGTTCTAGGGGACTGATGACCACAGATGTTAAGTCCCATAGTGCTGAGAGCCATTTGAACCTCTAGTACAAGCTGCAGGAAAGTGTCCTGCCAACATGTTGTAAGCCAAGGTATAATTACGTGTATGTATGGTGCAGGGAATGGCAACTTAATCTCAATGTAGACAAGTGTAATGTGCTGCGAATACATAGAAAGAAAGATCCTTTATCATTTAGCTACAATATAGCATGTCAGCAACTGGAAGCAGTTAATTCTATAAATTATCTGGGAGAAGGCATTAGGAGTGATTTAAAATGGAATGATCATATAAAATTAATCGTCGGTAAAGCAGATGCCAGACTGAGATTCATTGGAAGACTCCTAAGGAAATGCAGTCCGAATACAAAGGAAGTAGGTTACAGTAAGCTTGTTCGCCCACTGCTTGAATACTGCTCAGCAGTGTGGGATCCGTACCAGATACAGTTGATAGAAGAGAGAGAGAAGATCCAACGGAGAGCAGCGCGCTTCGTTACAGGATCATTTAGTAATCGCGAAAGCGTTACGGAGATGATAGATAAACTCCAGTGGAAGACTCTGCAGGAGAGACGCTCAATAGCTCGGTACGGGCTTTTGTTGAAGTTTCGAGAACATACCTTCACCGAGGAGTCAAGCAGTGTATTGCTCCCTCCTACGAATATCTCGCGGAGAGACCATGAGGATAAAATCAGAGAGATTAGAGCTCACACAGAGGCATATCGACAATCTTTCTTTCCACGAACAATACGAGAGTGGAATAGAAGGGAGAACCGATAGAGGTACCCAAGGTACCCAAGGTACCCACCGCCACACACCGTCAGGTAGCTTGCGGAGTATGGATGTGGATGTAGATACTCATGACAGCCGCGTGCACTGTATCCCATGGAGGCTAGTTTGAACGTCTGTTGTGGCGTTGATGGGACGCAGTACTGTACTGTGTTCCGCGACGATTTGTTGTCGTTGCACTCACAAAATTCATTTCTGGACCGATGTTCATAGGACATTTTTTCCTCCGTTCCCAGTCAGCAATCCATTCCTGCAGTTTTTCGGTTTTATTAATGTTCACCCTGTATAGATTAACGTGTGACAACGCTATGAACACATGTGCTGGAGATTGTACTAGAAATTTTGTACGACTTGGGCTCTAGTTACATGGCATTTGATTTTCATTTTAACGAGAGTAACTATTCATGCACCAGTACCACGGTCCTGAGAAATGGCCCTGATGACAACGCTGGTTAGCACCCGTTGGTTTTAAAGTTAGATCTCCATCCTCAGTCCCACTGCAGATATTCAACGGCGTATTTTTCCCGTTCGCAACAGCGTCATCAGAAAACTGAGTGGTTCAAATGGCTCTGAGCACTACGGGACTTAACATTTGAGGTCACCAGACCCCTAGAACTTAGAACTACTTAGATCTAGCTAACTGAAAGAGATCACACACATCCATCCCCGAGGCAGGATTCGAGCCTCCGAACATAGCGGTCGCGCGGTTCCAGACTGAAGCGCCTAGAACTGCTCGGCCACAGCGGCCGGCTAGCAAACTGACTCACAAAGCTGTCCACCCTATCCAGCAGGTCGTTTGTACACATGGAGGACAGAAGTGATCCTATCACGTTGCATTAGCCACTGCGAACGTTACCATTTTTTAGAAGTGTTCGTTTTAGTCTAGGAAAAGAGGGCGTTGTGCAGAAGCAGTTAAAGCTGTTAAAAATTTGTTGCCTGGTGAGGCAAAGAGTTCAAGCTGCCAAATCAAATGCAAGGACACACCTTTGAGCAAATTTTGCACAATGCGAGGAAGAGAGCAAGACAGGGAGTTCCTCCTACAGCTGAACACTTTGCTTGTTAGGACTGGTCTCAGGCGGAGTTCGCTCAAGAGTTTGGTAATAGACTTAAACTAATGACCCATCAGCTGGAATCATTGGCACTAATTCCAGATGTCGGCTATAGCTCATTCTACAACTACACATACAACAGCCACTGCCTGGCGCCTCACGCAAGTAGCCATTTGACACAAGCGTAGGGGCCACCCTCCACCTGGTTATATCATGCACGCCAGTAAAAGTCCACCTTACGATGTTCTGATTGTTTCACAGTAATACGCAACACCCATTGAAATGATCCTGAAGTAATTATTCCTATAATGGACATATTATTGCTTTCTTTTTAATTTTAGTACGTGACAAAAAGGTACTTCAGAGTTATTTATGTTAAGGCTAACTGAAATCAGTCTTACAGTGTTTAAAAAAAAAATGGCTCTGAGCACTATGGGACTCAACTGCTGAGGTCATTAGTCCCCTAGAACTTAGAACTAGTTAAACCTAACTAACCTAAGGACATCACAAACATCCATGCCCGAGGCAGGATTCGAACCTGCGACCGTAGCGGTCTTGCGGTTCCAGACTGCAGCGCCTTTAACCGAACGGCCACTTCGGCCGGCAGTGTTTTAAAATAAGATAAATTTAGTGCTAATTAATTACAGTCCACCATCCTAGGCATCTAACCCTTTTCCTTGGTGCAGATTATAGATGCCACACTAAAGGACAATCTTTGTTGTTAAAAAGTAATTGACGTTAATGAGCACATTAAATGGGATAAAGTAGTACATCCATTACCAGATATGTTATCTTCTCGAAGTGCCCTTAACAATTTTGTACACTACTGAACAAAACTTAACGTACATAAGACATTATTGACCCGCTATATAAAATGAAGTTTGCTCCATGAAAGCATATTTTCTCATATTAATGAATTATTAAGCTGCAATAAGTGACGTGCCTTTCCGAATTTCACGATCGTTCAATATTTCGCTCGGAAATTAGTATGAAATGTATTCTGCGTTACTTTTCTGTGCATCACTTCGACACAGCAGTGTAGGCTACTTCTACATTTTGAAGTTTGCTGCAAGGTCTTGCCTTTATTGCATAAGATTAACTTTTCAAGGGAAAAACTATGAACGTATTTAAATAGCAACACACAACTTAGGGTTATTATTATTCGTAAAGAATATCTTTGTTCTCTGCTGCATGCTGTTGAACGTTTCACCTTCTTGGCGGAGTTACGAAAGTTTGTGGTAACAGCATCAAAGCAACCCGCGAAGAGCCGGAAAGACGAAATGGTCGTAAACCTGTTGCAGCGGTTTTATGTCCACTCTAAAACACAAGAGAAGAGATAAATTAGCAACATCGTAGCACAAAACTTGCAAACTGCATTTATTTCATTTATGTTTTTATTTTCGGACCACGCCTTTTTGCTGTTAATTACGGAGGATCAACCATTATGCAATACTGTTTGGGGAGAACATAAATGTGATGTGATTGTAACGCTAATGCAGCATATGAATTGTTACATTTTCACGACGAGCTTTTTGATAGAAAAAAAGGGTAAAGGAAAAGCTTCTCGGAATGGCTGGAATTTCAGTTTCTGGGAGCGGACGGCGTATCCTTTTCGCGTTAGAGCGCCAGATCGCAGAGAGTGGTGTCCCTTGAGCGTTTCGTTTTATTTCTGTACGCAGCCGCTCCGTCTGCTAATCAGCTGGCATCTCGCTGGTTACGGAGTCGAGACACGAGAAATAAACAATACTGTCTCTGGAAAACGAGCTGCCCATTTCCAGTAGTTATCCGAGGAGGTCGTAAGAAAATCGTGCGCAATCTCATTCAATTACATCCCGTGATTGAACCGATGCTAGGACGAATGAAGTGTAAACGCCGCGATACATCACGAACCGATGCTATCATGAGGGCTCGCGCGCTAGCTCGCCGGCACGCCTCATTTGTTTTTGTTTTCAAATTGAGTCACGCGAATGTGAGAGTCGAATCGACACCCGGGTTATCTTTGTTGGCCTTCGTGTCGTCTCCCTTTCTCCGTTTTCGTTTTATTTTCCTCTCGTGTCCCTCCTCTGCCGTTCCCTCGATGCCAGCGGCCTCGTTGTAATAAGCGCCGACCGACCGGCAAGAGAGGTCCCGACCGCGGCGGCGGCCGGACGGCAGCGCAGCGTGTATGAGAAAATGGCAGACTGTGAGCGAGGAATGCCGAGTCTCAAGGCCACGGCGACCGGGTCGCCATGGCAACCGCCTCGCTGCCTGTCACTGCCAACCCGATCGCTTCGCCTCGCGCATGCGCGCACCGCCTTCTTCACTGCAAGGCTAATGGTCTCGCGTTCCTCTCTCGCCCCCTTGCCTGCACGTTTCCTTCGGACTTCCGTCGTAAAGTGTCGCTCCGCTCCCAGAGCAGTCATTGTGAATAGAGAGAATCTGTCTGCCGTCGCGGGCTGCGACCACAGCTGTTGGATGGCCGGACTTAAGTGTCTATATATAAACCGGGACCGAAGCGTCGTCAGCTATCCATTTCCTCTAATCATTCAGTGCGCTAGAAGAGCGTAATCGCGGCAGCAGATCCACTAAGATGCCGTGCATATTTACATGCCCCTAGGAAACATTTCTGCCCCCGCGTCGTATAATAAGGGGACGTCTGTGGCGAGTGCATCTACTCGGAACATCTACATTGCTGGGACCCCATCGTTACCGCTGGCAGTTTGCCCGTATTTTTCCCAGTCAATTAGCGCACTGTTAGTCTACGCTTCTGAGCCGGGAAGGGGAGGGCGATAGCTTCATTAATAGAGGGGAAATCTCAATCTACTGGCATAGCTTTACATCTCAATTCGGGACCGATACAAAGCGAGATGCAAGACGAAAAAAAAGAAACCTCGTTCCGTTTCGACAGGAATCACGCAAGATTATTTGTTACTGGCTGCGTATTCGAAAACGAAATTTATTTCTGATACTTCACTCGACACCTACGCGCGCCTATATTTTCAAATATTTAAATTGATTCAGGACGCGTACAGCTTGTACTTTAAATTACAACACAGTTATAACACAGGGCGTCGTTAGTTATCATTTATAACCAGTTGCTCCCATACACTGAACAGCCGCCTCAACGTAATCTGCAACATAAAGAATAACTAGCGATACCAGTATTACGATTTTCGTCACCTCTGAAAATGACAGATCTCGAAGTTCTGCTGATGCAAACTAAACTAGAAATCGTTTTACAAAACAGGCTTATGGGAGTAGCGACAGGATTAGATTGTAGTTTCAGATCTGGGGGAGAGGGGGTAGAGAGGTCACAGTTCGTTAATCCCCCCCCCCCCCCTCTCCCAAATAGAGCTTGGAATCAGCTCCACTTTTAATGTGCCACAGAAGCCTACAATTTTATTGATAATAACAATGACAATGTAAAATATTTTAGTATAATAATGAAAAACTATTTAACTGCAGAAAAATTTGTAAAACGATTTAATACAACAATAATCTGTTTATATTAGTGCTTATTAAACCACTTTAGTATAAAGTCCAATAAAATTGCACTTCAGAGAAACACAGCATTAAAAACAGATTCATATCAAACAAGAAGTATACGACTCATTCAGTTGACTGAAGAACTGTGATAGCAAAAAACTTGCAGAAATATGAGTCATAATTTATTAAATGAAACAACAAGTTTACTGTAACCAGTCACTGTTTATTTATCTCCACGACGCGTTTCGAAGGTTTAAACCTCCATCATCACGTGGATTTACATTTGTTGTGTGTGGTGTTACGATTTTTAGGAGGAACTTGCGGCACTGTCTAGTGGAGAAACAAAACATTATTTCAGAACATGGTTTTGAGTTTATTTTGACAAAAAATTAAACATATATGTAATGGTAAACTTAAAATAGGTAAAATTGAGTACCTCCAGTGATCACAGGTTCCTTACACTAACATGTACACTGTCATATTCTGTAAACAAATATGGGGTCTGGAAACTATTGGGTGCAAGGACCGTACAGCAGAAGAGAGAACATTATCAAAAAGCACAAAGAACATACATAGTAACAACATTACTACAGAATGAATTTTTAAAGGGTTTTGAGGTATTTGTTTTGAGACA
Organism: Schistocerca nitens; assembly: GCF_023898315.1. NCBI lineage: Eukaryota > Metazoa > Arthropoda > Insecta > Orthoptera > Acrididae > Schistocerca > Schistocerca nitens. The sequence goes on from NC_064618.1 coordinate 675,723,310, forward strand.
TAATTTACAAGTATAAAATGGTAGTGTACACTCACCACTATCAATATTTCACTTGGCTCTGTGACTGTGAACACAAATCTGCAAACTGTGTCAGTGGAACCTTGTAGATGAGTGGAACGCGGTTTGTGCACACACTACCTGTTATACAGGCTGTTAGAGGTAAGTGCAGATACTGAGATCATTGGTACCTTAACATGTAGCCACTCCAGTGTTTCAGTTGGTTATTATCTGTGTTAAACAGTCTTCCTGCAAACATATCACATATTTTACTACCTGATGTTTTCTTCACAGTTGTAACTGCACCACTAAGTGGGCTACACCTGTCAGTACAGACTAAACTTTCTGTATCCAAGTGTTCACTCTACATCTTCTGATCTGTTGCCCGTGGGAAAGTAAGTGTTAATGGCTTACTCTTGCCACAAGTACTTGGAGCTATAAACCAAACTAAAAAGTTATTACTGCTAATAGCTACAATTATTAGTCTGAAACTGAAGTAAATATTGATATAATGTTTTTCAGTGCACTGTTCTCAGTAGCCAATAAAAATATTTCCACTTATACCCCTAATATCCTGTATGTGTAAAGCAGAGTGTATGTGTATATGTTTAGGATCTCCTCCCAAACCCTTGCTTTGATTTCAACCAGCAGGCCTCACATGTATATGCACTGTGGGATCTATGACCTCCTAGCTCAAATAGGAGTGGAGATATGGGTAAAACCCCTTGAGCATAGGCTGCCCTGCATGACAAGAATATTATGTGAGAACAGTGTCATCCTGCCGAATCAACTGACTTTGCAGAGCAGCCTACATCTCAGGGGCAACAAATGGTTTTTCTGGGCCCTGGCATGTAGGCTGCCCTGGCTGATAGGTATGTTGTGTGAGTGTGTTGGCCTGGTTTATTAACTGTATACATGCTAGTGACATGGAGGGGGACATGTTGAGATGGACAGAGGTGGGGATGGACAGAGTAAGGGGAAGGAGGAGCAGGACAGAGAGATGGGAGAAGAGGGAAATGGATGAGGCAGGTGGAAGATGTGGAGGGGTGGTGAGCAGTTGGGAAAGAAAAAGGGGGAGGTAGAGATGGAAAGAGAGAGGGAGAGGAGGGCATGGTTGGAGGGAGATGGAAGGAAGATATGGAAAGAGAGAGAGGGGCGGAAGACATGGTCAGAGAGAGGGGGTGAAGGGAATGAACAGGGAGGGGAGGAGGAGATATAGACACAGAGATAGTGGGGAGGCAGACATAGACAGATAGAGGGGGAGGATGAGGGAGGAATAGGTGGATACAGAGAGGGGGAGGAGGAAGCGTGTTCAATATGTGTGCTCGACACATACACTTGTGAAGTCGTGGACATATGTTAGTTGCCAATATTTCACTTAGCACTACGATTGCGAAAGGTCTGCAAATTACGTCCACTCAAGCTTGTAAATGAGTGAAATAATCTTTCTCCCAGTCATGTGCGCCTACGGTAAGCCTGTCTTTCTGTTTCGTTTTTTTTTCTTGGTGAAGGGTCTTTCTCTATCTATTTGTCTTACTCGACTTGTTGTGAAGCCACGAACCGAGTCAAATCTGTCGTTGACAAGTGGTATGGTAAGCCTTTACCTGACTAGAATGTCGTCTGTAGGCGATCAGGCTGCAAGCACACCCACGAAGGCGTGATTTCATGCATGCAACAAAAAACTAACCGTTCTTAAATGTAGCTTATAATTTCTATATTTCCTTTTCTTTCTTTAGAGACTCTGTTAACTTATTGTTTTTATACAAGGTAGCCACGAAACAAATTTGGGGAGCTCTGAGGAGCATTTTTCAAATGTATTTTATTTTTTAAATGTGCTTTGATTAAAGGCTCACCTTGTGTGAAATGGTGTGATAATATATTTGACGGCTCAGAAGTGAAAATCGTCACAATATTACTCTTTGTTTTGTGTAAAAACCTGACTTGGTAGACAAAAACGGTAGTTATTTCTAGAGACAGCATAAGAAATTGATTCAAGAACACCTACTTTCAACAAATAATGTAATTAAAAGTTTCTAAATGCAGACTAGTGTTATGTATAACAGGTGTAGGAGGCTCATATACCATAGAAAGTGTTCTGAATAGCGACTATGAAATTCTAGCTCATCACAGAAGATCACGTTGTTCTTGTATCACCATGTCGGAAGGGAGTGGCGTGCCAAGACCGGAATCATGCCATGCTGACATGCAACAACAGTTCTACGATGAATTATCTCAAGCAAGTGCTGGTAAAAATTGTGTTTTCCTAACCGAAAGCGCCATAATCCAATTTCCCATGAAATTTGCTCAGTGGAAAGTGGATCAAAATAAGCGAAGACGTGTCTCGGCTTATCCGTAGACAGTTTCTATTAAAACGACGGTCAAAGTTTTCAATGTACTTTATGTGCCTTTTGTCGAGTAAATAGTTCAACTGAAGCGGCGGCACAGTGGCTAGCGGCGCGGCTGTGACTTTTGCGCCCCGTGTTCCAAAACCGATTATTATTTTTACTTCTGTTTTTTCCGCTGAAGATTAAAATAGGAATGTTTTCCAGTGTATACTGAAATAACGTTGTCTTTATTTGTGTACTAATTGTATGTGTGGTAAATGAATTACAAAAAATTCAATAAATGAGAAGAATATTTGTAACTTTTTTCGGTGAAATTCCTGTAGCGTATCTTGATCAGCTGCAAGCGTCACTTTTCGGTAAATTGATCTATTAGGCGTGGTCTGCGGCGAAATTAATGCCAACGAGTGAAATCTTCCGCACTGTATACGACGTTTCTTTTTTCCTGAATGAGATTTATACCAACAAATGTTGCTGTGACAAACCTGCCTTCGTGCGATGCTTGTTGTGTTAGGAATTTGTATGTTTCGAATGATTTTACGATCGGAACCGCCAGAGGGAATGCGCCAGATCTTCCTGTAGAACTAAAATAAGTAAAAAATGTAAGAATTAATGTACGAATGAACTATAAGAATATAATAATTTAGAAGGATTGTAACCTCTGAAAAATACCATATATACATATTTTAAATAATAAATATAAGACACTTATTGTGACCCGGTTGTAATTCTACAATTAATATAACGTCCTTGTATATCCTAACTTGATAAGAAACATTTCTACTGTCATGGGAAGATAAGTGTAAAAAATAAAATAAATTAAATGAAAACAATAATCGGGTTTCGAACACAGGTCGCAAAACTTAGAGGCCGCGGTGTTAGACACTGCGTCACCAATCACCTTTACGGCTGAGATTATCACGAGCTATAAAAGTATGTAAACCACGTCGATAACTTTGAACGTCTTTTTCTCAGAAACGGTCGAGTATCTACGGATAAGACAAGACACCTACCGCTTATTTTGATCCTCTTCCGCTCAGCGAAGTTTCCCCGAAATGTAGTTATGGCACTTGCCGTGTTGTCTTCGTCATTGCTGTCGTCCATTCGTACGCGCCGCCGCTTTTTGGCAGAAACACTGCTGCCGTAGAGGCATTGTCTGTCTGTCTGTCTCTCTCTCTCTCTCCCTGGGCTCTCAAAAGACAATCTACTGGTAGCACTAGGCTGACGTCACGAGCCGCGACGCAAGAAAGCTCAGGATTTACCAAAGTCCGAACACATTTGCCGCCGCTGACTGACTCCCCGGCCTGTTCTGAGCGGCTGCTCCGCGAGGAAAATCGACTGCAGTGCGGCTCTTGCACGGGTCTCTTGCGGACTGCCCACGCATCCGCATGTCGGTGGAATTCATCCACTCCCAACTTGGCGCCGCTGCAGTAACGGTTCTCGTTGTCCCGCTGGGAGCAGCAGTCACTCACTGTACGTGGAACCTGTCCACTGCCGGTAAAAATATGCTACAGGCGGAGAGTTGAGACCGAGCGAGATGGTGCAGTGGGTACCAAGCACACTGGAGTCGCATTCGGGAGGACGACGGTTCAAACCCGCGTCCGGCAATCCTGATCTAGGTTTTCCGTGATTTCCTTAAATCTCTTCAGGAAAATGCCAGGATGGTTCCTTTGAGAAGGCACGGCCGACTTTCTTCCCCATCCTTCTCTAGCCCGATTGGGCCGGTGACTTCGCTGTTTGGTCCCCTCCCCCAAGTCAACCAACCAACCATACGACGGCCTTACTATTCACCTTAAATTATTCGTTTGCTCCGTTTATCTTCGTATGGACCGAGAGGCGTTAGTGCGTCCGATCGCCGATGTAGAGAGGACTTTTCGCCGTTGTGCAGTGTTAAAGCTCTGCCCGGAGTACACCATTTAGGGCAGTGGTTATAAGCCCTTCTGGAACCGTTACCCTACAGTGGAATCAGGTATTAGCTGTTACCCGCCCCTCTTCCTCCCCCCTCCTCATCATCAACATTAGAGCCTAACTAAACTTTAAAATGAAAAATAATTTTCTTTGAACCTTTTTGTTTTTAAAATGACATTAGATAAGTGATATTCAGTTTTTTTAGTTGTTATATTAAACAAGGAACTAATGAGTAAATGAGACAATTGGTAGGGCTTATTTCAAACAAGCTTTTTTATATAGAATTATGAAACAATTATAAATGCATCAGGAGTGCTACCTACAACACTTCCTCAGAAAAGAAAGCAAATTATCCGCGTGTGCGATACAGAGTTCTTACACAATATGCTTCCTGTGCACTTCTCCCTAGCTGCCTTTGTCTCTCCCACACACTGCAGCCACATCCGAAATCAACCAAGTTAACATGCGTGCACTATACTGCATGTTTGTAAGTCACTTCATTATTGATATCGTTGCTTCTGAAATGACAGAAGAATAAGCTACATACCATCCAACGAACGTGAGTACACGAATAACTAAGTTACACCTCAGTACACACCAAAGAACTGGAACTGGATTCCACAACACTACCGCAACCCCAAGTGTATATTGCTGACATACAAAGTTCACCTTTTAGTATTTGTTTACTAACAGCCGCTCTCACAGTTGCATATGACATGATGTTCGCTGAGAAAAAACGGCAACAGAAAAAAAAGCACGGAAAATATGTCGCAAAGAGCGACAATAATTCTCAAAAACATGCTATAACATACAATATGTAAGGTAGTATGAAAGTATCCATAGAAAACTACATTTAAAAAATCGAATAATAAAAATGTGCCATTGTGTTTGTATAACTATGCTATTCTCTGCATGTTTTAGATTAAAAAACCCACTGATGATGCTGTTATTTGTCGCCGAAACTAGTTTGGGAAAATAAACAAGTAAACTAATAACAATGTGTTTTGCATCAAGGCGGACTCAGTTTCTGATATTGTTGTTTTCCTATGCAAACACGGACCAAATGGAAGAGTTCCAAGATAATGTAACGCCCTGATAGTAGGCGACGGCAACTAGCCAGAATAGCATGCAGAAAAACCCTAGACAATCCATAACTCTCTACACACCAAGACCTAGTACCTACAAACAACTTTAAATCCAGGTCAGCTTTATGGAAAAGAACTGCAGGGCTCCGACTCTGAAGACAGCTTGGAAATAACTATGCGCTCCAAGTAGCCATTTGAACCAAAATTTTGTGAATGATTCCAACAAGATGATCAGTGGATTCAACCTTCCGAGGAAATTGTGGACAACTTTGAAGTGTGTCTGAAGAATTGTTATTTGATCTAAACAACAAAGGGGGAAATGAGGCCTTTGAGATAGCCCTGAATGTGAGTGCAGTAAAGTCCAGTCAAGGGACCATTCACTTGTGTGTGGAATGCTTCGCTGTGAGGGTGAACTGATGGCTTCAGTCGGGCAAGGAAGTGCAAGAGTAGGTGTGGTTGAGTGGGTATGGTTGTGGATTCGTCAGCGGCCGACTACATTCTGCGAAACAGGAATTCATTGACTCGTCTCAAAGTGGGATAAATGTCTTAGCCCATGTGGTGACTACTTTTGAGTGGAACCGTTCCATGGTCCATTTGTGGCGGTTATTCGGTTTTCATTTGACTGCCCCTTATACGTGAACGCTAGTAAAAATACTATGCACTCTGCTTTTGACAAAGTCGAATTATATTACTTATGAATCTAACATTATTCCCAGCTTAGCCAATTGTGGTAGTTGTGAGAAGTAAGTTGCCTTCCTCTCACTTATTGTTGCTGGAAGTTGCGCTACTAAAGCAGTTATTTTCATCCAAACAGACGATGCGATGTGTAAGTGCGATAAATTCTTACATGTTGGCTGCATTTTCAGACTCATAATTTCCGGCGACAGTGTTCAAGCGGTGCTTTGTGTACCGAAAATTGGTCCAAAGTTTGCTGATCCACGCCACGTATTTTTAAAGAGGAACGAATACTCACAAGGAGTGTGATTACGCAATCTGGAAGAGTTCAAGACTTTTCATCCGGGTTTTCTCTTTCTGTGGATTCCCTAAATCACCAGAATGTTTCTTTGGATAAGTTCATGGCCGTTTGATCCCCCACATTTTGAACTCGACCTCTTGTCTCTAGTTACCAGAATGTTTAGTAGACGATAGTCTCTATTTGATTCGTGCCGCCGCTTGGTTGACTTTCACGAAACAAACTGATGAAGCGTGTTTCAGAACAGAATGAAATAACAAAAAATGTGACATGCAATGTCTACAATTTCATTCAAAATAGCAAGTGTTTTCTTATGTATAAAAATTACAGACATACGTTAGGAAACAAATAAATACAAGCAAATCTGTCTCTGAGGCGGCTGCAGGAGTATGTTATGAGCGCAAAGATTCTTTAATTCCGGCGTACGTACGTAATTCAGTTCAGGAGTCCCTCTTCTTATTTTATGAGTCGCGGCAGAGGAAGCGTCAGCAGCGCACACGTAATTATTAAACGAATGCAAACAGCCGTTTCCAGGCACGCCGAGCATAACGCTCCGCGACAGTTGCCTTCATCACAGGCTGTCTTCGGTTCCCTACGTGTGCCGCGTGAAATAATTAAGTCTCCGCGGGACAAGACGCCACAACTCTCGGCCAGCGACTCTTCTTGCAGTTTTACGTCAGCTAAGATATACTTACCGACTGGCGCCAGACGTTCTTGGCTCTTGGTCGAAACCTGCCACTTTAATTTATCGCCACGCAGTAATGTGGACAGGTCTGTATAAAAGGTACTCCTGCTGCTCACATGAGGATTTCTTACCTTTTATTTGCTCGCATGCGATCCCATTTCGAGCGTGAGCTCATCACCGGGTGCGGCTTCTTTTGACTCATCTTCTTTTCCATCTTTTTCTGTTTCGCTAATAATGATGAAATACCCGCCTCATAAACAGAACATACGTTTGTGCGATGGCGCTCAAGTCTTTGGTGGCAGCTTCGAAGTATGAATGGAAATAAATATTTTATAGCAGTACAATGAGTTGCACCGTTGCGATGTGTGTAGTATTTTGCTCCAGTCTCTACCATGTTATGTGTAAGGGGCAATCCAATGAAAACGACTCATAAGGAAAAAAAGCAAAAAGAACGTTTAGTACATAAAAAGTAATCGTCGTTAGAGTTAACACATTTAACCCACTATGAGACGACGGTCAATGCCTCCGTGCAAGCATGTTTTGCCATTGCCTACGGAACCATGATTACACCCAGGCGTGCACTTCTTCGTTCGAAGCAAATTGACGGCCTTGGATGCCATTCGCCAGGGCTTTATCTCATGGGAAGAGATATGTATGGAGGATGTGTCAGAGCTTCTCAGCGAAACGTCTGCAGCGTAGTCGAAACAAACTTGGCAACATGTGGGTCCGCCCCCTTTCGCTGAGAATCCGTGACAAATTCTCCACAAAATCCCGGTTTCTTCTCAAACGATTTCCATGTTTTTAGAGTCCCGAAGAAGGACATTCGAGGCCACGATTTGATTCGCACGAAGAGATGCAGCCGGCCGGAGTGGCCGAGCGGTTCTAGGCGCTTCAGTCTGGGGCCGCGCGACCGCTACGGTCGCAGGTTCGAATCCTGCCTCAGGCATGGATGTGTGTGATGTCCTTAGGTTAGTTAGGTTTAAGTAGTTCTAGGTTCTAGGGGACTGATGACCTCAGCAGTTAAGTCCCATAGTGCTCAGAGCATTTTTTCATCAAGACATCAACCTTCTTGTCTCAGAGTGTGATAATGTACAAGGGTCATTCAATAATTAAAGAGACAAATTGGTCTGCAGAAAAAAGAGATTACTTTTAGAAACCAATACTTTTTCTACTTTTCAACATAAACCCCTTGAACATTTATGCACTTGTTCCAACGGGCTACAAGCTTTAGTATTCCGGCTGCAAAGAACTCTTTATCTTGATGTTTTAACCAATTTCCCACAAAGTTTTTTACGTCCTCGGTGTCCTGGAACCTCTCTCCACGTAGTGCCTCCTTCGGTGGACCAAACAAATGAAATTCACTAGGTGCTAAATCAGGACTGTAAGAGGGATGCGGCAATACTTCCCAGCCCATTTTGTAGATGGTTTCACGGGTTAGTTGAGCAGTATGAGAACGTGCGTTGTCTTGCTGGAGAATCACACCTCTCCTCTGAGATCTACGACGCCTCTCTCTCATGGTTGGCTTCACCTTGTTTAAAAGCAAATCCGAGTAGTATTGGCTGTTCATTGTACGCTGCTCTCCGAGATAATCACAAAAAACTGGACCTTCAGCGTCCCAAAGCACCGTCAACATAACTTTTATTGCTGATGCTTGGGATTTGAATTTTTTCTTGACAGGTGAGGCGGTGTGCTTCCATGCCAAGCTTTGTCTTTTTGTTTCTGGCTCATAATAGTGAACCCAAGTTTCTTCACAAGCTAAAATTTTGTTGAGGAAGTTCTCACCTTCTCTTTCCTTTACCTCTGTGCACACTCTCAACCTTATTTCCTTGTGTAATCGCGTCAGCTCATTTGAGACCCAGCTAGCACATGTTTTGCGGTACTTCAGCTTATTACAGATAATGTTATGAACTGTACCAGTACTACCTTGAGCCTTATCAACTACCATTTCCACAGTCACATGGCTGTCGGCACGAATAATGTCTTTTGAATGTAGGGCTCCATAAGGTTCCCTCTCTGTGCAGCGGCCGTGGAATACAAAATTATAAAGAATGTAGCAACCAGTCGCGGAAACATAATTTATTTATCTTGTTGCAAATCGATATCGACTGCTATCAGTCATCATCGGTGCTAAAACAAATACAAGAGACAGGACATAAACAACAACCGCTTTAACAAACGAAAAATTGACAATAAAACGTAGTTACATCAAATACAACATATACAGATGTCTGAAATTAAAATTCAAAGTCATAACATACCATTTTTCTAACAGATACACGCTATAAGTAGAAGTATAGTCCTTGGCAGATTTCTATCATAAAGTGACACATCATAGGTCAGCACTACAGTTGAGGTGGCGCCACATTGCAATAAGCGCCCTCTATGTAAAATACAGAACTAACGTAAAATACAAGCAATAAGGAATATATCACATTACAAAAAAATTATACAGTGATGGTAATTTATAATACCAATTTAAATAATTACAACAAGTGAAAATGTCTGAACATTGCTTGTCAGATGATAATTAAAAACTAACTCCGTCTACAGGCCGCAAGCGACCCATCGGGACCATCCGACCGCCGTATCATCCTCAGGTGAGGATGCGGATAGGAGGGGCATGGGGTCAGCACACCGCTCTCCCGGTCGTTAAGACGGTTTTCTTTGACCGGAGCCGCTACTAGTCGGTCGAGTAGCTCCTCAATTGGCATCACGAGGCTGAGTGCACCCCGAAAAATGGCAACAGCACGTGGCGGCGGGACGGTGACCCATCCAAGCGCCGGCCACGCCCGACAGCGCTTAACTTCGGTGATCGCACGGGAACCGGTGTATCCACTGTGGCAAGGCCGTTGCCTTGTCAGATGATAATAACAAATTAAATATATACGTCAAAACTACGATCGTCAAAATTGTAAGAAGAGATAAACTCGCTAAAAATATGATTTAATTCACACAAATTTAGGAAATGAAAGTTATTTGTCATAATGACGAAACCGAATAGTGGTATCAATAGCCATCTGACGTTCTATATACGAACTACAAGTGCATCAAAAGGCACATTTATGTCACTTCCAATAGATGACGCTATGTTACTGAATTCACAAATCCAAAGTTGGCAGAGTTCAGATGGATGGATGGATATGGTGTTATGGGCACTCAACAGTGTAGTCTTTAGCGCCCGTGGCAGAGTTCAGGTAAAAATTACAGTACGAGATAAACAATCGTATTACTTAAATAATGCGATTAACAAAGTGTAGCGTATATAAAGAACCATATATGAGGATAACGACTTTAGATCTACTATGCGAACTATAGCCTCATGAACAAATGTACCATGCGCCCTTATACAGGGTGTTTCAAAAATGACCGGTATATTTGAAACGGCAATAAAAACTAAACGAGCAGCGATAGAAATACACCCTTTGTTGCAATATGCTTGGGACAACAGTACATTTTCAGGCAGACAAACTTTCGAAATTACAGTAGTTACAATTTGCAACAACAGATGGCGCTGCGGTCTGGGAAACTCTATAGTACGATATTTTCCACATATCCACCATGCGTAGCAATAATATGACGTAGTCTCTGAATGAAATTACCCGAAAGCTTTGACAACGTGTCTGGCGGAATGGCTTCACATGCAGATGAGATGTACTGCTTCAGCTGTTCAATTGTTTCTGGATTCTGGCGGTACACCTGGTCTTTCAAGTGTCCCCACAGAAAGAAGTCACAGGGGTTCATGTCTGGCGAATAGGGAGGCCAATCCACGCCGCCTCCTGTATGTTTCGGATAGCCCTAAGCAATCACACGATCATCGAAATATTCATTCAGGAAATTAAAGACGTCGGCCGTGCGATGTGGTCGGGCACCATCTTGCATAAACCACGAGGTGTTCGCAGTGTCGTCTAAGGCAGTTTGTACCGCCACAAATTCACGAAGAATGTCCAGATAGCGTGATGCAGTAATCGTTTCGGATCTGAAAAATGGGCCAATGATTCCTTTGGAAGAAACGGCGGCCCAGACCAGTACTTTTTGAGGATGCAGGGACGATGGGACTGCAACATGGGGCTTTTCGGTTCCCCATATGCGCCAGTTCTGTTTATTGACGAAGCCGTCCAGGTAAAAATAAGCTTCGTCAGTAAACCAAATGCTGCCCACATGCATATCGCCGTCATCAATCCTGTGCACTATATCGTTAGCGAATGTCTCTCGTGCAGCAATGGTAGCGGCGCTGAGGGGTTGCCGCGTTTGAATTTTGTATGGATAGAGGTGTAAACTCTGGCGCATGAGACGATACGTGGACGTTGGCGTCATTTGGACCGCAGCTGCAACATGGCGAACGGAAACCCGAGGCCGCTGTTGGATCACCTGCTGCACTAGCTGCGCGTTGCCCTCTGTGGTTGCCGTACGCGGTCGCCCTACCTTTCCAGCACGTTCATCCGTCACGTTCCCAGTCCGTTGAAAATTTTCAAACAGATCCTTTATTGTATTGCTTTTCGGTCCTTTGGTTACATTAAACCTCCGTTGAAAACTTCGTCTTGTTGCAACTACACTGTGTTGTAGGCGGTGGAATTCCAACACCAGAAAAATCCTCTGTTCTAAGGAATAAACCATGTTGTCTACAGCACACTTGCACGTTGTGAACAGCACACGCTTACAGCAGAAAGACGACGTACAGAATGGCGTACCCACAGACTGCGTTGTCTTCTATATCGTTCACATCACTTGCAGCGCCATCTGTTGTTGAAAATTGTAACTACTGTACTTTCGAAAGTTTGTCTGCCTGAAAATGTACTGTTGTCCCAAGCATATTGCAACAAACGGTGTATTTGTATCGCTGCTCGTTTAGTTTTTATTGCCGTTTCAAATATACCGGTCATTTTTGAAACACCCTGTATTTCTCATGAGTATGGTGGTAACCGATACAAGGATTGCCATATCACTGCCAACCACCGGCGCTAAAATACATGCTCAAAAGTCATTTACAAAACAAGAAGAGCAGCACGCTCAAAAATGTAAAACCAACTCTAGACACCGAAAAACATTTACCATCTAACAACAACTTTTTTGAATAATAATGGCTCAGTTTAGGTGCGAAAATTGGCAACTGCATCAGATTTCACAAAATACATGTTTTCTTTAAAAGTTAATACATATAAGGAGATACAAAACCATTTATATAACCAAAAGTTAAAATTCCAGAATGAATAGACGTCACTCGATGTAAGGTGACATAAATAATCATCAGGAAGAGAACAACACAACATACTGTATTATATCGTTCTAATGTGAACAAATATGAACAATCTTGTGATCACAGACCATCTTATATCGTTCTAATGTGAACAAATATGAACAATCTTGTGATCACAGACCATCTGCTCAATGCAGCAAACTTACATAATAATGGCCTAAAATATTCGAAGAAACAACAATTAGCTACGTAAGTTTACCCGAAAAATATAAAGGCCGCCATATATTGAGTAAAGTTATACTGATTACGACCTGTCAACCATTAGAAAATGGGATAACAGTAACAACATAATCTGTTAATCTATTCCTTCAGCGAACTAGATCGAGCCACTGAGGCCATCTACAGGGAAAAAGCAGTTATTAATGAGCACACATAATTTCCAGAACGGTAGATGGCGCTGCAGGGGAATAGAACTATCAAGTATGGTGTGGATTTTTTACCTAGCTAAATTCATGAAAAGCTATTATTTTTCATTGCTGGTAGAATGGGTAAAATCACGATTCATACAACCTTCACCCTAAACTTTAGACTTTTTACAGTATGTATTCATTGGTTTCTCGCCTTCAGCAGTTAAAAAACGAACAAAAGAACGTTATTGAACTAACGTGGACGTTTCAAGCGGATTCGCCATCTTGAAACGTATTTTTGAAGTTATAAACAAAACAATGTTGTTACATCAGCTGATCAGAGTTCATCCCAGTGACGCCAACTTAAAGCCACAAAAGTACCAAACTTGCCCTGCTAACAGTTTTTTCCCCAGACCAATTTGTCTCTTTAATTATTGAATGACCCTCGTATTAACAGTTATTGCAATTGGTTTCAAAAAAATAAACAATTTACGTATTTTTTCATCTGTCTCGTTTATATTTGACTGTTCCTTGTTATCATTAAACTATCTGATCAATATCTGAAATTTTTAATGTGTTTTCTGGAGGATTTTCAGAGAGTCTCGTTATCATATTTGAAAATGGCGTCACTGGAATATATGAAATAAGAGTGTGTAGTAAACGTGAGCAGAAATACGTATCCTAAACGTTCGAGATTCAAGGTGCGTATTTGTTATAAAGTGGCCTATCTGTTCACGGTAGAGGTGTTGAAAATTGGTAAATATTACTTTGTGTAATTCTGACAGCGAACTGACGAGTAGCATCGCTTAAGAAAATTAAGTTGCTAGTTTTATAACATAGTTATAAGTGCTTATCACGTTGCTTTTGCACCTGCAATAGTAATGTTGCGCGCTGATTCCAGTACAATGCGAAGTTTCCTGTGAACAGTTTAAACGATTAGCCTTCACTTTTATGTGCCAAAATTCCAGATGGCACAAATGCAGACAGGCGCAATCTAGGGAACCTTAATACTTTTGCCCTGACAAATGAAGTGACGCGGAATATAAGAAGCGGCAAAACAATAGGTTTGTTGAGTATTGTGTGAATTAGGAAATAGTTTCTGCGATTTGTTTATGTTTCTAAAAGAATTCAAATAGTGATGAAGAGGCAGACTTAGCTTTGCATTTCCAAATATAGGACTTGTCTAACACCTTCTCGAAGGTGAGGAGGGTGAGATTCAAGCACTAGCGCTTTCACATCCTCATTCATAGTCGAAACTCTGCGTACTTATCGTGTTTGGCTACGGTCTCTGGGAGATTTAGAAACTAGTAACGACGATAAAGAGATATTATTTCCCGTAATGCAAATATCTTTGCAAATTAAAGGATAACACTTGCAGCTATGGGTAGGCAAACATGACGGCCATTAGAAGGAAGTCCATACTAGCTGACGGCATTCCCGATCACTGTGTTGCTTTTACTGTCGTTGTGGTCTTCAGTTCGAAGCCTGTTTTGATGCAGCTCTCCACACTACATCCAGTGCAAGTCTCTCCACCCTCGCATAACGACTGTATCCTGTGTCCAATTGAACCTGCTTGCCATAGTCACGCTTCGGTGACACTCTTCCTTTTTTATGCCCACTCCCCACACTTGCCTCTATTAGCAGATTGACACTTCCTTGATGCCTCAGGATATGTCCTATCAACAGATCCCTTCTTTTAGTCAAGCTGTGCCCTACAATTCTTTTTTCCCCCACTTCGATTCAGTACTTCCTAATTATTTACGCGATTCAATCATTCAAAATTCTGCATTCTTGTGTAACAGCACATTTTAGAAGCTACATCCCGGAGAAACACCTCAACCTAAAAGCACACTACTCCTAATACCTATAATTATTAGACAGCAGATGAAGTTAATACTGATGTAATGTTGTTCACTACATTGTCCTCAGTCACCGATAAAATATCTGGACTTATATCCCCAACACTCTACATTGGCGACTGTTTCCAGACCAAATCTTTGTAGTGGTGTGTGCACCGTAACTGAGCTTCGTGGCAGATTAAAACTAAGAGCCTGACGGGGACTCAAGTTTCGTGATAGCGCAAACTATGCTGCAGAGTCAAAGATTCATGTAACACCTTTCACCCTTTTGGGGCATCATCACATTGTGTCAAGTAGCTGGATATGTAACTCATCCGTCATAAAACCTTATAAAATGGAAAATGGACGCAAAAAGAAACTGGATGTGCAATTCATACGTCATATCTAATTACTGGTGCGTCTACTTTCCATTTGGTATAGTTTTATCACGGATGAGTTATACACCCAGCTCCTTTTACAAGGCCGCCACGTTGGCCGAGCGGTTCTAGGCGCTCAGTCCGGAACTGCGCGACTGCTACGGTCGCAGATTCGAATCCTGCCTCGGGCATGGATGTGTGTGATGTCTTTAGGTTAGTTAGGTTTAAGTAGTTCTAAGTTCTGGGGGACTGATGACCTCAGCTGTTAAGCCCCATAGTGCTCAGAGCCATTTGAACCATTTTTGAACCTTTTACAAGAAATGTGTCTGAAATCTTATGGGATTTAACTGCTAAGGTCATCAGTCCGTAAGCTTACACACTACTTAACCTAAATTATCCTAAGGACAAACATACACACCCATGCCCGAGGGAGGACTCGAACCTCCGCCGGAACCAGCCGCACAGTCCACGACTCCAGCGTCCTAGACCGCTCGGCTAATCCCGCGCGGCAGCTCCTTTTACACAATCTGATGGTGCCTCAGGGCGAAAAACGTTATTTATATTAAATAACTCTGCAGCCGAGATTGTTTTTATACTGAAATAATTCAAAACTGGTTGCCGTATCACCCTGCCAAAATGGAATGGTTAAATTTTTACATTCTGGAAACTATCTGCTAAGCTGTGACCAAGCCATTTCTCCGAAATATCTTTGCTTTCAGGGCTACTAGTGGTTTAAGATATGAAGAGGAATTTCTCTGAAGTTGGAAAAGTGAAGATACGTGAGCGGGCACGTGAGAAGTGTCTAGGTAGCTCAGCCAGTGAAAACATCGCCCATGAAACCCGAGATTCCGGGTTCGAGTCCCCGTTCGTACACAGTTTTAATCTCTCAGACAGAAGTTTCACAGCAGCGCACACTCTGCTGCAGAATGAAAGACTAATTCTGGAAGCCTGCTTGATTTCGCTACCTTAGAAAGCGGCAGCTCTAACGGAGCAGTTCCTGGCTGGATGCCACGCCTCGTTCGCTTCTCGCTGTTAACCGCTTTGCTCGATTAATCGCCCAAGTAATTGGTTTTGACGTATTACTGAAATATCATGATTGTCTAATTACACACATTAACCCGCACAGGGTCTGTCATTATCGTAATGCAGTCGCTCTATATTGCTCTTACGGTAATGTGACAAGTGTTGTGCTGTTTAGTTCCGAGCTGGCATACACGCCGCGAGAATAATAGAGGAGCGTGTGAATACTACGGCAGGTCACAGCGTGACAGTTAATACATGTTTAGTGCGCTTGTAATCGCGGAATTTCCTGCTGCTGCTGTCCGTACCGAGGAACTAGTTGAGGAAAGGCGACTCTCTTAAAATTACCGACTCACAATGCTACTCGCCAGAAGTGCAGTAAAAAACTACACTACTGCCCATTAAAATCGCTACACCAAGAAGAAAGCAGATGATAAACGGGTAGTCATTGGACAAATATATTATACTAGAACTGACATGTGTTTACATTTTCACGCAATTTGGGTGCATAGATCCTGAGAAATCAGTACCCAGAACAACCACCTCTGGCCGTAATAACGGCAGTGATACGCCTGGGCATTGAGCCAAGCAGAGTTTGGATGGCGTGTACAAAGCTGTCCATGCAGCTTCAACACGATACCACAGTTCATCAAGAGTAGTGACTGGCGTATTGTGACGAGCCAGTTGCTCGGCCACCATTGACCAGACGTTTTCATTTGGTGAGGAATCTGGAGAATGTGCTGGCCAGGGCAGCAGTCGAACATTTTCTGTATCCAGAAAGGCCCGTAAAGGACCTGCAGCATGCGGTCATGCATTATCCTGCTGAAACGTAGGGTTTCGCAGGGATCGAATGAAGGGTAGAGGCACGGGTCGTAACACATCTGAAATGTAACATCCACTGTTCAAAGTGCCGTCAATGCGAACAAGAACTGGCCGAGACGTGTAACCAATGGCACCCCATACCATCACGCCGGGTGGTACGTCAGTATGGCGATGACGAATACACGCTTCCAATGTGCGTTCATCGCGATGTCGCTTAACACGGATGCGACCATCATGATGCTGTAAAATGTAAACAGAACCTGGATTCATCCGAAAAAATGACGTTTTGCCATTCGTGCACCCAGGTTCGTCGTTGAGTACACCATCGCAGACGCTCCTGTCTGTAATGCAGCATCAAGGGTAATCGCAGCCGTAGTCTCCGAGCTGATAGTCCATGCTGCTGCAAACGTGGTCAAACTGTTCGTGCAGATGGTTGTTCTCTCGCAAACGTCCCCATCTGTTGACTCGGGGATCCAGACGTGGCTGTACGATCCGTTACAGCCATGCGGATAAGATGCCTGTCATCTCGACTGCTAGTGATACGAAGCCGTTGGGATCCAGCACGGCGTTCCGTATTACCCTCCTTAACCCACCGATTCCATATTCTGCTAACAGTTATTGGATCTCGATCAACGCGAGCAGCGAAGTCGCCATACGATAAACTGCAATCGCGATAGGCTACAATCCGACCTTTATCAAAGTCGGAAACGTGATGGTACGCATTTCTCCTCCTTACACGAGGCATCACAACAACGTTTGACCAGGCAACCGGTCAACTGCTGTTTGTGTATGAGAAATCGGTTGGAAACTTTCCTCATGTCAGCACGTTGTAGGTGTCGCCACCGGCGCCAACCTTGTGTGAATGCTCTGAAAAGCTAATCATTTGCATATCACAGCATCTTCTTCCTGTCGGTTAAATTTCGCTTCTGTTGCACGTCATCTTCGTGGTGTACCAATTTTAATGGCCAGTAGTGCATTTGCTGGAACTGAACATACGGTGGTGGTAAAGGAATTATTATAACATAGGCAGTTGCCTTCGGTAGGTGCATTCATGTCACATATCATGTCAGTAGCCACTGTGGGTCTATTTGAGAAATTGTAATCCTTTAATACTTAAACATGAATTTCGCAGGGTGTCAGTGCCATTGCCGATGTACGAGGGCCTGCTTAAAAGTAATGTCTCCGAATATTTATTTGAAAGCTCTTAAAGCATTTTAAATAAGACAAACATCATTAACTTTATATATCTTTATTCTTTAAGTCTACATATTTACTACCTTCTGCTGCTAGGGGGCTCCGAATTGTAGCGTGTAACACGGCAGTGTTTATCGTAAGCATGTCGGTGGGTCAGAAAGAACGTGCTGTAACCGTTCGCACATGGAGCACCATCTCCTTTAGCATGATGTATCATACCACACACGAGCACTATGAAATCTGCAGCAATCCGACGCCTTGGTTTCTCTGCCATCGATTATCCTCTATACAATTCTGACTTGAACTTGACCCCATCCGATATCCATCTGTTTCGAAAATTTAAACATCTTCGAGGATTTCATTTTGATAGTGGTGAAGAGATGCAAGCAGATGTGAGATTGTGGCTCCGTCTACAGCATTGAAACATACTACAGTGATGATATCAACAAACTGCCCTGTCGTTGGGAGAAATGTGTTCGTTGTCAAGGTGACTACGTTGGGAAATAAATAACATAGAATAAAGGTGTAGAATGTTAATAAGAGTCGGCCGGAGTGGCTGTGCGGTTCTAGGCGCTGCAGTCTGGAGCCGAGCGACCGCTACGGTGGCGGGTTTGAATCCTGCCTCGGGCATGGATGTGTGTGATGTCCTTAGGTTAGTTAGGTTTAATTAGTTCTAAGTTCTAGGCGACTGATGACCTCAGAAGTTAAGTCGCATAGTGCTCAGAGCAATTTTTTTATTAATAAGAGATGTTTCATTTTTAAATCTTTAAGAGTTTTCACGTAACGAATTCGGAGTCATAACTTTTCACCATGCCGTATGTACACAAACAGGGTGAATATGAATAAAAACCGGCAACCTGCAAGTTTGGAAGTGACCAGAAATGCATTGTTGCCACGGTAGGTGGCGATGATGAATGACACGTCCTTTGACCACGTGGCGTGTGTTCCTTGTATGTTACAGGCTGTGAGACTGTGCGGCGTACTGTAAGCAGTAGAATGGTCCCGTATTCGTGTCGGGAACAGGCCAAGATGGTGTTTGTATACGGCCAAGCAGATGGAAACGGCTATAGCAAACCAAGTACCCTCACAGACATCAACCACATCATACAATTCAAGCCCTTTTTGGGCGTTTGTGTGATCATAGGTTCTTTCGGAAAGACGAACGTGCGGGGAGGCAGCGGTCTATGCGTACACTAGCTTTTTATGACCGGGTTCAACAGGACATTGAGACTAACAGTAGTATAAGCTCCAGGCAAGTGGGCCGCCAACGTGGTGTACGCCAAAGTACGATTCCGTGTATCCTGCTTGACAACCGCTAATATACCTATCACCTGCAATCAAAATGGCTCTGAGCACTATGGGACTTAACTTCTGAGGTCATCAGTCCCCTAGAACGTAGAACTACTTAAAGCTAACTAATCTAAGGACATCACACACATCCATGCCCGAGGCAGGCTTCGAACCTGCGACCGTA
Source organism: Schistocerca nitens (assembly GCF_023898315.1). Lineage (NCBI taxonomy): Eukaryota > Metazoa > Arthropoda > Insecta > Orthoptera > Acrididae > Schistocerca > Schistocerca nitens. The sequence goes on from NC_064618.1 coordinate 675,742,626, forward strand.
GCGGTCGCGCGGTTCCAGACTCTAGCGCCTAGAACCGCTCGGCCACTCCGGCCGGCCACCTGCAATCCCATGGAGACAACTCTGAACATCTGTAAATATGTAGACGTGCTGCAGTTATGGACTGCGCTCCGAGACGGTTTGTTGTCGTCGCGCGCACACCGTCATTTCCGGACACATGTTCATAAGACCATTTTCCTCCATTTTCCAATCAGTTTGTCGGTTTTATTAATGTTCACCCTGTATATTCGGCAAGCTAATGGTAGAGGGAACACCGTACCAGTATTAGCGATTTTCGTTTTTATTTCATTAGCGTACTAATCGAGGAGAACATGGCTGTATGAATCTGAACACACCCAAATCTCTCTTTATCTTCTTGATCACTATGCGAGATATGCGAAGGTGACAGCACAGTTGTCACACAGCCTACTGTGAATACACGTTTCTAAACATACCCAACAGGATATTGCAAGAAATAATTCGTCCTTCTCCGAGAAATCTCATTTAAGTTAGCCGAGTATTTCTGTTACACTTTCGTATGGACTGCAGTGAGGTGCCACAAGTGATGGGATATCGATATGCACTTATACGGACAGCGGTAGTATCGCGTAAAGAAAGATATAAAAGGGCAGTGCATTGGCGGGGCTGTCATCTGTTCGGGTGATAACATATGAAAAAGTTTCAGACGTGGTTATCACCGCACGATGGCGATTAACAGGTTCTGAACGCGGAATGGCAGTTGGAGCTAGACGCATGGGACATTCCATTTCGGAAATTGCTGGGGAATCTGGTATTCCGAGATCCACAGCATCAGGAGGATACCAAATTTCAGGCATTACCTGGCACGATGAACAACGCAACAGCCGATGGCCTTCACTTAATGACTGACAGCAGCGGCGTTTGCGTAGAGATGTTAGTGCTAACAGACAAGCAAGTGTCGAAAGCCTTTGGAAAATCTATTTATGTGATGGAATTACATTCTTTCGGAGACATGTGTTCGGGAGGATAGTCCGTGAAGCTAAGGTGGCCACAATGCCACTAGGGTGCTGTGATCAGCACATCTGCCTAGTAAGCAGGAGAGTCAGATTGGAAAAAAGCTATGTTGAGACTCATATGCCCGTTTTAGAAAATGTAACAAGACAGAGCGTTCCTGTTCACCTGCACTTATTGTTTGCAAGCTGCTGTGTGTGAACAGAGTAAGGTGTTTTTCAAATGAATTTGTTTTTCTGAATCTGCGTTCATTCTCTGTGAGAAGCTTGTTTTCGTCCAGGATGATGATCCTGCAACACACTGGAATCAGCGATATTTGTTCTTTTAATCTGTGTATGTGTGCGACCTGCCGCCACTCCCAGTCACACGGTACTTATAACTTTGCTGAAGAGTCTAGCTAAATCTGTGTCAAGAAAGGATCTGATTCAGGGTACTCAGTGCAAAGTCTAACTGAAATTGGTCTGGGACTGGTGACTAGATCACGTTAACAAGTTTTAATTGTTTTTCAGTAAGGAGGTAGCTATTGCTCTAAATGCGCCATTTGCGACTCTGTACAGCAGTCAAACATTGGTGCAGTTGTATATTTACATATGAATAAATTTTGCTAGACATTGCGAGTACATCTACATCTACATACATACTCCACAAGCCACTGTACAGTGAATGGTGGATGGTACCCTATACCACAACTTGCCATTTCCTTTTCTGTTGCATTCGCAGATAGAGAAAGAGAAATCGGACTGTCTGTATGCTTCGCACGAGCCGTAATTTCTCGTATCTTATCTTCGTGGTCCATATGCGAAAAATGTGTTGGTGGCAGTAGAATCGTTCGGCAGTCAGCTTCAAATGCCGGTTCTCTAAATTTTCTCAGTGATGTTCTCAAAAAGAAAGTCGCCTTCCCTCCAGGGATTCTCATTTGAGTTCCCGAAGCATCCCCAATACTTGCGGGTTGTTACAGCCCACCGGTAACAAATCTAGCAGCCCGCCTCTGATTTGCTTCGATGTCTTCCTTTAATCAGACCTGGTGTCGATACCAAACACTCGAGTAATACTTTTTTTTTTTTTTTCTACTGACTGGTTTGATGCGGCCCGCCACGAATTCCTTTCCTGTGCTAACCTCTTCATCTCAGAGTAGCACTTGCAACCTACGTCCTCAATTATTTGCTTGACTTATTCCAATCTCTGTCTTCCTCTACAGTTTTTGCCCTCTATAGCTCCCTCTAGTACCATGGAAGTCATTCCCTCATGTCTTAGCAGATGTTCTATCATCCTGTCCCTTCTCCTTATCAGTGTTTTCCACATATTCCTTTCCTCTCCGATTCTGCATAGAACCTCCTCATTCCTTACCTTATCAGTCCACCTAATTTTCATCATTCGTCTGTAGCACAACATCTCAAATGCTTCGATTCTCGATTCTCTTCTGTTCCGGTTTTCCCACAGTCCATGTTTCACTACCATACAATGCTGTACTCCAGACGTACATCCTCAAATTAAGGCCGATATTTGATATTAGTAGACTTCTCTTGGCCAGAAATGCCTTTTTTGCCATAGCGAGTCTGCTTTTGATGTCCTCTTTGCTCCGTCCGTCATTGGTTATTTTACTGCCTAGGTAGCAGAATTCCTTAACTTCATTGACTTCGTGACCATCAATCCTGATGTTAAGTTTCTCGCTGTTCTCATTTCTACTACTTCTCATTACCTTCGTCTTTCTCCGATTTACTCTCAAACCATACTGTGTACTCATTAGACTGTTCATTCCGTTCAGCATATCATTTAATTCTTCTTCACTTTCACTCAGGATAGCAATGTCATCAGCGAATCGTATCATTGATATCCTTTCACCTTGTATTTTAATTCCAGTCCTGAACCTTTCTTTTATTTCCATCATTGCTTCCTCGATGTACAAATTGAAGAGTAGGGGCGAAAGGCTACAGCCTTGTCTTACACCCTTCTTAATACGAGCACTTCGTTCTTGATCGTCCACTCTTATTATTCCCTCTTGGTTGTTGTACATATTGTATTTGACCCGTCTCTCCCTATAGCTTACCCCTACTTTTTTCAGAATCTCGAACTGCTTGCACCATTTTATATTGTCGAACGCTTTTTCCAGGTCGACAAATTCTATAAAAGTGTCTTGATTTTTCTTTAGCCTTGCTTCCATTATTAGCCGTAACGTCAGAATTGCCTCTCTCGTCCCTTTACTTTTACTAAAGCCAAACTGATCGTCACCTAGCGCATTCTCAATTTTCTTTTCCATTCTTCTGTATATTATTCTTGTAAGCAGCTTCGATGCATGAGCTGTTAAGCTGATTGTGCGATAATTCTCGCACTTGTCAGCTCTTGCCGTCTTCGGAATTGTGTGGATGATGGTTTTCCGAAAGTCAGATGGTATGTCGCCAGACTCATATATTCTACACACCAACGTGAATAGTCGTTTTGTTGCCACTTCCCCCAATGATTTCCGAAATTCTGATGGAATGTTATCTATCCCTTCTGCCTTATTTGACCGTAAGTCCTCCAAAGCTGTTTTAAATTCCGATTCTAATACTGGATCCCCTATCTCTTCTAAATCGACTCCTGTTTCTTCTTCTATCACATCAGACAAATCTTCACCCTCATAGAGGCTTTCAATGTATTCTTTCCACCTATCTGCTCTCTCCTCTGCATTTAACAGTGGAATTCCCGTTGCACTCTTAATGTTACCACCGTTGCTTTTAATGTCACCAAAGGTTGTTTTGACTTTCCTGTATGCTGACTCTGTCATTCCGACAATCATATCTTTTTCGATGTCTTCACATTTTTCCTACAGCCATTTCTAGAACTTAGAACTACTCAAACCTAACTAACCTAAGAACATCACACACATCCATGCCCGAGGCAGGATTCCAACCTGCGACCGTAGCGGTCGCGCGGTTCCGGACTGAAGCGCCTAGAACCCTCGGCCACACCGGTCGGCTATGGCGTTCTACATGCCATCTCCTATACTGGTCCACACTTTTCCTAAATTCTCCCAATTCGCCTTACCTACCACTCCATTTCATATCGCTTTGCAACGTTACGCCCAGGACATCATTACTGTTGTATCCGAATATTACAGTTCCGTTTTTCCTACTCATCCGCATTAACTTAAATTTTTCTACATTTAGAGCGAGCTGCCATTCATCACACCAACTAGGAATGTTATCTAAGTCAGCTGTGTGTTCCTAAAGCCAGTCATCTCTGATGACGGCTCGCCGTCGAGGACAACATACTGAGTTCTAACACTTAAGAAGTCTTCGGGCCACTCAAATACCTGGGAACCTATTCCTTATGCTCGTACCTGTGTTAGCAGTCTATTGTGGTGCACCGTGTCAAATGTTTTTTTCGGAAATCTACCTGTTGCCCTTCACCTTTAGTTCGCAGTATATCATGTGAGAAAAGGGCAATCTGAGTTCCGCCCGAGCGATGCTTTCTAAAACCGTTCTGATTCGTCGACACAAGCTTCTCGGTCTCAAGGAAATTTAGCATATTCGAACCCAGAATATATACAAGAATTATGTAGTAAACCGATAGTGAGGATATTGGTCTCCATAGGGTATGCACCAATAAAATCAGTCCTCCTTAGCAACTGGCATAATCTACCTGGAAGAAAATCCCCGTGGTTCCTTATACGTATATACGATATCCCGTACATTTTCGGAGAGCAATAATTAGTAGGTGTGTCCACATCCTGGGCGAGACTGTAATTGCTGTGTGAACAGCTGATAATAGCTTCAAGACGACGGGCCCCGCTGTATCGCAGATGAGGAAGGGAGCGAGATTAATGCGCGTCTGTGTCTGGCGGGGCGCCTAGCACAACATCTTGGTGCGAGGCGACGGCAGGCGTGCACAAGTGCTTACGTAAGTCGCCTCCACGCCGACTGCTAATTACGTGGATGCCGGCTAGCTGGCGGAGACAAGGCGATAAAATTTCATGCGCGGGATCTGCACGCGCGAGCGTGAAGGGATTACCGCGCGCCGTCGCTGCCCCAAACGCGGGGAATATAAACAGCCGCGAAAGAAAATAGACACACACGCAGCCGGAACGGCGGGGACACTTGCAGCGGCTCGCAGCTGCCGGCAGAAACAGCCTCGTGGCGCCGCTGTTATGTTCAGGTGGTGATGATTTCAGAGGCGTCTGCCTTGGAAGCTACCTCCTGCAGCGTGTTACTCTCGACAGTAATGGCACCTCCTGACGCTGCAAGACTCCATTATTCTGGTGTCTTCATCTACACGCAAGCACGAGAACAGCCTGTTGTACCCTATTTCGCACACAACACCTTCTCTTTATGTTGTTCGTGAGAGTTCGTAGAACACAGAAGTAGTTTGGCTGTGCCAGTTCTGGCACAAATTAGGACACCAATGACATCACTGACGAGTTATCGGATTTTCCAACCCTTCCCTCCGTCTATGATGTCATACAATGTTGGCAAGTCTCTCCCACGCCACTGACATAGACTAATAGCCCCATGTATAAAATAACTTGGAATTAAAAAATTGGGAAGAAATGGAAAAGTGGCCCAACTGTAAAAGTGGGCCTTCCCACAACCCCCATGACTGTGAAAGTAGGACTGATGCCCTCAGTATAAATTGCCAGGAAATTCAAAACTCTCAGATGGCGCAAAGTCCAGTTGGTGGAAGCAGGCCACTAGTACTACGCATAGAATCCAAGATGAACAGTGTGGTACAGGGGCACAACCTCTATGACGTTACAAACCAAGATGCTAGCACAAAGGGAACTAACCAGTCTGCTGACCTACCTAACACGTTTGCACTTACCGCTGTAGAGACCAGCAAGGCTATTTATAGCGGTCAGGTCACTTATAGAATTCATAGGTTTTCCCCACTGATATCACCATTTGGTTTCCAGAATGAGATTTCCACTCTGCGGCGGAGTGTGCGCTGATATGAAACTTCCTGGCAGATTAAAACTGTGTGCCGGACCGAGACTCGAACTCGGGACCTTAGCCTTTCGCGGGCAAGTGGTCTACCATCTGAGCTACCCAAGCACGACCCACGCCCCGTCCTCACAGCTTTACTTCTGCCAGTACCTCGTCTCCTTGCAGGTTCGCAGGAGAACTTCTGTAAAGTTTGGAAAGTAGGAGACGAGGTACTGGCAGAAGTAAAGCTGTGAGGACGGGTCGTGAGTCGTGCTTCAATAGCAGAGATGGTAGAGCACTTGCCCGCGAAAGACAAAGGTCCCGAGTTCGAGTCTCGGTCCAGCACTCAGTTTTAATCTACCAGGTAGTTTCAAATGGTTCAAATGGCTCTGAGCACTATGGGACTTAACGTCTATGGTCATCAGTCCCCTAGAAATTAGAACTACTTAAACCTAACTAACCTAAGGGCATCACACAACACCCAGTCATCACGAGGCAGAGAAAATCCCTGACCCCGCCGGGAATCGAACCCGGGAACCCGGGCGCGGGAAGCGAGAACGCTACCGCACGACCACGAGCTGCGGACCAGGAAGTTTCATTTGAAGTGTTGTCTTCCCGAGTTTAGTTTGACAGGAAACTCAAAATGGCTAATACATATGTCATGCTGCATTGCGTTATTTCGGTGCAAAATTCAGACGCCAGCTTCTCACTTGAGTTTAGGTAAATGACCTTCTGATGTCACAGTTCAACCACTAATTTGCGATAGTACTGGTTACTTCTCTTTGTCCTAGCATCTTGGGTTCTGAAATCATAGATACTGTGCTCATATCCTAGACTGGCAATCTTGGATCGGCATCTTGGATTCTACAGGATGAGTTCCTAAATATTGCCACCTAGAATAATTCCAAAAGTGATAGGAGCTGAAAAGTTTGTGGGACTGAAGTTGCATGGGTCAACGGGGGTCAAATATGACGTTAGTTTTTTGTTGCTAGGTGGGGTCGCGGCACAGATATGAAGGTCAACTTGTTTTTTTTAAATGGGATGCTGTAGTTTGGTACTTATTTTCTGATAGCGGCTATTGAGATGAATCCAAAGATCTGTAACAATAAGGTCTTTGAAGGTCAACGAAGGTCACAAAGTTCGCATGAACGTCCATTTGCAGAAGGTGTCTGAAGTGATGACCATTGGTATCAATGCAGTGCTACAATCTTCTTATCATGGATTGAGTGATGTTCCTTATCACATCGGCACTTATTGGAGCACATTCTCTGACAATTCTCAATCAAATCTCCAACATCGCTGCGGTGGAAAAAGATCCTGCAAGACCGGGACAACCGAAAATTGAAGAGAATCGTTCATCGTGACAGAAGTGCAACGCCTCCGCAAACTGCTGCAGATTTCAGTGATGGGATATCAACAAGTGTCAGCGTGCGAACCATTGAACAAAACATCATCGACATGGGCTTTCGGAACCGAAGGCCCTCTCGTGTACCCTTGTTGACTGCACGACAGATTTTCGCCTCGCCTGGGCCCGTCAACACTGCAATTGGACTGTTGATGACTGGAAACATGTTGCCTGGTCGGACGAGTCTTGTTTCAAATTGTGTCGAGCGGATGGGTGTGTATGGGTATGGAGACATGGACCCTGAATGTCAGCAGGGGACTGTTCAAGCTTGTGAAGGCTCTTTAATGGGGTGGGGCGTGTGCAGTTGGAGTGAAGTGGGACTCCTGATAGTCTAGATACGACTCTGATAGGTGACACTTACGTCAGCATCCTGTCTGATCACCTCCATTCATGTCTATTGTGCAGTACGGCGGACTTGGGCAATTCCAGCAGGACAATGTGACACCCCATACGACCAGAATCGTAACAGAGTGGCTCTAGGAACTCTCTTCTGAGCTTAATCACTTCCGCTGCCCACCAAATTCCCCAGACATAAACATTATAGAGTACATCTGGGATGCCTTGCAATGTGCTGTTCAGAAGAGATCTCCAACCCCTCGTGCTCTTACGGTTTTATGGACAGCCCTGTGGGATTCATGGTGTCAATTCCCTCCAGCACTACTTCAGACATTAGTCGAGTCCATGCCAAGTCGTGTTGCGGCACTTCTGCGTGCTCGCTGTGGCCCTACGCGCTATTAGCGGTACCAGTTTCTTTGTCTCCTCAGTATATAAGGATCTTGATAATCCCTTCAGCATCAACTACGGCCTGAAATGGCTTATTGAAACACTGAAACTCAAAGCTACAGAATAAGTAACATCATAAGGACGGCTGTAGGCTTTTGTTTTTCTTACAATTTATACATAGGACAACTGCCCTGCTTCCACGGTGTATCGAGAGAAAATCCAGTGATGACACTGAGTTCCATGAGAGCTAAAGTGACCTACTTCCACCAACAGGAATAGGCGCTGTCTTGAATTTTTGAATTTCCTGCCATTTAATATGTCGGGATAGTTCCTTTGAAAGGGCACGGCCGATTTCCTTCCCAATCCTTCCCTAACCCGAGCTTGCGCTCTGTCTCTAATGACCTCGTTGTCGACGGGACGTTAAACACTAACAACCACCGCCACCATTTAATATGTAGCTTGTGTGAAAGGGGTGGGGTCATGGAATGTGGCAACATTGCATAATAGCATAGGGAGAGGGGCAAGATTAGGGACATCTGGTGACTCACCAATGAAATCATCAGTAACCCATTTTGTGCTAGAAATGGTATAGCCTACCTAATGACACAAGGAATCACATAGTATAATTTCGTCCAGCCATTCACATGCATCATCTTACCAGAGAACCATTTTCAATACAGCTAAACGTATGAAAGATTAAATTGAAATTAAAATCACAAATAAAACCTATTATGCTCTCTCAAATATGTTAAACAGCAGCAATACATGAACGAAAACCAAAATAAACATACTGGACAACTATTGTCACCTCCAGTACGTATCACAAGAGCGCTTCTACCTTGGTAATGGCATCAGTTCGCCAGTGAAGTGAGTTCACAGGTTTCTTCAGGTATGTCGTATCCAACTGAACACATTCATGATTCGATCCGGCACAGCTACCAAATTTCTGAGATGTTGATTGCTACATTTCAACCATTATTACAAAAACATTTTCTTTGGGGTTAAGATATGATTTAGGGGAACAGTCGACGTTCAGTAGAGTGCCTGAGTGTTTGTCAAATCAGGCAAGTATTCATGCAGCCATTTAAACATAGGTTCTTCATCTTGGAAGCATATTCCTCATGAAGTTGATGAAGAGAGATTTATATTTGGTATCCCAGAATGTGCAAATAAAGATCTTGTTCCATATTCACAGTAATCTGAATGAGTGGATCTAAGTTATGCTACGAAAAACGCCTTCAAAACATCACAGAACCAACTCCAGCCTGACCTCCACCCTCTACATTGAGAATTAAACTCCTCATCGGATAGTAGGTGCCCTCAACATCCCGCAGCATTTTAAAAGCAGCAAAATCGCGACCGTCGGACCACACCACACACCTTCACTCACCTAAAGTCCAGTTTCTGCCTTATTCGGGCCATTGAAGACACGCAGTGAGCTCTGGCCTTTTCCAGGACACCCGACTCCAAGTGTTCTTCACATGCTGTTCCGTACGCAATGTTGAGTCATAAACTGGATGAAATTGATCTACACTGACTGACAATAGCCATTCCTGTCGGACTTGTAGCCAGTTGTCATTGACAAGTCACAACAATCGTCACTACTCCCTGTTAGTCAGGATCTCTCTTCGACCACTGCTCTTATGACTGTGAATGGTACACCATTGCTTGTAGGCATCTACATCTACATCTACATCCATACTCCGCAAGCCACCTGACGGTGTGTGGTGGAGGGTACCTTGAGTATCTCTATCGGTTCTCCCTTCTATTCCAGTCTCGTATTGTTCGTGGAATGAAGGATTGTCGGTATGCCTCTGTGTGGGCTCTAATCTCTCTGATTTTATCCACATGATCTCTTCGCGAGATATACGTAGGGGGGAGCAATATACTGCTTGACTGCTCGGTGAAGGTATGTTCTCGAAACTTCAACAAAAGCCCGTACCGAGCTACTGAGCGTCTCTCCTGCAGAGTCTTCCACTGAAGTTTATCTATCATCTCCGTAACGCTTTCGCGATTACTAAATGCATTTCAGTACAATTTTCCATTGTTACAACCTCTCGATACACCACAGCATCATCTGCAAAAAGCCTCAGTGAACTTCCGATGTCATCCACAAGGTCATTTATGTATATTGTGAATAGCAACGGTCCTATGACACTCCTCTGCGGCACACCTGAAATCACTCTTACTTTGGAAGACTTCTCTCCATTGAGAATGACATGCTGCGTTCTGTAATCTAGGAACTCTTCAACCCACTCACACAATTGGTCTGATAGTCCATATGCTCTTACTTTGTTCATTAAACGACTGTGGGGAACTGTATCGAACGTCTTGCGGAAGTCAAGAAACACGGCATCTACCTGGGAACCGTGTCTATGGCCCTCTGAGTCTCGTGGACGAATAGCGCGAGCTGGGTTTCATACGATCGTCTTTTTCGAAACCCATGTTGATTCCTACAGATTAGATTTCTAGTCTCCAGAAAAGTCATTAAACTCGAACATAATACGTGTTCCAAAATTCTACAACTGATAGACGTTAGAGATATAGGTCTATAGTTCTGCACATCTGTTCGACGTCCCTTCTTGAAAACGGGGATGACCTGTGCCGTTTTCCAATCCTTTGGAACGCTACACTCATCTAGAGACCTACGGTACACCGCTGCAAGAAGGGGGGCAAGTTCCTTCGCGTACTCTGTGTAAAATCGAACTGGTATCCCATCAGGTCTAGCGGCCTTTCCTCTTTTGAGCGATTTCAATTGTTTCTCTATCCCTCTGACGTCTATTTCGATATCTACCATTTTGTCATCTGTGCGACAATCTAGAGAAGGAACTACAGAGCAGTCTTCCTCTGTGAAACAGCTTTGGAAAAAGACATTTAGTATTTCGGCCTTTAGTCTGTCATCCTCTGTTTCAGTACCATTTTGGTCACAGAATGTCTGGACATTTTGTTTTGATCCACCTACCGCTTTGACATAAGACCAAAATTTCTTAGGATTTTCTGCCTAGTCAGTACATAGAGCTTTACTTTCGAATTCATTGAACGCCTCTCGCATAGCCCTCCTCACACTACATTTCGCTTCGCGTAATTTTTGTTTGTCTGCAAGGCTTTGGATATGTTTATGTTTGCTGTGAAGTTGCCTTTGCTTCTGCAGCAGACATATTGGATACTCTACGTTTATACACAAAACAATTTAGCAACTTTATTACCGTTGTGGTCACGAGCACTTCCAAACGCGATAGCTCCTTTTTGACATTCTGTCACACCTACAGATCGACCTACCGTCCTGTTCTGACTCCTTTCATGTAACAGGCCCACACAAACCATTTCACTGCCATAAATTATGTCAGCGATTGAACTTCATATGATCGGCTGGGTCCAGTTCCACACCGCATATACAGCTCCAAAGCGGCCAGCGTGCTCTCTTATCCTTTGCCTAATGTTTTTCCCCCTAAGTTCAGCTTGTCCCTTGTACTGAAAATCGATGGCCGTCCTCCTTGTAATTCAGATAAATGATTTCCTCCACTGATGACAGCAGTGAATAAAATTCATACAGATTGACACTTCCTTTATGTACCAGCTTTGTCAGCACACACGTCCAGTTTCCATTTGACAGGATTGCTGCAGCGTGTATGCAGCGTGGTGCGAGTCCTTAAATTTGGAAATTTGTGGTAAGTTCCTATGGGACCTAACCGCTGAGGTCATCGGTCCCTAGGCTTATACACTACTTAATCTAACTTTAACTAACTTACGCTGTGGACAACACACACACCCATGCCCGAGGGAGGGCTCGAACCTCCAACGGGGAAAGCCGCGCGAACCGTCACGAGGCGCCCTAGACCGAGCAGCTACTCCGCGAGGCTGGTGCGAGTCCGATGCGGTTGTATCAACACCGACATGCAGGCAAGAGATTGGTGTTGCGTTTCTGTCTTTCGGACATGCGTGTGGTAAACACGGAAACCTGAAGCATGGCGTCGTTATTACCGAATGCGACCGAACAAAATCAACGTGCTGTAATTCTTTTCTTGGCTGCCGAAGGACAAACAGTGGTAGACATCCATCGAAGAATGAAGAATGTGCATGGAGCAGCATGTCTGCCGAAAACCACAATTGTTAAATGGTGCACCAAGTTCCGTGCTGGTCGCAATTCGACCGCACCCGGCTCCACGGACTTTATCGCCACTTGCAAAAATTTCAAGCGCCATCACCTCCCTCCCCCCCCCTCCCCGTTCCCAACAAATCCTTGCATTTTCAGAGACAGTCCACATTTTTTCGCAATGTCCTCCATGCGTGAAATCTAATTTTCAAACAACACACTTACTCCACTTACGCACACGTTTTTTGCGGTGAGTACATCTTTAAGACCAGAGTACGGACACCAGACAGTAAAACAGAAGCAAAGCACCTACAATGTGATACGTTTTAAGTTGTTTTTGTGGTCTTCAGTCCAGAGACTGGTTTGATGCAGCTCTCCATGCCACTATCGTGTGCAAGCTTCTTCATCCCCCAGTACCTACTGCAACCTACATCCTTCTGAATCTGTTTAGTGTATTCATCTCTCGGTCTCCCTCTACGATTTTTACCCTCCACGCTGCCCTCCAATACTAAATTGGTGACCCCTTGATGTCTCAGAATATGCCCTACCAACCGATCCCTTCTTCTAGTTGTGCCACAAATTTCTCTTCTCTCCAATTCTATTCAATACCTACTCATTAGTGATACATTTTAAGTTACAACTCCAAAATTAAGTCATTCGCAGAGTCTACAAGTAGAACTTGTTCACTTTTTCTCGTTCCGTGAGCGGAGGGGGCGTGCGGCGCGAAACATGTAGCAACCAACACAGCTGAATACTGCATTGTCGGCAGTATCGGTGGCGTTTCGGCTGTACAAAGGTGAAGGTAATAGGACAGCGAGTGACTCACATGTAAATCCTTTATTTGTTTAAAAAAAGTGTGTAAATTGCCAGTACCTATTTAATGTGTCCGTAGCACATAAAGGAAAAACGGCTGTGGTCGAATATCGAGAAGGTGTGTGTTCTGACGTGGCACAACCGTGGTTTAAGGCTCAGAACAAACAGTTTTGAAAGCATTTCATTTACTGTACCAAAAAGTGACAGTTGTATGCTAAATAAAATTATTGGAACGGAAACAGTGTGAAGTACGACGGAACTGGATAAATAGGTAGTGCAAAGCATTTTATTTGGGTAAGTTCCAAAATAAGGATTGATAGGTTTCTTCCGTAGTACCTTAAATATTAATATCTATTGAGTATGGCTTCAACGCCGAGAAAAAAAGAGAATAAAGGAAAACGAACAAGAAGTTACAGACAAAGCAGCAAAAATTAATTTAGAGGACCATGACAAGAAGAAGAGCAACGTAAATGGCATTGGTGGCAGATACGAAGGAGGGGGGAATGGTTGGGGAAGGATGCCATATGTCTTTCCAAGTGTAAACGCCCCTTAATCACAACGTCTCGATTTAAAAAGACTATAGCATGTCCGGTAGTGCATTATTTGCTTGTTCTTTCACTATTTATTACAATGTGTTATTCTCAGCCATACTCCTATAGGCATTTAAGGACTTGTTTTTACTTCTTTATCTTTATGGCCAGTAGCCATTTTTGCTATTTTGAAAGATGAACACCAGCACTTCCTTCGTGATCTGTTTCACAATACCGTAGACAGTTTCCAGTAATAAGCTGGATTTTATGAATAGCGGCATGGTCCGCCCTCCACCCTGTTCCAGGGGACACAAGACGCCGGTCTATCTGGAATCTGGAAGGCCAGTCTGCTGCGCCAGCTAAGCTGGCATCGGCGGGATGATTCCCTTAATGCTCACGGCGGATTTGCGTGGTTGGCATACCGATTCTGGATTTTACTGCCTTCGAACAGAAACTTTTTGATCGCCGCTTATATTTCTTGCACTACGGACTGCAGGACTTCACATATGGGAAGTGTTGTCTATAGTTATGTTCCAGAGCAATAATGTTACAAAGATAGAAGTGTACAGCTTGGAAGTTTTATTGGGAACAATAGAAATGAGGCGAAGCAAATGTGTTCAGCCGATGGCGGTTCATATCATTCAGGTAAAACTTGTAGTGCAGGCAGCAATAACGCGCAGTGTACTGGGGTCCGAGCAGTTAAGCCCGTTTTACACGACGCTCTAACGAGTTAACGAGCGTCGAGGCCTCGTTACTGCTTACTATCGTGGCTTGTAATGTGGCCAATAAGCACGTGAACTCTTCCGCGCCTGCAATGTTTGAAACGGCCCTTAAGCAGGGATACGACGGGGCTGAACTTCGCGCACCGTAGATTTCTGAATCGAGGGCGAGCTACAGTTTTATGCATGCAGAACACAACGTTGCTCTGCTCTCAATACCACGTCAAGCAAGTAGCTGTAATGAGGCTTCTCGTATGTCGGATGATCTTACCTGCGGAACTCCGGTAATTCCTTTCCATAAACAAAAATGTTCAAATGTGTGGGAAATCTTATGGGACTTAACTGCTGAGGTCATCAGTCCCTAAGCTTACACACTACTTAACCTAAATTATACTAAGGACAAACACACACACCCATGCCCGAGAGAGGACTCGAACCTCCGCCGGGACCAGCCGCACAGTCCATGACTGCAGCGCCCCTGACCGCTCGGATAATCCCGCTCGGCTCCTCATTTCCCTTAGCAGCAACACATTGATATATTTCCCAATGGTAACCAGCCGGGATCCTCTTCCAAATCTCCTGATTCGCAGGTTTTACAAGCAACTGAAAAACGTGACACCATAGTACAAGGAAGCCCACATAAGCTCTCCTGCACATCTTGATGCCCTAGCGCTCATGTAAGAAAGGATTTTATGGAGAAATAGCTTCGTCATAGCCTAAGAGTTGTTTCTAAAATGATTCTACCACTTCGCAGTAATAGTACCACTTCGCTGACTTGAAAATATAAGTAAATAAAGTCAGTCGTATGGCATTGTTGACGTAGAGAGCCGGAAGTTCAGGTTCAGCTACGTAGTTGGAAAGGTTTTTTTCTTCCGCAAGTTGGCACCTTTCATTCACGAAACGTGAACGTTGCAAGTGGTGCTGAGTGTAGGTAATTATATTGAGCGTGTGTGGAATTTTAGTATCATACAAGTTGTCCCAAAGGAGAACGCCGCGATTCTGAATAACCAAGAAATGGCTCTGAGCACTATGGGACTTAACTTCTGAGGTCACCAGTCCCCTAGAACTTAGAACTACTTAAACCTAACTAACCTGAGGACATCACACACTGAAACTTCCCCTTTGAACAATTTATAAAGACTGTGCTTAAACTGACACACAATATTTTCAGCGCAACGCAATCTGACTTTCAAAAATCCCTACAAAAGAATGGGCCCTGACTAACATTAAACTATACCTTTCACAAATCACTTACCTCACAAAAATCTTCGCTACTCAAGCTACTGCAATACAGCGAGCGCCACTACTGCCAGCTAAATAAAAGATTCAAAGTACTGAAGGCACTAACTACTGATAGGCATAGTTAGCAAATGAAAGATTTTGATAGAGAACAACCAATGTATTTACCTCAAGAGTCATAATATATATATCAGTTCATGACAAATTACAAAACTCCGCCATCTCTCTCCCCACATCCACCACTGCTGGCGGCTCACCTCCAACTGCCCAACGCTACGCGCTGTTCACAGCCAGCTGCCTAACACTACAATGGCGAGTATTACAACAATGAAAAGCAGCCACAGACTGCACACAGCACAGCCAGTGATTTTCACACAGAGGTGGCGTTACCAATAAAAAAACCTAAACAGCCTACTTACAACACATCCATTCCCGAGGCAGGATTCGAACCTGCGACCGTAACGGTCGCGCGGTTCCAGACTGTAGCGCCTAGAACCGCTCGGCCACTCCGGCCGGCTCTGAATAACCGCTACAGAAAAGCTGTTCGAGATAATGAATCGATGTAAATGTCAATCTGAAGACAGAAAAAAACGTTACTTTCGATACCTCAGTACGTTATGATGTGAGATCCATTTTTTGCTCTGCAGACATAAAAACGATACTCGATTTTACGCCATGCGTTTACTAGCATCGCTAGAGTTGGATTTGTAATGGCTGCGTTTATACAGATGCCTCAAATTTAGAGTTGTTTTTGCATAGGCTTCCGATACAAGATTTCCCGATTTCTTCAACTTTGTCTTAACTTTTTGTCGACCAGCCTGGTGAACATCCTCTCAACACGCTTCCTGGTCATCGAAACCGGTTTTTCATCTGGTGCATTTTGTCTTGAGTAAGTTTCCCGAAAGCGACACTGCGCAGTAAAAACTAATTTAAAATTAGTGTAGCAAAGAAGGCTCTATGCCTTTTGTCACACCCCCAACTTCGTACTGGCATGTGAATCAAAGTGACATGTCAAGGTCAATGTTTGCCCCGTACGGCATGATATACAAAACTTATCTTAAGTTGAACAGTTTTTCAGTAGCGCTTGTTCAAAATCCCGCCACTGTTTTTGGATCACCCTGTATTTGTGTTGTTGTCGGTGGAGAGAGAGGGAGAGAGAGAAGTGAGGACGCAGAGCTGGGGGGTGGGGGTAGGGGGTGGGTGGGTGAGAAAGGCTTAGCGAGGCCACACAGACCACTACTCTCGAGTAGCAGCAATTGAGTTTAACGTCCCCATCCCAGAACCGGTCACCATGAACAGTCTCACATGCCCTGACTCCATGAGCCATAACGCAGAGGTTTGGAATTTAGTCCAGCAACTATGCATCACATTCGCTCCACTCGCCAGCTAAATGCAGATGGCGAAAATTTCTTCGTACACCAGGATTCGAACCCGCTACTTTAGAATCGAACACCATTGCACAAACGTGCTTTAGAGACCTTGGTTATGCAGGCTGGTTTTCGAAATTTATGGAAAGTGGGAAATACGCACTGGTCGAAGAAAAACATTGAGCTGTGAGTTGTGACTAGGTAGCTCATTCGGTAGGAGGATAGGGCGCGAAAGACAATGCTCTTGACTTCGAGCTTGGAACACCATAACAATAAAACACTTGGCCCTCTGTGAATATGGTTCCGGGAACATAAAATTCTTTTTTATTAATAACAGCCAGAAATTTTTTTTTCAAATTACCATAGTGTTTTAATTTTCTTGGTTCATTACAACATTCCGAGAATGCACTTACGTTGAAATACATTTTTTTTTCTTATCGTAATGTAAAGTACGCCGCCGCTTTCGTATGAATTCTTGGAACTGTGGATACCTGACAATCACAGACCACTTACCAAAAAGCATCTGATTGCTTTCAGCGATGAACTATAGCTAACTTGAAGGTAATATCTTCTAGGATGTTAGGCCGCTTATTGTTTCTTGTATACCTTCGACATTTTTATGGAACGTTTTGAACAGCAGGCATTCAGCAATGCGCCACCATTGCCTTCTTGTGGGCTCCGCTGTGTGGATGATGGCACATTGCTTATGTGGCCACAGAGCAAAGAAGAGCTTCACAGATTCTACAGTTTCTTAAACGAGATCAAGTTCAGAGTTCCTAGATTTGTTGGTACAAAGATGATACAATAACACTCGAGGACACTGAGCGTACAGAAAGCTTACAAGTAGGTATTTAAATGCCATTCCGCACCAGCACTCGGCCCAGAGGCAAAAATTGCTCAACATTCTGTCTCCACGTGCCTTCCGTATCAGTAACGGCTTCGGATCGGAGTTAGATTTCTTAAACTAGACAATGAAGGCCAACGGCTATGATGGTTTTCCCATAGACAGAGCTTTTGAAAGAAATATTATTTGTGGTAATAGGAAGGACGAGGAACTAACTCCTCACTGTTGGTTTCTGGATCTCCTGAACACATAAGCAGAAATCTATAGAAAACTGGTATACAGAATATATTTTTCAGCGGCGCACGGTGTGGCATCCTTACCAGATGGGATTGACTGAGTACATCGAAAAAGTTGAAAGAAGGGCAGCACGTTTTGTATTATCGCGAAATAGGGGAAAGAGTGTCACTGAAATGATACAGAATTTGGGGTGGGTATCATTAAAACAAAGGCATTTTTCGTTGCGGCGGAATCTTCTCACGAAATTCCAATCGCCAACTTTCTCCTCCGAATGCGGAAATATTTTGTTTACACCGAACTACATAGGGAGAAACAATCTCCATGATAAAATAAGGGAAATCAGAGCTCGTACGGAATGATATTCGTTCCTTCCGCGCGCTATACGAGATTGGATTAACAGAAGATTGCGAACGTGGTTCAATGAACCCTCTGCCAGGCACTTAAATGTGATTTGCAGAGGATCCATGTAGATGTAGATGTAAAAGAGCTGCACAAAGTCAGAAAGTCAGTAAGACGTTTGTCCATCTCTGGCCCCTATGCAAGCAGTTATTCGGCTTGGCAGTGATTGTAGTAACTGTTGAATGTCTTCCTGAAGTATATGGTGCCAAATTCTAATTGCGTTGCGTGAGGAATACAAACAACGTGCAGGAAGACTCCTCTGTGGGCAACGCTATTTTTTTATAAACATTCACTCTTTCTTGCCCTTTCTATTTTTCGTCTCTTCAATAAGGATGGTCCATCAATAGTAGCCGGAAGAATTTTAACCGATTAACTTACCTACAGCATAAGCCCGAGAAAACGCCCGTTCTAACTAATGACAATGGCCCATCTCGTAACCATAGGAATTATACCTAGTAAACCCACTTCTTCAGCATAAACGCGGGAAAATTATGTTTTATAATATAACGCGACATTTTTCTTTGACAGTGTTGAGCTTGGGAAGATCGCAGCAGAGGGGTCGAAACGCGATCGTGTAGAAGAAAGATGATGAGGCCTAACATCCTAGAAAATTTAACTTCTAAGACTTAAATAACTAACTTCTGTGGCACTGTCTCTGTCTTCCAAAAGAGGGAGACGAAAGAACACATAGAGAATAATGCGAACCTTTGCCCTACGTAATCATAGGTGGTAAAATCAGTTTTATCTGGGCATCGATACAAAAGTTACTACGTTGGAGGCAGAAAAAAAAGAGATACTATCACCAGGAAGTTTCAAAATATTGTATACCTCGACCTCGGGAGAAAGATTCCTTCTGAAAATTATCTGCCACACTTTGACTCAGCTGTTTTTCCTCAGTATCTTATCTGCGGGAAGTGCAAGACAGGTTCTGTGAAAATTGGGTAGCAGGGGAGAAGCACCAGCAAAAGTGAAGCTGGAGGAGGAGATTAGTTTAACGTCCCGTCGACAACGAGGTCATTAGACACGGAGGACCAGCTCGGATTAGGGATGGGTGGGAAAGGAAATCAGCCGTGCCCTTTCGAAGGAACCATCCTGGCATTTGCCTTAAGCGATGTAGGGAAATCGTGTAAAACCTGAATCAGGATGGCCGGGTTTGAACCGTCTTCCTGCAGAATGCGAGTCCGGTGTGCTAACCACTGCGCTACCCCGCTCCGTAGAATGAAGCTATGACGTGGGTCGTGAATTGTGGCTGGAGAGCTTAGTAACAGCATTGGCCGTTAAAGGCAAGGCCCCTAGTTTGAGTCCCTGTCCGGTACACTATTCACTGAAAAGGGTGCGCATGATACAGGCAGTTACTGGCATCCGTGGTGCAGTAGCTGAGAGAGCAGACTGAAGGAATTCTAATGGGACCGCATCGCTGCGTCTAGACTCGTACATCAGAGGCGCAGCTGGGCATCGCCCAGAAACGCCCGTCGGCATCTGAACATCTGGCTGATCTGTGGATGTTCATCCAGTTAGCCTTCGCCAGCAGGCGCTCTGATTGCTCCACGCCTCATTGAGTCCGCGAATCATACTACTGGCTGTGTGTGTAATAAAGCTCTCCAAAAACAGTGCTAACAGGCCCCTCTGATAGTGACATAATAATATGTCTAAGTGCCAGATCTGAAGATATCAGTACTGCTACGGTCCACAAGAATGACGATCTGTTTTTAGCGGTTAGATGGACGCAGAACCTGGACGTAAAACTAAACATGAGGAAGCTCAAACTAATTTTTTTATCTCATCAAAAATAAATGAGTCTTGAATGTAACGAGCACTTGTCCGCTATTTTTCTTGGCGGTGCCCCGCTACCCTGTCAGAAAAATGTGAATGGCCAACGTTAGCAGTGGATGATCACCACAAATAGGCAAAAAATACTATCGCCCAGTGCATGAAGTCTTCCTCTTGCCTCTACGCGCTCCAAAACTTTCGATACGTATTGCCGCAGAACTTGGCGTGTAAACGTGTGCAGATACTCTTTCTGCCAAATTTCCACGATTGCAATTTGAACCAACATTACATCAGTAGTGTTAGCTCTGCCGGGGGGTTAGAACTAATCACGAATTCCTTTGTGCCTTACGCCTGCGGCATCCCTCTGTTTAACCATGTCAGTGCTCATACTTGACGATACGAGTAGACAATTTACACTATGTTTCATCATCCTATTACGTGAAATGTCCTCAGTACCTCGCATCACAGATCAAGTATGTATTGTTACGTGGCCAGCTTTCTCTGAAACTGTCACACAGCATATTTTAGAATGCCCATCCCCTAGATCAAGTAATCGATTACTACCACTGCGTAATAATTACAATCAAGATTCACTGCCCTTTACTGCCTTATTTTCATTTCTCTCTTTAGTACAGTGAAGCATTCCACAATTGACGGCCTATGATCTCGCTAGCAAAAGATAGGAGTCTTAAAAATAAGTTGGCTGCTATAAAAATGTTCAGAGTCCATGGCTGAGTCTCAGTTCAGGTAGCCAGACAAGCATTCGAATCCTGCATCCCACGCTCTCCGGGCGGAACACGAGATAGCTATTTCTGTCGAAGAAACAGCATTTGGAGAAAAAACATTTCGTTTGTGGATACGCTGTTTCAGTTATTGCAAGGTATTACACTTTACTTCGACTCAGTCATTTTTTTATGATACAATCATAACCGCTTTCCGCCTTCTCTTGGATCTAGTGTGTCCGCAGCTCGTGGTCGCGCGGTAGCGTTCTCGCTTCCCGCGCCCGGGTTCCCGGGTTCGATTCCCGGCGGGGTCAGGGATTTTCTCTGCCTCGTGATGACTGGGTGTTGTGTGATGTCCTTAGGTTAGTTAGGTTTAAGTAGTTCTAAGTTCTAGGGGACTGATGACCATAGATGTTAAGTCCCATAGTGCTCAGAGCCATTTGAACCATTTGGATCTAGTGTTGCCACAGCCTACAGGTTCGCTCTACCTGCCTGTGACATATTTCTGCTATTCTGCTCTTCTTTTTTCTTTTTATCACCTTAGTGAACCTTGAAGAAGCAGACCCAACAGCCGGCATTGAAGATGCCCGAGACAGAAGTATATGGCCAAACATATGTAATAAATTTCTGTGATATTATAACTATTTTGTCATGATTCGTGGACTTGATGTGTTAATCGTTTTCTTATGTTCTATGTATGTCTTGTATTTGTATATTTTTGTCTTCTGCCATGGGCCTAAATGGTCTGTGTATGTGCAATCAATGATGATTATGATGATGATGGCTCAAAAATGGTTCACATGGCTCTGAGCACTATGGGACTTAACATCTATGGTCATCAGTCCCCTAGAACTTAGAACTACTTTAACCTAACTAACCTAAGGACAGCACACAACACCCACCCATCACGAGGCAGAGAAAATCCCTGACCCCGCCGGGAATCGAACCCGGGAACCCGGTATGATGATGATGATTCTACTCTTCACCAACAGTGTTTCTCTGCCATAACTATTATTTTACTATTTATGTCATTACCATTTCTGGGAGTTATTTCTTATGTATTAAATATGGAATCTACATAACATGGGTGTCCTAATAAATGAAATAGTAGAATAGGAAGAACACCTCGGGATATTTTAAGAGTCAGGAAAAGTGGATCAGTAAATAATTAAAACGAAAAATATATATAACATTTTTCTTCCATGGTGTGGAGGTGTGCTTAGTTTGACATCATCTACCAGCCCAAAAAGGCAAGTATGACACAAGATCAAACAGAGACACACTGTACATGATATATCGAAATGAGCGTTTCAGTTGTATTTGCAATGGTCTGATGGTTACCTCATACTGTACTCAAACTCGAGTTATGATGACAGTACTCACATTTGTACATTTTGCCTCTTTATAACAGTCTCTGACGAATAAACTCCTACCCTTATGATACATTCAGGTATGTTGCTTGGCAATGTTTTACTGCTATTATTTACTGAGAACTGCTCCGTCGTCGTTGTTCTTGCTTGTGACCACTTACAGCACAATGTGTTCGTTATGACATCTGAAACCCTAATTTCATTTTTTTTCTGTTTTCCAGGTAAACATTACTGCAAGAGACGTCACGGTACCTTCAAGGAAAGACTGTGAAGCGTGGTATGTACACTGAATTCGAACTTGTAAGAAGGCAGTAAAACGTCTGTGTAGCATAAACTCACTCATATTGAGGACATTGTAAACAAATATGTGGTGGTGTAGTTAAAGAAAGGTAATTATCAGCGACAAAAAACTAGCCTTTATTAAAGAGTTAACATAAAAAGTCAGATGAAGGAAATAGGCATTCGTCATAAACCAAACTAGTGAGATCTCGTAACTGAGAATTCATCTAAGAGTGGGAAGATGTAAAGGATATAATGGGTCTCACACACGAGCTCTGGGTCGCAGCAATGTGTTGCTAGCGATGACGCTGCAATAAGTTGCTCTCCTCAATTCCGTCTGACAAGAGCGATTCGCAGGCAATTTCTGATAGTATTACGAACTCCGCTATGTCGAGAAGTGCTGCTATGGAAAATGAACTACTGTGTTTAGTACCAGTGGCATCTGGTACCCATATCTCAGCGAATATTTGAAAAAATGAATTAAAAAAACAGGAAGCTGTAATTAATTAAAACAGTTTTGGAGTGCTTTTCATGGAAACTGTAAATTACTTTACAGAATATATTACATTTTTCATTGACGGCAAGTGGATTGCGTACGTCTTTCCAGTGTGCTAAAACAATTTGTTTTTCATTTATTAGTCCTCAATTTCTTTTCCGTTCTTTAGTCTTATAATTTAACTGCAAGTCTCTCTAAATGTGGCCAGAAAGATTCAATCCAGACCTTTAAAATTCATTTTATGAGCACAGGAGTATTGTATACTTCTTGCTCAGTGGTAAAAACAAAATTTCATCTACGGAAAAGAGTGGAACGTAGAAAATCACTTGTAACTGTAGCAAATTCTATATATGTCTGGTATACTATTGAAGGAACTTAGTATAAGTACGAGGGTAAATCAACAATTAAAGAGACAAATTGGTCTGGGGGAAAAAACTGTTAGTAGGGCAAGTTTGCTACTTTAATGGCTTTAAGTTGGCATCACTGGGATGAGTCCTAATCAGGTGATGTATCAACATTATAAGATGGCGAGTCCGCTTGAAACGTCCACATTAGTTGAACAACATTCTGTTATTCGGTTTTTACTTGTTGAATGCGAGAAACCAGGGAATATGTACTGTAGAATGTCTAGAGTTTATGGTGAAGCTTGTATGAATCTTACAAATTTTTGCAAGTGGGTAGAGAAGTTCAAAAATGGTCGCGACTCAGTGACTGACGAACACCGTTCTGGCAGACCAGTTGCAGTTTCAGCTCCCTCACTTGAAAGACGAATTGATGACACATTATTCGTGCCGACCTCCGTGTGACTGTGGAAATGATAGTTGATACTGTTCACGTTAGTACCTGGTACAGTTCATAACATTATCTGTAACAAGCTGAAGTACCACAAAACATGTGCAAGATGGGTCCCAAAGGAGTTGACGCGGCTACACAAGGAAACAAGGTTGAGAGTGTACTCAGAGCTAAAGGAACGTTATGAAATAGAAGGTGAGCACTTCCTCAACAGAATATTAACTTGTGATGAAACTTGGGTTCACTATTATGAGCGAGAATCAAATAGACAAAGCATGGAGTGGAAGCACACCAACTCACCTGTCAAGAAAAAATTCAAAACCCCAGGACGAACAGGAAAAATCATGTTGGTGTTTTGGGATGCTGGAGGTTCAGTTTTTTGTATCTCGAAGAGCAGCGTACAATGAACAGCCAGTACTACTCGAATTTGCTTTTAAACAAGGTGAAACCAGCCGTGAGAGAGAGACGTCATGGATCTCAGAGGAGAGGTGTGATTCTCCAGCAAGACAACGCACGTCCTCATACTGCTCAACTAACCCGTGAAACCATCGACAAAATGGGCTGGGAAGCATTGCCTCACCCTCCTTACAGTCCTGATTTCCCACCTAGTGATTTCCATTTGTTTGGTGCACTGAAGGGGGCATTACGTGGGAAGAGGGACAGGACGACGAGGACGTGAAAAAGTTTGCCGGAAGTTGGTTCAAACATCAAGAAAAAGAGTTCTTTGCAGCCGGAATAAAAAAGCTTGTGGCCCCTTGGAACAAGTGCGTAAATGTTCAAGGGGACACCGTTGAAAAGTAGAAAAAGTACTGTTTTGTAAAAATAAACGCTTTTTTCTCCAGACCAATTTGTCTCTTTAATTATTGAATGACCCTCCTAGGAATTTGTTTTTCTTTTTAAAGAGATTTTACTTTTACGGACCAGCTGATTAAAGAAAACCACGGTCACAGGGTCAAGTCTTATATAACATCCATAAAGGAAGGAACTACCTTAAACTAATGGAAATTAATAAACAGATGTCCACTTGCGCACTATTATTGAATGATCAAACACAGTCCCGCTACTCGCCATTTGTAACTACAGATACTGCTGATATTCCCATCCAGTTCACTTTCTAAATCACACCTCATACTCATATGCCTTATATTTTCCTTTATTTCAGTACCTATAGTTTCACTGGCCTGTTAAAATTTTACTTTTTGTAATTACATTCGCCTTTTTAGCCATGTTGTACCTGTTTGTATTATTGGACGCTTTACGGACAAGATTATCTTGTTCAGTCACCCTTTTGGAACATCTCCAAATTTTACTATCTACTGTACAAGAACAGTTGTTGCAATTTTTGATATAGTTAATTATGTAATGTTTCACATATTTTATCTAACCTAAATAGGTTTACATCACATTTTATTGAAATAATTCCTCTCGTTTTTGTCCTAAACTAAACATGAACAACTGTCGTCTTTGTAAATCAACTGGAAAACTCTTTAATTGTACCATTTCAAAAAAATATGGCTTCATAAAAATTTAGCTGCTACACGCACTTATCTTTATACTTGACGACGGCGAAATAGCCGAAAACCAGTCAGTAAAATAATAAATATTGTGGAATATTACACCAGTGTCGTGTATTTTTTCATTCATAATTTATAAAATATTCCAGCAGGCACAGACGAAACAGTCAACTGATGCAGTTAACTGCAAGTACTTAAACAAACAGTTTTGCAATCTCGATATGTCTACAGAGACGTTATGAATAGCAGCACTGCTGATTACTATAACTCTGCTTATAAATTATACATGGGAAGGTTAGATTACATGAAATGACGAGGCAATTGAGTACAGTAGTGTAATTCCACTTAACGTTACTGTGCGTTACTGTGAATGCGTGTAGCTGCTTATAAATAACTCAAATATTATCAGATAAGAGCCCAGTGTATCGTGACTGTCACTATGAACGTTCCATAAATTCTAATTCTGCAGCATAAAATTCAAAATGCCAATCACTGCAAAGTAAGAGGTTGTCAATGTTTTTTATCTGTATTATTTCTTAATAAAAATATGAATCACTTCTTAGTGTGTTTCGAGGTCCCTGAATAACTATCATTTCTAACGTAAAGTTCTTACTTAACGTGGTCAAACTGAAACGAATCAAAAGTACACAATCACACTTAATAACTGCACAAACGAATCGCAGCCATACCACCACATAACCACTACATATCGCATGCGATTCATGAGACTGGATGAATTAATATCGATCAGCGATCGATCGTTGCGATCTGTAATTTGCCCACACACGTGCTCTGCTGCTGCTGAGTCCACTAAAAACTGATGCCAACAAAGGAAACCATCGTGCTGTATTAGCGGCAGTACCAAAACACAGCGAATATGCCACCCACCACCCGTGGTGCCCCAAAGAATGGAGCTGTCACGTCCCCTCCCCTCCCCCCCACCACCACCACCACGTGGTAGACACCTGCGCCAACGATATATCGAAATCAAAGACTACCCTCACACACTCGGGCCGGCCGCATCAAAGAACGTTACGCTTTGGTTAGAGGCAACATAGCGTTTCACGTCCTGCTAAGAGGAAAACTCTTGTCTCTGTTTATAAAGGTGTCTGCTACCCTAATTTCAGCTGACTTCTTATAAATACTGACTCAAGATACCGGTTGAACGGAGACCTATCAGTGTCATATTATATTTCATACTGTGTCCCTCTAACATGGGTCGTAGACTTAACCTGCCAGGTCATTCAGATTTATCGTGAACAGCAGTGGCCCTGTCACACTACCTTGAGGTACGATATACATTGCCTTCACGTATGATGATGAATCTCCATTGAGGACGACGTGGTGAGTTCTGTCTGCAAGTAAGTCTTTAATTCAGTCGAATACTTGTTCGGATATTCCAAATGTACGCGTTTGGTTTACTTGGCGGCGATTTTGTACTGTATCGAAGACATCAACCTGAATTCCGCCATCTTCTGTCTTTTGGACCTCATGGATGAAAAGAGTAAGCTGGATGTGACACGATCGGTGCTTGTGAAAACAGTACTGGTTTCTACATAGGAGCACTTCGGTCTCATCATACGCAAGCACAATACACACTAATCAGCCGAAACATTATGACCACTGGGATTACAATCATGATATTCATTTATTTAAGAATTTTTTCTTTGTATAAGGTGGTCCGCCACGATTCCCTGTTGCGATCCCTGCATCTCAGAGTAGCACCTCCACGCAATGTTATCAATTATTTGTTGTATGTATTCCGGTTCCCGTCCTTCCCCTGCTACTTTTACCCTCCATGGGTCGCTCTGGTACCGCGGGAGCTATTTGCCGATATCTTCACACATCCTAGCATTCTGTCCTTTTTCCTAATTAGCGTTTTCCCTGCAGTAAGTTCCTCACCGGCTTTGCACTTGGAAATAGAGAATAAGGCAAACATGTAGTCTTACTCTTCTACTGTTCAAAGAATATCGAAGAACCATTCATAGAAGGCATAGGGAGTTTCAGGAATGAGATTAAAATTTAGGGTGGTCTGATATCATTCATAAGCTACTACGATGACATTGTCATTATCAGTGAAAGGAGGAAGAATTATGGGACATACTGAGCTGAAAAGTCTAATGAACTCACAAGATATTGGAAGTAAATTAAAAAAACTACGAAAGTAACGACGAGCAGCAGAAATGATAAGCTTAATTTCAAATTCAAGGTCAACATATTACATGAAGTGCAGTTTCTACGACGTAAGCTGGAAGCAAAATAACGCATGACGGACGAAACAAGAAACAGATGAGAAGAAGCAAAGAAGGCATTTTTCGCTAGCAGGAGTCTTCCCATTTGTAGGACCTGACATTGCCGGGTGAAGGAGATAAGGCGATCTGTATAGTTTGTTAAGTTTTTTAGTTATCTTGACAGCAATAAAAAAATAACGTTACAATTTGCTGAATATCGATTTTGGGTGATAGTTTTATCTTTAGATCTATGGAAATATCATAATATTGCCTTTCAGTTAATGTCAACTTAAAACTCTTCAATAAATATATTATTTGTTGTTGTTGTTGTTGTGGTCTTCAGTCCAGAGACTGGTTTGATGCAGCTCTCCATGCTACTCTATCCCGTGCAAGCTTCTTCATCTCCCCGTACCTACTGCAATCTACATCCTTCTGAATCTATTTAGTGTATTCATCTCTTAGTCTCCCTCTACGTTTTTACGCTCCACGCTGCCCTCCAATACTAAATTGGTGATCCCTTGATGCCTCTGAATATGTCCTACCAACCGATCCCTTCTTCTAGTCAAGTTGTGCCACAAATTTCTCTTCTCCGCAATTCTATTCAATACCTCCTCATTAGTTATGTGATCTACCCATCTAATCTTCAGCATTCTTCTGTAGCACCACATTTTGAAAGCTTGTATTATCTTCTTGTCTAATCTATTTATCGTCCACGTTTCACATCCATAGATGGCTACACTCCATACAAATACATTCAGAAACGACTTCCTGACACTTAAATCTATACTCGATGTTAACAAATTTCTCTTCTTCAGAAACGCTTTCCTTGCCATTGCCAGTGTACATTTTATATCCTCTCTGCTTCGACCATCATCAGTTATTTTGCTCCCCAAATAGCAAAGCTCATTTACAACTTTAAGCGTCTCATTTCGTAATCTAATTCCCTCGGCATCACCAGATTTAATTCGACTACATTCCATTATCCTCGTCTTGCTTTTGTTGATGTTCATCTTATATCTTTCTTTCAAGACACTGTTCATTCCGTTCAGCTGCTCTTCCAGGTCCTTCGCTGTCTCTGACAGAATATATTATTTAAAAAGTGGTAAAACATAATAGTAGTAAAAAACGAACCATGGTTATTGGGACATCTGTAAATGTTGGACACTTTAAAATACAGGCCTCAATTTGAGGAAGAATATCTTCTGGAGAAAAACATTGTACGGAAGTGATTCATAGGTTGTGTGAAAATAGGAAATAAGAGAATGGAAGTGTCTGAGATGTGGTCGTAAAGAAGTATACGCCTACTGAAAATAAAGTCCATTGATAAGATAGTACGAGTAGGTTGGAGCTTCTCTGCAGAATCTGCTAGAAAAGGAATACGTGAAAATTACTAATTATAGGACGATAGGACGTGAGTTAAGGCGTCAGTAATAGCTTACATAGCACAAGAGGGAGCCATATAGTGCAAAAACTGTAGTAGAAAACAGTGATTGGAATACATCTATCAAAATAATAATTGAGGACCGGACCTTAGATGCGAGTGTTATTGTGTTTGGTTGATTTGGGGAAGGGAGACAAACAGCGAGGTCATCGGTCCCTTCGGATTAGGGAAGGAAGTTGGTGTGCCCTTTCAAAGGAACCTTCCCGGCCCGAAGTGATTTAGGAAAATCACGAAAAACCTAAGTCAGGATGCTCGAACGGGGGTTTGAACCGTCGTCCTCCCGAATGCGAGTCCAGTGTGCTAACCAGTGCTCCGCCTCACTCGGTTGCTACTTTGTGATTGATACAAGAGAGGAAAGTATGGTGAGTCGCAGTAGTCTTGTCAGAAGACCAGTTATCCCTCAAAACGAACGGATAGAATATTTAACGGTTTGGATAGAGTCACGTATGAGCTGTCATGCAATTCGTAGCTAGCTGTGGTGCGTACACGCTAACTTCTTGCGAGCAGGAGAGCTCTTCGTGACTGCCTCCGTCCGCAGCACTGCAGGAATACGAGGTACTATGCGTTCCCAGGACTCCCAGTCCCGACCGCTATCAGAGAGGACGAATGTTCTCTTCGCCTTGTGAATAATAAAGGTGGGACACATGGCAGACTTCCAGGAATGCACCGCCTTCCTCTACAGAAAGCCAAAAACACTATTCTGCCGGGGCCACTAGCATGGATTAGAACCTGCACGTTTGCACATAGTAAACATAAAGTTACATTAAAAGCATTCTAATTACACATTTTTAAGTTGTGGAGAGAGGTTAACAGATAGGGTGGTATGCACCAGCCCTTTAATTTCTCATGGAGCAACAGGCAGTGAAGGTAATATACGAGGGCGGTTCAGAAAGTAACCTCCGATTGGTCACAGTGCGGGTTGTGGGGAGAGTAGCGACGCCATCTGTGCGTTCACGCACTCAACAGGTCAGTCGGCATCAAGCCGTGGTCGAGTGAACGTCGTACCTGCGCTAGTTTAGTTTTTGTGGCAGTTTGAAATGTGTGCTGCAATAGAAAACCCCGCCAAATGTGAAGTGCGTGCTGTCGTAAGGTTTTTTACAGCCAAAGGATATTCTGCAGCAGCTATTCATCGTGAGCTTTGTGCCGTGTACGGACCAAGAGTTATGAGTGAAGGAGTTGTCCGTGAATGGGTACGTTTATTTAAAAGTAGACGAGAAAACGTTCATGATGAAGAGAGGAGTGGTAGACCATCATTGGTGACTGACGAACTCGTTCAGACAGTTGATGCAAAAGTTCGTGAAAATCGACGTTTCTCAATTTCGGAGTTGTCTACTGGTTTTCCACAGATTTCTAAGACTCTCTTGTACGAGATAGTGACAGCAAGATTGGGTTACCGTAAGTTCTGTGCACGATGGGTGCCCAAAATTCTTACGACCACCACAAAACTCAAAGAATGGCCTCTGCATTAGACTTTCTGTCACGTTATGAGGACGAAGGAGAACCATTGTTAAATAGAATCGTGACCGGTGACGAAACCTGGATTAAGTACGTGAACCCTGAGACAAAAGAACAATCAAAGATGTGGGCACATTCAAATTCGCCTACCAAACTAAGAAAAGCCTCGCAAGATTTTTCTGCCAGAAAACTGATGGCAACGGTGTTTTGGGATGCCAAAGGGGTGTTGTTGGTTGAATTCATGGAACGTGGTACGACCATTAATCAAGACGTGTACTGTGAAACAATAAAAAAGTTACGACGGGCTATACAGAACAAACGCCGTGGTATGCTGACTTCCGGTATCGTTTTTTTTGCACGATAACGCCCGTCCTCACTCTGCTCGCAGAACAACGGCCCTTCTTGAGTCCTTCAAGTGGGACGTTATCAACCATCCACCTTACAGCCCAGACCTGGCGCCAAGTGATTATCACCTCTTCATGCATTTGAAGAAATGGCTCGGGTCACAGCGGTTTGATGACGACGAAGAGCTCAAAGATGCGGTCACAGGCTGGCTCCAGGCACAAGAGGGTGATTTTTATGCAGAAGGAATTTCAAAGCTTGTGAAGAGATACGATAAGTGCCTCAATCGCTATGGAGACTATGTAGAAAAATAGTGCAAAGATGTAGTTGTAACATGTATATATTAAAATATTTTTATTTAACTTGGTGTATTTATTTAAATCAACCGGAGGTTACTTTCTGAACGGCCCTCGTATATCCTGCTGTAAAGTAGAAAACAGATACAACCAAGAGGGCATGTTTGTTGGAGAGAACGTTCATCACTGTTACTCGTTAGACAAACGATATTGCACCATATTTTCTCTACTAGTCGTCGCTCTTTACAGAACAGTTTCGTCGTGGAACCTCACTTGCGTGTAATAGAATTGTTTTCAGTGATGAGTCCTGTTTCGAACTGAGAAGGTGTATCCGGGTACACGTGTCTGTGGGATACCAGCCTGACTGTCCACCTGCTTAGCTGGGTGGTACCATGCTTGCCTTCCATGCAAGTGGGCTCGGGTTCGATTCTCGACTGGGTTGGAGTTCTCCGCTCGCGGACTGGGTGTTGTGCTGTCCTCATCATCATTTCATCCTCATCGCCGGCGCGCAAGTCGCCCAGTGTGGCGCCGACTGCAATAAGACTTGCACTTGGCGGCCGAACTTCCGCGAATAGGGGCCTCCTGGCCAACGCTGCCATATGCTCGTTTACATTTTTACCAGCCTGATTGCCGTCCGCTAAACGGCCTGACAGCCAGAAGTGACAATCTGGGCAGCTGTTTCTTTTCACAGCAGGACCTCTTTCGTTGTGATCAGCGTTACCATTACACTACAACTGTAGGTCGACGATATTCTAAACCCCGTGTTATTGCCCTTGATGGCAAGCAATCCTAGCCTTCCATATCAGCAAAATAATGAGCGCCCGCACACGACGATAGTTTCTGCTTGGTGATGAAGTCTTCTCGGGTTATCAGCCGAGTTAAGGCGTCGTTCTGCGGCAACGAGAAAACAGATTTCCTGATTGTCATCTTCGTCTGAAGATGACACGCCCCCACCCCACCCCCCCACCCACCCAACCAGCTCAGTGTTTTCGCTGTATAACTTGCCAATTAGAATTTGGCACCATATACTTCAGGAAGACATTCAACAGTTACTACAATCACTGCCAAGCCGAGTAACTGCTTGCATAGGGGCCAGAGATGGACCAACGTCTTATTGACTTTCTCACTTTGTGCAGCTCTTCTGCTTGAATAAGTCATCCATTTTTCTGAGATTTTAATAATTTGTTTGTCTGCATTTGTGCATCACATCTAACGATTTCCGTCCCATTCAGACAATTTCTTTGTGGTGCGTCTTTTTATTCCCTCTCTTTCGAAGTGTGTATTTAACAGCTGCTTTTCTATCATGACGCAACGACGAATTTATTTGTTTGTAGGTTTCGGTCTCTGATTGCTTTGTTGCAGCTCGCACGCTTTCCTCACGTGGCCAATCTTTTCACTACTGCCTAACAGCCCTCACTTAGAGTAGCCAGACGATTTGGGAAGGCAATAGGGGACGGATTTGTTGTCATCTGCTGAAGGCTACGTGGCGAATTTGAATGGGTTCGTGACGCCCCATATCTGAAATGGTAACGATCTGACCCTCAGCAGATCGTCGACAGCCCCTTATGGGTCTGTGTAGTGATGGGAACAACCGAATGAAATCTAAATGATACTTAAATGGACACCCTAGCTGCAACCAGGCGTTGATGTACTTCATTGGGGACATGTTGAAAATGTGTGCCCCGACCGGGACTCGAACCCGGGATCTCCTGCTTACATGGCAGACGGTCTATCCATCTGAGCCACCGCGGGCACAGAGGATAGTGCGTCTGCAGGGACTTATCCCTTGCGCGCTCCCCGTGAGATCCACATTCCCAACATGTCCACACCACTACATTCGTAGTGCGCTTAATAGATGTTTGCCCATCATACTCATTACTCGTGGCAGATTAATCTACCAAGTCCCGTACGAGGTCGGGCATAGCGTGTGCGTTCGCACAAGAAGGTCAATGGCCGGGAAGCCATATTTCAACTATATATGACGGTAGTATCTGTTCCCGAAAGAACAGTTACCGTGGATGACCATGCAGCTTTGCTAGAAATGAAATGATAATTAAATGGACACCCTAGCTACAAACAGGCGTTGATGTACTTCATTGTGGACATGTTGAAAGTCCCTGCAGACGCACTATCCTCTGTGCCCACGGTGGCTCAGATGGATAGAGCGTCTGCCATGTAAGCAGGAGATCCTGGGTTCGAGTCCCGGTCGGGGCACACATTTTCAACATGTCCCCAATGAAGTACATCAAAGCTGCATGGTCATCCACGGTAACTGTTCTTTCGAGAACAGATACTACCGTCATATATAACGAATGAAATCAGGCCGAGTGGTTCTAGGCGCTTCAGTTTGGAACCGCGCGACCACTACGGTTGCAGGTTCGAATCATGCCTCGGGCATGGATGTGTGTGATGTTCTTAGGTTAGTTAGGTTTAAGTAGTTCCAAGTTCTAGGGGACTGATGACCTCAGATGTTAAGTCCCATAGTGCTCAGAGCCATTTGAACCAACGGAATGAAGACAATAGTTTCATTCGATTATTGGAAAACAAAGGACTCAGTCGGTTGTGGCTTTACGTATCGGTTGAATTGTTTATTCACCCTTTAGAGTGGAACCAGTCCATGGCAACAATCGACTCAGTCGGTTGTAGCTTTACGTATGGATTGCCTTATTTTTCATCCATTCTTTTCAAGTGAGATCATCCTGTGGTAGTAACGGAATGAAACCAATCGATGCACACCGTTGTTTTTAAAATGAACATAAACAGTCTCGACCGCAAGAAACGTCGGCAACTGACGTTCGCAGACTTGTAACGCCTGCGCAGTTCACCGCCACTGCCTACCAGTATGGTATGAGGTCTGCAGATAGTCCTAAATTGACCGAAACCGGTAACCATAAAGATAAAGGTTTCTTGTGGTCGAGACTGTTTATGTTCGCTTTAAAGTACTAAGAAACGCCGCAGCTCCCCACGATAAGTGTTCTTAAAAATTAAAGTCCGTTGCATTTTTGCGTACTGAGCGGATTATGAAAGCAGTTTGTATACTCCTATCGGTTCTACCAGTCAGTCAGAGTGCGATTTTTAAGCGGTTTCCCAACACTCGTGCCGCGCGGGGTAGCCGCCCGGTCTAGGGCCTCTTGCCACGGTCTGGGCGGCTGCCCCCGTCGGACCCTCGGGCATGGGTGTGTGTCTTGTCCTTAGCGTAAATTAGTTTAAGTTAGGTTAAGTAGTGTGTAGGCTTAGGGACCGATGACCGCAGTTTGGTCCCTTAAGAATTCACACACATTTTAACATTTTTGAACCAACACTCGTCTAGGTGAATCCTGGGCTGGTTAACAACCCAGAGAATATTAACAAATGGTGACAAAAATTTTGCAGAGAGAACTACATCCAAGAAGTGGCAGTATATGCTTAAAAAGCAAGTGATTAAAACAAACTGAAAAGAGTTGCGCTCTATCTACTTTCTGTTCACGTCTTCTCGTCATTTACCGAAAGAGAGTATAAATGTTGGGTACAAACCGGCGGGAACAAAGACACACAGCTTCAGTATATTTAAATTGAAAAAGAAATTGTTCATTTATTTAAACACAAATTTACAATGTAGTTCTAGCTTTTAGACCGTTAAAACCAGTCAATTACTATTATTTATGTCATAACTACGTAAAACTCGTAATTAAGGAAACAAACACACACATTTTGAAAACACTTCATTTATAGAAATATACTGTTCATCCACCGCTCCTTAAAATAAAATACATTTCTCTGTAAATAGGTTGGCAACCATAATCAGGGTCTCAACAAACGTATAAGTGGAATCACTCCTGCTCGGAGACTGCGTGGGACTTTCAAATTACTAACGTAACCGTCAGAGGTCTGTCAGGCGGTTGTCTTACATTAATTGAAACCACTTAAACCCGGAGGCCAGGTGAGAAACTTTAAAATAGCTGACGTGGATGCAGAGACTAGTTTCATTCGATTGTCAATCAGTTATTAAAACTAGTCAGTTGTACCAGCACTAGGTCTAGGGAGGTCGCGTTCTGTCCCATCGTCAAACACTAGTGGTCCTCATGTGCGGCCGCTTAAGCTGTGGAAACGTTGTCTCTGTGATACTGAGGACCCACCTTCGACAGTGTTAACTTCGAAAATCCGAATTCTCGGGTAATCTCCGATAACGCTATGACCCATGCGACTACCCCATTTATCATCCCACGTTCAAAGACACTTAACACGGGACGTGCCGCAGCGTTCAGTACGCACTTGTACCAGAATACTCAGGTACTATGTCTACACTCGCGCCATACGCCGCCTCTAGACGCAGCATTCGGGCGTCATACACGACATGTCTATGAACCGGACAACCCTTCCCGTCATTTGTGCGCACCCAGTTCATTTGTTGAATATATATGTTCGAATCTATGTATTAGTCTACATTTATTGTCCTCTGCGACTCCTAGTGGCATCCAAGTTATTTCTCGGTGTCTTTATACATGTCATATCATCCTGTCCCTCCTTCTCATTGTTATGCACATATTGGTCTCCTCCTCAGTTCCATAGAGAGCCTCCTCATATCTTATCAGTCCACCTTTTTCAAAGCTAGATCTCTTCTTGAAGTTAAAATCTTCTGGATTATTAGGCAGCGTCATATTTCCTCTAAAATAATCGACGTTTCGATCCCTCTGCTGGGAATTAACTACTACGCCACTACTTTTTATTTTTGTATTTTTTTATTTCATCATTGGCCCATTTTGTTCGTTACTGTTCTCATTTGGTCTGGGCAGACGTCAAATGACACCCCTTCAAGTTGAACGTTGAATGTTTGTATCAGTTTATTTATTTGTTTTTATTACAGAGGGCAGCGATCCCTCTGAGCGAATACGGTGAGCTACCGTGGCGGCCTCACTAGCAGGACGCTAGCAGGATTGAGCTTATACTGAGTTTATCGCGCTCTAAAAGCCATCTAAATTACGGCAAAAACTTTGATCGTCGTTTTCTCAGAAACGGTCGATTATCTATGGATATGCCGGAGAAGTGTTCGTTTATTTTGGGTCTTCTTTCACTTAGCGAAGCACCCGGGTAATGGTATTATCGCACTTGCCATGTCCTCGTTGTGAGTGGCGCCTGGCGTCGAAACTGCGTGCGGCCATGTGATGCTTTTTCTCTGTACCAGTTGTGGCTCAGTGCAGAGCACATACAATGTCAGTAATTGTGCTGTGTTGGCCGAAGAGCCAACACCGTATTGCTAGAGGAGGCCGAAATGCACGCGTTTAATTACACGCAGACTGGCGTGAGGTCTGGAACAAGGTAAAGTAATTATCCTATAAAGAAAAGAACGTAGTTCTTGGAATACTTAACTTTAATCCACAATTGGAGAACTTCGCTCTTGTTTAGACATTATTACACTGAATATAAACTGGTAATGGCGCCTTGCTAGGTCGTAGCAAATGACGTAGCTGAATGCTAAGCTAACTATCGTCTCGGCAAATGAGAGCGTATTGGTCAGTGTAGCTTCGCTAGCAAAGTCGGCTGTACTACTGGGGCGAGTGCTAGGAAGTCTCTCTAGACCTGCCGTGTGGTGGCGCTCGGTCTGCAATCACTGACAGTGGCGACACGCGGGTCCGACGTATACTAGCGGACCGCGGCCGATTTAAAGGCTACCACCTAGCAAGTGTGGTGTCTGGCGGTGACACCACAAATTGTTTCCTCAAAATAACACATTTCTTTGATACTAGAAGTCTTCCTTCGGCCAGGACTGCTGTTTTTGTTCTGCTATTTTGCCTGTTACGTCCTCTTTGTTTCATCCTTCATGCATTATGTTGCTTTGATGGTTCGCCTCGTGTACCACGTGATCCACAATTCTGATGTCTGTTGCTAATCTCATTTTTACTCGTCCTCAATTCTTTCACCCTCCTTAATTGTACTTTCAGTCCATATTATGTGCTGAACAGACTATTCCACAAAGAAAATAATTTCTTAGATACCGGCACTACAAATAGTTGTTAACGCAATAGGAAACGTCTGAACGGTCGTAATTTTAACGACCTATTTTTATACTTTCTCGGCGTAAGCATTTAGGAATGATTCATTAGCTGGGAGGAGTTAAGACACCACAAGACAACCCGGCAAAACCTGTATTCCCAGTTTTCTTTGCCACTAGAACGCCGAGATGCTGCCGCTATCAGTCCCATCTCGTTCCTTGCGTAAGGGGAATAACGAGACAGACTGTCACTCTTGCGGAACCTCCTCTCCATACCACTCCCTAAAATAAATACCGTCTCCGCGATAACTCAAACGCACGCACAAAGTGCGGCCGGCGGCCTCGTGGCCATAGCGTGCTCGGGCATAAACAAGGAGGGGAGTTATTTTTAATGGCGCGGCGCCGCGGCGGCGGACAGTGGGAACGGCAGGGGCGTAGCGGCTGGACCGGCGAGCGATTGAGGCCCGCCTCGCGTATTTCACGGCGGTGCGCCCACGCGTCGCCTGACATACTGCCGGCCGCGCCACGAGGCGGCCCTGTATAGCAGCAAGCGGCGCGCTCTACATACGGCGTGCCGGCCACCTTGACCAGCAGCCCAGCCGAGCGGGCACCTCCGCGATAGCATGTTTGTGCGCCAATGAGTCACAGCTTCCGCGGAACCTTACAATCTCTCTCCTCCACTTTGCACTTCCTCGGCTTTCACTTCTACACTGATCAGTAAACGGAAAGCACAGACTGCTACTGTTACTCCACAAAGTATTCGTCTTATCATGATTGTATGTTTAACGGGGTGGCGGATTCAAATAAAGCAGGGACAAGGACGTCTTTATTGATCAGTGAAAATGAGAATGCAATAAAGAAACACATATTCCTATGTAAATAAAAAACATGGTTAAGCATCCAGAAGTACAGATAGGCAATGTAAGACGCATAATAAGTATTCGTCTGCAGTACTGAAAATCACACTTTGAACATACAGGGTGTTTCAAAAATGACCGGTATATTTGAAACGGCAATAAAAACTAAACGAGCAGCGATAGAAATACACCGTTTGTTGCAATATGCTTGGGACAACAGTACATTTTCAGGCGGACAAACTTTCGAAATTACAGTAGTTACAATTTTCAACAACAGATGGCGCTGCAAGTGATGTGAAAGATATAGAAGACAACGCAGTCTGTGGGTGCGCCATTCTGTGCGTCGTCTTTCTGCTGTAAGCGTGTGCTGTTCACAACGTGCAAGTGTGCTGTAGACAACATGGTTTATTCCTTAGAACAGAGGATTTTTCTGGTGTTGGAATTCCACCGCCTAGAACACAGTGTTGTTGCAACAAGACGAAGTTTTCAACGGAGGTTTAATGTAACCACAGGACCGAAAAGCGATACAATAAAGGATCTGTTTGAAAAATTTCAACGGACTGGGAACGTGACGGATGAACGTGCTGGAAAGGTAAGGCGACCGCGTACGGCAACCACAGAGGGCAACGCGCAGCTAGTGCAGCAGGTGATCCAACAGCGGCCTCGGGTTTCCGTTCGCCGTGTTGCAGCTGCGGTCCAAATGACGCCAACATCCACGTATCGTCTCATGCGCCAGAGTTTACACCTCTATCCATACAAAATTCAAACGCGGCAACCCCTCAGCGCCGCTACCATTGCTGCACGAGAGACATTCGCTAACGATATAGTGCACAGGATTGATGACGGCGATATGCGTGTGGGCAGCATTTGGTTTACTGACGAAGCTTATTTTTACCTGGACGGCTTCGTCAATAAACAGAACTGGCGCATATGGGGAACCGAAAAGTCCCATGTTGCAGTCCCATCGTCCCTGCATCCTCAAAAAGTACTGGTATGGGCCGCCATGTCTTCCAAAGGAATCATTGGCCCATTTTTCAGATCCGAAACGATTACTGCCTCACGCTATCTGGACATTCTTCGTGAATTTGTGGCGGTACAAACTGCCTTAGACGACACTGCGAACACCTCATGATTTATGCAAGATGGTGCCCGGCCACATCGCACGGCCGACGTCTTTAATTTCCTGAATGAATATTTCGATGATCGTGTGATTGCTTTGGGCTATCCGAAACATACAGGAGGCGGCGTGGATTGGCCTCCCTATTCGCCAGACATGAACCCCTGTGACTTCTTTCTGTGGGGACACTTGAAAGACCAGGTGTACCGCCAGAATCCAGAAACAATTGAACAGCTGAAGCAGTACATCTCATCTGCATGTGAAGCCATTCCGCCAGACACGTTGTCAAAGGTTTCGGGTAATTTCATTCAGAGACTACGCCATATTATTGCTACGCATGGTTGATATGTGGAAAATATCGTACTATAGAGTTTCCCAGACCGCAGCGCCATCTGTTGTTGAAAATTGTAACTACTGTAATTTCGAAAGTTTGTCTGCCTGAAAATGTACTGTTGTCCCAAGCATATTGCAACAAAGGGTGTATTTCTATCGCTGCTCGTTTAGTTTTTATTGCCGTTTCAAATATACCGGTCATTTTTGAAACACCCTGTATGTCGTTGTTAGTACTTAGTAGGGCCTCCTTTCCTCTTTATAATCGCTTGAATTCTTCTTGGCATTGATTTCACGAGAGGTTCTGTTGTTTGCACTGTAATTTTACGCCATTGCTCTAGTAGAGCCGCACGGTGTAGCCGAGCGGTCTAAGGCCCGTTGCACAGTTACGCGGATGGTCCGCGCTCCGCGTTCTGCGCGCGGTTGGTAGTCACGTATTCGAATAGGGCACCACACAGTTACGCGGACGGTCCGCACGCGGCGGAGCCGTCCGCGCAGCCCTTGCGCGCCGCGGACCGTCCGCGTCAGTTGATTGCACAGAAACAAGTTGGTGCGTGCACAGTCCTGCGGGTACCGCGCGCGCAGTAGGAGCAGAGTACCTCATTTTAGCCCTAGCGTTCGACTAGTGTGGTAAATACGGGTGTGATTTAAGAAGTTTCCAGAATGTCTTGTGAAATCGATACAGACATGTTAATTGCCGAAGTTGAAGGAAGGCCTCACATATGGGATCCATCGCATGGGGACTACAAGAACCGTGAAATGCGATTGAAGGCCTGGCTAGACGTCTGTGCAAATATAATATTTGGCTTTGAAGGTCTGAACGAGGCAGATCAGAAAAAGTGTGGTAAGTGGACGCATATTTTCCTTGTGTTTTTATTGTAGTTCTATACAAAATACAATGATTTACAATTATAGAATTATAGACATTCACAAGTTCAGTTTATGCACAATACAAACATTGATTATGTAGAAAAACTGTACACAAGCGCAAATGTCTGTCATTGAGATACGTGGCCTGTGTTCAGTGAATTTTTGATTCCTGCCAGGGCACAGCTCCTCTACCGACAAAATATTCCGCAAATTTATCTCGTACAGTATTACCCGATTTACTGACAGGTGTAGTTTCTGCCACATCTTCGAAGCCGGTAACATACAGGCTATCTTCGAAGTTGTATCCGTCTCTTACTCGAACAAAATTATGCAAAATGCAGCACGTTTTGACAATAGATACTGCTAGATCGAGCATGTCATTCTCAGTGGAGAGAAGTCTTCCGAAGTAAGAGTGACTTCAGATGTGCCACAGGGGAGTGTCATGGGACCGTTGCTGTTCACAATATACATAAATGACCTGGTGGATGACATCGGAAGTTCACTGAGGCTTTTTGCAGATGATGCTGTGGTGTATCGAGAGGTTGTAACAATGGAAAATTGTACTGAAATGCAGGAGGATCTGCAGCGAATTGACGCATGGTGCAGGGAATGGCAATTGAATCTCAGTGTAGACAAATGTAATGTGCTGCGAATACATAGGAAGATAGATCCCTTATCATTTAGCTACAAAATAGCAGGTCAGCAACTGGAAGCAGTTAATTCCATAAATTATCTGGGAGTACGCATTAGGAGTGATTTAAAATGGAATGATCATGTAAAGTTGATCGTCGGTAAAGCAGATGCCAGACTGAGATTTATTGGAAGAATCCTAAGGAAATGCAATCCGAAAACAAAGGAAGCAGGTTACAGTACGCTTGTTCGCCCACTGCTTGAATACTGCTCAGCAGTGTGGGATCCGTACCAGATAGGGTTGATAGAAGGGATGGTGAAGATGCAACGGAGAGCAGCGCGCTTCGTTACATGATCATTTAGTAATCGCGAAAGCGTTACGGAGATGATAGATAAACTCCAGTGGAAGACTCTGCAGGAGAGACGCTCAGTAGCTCGGTACGGGCTTTGTTAAAGTTTCGAGAACATACCTTCACCGAAGAGTCCAGCAGTATATTGCTCCCTCCTACGTATATCTCGCGAAGAGACCATGAGGATAAAATCAGAGAGATTAGAGCCCACAGAGAAGCATACAGACAATCCTTCTTTCCACGAACAGTACGAGATTGGAATAGAAGGGAGAACCGATAGAGGTACTGAGGGTACCCTCCGCCACACACCGTCAGGTGGCTTGCCGAGTATGGATGTAGATGTAGATGTAGATTGACATTCAGGGGCCGGTGAAAAACCCTCCACTTGTGGCTTAATATTCCGAAAGTGCATTCAATAAACCTTCGGGCTCGGGTAAGTCGGTAATTGAAAATCTTCTTTTTGTGAGTCATGTTTTTTTCACGCATACGGCCTTGACACATGTTGTGTTAACGCGAAGCCTTCGTCTGCCACAAGAACATATGGTACTGGAGAGTCGTGTGTACCTGGCAGTGGCTTTGGTGGGGGTAACGCTAATTTTCCTTTTTCCATTCTCCTCCAAAAGACGCTGTTTTTAAAAATATTTGAATCACAGTTCCTTCCTATCCTCCTACATCAATGAACGTGAAATAATAGTTAGTGTCACAGATGGCCATAAGAATAATGGAGAAATAATTCTTGTAACTGAAGAAAAGTGATCCACTTTTGATAGGTTTTACTAGACGAATATGTTTTCCGTCCAGGGCTCCGATTCAATGAGGAAAATTAGCGACATTTTGGAAACCATGGCTAATTTCGTTCCATTTGTCTGTTGAGAGCTCAGGCATGCATTCTTCTCTTAACGTAGTCCAAATAGCGGCGCTCACCTGCCTTGTAATCTGTCGAATTGTTGATGCACCCATTAAATAAGAGTAATGCAGATCTGTAAATGTGTTTCCCCTTCCAAGATACCTGTAACATGTAAAGCATATATTTGATACTTACGTACATTCACAGAGGAAAGTAGAATTAATTCTAGGTATTACGTCGGCTACGCTGACATAAAATCTTAGATGTATTCCTTCTTAAAATAATATATGTACGTCCTCAGTAATAAAAGACTTATCGACCTTGTTATTTCAGTTGACAAGGTCCAAACGAGATGGAAAACTGCACGGGATGCCTATTTTAAAAGCCTCACTAGAATAAAGCAAACGAGGTCCAGATCAGCAGCAACTAAGAGACCAAAATACATCGTCCATGAGCAGTTACACTTTCTTGACCGTCTCCGAGTTGCACCAACAGAGAGTAACTTTGACTCAGTATCGGTCGTGCAAGATAATCAGTATAACAACAATGCACTCGCAGAAAACAGTCGAGACGAACCCTCTGAAGAACAAACCGATGATGTCCGACTGAATGTCAACACCGAAAAGCAATCCTTCCAGAGGAAGAGGCCTATCAAGAACACAACATTTGAAGATAATTTACTTACATTATTAAAAGATGGTAAGGAAAATGAGGAAGACGACGACCGAGCATTCTTTGTTTCGCTGTTGCCCTCTGTGAAGACATTAAATGTTGATCAGAAGCTATTATTTCGTACTCAGGTACTTCAACTGCTTATGTCGATTAAGCACACAAATCAGGCTAATTGAACCATACACCCCCCCATCTCCCATCAGCTCTTTCCAGTATCCACCGACCTCTTTTACCTACGCCCCACCTTCAATATCCCAACAGCATCCTAACCAATCAATGCAGTACCGTGAGGATCCGTCCGTACAGACACAAGTTGCGACTCCCCATCCCTCTCCAGCCCAATCAACGTCATCATCATCTTGGGAGATGTTATGAAAATTATTGGAATTCAGTAGTAATTGCCAAACGAATGTAATACATAGCTGTAGCAAAGCTTTGAATGACTAAATATATTATTAAAGTAATCGTCATACGTATACGTATTCA
The DNA here is from genome assembly GCF_023898315.1 of Schistocerca nitens. Lineage (NCBI taxonomy): Eukaryota > Metazoa > Arthropoda > Insecta > Orthoptera > Acrididae > Schistocerca > Schistocerca nitens. The sequence continues at coordinate 675,785,715 of NC_064618.1, forward strand.
TATTCTTACCTTAAGGTTACCGCTACTCGTTCTGTCGGAGTAATAGGTATCCTTCTGAGACTTTCAAGTGTCAGGTTGTCTCGTATTTTGCCGACAAGCTCGTCAAAGCAACGAATAGGCATACGAAAATATGTATTAAATTTGTCTTCGTCTTTGCGCAATTCGGAAAACAATGTGACGAACGCTCCTTTCGTACATCTTTGTTCCACCATAGGCTGCACCCAAAACCGTCTCTCGCGCGTGGAATTTCTCTTTTTGTATATCATATAGGCTGAAATGACTTTTACTTGCAGCGAGCTCATCTCTATAGATCCGATCAAACAGAACAATGTGTTACACCACAGATGAGATCCAGCACAGTGCAGGGAAGACCTCGTTCACTCGACTGCACAGAACCGCGCGCATCCGCCCGACTGTGTGAACCATGACGCGGGTCTCCCAACTGCGCGCGGAACGCGGAGCGCGGACCATCCGCGTAAGTGCGCAACGGGCCTTAGGCGCCTTGTCACGGTCCGCGCGGCTTTCCCCGTCGGAGGTTCGGATCCGCCCTCGGGCATGGGTGTGTGTGTGTGTGTGTGTGTGTGTGTCGTCCTTAGCGGAAGTTAGTTTAAGGGGCTCCGGAACGCCCTATACTTGCAATGTTAAAATAACGCTTATAAATTACATCTTTCCTCACAAAGTATTTGAGGTAGGAAGTTGAACTTTTTACAGATTATTTATTGGAATATGGGCTACAACTTAACACAGGGATTTTACAAAATTTTAGTTCAGTTATTAAAGATGATTTTTTTTCAATTGTAATGAAAATTCACAACATTTTTTTGCAATTTTTTATTTATATATTCAAAAATATACAGTTTTTTTGGAAAAAGGCTGTGTTAAATTATGCAGAAGGTACTGTGTAACATTTACTGAAAGTTTGAAACAAATATGTTTGGAAGATCCTTAGAAAACATGTAATTAGTATGAGAAAATAAAAGTTTTGGGAATCGAGCGACAAAGATTGGATTAACTTTTTAGTGCATTCCAGGTCGATAGGATGGATTATCTTCATCCTCTGCAAACTCCTCCTCCAGCTTCCTCTTGCTCCTCCTCCTGTTTACTCTTGCTTGTATTTCTAGACTCTTTACAGCCCTGTCCGCAGCCCGAAGGCGTTCCTTGTCTAAAGCAAGCATCGCTCGTACCATGTTAGAACCTATCTTCATTCCCATATTTCTAAATACCTTGCACCTTACAATGTTGCCATCATTGAAAGTCGCAACAGCATCATACACACCAAAGTGAAGTGTTTCTATTCCAACAAATACAGTCTTGGGGATTCTCGACCATATAACACTATTTACACTTTCATTGGGTTTTGAGTTTTTTCGTGAATACACTTTTTCAACAGTTCAGGTGCTGCTAAGTCTCTGAAAATAGGTTTTATACTTTACCTCACATCACTAAAATGTACCTGATGAACACGGACGTTAATAGTAACACCATTTGACAGCAGTTTAACAGCGCCACAGTGGGTCACGCCCATGTAGAACACATTTTAAAAAAAATTTAAAAATAGTTGTAGTCTTCGGAATTGAATAAATTATATATCTATTAAAAGGTAATAGTCTGCAGATTCAGAAAACGCAAAAAAGTAGAAATTGAACTTTTCATGATTTTGAGCCTTTCCGGAGCCCCTTAAGTCATATTATGTAGTGTATAAGCTTAGGGACCGATGACATCAGCAGTTTGGTCCCATAACACCTTATCACAAATTTCCAAATTTTTTCTTGTAGATCGGTCTGTAGATCATTTCTACTGCATATCTGGCGATTCCTGATGTTCTTGTCGAGTATATGTCATAAACTCTCGATGGACTAATGTCTGGACATTTTGGACCTGTCTGCATCCAATGGAGCGTGTTATACAACAGCCACAGTTTTGTATTTACAGCCGTATGTTTTGGATCGTTATCTTGTGTGAAAAAATATAATCACCATTAAGACCCATATGATTCACAGTACTGGACAGATGTGTTTTTAGGATATTTATGGAGCCGGTCTCGATGGCCGAGCGGTTCTAGGTGCTTCAGTCCCGAATAGCGCGCCTGCTACGGTCGCAGGTTCGAATCCTGCCTAGGGCATGGATGTGTGTGACGTCCTTAGCTTAGTTAGGTTGAAGTACTTCTAAGTTCTAGGGTACTGATGACCTCAGATGCTAAGTCCCATAGTGCTCAGAGCCATTTGAACCATTTTGATATTTATGTAGATCTTCTGGTCCATAATGCCATCAATAAAACACAAATCCCCACACCATTTGCACTCATGCACCCCCACTCAAGTATTGAACCTCCTCCGTGTTTAACTGCGGCTGTTATATTTCTCTCTTCAAGTTGTATTTCTCTCTACACTGTTACGCGTCCCTTAGACTTCAACAGCTTAAATCGACTCTCGTCAGTAAATACAACCTTCTGCCAGAAATCAAACCCATCTGATTTCTGTTCCATTTCTTCTGTTGATTGCACTGATGTACGATTTTCTACGGGCTGTTCGGCCTCCATACCCAACCTCATCCAGCATATTTATTACAGTCTGTGCTGAAAGACACATTCCTGTAGGCATATGAAAAGCAGTAGCAAGGTGTGTAGCGCTCAGTTTCGGATTTTTGATGACTTCTCGAAGTAGCTGTCGTTTCTTCATCTTTGACAGAACTGCGGGACGACCGCTTTGTGATCTGTTTTCGTACTTTTTGCTTATTAAATCTGTGTAGAATACTCTTCACTGTACTGGTAGATCTACCGACGATTTCTCCGATTTCTTGAAAACATTTTCCTTGTCGAAACAACCTGACGCAGATTTTTGTCTCTTCCTTTGCAGTTTCGTTTTACGTAAATATCACTCAACGGCTTTCAGACCGGAGAGACAACTATTCACTGCGCTGGATGGAACACAACTGCATAACGGCGACGTATGAACAATAAAGAGCGTTTTATTTCAAAGTGCAGAAATCAACAAATGTAAGGAAATATTATTATTCATTTCGTAGCTATTCCGGCCGAAGTGGCCGTGCGGTTAAAGGCGCTGCAGTCTGGAACCGCAAGACCACTACGGTCGCAGGTTCGAATCCTGCCTCGGGCATGGATGTTTGTGATGTCCTTAGGTTAGTTAGGTTTAACTAGTTCTAAGTTCTAGGGGACTAATGACCTCAGCAGTTGAGTCCCATAGTGCTCAGAGCCATTTGAACCATTCGTAGCTATATTTGCATGACTGTGAGTATTATAGTCTATGCGCCACGGTCGGACGAATACTTTGTGGAGTCATTGCACATTTACAGCAATAGCAGACTTAAGCCTCATTTACACGATCGACTTTGTCTCAGCTGACTACTCGGGAAGTATGACTACAGCAGTCCCCGCCGCCCGACATTTTATGTCTGTACTGATTCTGGTTTGTTTCGAGAGGCCATTTTCGTCTACACATCAGGGTCGAAATTGCTTGTGATGTGAAAGCTGTCTACTGTACAGTTTGGCATCGGAACTGTGAAACTAAGATTATTAGGAACTACCCTTGATATGAAAAAAATTGATGTATAGTAACAAGATGTAGGAACAAGCAATGATAACGGAGTTTATTAACCCTTTGAGTCCCAACAATACTAAAAAATTCAAATTTTTCACATAGTTAATCTTCATTACCATTGTAAGCAACGAATATAAGATGAAGTTGGCAAAAGGTAAACAATCAGTTGCTTTAAGCTGGCGGTTTCACTTTGGAACCACTGGGACAAATATTTTTCAGCCACCCATCATGTGATGTATTTGAAAGCAAATTCTCATTTTTCCTAGACAAAATCACAAATCTAAAAACTTCCATTAACTCTTAACAACTAAAACAAATTACAGTCGAATGTAACAAGCAAAAATGGTCCTAAAATTGAATCGATTTTGTTTCACAACTACATACTACCCCAGTGATTTCATTTCGGTAATTCTCATAAACGCAGTACTTCAAACCCAAATTTACTTCACAATAGCGTAGATATACTTACTTTTGCTTTCAGTAATCTCCTCAATATGGCAACTACAAAACAAAAATAAACGCGTGTCGTAATATCCTACAATCACGTAGCACAATCTCCGCGCCGACTGTTGCTTCGAACGCTGTCAAGTGACTGCTACAAAGCACTACATTCGTAGAAGTACAACGGTGTGCTACTAGAAGTCTCTGTCTTGCAGGAGCGTCGGAGGTTTTATGCGAAAGCCACTGGAACTCAATAATAAAAATTTGATTTAAGGCAGAAACCACTGGGGCTCAGAGGGCTAACGGCCAAAGGAGAATTCGTAATGGAGATTCTTGTCGAAGGTCGCGTGGTAAACTTTCTACACCCCTAGGAACTGAGAGAATAGGAAAAGTATCGTCCAAATATTTCACAACATTTACTTGCTCGAGATAATATATACTTTCAAGCACATCAAACACAATTTAGAACAGAGAAAATAGCGCCTTTTGGCTTTATCCTTTGTATGTTGTTATCTTGCGAAGTGCCGAATAACATAGAAGATATTTTTTCTCGTAAAATAATTATGGCTTTTTAAGTGTTAAAATTATCTTTATTAGAGCACTTTTGTATATTTACGTTCTTCTTTATGCATAGTGAAGGCTATTTTTCTGAAAAATTTAAATGAATTTTTTGTTCCTGATGTATCTTCTCTCTTGTAGGAGAACACTAGCGGGAAAAAATATCAGGTCATTGTGTGACTTTTCATTGTGTCACGGAAACAAAGAAAAGAACACAGTGAAGATTAAGAAGACAGGAAAGCGTAAAATCCGTTTCTATAACAGGGGTGAGCTCTGCCAGAATATGTCAACTTCCGATGTTACGAGACACCGCCATATTCTTCAGTTTCTCCGCATGCGCAATCTGCAGCATAATTGGAAATCTAAAGATCATTGACGCCATAGGCACACTCGAACCGTTGTTAGCAGCTGATTTACACGCAGGCACCAAAGGCGAACGCACTTAGAGTAGTCGATTTTGACAAGAAAGTCGCTGGTGTAAAACTGACTTTATAAGAAGCTTTCGACTACTCTTCTTATTTTTCCTGGCCTCACCGCATGTGTTCACGGAGTCGACACATTAACCCGAACTTGGCCAGTGTTAGTGGTAAAAGAGAGCAGATGCCCTTCCAACACCCAGTCCTCCCACCCCATTACCCACAACCTACCGCGATACAGTTCATGTAACTCATCTACCTACTTCTAGCGTTCGTCGTGTGAAAGTGTGTGAACGTTTTTCGAAATATTCCCGAATCGTGTACTTGAAGAGGGACGTCGGTACTAGCCCGGTATTCACCTAGTCAGATACGGGAAACCGCCTAAAAACAACATCCATGGTAGCCGGCACATCAGACCTAGTCGTCAGTTCACCGAGCGGATTCGATCCGTGGACATCGCGTCTCCCTGAATCCCGGAAGCGGTGTACTAACGCGTGCAGCTACCCAGGTGGGTCAAGAAGCTTTCGATGATGTTCTCTAGAATACACACAGTCAATAATGAAGTAATTCTTGTTCTGTTATTTATCGTCTTCAGCCCGAAGACGTCTGACGCAGCTCTCCAGAGCCCCTTCATCGTCGTGTCCCTATACAATTTTTACACCCACGCGTCCCTCTGTTACCAAATTGACTATTTCTTGATGCCTCAGGATGTCTACTATCGACTGATCTCATGTTTTAGTCAGGTTCTGCCATAAGTTTATTATTTACCCAGTTAGACTGAGAGCCCTCTAACTAATCATTCGTTGTACCCATCTATTCTTCAGCGTTCTTTAGTAGCACCACTTATCAAGAGCTTCTATTCTCAACTTGTCTGCACTGCTTGTCGTCCACATCTCAGTTCCGTATAAGGCTACATAAAAACCACACTGCAGTAACACTCTGAACGAGTCGAAGGACATGAGAGAGAAGCGGTAGTTGAGAACGAAATGAGACAAGATTGCAGCTTATCCCCCATGTTATTCAGCCTGCGCAGACCTATAAAAGGAAAACAAAGAGAAATTTGGAAACGAAATTAAAATTCTTGAAAAAAATAAAAGAGTGGAGGTTTTCCGATTTCACTGCAGTTCTGTCACAGACTGGAAAGGTCCTGCAAGATCAATAGAATGGATAGTATCTCGAAAAGTGGTTCAAGGCGAACATCAGCAACTGTAAAACAAGTGCAATGGAGTGTAGTCGAATTAAATCACAGATCCTCGCGTTGCTGAAGGCATTGCAGTAAGAAATGAGTCACTAGCAGTAGGAGACAAGGTTTGCTGTTGGGGCAACGACGTAGGTGACAGCAGCCGAAGTGGAGAAGGAATGAATGGGGACTGTCGGTAGCAAGAAAAGCCGTTCTGGAAAAAAGGAAAAGCATTTTAACGTCAAAAATAAATACGAATGTTAGGCGGTCTTTTCAGAAATGTATGGAAGCTAGACATGCACGATAAACATTGTAGCCAAGAAGAGAAGAGATGCTTTTGAAATGTGACGCTTCAGAAAAATGTTGAAGACGGGAGGAGCAGATCCGATAGCTAATGGAGAAATACTCAATGCAAGCGGAAAGAAAAGAAACGTATGCCACAACTTGGAAAAAAAAGAGACTGGTATGTAGGACACATTAGAAAGCACGAAGGAATAGTAATTTGGCATTGTAGGAAAGTGTCTGGGCTAAAAGTTGTAAGATGAGACGCTTGATTATACACTGACTGACAATGGTTAAGGAGCAGAGATATTATTGGCAGGAATAATCACAGAAAATAATGGATGACATGAAACGCACTACATACGTAATAGAAGTGAAGTGTTATGCTTAAAATAGGAAAAGAGGACAAGAGACATAAACAACGTTCTTGTTTGACACAGGTCTAACTCCAAACACAAAGGTCGATATCGGACTCTCAGTAAGGACTATGCTCCCCCGGTGACTAATGCAAGTTTTGCACCTGCTATTCGGAATGGTGACCAAACTGTTGCGGAGTTCTTGGGGGATATTGTCCCACTCCTCTCTCAAGGTCATTTTCTGTTCTTGCACTATTGGGGAACGGGGTGTTCATTGAGAAACACGTTTGCCAAGAGCGTCCCAGGCATGCGCTACAGGATTTACGTCCAGGAAGTACGCAGGGTATTCCATACGTTCAGTATCTTCACTTTCCAGTGTGCCCGACATCCCAGCTGCCTAGTGTGGGTAGGCGTTGTTGTCCATAAACTGGAAATCGGAACATAATGCACTCTTAAGCAGACGGACTTGGTCCAGAATAATCTCTCTGCAATACCTCTGTGCTGTAATGGTACCTTGCGCAAAGGTATACAGCGGTGTTACCGATGGCGTTCGTGAACATTCTGTGATCAGAATTAATTGTCGCAGTGAAGCAGGATTCGTCGGAGAACAATACTCTGGACCACTGTCGCTAACCCTAGCCGGCACGCTCCTTGCACTAACGAAGTCTTTCCCGACGACGCTACTGTAGAAGTGGGAAGCATTTAACAGGATTCCGAGTGTGCAAACCAGCCTCATTTAATCGCCACGAAATGTTTCTGGTAGAGAGACGTACAGATGCAGCGGCTACAAGGTCTGCAGCGGTCTGTCTAGGAGGGAGATGTCTGTTCGTTTTCGCTGCTAGGGCTACTTATCGATCCTGTTGCGATGTCGTAGTCCATCTACGACCTCCGGCATGCTTTCGCAAAGCATTTCCACTTTCAACAGCCTTTTTTATTCGTGATATGACACTTTCGGAAACACCCCTTACTTTGGCCGTAGTACTAACACTTCCACCGGCTTCGAGCTGCCCAGCTGCTCGTCCGAGTTCGTAAGTACTCGAATGATGTCTTGCAGAGATGTTGTCGTACCACACAGAATGTCACAGTAATCGGATCCACAACAATCTTTGTCGAACACCGTATTGCATGAACTGTCGAATGCATACAGTTTTCGCGAGCAGGCTTGTTAGCACTCTCTTCGCCCTCTTCATATCCTCTTACTATCATTGCCGGTTGTTCCGTAGCAATGACAGTTGTTCCTTAACATTTGTCAAGCAGTGTGCTAAGCAAGTGAGAATATACGTAGATTGCAGTAGTTATGCAGAGGTGGAGAGATTTAACACGAGATCTGCTAGTGTTGAGAGCTGCATCAAACCAGCCATTATACTAGAAACCGCAACAACAACAGAAAAGTAGCCTAGTATTTGGTTACCGTTCAAACGGATAAATTGTATTGTAGATTTTTGTTGTATTAAACCAAGAGACATTGAGTCTATAAGAAGGTTGTAACTGCATATTTGTAACAATCTTACGGAGCGAGGTGGCGCAGTGGTTACCACACTGGACTCGCATTTGGGAGGACAACGGTTCAATCCCGCGTACGGCCATCCTGATTTAGGTTTTCCGAGATTTCTCTAAATCTCTTCAGGCAAATGGCGGGATGGTTCCTTCGAAAAGGGCCCGGCCGACTTCCTTACCCATATTTCCCTGATCCGATGACACCGATGACCTCGCAGTTTTGTCTCCTCCCCCAAAACAACCCAACACTCTAACGATCTTCTTTACGAGTATGTCAACTTTGATGTCAACCACTGTGCACTGTTAGTTATGCTTCTAATTCATCTGGTTCTCGCTTTTCTTTTGATTGTTGCTATAGTCGGAAATCAGCCTGCAATTGGGCCGATATAATTAAGGTTTGCCACCAAGTTTTCACCAAAATGTTGCCAACTATATTCAGTGAAAATTAGTTTCCAGTACGTTTAATTGTACTCTGGCTCGAATTTTCTTAGCAGAAACTATTTCCTGATTCATGGTAAACGCCCGCATCTCGTGGTCGTGCGGTAGCGTTCTCGCTTCCCACGCCCGGGTTCCCGGGTTCGATTCCCGGCGGGGTCAGGGATTTTCTCTGCCTCGTGATGGCTGGCTGTTGTGTGCTGTCCTTAGGTTAGTTAGATTTAAGTAGTTCTAAGTTCTAGGGGACTTATGACCACAGCAGTTGAGTCCCATAGTGCTCAGAGCCATTTGAACCATTTTTGAACCATGGTAAACTATCTTAGAACCCAATAATTTATATGCTGGTATTCCGAATAAGGACAATATTTGCCAGTAGGCTTTAATGCTGATGACATGTGATGACTGATACGACTGGATGTACAGCAGAAGAGTAAAAATGTCTTATTGTTAGAGTGATTTTTCGAAACTAAATACTGCTTTCCAAGCTAAGCTTTCAATGTGACTGAAAACGAAAGATTACAAGCGCCATATTTTACCACATTTAACTTACAGCAGGCAGACTTAACTATTTACAGTACTCCGCTACTTTTTGTATGTAGACTTATCAATGGCTTAAGAACGACTTTGTGAATAAAAGAGGGAGTAACTTCCAGGAGAATACAAAAACAGAAACAGTAGTAACAGTGAAGTGTAAAGATGGTGATGCAGAAGTGGTAAAACAGTATGAGGAAAGTAGGCGCATATTTGTAACGGCTCTGTGGTGCATAAAAGACGTAACTTTGTCTTTTATCTTAGCCATATACATCTGGGACCGTCAAAATGAGCGTAATGACAAAACAAGCGGTTTCTATAGAATCGTGCTGTTCTTAAGTAGCCTACATTCCCTCGTGTCCAGCAGTGGCATTTACATTGTCGCAGGACTGCAGAAAGACCGCTGTGGCGTGAGAGCCATTCAGTACAGTTGACAGGTCTATTACTGTTCTCCCTAAGCGGTCTGTTCAGTGTGTCCGAGAATAGTGTCATAACCTGGTTGTAGGTGGGGACTTATGAGACAATTCCTTAGACACTAAAAAGTTGTTAATGGCACAACAGTAATCTCGCCTCTCTCTCTCTCTCTCTCTCTCTCTCTCGTGTGTGTGTGTGTGTGTGTGTGTGTGTGTGTGTGTGTGTGCGGTGTGTGTCAGAGCCAAGGAGACTAGACATACGAGTAACATTTAGCATGATTTGCTCACAATGTCAGAGCAAAGTTCCTTACAACTGGACGTACCGTAATGTTAGAAAATCTCAATTATAGCTGTTCACGATTTCATTATCATCCTTCGCTACTTTCTGCTCATTTTTACTTCACAGAGGTCGAGCGTAGTTTTGTATTTATTTCAGGCGGAAAGAACATGTAGTTTAATACATTTCTTCCTTTCTCGCTAGTTACGTATTATCACAACCGCCTTGATTCATCATCTCCTCCGCTACCTTGTATCGCTGGTATCCAATTATACATTTCCTCTTCTTACTAGCGTTCACTTTATCTGGTGAGCACCGCTGTTGCGTGATTCGGCACTTCATATGTGTGGCCGGAGACCTGCGAATCGAGTAAAATTCGCCGTGCTTATTGTCGTGTTTTAATTGTTTGTGTGCTGTCTTTTCTGGTACCTAGACTGGCGACCATCGTGGCATTTGCCTAAATAACCGTGGGAAACCGACAAAAAAGCTCCTTGTCGGTACCACGTTTGTAAATTAGTTCGCCGTACTTTACAAAATACAGGCAGGTAGTCCGAAACTGGTAGAACGCTTTTTCAGGTGGAGCCGACTGCCCATAGCCACATTACCGCTGCATTTCTTCCTTAAGGTCTTTCTTTGACTGCGTCCTATACTGCGTATATACACATAATTATTTAAAAAATCTCGCCGTGAGATATTTGAAAAGATTCAAAATGGTTCAAATGGCTGGTCCCGGCGGAGGTTCGATTCCTCCCTCGGGCATGGGTGTGTGTGTTTGTCCTTAGGATAATTTAGGTTAAGTAGTGTGTAAGCTTACGGACTGATGACCTTAGCAGTTAAGTCCCATAAGATTTCACACACATTTGAACTTTTTTTTTTCGTTCAAATGGCTCTAATCACTGTGGGACTTAACATCTGAGGTCATCAGTCCCCTAGACTTAGAACTACTTAAACCTAACTAAGCTAAGAGCATCACACACATCCATGCCCGAGGCAGCATTCGAACCTGCGGTCGTAGCGGTCGCGCGGTTCCAGACTGTAGCGCCTAGAACCGCTCTGCCACCTGGGCCGGCTTTGTAAAGTTATCTATCTTTATTGCCGTTTCATTCTTCAGGTCAGTAGACCACGTGAGCAGGTTGAGCGTAGGTTGCTTGCTATTTTGTGAGAATTTCGATACATACTGGTGTCCATTCCGTTCAACTGCTCTTCCAAGTCCTTTGCTGTCTGTGACAGAATTACAATGCCATCGGCGAACGTCTAAGTTTTTAAATCCATGGAGGAGAAATAAAAACTTTGAGGTTCGCCAATAATATAAGATGAACATCAACAAAAGCAAAACGAGGATAATGGAATGTAGTCAAATTAAATCGGGTGATGCTGAGGGGATTAGATTAGGAAATGAGACACTTAAAGTAGTAAAGGAGTTTTGCTATTTAGGGAGTAAAATAACTGATGATGGTCGAAGTAGAGAGGATATGAAATGTAGACTGGCAATGGCAAGGAAATCGTTTCTGAAGAAGAGAAATTTGTTAACATCGAGTATAGATTTAAGTGTCAGGAAGTCGTTTCTGAAAGTATTTGTATGGAGTGTAGCCATGTATGGAAGTGAAACATGGACTATAACCAGTTTGGACAAGAAGAGAATAGAAGCTTTCGAAATGTGGTGCTACAGAAGAATGCTGAAGATAAGGTGGGTAGATCACGTAACTAATGAGGAGGTATTGAATAGAATTGGGGAGAAGAGGAGTTTGTGGCACAACTTGACTAGAAGAAGGGATCAGTTGGTAGGACATGTTGTGAGGCATCAAGGGATCACCAATTTAGTATTGGAGGGCAGCGTGGAGGGTAAAAATCGTAGAGGGAGACCAAGAGATGAATACACTAAACAGATTCAGAAGGATGTAGGTTGCAGTAAGTACTGGGAGATGAAGAAGCTTGCACAGGATAGAGTAGCATGGAGAGCTGCATCAAACTTGTCTCAGGACTGAAGACCACCACAACAACAACACTGGTGTATGTCTAATATTCTAAAGCAGATATGTGCTACCTTACAATTTTATGGACTTTGTTTCTTGTTGTACCGCTTGGGTCTTAAGCTTAACTCTCAGATAATACAATAAATATAGTTTGTAAAACACATTAAGGTCGCTGTTTAGCGTAGAACTCTTTATCTGAACGACCCGGTTATGCTATTTTTTCCGTTTGGTCATTATGATGTGGAATAATTATGCTTTAGCACATGTCAAAACCTAAAAATCGCATGTGTTTTCATCGTGAAAATGGCGAAAATCATAATTTGTTTGTAATTTTCACGCTCTACCTAGCTGCAGTCTAGTTTAAGGTAGACGTAGACGAGTTGCGTATATGCCAGATAATTTTTATGTTCTGACTCGTGCAAAAGTACAATTTCTACTCGATAACTTCCATACGGCAGAAATGGCAATAGTTGATCGTTCAAATGAAGAATTGTACCGTCAGAGGCGACAATCATGTTTTTTTCAACACTTTTAGATGAACGCCAGCTTTGAGAAGTAAGTTTTTGTCATTTGATATACTTCTCATAGTGTCTAACCACCCGCTGTTTACGTAATAAGTAGAGGACAAAAGCAAATCCCCACCCCCGTCCACTGCTTGTGGAACATCACGAAATGCCTAAAAAAACAGCATGTGTATTGAGCGTGCTGCTTTCAAGCTTTGTGTGTACAGGAGTACAACTGATAGATGGGCAGCATGCTGTTGAAATGCGACGTGCCAAACTAAATATTGACATTAAAACGTGACTGTGTTGTTTACAAAATTTGTAAGATGTGGCAGGCCTCGTCCAGTTCCATATAACGTGGATAAGTGTAAGTTAAACCGTTATGTTCCCTGCACGACGTTGCTTATCTACTCTCCCGCGCGAAGGCAAATGATGTTTAGTACGTCTGCTTAACTGCAGGTTTCGCTTCCTAATGGCGGCAGAGTGTCCACTGTGGCAATTTCGGTGTGCAGCAGTGTTCTCGTGCCGGCCGGACGTATTTCTCATGGCTCGTTGCCGCCGTGGCGATGGTGACCGTGTAAACGGCGAAATAACTAGTTTTCCGCGGCAAAGTATCGCGGCAAGAGTGTCTGTGAGATACCAATTATGTAGGCACGATAGCCCAAACAGATCGCGTCGTAGCGAGCCGAGATGGTATCTGCCGGTGCGGCGGGCGCCTAATAAGAGCCGGACAGGATTTCCGCTACCTCTTACCGTTTTAGTTACGCCGATCGCCCGTCTCAAGGGCGCCCCTCTGCCGCCTTTTTTCCCCGCCCGGAGCGGCGAACGACAGTCTAAACGAGAGTGGCGGCCGCTTTGCGTGAGCGCGGCCCGCCGCTGAGGGCGTCGCCGGGACGCTTGGTGCGCTGCCGGGGCACCCACAGCGCCGCAGCGCAGCCGCGCCCGCTTCCTACCGGCACAACGCCGACACTTGTTGCCGCAACTAAAGCCGTCCTCACACGGGACGAGGACGCGGACGGGAAATCCATCCTCACAAGACACAGCGCACGCTTCACATGGGACTTGCAAGTTACAGTGATTTCTGACTGAAGAGCTCTCCGGCGTCACCTGTGGGCTGTACCTGGCTCGCGATACACTTATGGACTTTTTCAAATTCTTACGTTAGCTCTATCAAAAAGCACGTTTTGTCCCTTGTTTATACACTACTGGACATTAAAATTGCTTCACCAACGCGCCCGGGTTCGATTCCCGGCGGGGTCAAGGATTTTCTCTGCCTCGTGATGAATGGGTGTTGTGTGATGTCCTTAGGTTAGTTAGGTTTAAGTAGTTCAAAAGTTCTAGGGGACTGATGACCATAGATGTTAAGTCCTATAGTGCTCAGAGCCATTTGAACAATTTTTTTGCTACACCAAGAAGAAATACAGATGATAAACGGGTATTCATTGGACAAATATATTATACTAGAACTGACACGTGATTACATTTTCACGCAATTTGGGTGCATAGATCCTGAGAAATCAGTACTCAGAACAACCACCACTGGCCGTAATAACGGCCTTGATACGCCTGGGCATTCAGTCAAACAGAGCTTGCATGGCGTGTACAGGTACAGCTGCCCATGCAACTTCAACACGATAGCACAGTTCATCAAGAGTAGTGACTGGCGTATTGTGACGAGTCAGTTGCTCGGCCAGCATTGACCAGACGTTTTCAATTGGTGAGAGATCTGGAGAATGTGCTGGCCAGGGCAGCAGTCGAACATTTTCTGTATCCAGAAAGGCCCGTACAGGACCTGCAACATGCGGTAGTGCATTATCCTGATGAAATGTACGGTTTCGCAGGGATCGAATGAAGGGTAGAGCCACGGGTCGTAACACATCTGAAATGTAACGTCCACTGTTCAAAGTGGGGAAACTTTCTTGTTATTGAAGTTAGGTGAATAGATTAAGCGAATGAAATCTTAAGAATACATCAAACTTTCATCTACTCCAAAACAGAGCTCTGCCAGAGTTTTATAACACGAGACAATTTCATCTGAGTCACAAAGGCCCCTATACTAAGCGGTCACCCGTATCGTATTCTTACGAGGAACGTGTCACTACGTTTATAAGTAACCTGTTATAAATTGTTATGATCTCCTACATACTTTTGACATAGCAAAATATAAAATATGTACTTGTTTATCGCGGTGACAAAACGTGTATTAAATAGGACAAGCAGTATTGGGAGAAAGAACAAAAGCAATACAAAAAACTTCACTCCAGAGTTGCAACAGTTGTATTGTAAGCAATAATATTTAATTTGTGTAATATAACTTGAAAGTCTGAAACAAACTTTATTTGGAGCTGGTTTGTGATAAGGCCTTCTTATTAAACTGTCAAATGTTCGTTTCTTATGTAGCTACTGACAACTGTAAATTGCGCACTTCGAACATGCAGCTGCGGTAACTCCGCCTGTACTTCATTTCTGTGGTGATAATGGGAAATATCCTCTGACATCAGCCTCGTCGCTATGAAAGACGCTTCAAGTTTCCTTGTAGCTGTCACTGTTATTATGTAACAAACTGAAAAAACTGTGTGCGACTAACTTGAATAAGACTAGATTTTTTAAGGGTAACCAATAACTTCCTGAGCGTCGGATTTTACTTTCTGCTGTAATAACCATAAATATGAGGACGAATCGCATTCTCAACAAATGAATCTTTATTGGTAATCAGCTTATCCATACAAGACTTTTTCCCGTGAGTTACAATCTTCGCTGTTTTTACAGCTTTCTTTTATTTCACAAACATTTCGTTGCTAGCCTTCACAACAGTGTTTTTCTTTATATCCAGATGTGCTACAGTTCTATCGGTTACATTGTTAACGGAGAGAAGCCGGCCACCATTAAGTTTTGCAGTCTCAAAGTAGGCACGTGATGTGCAAATCATTTATCTCGACGGACCTCGTGTGGTAATCACCGTCCAAGAGAATGCCGTCGAGCTTTTCCACGCATAACTTTCTAGAAACTTTTTTCTGACATTTTCACTGCCACACTACAAAAACAGTAACAACAAATAAAATAATAACTTCTGCAACACTGAGAACAACAATAAACAAAATCACAGGGTCAACGATCACACAGGACAGCAAGCTGCCTGAAACTTAAAACACAATACAAGCGGGAACTGTCGTGGTGGTGGAGCGAAATTCTGGCAACTTCCGGTATCGGCTCCGGCAACAGAGATGGACTGCGTTCCGTACCTCCCCTTGGGCTTCACCCTACAACTTTCGTAGTAGCTGTCAATCCTTAGGTAATTTTGAACACAACATAGACATGTTTTTCTGTTTTGGCGTTTCTCCTGTCCTTCTGTACAAAAATGGTTCAAATGGCTCTGAGCACTATGGGACTTAACTTCTGAGGTCATCAGTCCCCTAGAACTTAGAACTACTGAAACCTAACTAACCTAAGGACATCACACACACCCATGCCTGAGGCAAGATTCGAACCTGCGACCGAAGCGGTCACGCGGTTCCAGACTGAAGCGCCTAGAACCACTCGGCCACTCCGGACGGCTGTCCTTCGGTCTTTATATTCTTCGAGAGCAAGTGTTCCATCGCTTGACCTGAGGAAATCTCAGTGACTCAAGATATCGTTATCGACTCACTGGGAAACTACACAAGAACAGAACTATATGTGAAATCTCCGTGATTATTCCGATTCAGATAATCGCGAGATGCCCTCACTTGTTTCTCTACAATCTAACAAAGTCAGAAGAGTCGAAGGAAAAGTGGCCGTATGCAAGAATTCGCATAAGTCGATGAGTAACCTTGCAACCAAGAATAATAAACTCTCACTTCCTAGTAACGAGGTTAAATCGTAAATAAATTATAACTGTTTGACGTGAATTTCCACAATACTTCTACTAATCACAAGTCACAGACTTTAAATGAGACACAACACCTTACATTCTTGAACCCAATACATATTAAGCGACAGCAGTATCCATCCAGAATGAGATTTTTCACTCTCAAACTTCCTGGCAGATTAAAACTGTGTGCCGGACCGAGATTCGAACTCGGGACCTTTGCCCAGGCCACTCCATTCGCCTGATATCTTCTGTTTCAAGGTACTCCTCGACGATGGCAGCTCGGTGGAGCCGTGCGTCATCCTTCATCAGGAGGAAGGTGGGACCGACTGTACCCCTGAAAAGGTGAACATACTAGTACAAAATGACGTCCCGATACACTTGACCTGTTACAGTTCTTCTGTCAAAGACGTGCAGGTGTGTACGTGCACCAATCATAATCCCACCCCACACCATCAAACCATGACCCACACACAGGTCCCTTTCAAGGACATTAAGGGGTTGGTATCTGGTTCCTGGTTCACGCCAGATGAAAACCTGGCGAGTATCACTGTTCAGACTGTACCTGGGCCCGTCCGTGAACATAACCTTGGACCACTGTTCCAATGACCATGTACTGTGTTGTTGGCACCAGGCTTTATGGGCTCTCCTGTGACCAGGGTTCAGTGGAATGCACCTTGCAGGTCTCCGGCCGAATAAACCATGTATGTTGCCGGCCGGGGTGGCCGAGCGGTTCTAGGCGCTACAGTCTGCAACCGCGCGACCGCTACGGTCGCAGGTTCGAATCCTGCCTCGGGCATGGATGTGTCCTTAAGTTAGTTAGGTTTAAGTAGTTCTAAGTTCTAGGGGACTGATGACCTCAGAAGTTAAGTCCCATAGTGCTCAGAGCCATTTGAACCATTTTTGAACCATGTATGTTGAGTCGTCTGTAGACTGTGTGTCTGGAGACAACTGTTCCAGTGGCTGCGGTAAGGTCCCGAGCAAGGCTCCCTGCAGTACTCCGTGGTCGTCTGCGGGCACTTATGGTGAGATATCGGTCTTCTTGTGGTGTTGTACACTGTGGACGTCCCGTACTGTAGCGCCCAGACACGTTTCCTGTCTGCTGGAATCGTTGCCATAGTCTTGAGATCATCCTTTGTGACACACGGGGGGCCCGAGCTACGACCTGCTGTGTTTGACCAGCCTCCAGTCGCCCAAGAATTCTACACCTCTTAACGTCATCAATACGTGTTCTTTGAGCCATTTTCAACACACCGTCACCATTAGCACGTCTGAAAACGTCTGCACGCTTACTGGCTGCACCGTACTCTGACATGCACCAACACACCTCTGCGTATGTGGACTGCTGCCAGCGCCACCGTGCGACGATCGTAGGTCAAGTGCACCGCATGGTCATACCCCGAGGTGATTTAAACCCGCAAACCGCCCACCAGAGCGTTGTTTCACCATGTATCAGCATTATCCTTAATTTATGAGTATGAGTGTACATACCGGCAGAACTTCACGGTGAATCTTTGCGCAGTTTAGACATTTTGTCCACAGTAATGTGACTGTCTCGTGCACTTCGTCTTTTTGTTTGCGCCACTTCACTCGCTCGCTGTGATACACCTGTTAGCCTTACCACAGCAAAACTGTGTCTGCAAGAAACACAAAACTTACTCTTTGAAGTCTCTTCTCACATGTCACGATATCGTGACAAAAGAGGGAGTCGTGCGATACTCGATAGGTCGCCGGCCGTGGTGGCCGAGCGGTTCTAGGCGCTACAGTCTGGAACCGCGCGACCGCTACGGTCGCAGGTTCGAATCTTGCCTCGGGCATGGATGTTTGTGATGTCCTTATGTTAGGTTTAATTAGTTCTAAGTTCTAGGGGACTGATGACCTTAGAAGTTAAGTCGCATAGTGCTCAGAGCCATTTGAACCATTTGAACTCGATAGGTAAACAGTATACTTCTCATGCATGTAGATACAATGACATAAATAAATTGACTGTACTGATTTGTTTGAAAGCTCTTGTATATCCTGTTTTGACGTCCAATCTCCTCAAAAAAGTTTTTCTCCTTTTATCACGATGAAGACTACGAAAATAATAACTGAATAATTAATTGTTGATAATATGCACAGTCAACATGAATCTGTTGTTAGAATTACGGCGAAATGACAGAGAGAGCTACTAATAGCGAGATTAGATCCAGAGATCTCGCCTTTATGAAACTAAGCCCTTACAGTACTCGCTCGGCCTCGGATTCCGGGATTAATAGCGACCATTCAAATTCGAATTCCTCGAAAACGGTCGTGAGTTGCGTCTTTCTATTTGCATATGATGCAATACTAATCACGAAGTGCATACCGTGCCATTATGAACTGAATCGGTGAGGAGAAGTTCGTGCCGTCCACTGTAAGTTCCTACCCCCAGACAGTTTGTGTGGTGTTACGGTAATAAAATATATACAAAGACCTTCCTCGTCAATCAGTCTGTCAAGTAGTGGAGACAGTATCAAGATCCCGCGATTAGCTTTCAGATACAGACCGAGAACGCGGTGGGTGACTTCAAGTTATAATTGTTCAGATGCACCGGCTGAGCTACCCAAGCACGGCTCGCGAGCCGCCGTCGCAGCTGCACTCTCCTCAGCTCCTATCACCCAGACTTCACAGACGTTGCACCACGTGCCTTACGGCACCTGTTCTGGCAGAAAGGATAACTTCGGCCATTAGAGCACATGGAAGGCGAAGGCAAAGGCACCAGGTTAGAATACTGGTCCAAAATACAGCTTCAATCTGCCAGAAGGTTTGAAATCAGCACACACTCCGTTTCAGAGTGAAAATTCAGTATGAGAGGACGGGCAGCCTTCATTGCAAAACTGGATTTTTTGTTTTGTTTATCTTCCAATGACACGATTCGCCTTATACAAGGCATCTTTAGGATGGCTGGCAAAATATGATGTACTGTGTGCACAGACTGGAGCATGAGTAACTGCTCCTGCAACGTATTTACTGTGTAATGCGTCTCTGTAGGCTTGATCCCGTTTTAGTGGATGTGGACGGCGCAGCATATCTGACAAGAACGCCGCGCGAGGCCTTAAAAGAATTTGACGTGCGTTAACTACCTGCTGGGGCTTTCGTATCATGTAGGAGCGGTTTCCCGTGCATTTAACAATTTCTACATCAGACATCACACAGTGTTTTTTTTTTTTTTTTTAATTCTGACATTTGACATTTCTGTGCGCTGTGTGCACCATATTTTGCGAGACAGTCTGCATAAAAGATATAAAAACTCCAGTTTTGCAACCAAGATTGTTTCTTGAAATTTCCTGGTAGATTAAAACTGTGTACCGGACCGAGACTCGGACTCGGGACCTTTGCTTTTCGCGGGCAAGTGCTGTACCAACTGAGCTACCCAAGCCCGACTCACGCTCCGTCCTCACAGCTTTACTTCTGCCAGTACCTCGTCTCCTACCTTCCAAACTTTGCAGAAGCTCTCCTGCGAGCGTTGCCCGTGAAAGGCAAAGGTCCCGAGTTCGAGTCTCGGTCCGGCACACAGTTTTAATCTGCCAGGAAGTTTCATATCAGCGCACACTCCGCTGCAGAGTGAAAATCTCATTCTGGAAGATTGTTTCTTTTTTGATATTGTTTCCACTGATCGCTGTACCACACGAGAATTGATTGTCTATCTATCTATCTATCTATCTTACCTATCTATCTATCTATCTGTATCCGAATTCCGCTCCAGCTACTGCCGGGTCTGGGTGCTGACGAGTCCTCTCCATTCGGCTTGGTCCTCCCACCTCTTTTCTTCCTGCACTTGCTGCCAGGTGATACCTCTCCTTTCTACAGATATTCTCACTCCCATTTTCCACCGTGTTCTTGGGCGCCCTCTAAGTCTTTTCCCATCCACCTTTAGTTCTTCCATAATTTTGGGGAGTCTCTGCCCATGCATCCTTTTAACATGCCCATACCATCTCAGTCTCTTTTTTTTTTCAATTTCTTCTCTCATACTTTCTTGTTTAAGGTCCTTTCTATTATCTACATTCCTTACTCTGTCCATTCTTGTTTTTCCCCTAACTGCTCTGAGAAATTTCATTTCCCCTGCTTGCAGTCTGCTCCAGTCCCTTTCTGTCATTGTCCATGTTTCTCCACCATAGGTGACAATAGGGAAGTAATAATTCTTATACATAAGGAGTTTTGCTTTTTCTGAAACTTCCGTATTCCAAATCAGGTGTTTTATTGTTTGGTAGAAATTGCCTCCCTTCTGTAACCTCCTATTAATTTCGTTAGTTATTCTTTCATCCCTAGATATTTCACTCCCTAAACAAGTGAAACTTTCTACCACTTTGAGGGGTTCTCCATTCAAGGTAATATTTCCGTTGATCCCTTTCTCTCTTCCAAATATCATTACTTCACTCTTACCTTTATTTATTTTTAATCCATACCTTTTCATTATTTCCTTCCACGCATCAAGCTGTAACTGTACATCTACCTCTTTATCACCCTATATTACCATATCATCTGCAAAAATCATCTTTTAGTCTTTTTCTTTTACTATATCTTTAAATGCCCTGTTCATTCCCTCCATCACAACATTAAAAAGTGCAGGAGATAGAATACTTCCTTGCTTAAGTCCTTGTCTTATTTCGAAGCATTCAGAGTTCCCCAGTAGTGTTGTAATTCTACAATTGTGTCCTCTGTACATTATCTTTATTACATTAATGTAACCATCTTCTATATCTATCTTCTTCAGTTCTTCCCAGAGTCTTTCCCTGTTAACTGAGCCGAGTGCCTTTTGTATGTCTATAAAAACCATTATCACCCTTTTGTTAAACTCCCAACTTTTTTCCATCAGTTGGCGGATAGAAAATATCAGGTCGATCGTGCTTCTTCCTTTCCTAAACCCATGCTGTTCTTCACTCAGCTCCTTTTCTATCTTTTCACTTATTCGATTTAGTAAAATTGATTGTAAGAAGTGAAAATTCATTCCTTTCCTTGTCGGTTAGATTTGGCAGTCCGGGCCGAGGCTTGAGTTGCAGGACGACACTGGATTGCAGCGCAGCGGCGGCTCTGGCCGCGCGCGAACCCGGCCGACACTGACCAATGGCCACGGCCGGCGACCGTGGGCGGCGCGCATGCGCGTGCGTGTGCGTGTAATTGCGAGGCGAGGCGGCCGTCGCCGGCGCAGCAACAGGTTGTGTTGTGGAAGCGCGCGCAGCCATTAGTCGGCGGAGCGGAGGAGGAGGAGGCGGTGGCGGGGAAAGAGGAGCAGAAGAGAGGAGAGGAGAGGATAGGCGAGCGATGCGCTATCGCGGGGCCCGCATCTGGAGCGGCCGCGGCTGCCGCGAGCGGGGGGCGGCCGCGCTCTTGTTTATGCACCGTAATGGCCCGCTCGCCTATCTGTGACGTACTGCCCGTAATGCTAGCTCCCGGCGCCGCGCCGCACCGCGCCGTAATTGCGATTGTCCCAGAGGAATTCCTGGTCGCTGACCGCTCTCTGACGAGGCCCGCCTTGCCTCGCCTCGCCCCGCAGCGTCTACTGCCCTCTCGTGTCGCACGACCACGCCGCACAGTATCCGCAAAGCGGCCTAGGGACTGTCAATAATATTGTCCAGTATTCAAGCTTAAATTATTGTTATTTTGAAAAGTATCATTCTGCGTAAATGTTGTAGACAAAACAAAAGGAAATAACACTGTAAAAAGATGAAAAACGAAAATTGTAAGATGTACGACCTGTTTTAAACATCAGGTAACAGGTCTATAATTTGGCAATAAATAAATAAATAAATAAATAAATAATTCCCCTTAGTAACTGAGTACTATCCACTCCCAGTGAAATCGACCCTGAGATTTGTAATTTTGTTCTGAAGTGTGTAAACGGCGTTTAAATAAATACAGTCCTTACACGTTAAAAAAAAAAAAAAAAAAAAAAAAGATCCTTACTGCGTGACATTACTGACCGTCTGTAGGTAATACTAAATGTTGTGCAATATATTGAAAGATCTACTGAAAGTAGATTTTATTGAAGAACAGTTGTATAGTCTCTGGCTAACATTGCATATCTTTGTCAGCTCACTCTCGTCTGCCAGCCGATGTGGCCGAGCGGTATTAGGCGCTTCAGTCTGGCCCGCACGACCGCTACGGTCGCAGGTTCGAATCCTGCCTCGAGCATGGATGTGTGTGATGTCCTTAGGTTACGTTATGTTAACTGGGACCTAGAAACGACGGAGAGGCTCCGTCCCCGCCGCAGCTGCAGTGCTCCGCAACCCCACGACGACTATCGCAGTCCACTTCACCGCTCCGCCGCCCCACACCGAACCCATGGTTATTGTGCGGTTCGGCCCCCGGTGGACCCCGCAGGCAACGTCTCACACCAGACGAGTGTAGCCGCTATGTTTGCATGGTAGAGTAATGGTCGTGTACGCGTACGTGGAGAACTTGTTTGCGCAGCAATCGCCGACATAGAGTAGCTGAGGCGTAATAAGGGGAACCAGCCCGCATTCGCCGAGGTAGATGGAAAACCGCCTAAAAACCATCCGCAGACTGGCCGGCTCACAGGACCCTGACACAAATCCACCGGGCAGATTCGTGCCGGGGACCGGCGCACCTTCCCGCCCGGAAAGCCGTGCGTTAGACCTTAGGTTAGTTAGGTTTAAGTAGTTCTAAGTCTAAGGGACTGATGACTTCAGATGTTAAGTCCCATAGTGCTCAGAGCCATTTGAACCACTCTCGTCTGATTACGGTTTATTTATGTTTTTGCTATTTGCTGGATTGCAAAGTAGGAATAGGTTCGAAATCAGCGGAACGAAAGTAGATTGGAGAATTATTGCAAGTATTTAGGAGTTTGCCAGTCTTATGGTGTGTCAAATGAAACGAATGCAGTAAACTCCAAAAGAAAACGGAACAATATGATCTGTTGTTGTGGAAATAGAGGGAAATGTACCTGGAGGCAGATGCGGTTCAATTAGTGAAGAAATCAAATTAATTGGGGACAAATTATACAAAGAAATGAAGAGAGTTAACAATGCATCGAAAATCGGAGCTGACGCTGACGAGCTACCAAGCCAACATTTTAGTAGTTGAGGCCAGGAAATTTCTGCAACGGCAAGAAACTTTTTAGCACAATAAAAACAAATGCGTGTTCTTTTTGTTTTTAAAGAGAGAGAGAGAGAGAGAGAGAGCACTCAGTCGTCAGGCCACGAGTTGCCTACCGGGACATCCGACCGCCGTGTCATCCTCAGTAGAGGATGCGGATAAGAGTCACGTGGGTTCAGCACACCGCTCTCCCGGTCGTTATGATGGTATTCTCGACCGAAGCCGCTACTATTCGGTCGTGTAGCTCCTCAATTGGCATCACGAGGCTGAGTGCACCCCGAAAAATGGCAACAGCACATGGCGACCTGGATGGTCACCCATCCAAGTGCCGACCACGCCCGACAGCGCTTAACTTCGGTGATCTCACGGGAACCGGTGTACCCACTGCGGCAACGCCGTTGCCTCTTGTTTTGAAACTAAATCTAAATAAATAAATATTACGCAATTATAACAAATCATTAGGTTCGCTTATCACCAAGTCACTTAGTAAATTTTTATGGACGAGTCTTCCTCCCTTCTTATACCACTGCTTCATCCATCTACGCTTCCTCTTTTCTTATGTGAGCGCAAAGCTATTCGAGGAATCAGCTAACAGCTCGCGTCCGGATCCTCCATGTTTGCACGTCCTGTATTTGACATTACTACTGCGCAACATCTATTCAATGGCTGCATTCAGCCGTCAGCATATAGCACAGTATTATTGCCCAATGTTATCTTAAAATGGCACCCCTTAACGTCAGGGACACACTGGACTCGCATTCGGGAAAACGACGGTTCAAACCCGCGTCCGGCCACCCTGATTTCAATACTCCGTGATCTCCCTAAATCGCTTCAGGAAAATGCCAGGATTGTTCCTTTGAAATTTCCTTCCCCATCCTTAGCTTGTGCTCCGCTCTAGTGACCTCACTGTCGACAGGAAGCTAAACACTAATCTCCTCCTAAAAAACTCCTCCAGAAAACTAGAATGAAATGTTCACTCAGAGCGGAGTGTGTGATGGTATGAAACTTCATGGCAGATTAAAACTGCGTGCCGGACTGAGACTCGAAGACGGGACCTTTGCCTTTCGAGGCAAGTGTTCTACCGACTGAGCCGCCCAAGCACGACTCACGACCCGTCCTCCGTCGGTAGAGCACTTCCCCGCGAAAGCCAAAGGTTCCGAGTTCGAGTCTCGGTCCGCCACTCAGTTTTAATCTGCCAGGAAGTTGCACACCAGCGCACACTCCGCTGCAGAGTGAAAATTTCATTCTGGAAACATCTCCCAGGCTGTGGCTAAGCTATGTCTCCGCAATATCCTTTCTTCCAGGAGTGCTAGTTCTGTAAGTTTCGCAGAAGAGCTTCTGTGAAGTTTAGAAGGTAGGAGACGAGGTACTGGCAGAATTGAAGCTGTGAGGATGGGTCGTAAGTCGTGCTTGCGTGGTTCAGTAGGTAGAGCACTTGACTGCGAAAGGTAAAGGTCCCGAGTTCGAGTCTCGGTCCAGCACGCAGTTTTAATCTGCCAGGAAGTTTCACAGAAAACTATTCCTTTATCTATCGTCCGTCAGGTACCGTACGATGTGTGAAGGAAGATATCTAGTTAATATGTGATGTCCACCCCTCGACTACGCTGGGGAGAATTTTAATGAAGGGAAGCTCATTCTTCCGCAAGAGCCGGGAGAAGGCAGTGATGTTGGACGCTGGTGTCTGAAGCGAAGTCGACCGTGTAACTCATCCCAAATGTATGCCATTAATATCAGGTACGGAATTTGCTCAGACTAGTCCGTTTCAGGATGTTTTGTATAAAACATCGCCTTACAGATGCTACTTTACGGGAGGGTGCATACTCATGCTGATACAATCTTCTTCGAGATGTTCCTCTGCTGTGCGCAATATACACTGCCGTAAAATGTTTTTATATTCTTTCGCATTTAGGAGTTTCTTAAGAACTGTAAGTGGACCCGTACACTAACCCCGAGAAAGGCCCCATACAATAAAACCATATCTGTGTACTTCACTGTTGGCGCTGCACATCATGGCAGTCGACGAACCCAAACCCTTGCCTCTCTCGAAGACAGTGCTGCCAAAGCAGAGTTACTAAACACATCCTTCCTAAATTCCTTCACCAAATAATACGAAGTAAACACTGTAGAATTCGATCCAAGAACAGCTGCCAACATGAGTAACAGAGAAGTAGATAACCTCGGAGAAGTGAAGCAACTAAAGTCACTTAATAAAAGCAAGTCTTCTAGTCCATACCGTATACCAATTAGGTTCCTTTCAGAGTGTGCTAATGCAATAGCCCCATACTTAACAATCATAAACAACCGTTCGCTCGCCGAAAGACCCGTACACAAAGACTGGAAAGTTGGACAGGTCACAACAAAATTCAACAAAGAGTAGTTGTAATCCACTAAATTAGGGGCCCATATCATTGACGTCGATGTGCAGTAGGTTTTTGAAACATATATTGTGTTCAAACATTATGAACTACCTCGACGAAAACTGTCTATTGACACACCGTCAACACGGATTTAGAAAAAATCGTTCCTGTGAAACACAACTACCTTTTTACTCGCAGAAAGTGTTGAGTGCTGTTGAGAAGGGATTTCAAATGGATTCCGTATTTCTGGATTTCCGGAAGGCTTTTGACACTGTACCAGACAAGCGGCTTGTAGTGAAACGGCGTGCTTCCGGAATATCGCCTCAGTTATGTGACTGCATTCGTGATTTCCTGTCAGAGAGGTCACAGTTTGTAGTAATGGAAAGTCATCGAATAAAACAGAAGTGATTCCTGGCGTTCCCCAAGGTAGCATTATAGTCCCTCTATCTACAGGGTGGTCCATTGATAGTGACCGGGTCAAATATCTCAAGAAATAAGCATCAAACGAAAAAACTACAAAGAACGAAACTCGTCTAGCTTGAAGAGGGAAACCACATGGCGCTATGGTTGGCCCGCTAGATGGCGCTGCCACAGGGCAAACGGATATGAACTGCGTTTCTTTAAATAGGAACCCACAATGTTTTTTACATATTCATGTAGTACGTAAAGAAATATGAATGCTTTAGTTGGACCACTTTTTTCGCTTTGTGATAGATGGAGCTGTAATAGTCACAAACGTATAAGTACGTGGTATCACGTAACATTCTGCTGGTGCGGGCGGTATTTGCTTCGTGATACATTAGCCGTGTTAAAATGGACCCTTTACCAATTGCGGAAAAGGTCGATATCGTTTTGATGAATGGCTATTGTGATCAAAATGCCCAACGGGCGTGTGCTACGTATGCTGCTCGGTATCCTGGAGGACAGCATACAAGTGTCCGGACCGTTCGCCGTATAGTTATGTTATTTAAGGAAATAGGAAGTGTTCAGCCACATGTGAAACGTCAACCACGACCTGCAACAAATGATGATGCCCAAGTAGATGTTTTAGCTGCTGTCGCGGCTAATCCGCACATCAGTATCAGACAAATTACGCGGAAATCGGGAATCTCAAAAACGTCGGTGTTGAGAATGGTACATCAACATCGATTGCACCCGTACTATATTTCTGTGCACCAGGAATTGCATGGCGAGGACTTTGAACGTCGTGTACAGTTCTGCCACTGGGCACAAGAGAAATTACTGGACGATGACAGATTTTTTGCACGCGTTCTATTTAGCGACGAAGCGTCATCCTCAAACAGCGGTAACGTAAACCGGCATCATATGCACTATTGGGCAACGGAAAATCCACGATGGCTACGACAAGTGGAACATCAGCGACCTTGGCGGGTTAATGTATAGTGCGGCATTATGGGAGGAAGGATAAGTGGCCTCCATTTTATCGATGGCAATCTAAATGGTGCAATGTATGCTGATTTCCTACGTAATGTTCTACCGATGTTACTACAAGATATTTCACTGCATGACAGAATGGCGATGTTTTTCCAACATGATGGATGTCCGGTACATAGCTCGCGTGCTATTGAAGCGGTATTGAAGGGCATATTTCATGACAGTTGGATTGGTCGTCGAAGCACCATACCATGGCCCGCACGTTCACCGGATCTGACGTCCACGAATTTCTTTCTGTGGGGTAAGTTGAAGGATATTTGCCGTCGTGATCCACCGACAACGCCGTGAGTTCCGCGGAGCGCCCCACTGTGCTCTCTCGCAATGTCTAATGACTACTGAGGTCGCTGATATGGAGTACCTGGCAGTAGGTGACAGCACAATTCACCTAATATGAAGGACGTATGTTTTGGGGGGTATCCAGATACCTTTGATCACATAGTGTAGGTGCAAGGAACGTAAATGCGAAGAAACCGTGACTAACTGATGAAATACTTCATTTGATCGACGAAATAAGAAAGAACAAAAATGTTAAGGGAAGGCAGGAAAACATCAGTATAAACCACCTAGGAATGAAATAAGAAATAAGTGCAGGGCAGCCAAGGTGAAATGGCTGCAGAAAATGGGTGAGGAAATCGAAAAAGGAATTGTCAGAAAGATTGACCCCGCATACTAGAAATGTCAAAACAACCTTCTGTGAAATTAAAAGCAAGGGTAGTTTCATCAAGAATATAGCTGGAATTCCATTTTTAAACGCGGAAGAGAGAGCAGATAGATTGGAAGAGTACATTGAAGGCCACATAGAGGGAGAAGGAGTAGTTGATGTGGATGACATAGAGAATCCACTATTAGAATCAGAATTTAAAGGAGCTGCGGAACACTTGGGATCAAACAATAGGTAAAGGATACAGACCATTCGAACGGAATTTCTAAAGTAATTGGGGAAAGTGGCAATCAGACGACTATTCAACATGGTGTGTGGAATCTATGAGACTGTCGACGTATCATCGGACTTTAAAAAAAAAAAAAAAAAAAACTCCGTTCCTAGTATAGCAGATAAGAGCGAAAATTATCTCAGTATCAGCTTGACATCTCATGCATGGAAGTTGCCGATAAGAGTTATATACAGAAGAATGGGAAAGAAAATTGAGAAACTGTTGGATGATGATCATTTTTACTTTAGGAAAGGTAAAGGTACCAGAGACGCAATCTTCATGTTGCACTTGATAATGGAAGCAAGACTGAAGAAAATCAAGATGCGCTCATGGGAGTTGTCGACCTAGAAAAACCGTTCGACAATGTATAATAGTCCAAGATTTTCGAATCTCTAAGAAAAATAGCAGTAAGCCGCAGGGAAAGACAGGTCATATACAATAAGTACTAGAAAGAAGAAAAAATAGTAAACACTGGTAGACAAAGAACGAATTGCTCGGATTAAATTGGGTGTAAGACGGGGATGTAGTGTTTCTCTCCTACTGTTCAGTCTTTCTACAAAAGAAGCAATAACGGAAATAAAAGAAAAACTAAAGACTGGGATTAAAATTCAGTAGGAAAAGATATCAGTGACAAGATTTGCTGATGTCCTTGTTACCCTCGTGAATGTGATGAAGAATTACATGATCTGTTCAATGGTCTGATGAGTACAGAATGTCGATTGCAGTAGCGGGAAGAGCGAGAAACTTAACATCAAAATTGGTGATCAAGAAGTAGACAAAGTGAAGGAACTCTGCTCCCTAGGAAGCAAAATAATCCATGATGGACGCAGCAAGGAGGGCATAAAAAGCAGGCTAGGACATTCCTGGCCAAGAGAAGTCTATTGGTACCAAACATACACTGAGGTGACGAAGGTCAGCGGATATCGTGTTGGACTTCCTTTTGCCCTGCGCAGTGCCGCAACTCGACGTGGCATGGATTTAACAAGTCGTCGGAAGTCCGCTGCAGAAATAATTAACGGCCGGCCTGTGTGGCCGAGCGGTTCTAGGCCCTTCAGTCTGGAACCGCGCGACTGCTACGGTCGCAGGTTCGAATCCTGCCTCGGGCATGGATGTGTGTGATGTCCTTAGGTTTGTTAGGTTTAAGTAGTTCTAAGTTCTAGGGGACTGATGACCTCAGATGTTAAGTTCCATAGTGCTCAGAGCCATTTCAACCAGAAACAATTAACTGCCACTATAGCCGCCCGTAACTGCGAAACTACGTGCACGAACGGACCTCTCAATTATGTATCATAAATGTTAGATGGAATTCATGTTTGGTGATCTGGGTGGTCAAATAATTCGTTCATATTGTCCAGAATGTTCTTCAAACCAATCGCGAACAATTGTGGCTCAGTGACAGGGCACATTGTCATCCATAAAAATTCCATCTTTGTTTGGGAACATGAAATCCATGAATACCTGCAAATGGTCTCCAAGCAACTATTTCCAATTGGTGATCGGTTCAGTCGGACCAGTGGATCCTTTTGTATCCTGCCTCGAAGGCGGCGCGTGGGTCTGCTCCTTAAAACTGAAAGGTTGGCCGGATGAAGGAAGCGAGTAGCTGCAGGTGAGGTAAAACACGTCGGTGCTGCAAGTAAGTAAAAGTGGTTTACTGGTGCATGCATATATACAGAGGCATACATAACTTTGTACACATGAGCACGTAAGTGCGAAGACTTAGACCCATCGTAATTAGGGCAAAGTCTCTGTATGAAGCGAAGCTGAAGCGAAGTGTACCGGCCGTCTGCCCTTGATCAAAATGGGCAGAATCTGCAGCGGTGCTCGTAGAGCTCAACAGCGCCGGCTAGAGGGCGCTGTCGTCGGTGTCGTAGTGCCAACCTACGAACTTGCACCTACGCCGTGGCATCGTAGCTATCGATACCACAGATCCAGTCCATTCCATCTAAACACAGCCCACAGCGAGCCACCATTAGCTTGTACATTGCCTTGTTGGCAACTGCGGTCCATCGCTTGACGGAGTTTGCACCACAGTCGAACACTGCTACAAGCTCTGATCAACTGAAAAAGGGACTAATCGGGCCAGGCCACGGTCTTCCAGTCGTATAGGGTCCAACCGATACGGTGACGAGCCCAGGAGAGGCTCTGGAGACGATGTCGTTCTGTTAGCAAAGGCACTCGCGCCGGTCGTCTGCTGCCACAGCTCATGAATGCCAGATTTCGCCGCACTGTCCTGTCGGATACGTTCTTCGTACGTTCCATATGGATATCTGCGCTTATTTCCCTCAGTGTTGATTGTCTATTGGCGCTGACGACTCTATGCAAAAGCTGCTGATTTCTGTCGTTAAGTGAAGGCCGTGGGCCTTTGCATTGTCCCGTGGTGAGAGGCTATGCCCGAAATTTGGTATTCTCGGCACACTCTTGACACTGTGATCTCGGAATATTGAATTTGCTATTCACGAAATGACACGTCCCACGCGTCTAGCTGCGCCTACTATTCCGCTTTCAAAGTCTGTTAATAGCCGTCGTCTGGCTGTAACCACGTCGGAAACCTTTTCACGCGAATCACCTGAGCGCAAATGATAGCTCCGCCAATGCACTGCCCTTTTACACTTTGTGTACGCCATATTTCCTCGATCGGTATATGTGCACGTCGTTAGCCCATGTAGGCCTTAATTTGAGGACGTTATTTCTGAGAATGTACGTTTGGAGCATAGCATTGTACGGGAGTGAATCAGGGACAGTGGGAAAACCCGTACCAGAGGAAGCTTTAGAAGGAAAGAAGTTTAGAGGAGGACAGAGATTGGAATAACCTCAACAAATAATTGAGGAAGTGGGGCGCAAGCGCTACTCTGAGATGAAGAGGTTAGCGCAGGAGAGGAATGCGTGACGGGCCACATCAAACCCGTCAGCAAAACTCAAAAGAGAACTGAGCAAATAAACAAAAAGGACGAGGTACATGGTTGAATTCAACAAAGAATAAATTATTTCCATATGACAAGTTTGTTTGTGTGGCTATCCTCGGCAGCAAGCATATAAATACGTGTTTTGTAAATAAAACTGCCTTTTCCTGCTGCTAGTGACTTTTATTTATCCCATACGCGTTTCGCCTTCTCCTGTTCTAAGGCATCATCAGTGGGATCTATAACGATACAGTTTTGTTAGTCATAGATTATCAAACAGTTCACTTCACGATTTTTTGTAAGAAAATAATTACTTACGATTTGCTAACCTGTATCGTTATAGATCCCACTGACGATGCCTTAGAACAGGAGAAGGCGAAACGCGTATGGGATAAATAAAGTAACTAGCAGCAGGAAAAGACAGATTTATTTACAAAACAAGTATTTCCATATGATGACGTCGTTTCGGTGTGGTACGATGATTGCGTGATAATGACGGTTTATCGTTACGTCGAAGTCTACATAACTAAGGACGGAGGAAATGTTCATGTTGGGTAAGTTCAAATGGTCCAAATGGCTCTGAGCACTATGGGACTTAACATCTGAGGTCATCAGTCCCCTAGAACTTAGAACTACTTAAACCTAACTAACGTAAGGACACATCACACACATCCATGCCCGAGGCAGCATTCGAACCTGCGACCGTAGCGGTTGCGCGGTTCCAGACTGAAGTGCCTAGAACCGCTCGGCCACTCCGGCCGGCGTTGGGTAAGTGAGAGAAGGAAATCGGCGGTGTCCTCTCAGAAGGAATCGTGCGAAAATTCGACCCAGATGGTTTGGAAAACCACGATAAATCTCAGTCTGATTGGCTGCATCGGGTTTTCAGTCCTTTTACTCCCTAACATCAAATCAATGTATGTAGCACAGCGTCAGTCACTAGCGTGATTTCAGCAGCTGTTCTGGTACATTAAGTTTTCCCACGCGATTGACCTTCGGTCGTTCAGATCAAGTCCGATCCCTTCCTATTACCGTGTGTCTTCCATTTACATGTGAGATCTGATAACTCGGAGCTCTACATTCTCTGGTGCAGATGCATTTCGGAACGCGTAGCATTTACAGTCCGAGCTAAGCACGAAATGTGGTCGTGTGCGGCGCACGCGATAGCGGCTTGACGGCCACAACGTATCGTTATGCGAGCG
Organism: Schistocerca nitens; assembly: GCF_023898315.1. Classification (NCBI taxonomy): domain Eukaryota; kingdom Metazoa; phylum Arthropoda; class Insecta; order Orthoptera; family Acrididae; genus Schistocerca; species Schistocerca nitens. The sequence continues at coordinate 675,817,901 of NC_064618.1, forward strand.
AGTCTCTTACCGAAGGCCGTCTGTGCTAGCGGCACGGACTGTTGCGTATGTGTGTGCGGCAGTCTTCACAATCCGTGCCTGGAATGTGAAGGCAGATGGGCAACAAGCAACTCGAGAGCTGTTAAGTGGACAGAACGGCTTTACGACGAAATACAGCTAAGCTATTGCAATCGCGTGTGGGCTGTTGCGTATCGCTGTGAGACAGGTAGTACGCGGATTAAACGCGTCTTTCGATGGAGGAAGGCGTTGGCCATTTCAACAGCGTCGACTACATTTCATCATTTTTCAGTCTTCTTGTAGCTCTACCATGTGTAGATTACCCTGAAGATGCCGCACCCAGCTGTGCCGGTAGATGGCTCACTGCAGAAAAGGGACAGCTGTGTTACACGGCAAAATGTATCCGACATGATGTCGAGTGGTACGTGATATGCAGTTTGCGGCAGCTCATTGAGAGGAGCTCTGGGTCTTACGGTAGAGACACAGAGAGAATAGTTTCACCAACTGCGACGTAATCGCATACACAAACAGTGATCCAATACTGTAAAATGCTTATTTCAGTCTCTGATCACAATATGAATTCTTTAGACGATGGCCGGTTTCAGTCTATTTGACCGTCCTCAGATCTTTTTTACACCATGTCCTAAAGTGATACGGCCATAATGGCATCGTCAAAACATATAAATATAATCAGCATAGCATCGTCACATGGATCTAAAGTATGGTGTACAATAAGCCACATCATCCATATAGTGATTATTGCCAATTTACTATAATGGTTCAAATGGCACTGAGCACTATGGGACACAACATCTGAGGTCGTCAGTCCCCTAGAACTTAGAACTACTTAAACCTAACTAACCTAAGGACATCACACACATCCATGGCCGAGGCAGGATTCGAACCTGCGACCGTAGCAGCCGCGCGATTCCAGACTGAAGCGCCTAGAACCGCTCGGCCTCCGCGGCCGGCTCCCACGAACTGTGATCTGGTGGAATAACATCGGGTGACCTCAATGGCCGAGAAATGACTCCGAGGGGATCGATCCAACGCCTCAATAGGTTTTCATTGAGTTATTGCGTATCTGGCAGTACGAAATATGCAGGAGCTTAGTCGTTCTGAAAGTACATACGACGTCGTGTTGCCAAAGGAATGCCCTTCAAGTATCCTGGTAATACATTTTGAAGAAAATCAAGATACCAAACTTCAGTAACACAGTTATCTAAAGCAGCTGGAACGATGAGGTGGTCATCACTAATACCACAGTAAAGACAACACTACGTGGCCTAATGTCGGTTTGGTTGTATTCGATTGTGAGTCCTGGTGAAGAAGGATGTGTGGCTTACGCCCGTGATTTTCAAACTGCTGTATGTCGGATACGGTTAAGAAAAGGGCATATGTTCATTTTTTGTTCAGAATCACCAATACTATCACCCCTCCAAAGCATGTACGTTTTCTCCTAACTTACCCTGTATTCATATCGTTGGCAGAGGTTAAAGGAAGATATGTGTGAAATTAATAAAAAAAAAGTTGAAATATTTTCTCGAACATACAGTTCTTTAGCATGTTAGAAATATCGTCTCCAATTTTCGGATTTTGATTTGTGCTACAAATTATGTAAAAGCCATCTTCTTTCAACCAGTGTGCAGTGCCACGACCGCTTTTCTACACGACTCAGTCCTTGTTTGCGATATTTTATTATTGCCATTAGAGAAGACCTCTGTAGAGTACAGAACCCTGTAAGCCCATTTACATGCGATTAATCACGATTGCCGGCCGTGGTGGCCGAGCGGTTCTAGGCCCTACAGTCTGGAGCCGCGCGACCGCTACGATCGCAGGTTCGAATCCTGCCTCGGGCATGGATGGTTCAAATGGTTCTGAGCACTATGGGACTTAACATCTATGGTCATCAGTCCCCTAGAACTTAGAACTACTTAAACCTAACTAACCTAAGGACAGCACACAACAGCCAGCCATCACGAGGCAGAGAAAATCCCTGACCCCGCCGGGAATCGAACCCGGGAACCCGGACGTGGGCATGGATGTGTGTGATGTTCTTAGGTAAGTTAGGTTTAAGTAGTTCTAAGTTCTAGGGGACTGATGACCTTAGAAATTAAGTCCCATAGTTCTCAGAGCCATTTCTTACTCACGATTAATTAAAGAAATGCGGGGATGGTGGAACACAAAACCCAAACGAAAGCTTTAATACATCTACATTTACGTGTAAGTGATTACTCTGCTATTCACAACAGAGTGCCTGGCAGAGGGTTCAATGAACCGCCTTCAAGCTGTCTCTCTGCCATTCCACTCTCGAACGCGCGCGGGAAAAAAAGAGCGCTTAATTTTTTCTGTGCGAGTGCTGATTTCTCTTAATTTATCGTGATGATCATTTCTCCCTCATGTAGAAGAGACGCCCGAAGATGCTTGTGTGGTGTTGAACGATGGTAACAATGCAATAATCAGGATCTTTATGAGACTAGAATTTGATACAGGTTGTTTCACTGACAACCCATTCAAGAAGACTGATGAAGTGCGTAATGCCAATTCTGAAATGTCAGTGAAAGATATTGCCAAACGTCACGCCAAGAGGATCAGACTAGAGCTACACGTAGACCAAAAAGACCAAATGTATGACTATGGCCTACATTAAGGTGCTTGTTTCTGCCATAAATGCTAATAAAATGTTTATTTATTTCTCACAATTTTCACTTTTGTGTGTATGATAACATTTTCTGCTGAACCATAGCAGATAAAAAGGTGACATTTGCTACAGACTTCGTACAAACTATAACACAACTTCCTGTTGTAAAAAACATTTCAGAGTGCATTATTGTAAAATTTATTTCAATTTCTCTGAAAAATAAATACTATGTATCCGACACATATTTTTTAAAACTATTGCGTAAGTTCTAAGACCGATATAAAAAACCTGGTACACAGACTTGTTTATCTAATTATTAAGGACAACCTACCATATTTTGAAAGTATTATAACCTTTGAGAAAATTTTCCTCATGTAATAATACGTGTTCTAAAAGTATCCAGCTACGTCCTGATCAAATTTTTTGTAAAAAGTCTAGATTATACCTAATTTCTTAATGACAACATGTTCAAAATTCAATTCAGTTTTTTCTCGAGCAGTAAAAGTTACATTAGTTTACATGTACCCGTGTATTTTCTCATACACTGCTGGGCACCGTAAATGCAACACCAAGAAAGACAAGAGGTAGCACAACAAAATTTATTTTGTAGATAACATGTTGACCAAGTATCAAATGATTACGTTTACAGACGTCTGTGACATGTGGTTCCTGCCAGAATCAGTAGCCAGAGTAGCCGCCATTGTTGGAGATGACCGCTGCCACACGTCTCGGCATTGAGTCAAAGAGACGTTGGATGTGTTCCTGGGGTACAGCAGCCCAAGCAGCTTCCATACGTTGCCAAAGATCATCTGGTGTGGCAGCTGGGGATGTAATCTGGGTCACTCGTTGAGCAACCATGGACCACATGTTTTCTATCGGCGAAAGATCCGGAGAGCGAGCCGGCCAGGGAAGCACTTCAATCTGGTTATTGACGAAGAACCTTTGGACAATGCGTGCCACGTGTGGTCGCGCATTATCCTGTTGAAATATGGCTGTGGCCGAGCCCTGAAGGTAAGGAAGGACAACTGGCTCCAGCACCTCGGATATGTAGCGCCGGCTATTTAAAGTACCGGCAATGCGTACTAGAGGCGTGCGAGAGTAATATCCAATACCGCCCCATACCATAATACCCGGTGCAAGACCAGTGTGGCGGTGCATAATGCAGCTGTCCAGCATCCTCTCTCCACGGTGTCTCCACACTCGAATCCGACCATCGTGGTGCTGCAGACAGAAGCGTGCCTCGTCAGTAAAGACAACGTCATTCCATTCTGCCGTCCACATCCGTCTGTCATCACACCATTGGCGACGGAGACGTCTGTGGTTCTGCGTCAATGGTAGACGAAGCAATGGACGTCTTGCGGACAGACCACTCTGCTGTAAACGGCGTCGAATGGTACGCGCAGACACTGGATGATGCGTTACAGACGCAATGTGCTGTGCTATGGTTCGGGATGTCACTGAGCGATCCGTCACTGCCATGCGCACAATTTGCCTATCAGCACGTGCAGTGGTGCACCGAGGTGAATGCGATCGACCACGTCGGTCCGTCGTACCCTCCTGCATCGAACGGTCACATATCCGCATTACAGTTGTTTGGTTTCGTCCAACACGACTAGCGATTTCTCTGTATGATAATCCACAATCTCGGTAAGCCACTATCCTTCCTCTGTCGAACTCGGATACCTGATCAAACGATGTTCGCTGTTGTCTACGAGGCATAACTGATCGTCTTGTGAAACAACCACAAGGTAAACACACGTGCCGAACGTACACTCGTCGAAATCGCCAAGCCTTAAATGGCGCTATGAGGTGGCGCCACAGGCGCGCGTGATGTGCGTCTGCGCTGAAATTCTAATCAGTTGCATATCTCATCGCTGCAAACCCATAGTGTAAATTTCACTTGATTCGGATGCTTCCTTCAGGGTGTTGCATTTACGGTGGCCAGCAGTGTATATACCCCCTTAAGGAAGCGATAAGTGACAGGAAAAAAAATCGTGCGAATGACTGAAGTTGGAAACATGAGTCTTCCAATTAGTAACATGCGGAGTCATCGACTGTGGAGAGCGGCCCAAGAAACATCGACCTGCGCAGAGATAGTGCACAGCAAAGCGGTATGACGAGGCGCCAGTGAGATGCTAGGAAGAAGCCGTGTCTGCCGTCCTACCTCTGCCGTGAAACAGCGTGGCCAGAGCCCAGGTCGGATTCTGCCCGCTAGCTGGAGGTTCCTGCAGGGATAACGTCTTCATGCTGCCTACTCGCCGTGACGAAGCCCGTGTCAACCGTCGGGGAGTGAAGAGACTTTCGTGCTGTGTGAACTGTGCCTATGCGCCAACGCTATCAGAACTGTGTCAACAAGTGTCTACGAACTTGTTTTCTAGGGACGGTAGTGACGCGACAGTGCGGCCATTCTGAACTTGTCTCAGTTCTCCACACATTAATCGTGACCCATTTAGTGTGTTCTTAGCCGCAAGTACCCAAAGACTGGAAAGTTGCACAGGTCACACCAATATTCAAGAAAAGTGGTAGGAGTAATCCACTACATTACAGGCCCATATCGTTAACGTCGATATGCAGCAGGATTTTAGAACATATATTGTGTTCAAACATTATGAATTATCTCGAAGGAAACGGTCTATTGACACACAGTCAGCATGGGTTTAGAAAACATGGTTCCTGTGAAACACAACTAGCTCTTTATTCACATGAAGTGCTGAGTGCTATTGACAAAGGATTTCAGATCGATTCCGTATTCCTTGACACTGTACCACACAAGCTGTTCGTAGTAAAATTGCGTGCTTATGGAATATCGTCTCATTTATGTGACTTGATTTGCGATTTCCTGTCAGAGAAGTCACAGTTCGTAGTAATTGACGGAAAGTCATCGAGTACAACAGAAGTGATTTCAGGCGTTCCCCAAGGTAGTGTTATAGGCCCTTTGCTGTTCCTTATCTATATAAACGATTTGGGAGACAACGAGCAGCCGTCTTAGGTTGTTTGCAGGTGACGCTGTCGTTTATCGACTAACAAAGTCATCAGAAGATCAAAACAAACTGCAAAACGATTTAGAAAAAATATCTGAATGGTGCGAAAAGTGGCAGTTGAACTTAAATAAGGAAAAGTGTGAGATCATCCACATGAGTGCTAAAAGGAAAACGTTAAACTTAGGTTACACGATAAATCAGTCTAATCTGAAAGCCGTAAATTCAACTAAATACCTAGGTATTACAATTACGAACAACTTAAATTGGAAAGGACACACAGAAAATGCTGTGTGGCAGGCTAATCAAAGACTGCGTTTTATTGGTAGGACACTTAAAAAATGTAACATATGTACTAAAGAGACTGCCTACACTACGCTTGACCGTCCTCTTTTAGAATACTGCTGCGCGGTGTGGGACCCTGACCAGGTAGGACTGACGGAGACATCGGAAAAGTTCAAAGAAGGGCAGCACGTTTTGTATTATCGCGAAATATGGGAGAGAGTGTCACAGAAATGACACAGGATTTGGGCTGGAATTCATTAAAGGAAAAGCGTTTCTCGTTGCGACGGAATCTTCTCACGAAATTCTAATCACCAAGTTTCTCCTCCGAATGCGAAAATATTTGACACCGAGCTACATAGGGCGGAACGATCACCACGATAAAATAAGGGAAATCAGAGCTCGTACGGAAAGATATAGTTGTTCATTCTTTCCGCGCGCTATACGAGATTTGAATAATAGAGAATTGTGAAGGTGGTTTGATTAACTCTCTGCCAGGCACTTAAATGTGATTTGCATAGTATCGATGTAGATGTAGAAGTCCATGCTTGCATGGGTGCAGCCAAGCCTGGCAAGCAAAGATAAGTTTAGTTGTAATTAATGAAGTATTACGTATTGAGAGTGTTCTAATTAACTATATATTTTTTTTAATCTTATGGAACTTAACTACTAATTTCATCAGTCCCTAAGCTTACACACTACTTAACCTAAATTATCCTAAGGACAACACACACACCCATGCCCGAGGGAGGACTCGAACCTCCGCCGGGACCAGCCGCACAGTCCATGACTGCAGCGCCTTAGACCGTAACTATATTATTACTAAATGGTTCAAATGGCTCTGAGCACTATGGGACTCAACTGCTGAGGCATTAGTCCCCTAGAACTTAGAACTAGTTAAACCTAACTAACCTAAGGACATCACAAACATCCATGCCTGAGGCAGGATTCGAACCTGCGACCGTAGCAGTCTTGCGGTTCCAGACTGGAGCGCCTTTAACCGCACGGCCACTTCGGCCGGCTATTATTACTAGCCACCTCAGTGTCCAAGAAGTAGAGCACAACATAACTAGCACTTATTCATGCAGTTACACAGCTATTCATGGTACGTTAATAAAAATAAATTCTCTTACCGACATAAGGCATTGTTGGCTGACTGATCCCAAGGGCTACGTTCAGCTGCCTACTTGGAATAGTTTTCTTCTGCGCGCCCACAGATTGCCGACCCGTAATTTACAGGAATTGTGTGACTTGCGGGTGGATATCTGGTGCCTGCCAAGGAATTGTCGAATCCATTCCACGTTGAATCGCTGTTACATTGCGTTCTCTGAGACCCTCTGAAGGACAGAAAGTGCCGCATAAAGTAGAATTTCTCTTATATTGGCACGAATGTTCACCGGTCAGAAGGCTGCCGCTGGCGACATTCGCTTCAGCAAGACTGTCGCTCTGCGAACGGACGGAGCGCCGGCGCCGGGGACTGGGAACAGGTGTCTGCGGCGACTCTCACGTAGCGGCGATGATCGGCGGCGTGCGGCGCATGCGCACCGCGGCGCATGGCATCGCGTGACGGCAGCGCGCCGCTGAGCGGCGGCCGCGCTACCGTAGCCTGGCCGTGGCGCGGCGCGGCGCGGCGCGGCGCGCACAGTGGGGCAGGCCGCTCCCACGCCGTCGCCTCGCCATCGCCAGGGCTGCACAAAGCCTCACAAGTTCCTTAAGGTGCGTGTGCACTGACGAAAGGAACTGCATATTTTCGATCATATGGCCGGGGAATATTGCCGGCCAAACTAATTGTTCCCCTGAGTCTGCTACATCGCCAGCCAATCTTCTTACACCCTGACAATGCGGCGACATACCCTGAAGACTTTTTACGGATGGCTCTTGTTTCAAATCGCATTCAGTTCAAATGGAGCTAAGTACTATGGGACTTAACATCTGAGGTGCATTGTGCTGCAACCTTCTTCCAGGTACTCCATACCAGTGACCTCAGTAGTGAAACTTCCTGGCAGGTTAAAACTCTGTGCCCGACCGAGACTCGAACTCGGGACCTTTGCCTTTCGCGGGCAAGTGCTCTACCAACTGAGCTACCGAAGCACGACTCACGCCCGGTACTCACAGCTTTCCTTCTGCCAGTATCTCGTCTCCTACCTTCCAAACTTTACAGAAGCTCTCCTGCGAACCTTGCAGAACTAGCACTCCTGAAAGAAAGGCAGAAGTAAAGCTGTGAGTACCGGTCGTGAGTCGTGCTTCGGTAGCTCAGTTGGTAGACCACTTGCCCGCGAAAGGCAAAGGTCCCGAGTTCGAGTCTCGGTCGGGCACACAGTTTAAATCTGCCAGGAAGTTTCATGTCAGCGCACACTCCGCTGCTGAATGAAAATCGCATTCTGGAAACATCCCCCAGGCTGTGGCTAAGCCATGTCTCCGCAGTATCCTTTATTTCAGGAGTGCTAGTTCTGCAATGTTCGCAGGAGAGCTTCTGTAAAGTTTGGAAGGTAGGAGACGAGATACTGGCAGAAGTAAAGCTGTGAGTACCGGGAGTGAGTCGTGCTTCGGTAGCTCAGTTGGTAGAGCACTTGCCCGCGAAAGGCAAAGGTCCCGCGTTCGAGTCTCGGTCGGGAACACAGTTTTAATCTGCCAGGAAGTTTCATATCAGCGCACACTCCGCTGCAGAGTGAAAATCTCATTCTGGACCTCAGTAGTCTTTAGACATCATGGGAGAGCAGGATGGGGCGCTCCGCGGATCTCACAGACTTCCAACGTGGTCAGGTGATTGGGTGTCACTTGTGTCATAAGTCCGTGCTCGAGATTTCCAAACTCCTAAACATCCCTAGGTCCACTGTTTCCGATATGATAGTAAAGTGGAAACGTGAAGGGACATGTACAGCACAAAAGCGTTCAGGCCGACCTCGTCTGTTGACTGACAGAGACCGCCGACAGTTGAAGAGGGTAGTAATGTGTAATAGGCAGACATCTGTCCACACCATCGCACAGTAATTCCAAACTCCATCAGGATCCACTACAAGTACTATGACAGTTAGGCGGGAGGTGAGAAAACTTTGATTTCATGGTCGAGCGGTTACTCATAAGCCACACATCACGCCAGTAAATGCCACACGACGCCTCGCTTGGTGTAAGGAGTGTAAACATTGGACGATTGAACAGCGTTGAGTGACGAATCGCGGTACACAGTGTGGCGATCCGATGGCAGGGAGTGGGTATAACGAATGCCCGGTGAACGTCGTCTGCCAGCGTGTGTAGTGCCAACAGTAAAATTCGGAGGTGGTGGTGTTACGGTGTTGTCGTGTTTCTCAAGGAGGTTGCTTCTACCCCTTGTTGTTTTGCATGGCACTATCACAGCACAGGTCTACATTGATGTTTTAAGCACCTTCTTGCTTCGCACTGTTGCAAAGCAATTCGGGGATGGCGATTGCATCTTTCAACACGATCGAGCATCTGTTCATAATGCACGGCCTGTAGCGGAGTGGTTACACGATAATAACATCCCTGTTATGGGCTGGCCTGCACAGAGTCCTAACCTGAATCCTATAGAACTCCTCTGGGATGTCTTGGAACGGCGACTTCGTGCCACGCCTCACCGCCCGACATCGATACCTCTCCTCAGTGCAGCACTCCGTGAAGAATGGGTTGCCATTCACCAAGAAACCTTGCAGCACCTGATTGAACGTATGCCTGCGAAAGTGGAAGCTTTCATCAAGGCTAAGGGTGGGCCAACACAACATGAATTCCAGCATTACCGATGGAGGACGCCAAGAACTTGTAAGTCATTTTCAACCCCATGTCGGGATACTTTTGATCTGAGCACTGCATTCATCTCTTGGTGTCCCTCTGCGATTTTTATCCGCCACACTATCCTCCGGTACTAAATTGGTGATCCCTTGTTTTCTCAGAATTTGTCCTAACAATCAATCTCTTCTTTTAGTCAAGTTGTGCCCCAAATTTCTTTCTCCACAATTGTTTTCAGAGCGTCTCCAGTAGTTACGTGATCTACACATCTAGCCTTCAGCATTTTATGCAGCACCACATTTCCAAAGCTTCCATTCTGTTCTTGTCTAAACTGTGATCGTCCATGTTTCCCGGGAAAATACCTTCAGAAAAAACTTCCCAACACCTGAGTCTGTATTTGATGTTAACAAATTTATCTTCTTCAGAAACACTTTTCTTGTCGTTGCCAGTCTACATTTTATATCCTCTGTACCTCGGCCGTCATCAGTTGTTTTGCTACCCAAATAGCAAACTCATCTACTACGTTTGATGTCACGTTTCCTAATCTAATTTCCTCACCATCAACTGATTTAATTCTATTTCACTCCATTATTCTTGTTTTCCTTTTGTTGGTGTCCATCGTATACCCTTTTTTAAGACACTGTACATCATGATGAACTGCTCTTCCACGTCCTTTGCAGTCTGTGACAGAATTCCAATGTCATCGGCAAACCACAAAGTTTCTGTATCTTCTCGTTGGACTTTAATCCATACAACAAATTTCTCTTTAGTTGGTTCAAATGGCTCTGAGCACTATGGGACTTAACATCTGAGGTCATCAGTCCCATAGAACTTAAAACTGCTTAAACCTAACCAACCTAAGGACAGCACACACATCCATGCCCGAGGCAGGATTCGAACCTGCGACCGTAGCAGTCGCGTGGTTCCAGACTGAAGCGCCTCGAACCGCTCGTACACAGCAGCCGGAGTGTAAGGTAAGTCGTAGGGTCTGTATTGCCTCTCTTGTTCGAACATTTCCCCGAAATCCAAACTGATCTTCGGTGAGGTCGACTTCTGCTGGTTTCTCCACTGTTCTGTAAGCAATTCGTTTTTATATTTTGCAACCGTAACTTATTAAAGTGATACTTCGGTAATTTTCACACCTGTCAGCAACTGCTTTCTTTGGAACTGAAATTACTACATTCTTCTTGATGTCTGAGGATATTTCGCCTGTCTCATACATTTTGAACACCTCACGGAAGAATGTTGTCATGGCTGGCTCTCCCAAAGCTATCAGTGGTTCTAACGGAATGTCGTCTACTCTCGGGGCCGTGTTTCGAATCATGTCTTTCAATGCTTTGTCAACTTCTTTTCGCAGTACCATATCTTCCTCACATTATCATCTACATAGTCCACCGTCTCTATAATATTGCCTTCAAGTTCATCTCCTGTATACAGACCCTCTATATACTCCTTCCACATTCCAGATTAAGTGAGGGATAAGCTATAGAAAAAATCCTATGACTGACTGCGAAGCTGGCGGCTGTGGCCGAGCGGTTCTTGGCTCTTCAGTCCGGAACCGCGTTGCTGCTACGGTCGCAGGTTCGAATCCTGCCTCGGGCATGGATGTGTGTGATGTCTTCTGGTTGGTTAGGTTTAAGTAGTTCTAAGTCTATGGGACTGATGACCTCAGATGTTAAGTCCGTTAGAGCTTAGAGCCATTTGAACGTTTTGAAGAAAGTATTGGCCCAAAGAGTAATGTCTCCGCGAGGCTTGTTAATTCGAAAGTAAAACGCATTATTTCCGTAGAAATGAAGCGTTTTGTTCCGAGTTATTGTTTTGACTCTCGTGTTTTCTCTATTATCAGCTCTGAACTTCTGATTTCTCATATTTCGGGACTCTGTAAAGAACTAGCAAGGGTGAAGGTTAAATCGAAATTTTTAAGAATGTGTTATTTTTTATAAAATAGCCGCATTAGGAGACGTCCGCTTGTTGTTGAGCTGTAATCGTTCTTTTAAGAATCGAGATTGTTTGATCTCGTGGTTGAAGGTATAAGCGAGACAGGTTACCCCTAGCAAAATTATCCCACACGTGTGGGAGCGCGGAGTCGGCCTTCATCTTAGCGAACTCGAGTGCGTCGCACGTCGCTTGACGGCGTGTGCTGTGAAAGCGACTTTGCGTCAAGAAGAGGAGAAGGAACCCAAGAACACTGTTCTACCTCACCTGTTGAGTCGTATTGGAACCGGTGTTGACCATCTTACGGAAAAATTTAACTGTCAATTACACTTAATCATCCTATACAAGAAAATGTTGAGGCAAGCGAAGAGGAAGCTCAAGAATGGTCCAGAAAGCGCCTGCGTCGCTTGGACTAAATGGCTCAAACGGCTCTGAGCACTATGGGACTTAACTTCTGAGGTCATCAGTCCCATGGAACTTAGAACTACTTAAACCTAACGAACCTAAGGACATCACATACATCCACGTCCGAAGCAGGATTCGAACCTGCGACCTTAGCGGTGGCGCGGTTCCAGACTGTAGCTACCAGAACCGTCGCTTCGACAGATCGGTGATCTGCCGTGAAAACCGAAATGCAGCTAACAAGGCGCTTCCTGCCTCTCTCGAGTCTTAATAAAGTTTTTAAGCGTTTCATTAAACGTGCAGGGAACAGAAGATGGTTGCGTTACATCCGCACGGGAACTACGGTATAATTACAGCTGACCCGCCTCCTGTGGCTTAGATCGCTAGGTGGCTGTGACAGTGGCTCTTGACCAGGACCGATGAGGGAAGGAAATTTTATCGCCGAAGCCTGGGACCAAAGGTGGCGATGAAAAACTTCAGAAGTAAACGTTATTAATAATTCCGAAGATGGAGACTCGTCAGAACGCAAACCGTACCCAATGTGTAGCACTAATTAAGGTAATTAAAAAGCCGTCTTGCGAAACGACCGCAGCGTGTTTTTTCCTAAAAAATAAAAATGTAATAGGATGGAATGATGGCGTTAAAGGGACAAAACTACGAGCTCATCTGTCCGTCAAATCCTTGTGTAAGTAGGCAGTTTAGGTTTTTATATTGAGTGCTCTGTATGAAAATCACTGGCTGTGCTGTGTACAGTCTGTGGCTGGTTGGCATTGTTGTAATATTCGCTATTGTGGTGTTAGGCAGCTGGAAGTGAACAGCCCGTAGCGTTGCGCAGTTGGAGGTGAGCCGCCAGCAGTGGTGGATGTGGGGAGAGAGATGGCGGAGTTTTGAAAGTGGATGATCTGGACGTGTGTCCATCAGAGACAGTAAATTTGTAAGACTGGATGTCATGAACTGATATATATATATATTATGACTTTTGAATACTATTAAGGTAAATACATTGTTTGTTCTCTATCAAAATCTTTCATTTGCTAACTATGCCTATCAGTAGTTAGTGACTTCAGTAGTTTGAATCTTTTATTTAGCTGGCGGTAGTGGCACTCGCTGTATTGCAGTAGTTCGAGTAACGAAGATTTTTGTGAGGTAAGTGATTCATGACAGCTATAGGTTATTGTTAGTCAGGGCCATTCTTTTGTAAGGATTATTGAAAGTCAAATTGCGTTGCGCTAAAAATATTGTGTGTCAGTTTAGTGATGACCAGAATAGGTAAAGAGAGAAATGTCTGTGCACGTGCAGTTTTGCTGAGCTGTTTGAAAATCAAATAACGTGAGGGGTTTATCAGCACAATCATTCATAAATTTTTCTAAGGGGAGGTTTCATACTTGGTGTGTCAAATCAGGAATAGTCCCGAGAGCGGAAGGGTACAAAACACAAATCCCGAGGAACCCGACTGTAACCGACAATCAAGAAAGCCAAGCTTGTAGAAGAGAGAGAAGGGGAAAACGGTGAATGTGGGCGAGCTGATCCGTTCAGAAAGCAGCTGGAGACCCCCGGGACTCATCTTGCGATGGGAGACATATACTCTGCATCCGACCAGTGCTTCCATATTCTCCATTACCACAAGAAAGCTAGTAACGCGGACAAGTTGATAAAATCTCAGGAAAGATAACAACGACGACGAGACAGCAAACCACCTACGGATGTAAAAGAATAAGAAGAATTAAAAGTGTGGGAAGGACAGGAACCAGGCTGAACCACCGAGTAAGGGAGCCATGGGCAGCTTGTATCGGAGCACGTGATGGGGCAACCCTCCAGTCCCTCAAGCGGCCGACTAAACTAATGTGCCTTTGTTACAGAGAGGAGTAGAAAGCACTTTCGCGGCTTTGGCGTCGTCCGCTAGCACCAGAGGTTTAACCGTAAGGTGGGCAAAGTAGGAGAGCCCAACAGAATGTTGGCTACCGTTAGATGCATACCACACTGAGATTGCTGTGGATCCCCACGTCGCAGAATGTGTCTGTGGCCAGATCCTCACGTCGGAGGATGTGGCTGTGGTCAGCTAAGTACGCCCAATGCAAAACCGACAGGGGACAGTAGATTCCCTGTGAGAAGCACGAAGGGAGACTGCTACATGGTCGTGGTCTCTTTTACGGTTCGCAGTTTATTCGGAGAAACCAGGGCACACCAAAGCATGTTCCAAGCCTCCAGCAGTTGGGGCGTAGAGTCGATTGAAGGTTCGGTTCTGGTACCCTTGTCCCTCACCAGTCCAGGTCCCAAGCTTCCAGCAATTAACGACGTACAGTCAAATGAACATTCGGTTCTGATACCCCTATCCCTGAAATCGGCATCCTGGTAGCCAACTTGGGGAACCGGTCAGCCTGTTCGTTCTCTGGGATCCCAACGTGAGCTGAAGTCGATAGAAAGACTATCGACCGTCCAGCTTGAACACAAAGGTGGTCGCGGATAATTACAACCAAAGGGTGTCGAGGGTAGCACTGGTCGATAGCCTGAAGACTACTCAGGGAGTCGCTGCCAATTAGAAACGTCTCGCCGACGCAAGAGCCGACGTGATTGAGGGCTCGGGCGATGGCCACCAACTCTGCAGTGAATACACTGCATCTGTTCGAGAGGAAGCGTAGTTTACTGTATGTTGCTTGTGTGTAAGCAAAACCGGTTCGCGTTTCGACCACATAGCCATCGTTGTATACCACTTCTGAATCCTGAACATATAGTGCCGGTTTTTCTCTATCAGACAGTAGAGAAAATATTCCCATATTCTCCAAGTTAAGTTTCATCCCTTTTCGTTTTTTAATCATTCATGGTACTTCCCAATTGCACACTCGTGTTCTATAATATTCCTCTTTCTTTCCCCTCGCACCTCTTTTTTAAGTCAATTGCTCTCAGTGCTCTCAATTTAAACCTAACAACCAGTGATTTGCCATTGTTGCTCCACTTTTCAATAACGAATAAATATTTTTTTCTTCTGGTGTAGGTATTACTGTTTCCACTTTTTGTATTACAGTTATTTCTGAATCTTAAACTTCATATTAAATGTAAGACGTCTTATAAAATTTCTGTCATAAAGAATATAATCTAAAATATGTAGAATGCCTGGCAAACCGTAAGAGGGCCTGATGGCCCTAACCTTGCTAGGATACATAAACAAATCTTGCAAGATCCGTGCAGTGAAATGACGGCTGACATCGTCAGAAGCTTATAGTTACTTCCCGTGTTTGAACACTTAAGAAATCTCAGAAATCCAGCGCTTCGTATCATAGCCACGGAGCTTTCTTTTGGAAGGGTAGTAGTATGGAATGACGGAAATCGTAAGTTAATCAAATGCTTCACGAACGGATGCCCACAGGGATCGATCTGTGGGCCAATCTTTTGTGATATAGGCCTATTAATCGAACTCCTTCTTCCAGTCGCGACCATGGATATAATCAGGAAAAGCATGACTTACATGCAGATAACTATCTGGGTAGGCAAGTAGAATGCTTTCTAGAACACAATGGTGTTGCACGGACAATAAACAAACTGACAACTGCTATTAAGAAAATAATTTTATCAGTTGGCCTTCATATGCCGCCATGGTAGAGCTTACCCTCAGGTATCAATGCCTGACATAAATCCGCTTTTCGACTACAGTTCTTTACATTGGTTCCATTAACTCATTGACAATACACATTCATCACTCAGAACCACTAGCAATCTTCGCCGCTGAAAAAATATTCCTATGCAGACATACAAATCGTTTTAAACCACGACAGTAGTGAGGAAAAGGTTTGCACTCAATCACCTGGCTCATATAGTTTTTCACCTAGCTCACAATACTCCTAATTTTTCGTAACGTGTGGGAAGAATAGCTCGCAAAGGAATGAAAATCTTTCAGTAGTGCTATTAATAGTACGTTTATCTACTTAATGGCGTGAGATAGCAATTAAAAACAGGAGTGAAGTGACAGACCCATGTCAGTGATTGCAATGAAATTTTGTGCAGTCTGAAAATCTCTTCGATTTGCCTTAGAAGGTTATCAGGTTATTTATTTTTCCGTTTGCATGTTTCTCAAAATTTCGTTTCGTAGATCCGATGATGGTTTATTAGCCGAAATGGCTTCTCTCTTCAAATGGCACTGTGAATTTAAAATTTTAGAAAACATTCTGTTAATGGAGCCTAAACAACAATCCATATTAAGATTCAGTAAGAGCCTCCATCGCAACGGAAGTTTATTTAGGTCGGCAACTGGTTTAGGTCAATAATTTAGGCCATCTGCAGGCCGTGAGCCCCATGACGGTGGTGGAGGGTGCAATAACCGTAATTGCAATTGACGTCCGTATACTCTTGCGGGTATTGCTCCATCCACCGCCACCAGCCTGGGCTGGCTTGAACATGATCTAAACTATAGAACTAAACCTGTTGCCAACCTAAATAAACTTCGAAATTAGAATTATATATTAACACCTTCAGCTGCTGACGGGCATTGATTTATTTATTTAGCGTATGGCAAGTACAAATCACGTATGAAAAATCTAAAAGTACATAACACACAAAACAGTTACAATATCACAAACAAACATCTAGGTTAGAAATATAATCGATTGCACTGTTAGTCGCATCCATGAAGTCCCTTGTTGGCCCAGGGTAGGCCCTCAGAGGGCATTCTACCACGATATGGTGAATTGTCTGCCTGTCAGCGCCGCAGTCGCACTGTGGTGATGGCACTATGCTCCATTTGTACAAGGAGTCCGCACAACGGCCGTGGCTCGTCCTGATCCTGTTAAGGGTAGACCAGATTTTGCGGGGCAAATCAAAGCCCCGAGGTCTGTTAGATGTTCCCAATAAGGTGTTAACCTGAGGCGGTGTCTTTTCCTCCCATTCTTCTCTCCAGCGGTCCTCAAGAATAAAAGCGTTCTTTACCAGATCTTTGGCACTTGCGAGAGGGGGGTGTCTGGATTTCAATCTCTTTTGCTCAATTCCATTACTCAGGGTGTGGATAGGAAGGTCTGGGCTATTTTGGATTTTTCGACACTCTCTGACAAGTGCGTGTTCTCTGCGCAAATGTGGCGGCGGGATATGGCTCAATACAGGCAGCCATTGGACAGGAGTTGACCTGATCGTTCCAGAGATAATCCTCATCGTTTGGTTCAGGACTGCATCCACCTTCTTGATGTGAGCACTATTTAACCATATTGGGGAACAGTACTCTGCTGCAGAATAGACAAGTCCTAGTGCAGAGCCACGCAGAACGGAGGCAGTGGACCCCCAACTAGTGCCACAAAGCTTTTGGACAATGTTGTTTCTAGTTCTGACTTTTTCAGCAGTGTTTACAAGGTGTTGTTTATAGCTCAATGTTCTATCGAGTGTCACGCCCAGATACTTTGGTGTTCTATTATATGGAAGAATGCCGCCATCAAAGCGGATCTTGAGCTCTTGATACTATATATCAACGGGTACAGGAGAAAATGTGTGCCCCGACCGGGATCTCTTACTTACATGGCAGACTCTCTGTCCATCTGAGCCACCGAGGGCACGGAGGATGGTGCGACTGCAGGGAATATCTCGCGCACGCCTCCTGCAAGACCCGTATTCTCACCTTGTATGTCCACAGACTACATTTGCAGTGTCCCTACCCAACACACTCATTACTTGTGGAAGACATTCTTACCAAGTCCCGTAAGAGTTCGGGTAATATGTGTCCATCTGCACAGAAGAGAAAGGTCATGGCCGGTATTGCCAGGAAGAACAGACACCATATCCATATAAGAATATAAATGAACTTGTGTTGCTATCGAGGGTGTTTTACTGAATTTTAATACTGTAATTGCTAAGACGTAGTTAGATGTCAAGGTCCACGATCCCCTCCAACGGTAAAAGCGACCTGCATTCAAACCTATTTTTTAAATTTTTTTTCCGGCAATAAGTCTCCTTCATACGTACACGCTCAGCTATTTGGAATTAATGTTCAATTTTTCGCTGTTCTTTTTTTTTCTCGTGCAACGAAATGTGTAAGTACGGTAGCCTACCTAACAACTTCTGATGTACGAAATAGTGCATTTCATATCTATCCCACACAGGTGAATTTAACATTTGATCAAAGAACGTTATCATTTATGACGGAGAGCCGGTTTCATCGGATACCGGCCAACCAGAGGCACTGTGGGAACGACGATCAGCGATTTTCGACCCGCCGACTACCAGCCTGACGAACAACTTGTAAGAGACAGAGCATAAGCTCGTGCTGGAGAAGGACAGGCAAGGAGGTTGGCGATGTTCGTTTCAAAGGAGCCATCCCGGCGTTCGCCTTAACCGATACGGAGAAACTACGGAAAAAGCAGATCTGTATAATCGGACGGGGTTATGAACCACAGCACCAACACCATGCGAGTCCATTGTCTTAACCACAACGCAACGTCGGTTGCTGTCGTTATAGGACGACGATCTGAAGCTATCACAGAAATTATCCACTGCGTCCGTAGCGACGTGAGCCGACTTTTGAATATCGGGAATGTGTGCTCTCCAGGTCATTCGGATCGTAGGTCTGTCAGACTCCGTTTGTCCATATACTTTCGCTTTATTTAGGAGAGGACGAAATTGCCGTTTTTATTAGCTCCTCTCTCGTCTGGCCGTGGAAGCACGGTAAAGGTCGGCCGTCCCACGGAGCACATATGCGTGATGGGCACCGTACGTTTCCACAAAATTTACCTCTGTCGGGGCACAATGTATTTACTGTCAAGGGGGAACGTATAGATTACAGTGGAATCCGAGACGCGGACGAGTTAGCGTGTCATTAAAGGGCCTGTTGCGCCGCGGGCACAGCAGGGCCCGAGCGTGGGATCGCAGAATTCCCGCCCTACCTGCTGGCTGCCGCCGCCGCCGCCGCTGCTCGCTCGTGATCGCTCTGTGGGAAGGCGAGGCGAGGCGCCGCCAAAAAAAATGACTCCGGAGGAAGCACTAATCAGATTTGGAGGGGCGGACGTGCGGCTGAGGGATTTCCGTAATCTCGGCAGTCGCCGCCCATAATGCCGTCACGACGCGACGGACGCTGGAAATTGTGGTCCGGCGACTATCGATAGCGGCGGAGCCACACACCCGCACCCACACGCCGCTCGCTGTGCCGGTGGCGGTCGCAGAGCCCACCGCCACGGCTACGGCACGTAAGTCACTGACGCCACCTGCAATGAGTTCCAGTGAGAAGTTTCAATGAACACGCGAAGCAATTCGATGCTTTCTTACCTCGCATTTACACAGTCTTATCAAAAGCGCCAGGATACCTTACAGCAGGGCTTCTCAACCTTTTCAGCTGGCGGACCCCTTCTTCAGTCGAAAATCCATGGCGGACCCCTAGTCAGTCAAGAGCACAGTAACTTTAAATTTCAGAGCTAAGCCCATGGGAACTGAAAGCTTCTTAATGCAAGTGTCATGGTCCCAATGACCCCCCCCCTTCCCCCCCCCCCCTCCCTGTAGTATCAATAGTCTTTGGTTTAGAGATGAATGAAAACAACTTGAAATTAACGATGCAGTTTGAATTCCCACTGTATCCAGACACTTACAAGTGGATTTACTCCCTTTGTTCAACACACTATTGCCTGATTAAAATTGCTTGCTAATTGAAATTTCACACAATGGAGCTGTCTTCCTCCAAGAGCAATCAACGTCACGTCTAAACTGTTCGCTGTTGACAAGCTGCCGCTTATGGTATGTTCACTTCCACTATTTGGCTACTGTTCTGTACGGAGCATGCATGTTTCGTAACAGTCGTGTGTGTGTGTGTGTGTGTGTGTGTGTGTGTGTGTGATTTTTCGTGAAATCCGAAGAAAAATGTTTAAATGTATGTATAGTCTTCCTTTGGTCGTCCTCCCTCCTCATTCATTTCAACTGGAAACTTCCCTTGTTGTGAAGGCGATGGAGAAACTGCACCCTTCTTCAATGCTCCTGACTTCAGCCACCGATCCATGTCAGAAGTAATAAACTGGTCAGAAATCGACTTGTGAAATAGGTAGTGCACTGACAAAGCAAGTTTAACGTTTGATGATGCCTGGGGCCGCATACGTGCCAGCGAGCGCTGTGATTGGTCGACAAAGCTCTCTCCGCGCATGCGTAAAAGGTTTCAGCTCATCTAGCGCCGTGAGCCGGCGCACAAACGACCCCCGTATTGTTGCGAAACAGTCGATCAGAGGAGCCGCATTCTCCGGCACTAAACTGTGTATGCGTTCTCACTTAGGAACAGCAAAGGCTGCTTGGGGATACGACCTGAAGTAAAAGTACACATGTTTTTCACACGAAAAAAAATAGTGATGAATTTGATTTTCACATTTTTATTCAATAATTTTACTCATTATTTTACACGATTTGGTGAAAGGTGGCCGCGGAACCCCTAGAAAGAGCCGGCGGACCCCTAAGGGGTCCGCGGACCACACGTTGGGAAGCGCTGCCTTAAGCCGTCGGCACACGGACCGTGCTGTCGAACGTTAACGTTGAGCGTGCCGAGTTCAACGTGCTGCTGAACGTTCAAGAACGATTCGACTTGTGCACACGGTACGTGGGTCCCAACGTGGTATACGCGATCGCAACGCACTCCAGCGGCAGTCGAGGAATGCTTCTAATTCGTAATTCCCACGTTAGCTCCGTTAAAACGCACATTTTCCTGCATCATCCACGAAAAGGAAAGTACCATGTGCAAACAATAAGGACACAGGCTTATAAAACTTCCATTACAAACAGTGCGCTACGAATCTGCACTACTACTCCTCATAAGATAAACATTATTTCATCATTCCCACATTTTAGTAAAACCCCAAGGTCAGTCTTACTTGGTCACTGTTCCTACTCAGTAGCAGAATCTTTGCAACATGTGGATTACGAAGCGTAAAAGAAAAAGGAGCAAAATATGTTTATACAAGTAGCTGTCCTGTAGATTAAGCCAATCGAACAAAGTCACCCCTCAAAAAAGGTGAACTTACATTACGTAATATCAAATATTATAGTATATTCTTATATTAAACTAATAATAAAGTATCAGAACCTAATAAAAACGCAAATGTAGGGGAAAAAAAATTCGGAAGTGTTAAGACGCCAACTACCGCCCCACCAAACAGCTCAATACAGAGCTAAACTCTACTCACTACGCTAAACCAACAACACGCCTTTTGTATCTAACTATATTATGTTATCCTTGCTGTAAACCTTAATCGTACATATGTTACTAAATGAAATTTAATTGTAACAAATTGTACCAACAACTATGCGTTTTGTGTGGATCTTCAGCATGTCGCTGCCTTCAAATAGCCAACTCCCGTAATACGCAAGTTACAATAATTCTTTTGCCACGAATATGATGTTTCTTATTATTTTATTGGAACGAGTCACACAGTTAACAACGGGTTTTCCAGTTATTCCCAATTTGCTGGTGTTCAGAAGCGGCGCATATACATATAGGCTTGAAATGAATGCCAATATGGCGCCTCGCAACTCTGTACTGAAGGGAGACGGCGTGCGTGTGACGTAGGTGGCGTTGTGCCATCTCATTGGTCAACGCTCAGACGCACGCTCACAATATCTGACATGCCACATATTGCTCTGCACGTTCGGAAAGACTCCCGAACGTGCTATTCCACGCTATGACGTCAGAAACTCGGCACGCTCAACGCTCAACGTTCGGATGCACGGTCCGCGTGCCGAGGCTTTACTGTAAGCCGTTGGCCGTGCGGTCTAACGCACAGCATTCCGGGCGTGAAGAAGCGCCTGGTCCCCGACATGAATCTTCCCGGCGGATTTGAGTCGAGATCCGATGAACCGGCCAGTCTGTGGATGGTTTTTAGGCGGTTTTCCATCTGCTTCGGAGAATGCGGGCTGGTTCCCCTTATTCCTCCTCAGTTACACTGTGTCAGCGACTGCTGCGCAAACAAGTTCTCCACGTACGCGTACACCACCATTACCACGGAAACATTGGGGTTACACTCGTCTGTTGTGAGACGTATCCTGGGGCGTCCACCGGGGGCCGAACCGCACAATAACCCTGGGTTCGGTGTGGGGCGGCGGAGGGTTGAAGTGGACTGCGGTAGTCGTCGTGGGGTTGCGGACCACTGCGGTTGCAGCGGGGACGGAGCCTCTCCGTCGTTTCTAGGTCCCCGGTTAACATACAATACTATACAATACCTTATTGTAAAGCGGAAATTACCACTAGATGTCACGAGAAGCGGACACGCCAGTATGAAAGGAGGCGGAGAGTATTGTGTTGTGGGCAGAAAACCTGTAACTGCAGTACGGATAGGTCAGGAGAGCTCAGAGATTTCGAAAGTTGTCTAACCACTGGATGGACTTAATCTGGGACACACCTAAAGTCAATGAGTTTGTAACACTAGAGAAAGACAAATCCCATTGTATAAAACGAATCCTGTGCGTCGGGAAGACAGAGCCCTCAAGACTGGCTTAGTCTTAATGAATGGAACCTTCTCCGTAGAAGACATCAGAATGCAGATGG
The DNA here is from genome assembly GCF_023898315.1 of Schistocerca nitens. Lineage (NCBI taxonomy): Eukaryota > Metazoa > Arthropoda > Insecta > Orthoptera > Acrididae > Schistocerca > Schistocerca nitens. Next base: position 675,840,357 of record NC_064618.1, read on the forward strand.
GTCTGTCCAACACCAACGCCTGTGAAAGCACACGCCAAATACTCACAGAAAAACACAACTCTTACTGGAGCGACTTCTGCTCAACCGACGCCATAATGACTCAGGAGTGGAAACAGACAAACTACGAACTCTGATACGTGGTAACACGGTTTGTAACGCATGGATTCCACCACAAGTTCTGCTAAAACAAGAGATTACACCCGCCGAATGAAGATTGCGTGTGTGAATGGCTCTGAGCACTATGGTTCAAATGGCTCTGAGCACTATGGGACTTAACATCTGTCATCAGTCCCGTAGACTTATAACTACTTAAACCTAACTAACCTAAGGACATCACACACATCCATACTCGAGGCAGGACTCGAACCTGCGACCACAGCAGCAGCGCGGTTCCGGACTGAAGCGCCTAGAACCGCTCGGCCACAGCGGCCGGCCTTGCGTATATGAACTCTGCTACGAAGATATCATACAAAATAGCGCAGTGAAAGAACGGTGTCAGTAATAAAACTAGGACTAGAGTACTACAAATCAGCTTTGTATTAAATTGGTATTTGTATTTGCGTCTCTTTGCAAATTGTACGCATTTTAATTAACAACAACATGAGTATGAAATCCATCAGGGCATTTCAACCCTTCTAAAACCGCTGAAGTCGACTGTTGGTGACGTGATTATCAATTGGAAACGCGAAGGCACAACCACCCAGACCTTGTGAACTGAAGGACCGCCTAGAATTTAGGAGAATATCTCTAAAAAAATCGTATGAAATCAGAGGAAGGAATCGCTTGTGAGATCCAAAGTGCTCCCAGCAGTCCAGCTAGCACAATGGCTGTGCGTACAGAGTTAAAAGGAGTGGGGGACAGTGTTCAAACGGCTCCTCATAAACCAGACATTGCTGTAGTTAATGTGGAGCTTGCGGCGGTGCGGTTCCTTTCTTTCAATACCTGCACCTACCTGTGAAATCGTTGCAGCAGATCGCCGGTAGGGAAGCCGAGCAAAAACCTACCGTGGTGCAACTCGCGCCAGGCTGCATACAACGTAGCTATTCTAAGAATCGGGAAAAGGTCTTAATTTTGAATGAAAGGTGGAAATACTGGTAAAACCTCGGTATATTCTGAACCTTGAGGATGTACATATTCACTGCCAAGCCCTTGCTAATCTTAATACAGTCATGCACAAACCCTTTCATTCACGTTAGCAAGTTTATGGTAACGTATTCCTCGAAATCTCAACAGCTACTAAGCACAGATTGTTCTTAAATGAAAATGCTCGCCATACTATTGAGTGAATCGATGTCTAATTCACTCCAGTTTTTAGTCACCGATCTCCACAATATGCCACGCGGAATTACTGTCTTTTCTCATACATAAAATTACTTACGAAATCCGTACTTTCTAAAGAAAACACACTGGAATAAATATGACTTCACTTAAACACACTTTTGAAACATGTAGCACAACTAAAACCGGCACTTGCTTCGGAGCTCATACTACACACGACAGTACCATTGAAAGGCTGGGTTCCGACTTCCTTAGACTGCTCTAAGCTTCCTATATCTCCAAGAGAAAAGACGCGCGAAGAATACTCCGTTCTGATTGGTCGGTTTTCTTTAAGTGCAAAAGAAAAACATTATTCTCCTGTGTTGGTCTGCGCGTTCGTCTGCAAAGAAGATGACCTACAAGAATAATTAAGCTGAGAATGCTAACTGGACGACACTAATAGTCCAGTCTGAACCAACCGTACAGGCTAATGGCGTGATGGATGATTACTTCCTCCACGTGAGTTACTGACCTGTCTCTAATGATCTCACTGTCGACGAAGCCTACCATCCTTTCCCTTCGTTACTAGAAAGCCACCGTAGGAACATGCTTATAAAAAAGTTCAGCTGCTGAATTTTACAGCTACCGTTACATATTATGTAAACCTCAAACAAGAGCGCCGCGGAGGATCTTTGTATCAATGATAACGATTTCTTCTTCTTTGCTATTCATGTCTTGAGTTGTGGAAAAGTAGCTGCCTGTGCGCCTCTAAACGCGCCCACCTCTCTTACTTTCGTGATTTCTATGCGAGATGTACGTTGAAGGCAGCAGGAATGTCGCACACGCTTCCTCAGTACCGGTTGTCTAAATTTATCCAACAGGTTTCCGCGAGAACCACGTCACCATACTTCCAAATAAGCCCACGTAAGTTCCCATAGCACCTCTGTTACACTTTCGTGTGGGCTGTATCAACCTGTTACGATCCTACCAACATGCTTGTGAATCTATTTCTTTTGCAAGTGCTGTAACAGTATAAATCTTCAGTTTCCTTTACAGGCCGCCCGGTGTGGCCGAGCGGTTCTAGGCGCTTCAGTCTGGAACCGCGCGACCGCTACGGTCGCAGGTTCGAATCCTGCCTCAGTCATGGATGTGTATGATGTTCTTAGGTTAGTTAGGTTTAAGTAGTCCTGAGTTCTAGGGGACTGCTGACCTCAGATGTTAAGTCTCATAGTGCTCAGAGCCATTTGAACCATTTTGAACCATCCTTTACAGATGCACCAAACATTCGCAGAACCCCTCTAGCCAATCAGATTGTCCCTGCGTTTTATTGGCAGAGCACTTAGAAGATGCAACGGTTCTACTAAAGAGACTGGCTACATTACGCTTGTCCATCCTCTGATACAGTACTGCTGTGCGGTATGAGATGCTTACCAGATGGGATTGACGGAGGACATCGAAAAAGTCCAAAGAACTCCTTTTGTACTGTCGCGAAACAGGGAAGAGAGTGTCGATATGACAGGCCAGTTGGAGTGGCAATCATTAAAACAAAGGTGTTTTTCTTTGCGGTGAGATCTTTTCACGAAATTTCAATCGCCAACTTTCTTCTCTGAATGCGAAAAAAATTTATTGCCGCTAACCTGCACAGGGAGAAATGATCATCGTAATAAAATACGAGATATCAGAGCACGTACAGAAAGGCTTAAGTGTTTTTTTCAATCGCTTTTTGAGAGCGGATCGGTAGAGAAACAATGTGAAAGTGGTTCGATTAACTTCAGTCACTTAAGTGTGAACTGCAGAGTAGCAATTTATATGTAGATGAAGGTATCTCCGCAGTCAGGCCCAGAAGACGGCGAGACGCCATCCTGGCAGCCGTGTTGTCATCTACCATATCGCTTCATTTGCATGTGGTTTTGAAGGTAGTGGGATCAGCACACCGCTATCACAACCATTGTCAGTTTTCCAGACCTTGTAGATGCCCGGACAGTACCGGGAGTTAAACTGGACCCTGTTCCTCAGCATGGCAATCAGACATCTCCAACCACTGAGACAGTCTCTGACATATATAAGGCGATAGGTATTTCATACATGTGACTTGCTTTATTGCGTTTCAGCAGAATAAAAACAAAACTCTCTTGATACCAACATCTTACCTGTACTAGGTCTATAGGGTGATTTTGCTAATTGGGGGCAAACTACACGAAATGCTCCCCGAGAGGATAAGAAATAAAAAAGAATACATCAACAGATAGCCGAAAACGCGTTTCAAGGGAGGTATACCGATTTGAAGGTAGCGATAAAAGATCGTTGGCATTATAGGTTTCAGTGACTGATAGCGTACATGCGAACACACCAAGCATAAGGTAATTTTCTGCCTGTACTAGAGTTATAGTGGAGTGACAGCAGCCAACCGTCAGCTTAAGTGGACGGGAATTATTGGCGATCACCTCGTGGGAGCAGTCATTCTTCCACAACGCCTCACAGGTGAGCCACATCTGCATTTCTTGCGGGTGAGCCTGCCTTTCTTGCAGGAAGACGTGCCTTTGGTGGTGCAGAAGGTAATGTGGCTACTATATGATGACGCCCCAGCTCAGTTCCTCATATCTTAACTTGCCTTGTGTGTTCGTATGTGTTCTTTCAGCCACTGCTTTTTTGAGTCATCAGTCTTCTCATGGGTTTGAAGCAACCCGCCACGAATTCCTCTCTTGTGTCAACCTTTTCATCTCTCAGTAATTTTTACAATCTATGTCCTCAGTTATTTGCTGGATGTGTTCCACTTTCTGTCTTCCTCTACAGTTGTTACCTTCTACAGCCCCCTCTAGTGCCATGGAACTTAGTCCCTGATGTCTTAACAGATGTCCTATCATCGTATCCCTTCCAGTTGTCAGCGTTTCCCATATATTCCTTTCCTCGCAGATTTTGCGGAGAACCAATTCATTTCTTACTTTATTAGGCCATTTAATTTTCAACACTCTTCTGTAGCAGCACATGTCAGATGCTTCGATTGTCTTTTGTTCTGGTTTTCCCACAGTCCATGTGTCCTTGCGATAGAACGCTGTGCTCCAAACGTACATTCTCAGAAATTTATCCTCAAGTTAAGCCTTTGTTTGATACTAGTAAACTTATCTTGGCCAGCAATGTGCTCTTTACCTGTGCTAGACTGCTTTTTATGTCCTCCTTGCTCCGTCCATCATGGGTTATTTTGCTGCCAGGTAGCAGAATTCCTTAACTTCGTCTACCTGGTGATACGCAATTCTTATTTCTTATTTCTGCCACTTGTCACTACTTTCGTCTTTCTTCGATTTACTCTCAATCCATGTACTGTACTAATTAGACACTTCTTTCCATTCAGCAGATTAGATAATCTTTCTTCATTTTCACTGAGGATGTCACTGTCATCAGCCAATTTTATCAGTGACTTTCTTTCATTATTTAACTTAATCCTACACTTTAACCTTTTTTTTTTTTTAATTTAATTTCCATCACTGCTTCTTCGATGAATAGATTGAATAGTAGAGGCGAAAGACTACACCCCTGTCTTACACCCTTCTTAATCCGTACACTTCGTTCTTGGTCTCCCAGTCTTATACTGTAGGTCCTACTCGGTTCTTGTACATGTTACGTATTACCCGTCTTTCCCTATAGTTTACACCAATTTTTCTCGAAATCTCGAACACCTTGCACCACTGCACATTGTCGAATTTTTTTCTGGTCGACAAATCCTATGAATGTGTAAAATATGGCCTGTGAACTTGAAGTGGGTATAACGCCCTCGGAAAATTTGTCGTGTCCTGCTGTTTAGCAATAGCATTTCTCACGTATCAATGTCAAGCTGTATAATATTACCTCTTTGACGTTAAAAATACTCAATAATTTCTGTAATGTGTAAACTAGAATTATCGCCGGTGACATTGTACCATGACAGTTTATCCGCTTGACGCACCTTACTTAGTTTGAATCCATCAAGCGAAGTCCAGCACCTACAGAATCTATCTGGACACAGTGTTACGTGCTCCCTGTGACTTCCCAGATCTCGGCCTGTGCGCGCTGTTGTTAATTCTGTCGTTCGAGAACGGCGCTAAACTACGGCGACGATGTCCGTACCCACAGATGGCTAAAATCCTCTTAATTCAGCGGAATTATAACGTGTAAGCGCTACGCCCAGGCCTAGACGCGAGCCAGCCTCGCTACCGTAGGCAGCCGTCGGCGAATAGCTCGCCTCGTGTTCCGTGCCAGATTATGGACGCTACAAGCTTAATCGTCGACGGTCGTCCTAATCCCGTCCCTGGCACCCGGATACCAACTGTCAAACAACGTTAAAATGGAGATCTTAAATGTGAGGACTCGGGGCGCCAAAGGACGGAGATTGCTGCTAGGTGATACCAGCTGTGGGCTTCCACGGGATTTCTCAGCATCTGGCGTCTCGGGTAACTCCCTAATGCGGCGTTCGGAACAAGTGTCCAACGTACGCACCCAGTGGTCTTCTAGAAGTTTTCGTCATGGCATGCGATTAATTTGTTCGTAGCTGAGCTTTTTTTATCGAGATAACAACCAAGGAAAAAATTTTCTGAGAGGCACTCGAAAGCAATATCAGTACACGGTTGTCCGCCCCCGGTAGATGAGTGGTCAGCGCGACAGAATGTCAATCCTAAGGTCCCGGGTTCGATTCCCGGCTGGGTCGGAGATTTTCTCCGCTCAGGGACTGGGTGTTGTGTAGTCCTAATCATCATCATTTCATCTCCATCGATGCGCAAGTCGCCGACGTGGCGTCAGATCGAGATACTTGCATCCGGCGAACGGTCTACACGACGGGAGGCCCTAGTCACACGATATATATAGTACACGGTTTATTGCCAGATGTTCAAGTATGAGCAAACGTTACGCGACATGGATTCGTGAAACACCACTCAACCCTCGCCTCTTTAAAGAATCGAACTACCATGTATAAATCATCTTCAAACCTCTGATTAATTTACAAATGAGTTAATGTGTTAAATTTTGACATTGTATTTATATTGCTTGTTTAGTGTGACTAGATTAGGACCAGGAACAACACGTACAAAGGAATAGTATATAACAATAAAAATGATAGTAATGTGCATTATTGGTAAAAATAATGACTGGCAATAACAATAATAATAATAATGATTAGTTACGACATACAAACATCAAAAATAATAATAATTTGCATTATTAAGCACGCAAGCGAGGAAATGTTTAGGAAAGGTTTGAAATTATGCTTGTTGGCAGTCGCTAATGTCGCATTACGAAACAGAGGAATATAGACTCGGCAATTTGCGCTCCATTTTAAGCAAAAGCTAGTTTTCACGCATCTCACTGTCTATGACGTCATATCTGCTGAACTATGTGTCGTACAGTGATATAATTTTTGCAGATACATTCAGTAATATAAGCAGATAATGTCTACAAGGTGTGTTGCGAATAGAGTTAGTAGTAAAGATCTCATAAATCAAAACGTCGTGCATGATGTCGAAGTCTTACCGTGTGCAGTTTTAATCGAAAGCTAATTTTTCACGCCTCTAAATGTTTGTGCCGTCATGCGTTCCATAGAATGTTAAATTTCTGCAGGTACATTCAGCATTACTGACTGCAAACTGTTTTGCGAATACACTCAGGTGATAGGATAGCGATATGCACATTTACAGATGGTGGCAATATTGTGTACACAAGGTATAAACGGCAGTGCATCGGCGGAGCTGTCATTCGTACTCGGGTGATTCGTGTGAAAAGGTTTCCGACGTGATTATGGCCGCTCGACGGGAATTAACAGAGTTCGAACGTGGAACGGTAGTTGGAGGTAAAGGCATGGGACATTTCAGGCACTCCCCCTCACGACGGACAACGTAATGGCCGACGGCCTTCACTTAACAACCCAGAGCTGCGATGTTTGCGTAGAGTTGTCAGTCCCTAATACAAATATTACGTTATCGCTCCATTTCATACCCTTTCTCCGTATCGCCGGTCGTGGTGGCCGAGCGGTTCTAGGCGCTACAGTCTGTAACCGCGTGACCGCTACGGTGGCAGGTTCGAATCCTGCCTCGGGCATGGATGTGTGTGATGTCCTTAGGTTAGTTCGGTTTAAGTAGTTCTAAGTTCTAGGCGACTGATGACCTGAGAAGTTAAGTCCCATAGTGCTAAGCGCCTTTCTCCGTATCACACATACAAATGCGTAAACGATGTGACGCGCTCAAAACGTTCGCCACTAATCTTGCAGTCGTTTACAACTGCGTTATTCGTCTTAGTTATTGGCGTTGTCATATTTTTTCGCATGTAAAGGGCGCAGTCATTCTTTTTGTCAAGTGGAAATGTTGTCCAATTCTCTTTGCAACTCCTTACTACCGTTCAACGACGAAACTTTCCGTTACTCGAGTGCATCTTCAGTAAACAATCTAACGCCATTCATCCTATTTGATAAATCGTTAATATCTATTGAAAATACTGAAGGTCCTGTTGACGCTTCCAGGCCCATCCCCGGTGTTACTCTTGGTTCTAAGGCACATTCGCAGTCCAGCATAACGATCCGGCATCTCTTACTGACGTATTCCAATCACGTATTCACGGAAATACTCCATATGATCGTATCTTGTTTAGCAGTTGACGATACGGTACTTCGTGGATCGCCTTGCGGTGTGTAAAAGAAAGAGAAAAGATTTGTTGGAGGTTTGAAATTATGTGCAAAGTTTACTGGAAGTCGCTGAGTCCAGGTATCTGCGCTCCGTCAGTTACGCTGTAAAAAAAAAAAAAAAAAAAAAAAAAACAAGTTTCTAACTGTAGTACTTATCTTATTGTATTACGCTTTTAATATAAGATTGTACATCTTAATGAGTAGATTATGACAACATTTCAAACTTTAAAATTCGCTCAGTAATCACGCGGACTGCTGAAAATCAAATTTTTGTTTCCACTGGAAGCCGGTAGCTGGGCAACCTGCAGTTGGTACCGAGCTCTGGGATAGCGGTTGCATAATACGGATGTGAGTGATGGTCAATTAGGCCACCCAGATTCAGACTTTCAGTTATTTCTCTAAATCGTTTAAGGAAAATCTTGGAAAGAGCAACGCGTTTCGTCACAGGTTCGTTTACTAGGCACGAAAGTGTCACGGGAAAGCTCATCCAACACCAATGGTAGGCTCTGCAGAAGAGGCATTGTGCTTCACGGCACGGTTTTGCGTTAACATTCCGAGAACACGTTTCCAGAGGAGTCCAGCCAATAGGTTGGTTACTTCTACGCACACCTTGCGAAAAGATAGGCGTAAAGAAATTTTCACCAATAAGTGTTCTTCGCGAACGTTGCTGGTGGCTGGAACAGGGAAGAGGAAAGCGAAGTACCCTCCGCCACACAGGCAATAACTTGGCTTGTGGAGTAAAATTGTAGATATAGATGTAGATTTCCTTCCATGAGCCACCACCCTGTCCGAGCTTCTGCTCCGTCTCTAATGTCCTCGTCGTCGACAGGATGTTAAACCTTGATCTTCCCTCTTTTCAACTTGAGCGGCAGCCAGTGGACGAAAAGAAGTCATTTTCCTACCTTCGAAACAAAATTACGCTGATCGGACGAAGCTAGGAGGACATAAGAAGCAGAGATGGTATTCCTCGCTCTAAGTTTATCGGTGCCAAAACATAACTCTGCATTTGATGAAGAAATCTATGAAACTGTACATCTGGAACACAGGGTTGTATGACAGTGAATAGAGGCCTGTAGGAAAATCGGGAAAGTAGAGAATCGAAGCACATGAGATACAGTGTTACGGAAGTATGCTAATAATTAGGTGGCTGATAATATAAGGAATAAGGACTTTCTCTGCCGAACCGGAGAGGAAAGGATTGAGGGGGAACACTAACTAGTAGAGGGGTCAGGATGATAGGACGTGTTGTACGTAGTCAACGATAAAACTTGTAGGAGAAGGAAGGGACTGATTTGCGTAGAACAAATAATTGAGGATGCGGGGTTTAGATGTTACTCTGAGGGAAGGTTTTAGCGCCGGAGAGAAAAAAAAAAAAAGGTTCAAATGGCTCTGAGCACTATGGGACTTAAAATCTGTGGCCATCAGTCCCCTAGAACTTAGAACTACTTAAACCTAACTAACCTAAGGACATCACACACATCCATGCCGAAGGCAGGATTCGAACCTGCGACCGTAGCTGTCGCGCGGTTCCGGACTGAGCGCCTAGAACCGGTAGCCGGAGAGAAAATCGTGTTGACTGGTTACTAAGAAGACTGCATTTCGAGATTCGAGGTTGCCGAAGAGATAGGTACTAGAGGGGAAATGAAATGTTTTAGGGTAACGGTCGTTCAAAAATTTTGCACGGTTGTGGTTCCCGAAAAAAATTTTTGAGCTAAATTGTAGACCGCGTATTAACAGTGGGATTTGAGGTGCTCGATCTGTTGTTATGATCGCTTGACAGTGTGTGTTTCCCGCAAGGGTAACTAGAAAAGTTTCCTACTGTCTACCACCGCCGTCCATACTATCGTTCGATCCGACGGCGGTTCGCGCATCTCGAGGCACGGTCGGGTTCAGCATTGTTGAGGTTCCCAAGTGACAGTTGCGGTACGCGTACGCGCATGCTTTCCAATCAAAGGAAGCGTATATCCTGCAAATTATGTGTCTCGCTTGCTTTGCAGAATTTATCAATTACCATCACCATCAGTGATGACAACTCGCAACAAATTAAATAGAAATTCACTATACAACTCGCTACGATCACATTTTACGCTCGCCATAGCTACGGCATCCACAGCAGAGCGCACTAATGAACGCTCATTGGCTGTCGGAGTATGCGTGACGTAGGTGCACAGAACGAGCCTAAACTCGACCGCCATCGTTCGTGACTGTGACTATAGTACAACCGAACTGGAGAACAACGTTAAAGAACTAAACTCATTAAAACTGCCTGTATTGTCCGGTATTCACAAGTAGATCTGGGAGAAGTAAACACCACACCGCAGGTCAATGGGAGCACTGACAGGCCTCAGACGCCATCGGCACTACATAAGCAGCAACACGTTACGATGGGTGACGCTTCAGGTTGTGTAGGGGGCAACGCCACTGTACGGTGGATGACTGGACAGTGGTTTGGAGTGAATAGTCAAGCCGTACCCTGTGGTAATCCGATGGAAGCCATTGCGTTTGGCTAACGCCTGGACAACGTTTCCTCCCAACATGTGTATTACCAACGGTAAAACACGGAGGAGGTGGTGTTATGGCATGGAAGTGTTTCTCCTGGTTGGGGTGCGGTTCCGTTATGGCTCTTAAGAAACACATTTTACAACGTTGTGTACTCTGCACAATAGAGCAACAATTCGGAGATGATGACTGTTTTTTTTAGATACCAAAGCAGCATCTCTGAGGCACTGTTTCGTAGACAATAACATTCTTGAAATGGACTGCCCTGTCGAAAGGCCCGAACTGAGCTGAACGGAACGTCTTTGCCATAACTTAGAACGTCGACTTTCCTCCAGATCCCATCGTCCAACATCACTATCTTCTCTGGTTTCGCTCTTCGGCAAGAATAATTGCAATTCCTTCACGGGCATTCAGTAACATCATTTAAAGTGTCTCCAGCAGAGTTCAACTTGTCATAAAGATGAAGGGTGGACACACGTAAGATTAATGTACACTAATAAGTTGTGTTCAAATGGCTCTGAGCACTATGGGACTTAACTTCTGAGGTCATCAGTCGCCTAGAACTTAGAACTAATTAAACCTAACCAACCGAAGGACATCACACACATCCATGCCCGAGGCAGGATTCGAACCTGCGACCGTAGTGGTCGCTCGGCTCCAGGATGTAGCGCCTAGAACCGCTCGGCCACACACTAATAAGTGTCGGGATATTTCTGATCAGATAGTGTATGTGCATTGAAGGTCGACTGCCACTCTTAGCACCAAGCATTGATCATCCTCAATTCTTTCTATATTGACTATCATCTTTCCGACATCTCCTGTACGTCACTTCGCCGTCTGAGAACTAAAACGCCCTTAATACATACTGTAAACAGTAATAGTCCTGCCACAGCAGACACAACTTTCACCATTAGCAATGACGTTCTGCGCTCTGTTGGCTAGGGATTCTCTAATCCAATACAAGCGTTCGCAGTCAAGGTCGCTTACGCACGCCGGTGCGGTGTCGCACAAGAGTTGGGGGAAGCCGATACGAATCCTGGCGATAGAACTAATTTTAACCACCAGTATCCGGCCGTCAATAAGTCTAACTGGGTGACTCAAGCGTTATGTGTCACGCTATGCATACGAAGATATCGGGTTCGAATCCTGGTCTGTTCCATGATTTGTAACTGTCACTTACAATTTCTTTCACATTCGGCACTGCTGACTAATCTGGATAGCGCCACGTTGCATGTTGTCTCTGAGCCCACGTTAAGCTGTAGGTACTCCTCTGTAATTGCTTGGGTTAGTTAGTTAAAATGTCGGAGGAAAACAACGGTACACCACCCACCACCTCTCGGAGGGACATACCAAGCAGAGAACTGTGGTGTTTAAACCAGCCTTCGGATTGTTGACAGCTTCACTTTCTTTTAGAAGAGATGGTGGAATAATGTTCCTGCTCATTATACTTTGCGCCATTGAACTGACACTGCAGAGAGGTTTATAATCAGGTCAATGGCGCAAAGTGCAATGAGCAGGAACATTATTCCACCATCTCTTCTAAAAGAAAGTGCCGCGCGGGATTAGCTGAGCGGTCTAAGGCGCTGCAGTCATGGACTGTGAGGCTGGTCCCGGCGGAGGTTCGAGTTCTCCCTCGGGCATGGGTGTATGTGTTTGTCCTTAGGATAATTTAGGTTAAGTAGTGTGTAAGCTTAGGGACTGATGACCTTAGCAGTTAAGTCCTATAAGATTTCACACACATTTGAACGTTTTTTTTTCTAAAAGAAAGTGAATAGTACCCTAGGTACTATTAGAGAGAAGTAAGCTTTGTGTTGGCTCTTTTTTCCATTCTCTCTCTTCTTTCATTATCGTGCGACACAAACATGGCACCACACTACAGGCACACGTTCATTTACAGTCGCATATATGCTACAGATACTTCTGACACACCACCCTTTCCATTTGGACAACTCAACAACCCCTCAGGATGTCCCACACATCAGTGTCGTAAGGTTCTTCTATTCCTTCAGTCCGCCGGCCGGGATAGCCGTGCGGTTCTAGGCGTATCAAAATACCTTCAATAATTTCTGGGAATTACGGACAGGTAGTCGAGGCGGAGGACTTTAATTTTTAATATGGATACACTAAACATAACAATTCTTGCGCCGGCCGGAGTGGCCGAGCGGTTCTAGGCGCTACAGTCTGCAACCGCGCGACCTCTACGGTCGCAGTTTCGAATCCTGCCTCGGGCATGGATGTGTGTGATGTCCTTAGGTTGGTTAGGTTTAAGTAGTTCTTAGTACTAGGGGAGTGAGGACCTCAGATGTTAAGTCTCATAGTGCTCGGAGCCATTTTCCTTCAGTCTAGTCGTGAACGTCTTCTCTTATACCATTAGGACATATTATATTTTCGCATCTCGTGGATGACGAGTGCCAGCCGGCGTTCATTTCGAGAACTATAGAGTGGAGTAACTACTCTGTTCGTCTGTATTCACAAATTTGCAGCATTGATTTCATTTTCTAGTGAAGTGTACATCGATACTTACATCTGAACGCCTCAAATTACTGTATACTCGGTGTCTGAGGACACTTCGTGAAATATCAGCGATTCTCTGTCTTCTATCATTCACACTGGGGAAGAACAAAATATTTCTGTCCCGGTGAAGGCGCTCTGATCTCATTTTACTCATGATCCCTACGCAAAGTATGGGGTGGAGGCAGCAGAAATGTCGTTAGGTCTTCTGTGAATACCGGTTCTCTTATTTACCTATCAAAGAACAACATTGCATTCCCAAAATTGTCATCTGAGTTCCCTCACTTTCTTGTGAACTGTATTGTCCTAGCTCACGTCTCTGCAGTGCTTTGTTGTCACCCAACGTAACCACGTGATATGGATTCTAAACGCTGCAGTTACAGCCATTAGTCGCACTAGCGTCTAATACACAGTTTTCTTTGCAAATGCACACTACTGTCCAAGAAAGCGCCCATTTCACCTGAGCTTTCTATTTCACTTACCTATTATTAATATTTCTAATTACCGACGTTTCATATCGGTTTCTATCGATCCCTAAATATTTAAACGCTGTAAAGGACTCTAAAAAGTAATCACTAATCTTGTAGTCGGTTATCCTGAGTTTGTTCCTCTTTATTATCGGCATTATCTTTCGTTTATCCCCGCACAAACGACAATACATCTACTTCTACATCCTTACTCTGCGAATCACTCTGAAGTACGTGGTAAAGTGTACTTCCTATTGTACCCCTTAACGTTTCTTCTCTTTCCCTTCGCGTATGGATCGCGGGAAGAATGACTCCTTACATGCCTCTATGCCAACGATACTTCAGAAGTCTTGTCTAGTCTTCGTGGTTGCTGTGGGAGAAGTTCACAGCGGGCTGCAATACACGGGGCATCCTAAGAGAATTGAGAAATATTCAGGGGCATGACTTGAACAAAGATTAGAATGTATAGTAAACAAGGACAGCATACCTTAAGAGCTATGAGCACCTCATTATCTCCAGTACTGTGGAACAAATATCTTGTAATGCGAACTCTCCGCTTTCCATATTTTGAGAGATAGCAATAAGGACCGAAAAAAGAAAAAAGTCCAGTAAACTTTGGCTTTAAAGTGGATATCTTCATAGCTATGAGCACTTGTTTATCTTCAATATTGTGAAACTCATCTCTTCTACTGAACAAAAGCTCATAGCTGGCGAGGTATGCATTTTTGAGCCAATGTTTATTAGACACTTTGCTTCGAATGGTCGTTTCTTCTACGTTCCTAATACAACTTCTTGAACTTTTTAAGTCGACCTTCGCAAGTTAGTCGAGTTCTGTTTTCAAGTACATATCTGTTCATACTTGTCAGGATTTTCGTGTCACTCGAATAAACCTGTGACCATTTATGCTGCCCTTCTTTTTTATGTTCAGGATCCCCTGTTAGACGTATCTGAACTGAGTCCCACAGGTTTGAGCGATAAATTAGGATGGATCGCACGAGAGTTTTGTAAGAAGTTTCCCTTGAAGATTGGCTGTAGTTTCCAGTGTCCTACCAGTAAATCAAAGTCAACCATGAGTTTTATCTACGACTGAGCCTATGTGATCATTCCGTTTCAGGTCCCACGAATTACTGGAATCCGGAATTTGTATGAGTTGACTGATTTCAGTTGTGTCTTTGGCACTGTCCACATATGATACAACGTTTCTCCGCTCTTTGAAGTGCACTATTTCACATTTGTGAACATGTGAAGCATGCTTCCGATCGTTAACACTACACCGTATCCAAAAGTATGTTAAAGTCATATAAAATCCCGCCAATGGTCAAAAACATGCGAGAATTGGCTCAAACGTTCAAATGGCTCTGAGCACTATGGGACTCAACTTCTGAGGTCATCAGTCGCCTTGAACTAACCTAAGGACATCACACACATCAATGGCCGTGGCAGGATTCGAACCTGCGACCGTAGAGGTCGCGAGGTTTCAGACTGTAGCGCCTAGAACCGCTCGGCCACTCCGGCCGGCGCAAGAATTGTTATGTTCAGTGTATACATACTAAAAATTAAAGTCCTCCGCCTCGACTACCTGTCCGTAATTCCCAGAAATTATTGAAGGTATTTTGATACGTTTGTCAGTAACAGACTGATTGACGAGGAAGGTTTGTGTATGTAGTTTATTACCGCTAAGCTAGACAAGTCGCTCGACCGTAGATACTTAGTCCTGACCTCGCGAAGCCGGGGCGGGTCGCTAGTATGCTGTGTGTCTCTCATTCTTGGACGTAGATCCGACGTTACTGCTGCACTGGCTTTTCCGCGTAATAACATAAGAACCGTTTTAGAAACCTTTCTCGGTTTCTAATGTCAAAGTTAGCTTCAACTAGCTGTCCTCAGTGGCCTCGCACGTAGTAAACGTAATTTATTCCCGTTGCCGCGGGTACAGAATCGCCGAGCAGCGGAGAGATAAGAATGGGGAGGAAATGCGCATTGTGTGCGCGGGTCGGCGCAGCTCGTACGCACGCAGCGTCACAAAGGAAAGTTGCATGATCCAGTACGTACTCTGCGCGCCGCGGCGCCCAAAAAAGGAAGCAGCCAGCGATAAACGACGGGCCGGCCTTGAATTTTAATCCTGCAAGGCACCGAGCGGCCGCCGGTCTGCACCGAGAACCCAGCACACAGCACCCAGCACCACATGGTGTTGCCAACGCGTTGGCGTCGCCGCCGTATCTCCTCCTCAGTATTCATTGTGTGAAGACGTCTCATTTTTATACCAGTTGCACATATTTTATTGCAGTGCACTTACGTTACATTCTGTGCACTTGCAACTGCTTTATAACTGAGCGAACTCAACCATATCATAGAAGACATCTGGCAGAAACAGCTTCACTGTGTGTTTTTAAATATATTACTTCAGTCCGTGAATCATTAGTATCCTGGTTACAGCTTTACTTTTGGGGACCTAGAAAGTCCTCTACAGGAATCTGCTCAGATCACAAAAAAAAGTGTTCAAATGTGTGTGGAATCTTATGGGACTTAACTGCTAAGGTCATCAGTCCCTAAGCTTACACACAACCTAAATCATCCTAAGGACAAACACACCCACCCATGCCCGAGGGAAGACTTGAACCTCCGCCGGGACCAGCCTCACAGTCCATGACTGCAGCGCCCTTCGACCGCTCGGCTAATTCCGCGCAGCTTTCAGATCACAAATTCAGCTAGCACCAGTCTTATGAAACCCAGCTCCACCATTAAGAGTGAAAAGCAAACAAATTTCGTTATGTTCCACTAATATTATTTTGTCGCCTTATTAGTCCATCAGCTAACAACTGACTAACGTCCACAGAGACTCGCATGCAAGAAATCAAACGTCGTAAACTAAAGATACTAACGACTGCAGAGAATATTCGGTCATAATGTTCGGCAGAAAATATAAAGTCGCGTGCACATCACTCATGTTATGTGTCAGATAGGTTGCAATAGTTAGTGGCTTTTACTTAAAGTAGACTGGTACAACTGTATGTTTACATAACGTTGTTAAATTATAAGAAAAAGGGCCTATAACTTATGTAAACAGACTAACGTCAAGACTGCTTTCTCTCGGGGTAGCTCGATTCAATATGCCCTCCTCCATAACGAGCAACTCATTTATTTTTGAAATCGGGTGTTTATAAAATTAGGTGCCCAGAATGTCCGGTCGGATATATATATATATATATATATATATATATATATATATATATATATATATATATATATATATATATATATATATATATATATATATATAGGACAGACTTGGAGGTCATTTACTGTTACATTCAGTGAACACTTGCTAACGAAAAAAAAAGACAAATTAAAAAATAGTCCCCCTTCGATGAACATCTAAACTTTTCAGGCCATCAGTCCCCTAGATTGGAAAATCTTGTAATCCTGCACGTAGAAAATAAAGGGCGAAAATTAAATTTGCTGAGGAATTCGAAATTTCGAAGCATTTTCACTTCAAATTTCCGAGGCTTTTAAACCAACAGTTTTTGTCGAAAAATCATGCGTTTCTCGAAGTTATGATGCGTATCTTCATAATTTATATTATTTCAGACGGCCAGCGTTTTTTCCGATTATTTACAAACACTCTTCCATAGTTATAAACCGTAGCTTCGCCACCTGGCGATCTTCCGGTATTACGACACGGTAGGCCTTACTGTTCATCTATTCACACCAGTGCTAGCACGTAAGGTTGTGCGTCTATGACAGATGTAAACAGGTGCTATTTTGTGTTTAAGGCACGTAGTCTCCATGTTGTAAGTCAAATAATGCCTGTGCCTTAGATCTTTTGGCATGAAAATGGTTTGCATCCTTCTGTTGCATAAAGTCACGGTTTACGTATTTTAACCGTGTTGTTTTCCTTTTACAGATAATTTTTTATGTTGTTGACAGAACCTGTATTTTTTAAAAAAGTCACATTTTATCTTTAGATATGAGAGTTTTCTTTTATAACCATTATTGATTTGTGGTGTGTTACCAAAATCGCTCTGAGCACTATGGGACTCAACTGCTGAGGTCATTAGTCCCCTAGAACTTAGAACTAGTTAAACCTAACTAACCTAAGGACATCACAAACATCCATGCCCGAGGCAGGATTCGAACCTGCGACCGTAGCGGTCTTGCGGTTCCAGACTGCAGCGCCTTTAACCGCACGGCCACTTCGGCCGGCAGGTGTGTTACCAAATTACTGTAAATCTTCACAAGGTGGGTTTTTGCCTGTTTCTCCTTTATTGCTATTGCTGATAATCTTCTATACGACCTAATGTCGTTCCTGTTTTACGCGAAAATTGCCACAGTCTACAATGTACCGTATTTTAGCGTTAGACATGTGCTTGGCCCATTCATGCCTGGTGTAATTTTATGCTCTTGGCTCCATAATTTAATGAGATGATTATTTATCAACAGTTAAGTAAGTGCTAAATTATGTATTTCATACTACGGGAGCTAGTACACTTTTCGGTTAAGATTCCCCCCGCCCTTCCCCCCTCTCCCAAACGCAATTTAGAACCTGTAACTTTTATATTGTAGGGTAAAAGAATTTTTACGTAAGTTTGTTTGTGAATGGCCATTATATTTGTAACGGGTTTTATAATGTTCCTAGATTGTCTGAAGGTGCCTTTCACAACAGACGAAACCCGTCACAAATGGAAAACTAGTAAATCCTTCTTTATTGCAACCACGACCATGGATGCTGTACCAGTACCACAGTGTTCGGGAATGGAGTGGAATGACTTTTGGGATAATTAGTATGGAGGTCTGCATCAATCTAGTCTTTGAACGGAAGACGGCAACAACAGTCTTTCCGAAGAGTAATTCGCCCAGGAAAATCTCTTATGCGACCGTACTTCAACGGACTGAGTATCTAATTGGCCATCTTGGAATATCCGAAGAAGGTCCAAAGCGGAGCTGTGTGTTTCGTCCTATTTGTTCGCCGAACTCTCCTGGAAGACGCGGAAAGCAAGAAGCTATGCATCGCGGACGGTCTTACTCTCAGGTTTACTAGTGGTCACATTCCTAGTAGTCAAGAAATCTATTACTTACTGCTGCATATATCTAGTGGAATAACTGTAATCATGAAAGGAGGCTGTATACATGGAAGAAGCCTGGAGATACTGACAGGTTTCAGATAGATTATATAACGGTAAGACAGAGATTTAGGAACCAGGTTTTAAATTGTAAGACATTTCCTGGGGCAGATGTGGATTCTGACCACAATCTATTGGTTATGAACTGCAGATTGAAACTGAAGAAACTGCAAAAAGGTGGGAATTTAAGGAGATGGGACCTGGATAAACTGAAAGAACCAGAGGTTGTAGAGAGTTTCAGGGAGAGCATAAGGGAACAATTGACAGGAATGGGGGAAAGAAATACAGTAGAAGAAGAATGGGTAGCTCTGAGGGATGAAGTGGTGAAGGCAGCAGACGATCAAGTAGGTAAAAAGACGAGGGCTAATAGAAATCCTTGGGTAACAGAAGAAATATTGAATTTAATTGATGAAAGGAGAAAATATAAAAATGCAGTAAATGAAGCAGGCAAAAAGGAATACAAACGTCTCAAAAATGAAATCGACAGGAAGTGCAAAATGGCTAAGCAGGGATGGCTAGAGGACAAATGTAAGGATGTACAGGCTTGTCTCACTAGGGGTAAGATAGATACTGCCTACAGGAAAATTAAAGAGACCTTTGGAGAGAAGAGAACCACTTGTATGAATATCAAGAGCTCAGATGGCAACCCAGTTCTAAGCAAAGAAGGGAAGGCAGAAAGGTGGAAGGAGTATATAGAGGGTTTATACAAGGGAGATGTACTTGAGGACAATATTATGGAAATGGAAGAGGATGTAGATGAAGACGAAATGGGAGATAAGATACTGCGTGAAGAGTTTGACAGAGCACTGAAAGACCTGAGTCGAAACAAGGCCCCGGGAGTAGACAACATTCCACTAGAACTACTGATGGCCTCGGGAGAGCCAGTCATGACAAAACTCTACCATCTAGTGAGCACGATGTATGAGACAGGTGAAATACCCTCAGACTTCAAGAAGAATATAATAATTCCAATCCCAAAGAAAGCAGGTGTTGACAGATGTGAAAATTACCGAACTATCAGTTTAATAAGTCACAGCTGCAAAATACTAACGCGAATTCTTTACAGACGAATGGAAAAACTGGTAGAAGCCGACCTCGGGGAAGATCAGTTTGGATTCCGTAGAAATGTTGGAACACGTGAAGCAATACTGACCTTACGACTTATCTTGGAAGAAAGATTAAGAAAAGGCAAACCTACATTTCTAGCATTTGTAGACTTAGAGAAAGCTTTTGACAATGTTGACTGGAATACTCTCTTTCAAATTCTGAAGGTGGCAGGGGTAAAATACAGGGAGCGAAAGGCTATTTACAATTTGTACAGAAACCAGATGGCAGTTATAAGAGTCGAGGGACATGAAAGGGAAGCAGCGGTTGGGAAGGGAGTAAGACAGGGTTGTAGCCTCTCCCCGATGTTATTCAATCTGTATATTGAGCAAGCAGTAAAGGAAATAAAAGAAAAATTCGGATTAGGTATTAAAATTCATGGAGAAGAAGTAAAAACTTTGAGGTTCGCCGATGACATTGTAATTCTGTCAGAGACAGCAAAGGACTTGGAAGAGCAGTTGAACGGAATGGACAGTGTCTTGAAAGGAGGATATAAGATGAACATCAACAAAAGCAAAACGAGGATAATGGAATGTAGTCAAATTAAGTCGGGTGATGCTGAGGGAATTAGATTAGGAAATGAGACACTTAAAGTAGTAAAGGAGTTTTGCTATTTAGGGAGTAAAATAACCGATGATGGTCGAAGTAGAGAGGATATAAAATGTAGACTGGCAATGGCAAGGAAAGCGTTTCTCAAGAAGAGAAATTTGTTAACATCGAGTATAGATTTAGGTGTCAGGAAGTCGTTTCTGAAAGTATTTGTATGGAGTGTAGCCATGTATGGAAGTGAGACATGGACGATAACTAGTTTGGACAAGAAGAGAATAGAAGCTTTCGAAATGTGGTGCTACAGAAGAATGCTGAAGATAAGGTGGGTAGATCACGTAACTAATGAGGAGGTATTGAACAGGATTGGGGAGAAGAGAAGTTTGTGGCACAACTTGACTAGAAGAAGGGATCGGTTGGTAGGCCATGTTTTGAGGCATCAAGGGATCACAAATTTAGCATTGGAGGGCAGCGTGGAGGGTAAAAATCGTAGAGGGAGACCAAGAAATGAATACACTAAGCAGATTCAGAAGGATGTAGGTTGCAGTAGGTACTGGGAGATGAAGAAGCTTGCACAGGATAGAGTAGCATGGAGAGCTGCATCAAACCAGTCTCAGGACTGAAGACCACAACAACAACAACTGTAATGGGAAAACTACAGGACATTTTGCTTATACGTGGATATACAAATAGCCTTTCATGTACAGTCCGCGAAGGACTCTGCCACATCGCATACAATGGCTTGCGGAATACATATGCAGGTAGAGAGATATAGCCTCGTACTTTAGTACTTTCTGAATGAAACGCGGATTCAGCGTAGGGTAGTGATCACTTCTCACGTTGTGCAGTAGTTGTCAACTCCGTTGTGACTCTCAAACCTTGATGCATCAGTAATGCTGCTGCAATATGTACAATTATGAATTCATATATTCTGAAATTTCTCTTGCAATGAATCAGCTTTTCACTAAATGAGTAAGCCCAAAATATCGTAGGAGAGAGAGGGGGCTCACGTTGAGGACTGTGTACGGTTTATGCAAATCGACGCGACACCGGAGACTCGTTGCACAGTAGGCCAAGCTCAGTCGATCGCCAGCGTGTTGCCATCGAGTTAGGCGGAGCGCTCCACCAGTAAATATTCTGGGAGGACACATTCCAAGTTGATGATGCCACTAGTACAAAGCAAGTTAAAGGGCAAAGTTCTTCATGGTTAAACACGAGAAGCGGTTGCAAATGTCTACCAGTGCATCAAGAAAGAAGGTGCTCCATTAAATTAAAATCCACATTGAAACGATTGGTCGAAGCAACTGGCGTATCGTTTACTTCCGTTCGGCCACCCACTTTGAGGGAAGTTTTAATCAGAGTTCAAGCCGGCAGCTATGACCGAGCAGTTCTAGGCGCTTCAGTCCGGAACCACGTTGCTGCTACGATCGCAGGTTCGAATCCTGCCTCGGACATGGATGTGTGTGATGTCCTTAGGTTAGTTAGGTTTAAGTAGGAGTCTAGGGGACTGATGACCTCAGATGTTAAGTCCCATAGTGCTTAGAGCCATTTGAATCATTTTTGAACCACGGTTCAGGCGGAAGAAGACGACGAACAACCGCAAAGTTCTCCAGCAACAAAGTAGTATCAGGTCTAAAAGAGTCGATTGCTTAAAAAGTATCCGAGAGTATAGACGTGAGTGTCATCCAGTTGTCTATGTGGACAAGACATTAAGGTCACATTTATCATACAGCATTGTACTGATCGAGTGACAATTCACTTCAGGATAATACGTTGAAACCTGTTTCGAAAGGAAGGAGAATTATTATCATCCTGGCTGGCGGAGAGGTAGGGTTTTTGCCGACTGCCAACATAAAATTTAAATCCCGCTAGAAAACAGAGGATTATCACAGCGACGTGAGCTTTTTAAATTATGAAAAGTGGATCAGGGAAAGAATCATACGTAATCTACTACCTCATACTCTAAAGATAATACCACTTACGTCTCTTTGAAGTCAAAATAATACCTTTGGTGGAAAACTTAGTATCTTTCATGAAAACTATCCTGGTATGACATACGTGATTATGTAATTATGCTGTTTTGCTAAAAAGATTATCATCTGCTTTACAGGCAAAATTAGCTGCTTCTTCCTCATTTTTAAAATAATGTGGTAGATTCATCACAAATAAATCCGTGTGGTGGTGTTTTCATTTCTTCAAAATGTTATCGTCTGTATATAAATAGCTGTCTCAGAGAAATGCCTTTTGGGAATTCAAACTGAGCAGCTAAGTTCTTTGACGCAGTGGCCAGAAACAACTCTTGAGCATACTACTTCTTCATTTGTCCAAGAAAACGTAATTACGGTCTTCACGGAATATTTGCTGACGTGTTAGTCTTTAAGTGTTCCTTTACAGATGGAGAAACGTTGACGTATTTGCCAACTTGTTGGAGCACTTTTCTTTAATATCGTACCGTGTGTGAGACAAAAAGTGAGGCGATAAACAGTTGCACACTTTGTATGCCCACAGAAAATTTAATTTTGAATAATCAGACTATTTTTCGTGGTTCAGTAGAGACGTAGAAAAACCGAAGTTTATTAAACTCAGTTTATTCATTATTCAATGCATTACCCAGCCATTTTTCTTAAATCTTTAAACCTGTTTTCTCACTCGGTGAAAGAAGGCCGCCATAAACATCTCCAACAGGTCTACTGGTATGCAAGATGTTGTCATTCTCATTAATAGAACTACAGTCATAATCTGTTTACAGAATGAAGGTAAGTTCACTCATTCTGACTTACCATCACGATTCATTGCACACTAGCATACAAAAAACGTCTGTAACAAAATTTCTTCCTGTACATGCGTTGGGTGGGAAACGGACGTCAGAGAATGGAAATTTGGCAACCTGTAATCCCATTGTCGGCAAGTATGTTCAGTCAGGGTGGTGTGACAGCGTTGCGCAGTGAGTACCATGGGCCGATTATTTGGTTAGAGTACTCCACGAGGAGGGTCCGGAAATACGCGTATTTTTTATTATTTTAGTCAGCGAGGTATGATACCTCACTTGTCAGTAGTCACACAAAAATTACAGGACGTATTGTACAAAACACTTGCAATAGCTCAATACTAACACAGTTTTTATTATTCCACTTTTAAATACGTATATGGCTTTCGAGTTTTCTCTTAATACGCATACACCCCTCCACGCTTTCCAATTTCAGCATTGCCTTCCCTTCTTCAGTCATATCCTTCTCTTTCTCGTTCTGTTATCCTCTACATTACTCTCAGACTTTTTCTACGTATATTACTTTCAGTCATAAGTACTAAGTAGCCGTGTCTTTTGAACGTACTGTTTCGTACCACTTTACCGAACAAGGTAGTGCAGTGGTTACCACAACGGATCTGCATTTGCAAGGACTACGGTTCAAACTCGCGTCCAACCGTCCAGATTTAGGTATTCCGTGATTCCATTAAATCGCTTATGGAAAATGCTGGGACGATTCCTTTGAAAGGGCACGGTCGACTTCCTTCTCTGTCCTTCCCTAATCCGAGCTTGGGCTCCGTCTCTAATGACCTCGGTGTCGACGGGACGTTAAACACTGATCTCCTACTCATCGTACCACTTCATCTACTACATTAGAACTTTAGATTACATCAAAGTGCATGAAGAAACTTGTCGTACATATGAGCACACTGTTACCAAGTTACATTCTTTGACGTCCAGCTTCTACCGGGAATACCAAAGGCAGGAAATTTTCTTGTAGACTTTCTCATTACTATTACGTAAGTAATTCCGTTGTGACGTCAGATGTGTGAATTTGTTTTTCACCCTCCATATAGCATAACGAAACTAACCTTAGATTTTATCAAAACTGTCAAAGTCACCCAGTGACTGGTATTCGGGATAGGATACGTCCTGAAATTTAAACTCGTCGGACAGTTTAATGGAGTTGTCCAGGTGATAATAAGAGGAAAAGATGGAAATCACTAAGCTCTTGGAGATGATGCCGGGAATAAAGACTTCTGCCAGAACATTCCCAGCCGTGACGTAAAGAAACGAATGAGAGGTACATACAGGCAACGTGGCTACCTGGTTGGAGTCCAGACATGTACACAGTACAGCTGAGGGAATTACGCCAGAAAAAGGCGATTTGGGCAATCGTTCAACATCGTGGAGTAAAAAATTCTCTAACAACCTAACTGAATACACAGAAGTTCAAATAAATTCCATTGGGCCGTTATCATGGGTCATACAGAAAAAAAAGTAATAATTATAACTCAGTAACGATGCCCTCTCCTGGCCGAAGAGACCATAGCCTACAATAATGTGTATACACCTACATCTACATCCAGCTGCATAGACCCCGTTCGGTCTGTATCAACAAACCCCCTCCACCCTTTTCTGCCTCTGTAAGTTTCATTCGTGGATCGTTCGCGCGATTCTGACGCTGAGTACGTGTTTTAGGAGACCAAAAAACGAAGGTCATGTCTTGTTTTCATCGCCCCTGGTGTGCAACACGTATAGGACAGATGAAATACTCTGACTTCAAGGAGAATGTAACAATTGTAATTCCAGACAAAGCAGTTGCTGATAGATGTGAAAATCGCCGGACTATCAGTTTAATAAGTCACGGCTGCAGAATATTAACACGAAGTCTTTACAGAAGAATGGAAAACTTGGTAGAAGCCGACCTCGGGGAAGAGCAGTTTGATTTCCGGAGAGATGAAGGAAGACGCAAGGCAATACTGTATGTACGACTTATCTTAGAAGATAGGTCAAGGAAAGGCAAACCTAAGTTTATAGCAATTGTGGACTTAGAGAGTACTTTCGACAATGTTCACTGGAATTCTCGCTTTGAAATTCTGAAGGTAGCGGAGGTAAGGCTATTAATAACTTATGCAGAAACCAAACGGTAGCTATAAGAGTCGAGGGCATAAAACGAGAGCAGTGGCTGATAAGAGACTTGTAGCCTACTGCCAATATTATTACATCTGTGCACTAAACAAGCAGTAAAGGAAACAAAAAAAAATTTGGAGTAGGAATTAAAGTTCAGAGAGAAGAAATAAAAACTTCGAGATTTGCTGATGACATTGTAATACTGTCAGAGATAGCAAAGTACTTGGAAGAGCAGTTGAACGGAATGGACAGTGTTTTTTTGAAAGGATGATATTATACGAACATCAAAAAAAGCGAAACAAGGATAATGGAATGCAGTCAAATAAATCAGGTGATGCTTAGGGCATTAGATCAGGAAACTAGGCACTTGAAATAGTAGATGAGTTTTGCTGTTTGAGCAGTTAAATAACTGATGATGGCCCAAGTAGCGAAGATGTAAAATGTAGACTGGCAATGGCGAGAAAAGCATTACTGAAGAAGATTAATTTATTAACATCGAATATAGATTTACATTTTAGGAAGAGTTTTCTGAATTTATTTATCTGGAGTGTAGACATGTATGAAAGTTCAGACAAAAATAGAATAGAAGCTTTTGAAATGCGGTGCTGCAGAAGAAAGCTGAAGATTTGATGGGTCTGTCACCTAACTAATGAGGAGGTAGTGAACAGAATTGCGGAGACAACCAATTTGTAGCACAAATTGACGAAAAGGCGAGATCGGTTGATAGGGCACATTCTGAGACATCAAGGGGTCACCAGTTTAGTTTTGGGGGTAAGCGCGGGGAGGATCGTAGAGGGACACCAAGACATGAATACAGAAAGCAGGTTCAGAAGGATGCAGGTTGCAGAAGTTATTCAGGGATGAAGATGCTCGCATAGGACAGAGTAGCTTGGAGAATTGCATCAAACTAGTCCGGGAACTGAAGACAATAATAACAAGTTTGTAGGCTTACACGGCCAGAGTCAATTTGAATAAAATCTGTTTGATTGTTAGGGGTGCGTCATTATCAGAAATTAAAACAATTATACAACGAGCGTTTGGTAGATTTTTGCAGCATTCCAACTCAGGGCATTTTCCTCACTGAAGATGAACGTTGCAGAGATGATAGAAACGTCGGTAGTAATGTTGATTTAGTGTTTTACGGTAACGCGTCCTAACTTCTAAAAGTAGTCTGTTGAAAAGACATATAGCCTCACGTTCGACGTTTCTACGACACCCTATGAGGGTAAGGTGTGTTTTGTCAGTAAAAGCGACGCAAGGTGTGCGGCTTGTCCGCCATGAGGCCAGTTGAGAGCCGCCGCTCCACAACTCGCCGCCGGGGATCGCCGCGCCGGACAAATTATTCGGCGCCGGCAGATCGCAGATACGCGGCTTCCTGGAACAGCGGGGAAGAATCGAGGACCCTCGGCGGACCAGACCGCTTGTCATGCCGGCGCCGTCAACGGACAGGCGTTCTGATGGCCGCTGCGCGATTGCGCACGTTCACACACACACACACACACACACATACACACACAGAGTGTATCGTGCTGGTGAGAGGTCGGTCAGAGATGGTGGCATTCCACTGATACTGTCGAATACGTGTCATAATGTCGTTTCGTCTCAGCCTGATCATTAAATTTGTAGCAAAGCGAGATCCACTTCATCGGGATACGTGTTCTTTAAGTAAATAATGATTTATAGACACACTGGACAAAAATTTGGCATGTAACAATACCTATAGTTTCGCTAATGGCATCAGTTCGGCGAGCGACTGTTAACGAAGGTACGAGTATACGGAATAGGTTCCTAGGTATGTGAGTGGCTCGGAGACTTCTTAAGCAACAGAGTCAAGCATTTATGTATGCATATATGTATGTATGTATGTACCCGGTGATCAAAGAGTCAGTATACATTTGAAAACTTAATAAACCACGGAATAATGTAGATAGAGAGGTAAAAATTGACACACATGCTTGGAATGACACGGGGTTTTATTAGAACAAAAAAAAAAAAAAATACACTCCATATTGCTAGACGCGTGAAAGATTTCTTGCGCGCGTCGTTTCGTGATGATCGTGTGCTCAGCCACCACTTTCGTCATGCTTGGTCTCCCAGGTCCCCAGACCTCAGTCCGTGCGATTATTGGCTTTGGGGTTACCTGAAGTCACAAGTGTATCGTGGTCGACCGACATCTCTAAGGATGCTGAAAGACAACATCCGACGGCAATGCCTCACCATAACTCCGGACATGCTTAACAGTGCTATTCACAACATTATTCCTCGCCTGCAGCTATTGTTGAGGAATGATGGTGGACATATTGAGAATTTCCTGTAAAGAACATCATGTTTGCTTTGTCTTACTTTGTTATGCTAATTATTGCGATTCTGATCAGATGAAACGCCATCTGTCGGACATTTTTTGAACGTTTGTATTTTTTTTTTTTTGGTTGTAATAAAACCCCATGTCATTCCAAGCATGTGTGTCAATTTGTACCTCTCTATCTACATTATTCCCTGATTTATTCAGTTTTCAAATTTATACTGTCTTTTTGATCACCCGGTATGTATGTATGTATTAGACCGGGGACCTAGAAACGACGGAGAGTCTTCGTCCCGTCGTAGCCCCCAGTGGTTCACAATCCCACAACAGGCCAGAGCAGTCCACCCACCCCACCGCCGCCCCACACCGAACCCAGGGTTATTGTGAAGTTCAGCCCCAGTGGACACCCCCCCCCCCCCCACACACACACAGGAACGTCTCATACAAGACGAGTGTAGCCCCAAATGTTTGTGTGGTAGAATAATTATGGTTCAAATGGCTCTGAGCACTATGGGACTTAACTTCTGTGGTCATCAGTCTCCTAGAACTTAGAACTACTTAAACCTAACTAACCTAAGGACATTACACACATCCGTGCCCGAGGCAGGATTCGAACCTGCGACCGTAGCGGAATAATTATGGTATACGCGTACGTGGAAACAGTGTTTGTGCAGCAATCGCCGACGCAGTGTAACTGAGGCGGAATAAGGGGAACCAGGCCGCATTCGCCGAGGTAGATGGAAAACCGCCTTAAAAACCATCCACAGACTGGCCGGTACACCAGACCTCGACACGAATCCGCCAGGGATCGGCACGCCTTCCCTCTCTGGAAGCAGAGCGTCAGACCGCGCGGCTAGTCGCTCGGGCTACGAGTCCAGTATGTTGTCCTTGACGGCGAGTGTTCATCAGAGACAAGTGTATCGTCGTGAATGGCATCTGTTGATTACCGGGAGATCTAAGCTTTTTGGTGCCCTTGTGAGGTCGGTTCTCCAGCCGCTCAAAGTGATTTTAGAACGCAGATTCAGAACAGACTCTCACAAATCTCTGACTTAGGCACCTATTTCAATCACCTGACTCTTTACGTGTGAACACCGCTCCTGGTCACGATCGTGTCACCTACCGTCACCTTCGTAAAGCTCCTGTCTCTTTCCTCTCCACCCTGGCCAGGCTCTACAATGTAGTCCTGTCCACCGGTTACTACCACGACCTGTGGAAAACCTCCCGTATCCTCATGTTCCTTAAACCCGGCAAACCGCCGTCCGCCGTCTCCTCCTACCGCCCCATCAGCCTTACCTCGGTCTTCAGCAAGATCCTGGAATCCATCCTCACCCGCCGCATCCACCAGCATCTCCGCCAGCACCGCCTCCTTCCCGATACCCAGTGTGGCTTTCGGCCATCCTTCTCTTCCGACGACCTTCTCCTTCACCTCACTCATCTCCTTTCCGAACAGCTTAATTCCCGTCGCTCTGCAATCTTCCTCTCCCTGGACCTCGAACGTGCCTATGACCGCGTATGGCATTCCGGTCTCCTCTTCAAGCTCCAAACCTTCGCCCTTCCCATTAACTACGTCCGTCTGATCGGCTCCTTTCTCTCCCGCCGTCCTTCCTATGTCACCATCCATAACGCAGATTCCTACACCTTTTTCCCCTCCGCCGGTGTGCCCCAAGGCTCCGTCCTCTCCCCCCTTCTGTACCTTTTGTACACGGTGGACATGCCGCCGCCGTCACCCCCCGTCCACCTTCTCCAGTTTGCCGATGACACCGCCTTCCTTGCCCTTGCCCCCACCCTGCAGCGCTCCCAACACCTTCTCCAATCCCATCTTGACCGGTTCACCGCTTGGTGCAACCAGTGGTTGTTTAAGGTCAATCCCTCCAAAACCCAGGCGATCATTGTAGGACACCACCCCTTCCTTCCGCCTCCTTGATTTCTACATCACCATCTATGGCCGTCCTATCGCCCTCACTCCCACCCTTAAGTACCTTGGCGTCACCCTCGACCGTCGCCTCTCCTGGACTCCCTACCACCGGACAATCCAAGCCAAGGCACGCTCCTGACTCAGTCTCCTCAAGCTCCTCTCCGGCCGCATGTGGGGTCTGGACGCCTCCACCATCCTCCACACTTATCAATCCCTCATCCGCCCTATCCTTTGTTATGCCCATCCGGCTTGGATCTCTGCCCCCCCTTCCTTTTATAAATCCCTCCAAATCCTTGAACGCCATGCTCTCCGCCTCGCCTATCGCATCCGTCTCCCCTCCCCTACACGGATCCTGTACGATCTCCTCCCCTTCCCCCACCTCCTCCTTCTCCTTGAAAGGATACAGATCCTGTACACCTCCCGTAAACTCGATCCTCCTCACCCGCTCGTCTCCCCGATCCTCTCCCACCCCCGCCCGCTGCCGCGCCTGTATGCCCACGTCCCACCTGGTCTCCATCTCTCCACCCTCCTTACCCTCTCCCAAGGTGGCTTCCGCCAGCTCCCCCTCCCTGATGATGTCCTCCTCCCCTCCATCTACCCCTCCTATCAACTTTGATCCTCCCCCCCACCTCCTGTGTCCTTTCCTTTAGGCACCCTCCCTCCCTCCTTTCCCTTCCCTTCTCTTTCCTTTCCCCTCTCCCTCCTCCCCTCTCCCCCGGGCTTCCCCTCCCCCTTCCTCCCTCCCCCTCTCTCTCCTTTGCCCATGGCATCTCTGCTCTCCCCTCTCGCTCTCCCACTCCCCTTCCTCCTCCTCCTCTCTTGGCAGGTCCCCGGACTCGCACACGCATAGTGAACATTCGCGCGCCGGAGATCATCGCCTTCTGTGTGTCGTGTGCGTGACGTCGTTTAGTGTTTTTGGTGTCCGCCGTCCCACTACTACGTTCACTTGTGCCGTAGGATTCGTCAGTGTTCTGTGTGCCGTGCCAACGTGATTTCAGTGTTGTTATCGTCACGTGTGAACGACTCCGTGTTTTTTGTGTCTCTGTGACCTCTCTCTTTTGCCCGTCACTTTGTTCATTATCATCCTCCGTTTTTATACTATTGTAAAACGCTATGGCTGAAGAGCGGCGTAGTGTGCCGCTGCCAGCCTACCTGATTTGTACAGGTTTTAAAATAACAATAAAGTAAAAAAAAAAAATTACGTGTGACACGTAGAAACATCCCCCCTCCCGTTCCCCCCCCAGTGGTTAAAAGGGTCATTCCGTAGGTACCAATGCACATCTTACATTTCGACGATTTTCTCTAATAAGCGCCAACAATTTTGATAAAAAATATGCGTGGAAACGGATTGGCTTGAACATTTCCAAACATAGTGTCCTCGTGGTGCATAGGCGTTCCTGCGCAGTTAAAGGTATGGACGGTTGTGGTCAGGCACTCTCCATTTCGTCCCGGCTGTCAGTCCGCTGTAAACGCCAGCATTCGTATGCAAACGAGACACTCGCTTTGTGTTCTCGCACGTACGACTTTTGCCTGGTGGCCGCCGCCTCCCAAGATTCCTGAGTCACCTCTGAGCGATGCCTGAGCGGGGGCGGCGCGAGGAGAAGTTGACTCCCACCGCCCGCAGCTGTTGGCTTTATTGGTCGCGTGAGAACGTGGCTGCTTCTTCTTCAACCGGAACGGATAGCTGTCACTTCTACCCGTATCATATTTTCTCGGCGGCTATGAAGACAGGAGAAGCGCACTTCTGGCCATCAGAACTGCCACAGGAAGACAGTTGTCGCGGCAGCCGATATTATCGGGAAGATTATCCGTAAATTTCAGGTGGCATAATAACGTATGTGCCCTCCCCCCCCCCCCCCCCTCCTTCCCATTGTACCATGTGCCATAGTCGTAGCCGAGGTACGGTGGCTTGCGGGCCTCAACGTACTGTAGGTGCAAGGTATCTGTGGAGAGGCCATACTAACCCATGATTTGACTAACTTCTCATGGCTGGGATTCACAGTCATATAATATTTCTTAAAAGACATCATAGTCGCCGTTGACTGTATAAAATATTTATTGTTACTATTGCAATTTTGGCCTTATGGCCATTTTCAAGTAACACTGCAAAAGTTACCTAAACACAAGAATACAAAAGTGAAGCACAGGGTGTATATACATAATTAAGCAAACATTTCATTAAGAATTATAAAAATTGGAGAGAAATGTACATTACTTACATTCTGTCAGAATATAAAACTGTCTGACATGAGTACATGTCGTCGTCAAAATGCAACCTTTTGAGTCCCACAAGATCCGATGAGTACGACATTTATTACATCGTAATATGATGTTAAATATGTACTGAACTGCCGATGTTACCATCGTTCTATCACTCATAGAAGTTCAGGTGCACTGACAACACGTGGAGCTAAGTCAGTTGGGGCGAAAATACATTTACTAAAGATACTACCTGTGCACGTAGCAAAGATAGTGCACACCAAGGATAAAAAACTTATAAGCTGATGGTAACATCGACAGTTCAGTATATATTTAACAACATATTACGATATAATAAGTGTCGTACTCATTGGATCTTGTGGGACTCTCACAGCCAAAAGGCTGCATTTTGACGACGACATGTACTCATGTCAGGGAGTTTTATATCCAGACAGAATGTAAGTAATGTACATTTCTCTCCGATTTTTATAATTGAGCTACTTTCTTAATGAAATGTTTGCTTAGTTATGTATATTCTCTCTGTGCTTCCCTTTTGTATTCTTGTGTTTAGGTAACTTTTGCAGTGTTACTTGAAAATGGCCATAAGGCCGAAATTGCAATAGTAACAATAAATATCTTGTACAGTCAACGGCGACTATGATGTCGTTTAAGAAATAACCCATGATTGCTGAAGAGGGACATCAGTCTTTCCAGTAATTGCAGGATCAACAGTCTGGATGATTGACTGATCTTGCCTTGTAACATTAGCCAAAATGACGTTGCTGTGCTGGTTCTGCGAACGGCTAAAAGGAAGGGGGACTACAGTCGTTATTTTTCTATAGTACACGCAGTTCTACAGTGCTGCTTGATTATGATAGCGTCCTCTTGCGCAAGACGTTCCTGTACTACTCGGAAAGTTGTTGCCATCAGGAAAAACGATCTACGGGCCGGAGCGTCAATGTTGTATTACTTAATCGTGTAGGTACGTTACAGAAGTTAAAAAGAAAAACGGGTTGGTTCAATTTAGATGTAGTGGGATTAATGAAGTACGGTGGTAATGCTGGATCAAACCAGCCATCGGGCTGATGATAACAGTGGAAACACTTGGGGCTCAGCATGAGCAGTCCGTGCACTGACGCCGATAACTGCTGCTGCACGACGCGACATTCAACATATTAATGTTTGGATGCCTTTCTGGGGTATTTATGATCATGATGCCATGTTGCGGCCCCAGCATAACACCTAGATCAAGAATCCCAGAAGGTCGTCAGGGTATGTCACCACAAAAAACTCTAATATCTCCGCGACATATAGGTTGCTGGACGTCTTACCAGAACCGACGAAAGGTGATCTGCTGTCTGATTGTACACGAATCATGACTTCGGGTGTCGGGCTGCGGTGACAGTGCACATTGGGTGTATCATAATATCGGAAACTGACACGGATGAGAGTGTACGATAATACAACAGGCGTCTGAAAATCTTAGAAAATGAAGGAAACAAGAGTTACAAACAAAATACCTTTACCGACCTTCAAAGTAATCACCATTAGCTACAACACACTTCTGACCTTGGCTGTAAAGCTTTTGGAAACTCGTCAGAAACTCCAAGCACCGCGGTCAAGCGTTTTTGAATATCCGCAGCTTCTGCGAATGTTCGTGAATAATAGTGCTTACACTGTCTTTGCTTATTTTCAGTCCCTCTGCTCTCATTCTCAAAGACAGCCAACGATTACCTACAAGTATCGATCGTACTTGTGTCATTGCAAAATGGAGTAACACCTTAACACGAAGTATTGCGTCAAATTGGGGAAAGCGGCGACGGAGACTCGTGGAATGTTAGTGCAAGTGAGCGACGTTGAAGCAGTGAGTAAAAAGTGTGAGTTTGTGGGGTTTAAGCGCTTTAGAGACGGAAATGACGGTGTCGAGGATGAGCCGCTTTCGGGTCAACATCGAACGGGTGCTAGCGGATGATCGGTGGTTCAGTAAGAAGAGGCTGTATAACAGAGCGTGGAACAGTCAGCTGGTTTCAGGTATTGTCTCACGTACGAAGCGGACATGGCAAAGGTTACTAGAAGATAGGAAATTCTGTTTTACTGCAGTGGAAATTTTATGTGTGGATTTCTTGTGTATGTATTTACCATCTTTGAATTTAGAGTGTAATCTGATATTTTTATAGAGGGGATGGTAGAAACCTGATGGTGACGGAACTATAACTGCTTGCGGTGCTCGTTTTCCAACCTAATGGTCAGATCTGAGTGTTTTTTGACAGCACTAGAGGGCACTGATTAGTGGCATAGAAGGACTATTTTAACACCGTCTCGCGTGTCAGAGAGATGATGGTGACACTAATTTGGTTTGATAGTATATGAATAGAATCAACTTGGGTCTCCAAGAAACGTTTTTGAGGTGGTCTACGGAGAAATACGTCACGTAATTAGTCTTGCACGTCGCAAGGCGCAAAACACTGCATGAACTTTGCCCACGGCCGCGAATATGTCTTCACTCGACGCTACGGAATATGCAATACGACAGACAGAAAGGAACGTTTCACAATGCGCCCGCAACGAGCCGTTTGCGAGATAAGTACGAACTTACGACCCGCCGATGGTGCATCATGAGTTCCTTCCTGCCTTATGGCCGTCCGGTAAACGGAATACCATCTGGAAATTATGCGTCATTTCCGTGAAGCAATCCGAAGAAACGACCAGAATTGTGGCAAACCCACATGTGGAAATTGCATCATGATAATGAACCCATTCGCACATCTATGCTTGTTCTTCATTTTTTGGCAAGAAACAAAACCGTTCAGTTGGCTCAGCCACCATATTCACTGGACATGCCCCGCAGTGACTCCTTTCTATTCCCAAGGCTCAATAGAACCATGAAATGACATCGTTTTTCCACCGCTGATGTAATAAAAACAAAATTTCTTTACAATTTGAACATCATAACGAGAAATGAATTCCAGATGTGCATCCAAGAACGGAAAAAAATTCTGGCACAAGTATATTATATCTGAGGGGGGTTACTTTGATGTTGATGAAAAAGTAAAGATTTTTTAAGAAAAACAAAAATTCTCGTTACTTTTTGATCACACCTCGTATAATGCTGCAAAGAAATATTAGTACAAAACAGAAAAAATTATAATAATTTTACAGCGGTTGCTTCACGAACCACCTGGATAGGCATTCGCTTTAGCACTACGCTTACGGGATTCGGGAAGGCTGAAGATTGAATCCGCCCGAAGGATTAACGACGAGGATTTGTGTGCCGGCCAGCCTGGTGAGGTATTTATGTGGTTTCGCACATTTAACTAGGTAAATACCGGGATAGAGCCCACGTTACGCTTCAGTAACGCAATACGCAAACATTCAGAAAACGTTCGCACATTTTCATTTGGATAACACTAGACGCAGACAGCTGGGGACGAAAATTCCGCCGCGGCAAGGGAGGGAGGAATGAGTGGTGGCGACAGGAAGAGCGTGCAGCCACCCTCTCTCTACCACTAATATTACCAAACTCAATAAGGTCAGAAAAAAGAAGAAAGAAGATAGCTGTATCTTCACAACTATCATACAAAGCACGTTTCATGGGGTCACATCCAAACGTCTTCAATGTCATCTCATCATGTCTGAAGTATGTGATTACAGTATGCGTGAGGTTTTCATCATACTCAATTCTCGGTTCCTGGGAGCATGGTCAGTTCTGTAGTCAAGGATAGTCAAGGAAGACCGGCTTCTCGCCGAACCAATTTGATGAAGTACTGAGATTAACGTAACTTAAGGTATACTAGCAAAAGGTCTTTTGTACGGTATGCTGATGAGCCAGAAATTTATGGCTGCTGTCCACCGTGAGACTAAACGTCGACAGGTGGCAAAGTGGACGTGTGGCGCGGTGAGGAAAGTATATAAGCGGAGCGAAGACGAATGGGGAATCGTTCTAGTGACGATACTGGTTGCAAGTGGGAGATACGTTGTCATAAGCGTCTCTGACAAAGGGTAGATTTTTCTGGGAAACGGCGAATAGCTGTTCTCTTGCTGCTGTCGTGAGCATTTAGGGGAGTGGCTGAGGTACGGCGCGACTAGGCGACAAGGTGTTGGAGGTCCACACTTCATCACAGAATGTGGAGATAGGAGAATTGCCCGGGATTGGCCGAGCGGTCTCAAGGCGCTGCAGTCATGGACTGTGCGGCTGGTCCCGGCGGAGGTTCGAGTCCTCCCTCGGGCATGGGTGTGTGTGTTTGTCCTTAGGATAACTTAGGTTAAGTAGTGTGTAAGCTTAGGGACTGATGACCCTAGCAGTTAAGTCCCATAAGATTTCTCACACACAGATAGGAGAATTATCCCTTCTATGAAGTAGGAGACAGTGATCTGTCGCAGATATGACGACATAGTAGCATGCCGTTGCAGGCACTAGTGTTTCAGAGAACATAATTCAGAGCACGTCGCTGCAACAGATGACGACGTAATGTTCACATTGCGAACCGTCGACATTCTCAGTTACGTTTGCAGTGAGCCCAGGCTAATCGAGAGTTGACCTTGGCACAATGGAAACGTGTCACATGATAGGATTAGACGTGTTTCTTGTATCATCAGGTCGATAGTAGTGTACGAACTCATCAACCAGACGAATGGCTGTTTGACATATGCACTACGCCGCGGACACACGGTGGTGGCAGTAATATGCTATGGAGGACATTCATTTCACCTGGGCTGCCATGCGAACTGTTCTAATAATCGAAGACACCACGACAACTGTGGACTGTGTAAACATTGTTGTAGATTACCTACATCCCTTCATGCGTGGTGATTTCCCTGACGGCGATGACATTTTCCAGCAAGATAACTGCCCTCGTCACAAGGTCAGAATCTGTTACAGTGTCTTGGCTTGCAGAGCGTGCTGTGGAGCTCACGTTGATGTCTTGGCCACCAATTTCCCCTGATCTGAACGAGATCGAACATATCTGGGACGTTATTAGGTGTCAGCTCTGCCCCCACAAACCACTGGCAGGAAATCTACAGAAATTGCATGGTGTTTGCGAAGACATTTGGTGTCACAGACTCCGGATACATACATGGATTTGTCGTACAAGATGCGTTCAACAAAAACGCAGCACATTATTTTCTGGAAACAAGTTGGTTTTAAAAACTTCCTGGCAGATTAAAACTGTGTGCCGGACCGAGACTCAAACTCGGGACCTTTGCCTTTCGCGGGCAAGTGCTCTACCAACTCAGCTACCCAAGCACGACTCACGCCCCGTCCTCACAGCTTCACTTCTGCCAGTACCTCTTCTCCTACCTCCCAAACTTTACAGAAGGTCCCGAGTTCGAGTCTCGGTCCGGCACACAATCTGCCAGGAAGTTTCATATCAGCGCACACTTCGCTGCAGAGTGAAAATCTCACTCTGGAAGTTGGTTGTAATCAGGATTCCAATGCACCATATTTTCCCCACTTTTTTGGCTACAATACCCTATTTTTGAGCGTAATCTTCATTCTTTGCGACGGCCGCACGCCACCATTGTGGGAAGACCTGTACGTCTGCATGGTATCACTCTACTCTGCGGCGTTGGAGCCAACGTCTTACTGCATCAGTAACCTCCCCATCATGCACGCAATGCTGCCCGTGGAGTGCATCCTTCATTGGTCCAAACAGAGGTCCTCATTGCCCTTTATGGTCTTGTGTCAAGCGGAGAGGAACCTAGTGGGCACACAGCTTTGAGAACCGTAACCGATAGATCAGTGTGTCAGTGCCACCAACAGAGACATCCAGTTGAGCAGCAAGGTGTTTGTGATTCATCGATCACATCGAATGAGAGTGTCCGGATGTTCCAACATTCCAGGAGTTACAGTTGCGTTCGGCCGGCCGACACGGGGAGATTGGACAGATTTGCGCGACCGTCTTACGATGATGACAGACACCTTGCCCAACGACTCACCGTGCTTTTGTTGACTGCCGGGTCTCCTCAGACATTGTGCTCGTGCTAACGGAAACTTAATGACATCTATCTGCTTCGAACGCCCCTCATTTACAGACGCCATTTATAAGCACCTATCAGAACTTCCTGAAAGTATAGGGGCTGTAGAAGAAATGCAGATTTTAAACGGGTATTCATTGGACAGATATATTATACTAGAACTGACATGTGATTACATTTTCACGCAATTTGGGTGCATAGATCCTGAGAAATCAGTACCCAGAACAACCACCTTTGACCGTAATAACAGCCTTCACACGCCTGGGTATTGAGTCAGACAGAGCTTGGATCCCGTGTACAGGTACAGCTGCCCATGCAGCTTCAACACGATACCACAGTTCATCAAGAGTAGTGACTGGCGTATTGTGACGAGCCAGTTGCTCGGCCACCATTGACCAGACGTTTTCAGTTGGTGAGAGATCTGGAGAATGTGATGGCCAGGGCAGCAGTCGAACATTTTCTGTATCCAGAAAGGCCTGTACCGGACCTGCAACATGCGGTCGCGCATTATCCTGCTGAAATGTAGGGTTTCGCAGGGATCGAATGAAGGGTAGAGCCACGGGTCGTAACACATCTGAAATGTAATGTCCACTGTTCAGAGTGCCATCAATGCCAACAAGAGGTGACCGAGACGTGTAACCAATGGCACCCCATACCATCACGACGGGTGATACGCCAGTATGGCCATGACGAACACACGCTTCCAATGTGCGTACACCACGATGTCACCAAATACGGATGCGACCATCATGATGCTGTAAACAGAACCTGGACTCATCCGAAAAAATGACTTTTTGCCATTCGTGCTCCCAGGTTCGTCTTTGAGTAGACAGTCGCAGGCGCTCCTGTCTGTGATGCAGCGTCAAGGGTAACCGCAGCCATGGTGTCCGAGCTCATAGTCCATGCTGCTGTAAACGTCGTCGAACTGTTCGTGCAGACTCAGGGATCGAGAGGTGGCTGCACGATCCGTTACAGCCATGCGGATAAGATGCCTGTCATCTCGACTGCTAGTGATACGAGGCCGTTGGGATCCAGCACGGCGTTCCGTATTACCCTCCTGAACTCACCGATTTCATATTCTGCTAACAATCATTGGATCTCGACCAACTGTAGCGGCAATGTCGCGATCGATAAACCGCAATCGCGATAGGCTACAATCCGACCTTTATCAAAGTCGGAAACGTGATGGTACGCATTTCTCCTCCTTACACGAGGCATCGCAACAACGATTTACCAGGCAACTGCTGTTTATGTATGAGAAATCGGTTGGAAACTTTCCTCATGTCAGCACGTTGTAGGTGTCACCACCGGCGCCAACATTGCGTGAATGCTCTGAAAAACTAATCATTTGCATATCACAGCATCTTCTTCCTGTCAGTTAAATTTCGCGTCTGTAACACGTCATCTTCGTGGTGTTGCAATTTTAATGGCCAGTAGTGTATGTTGCTGTACTTATGGCTCGCCCCTCGTATATTCCACACAGAACCGCTGCTGTATTGCATTCCAAAGCAGGTGGCTGTAATGCTCAAAGTGTGTATCTAAGCTGCAAAGTGTTCTACACGCATGAATCTCACAACCACGTACACTTTAAGCAAGCCACTGTAGTTTCCTGCGCCTGGTGTTCAGATCTCCCCTACGCTAACGACCGACACCTCGTCCACCTTGCGTTACCGGAATGGAACTCGGATGTTATCCATTCCACCTGGTGTCCTTTCCAGCGTTGCCCTCCCTTTGCTTGTAAAAGAAATTAGTGCCTCAGTCGCGGGCGGCCGCTCTAAAGTTTACCTCCACACTCCATTCGAGCGTTTCACTTTGCCTCGTTTCTATGGCTTCTACTCGTTCCGCAAATCACCTTATTTCTCGGAGTTGATAAATTATTTGCGCTGCTCGTCTGAAGTGGATCGCATTTCCTGCCACTTGCGAGACTGGTTTACTCTTTTGCTTCTGCTTTATGAAACCCTTGGAATGCAGTATGGCGACCTCTCATGTAAAGTGTGGCGTACATTAGAATGCCGAACATTCTGCATGTGTACTGTAAGAAGAGCTGTTTCTTATTAAACTACACGGTCCCCAACGCATTCACTACAATTTATATATTCATTATCAACAGTCCTCTATATAAAAGTGAAAGACGTGTTACACTAGATCGTAATTACGTCTAAATTTTAAAGGCAAAAACGTTAAGTGTTCTAGATATTTACTCCGCTAGAAATAGAAGTGTGAAACACATTTGACCAGATAATCCGATCTGCAGACATTCCTGGGTGCAAATCTTGTACTGGTCTGTAAGAAAATATATATACAAAACTAAACTGCATAGCTCAAAACCAACTACGTGTTTGTGCAGAAAGTGGTTAGCCCTAATATCGGGTGGTTATAATTAAAGTGCAGCAATTCACGGAGTTCCAGTGTGGGCCGTAATTGTAGTATGACAGCAAAACTTGGTAGATATGCTAATGCGTTAATGCGGACCTGATTTACGCTGGAAAAAAATCAGTTCCAATGTTGGCCACCAGATTCAAATCTAGCGCTGTGCCGTGTCTTGTCGACAACTCCGGTTCTTATACTGAATAAATTATGTAAACGGTGGTTAGTAATAAAATCTACATTATCCCTTTCTCACCTGTTTAACCTTTTCTTCCCGCGCCCTGTTCCTAATCCACTTTATATGGAAACATTTCTATTCATGTTTCTTGTATTTTCAGCACCAGGTTTTGTAAATGGCGGGCAAAGCTGGAACTAACATTCTCCAGCGTAAATCGGTTCCGCATAACGCACTAGCATATCTACTACGTTTCGCTGCCATACGACAATTACGGCCGACAATGGACCACTGTGAGCAGCTGTACTTTAATTATGACCAGCCGGTACATTCATTCACGCACTTAATGAAACATAAACGAACAATCATACTATCCACTCCCTTTACAGTGCATGCATTCCATAATTACAAATAACAGAATCCATGTTACGTGACATCAGCTGTACCATTAATTGTTCCATACGCCAAATTAGCCATGGTTTGTGAGAACAGGACTCCCTTAACTGTAAGTAAAGGTAATTCGTACAGCCATGTAATGCAGAGATAAGGCACCACTCATCCTAATAGTGCCAAATTAGTCTTACGTACTGAGTTACCACATTTTGTCAAGGATTATGCGCATTTGCACTGGCGTTATGAGCGCCTGGTTAATAACGTGTTCGTCCACCACTGGGACGAAGTATAGGAGCGATTCAACGTGACATTGTTTCGAAAAGTCCTTGGAATGTTCTCGGAGATGTGTGGCACCAGATTTCTCCTCTCAGGCACGCAAGTTCGTGTACAAAACGGGCCGATGTTTTGTAGCTTCGTATCAGGCCAACTGTGTGGCCAAAGAAGTTGAATTTGCTGTGACGATCCTTAAAACCGCTGTAGCACGATTCTGGCACCGTAACACGGACGATTATCCTTGTGGAAGATTCTATCACCGTCGAGGAACACATCAAGCATGAAGGAAATAATTATCACGTAGTCCACAATTGTAATTGTGCCTTCGATTTCTACCCCAGATCCCATGGAAGCCCACTTGCTTGTCCCCCGTAGCATGATACTGCCATTTACAGGGTTTCGTCCGCGGCGCGGTGCTTGTTTTGATCAGGCTGTTCGCCTGGATAACGACGACCGGGACACGATTGCTCCGACAACACAACATGTTTCCGTTGATCCACGACTGAACCTAACCAATGTCCGTCTCCACTGGAATTGTAACCGACGGTGTCGTTGGGTGAACAATGGAACACATAGGGGCCCGTCTGCTGCGGAGCCCTGTGTTCAACATTGTGCCCAAAAAGGTGTGGCCCGAACTTTCGTGCTTACGCCAGTATTGTGCTCTCCCGTCAGATCTTCCGCAGATCCCCACCTGTCTGTCTTACAACCCATACAGAATATAACATGAAAATGTCTTCTAGTAAATCTAAGTCAATGGCATTTTGTGGAAAGAATTCCGTGGAGATAGTAGATTATGAAAAAATTAGCCATGTGTGGGGGGACTCGCACACTGAGGGTTCCGAACAAACGTAATTTTTGGCTGTTATCGACATTAATACTAGCAAGATATCGGTCCCAGGGACTCCAAGACTTTCGAGAATGTTTTAATTTCAAGTCTGAAGTCGGATAACAAACGACAAAAGAAACATTTTGATTGTGCGATATAATTACAAATTAACAATTTTCTCATTTTTTTTCATTTACTTGAAAGTAAGGGGGGGAAACGCAATGGAAATAAATGAAAGATGCAGAAAAGCAGGGCAGTTCTACAAATGCATTAGGGGGCTTATTTGGAGCAAGGAGGTGCCACAGAAATCCAAGGGAATTATATACCGAACCTACTTTGTCCCCATATTGGCATACGGAAGTGAGACATGGGTAATGCACAAAAGCGACAAAAGTAGAATACAGGCTAGTGAAATGAAGTTCCAGAGGAGCAGGTTGAGTGTAACAAGACGAGACAGATTGCGAAATGTGTATGTGAGGGAAAGACTAAAGGAGGAACCAGTACAGGACAGGATAGAAAAATCAAGACTGCAGTGGTATGGACACATCAAGAGAATGGATGAGGGAAGAATTCCAAAGAGGATGTTTGATCTGCAACTGGAGGGGAAGAGGCCCAGAGGAAGACCAAGAGATAGATGGGTGAAGGGAGTGAAGGAATGTGTGACGAGAAGAGGAGAGAACTGGACGAAAGTGGAAGAGGGGGAATGGTGGAAAGACAGAACACGATGGAGAGGCTTGTGTTCCCGACAGACCCAGCCAGTGGCTGGAAACTGTCCAA
This sequence comes from Schistocerca nitens, assembly GCF_023898315.1. Classification (NCBI taxonomy): domain Eukaryota; kingdom Metazoa; phylum Arthropoda; class Insecta; order Orthoptera; family Acrididae; genus Schistocerca; species Schistocerca nitens. The sequence goes on from NC_064618.1 coordinate 675,882,583, forward strand.
GATGATGATGATGACTTGTACTGTTAAACCTTACTCCTTGCAAATTTAATGCGTCTACATCAAGGGGAAGTAACCTGTAGGTTTTAATGAGCGACTTTGCGAGTGTCAAAATATGTGACGCAAATGGCCGTATCTTTTGATTACATTGACTTAGAAGCTAGCGTTTATTATATGGCCAAGGGACCATAGGCCTTCGAGAGATAAATTTCTGTCTGATAAGTCTACCCAATCCTGACAAAAAGGCTTCTGAACAGTCGGACAGAGAAACTGACCGACGGACAACGAAGTGATCCTGTGAGGGTTTCTTTTTTTATTTCTTTATTTCTTTATTTGCATAGTTTACGCCCACATTGCAGCACTAAAATCAAACATCATACAACAGAGTCTACAATGATTAAGTTTAGGTCTTAGCAGTCAATAATTTCTTCGTTTCCCAAAACTTCTTCATTCGCTGTGATCTGGCTGCTCGTTCTTCTGCAGATATGATATACTTCTTCCGTTCCGGTGGTTTGAATGTCAGCCGTGTGTATTTGTTCTTCAGGAGCAGTTTCTCTTCTCTGTGTTGAATTTGGTGTGTGGTGATGTTCAGTTCATCCAGATCACTTTGTACATCTTTAAACCAGATGTTTTTGGTTTTATTGTTCCAGAAGTGGTCAAAAAGTTGCTTCAGGATTGTAATATTTGGTAGGCGAGATATGTGGCCGAAAAATGCAATCCTGCTTTTCCGCATTGTATCAGTAATGGATTCACTTTCTTTATACACTACTGAACTGGGCAAAAGTCTCCACTGCCCATCAACTTGGTGTTTCTTACTGATAATTGTTCGGTGTATACTTCTATCAACTTTCTGCAATTTGTCAATTGTTGCTTGAATATTTAGTCTGAATAGTGTTTCACTTGCATATGTTGTTTCCGGTTTAACGACGGAGGAGCAATGTCGAAATTTAGCATTTATTGAGAGAGATCGTTTTTTTGTAGGTTGGCCACGTGGTTCTCTGCGCTCGCTGAAGTTTTAATGTTCTACTACCTATTGATGCTCTTTCATTGACATTCCAGGTAATAATCTCACCAAGATATTTGAACTTTTTTACTACTTTAATTTTTTGATCATTATGGAGTATGATATGGGATGTGTCAACTGGGAAGCTGGGCATCATTTCTGTTTTCTCAAATGAAATTTGCAATCCGACCTCTGCCGCTAATCGTTCTAGTTGTTTTAACTGAACCATTGCTTCATCAATATTGTTTTCTAACAGCGCCAAATCATCTGCAAACGCAAGGCAGTTAAGTTGAATCTTTCTCCTAATCTTAACAGATGGTGGGCATATCTTGTTCCATTCACGCATGATTTTCTCCAGCACACAATTGAAAAATAATGGAGACAATGCATCGCCTTGTCGAAGGCCAGTATGAATCTCAAAAGGTTCAGAGAATTAATTTCTGAACTTTACTCTAGCTTTAGCATTTCGAAGGGTGACTGCAACGAGGTTGACAAGTTTCTGATGTAAACCAAATTCTGTAAGAATTGACAGTAGAGATTCACGTTGGATACTATCGTAGGATTTTTTAAAATCGACAAACCTGATGACTAGTTTCTTGTCCCTGACCCTTTGATGTTTCATTATCCATTTGAGACTAATAATTTAATCAGGACAGCTTCGTCCTTCACGAAAGCCTCCTTGATATTCGCCTAATTCACCATCAAGCTGTTCATGAATTCTGAAATACAGAACCTTGGAAAAAATGTTATAGGTAATATCCAGCAGGGATATACCCCTATAATTATTTGGATCCAATCTATCTCCTTTTTCCTGTAGTGGAAGGATTATTGCAACATTCTATTCCTCTGGTAACTTTCAGTATTCCAAATGTCAGTAAGATGTTTGTGTAAGTTCAGAATAATTTGTACACGTGCATACTTCCAAAGTTGTGCCACTAGCTGATTCTCACCTGCTGCTTTACAATTCCGAAGTGAGTCAATCGCTGCTTTTACTTCAGCTGGCTGTGGTGGTATAACTTTTTCTAAATGCGTTTTGTTTCTTGGATAGGGGTCAAATTCCAAATGATGTTCAGGTTCCGCACTATTTAGTAACTGTTTGAAATATTTAGCCAATATCATTTGTTTACCGATTACACTTGTAATTTGTTTTTACTATTTTGGATGTATAATATCGTATGACAATGAAGAATATATGCAGATGTAATTGATTTGATTTGGAAGTATCTGTGGAACTATTAACAGAACTTTAAGACATAAAACACGGAAAGAAACACGACTGAAATTTTATAAAACAGTCTCACTGCCAACCGCATTACATGAAAGTGAATCGTGAGTATTGAATAAAAAACGATAAAAACAAATACAAAGAGTAAAAATGAGATTTCTTAGAGCAGTAAAGAGACGTGAAAGAAAAGATAAATGTGAAATGAAGACGTCCGAAAGGAGTTGATAATTTGCTGTGCGAATAAGAAACTGAATGAAAACAAAAAGAAATGGAATGAAAATCTACAAAGAATGGATCCAGAGAGACTACCACGTCAGATAAAGTACTTTAAACCAAAAGGCAAAACTCCTGGCAGACCGAGAAGAAGATGGGAACCGTACCAGGCCACAGTTGGCCCAATATGAAAAGTGCAGAGGAAGAAGAAGGCAAGCTTCTGACTCCCATTTTCTTTGAGTAGATATGGAGACCCTGCACTTTGTCGCCCTCTCGTGGTGTCATCGTCCTTCAACCTCATTCCGTACATGTTCAGCACAGTAGCACCTATACAGCGGACTAGCTTCGCCATTTTCGAGAACATGTAAATTTTTTTGACTATTTTTTTCCCAGGTGCTGTGCAATAACAGTGTGCTCTTTGTGAAATTCTCCTGTATCAGTGGATTTCTCCATTTGCGGCCAGTATCGCCGAGAGGATGATTCCTCATTCGTCTCTGCATTTCCTGTGCCGCGTCAGATGCCCTCGACACCACCAACATCAGTGTAAATACACCGTGAAACATTTATCTGTCTTTCTCTCAAAACTTGGTACTCGGGTCTTTCAGCTTTGCGAGGTAACTAGCGTGCGTCATTAATTCTATAACTCACAATATACACTGGGGTGACAAAACTCGTGGGATACTGCTAATATCGTGTCGGACCTCCTTTTACCCTGCGTAGTGCCGCAACTCGACGTACCATGGACTCAGCAAGTGTTGGAAGTCTCCTACTGAAATACTGAACCTTGCTGTCTCTATAGCCGTCCATAATTGCGGAGGTGTTGCCGGTGGAAGATTTTGTGCACGAACTGACGTCTCGATTAAGTCCCATAAATCTTCGATGGGATTCATGCCGAACATTTAGCATTAACGGATCGATGTTGGTTTTGAAAAAACATGTAATGGCAAGCTTATGGACTCACTGGAAGAAATGGTAATTTATAACAATGGTAAAGGCAAGTCCAGTAAGGTTTTGAATGAACAAAAGGACTTCATAAATACGAAATTCATGGACGTGCTTGTCCCGGTTCTACAACGAACCTCTGCAGGGCCTTAGAGAGCGCCACAGCTGTCATGGTGACTCATGACAGACGCAGAGGTAATACAGAGGATTAGGATAATTCCTCAGTCCTAAAGTTTGTGGTTTTAATATTTAGATGTTACATTTTACCGTATATTCTACTGAGCTATAGTAACTGGCAAATTATTCTCTGCTGTAGTTGCAATCTCATTAACTTCGTCCCACTGCTTCTAGCTCTTTATACGGGCTACTGATTTGTTGAAGCCGGCCGGTGTGGCCGAGCGGTTCTAGGCGCTTCAGTCTGGAACCGCGCGACCACTACGTTCGCAGGTTCGAATTCTGCCTCGGGCATGGATGTGTGTGAAGTCCTTAGGTTAGTTAGCTTTAAGTAGTTCTAAGTTCTAGGGGACTGATGACCTCAGATGTTAAGTCCCATAGTGCTCAGAACCATTTGAACAATTTGATTAGATGAAGAAGACAATATATACAACAGACCAGTATGTCAGTATTTGCCATCATAGAAGTCTGATGGCCAAACAACCTACGAAAGTATGTTCTAGTTTCTTGCACGTAAGGTAATCAATGTTCTGGTGACTCTATGTTCTGGTTACTCACTACTTTTAAATTTAACTATACATGATGTACTGAAGACATTAATTTTCATAAAGTATTGGTAACAGAGCGCTTGAAAACGGTCTCAGGCCGAAATTGTGCTTTTCTGGGTAGTAAAATTCAACATTTTAAAGCGACTTGGAGTCATTTAAGACACACCCTTATTCTACAAGATCACTTCACCTTCAGATAGCCGAAGTAGTTGGAATTAATGAAATCATATTTTCACGTATCAGGTATAAATATTAAACCACCAAACAATGTAGGTTTACTTCTATGTCTTGCGTGATTTTCCTGAAACACTTAAGATAGACGCCTGACTGGTCTCTTTAAACAGAACACGGCCTGTTTCCTTCCTCAATCCGAGCTTGTGCCACATTTCGAATTACGTCATCGTCGACGGTACTTTAAACCCTAGTCTGACTTCATCTGTCATTGGTCCATCAAAGTCATCTACCGATTTCAGAAAGGACTTGGTAGGGCCGTCAACCTCCTTTTCGCGTACCTACGTCTGCAGGGTGCTTGTATTCCGCAAGCCACTGTATGCAGTCCATAGCGTATCATCTCGTTCTCGTGGTCCCTACGTGAGGTATACGACGGTGGCACCATAATGGTCGCAGGGTCTTCTTTGAATACAGGTTCTCCAAATTTAGCACACAGGGTAACACGAGAACTACGTCGTTTTTTCTTTCCGTGATTTCCATTTAAGACCCCCGATTATTTCTGTTACATTTTGATCTGGATGTACCGAACTGTGACGATCCTACCAGGGCGTCTCTGATTTTGTTCGGTATTTCATGATCTGCATAATTGTCAGGACCCCACAGGGTAGAAGAGTAGAACCGGTCGGACTAGCATCCTGTATGCGCTATCCTTTACCGATGAACGGCAGTTTCACAACCCCCCCCCCCCCCCCACTAAATCTACCAATTTGCGTTCCCTAATACTGATTTTACGCGATCGTCTCATTTCATATCGCTTTTTAGTGCGACCCCTAAATGCTTTTAGGATGTTACTCCTAAAGATATTCAGTAATCATCTTTGTTATCATCTTATTTCTTTGTCAGACTCATTGACTTACGTTTATATATATTTAAAGATATTTATCATTTTCTTTTTTTACACCAAGTGGTAATTGTCTTTTTTGTTTTGTTTGGGGGAAGAGACAAAACTGCGAGGTCATCGGTCGCATCGGATTAGGGAAGGAAGGGGAAGGAAGTCGGCCGTGCCCTTTGAAAGGAGCCATCCCGGCATTTGCCTGAAGCGATTTAGGGAAATCACGGAAAACCTAAATCAGGATGGCCGGACGCGGGATTGAACCGTCGTCCTCCCGAATGCGAGTCCAGTGTGCTAACCACTGCGCCACCTCGCTCGGTCCAGTAATTGTCTCCAAATCTCTCTTAATTTCATTATGATTATCCAATGATGGTACTTTCCTCTATAAAACAGCAATCTTATAAGACTGTTGTCCTATATCCTCAACCGTTTATATATGTAGCAGAATTCCACCGACAGACATCGAGGTCTCACAGAAGGCGTCTTGAGAAACAAATTCGAAACGAGAATCCAAGTCCTGAAACGTCATCCATCAACGCTACAGATTCGCTGCCCGAGGAGTGGCCTGCCGCTAGGGTTAATCCTTGAAACTTTGACACTCTGTAGGGTCGTTGCATTACAGTTTCATACGTGGGGTTTCATTCCCAATCTGTTCCTCAACAAGTGCCCGTCATCAGGGGCATTTTCTTTGCTTTTCCGGCAGGTATGTGGGCTAGAGACAGCACTGATGAAGGAGGGCATGTCTCACATTGCAGTGGTGCCAGTTGATTCTATCAGTAGATCGGGTTTCACTCGTCATGGGCTGCATCTCAATAAGTACGGGAAGGGGAGGCTGGCAAAGCTTATAGGTGACAGTGTAGTGGGTGGTGGTGGGATCACTCATGGAAAAATTCCTGTAGTAGTTGGTGTTAGAGCTACACCTTTTTTAGATTGAAATCAGCTGATAGGTATACCTGCTTAAATGAAGTCCCTCTAACAAAGATCTTCAGAGGAGGTCAGGTATCCAAGTCGAGAAGGAAGTAGCATATTTATCAAAATATAAGAGGCATTAGAGATAAAGTTAGTGAACTGTTTATAGATGTTGACTCAGACGTTACTGGTGTATCGGAGCAGGGATCAGTGTTGGAGCCACTCTTGTTTCTTATTTATACAAATGACATGTCATCTAGTATTGCAGGTAATTCTAAAATACTTGTTTGCTGATGACACTAGCTTGGTAGTAAAGGATGTTGTGTGCAACATTGGCTCTGCTTCAAATAGTGCAGTTCATATTGTAAGTTCAAGACTTATATAAAATAAACTAACGCTAAATCACAGTAAGACTCAGTTTTCACAGTTTCTAACACACAAATCAACAAAACCCGACGTTTTTAATTTCACAGATTGGCCATATAATTGGTGAAACTGAACAGTTAAAATTTCTAGGTGTTCAGATAGATGGTAACTGTCGTGGAAATCCCACGTCCGAGATCCTGTTCAAAGATTTAATGCTACCATTTTTACTATTCCAACGGTATCTGAAGTAAGTGATCGTTCGACACAAAAATTAGCCTACTTTGCGTATTTTCCATCGCTTATGTAGTATGGTATTATATTTTGGGGTAACTCTTCCCATTTTCAAAGGATTTTTTTGGCTCAGAAACGAGCAGTTCGATCAGTAAGTGACGTAAGTTCGCAAACCTCTTGCCGTCTTCTGTTCACTAATGTGAGTATTCTGACACTGGCCTCTCAATATACGTACATATTCTTTAGTGTCGTTTCTTTATAAGCTTATTCCCAAGAATTAGCAGCTTGCACTTGGGTGATACTAGCCAGAAATCCAATCTGCTTTTGGATCGCACTTCCTTAACTCTTGTGCAGAAAGGTGTGCAGTATACCGCTGCATCTATTTTCAATAAGCTACCACAAGAATCCAGAAATCTAAGCAGTAATCCACGCGCTTTCAAATTGAAAATGAAGAGTTTTCTCATGGGTCACTCCTTCTGTCGAGGAGCTCCTTGAAAAATTAAGCTGATTCCTATATTATATTGTTGATTCGTTTACTTAAACTTATGGCTTGTATTTTGTGGATTCATAAACATTTTATTTTATCTGTTTTTACTTTTATGTTGAAATTTCATGTCTTGGCACGTTCCATGATCTTGGAAATTTGCTCCTCAATTTGGTCTTACGGAATTAGACGTGGCCGCGCGGTTTGAGGCGCTATTTCACGGATTGCGCGGCCCCTCCCGCCGGAGGTTCGAATCCTCCTCCTGGCATGAGTGTGTATGTTGTTCTTAGCATAAGTTAGTTTAAGTAGTGTGTAAGTCTACGGACCGATGACCTCAGCAGTTTGCTCCCTTAGGAATTCACACACATTTGAACTAGATGTGTAAAATAATTTAGTGTTTGCAGTGCGTAGCTGCAGACCGCCGAAACAAATACTGCTTATCACGACTTTTATGCGACGCCGAGTGTCGACGGAAAGCGTCAGTTTATTTTCCGTTACTAACAAAATTATTTTTAAGGCGGAAATTTACGTGTCTAATCGGTAGAGTGGTCCCAAATTAGTCTAATGCGGTGTACGATATATCATTATGGGTTAACAGGGAGATTAAGCCACGATGGATAGCTAATAATCCAGCACCGACAACACTGCCCTGGCCCGTCATGCGAGAACGCTGCTCTATCGCTGCTGGAATACTGACTATTCTTAGCATTTCGCTATCGCTGCTAATATACATCAATAAAACAAATATCACGTTAGAATAATTTAGGACAGCTGTATCGAATCCGCACCTAAAATTCAGATTTAAAGTAGATTTCGTTTGCAACGGGAAACAAACCGACGCTTTCCGCTGACTCTGGGGGTGGCACGGAAAACGTGACGGGAAGTGTTTGTGTAGATTGACTCCACCTACACATTGCAAAAGCAAAATTGTAAATATCTGCGGAAACATCGGAGAAAATGCGTCTAACAGTTCTTAGGAGCGACATCCAGTTTATAAATAAACTCTTTCCTTGGGCGTAGTTGATGTTACTTTCGTTTCTGAACATTCGCCGTAAATTATAGCATATTGAGTTGTGTTAGTTAAATATTCATTGAGTGATCACATATTTGTGAAGATACTTATGACCGTATGTTAGTTGTAATTGGCAATGTAGTACAGTGTCTAACGCCTTACGGAAATATAGGAAGACGGAACGCACTTGTTCGTCTGCATGTATTATTTGCAAGATGTAGCGCACAAATAAATAAGCTGTGTTTCACACGAGTGGTTTTTTTCTCAAAATCCATGGTTATTCACTGAGAAAAACTTGTTTTCCCACAGATACGTCATAATTTTTGAACTTCAGATCTGTTCTAGGATCCTGCAACTGGCGGTCTTAGTGATATTAGTCTATTCATTCTTTGAATCCGATTTGTTACCTGTTTTGAAAACAGGAATGACCTGTGATGATTTCTAGTTACACGGGACAGTTCACTGAGCTACAAATTCGCGATAAATGTGAGCTATGATAGAAACTTATTCCGCACTGTATCCAGTGTAAAATCAGAGTGGAATTTCGTCGTAGCCGAAGGTCTTGTTTGCATTAAGTAGTGTGAGTTAGTTTTCAATACTGATGGTGCGACGTTAATATGCCAATGTGTGAATATATATTTAAATGCGGAATTTAATATTTCTGCTTTTCTACGTGTGGTCTTCTACTTGAACAGCAGACGGAACAACGAGAAAATGAATGGAAGGTTTGGACTCGTTGACTAAGTTTGCATATGACACATTCATTCGCTCCAGCACTGTAGCATTACTACTTATTCAGACTAGCGCCCATTCATGTTTACGAGTATGCCGCTATTTTTTCCCCAGGTCGCGGTGAATGGGGATGCGAGTGGCATGTTTACGACGGAATAAATCGAAGGTGCGCCACGTTGTCACAGCTCACTCCATCCTGAAACTGCGGTCCCCGTCTGTTAGGCCCGTGGTCGCGAGTGGGTGTTGCCCGGCTGATTAATTGCTTTATTGTTCGCTCTGCCGTGGCGCATTCAGGAAAGATGGCGCAAGGCGCTGCGCTTACACACACAATGCGCCGTGTCCGCCGGCACAAATTTAATTGATAGCCAGTGGCATCCGCCGTATTCTCCTGTACACACAAGCAAACAGAGCTGCGCTCAGCACGTTTTATTCTTTATTTTCTTTCTTAACCTCTGGTCAACCAGCGTTCTAAATTCTTGCAACTTATGTCATTGTCTACTCTCGAGAAAATTACTCTATTGTGTAGACAGTGACAAAAGAGGTGCTCCACAGTGAACGGTGGAGAGACCATAAATTTATCTATGATTGTAATTGTGCTATGAGGCGGTATTAAAGAAATAAGCATAGTACGTAAAAGAGATTTACATGAACAAATATGCCAACTGTTAATGATGTCTAGCGTGACAGTAGAAAACATGTACTTACTTCGACTTCCAATTACAGCACTTATCCATAGGCTCCAGGAATAATACTCAACCTATACTTTATTTAAAAAGTCTGAGTAACATTTTTGGCCCTTTTATTGACATATTAGTCTGCATCGCCAATACCTTTTTCTGCACTTCGCAAGTGACTGAAATAGGCCGTTGGCCATTACTAAATACCAACGGAAACTGCTTCATACAAAGTACCGAAAGGCTGCCACCAGTTTCAAAGTTGGTGTGAACACTACAGTGTTTTACTAGCCGCGTCCTGATGGAGGTAGAATGCTCATCCCTACACCCGAACATTCAACTGGTTTACCGAGCGAGTAATACGGAAATCTATCTCATCACAATTCCACCAGAAAGCCACCATACGGTGCATTAAGGGGAGTACCTTGTACAGCTGCTTGTCATTCCTTCCCTATTCCACTGGCAAATGGATCGATGGGACAGCTGTATATATGCTTCCATATGAGTCACGATTTCTCTGTTCATATCTTTTTGGTTCCGACTGTGGCGTCTGCGTGTTCTTCGAGTTGACACGACTCGCTGGTGATGGTTGTCCCAGTTGGTATGACGCGGAACTGCGTCCGTCGCTCACGATAACGCCACCCTGTAACTGGTAGATAAACTCCTCGCGTCGTTTTCTTTTGCTGTGATTCCCCGACAGACTTTTCAGCTTTCGTGAACTTCTTTTTACTATACCCGGTTAGATAACGGATGTTGAATATTGATAATATAAAGTCTTGAATCTTCAATTCATCCCCCCCCCCCCCCCCCCCCCGCAAGTCGTGGTCACATTATGGAATTGCGAGGATGTAAGTTGATAAATTGTTATTCCGTCGTCAAGACGCCGCTACGTCGCGTGTTCAGTAATTACTCGACGTAATTCCAGATATAGCATATACTTAACCAATGTTCAGAATGCGTCGTAATCTTGGGACAACTCGATGACTGTTCACTGTTAGATAATCATGAATTCAATTTTCACTTCATAATGTTATCATAGTCAAAAATGGTTCAAATGGCTCTGAGCACTATGGGACTTAACTTCTGAGGTCATCAGTCCCCTAGAACTTAAAACTACTTAAACCTAACTAACCTGAAGACATCGCACACATCCATGCCCGAGGCAGGACTCGAAGCTACGACCGTAGCGGTCGCCGGTTCCAGACTGTAGCGCCTAGAACCGCTCGGCTACCCCGGCCGGCTCTAATATTGCAGAAAGACATGGGAGGAATGTGGCCGCTGTACATGATTGCTGGCAGTAGTAGTCAGGGGGAAGAAGGTCGGAAGAAGACCGAGCTACGGATCGTCATGTGGCACAGCCAAGAGGGATGACCATCGTGTTCGGTGCGTGGCTCTGGCGCATCGTACTGCAACTGCAGCAGCAATTTGAGCAGCAGTTGGTACCACAGTGACACAACGAAATGTTACAAATCGGTTACTTCCAGGACAGCTCCGAGCTTCAGGCCCTATAGCGTGCATTCCACTGACCCCAAACCATTTCGGTTTTCGGCTTCAGTGGTGTCAAGCGAGAGGTCACTGGAGATCAGGCTGGAGGTCTGTTGTGTTTTCTGTTGAAATCTGGCTCTGTATCGCTGCCAGTGATGGCCGTGCGTTGGTCAGAAGGAAGTCAGTTGAGGGCGTGCAAGCAAACTGTCTGCGTGCAAGACTCAGAAGACCGACACCTGGAGTTAAGGTCTGCGGCGCGATTTCTGATGGCAGCAGGAGCACTCTGGTGGTTATTCCATGCACACTGGTTGCCAATTTATACTTCAGTCTGGTGATTCGACCTGTCGTGCTGCCATTCACGAACAGCATTCCAGGGGGTGTTTTGCAATAAGATAACACTCGCCCACATACCGCTGTTGTAACCCAACATGCTCTTCAGAGTATCGACATGTTTCCTAGGAGTGCTGGATCATCAGAACTGTCTCCGATAGAGCATATAGGCCTGTGGAACGTCAGCGGACGACAAGCCGAGCGTCATCCACAACGAGCATTAAGCGTCTCTGTATTGATCGACCAAGTACAACAGGCAAGGCATACGGCACTTGTATAACACAAACCATGCATGTTTGTATGCCTGCATTCGCCGGTCGGAGTGGCCGAGCGATTCTAGGCGCTACAGTCTGGAACCGCGCGACCGCCACGGTCGCAGGTTCGAATCCTGCTCCGGGCATTGACGTGTGTGATGTCCTTAGGTTAGTTAGGTTCAAGTAGTTCTAAGTTCTAGGGGACTGATGACCTCAGAAGTTAAGTCCAATAGTGCTCAGAGCCATTTGAACCATTTTAGCCATGCTTACATTCAACGTTCTGGAGTTTACACCGGGTGTTAATACACAAGAATTTCACATTTGAAATGGATTATCTTGCATTTAAATGAGGCTGTGGTCTTGCAAAGTTTATCGCTTGCATGTGTTACATATGTATTGTCGAAATTTCATTACAGTTATTATTTTTTGGTGTTGCGATTTTTTCCACGTCAGTGTACATACTTGAGTTTGCATGGAACCGTCAGAGCGCACGTCTTACTGGCACTTGTCCGGATTTTTATTCATTTATTTATTTCCTTTCGTAATTTGGCGTATCCCGGAATTGCGGTGCCCTGGGCAGGACACCTAGCAGCTGACCTACACGGCACAGCTAGCCCGCTGTCGTGCTAAGCACTCGTTGGGTGGACAGAGGGGGGAAGGGAGGCGGGTAAAGACCAGAGGAGCCCAGAGCGCGGCCAGCGCGCTCGGTCAGGCCGCGGCAGACAGCTCGGCTGGGGCTCGGATCGGCCGGCTGCAGCTGGTTGCCGGACCCGCGACAGCGCCGCCCAATTACGGCGGTCGCAGGCGGTCTTTCTGGCTGGCAGATAAGGCGGCCGCTCTAACAAACGCGCATTGTGCGCGGCGCGGCCCAGGCCGGCGGCGTATTAAGCGCCGGCTGCTATCAAGATGCGGCGAAATGAAATACGCGTACAGCACGCCGTGGCGCGGCGCAGTACCGCAAGAGCGCGCTGTCCGCGACCGCACTCCGACTGCGATTCCGAGGCCAGGGTGACCCTCCGCTCCCGGGACTCAGGGTCGATCCCCGTTCCGATTCTGCCAGTCCACATCGACTTTTACAGGGTGGTCAGAAACATTCTGAAAAGCTAGTAAGGATCACATGGACAACCGATTTCGCGGCCTAAAGCCGCATCACCAGGTGCAACGTACATGGCTGAAAGCAAAATACAGTGACACCACATTTTGTGAATATTAAAATGAATAAAGGCATATCTAAAATACACTCAAAAATGGTTCAAATGCCTCTGAGCACTATGGGACTTAACATCTGAGGTCATCAGTCCCCCTAGAACTACTTATACCTAACTAACCTAAGGACAGCACACACATCCATGCCCGAGGCAGGATTCGAATCTGTGACCGTAGCAGTCGCGCGGTTCCGGACTGAAGCGCCTAGAACCGCTCTGGCACCGCGGCCGGCTTCTACTAGTCGTTACAATATGCTACAGGTTATTTGTTTAAATGTTTTGACTTCTGCTTCGGTACTGTTTACAACTGAGAGTATCTGGCTTCTTTGGTGTTAGGTTCATTAATTCTTATTTAAGTTTTTAGTTTTTCTGCTGTCTCTTATATTCCATACCAGTCTAAATGATTTTTGATATGTTTGGATCTCCCAAGTTTCTTAATAATTCTCGAATAATGTCATCCACTGCAGGTACATTAGGTTTTTCAGCCCTCTGCCAAATTCTTCTTGACGTGTTTCATGCCACATCTCCATCCAGTTACTTTTCTCTTTCCATCACGCCGGCCAGAGTGCCGGAGCGGTTCTAGGCGCTACAGTCTGGAACCGCTACGGTCGCAGGTTCGAATCCTGCCTCGGGCATGGATGTGTGTGATGTCCTTAGGTTAGCTAGGTTTAAGTAGTACTAAGTTCTAGGGGACTGATGACCTGAGAAGTTAAGTCCCATAATGCTCAGAGCCATTTGAACAATTTTTTTTTCTTTCCTTCACTTTGTCCTTTTCGTTTATATTGCCCTTTTCTAAATTCCTTACACCTTTCAGTCTTTCCTTTAATGCGGCTTTGTGTGTCTGAACTCATCATATTATACATCTGCTTTAGATCATGTTTTTTGTTTTCCCTATGCGCGGCATTTTAGCAAATTTGAAAAAGAAAAAAATCATCTCCAGGAGAGCACAGCCTCTTTCACTGATAATCGCCTCAGCTCTGTCAGGGAGAGAGTAAACAAGTTTCTCCAGGTGTGCTATATCCAGAGTAAACAAGTTTCTCCAGGTGTGCTATATCCAGGTGAACCCACTGTTTGATGATTAGGTGCCTCCAATAGCAATTCAAGCTTTTAATCCTATACAAATTCCATTACTTAATACAGCTACTCTTTCAGCCTCAGGGAGAGAGCTGTCAGATTGCACAGATGCTGAGTGTCCATACCTGCCCGCACGTTAGCGAACACAATGCGCCGGAGTCCGCTCGCGGCTCATGGTCGGAGCCCTGTGCCGGCCGGCCCGGCAGGTAACTGGACCACACGGCAGACGCCGTGGTGCGCGCCGCCGCACATTCCTTGACGGTGATGCAGCGCGACGCGGGACACGCCCGGTCGCCAGGCGCGGCGTGTCGCCGTGTTTCGCGACGCGCCGAGGCGTCCGCCCACGGCTCCCCACTGGCTGCTTGTCTGAGTCATAGCGCCACCGCCAGCGACAGCGCCGGCTGACGACGTCTCTGCCGTCGTCCCAGCTACGTGGCATTCCCACGTCTGCATACTGAACAAGCCACAGCACACTGCGAAGCGGGAGGTACCGCCACCTAGTATCAGTACTATACAGCTTCTGTCCTATTCCATCGATCGAGGGAAGGTTTAATTTCTACGCGGATGCCGTTTGTAACTGCAATACAGTTTTACTTATGGCACATCTGAGAAATACATGACTAAAGTTGGAGGTGATATGGGACTATGGACAAGCGAAATTTAGTACACAGTAGTAGTGACAAGTCTCGCATCAACAACGGTCGTGACCCGTTTGGACATGGAGTCGGACTGAGCTTACGTGATCTGTACACGGATGCATCAGTCCATGACGCTACAGCTCTAAGCCAGAGATCAGTGGTAGGGGAAGGCAAATCTGGCGTACTCTAGGCAAATCAAAACGTTTGAGAGATCTAGAGATCCTATTGGCCAGGACAACAATCTAGCATCCTCTTTGCTGAGGTAGGCCAGGACAACATGGGCAACATGCGGTCTTGCGTTATCTTGTTCAAAAATACACTACTGGCCATTAAAATTGCTACACCATGAAGATGACGTGCTACAGATGCTATGATATGCAAATGATTAGCTTTTCAGAGCATTCACACATGGTTGGCGCCGGTAGCGACACCTACAACGTGCCGACATGAGGACAGTTTCCAACCGATTTCTCATACAGAAACAGCAGTTGACCGACGTTGCCTGGTCAAACATTGTTGTGATGCCTCGTTTAATGAGGAGAAATGCGTACCATCACGTTTCCGACTTTGATAAAGGTCAGATTGCAGCTTATCGCGATTGCGGTTTATCGTATCGCGACATTGCTGCTCGCGTTGGTTGAGATCCAGTGCCTGTTAGCAGAATATGGAATCACTAGCAGTCGAGATGACAGGCATCTTATCCGCATGGTTGTAACGGATCGTGCAGCCACGTCTCGATCCCTGAGTCAACAGATGGCGACGTTTGCAAGACAACAACCATCTGCACGAACAGTTCGACGACGTTTGCAGCAGCATGGACTATCATCTCGGAGACCATGGCTGCGGTTACCCTTGTCGCTGCATCACACACAGGAGCGCCTGGGATGGTGTACTCAACGACGAACCTGGGTGCACGAATGGAAAAACGTCATTTTTTTCGTATGAATCCAGGTTCTGTTTACAGCGTCATGATGGTCGCATTCGTGTTTGGCGACATCGCAGTGAACGCACATTGGAAGCGTGTACTTGTCATCGCCATACTGGCGTATCACCCGGCGTGGTGGTATGGCGTGCCATTGGTTACACATCTCCGTCACCTCTTGTTCGCATTGACGACACTTTGAACGGTGGACACTACATTTCAGATGTGTTACGACCCGTGGATCTACCCTTCATTCGATACCTGCGAAACCCTACATTTCAGCAGGATAATGCACAATCGCATGTTGCAGGTCCTGTACAGGCCTTCCTGGATACAGAAAATGTTCTACTGCTGCCCTGGCCAGCACACTCTCCAGATCTCTCACCAACTGAAAAGGTCTGGTCAATGGTGGCCGAGCAAGTGGCTCGTTACAATACGCCAGTCACTACTGTTGATGAACTGTGGTATCGTGTTGAAGCTGCATGGGCAGCTGTACCTGTAGACGCCATCCAAGCTCTGTTTGACTCAATGCCCAGGTGTTTCAAGGCCGTTATTACGACCAGAGGTGGTTGTTCTGGGTACTGATTTCTCAGGATCTATGCACCCAAGTTGCGTGGAAATGTAATCACATGTCAGGTCTAGTATAATATATTTGTCCAATGAATACCGGTTTATCATCTGCATTTCTTCTTGGTGTAGCAATTTTAATGGCCAGTAGTGTATAAGGATGTCCCAGTGTTGATGTCACACACTCTTCCTCGCATACAGTTTTTCTAACTCTAGGAACAGGGTTTCATGAAAATTACATCGTCTTAATTCTAAGGACTCGCATTTAAAGTTCCACTAGCATCTCTGTTTCACTTCGTGTGCGTTACACTGACGTGGTACGTTCCTAGCAGCGTTTCTCTGAATTCGATCCATGTCTGTCGTCACGTCTTTATCGTAATAACTCCAAACACTGCAACAATGGTCTAGAATTGGTCGCATTCTCATTGTGTATGCGATATGCCTTACAGAAGAATTTCGCTTTCAGACAACCGTTCCAACAACTTCATGTTCTCAGTTCGTCTTCCCTAACACTGATTTTACGTAATCGCTCTAATACATATAACTTCTGTAGTATTTCTCTAAGTACTTATACGAAGTGACGTCCTCAAGATGTTGACCACTTATTTTTTGTAACTAGCTTCTACTGCATTGTACGCAAGATTGCAACCCACACCGACGTTGCTTTTCTGCAGTTTAGTGTCGCACGCCTTTCTTCATGGAAAACCTCTTGCTCCAGTCTTTTATTTCTCAAGTGGTCGCTATATGGTGACAGAAATTCGTAACAGAATTAGACAATGGTAATGACCTCCTCAATGCTTACCACACTATAGCCACTGGAAAACTGAAGCTTTACAATTTATTTATAGGTCATCAATTAGGAAGTTTATAGTTTAAGGTTCCGTCAGCTGCAACGTCATAAAACTAACAACGAAACGGCAGTGAGCTAAAGGCTCACACCGATTCCAGCAGTCAAATGCTCTCTTGACACAATGAAGATGATCCAAATCGAAAGCTCGAATTTCTTCTCAATTCCGATACAGTACCGAGAATTTTTGGGGAAGCATCTTCTTCCCATTTTTGAGGATGGACGGCAATCTCACTGCATGCATGGTAGGAGCTGGGTGCATGCCTTTGACCCGCCTCTAGGCTATCGTAGAAAAAGAAGACGTAGGAGAGATGTTTCAGCGTTCTGGTCATCATTTTCATCCATTTGAACCGCCTCTCTTTAAAGATTGATGAAGGTGTTGAAAGTTTACAATGCTACTCATCTTTCAATCGTAGAATAGTTTGGACGACGTGGAATTCATAATTTTTCTTTTGTGTGTTGCGTGCCTCTCTCTGAACGCGTGAACTTGCACAAAGCCGAACATTGTGAAAGATATCTGAACATCCTTTGAGAAGTGTGAGGTAGACCCTGTAATTCACCTGCTGCACGGAAATGTGGGTGGCATCGTAAGCTCCCCCTACTTTTTCTTATAATGCTAATTTAATTTAATTTGGAGGCAACCTAATCTTTCGAAAGGAGAGAACTTTCAAACAGACCACGCAAAGCGAATGATTAAAACTCGTGCCTACTGCCAGCGACGTGCCTGTAATTAACTCTGATATAAAAGCCGATGCTAACTGGCTTAGTTTATTAATCTTAAAAAAAAATAGAATCTAACTGTACCTTTCTCATTCTCACTGATATAATTCACAAATTAAATTCCGTTTATTTCAGAAAATCCACAGTTTGTTCTTGTCATTTCCGTAGGAATCTGCTTATTAACAGGCCTATATTCATAACGCCCGTAAATTATTCTGCATTTCTGTGTCCACACTAACGATGGGTGTCCATACAAATCCCATACGTTGACATTTGGTCGTGTAAATTTACTTCTGCACAACACGAAAGATTCTCCAATTGGAATTTTCTAACTAATCTTTATAAATCAAATAATAGAGCTCTCGATATAACTGCTTAATACTTCCCATTGCCACTTTCACGTATTCATTTTCCGTGTACTGTACTTCGAGATGCTGACGCGGCCGACCCAAAACCTATACCAATTCAACGTACCAGATACTGCAAGCATTGTCGGCGGGACTCGATTATGCCCACGCCGTGAGAAAAGACAATGTGAACAAAACATGCTAGGAAGTAAGGCTCACCGGCTAAAGCAAATATCAAAGATACTGTGCTCTTACAGCACCCGTCGTCTCATTAGGAATCCAGCCTTAAATGCTACAACGTAAGTTCTATCAGTAGGCCGAAATACTGAACTTGCCTATCCCAAGCGCCTTTTCAGACTCAAGGCGTCATAAAACTGGCGGACATAAACCAGTCATGGATATCCGACGCGTTAAACAGGCGGCATTACCATAATTAAAGTTATTCTTGTGATATCACTAACGTTGGCTTTGGCAACTCACAAGCGAAATTTCACCTTCCAACTAAGCTACACTACAGAGCAATCTGCCAACACGACCTACACACGAACAAAATATTATTGAAGCAAAGTAAATATTGTCAGTGTTCTATCTCTGTTTGCACACTTAATGAGGTTGCACACGTAATCTAGCCCCTCATTCCTACTTGCCGCTATTGTCCACTTTATTCCTTTATGAAGATTTAAGAGGAGCGAAAATTACAATAAAATTTCTGGTTTACTTATCTCTTCACGCAGAGGTGGCTTCAGTTCTTCTTGTCTAGCGGTCTGATCCTTGAAGCTGAAATTCTCACATTTCGGGTTCTCATTGTTGAACTGATCTAAATAAATTTGAAAATTGTTGTTGCAGAATTGTTGTTGTTACGTTACTATATTTTGTCACATTAACAAAGCTGAAATTACGATGTTCGTAAAAAATACAAAAATACGTCCGATCGCATCAGAGGGATGCTTACTACTGTCTCACTCGGCGGAAATAACAGTATTCCAAAGGGTTTACAATTTCTCTTGACACATGCATTTTTATTGGTTTCCATTATTATTTCATAAATGAATCCAGAAATAAACATAATAAACACTACCAGATTGAGTAATTAATAACAGAAATATTAAGTATGATAAATAATTGGTAATTTCAAATGTTTGTAAGAAAATGATTGTAACTGTGTATTAAGAGCTAGTATTTATCGATTGTTGTTGTGGTCTTCAGTCCTGAGACTGGTTTGATGCAGCTGTCCATGCTGATCTATGCTGTGCAAGCTCATTCATCTCCCAGTACCTACTGCAACCTACAGCCTTCTGAATCTGCTTTGTGTATTCGTCTCCTGGTCTCCCTCTATGATTTTTACCCTCCACGCTGCCCTCCAATGCTAAATTTGTGATCCCTTGATGCCTCAGGACATGTCCTACTAACCGATCCCTTCTTTTTGTCAAGTTGTGCCACAAACTTCTCTTCTCCCCAATCCTATTCAATACCTCCTCATTAGTTATGTGATCTACCCACCTAATCTTCAACATTCTTCTGTAGCACCACATTTCGAAAGCTTCTATTCTCTTCTTGTCCAAACTATTTATTGTCCATGTTTCACTTCCATACATGGCTACACTCCATACAAATACTTTGAGAAACGACTTCCTGACACTTAAATCTATATTCGATGTTAACAAATTTCTCTTCTTCAGAAACGCTTTCCTTGACATTGCCAGTCTACATTTTATATCCTCTCTACTTCGACCATCATCAGTTATTTTACTACTTTAAGTGTCTCATTTCCTAATCTAATTCCCTCAGCATCGCCCGACTTAGTTCGACTATATTCCATTATCCTCGTTTTGCTTTTGTTGATGTTCATCTTATATCCTTCTTTCAAGACACATTTATCGATTACAACATCCAAAATAAAGTAATTCCTTCTCATGTATTTTAGCTTGAAATATAACATACTGTGTACAAAATTATATGAAATTTTCCAGAAAAGCAGCTGAGATAATACTGATCGACCTGTCCAAAATTCGAAAAATAAGCCGGCCGAAGTGGCCGTGCGGTTAAAGGCGCTGCAGTCTGGAACCGCAAGACCGCTACGGTCGCAGGTTCGAACCCTGCCTCGGGCATGGATGTTTGTGATGTCCTTAGGTTAGTTAGGTTTAACTAGTTCTAAGTTCTAGGGGACTAATGACCTCAGAAGTTGAGTCCCATAGTGCTCAGAGCCATTTGAACCATTTTTTTTTTTCGAAAAATAATACTGATATCGACAGCCATTGTTGACGAAAAGTAACGCTAGAGGAGGTTGTTCCGTTACACACACCAACATGATTACCTAACGGTTGGTGTCGAGATCCAGTAGCGGTAGATTCAGTTGGAACCAGTGGATGATTTTCGTATGCAGTGTCAAGTGGTCGTCCACGTGCTGTCGGACGCTCGACGGCCGTCGTGGTCGCCTGCCTGGTTGCATGTCGAATGCGCTCACCGCATCCTTATAGCTGCTGGCGGTGTCCACTCGCTGAAACGGCGAGTCGCGGACCGCACCACGCTCCGGGTTGTCCACATGGGCCACTCGCGTCCGCGGCTGTGTAATTTACATAAATTCTCCTCCTAAGCTGCGAGACCACAACAATTTTACAGCAATCTTCCGGTGTTCCGAGTATAATTGTCTGTAATTACACTAATTCTCTCCTGCCATTCTACAGCATTCTTTCTCGAGAATGTTTAATGAGAAACCGACGCCCCTCCAGATTTTCCGTGTTAAAGACACGATTGTATAGTTTCATAACCTTCCTGGCGCCAATTTTTTTCTTTTCCGCTATTTATGAGCGATTTGCGTGTGTGTGTGGCTGTCAAATACAGGGTGTTTATAAATGAATATCGGGATTTTAACGCTTTATAATATTTATTATATTAAACTTACAGTTATACATGATATGTCAAACGAAAGAGCAACTCAAACAGTTTTACCAAGAACCTTATAAATTCAATGTGAGCACCATTTGTCACAAGGCGCACATCAAGTCTATAGCCGAGTTCTACCAAACGTTGGTAAGTGTGTCTTCAGTGATTGTAGCAACAGCTGCTTCAACCCGGTGCCTTTATTCAGGGAGGTCTGCTGGTAGCGGAGGCACATACACACAATCCTTGATAAAGCCCCGAAGGAAAAAATCGCATGGCGTTAGGTCGGGTGAACGTGGAGGCCATGCAAAGCAAGCCCTGTCATTGGGCCCCTTGCGGCCTATCCAGCGCTTGGCTACAGTGAAGTTCAACCAATCGCGTACTTCGCTATGCCAGTGAGGTGACGCACCATCTTGCTGGAAAATGAAGTTCTCTGGCTCATCTTCTTCCAGCTGTGGGAAGAGCCATTGCTCTAGTGTATCAAAGTAAGATGTGCCAGTTACAGTAGGTTCACCAAAAAAAGAAAGGCCCATAATCTTTCCGCCAGCATACGGCACAAAAAACAGTCACTTTAGAGGAATCTCGTTGCATTTGTACCACCTCGTGAGGATTTTCTGAACCCCAGATGCTCACATTGTGAGTGTTAACATGTCCACTTAGGTCAATGGTCGATTCATCACTGAAGACAACATGATACAGAAAATTTTCATCGTCATAAAACAACATTTCGTTTGCGAAGTTGGCACGTAATCCATGGTCCGCCGACTTTAGAGCCTCTAATAACTGTAAATGGTAAGGACGTAGTTGTACTCGTTTTCTTAAAACTTTCCAAACATTCGACATGGGAACTTGTAATTCACGACTAGTCTTCCGGACTGATTTCTTTGGGCTACGAGTGAACGACTCTCTCACTCGCTGAACAGTCTCTTCACTAAGTCTTGGTCGTCATGTGCTCTTCCCTTTACAATGGCTGCTGGTATCTTCAAATTGGTGATACCATCTACGAATGTTATTATCACTTGGATGATCACAACTGAACTTCAGCCGGAACGCACGTCGCACAGTAACTACAGATTCGGTCTTTGCAAACTGTAAGATACAAAACACATTCTGTTCACTAGTCTCCATCTTCGCTACTACTTCTGTCTAGCGGATTGCGGCGGGAACATTGCGCGCTGCGCATGCGCACTGATGCCAAACAAAACTGTTTGAGTTGCTCTTTCATTTGACATATCATTTATAACTGTAAGTTTAATGTAATAAATATTATAAAGCGTTAAAACGCCGATATTCATTTATAAACACCGTGTAGTTTTACTCAACACCTGCGCTTTTGCCGGCCGGGTTGGCCGAGCGGTTCTAGGCGCTACAGTCTGGAACCACGCGACCGCTACGGTCGCAGGTTCGAATCCTGCCTCGGGCATGGATGTGAGTGATGTCGTTAGGTTAGTTAGGTTTAAGTAGTTCTAAGTTCTAGGGGACTGATGACCACAGCAGTTAAGTCCCATAGTGCTCAGAGCCATTTGAACCATTTTTGAACCTGCGCTTTTAAATTGGTTTCCGTCGACGACTCGCACTCTCCGTACGGCGTCCCACTCATTGTACTTGTTGATCGAAATGTATGTATTCACAACTATAACTTGGTTAGTTACATTACCTGGATGGCAGAGAATTTATGAAATTTTTCAAATGGCTGTGATACCTTCGAAGTGGATCGGAAAGAGTACGAAGTGGTTCCTCAAAGTTCCCAAAATTCGTATTCTTCCATAAGTGGCTTACGGGTACACTAAAACAGCACTATGTGTTCCCCATGCAACTTAATCGAATCACTGTGGCAACTTACTGCGAGCTGAATTCTTTGGTAAGATGTCGAGCATATTTCCGTTGAAACTGCGATTTCGTGACGGCTGACCTGAAATAACAGCAACGCACCACATGCTGAAGCAAGCTTTTGGACCGACGTTGACGAACGTTCCGGTCGAGTGCCAACTGGTATCACGCCAGAAAATGTTCAGAAACTGGGGACTCTGATTCTGGAAAATCGCAGATATCCCACCTAAGACCTGTCATCACCTAGGGAAATAGGTTAAGGTACATGTGAACGTATTCTGTAAGAAGAATTGAACATGAGACGGACTGTCGTGAAATTTGTACCACACGACTAGTTCAAGACGATCAGAAACAACATCGCATGGAAGGGAACTCAAACAACTGCTTCAAAACGAATCAAACTTCCATTGAGACGTTTTCCTTAGTGTCGAAAGTTGAATTTATGACTCTGACCTTAAATTAAGCACCAATCGTCGCACCACGTATTAAAGCTGTATTGTTCATCATTGGTTTTCTTTTCAAATTAGGGATCTTTAATAAAGAGGCGACACAATAGCTTTTGTTTCCCTACACCATTCGCGAACGTATCCTCCGCTACACGTCGCAGATTGATGCAGATTGGTGTCGTTCACACTCAGCTTAAATAAATGCAACGCATTGTGCGTTAACTTGCGGAACGATATGTTACTGTTCGATTACGCTGTTGACGATAACTCACTGGAAACGGTAACAACTGTAAGTAGGCATAATCGTCCAGAGTGACTTGATGTGGACTAATGACATAAAATAGTCGTGGAAAATTCAGATGCAACGCTGACAATCGTTAGAAGAATCCTTAGGAAACTAATTCACCCATTTAGGAACTGACGTACGAAACACTGCCTCGACCGAATTCTTGAGTACTGTTGTCAGTCTGGGACTGGTCAATGTAGGATTCGTACAAGATAGAGGGAGAAGATCCAAAGAAAACCAGCACATTTCACGTGGGTTCGTTTAGCAAGGGCGAGAGAGTTGTGCACATACTCGCCGAAATAGTTGGGCAGGCGCTGCAACAGGGGCGGTGTGCATCATGGAGAGGATTGGCGACCTCTTATTTCTATTCTTCCATTGTACTCGTATAGTATATTGTAAGTTCGAATGCAATAAATTTCTTTGAGAGGGAGAACTCTCTATCCACACATCACCACGGGCTTAGAAATCATTGCTCGTCCGAATCTCATCTTGCCCTTTTGACACACGATAATCTCCGGACAACGGATGGACAACAGGCAGATTCCATATTCCCGGCTTTCCGGGAAGCGTTTGACGCAAAGCCACGTTGCAGATTCTCAACGAAGGTCCGAGGGTACGGAACAGGCTCTCAGATACGTGAGTGGTCCGAAGAATCTTTAATAAAAGAACCCAGTACACATCCTTGGACAGCGATTGTTCCCCGGAGGAGACAAATTATGGACATGACTGTCTCAGGGAAGTGCCCTTTCGTTTCTTTTAAATAAAAAAGAAATATCCGCCATTTGGCTGTTAATTGTTCATGTATTTTCACAATCATGATTTTGGCTTCGCAGCCAGTCTCAAGCGCACGTTGAAATGTTAAAATATATCGTACACTTGGGAATGGCTATAAAAACCGAAATCGTTATTGTGTAACATAAATAAACGATTAACAGTCAAATGGCGGACATTTCTTTCAAAAAATTGTATATGGCTGTGGCCCCACAAGAAGAAAAGATCAGCAAATTGTGATAAGGCCGCTCTTCTTCTCTATATACGCGAACAATGTGACGAATAGACTGAACTGCGAACTGCGGCTGTTTGCTGATGACGTCCTAGTGTCGTCGTTGAGTAATTACAGAAGGATATAGGATGAAAATCAGAATTTCTGTTCGGTATCGTTGTTGTTGTTGTTGTGGTCTTCAGTCCTGAGACTGGTTTGATGCAGCTCTCCATGCTACTCTATCCTGTGCAAGCTTCTTCATCTCCCAGTACCTACTGCAACCTACATCCTTCTGAATCTGCTTAGTGTATTCATCTCTTGGTTTCCCCCTACGATTTTTACCCTCCACGCTGCCCTCCAATACTAAATTGGTGATCCCTTGATGCCTCAGAACATGTCCTACCAACCGATCCCTTCTTCTAGTCAAGTTGTGTCACAAGCATCTCTTCTCCCCAGTCCTATTCAACACCTCCTCATTAGTTATGTGATCTACCCATCTAATCTTCAGCATTCTTCTGTAGCACCACATTTCGAACGCTTCTATTCTCTTCTTGTCTAAACTATTTATCGTCCATGTTTCACTTCCATACATGGCTACACTCCATACAAATACTTTGAGAAACGACTTCCTGACACTTAAATCTATACTCGATGTTAACAAATTTCTCTTCTTCAGAAACGCTTTCCTTGCCATTGCCAGTCTACATTTTATATCCTCTCTACTTCGACCATCATCAGTTATTTTGCTCGCCAAATAGCAAAACTCCTTTACTGCTTTAAGTGTCTCATTTCCTAATCTAATACCCTTAACATCACCCGACTTAATTCGACTACATTCCATTATCCTCGTTTTGCTTTCGTTGATGTTCATCTTATATCCTCCCTTCAAGACACTATCCATTCCGTTCAACTGCTCTTGCAAGTCCTTTGCTGTCTCTGACGGAATTACAATGTCATCGGCGAACCTCAAAGTTTTTATTTCTTCTCCATGGATTTTAATACCTACTCCTAATTTTTCTTTTGTTTCCTTCACTGCTTGGTATCATGAACAGAAAATTGCTTTTAATGTGGAAAAAATCAAATTAATGAAGATCAGTAGGAAAAACGGATCTGTAATATTCGATTATATAAGTGGTGTCCTGTCTGACACACACATCGATCAAACATCTAGCCGTTCCTTAAGCGCTGTAAACGAAACGAACTCACAAGATCGGTTGTAGAGAAGGCAAATGGTCGAGTTCTATTTATTCGGAGCATTCCAAGAAAGTGACGCCCATCTATTTAGTAGATCACGTAAAGAACCCTTTGCGATCCATTCTTGAGTATCGTTCAGCTGTTTGAGATGGATATGTGAAATTTGCGCCCGCTCGGTATTGAATAAAAAAAAAAAATAAAAAAAAACATGAAATATGCGCCCAGTATTCATGGTAAGTACATGCTGACTAAGTCGCGGCCTACCTCCACTGGAAACGCCCCCTATGCCCACAGCGAGGTGCTGTGCCGCTTTGACGCAATGGTGCAAATAACCAGCGTGGTAGACATCTCCTGCCAGGAAACGAGCGCCACCAGTGATCGACATTTCTACGATACGCCCTCTTATATACGATTACTGTCCTGGTACCAACTGTTTTAACGTTTAAATCCTGATTTTCCTTTTTTGTAATGCTAACTGTATCCTAATATGAAAAATCGTTCTGCATTGCCACCTTAAATTTGTTTTCCTTTGTTATTGCGTAAGTTATGATACGTGCTCAGAAGCACATCTCAGTGTCTTAAAAAATAATTTTATGACACTCATATATTTCCCAATTGGCAATAATGACAATGATATACAGAATTATAATTTTAAAGAATATTGTTCCGTGCTTTTAAGCTACATATAGACTAGGCGGCCACTTAGCACTGTAAGTGGAAGGAGAAGCTATTTACAGGTTTTGTCATCTATATACGTGCACACTCCTGGCCTTTTAGTCACTGTGGCAGCGTATCTTATGCACATTACATATCCCAGGTGCCGATCCAAAGTCAGGGACCATAAGTTATTTTATATTTATTTTTCAGTATGCTTTGCCAAGTAGGAGGGAAATGACTCTTAAATTCCGTGTGTGTAATTTGGATTTTATGGTTTCGATTGCCGTTTATGAAGATCCTGTAGTAAGCACAAATTTTGTGGTGTCCTCCGACATAAACTAAAAAAATATATGATCACTTCAGATTGTAAAACAAAGAATGGCCTGCCAGTTCTTGTTCCAACATCTACAGTCCTCTTCATCAGTAAACCACGCACGCACCCTTGACGCTTCTACCTGCTCAGTCAGCCGTATTAGTGGACGTTCACCCGACCTTATATGCACGCAAATTTCACTGTCCACAGTTTACATGACACCATCTGTGATCCTCACCCGGTTCGATTGAGAAATCGAAGCAATTCAGAGACGTACTGTTTGGTTTTGTTACCGGTAGGTTCGATCAGTACGCTAATATTACGCTAGTTTTCCAGGAATTCGAACAGGAATACCTGGAGGGAAGACAATATTCCTTACGCGTAAGACTGTTGAGAAAGTTTAGAGAGCCGGCATTTGCGACAGACTGCAGAATGATTCTGATGCCCCAACAATGGCTAGCAACACTACAAAGCACCCTCCGCCAAGGACCGTATGATGGTCTGCGGAGTATATAGGATGTAAACGGTAAGTGTTCACAACGTACCACAGTGCTATAGATGATCTCGAACGAGAAATCTGATATAGGACACTTGTGTTCCATTAAGTCAGGAAACTACTACAAGTTGGCCTACAAAAACTAGGTAAGCAACTGCACATGCGTTGTGCGAGAGGTTTTCAGTATTCTATCGCTTTCTGCTCCGTAACTATTGATGGCAAAACAAAAAATGGATGGGACTTTCTGTAGGAAATGTAATGTAGTTTAATTTTTTACTGGGATACGTTTTGCTACATCCGCGGTTTTCGAGTTTTTCAAGAGCAACCCACGAAAGTGATCTTGAAACGCACCCTCACCACGACAATCATCCCACACCGGTAATGATTTTTACTAGCTTAATAGCACTCACTCCTACCACCGTACAAAAATTTGCAACTACGCGAATAGTCGCCCATTTTCGACCTTTTTTTGTCTTCATTGACTAGGATATTAACGCACCGGTTAAGTCGATTATTTCATTAACATAATTAATTTAAACTTTCCTGTAAGGGTGATGAAAGAGAAAAGACTTTTGTTAACTTTATTAAAAAACTAATAACCTTTAGAAATCTATCTAAATCCCTGGAGGGAAGAGGACTTTGTTTACGGGAAACACAGTTCAGAAAGTTTAAAGAACCAGCGTTTGCAACAGACTGCAAAATGGTCCTACTACCCCAACATATATCTACATCTGCGTCTAAATCTACATACATACTGCCAAGCCACTAGCAAATAGAGCGAGGGGAAAACGACTGTTTGTATACCTCCATATGAGCCCAAATTTCTCGTATCTTATCTTCTTGGTCAGAAGCTTGCACAGGATAGAGTAGTATGGTGAGCTGCATCAAACCAGTCTCTGGACTGAAGACCACAACAACAACAACAACAACATCTACTTGGTCCTTACACGAAATGTATGTTGGCGGCAATAGAACCGTTCTAAAATCAGCTTGAAATGCTGGTTGTCTAAATTTTCTCAAAGGCGTTCCTCGAAATGAGCGTCCCCTTCCCTCCATGGATTCCCCATTTCTTTTTCCGAAGCATCTCCGTAGTACTTGCATGTTGTTTAAATCCACCAGTAACAAATCTAGAGGCCACCTCCAAATTGCTCCGCTGTCTTCCTTTAATCCGACCTGGTGCTGATCCCAGCACTGGAGCTGCACTCAAGAATATTTGCACTGGCGTCCTATATGCTGTCTGCTTTACACAGGAACTGCACTTCCCAAAATTCTCCCAATAAACCGAAGTCTACAAGTCACCTACCCTACCATAATCCCCACATCCTCGTTCCATTTCATATCGCGTTGTGACGTAACGCCCAGGTATTTAAACGACGTGACCGTTTCAAGCAGGACACTACTAACGCAGTATCTACACTCCTGGAAATTGAAATAAGAACACCGTGAATTCATTGTCCCAGGAAGGGGAAACTTTATTGACACATTCCTGGGGTCAGATACATCACATGATCACACTGACAGAACCACAGGCACATAGACATAGGCAACAGAGCATGCACAATGTCGGAACTAGTACAGTGTATATCCACCTTTCGCAGCAATGCAGGCTGCTATTCTCCCATGGAGACGATCGTAGAGATGCTGGATGTAGTCCTGTGGAACGGCTTGCCATGCCATTTCCACCTGGCGCCTCAGTTGGACCAGCGTTCGTGCTGGACGTGCAGACCGCGTGAGACGACGCTTCATCCAGTCCCAAACATGCTCAATGGGGGACAGATCCGGAGATCTTGCTGGCCAGGGTAGTTGACATACACCTTCTAGAGCACGTTGGGTGGCACGGGATACATGCGGACGTGCATTGTCCTGTTGGAACAGCAAGTTCCCTTGCCGGTCTAGGAATGGTAGAACGATGGGTTCGATGACGGTTTGGATGTACCGTGCACTATTCAGTGTCCCCTCGACGATCACCAGTGGTGTACGGCCAGTGTAGGAGATCGCTCCCCACACCATGATGCCGGGTGTTGGCCCTGTGTGCCTCGGTCGTATGCAGTCCTGATTGTGGCGCTCACCAGCACGGCGCCAAACACGCATACGACCATCATTGGCACCAAGGCAGAAGCGACTCTCATCGCTGAAGACGACACGTCTCCATTCGTCCCTCCATTCACGCCTGTCGCGACACCACTGGAGGCGGGCTGCACGATGTTGGGGCGTGAGCGGAGGACGGCCTAACGGTGTGCGGGACCGTAGCCCAGCTTCATGGAGACGGTTGCGAATGGTCCTCGCCGATACCCCAGGAGCAACAGTGTCCCTAATTTGCTGGGAAGTGGCGGTGCGGTCCCCTACGGCACTGCGTAGGATCCTACGGTCTTGGCGTGCATCCGTGCGTCGCTGCGGTCCGGTCCCAGGTCGACGGGCACGTGCACCTTCCGCCGACCACTGGCGACAACATCGATGTACTGTGGAGACCTCACGCCCCACGTGTTGAGCAATTCGGCGGTACGTCCACCCGGCCTCCCGCATGCCCACTATACGCCCTCGCTCAAAGTCCGTCAACTGCACATACGGTTCACGTCCACGCTGTCGCGGCATGCTACCAGTGTTAAAGACTGCGATGGAGCTCCGTATGCCACGGCAAACTGGCTGACACTGACGGCGGCGGTGCACAAATGCTGCGCAGCTAGCGCCATTCGACGGCCAACACCGCTGTTCCTGGTGTGTCCGCTGTGCCGTGCGTGTGATCATTGCTTGTACAGCCCTCTCGTAGTGTCCGGAGCAAGTATGGTGGGTCTGACACACCGGTGTCATTGTGTTCTTTTTTCCATTTCCAGGAGTGTAAATATCACGGCTTTCTTTTTCCTACTCAACCGCATTAACTTATACTTTTTTACATTTAGAGCTAGTTGCCATTCATCACACAAACTAGAAATTTTGTCTATGACATTTTGTATTCTCCTACAGTCACTCAGAAACGACACCGTCAAGAACACCCTAGCATCATCAGCAAACAGCCGCAGATTGCTGCCCACCCTGTCCGCCACATCATTTATGCATATTATAGAAAATGATAGCGGTCGTAAAATACTTCCCTTGGGTGCTCTTGAAGATACCGTAGCCTTTGATGAACACCCACCCTCGACGACAACATGCTGATTTCTATTACTTAAGAGCCACTAACATATTTGGGAAACTCTTCCACACTCTCATATCTCCGACAACAGTCTGCAGTGCGGTACCATTTCATTCCGGAAATGACTGTTTACCCCTTCACCCATATTTCCCATCATATCAAGTGAGAAAAGGGCAAGCTGAATTTCGGACAAGTGATGCATTTTAAAACCGTGCTGAGTAGTGAGAATAAGCTTTTTGGTCTCCAGAAGTTTATTGTATTCGAACTCATATGTTCAAGGATTTAGCAGCAAACCAATGTTACGGATATCGGTCCGTAATTATGTGACCCCGTTCTTTTACTCTTCTTATGTACTCTACAGGAGTCAACTGTGATTTTGTCCAGTCGAGAGATTCGCGACAAATGCAAGCTAAGTAAGAGGCCAATGCCATAGAGTGAAACCGAATTGGGATTCCATCCAGACTCCTTCAGTTTCTCTACGCCAGGGATGCTTATTAGTATGTCGTCCACATGTGATTCTGTTCAAAAATGGTTCAAATGGCTCTGAGCACTATGGGACTTAACATCTATGGTCATCAGTCCCCTAGAACTTAGAACTACTTAAACCTAACTAACCTAAGGACATCACACAACACTCAGCCATCACGAGGCACAGAAAATCCCTGACCCCGCCGGGAATCGAACCCGGGAACCCGGGCGTGGGAAGCGAGAATGTGATTCTGCGCGAAGGTCAAACGTCAGTATGTTCGTACGACTCCCCTGCGTGAACGGTGTCTTAAATGCGAAATTTAAAACTTCAACTTCCATTTCCCTATTTTCCACTGCCTCACCAGACTGGGCAACGAGTGACTGGATGGAAGACTTAGACCCTCTTAGCGATTTTTCATAGGACAAGAACTTTCTCGGGTTCTCGGTCAGATCCGAGAATGGTATGACGGTGGTAGTTGTTGAAAACTTCGCGCTCAGATCTTTTCACAGCCGCACGAATCTCTGCTAACCTTAGCCTGTCGTCATAGTTAAACCACGGTGGGTCTTTTCCGTCCTTAACCCACTTATTGTCCACAGCACGATTTACAATCTGTTCTAACTTTGCCAATAATTTCTCTACGTCCATCACACTAGAACTAAACTATGTTAATTCAGTGTCTAAGTGAGATGCTAACAGCTGATTATCTGCTCGTTCTAGCACAAACACTCTTCTGATTTATTAACTTTCGTACCAATAGTCACTCTTCTGACATCACAATAACTATCGCCATCTACATACTGACGCCATCGATAAGGTCCAGCATGTTTGCAGCTACAAGGTCTAAGATGTTTCCATTGGCTGTGGGCTGGCGAACTGGCGAAGACTTGTCTGTCCATACCCCCTGCAATGAATCAGTAGACGTCCAAGTCTATCCTCGGTAGGTTAAAGTCGCCTACAAGAAGTATAGCATGATCTATTTACGCGCTCCTGACCGTAGCCTTCCTTTGAATGGTTCTAGATCTATCATTGCGAAATTGGGTACCCGGTAGAAACATCCAAAAATTAACTAGGTTTCATCTTGACCTGTTGTTCAAGATCAGATAACTTCACTGTAATATTCAACTTCGATTTCATTAGAGACAATATTTTCGTCAGCTGCAATTAGTACTACCCCTCCTATGGCATCTAATCTCTCTTTCCGATATACATTCCAGAGCTTTATACTTCCGGTTTCAACCAGCTCTCGAACCCAAGAACAATTTGAGCATGAGAACTTTCCTGGACGGCAGTAAAAAAATGGTTCAAATGGCTCTGAGCACTATGGGACTTAACATCTGTGATCATCAGTTCCCTAGAACTTAGAACTACTTAAACCTAACTAACCTATGGACATCACACACATCCATGCCCGAGGCAGGATTCGAACCTGCGACCGTAGCGGTCACGCGGTTCCAGACTGAAGCGTCTAGAACCGCACGGCCACACCGGCCGGCCGACGGCAGTAAATTCGGAAACTTTGTTACGAATACTTCGACAATTTACTGATATAATTTGGACAGTCTGATTTCGCTATCTGCATATCGATTGGCGAGTGTTCATCAGAGTACTTGAAATAACCGCCTAGCCTAAAAGGATTCCATGTCCACTCCACAAGTACTCTGCTACCCGAGGACCTCGCGTAAGCATCGCGAAGACAAGTAATTACTAGTAAGAAGGACTGACAAACATAAGGAGTCACGCAGAGTCGCCGCGCGGTTAGAGGCGCCATGTCACGGATTGCGCGGCCCCTCCCGCCGGAGGTTCGAGTCCTTCCTACGGTGTGGGTGTATGTCCATTATAATTATCTGGGCTGTTATGCCGTGGTCGGTTGATGAATTCTGTGTCAATTCCCAACGTTTCGTCCCCGTCTGCGGGGGACGTCTTCAAGGGGGTCTGTAGCTCGATGGAAGGTCCAACAGACCCATTGGCTCGCTACTGACTGCCGCTAAATTCCGTGTCAGCGCGATCCCGCGCCGAGGCGTGACGTCACGTGTTTTGTAAACGTCAGTGCAATTGGCCGCTGTCCGCTGCCGTCGATCGCCGTTGCCGTCACCCAGTGGTGGACGGGTGGTGCACATCTTCTTCAACGCCGGCATCCATATACCGTTTAATTTCACCCCTCCTCCTTTCGATTGAAATTATTAGGGTGTTTGGCGATTTCGATTGCCTCCCTGTGGAGGCTTTCGTAATATCCGCTTGTGGCCTTAGATTTTCCTGGTTTTCCTGCCGTTTGTTAAAAATGTAACGGAAAGAATAGGGAGGATCTTGACGAAGCGGAATACTACCGTAATTTACAATCCCACCAGGAAGATACGGGAATACCTTAAGCCTGCCAAGGACTCTCGCAAACCATTGGAAAAAGCTGGAGTGTATAGGATCCCATGCAGCTGTGGAGATGTTTATGTGGGTACCACTAAAAGAACTGTTTCAAAACGTTTGGAAGAGCACGAGGGCAATTGTAGAAGAGGAGAAACGGAACGATCAGCCGTTGCGGAGCATGCTTTCCAGCCAGGTAACCATCATATTCGTTTCGAGGAGACGCAAGTACTAGCTGCCACAAGCTGGGAAAATGACATATTTTAGAACTAATATAGAGATGTACCGACAGGCGTTCTTCCCACGCACTACTTACGAATGGAACAGGAAAGGTGGGAAGCATTTTAATGCCAGAAGTACTCTCCACACACACACACACACACTGTAAGGTTGCTTGCAGAGTATAAACGTAGGTGTGTAGTGGTTTGCTGTATACTTATGTAGACGGAGAACAGTTTTGCGGCCAACGTAAGAAATAAGACACTTTGTATCGACTCTCCTTTATGGGTGGTAAACCGCGTACACGTAGCGCTCGATAAAGACGAGTGTGTGCATGCTTGCTAGCGACACGCTGCTGGTGCCGGCGTATCTGCAACTCCAACAGCAGTTCGCTGTCACTAATCCCCTCCTAATGGCAGTTCCCTACGAAGAGCAACACGGCCTTTAAAGAACAGGACCGCGGCTCGTCAAATGAAATCTGAAATTCCTAGTCCTTTATAGCTTTCGTGGAGCCGGAGCTTTCTAGATTTTGTTTGGCGACCCCGGCGACAGAATCCAGATGACGTGGGGTGAGCGCTCCGCGCCGTAGCCTAGTCGCTCGCCGGCTAAGTGGGTGCTATCGGTGGGGTGATTACCGGCGCGCCATCAGACGGCAGTAAACCGGGCCAAGGCACTAAAAGCCGTCGGCAGTCGCATTCCTGGACAGGCGGCGCCGCTGGAAGCGGTGATACCGACGCGAGGCGTTTGTGATTCAGACGTCGCCGGCAGTGCGCAACTCTGTTTGCATTCCGGAAGTCAACACGGGTGCCGTTGTCTATCGCACTCCGGACGGAGCGTGCTCAATGTCGCAAGGGTTCAGTCTGCGGAATCAACGTTGATTTTTATACAGGAAATTTTCATTCTACAACTGTACTAATAAGTTACTATACAACATTTGTATAATTCTACAACAGACTCATATCAGCTGTATGGACCTATAATTGAATGTATTCTTCCGTCGACACTACTTGATAACGGGAATAACCAGACGTGTTTTCCCCTATTCGCTTGGTACCCTTCGTCGCTCCAGGGAAAGGTTGCAGATTCGAGCCCCGATCTGGCGAGGAAGTCTCAAATCTGCGCACACTCTACTGCAGTGTGGAAATTATTTCTGGAACTCCCTCATTTCGAATTTTATCGTCCACCTATGTTTCTGCATACCACTGTAACATAACTTCTTAAACGCTTATTCCTAATTTCGTTTTCCCCCCACTGCTCAATTCACTTCCACGCAGAGCTGAGCACTAGATGAACATTCTCAGAATGTTTTGTTCTCAAATTAAGGCATCTATTTGGTACTATAAAGTTCATTTGACGAGGAATGCTGTCTTTTTCAGTATTTTCTGCTTCTTATATCCTCCTTACTTCCCAGATGCTGAATTATTTCATATAGTCTACTGCCCCCTATTTTGATAAGTTTCTTGCTAATTTCAGTTCTGTTGTTCCAAAATATGATGGTCATTTTTTAGTTAACCCTCAACAAATTCCAAAAATGGTTCAAATGGCTCTAAGCATTATGGGGCTGAACATCTAAGGTCACCAGTCCCCTAGAACGTAGAACTAATTAAACCTAACTAACCGAAGGACATCACACACATCCATGCTCGAGGCAGGATTCGAACCTGCGACCGTAACAGCCACGTGGTTCGGGACTGAAGCGCCTAGAACCGCTCGGTTACCGGCGCTGGCGTTCAGGCTTTCAACAGATTCCGTTTGACTCACTACTAATTTGCCAGTTTCTGTCGAGGCGGGGCTACAAGATGAAACTTTTTATTTTTACATTTTTTCTCCACCATTTGGCTGTATATTACTATATCTGGTAAAGTCAACCCAAAGCGGACTTCACCAGATGTGACTTGCTTGCACAATAATGTGCTGCATTCCTACAAGACGTTAATTTTGTACCGTTTGTATCAATGTTAAGCAGATGTTTTGAACTTTGTATTTTTCATCCTGCACAGAACATAAAAAATGATAATGGTGTAAGAACACTGTCGATAATGGCGTGAAAGCAGAAACCTGTATTGTACAGAAGAAAAATATATTAATATGTAGTCAAATGGCGGTGTACTCTTTTTCAAAAAACACTGTGATTTTAAAATCTGTTCCCTGTGGTGGCTGCCAAGATAGTAGGGGAAAGAGAACAAAGTCCATTGTGTACCCTACAAATCCCGCCTCTAAACAAAGCGGGAATCACAAAAAACAATGTCTTCAATATGCTTACCAAAAGCTGCAAAAACCGATCATCATAATTATTTATTTTTCACAATATCTGAAAAAGAAACACATATTGGTGACGACCGTGCAGCTGTACTAAATCTATGAAATTTATTCGCAGTTGCGGAATCTTTCTGATATGATCTGCATTAGGTATGGAGATATTACCTATTGTTGACACATGAATACCTACTGCAGCTAATGTCAGAAAGATTCCGCAGTTGCGAATAAATTTCATAAATTTAGTACAGCAGCAAGATCGTCACCAACGCCTGTTTCTTAAGACATTGTTAAAAGTAAGTATTACAACCCTCTACGGGCACTGTGACGATCGTAATACTAACGTGGAATACGTTTGTGTCCTTGAAACCCTGTGCCACGAATTCAAGTAAAGTTGTGAGCGGTGGAATCGTATGGGTCGATTCTGGAAGCGTGCTCCAATAGCCGAAGTGGTGGAGGCAAGCGGAAACCCGGTTGCTGGTCCGACAAAAGTTTCCATGTGTCAGCCATAGGTAATATCTCAACACCTAATGCAGGTAATGTCTGAAAGATTCCACAACTGCGAATAAATTTCATAAACAGTAATTATTATAGAATTGCAGATCAGCACTTTATTTCCCTGAAGTAATTATCTAGCAAAAGAAGTAATGACTTTATTACGGTCATCGTACGGATACTGCTTACTTCACTAGACAGTTGTATAGATAGAAGTTGTGGCTGAGATGACGACTCACGATTGAGAAATCAATCATTGCGAAGTCCCAACTATCTATTCCTAACGAAGAATCAGAGACTCAGTCACGAAAGTGTGAAACAAAAAGATAGCTAGAATTTTCCGGATGTAGGGGAAGATCTTACATATAAATAAAGGGTTTAACTTCAATGTACGTCCAAAGTTTCAGTAATCATTTTTCTCAGGTAGAAGAAGAATGAAAAAAGTCATGCGGGCATGTGTTCAGAAATACTTAATTACGTTTAATCATGGCAACTACTAGGATAACACATCAACCTCTTTTTTTACTTCAAATGTTCAAATGGTCTCTTGGTTACAACTGATCACTAAACGAATTAAATCAGGTGAAACGGAACGAGTAGGACGATCGTGATAAAATCGATGAAGATGCAGTGATTTTAAATGATACGAGTGCTATCAGCACAGATATGGTGAGCCGGCAATGTAAGGAGTACGTAGGGACAGCTGATAATTTGTGCCACACAAGGAGGACAGCACAGATTTCCTGTCTGTCGCGAGCAGACGCCTTAACCATGAATCTCCCGGAGGAGACCTACTACTACACGTTCGATACATGTGTCACTTGATGACATTGTATTTTCAGTGATATTGAATGCCGCCTGGTGGCACTGTGGGCACGTCACGTGGTAAGGCAAGTATATAAGAGGTAGAGATGGATTGGGAACCATTCTGGTGACGATGACTGACCGAAGCTCAAATGGCTCTAAGCACTATGGGACTTAACAACTGAGGTCATCAGTCCCCTAGACTTACAACTACTTAAACCTAACTAACCTAAGGACAATACACACACCCATGCCCGAGGCAGGATTCGAACCTGCGACCGTGGCAGCAGCGCGCTTCCGGACTGCAGCGCCTAGAATCGCTCGGTCACAGTGGCCGGCCAGACCTAAGACTGAGATAAGCGACTGTGATGAAGAACAGTTATGGCGTGTCACCTGTGAACGAGTATCTCGGGACCGAGCGAGGTTGCGCAGTGGTTAGCACACTGGACTCGCATTCGGGAGGACGACGGTTCAATCCCGTCTCCGGCCATCCTGATTTAGGTTTTCCGTGATTTCCCTAAATCGCTTCAGGCAAATGCCGGGATGGTTCCTTTGAAAGGGCACGGCCGATTTCCTTCCCCATCCTTCCCTCACCCGAGATTGCGCTCCGTCTCTAATGACCTCGTTGTCGACGGGACGTTAAACACTAATTTCCTCCTCCCTCCTCGAGTATCTCGGAAACGGCGAAGGTGTTCGCGTGCTATTGCCGTGAGCTTCCATGGAAAGTGCTTGAAGTACGGTGAAGCCACGAGTAGGCCACAAAGTGTTGGTCGCCAATGCCTTATCACTAAACGTGGAGGTCAGAGGTTTGCTCGCTCTTTACAAGCACGAACTGTGACAAATCTGGCCACAGAGTACACTATCACAGGACCAAGTGTTTCGGAGCAACCGTTCAGCGCACATTGTCGAAGACAGGATTCCGCTGTGGACCACCGTGGTCCGGATAATCACGTATCTTGTTACACCAGGTCGACGGTCGAGTCCGGATACGCTGTCATCCGGACGAAAGTCTGCCGGAGGAGGAGGAGGTTATGGGCGCTCAACGGCGACATTGTAAGCGGAAAGTCTCCTGAAACGCACTGAACCACGGACGCAGGACGGTGCGAGCAGTATTTCTTATGGGGGCCATTCTGCTGGGTTTCCATGAGATCGGAGATAGAAATCGAAGGCACAGCGACAGATGTGGTCTACGTGAACGTTGCTAGCGACCATCTCCATCTCTTCATGCTGGATATCTTTCCCCATAGCGACGGCATCTTCCAGCAGGATAACTGCCCGTGTCCCCACTCCGGGACCGTGCTACAGTGACTTGAGGAACTTTTTAGTGAACTCATGTCGTTGGTCACTAAATTCGCCTGATCCGAACCCTAATGGAGCACTTCTGGGACTCTATTTAGGCCCCAGCCTCGTGCCCATAAGAAATTGGCTCGTAATTTACAGGAATTCTGTGACCAGGGCGTAGACATTTGGTACCACAATCCTCGTAAATGTACCAAACAGTTGTCGAAACCACATCACTCAAAATCACTTTTATGATGCGTTTGAAAGACGGAGCAACACGCTATTAAGCTGGTTGCCATAAAATTTTGCCTCATCAGACTTCTGACATGTTAAGCCACGGTCCACCATCAGCTCCGTTCCATCGATATTGCTGTTCCCACAAACTCGCGGAGATCCTCTCGTAGTTGTGTCCACAAAAATTGGTGTCAACGTCAGTGAAAATGAATGCTGGAGTCAGTCCTGGATCTGTTAGGGGTTAAGACTACTACTCGTGATAAGCAACAAGTCAGGTGTGGCACCAATTTTTAGTTGTTGTTACACATTCGTTACGTCTGGTCTTGTTGCAGTTTTCAGGTTCACCATCAGGATTTGCTGTGTTGAGATGCGACTCATCTAATTGCCTTATTTACCCGCAGCACCTACTGCTTAAGTGACCGTTACTGTTTCATAGAAGTATTGAAAGCTGATAGAAGCTCACCTCAGGGAAGATGAGTGTAGGCTGCGAATAAATGTAGGAACACGCGAGGCTACACCGATCTTACGACTCCTCTTAGAAAATAGGTTAAAGAAAGGCAAACCTACATCTATAGCATTTGCAGGCTTAGAGAAAAGTGTTGAAAATACTGATTGGAATACACTTTTCAAATTGGGTTGAGGTAGCTGTGATAAAACACAGGGAGAGGAAAGCTATTTACACCTGTCACAAGCTTCGAGGGACATGAAAAGGAAGAAGTATTTGAGAAGGTAGTGAGAAGGGTTGCAGCCTGTCGCCGATGTTATTCTATCTGTAGATTGAGCATGTAGTAAGGGGAACCAAAGAGAAAGTTGGAGGATGAATTAAACTTCAGGAGGAAGAGATAAAAAAAATAGAGGTTTGCTGATGTCGTGGTCATTCTGTCAGAGACAGTAAAGAACTTGGACGAGAAGGTGAACGGAATAGATAGGAATTTAAAAGAAGTAACAAGACGGACATCAGAACTAGTAAAACAAGGGTAGTTGGGTCAAATCAATCGATACTGAGAGAATTAGATGAGGAATTGTGACACTTAAAGTAGTAGACGAGTTTCACTGTTTGTGCAGAAAAATAACCGATGAGGGCCGAAGTAGAAAGGTATAAGATTCACACAGCCTCTAGATAGGGAATCATTTCTGTAAAAGAGGAATTCGTAATTATCAAGTAAAATTTAACTGCTAGGAAGTCTTTTCTGAAGGTATTTGGAGTGTAGGCTTGTACTGAAATGAAAAGTGGACGTGTAGCAGTTCAGACAAGAATAGAATAGAACATTTTGAAACGTTGTGCTATAGACGAATTTTAAAGATTGAATGGGCAGATCACGAACTAGTGAACTATAGAAGATTATTAAAGATTAGATGGATAGATCACGTAACAAATGAGGAAGCATTGAGTCGAATTAGAGAAGAAAGAAATTAACAGCATAACTCGACAACTGGATAGATTCAGCTGACAGAACACATTCTGAGACATCCAGGAATCGTCGATTTGGTATTTGAAGGAAGTGTGGGGGCAAAAATTGGAGAAGGAAGCCAAGCCATAAATACAGTAAGGGGGTTGAAATGGATGTAGGTTGTAGTAGTGACTGGGAGACGAATAGGCTTCCTTCAGACAGACTAGCCTGGAAATTGCATCAAACTAGTCTTTGAATTGAAGACCACAACAGGACAACGGATTTTGAAACCATGTATCCGTTAATTGTTGTTCATCATTGCCTTGGATTCTCGTAAAGTTGAAGTACACACAAAATGTTATGACTCTGTTGCAACTTTTGCATTCTATGGCACCAACGTTTGTTCCAACAGTGCCACAAACAAATGTTACGACGCATCAAGCAGCTACCGCAAACACTGCGGGTGACTGATAAACAGGTTCTGGTAACCAGATGTCATCGCTTCGATCAGACTGCTACTGTACCTTTTACCTGTTTTACGTGTATGTGTGCTTTCTATAGAATCTTGAGGAATCCCAACAAGACTGTACTAAACATTGGTGAAGTCACTCTTCTGTCAGAGGTTCTAATTCAAGTAACATCCTGCATTTCCACTTCGATTTCGCTGAGTGCTCGTAAAAACTGTTGTAAAAGCGGATTTCGTTTTTAGGAGCAATGCATCACAGCCGTAGTAACGACAAACGTAAAGATACGTTTAACCTCGTAGTCCTGTGTATGGGAAATTAATTTGCTGTGACACGCGAGATACGCACCAGAAATGGATTGCTTGTTAAGAAGCGCGTTTAACAATTTATCTCTTTGTGATGAATAAATAAAACTGTTTAGTACGAAGTAAGCTGGCCTTTGCGCCAACAGGTACGAACTTCTCCAATAACAACTCGGAAACTTGTCCTATAGGGCTCGCGACTCT
The DNA here is from genome assembly GCF_023898315.1 of Schistocerca nitens. Lineage (NCBI taxonomy): Eukaryota > Metazoa > Arthropoda > Insecta > Orthoptera > Acrididae > Schistocerca > Schistocerca nitens. Next base: position 675,923,233 of record NC_064618.1, read on the forward strand.
CTTAGTTTTCTATAAAGTGCACTTTGGGAACGACACCACAATTACGGTCCTTTGAGAGTGCGTGGTTTCTAGGCGAATTCCAGTGAGGGAACCTTCTCTTTCGATCTGCCAACAGCTACATCCCGCTGCTACGTCTAAACGAGTTGCCTTTCTATGATTTTCGGTTCTTCACGTGAAGCTGAAGAGTAGAAATTTTTAGAACATTTTCTTCAAAAAACGCTGTTACGCTGCTGGTAATCCAACGATCTTTGGTCCTAGATCGAAATCTCACCAAAGGGAAGTACAACTAACTGATAAAGTGTTTCTTATCTCGACTTTGTATTCATTATTTGAGAGTGGCTTTACTTATTTACTCGGGTCAGAACCCGCACAAAACTGTACATTATATAAATAATCAACAATTTACATAGTTGACGTAACGAACTGAATGGACTGCCCCCAGAATTGAGCAACAGCAGTTGAATCCTTTTAGCCTTCATGACTGCATGACGCAAGGCAGCATTGACAATGGAACAGGTGATCGACTGCCTATTCTCCGCATTCACATTCGATCGGTTCTTTGGAAAGTTCCCATTCGATAAGATTGTGCCTATTCAATGAACTCCAGGCGGACCTGTCTGAAGCACCCCCATGAGGTAGACACTCAGCAGGTTTCATCCAAGTTTGAAGTTGGTCACATCTAGCTCCACGCAGTTCTTCTCTGTGAGCAAGTGGTGCAATACGTGCCAAAATGGTAACCTTGTCTGTAGGTGTTGGTTTCAGACATCCAGTTGTCAGCCGTGCAGTTTGATTCGATGCAACACCCCCTTGCTTTGCGCGGGGAGAGCTCTGCCTACAGATCAACAGAGTGCCTTGGCGGAGGCTCTGATAACTTGAGGTTGGGTTCCCAAGTTACTGCGAGTTAGTTTCCCAATGGTGTTATTTCGGGCTGACACATTTAGCTTGGTGTTGAGACAGTGTTTGCGGTATGTGAAAGACCTGTCTAAAGTGATGCGTATTTAGGCGTAAAATAGTGTTCCAGGTAGGTGCCCTCCCAATTAAATTTTAGTTTTCTGTTTGCCTCCCTATTTCGGGGGCGGAATGCATAAACTTCCGGTGGTGCACCATCCAGCCCACCATTAGAACAACATAATGATGCGATTTCAAAATCTATTTTACCCTTCAACTACTGTGAGGCATCTCTCTACATCTATGGTCTGCGAGCCACCTTACAATGTGCGGTAGAGATTACTTCCAACATCACTGCTATTTCCGATTTTCCTGTTCCATTCGTGCATGGGAAAAGCAATTATAGGTAAACCTCCGTGTGACCCCTGAAGATTCTTTCTCCCGTCGCAATCAATTAGCAATTATTATGTGGAAGAAACTAATACAAATGCTCTCAGAATTTTAGCAGTATACCTCTCCATGATGCACAACGACTCTATTGTATCGCCTGCCATTAGGGTTTGATTACACTTTCGGTAACGGTCTTACTGTATTTCGCTAATTTTCTGGCTTTGTCAATTTCCTGTATACAATAATATTATCGAAGAACAGGGTCCTAGAGCTTCCTTACGTTATTTTTGCCCGGGTTCCCGGGTTCGATTCCCGGCGGGGTCAGGGATTTTCTCTGCCTCGTGATGGCTGGGTGTTGTGTGCTGTCCTTAGGTTAGTTAGGTTTAAGTAGTTCTAAGTTCTAGGGGACTTATGACCACAGCAGTTGAGTCCCATAGTGCTCAGAGCCATTTGAACCATTTTGAACCTTACGTTATTTACCAGATCATTTATGTATATGGCAAACGGTAATGACCCTGTAACACACTTTAAGCTACTTTTGCATCTTGTGTTCGCTCCGTAAAGAACAATGTACAGAGGTCTGTCTGCTTGGAAACTGTGAATCCAACATTAGTCGCTTGCTCTAGGTATACTCTACACCCGTGGTACAAACTGCTGTTTCCCGCCAACGACCGTATAAGGATCCTATATTTTATGTGACGACATAACCAGCTTGAGGAGCACAGTCGTTAGATCCCATGTAGCCACTTCCCATGTAGCCACCTCTACACTCGACTCGATGGTGGTTGCCTCCCGACAATTGAAACAGGACGCAATATAGAGAACCCAACAGTTTCATCTGCCCGAGAAAGCTGTAAGCTGATCGAAACGGCAGTTGTTCTTTCACAGTTCCTAATTAATTTATGGTGCTAAATGACAAATAGGTTTTCATTCATCTTAACAATGACGATGGAAGCCGTCGCACCTTTACTAAATTTGTCTCAGAGAGAACTGCCATTGTGGAGTCAATAGATTCGTTTATAAAGATGAATATGGTATCTTCATCTCGTGGATAACAAGGTTACGAAACCATGTCGATCATTGTTTTATGTGCTTCTGGTGACTGCGTGTAAGCGAATGAAAACATACAATACCTTTATGGCGGGAAAAATTTTTCAGGGGAACGAGTTCAGTGTGTTACGTTTTATATACCGAGCTGGTGCAAAAGTTATGGCACAGGGTTCGTACTCAGGAAGAATAGGGCTCATCCTATCGTTCTGATTTAGGTTTTACATGTTTACCCTTGAAGACTAGAGACGAATTCAAGGATGATCCTATAGTAAAGTTTCAGCCGATTTCATTCCCCCCCCCCCCCCCCAGTAAGTGGAATACACGAACGATGTCGATATCAGCTGGGCATTACACTCAAAGCCGTATACCTCGGTTATATACGAGGGGCGTTCAGAAAGTAAGCTCCGATCGGTCGCGAAATGGAAACGACTATGAAAATCCGATAAAGCTTTGCACAGATGTGTTGGGTAGTGTCTCTAGTATAACCCCAGTTAGCATCACGTCGCTCTTCTCATTTCTGAGCTCGCAGTGAATGCGTAAAGATGTCTAGAAAATAGTGTCTGCCGCCAAGTACGAGGGCCTGGTGAGAAATTTCGCCTGAAGCTATGCAGCTAACATTACATAACTGTCGTGCTGTTTCTTCTTCAAGACAATTCTCAGCCGCATTCTGCAGGGGCAATGAAGATGCTCCTGCATCGTTTTCAAATGGAAATGTGAGATTACCCACAATACAGTCCGCAATTGTCTCCCCCTGAGTTTCATCTCTGGTCACATGAACCGCTGTCTTTGAAGACAACATTTTGACACAGACAACGAGGTGTAGGCCAGCGTGGAGAATTGGCGGAAAGCACTGGCGGCTGCCTTCTATGATGAGGCTATTGAAAAGTTGGTACAACGCTATGACAAAAGTCTAAGTCAGAACGGCGACTACGTAGAGAAGTAGCTGAAAGGTGTAGCTAATTGTTACAAGTAAAACATTTCTGATGTTCACTGTGGTTTCAATTTGGCAATCAATCGGAGCTTACTTTCTGAACAGGCCTCGTACATCCACGTTAGCTATCACGTAAAAGAATTTATTCTCTGTTCCTCAATAGTTCTTTGGCTATCTCTTGTCCTCTGATCCCTCTTTGTCGCTACCTCTCAGCTCTTTCCTTCTACCCCATTCCTCCCCTCTATCTCTCTCTTTCCCCTTCTCCCTCCATCTGTCTCCTCTCTCCTAGTCTGTTTCCCATTGTCTTTTTCTCCCTTCGTCTCCCCTCTCCCTCCCTCTTCCTCTTCAATTTCTCCTGTACATTAAAACCTCGGAAGCGACTTTGTCCGTACCGCCAATAAGCAAATGACGTGTCTCCAGCGCTCCCACTAGTTCCACTGACAGACCTCGGCCTTTCCGTTTTCAATTAAACTAATAAGCTGCAGGTGCTCGCAGGCGCCTTCGCCCTTGCCTTCGCCTTTGCCTTCCCGTTTGCCCATGCCGACGTCTTTTTGCCACTAAGCGGCGAGCGCGCATTTTATGGGCAGTAAACGGGGGCTCTGTGACCGCCGCCGCCGGACGCGCTCGTGGTCATGGCCGTGGCCGCAACGGAAAATTAAAGCTATTCATCCTAACTTTGTTTCTTTACGAGCGAGGCGTTAACGCGGTGGCAAGTGCCATTACGACTGGGGCCCTTCTTTTCTATACCCCGGCACTCCTATAAATACTCTTCTCATTACGTTGCTTCATCATATCGGCATTAAGATGAGCAGCAAAATCCGTTCACTAGACTGGCATTCTGAAGTTGCCGGACTAAAATTCTCCTCTTGAAATCCTGATGTGGGATTTATATGATGCCTTCAGAATATCAGACGGGGATCTTTTGATCGACCCTTTTAGGGTGTAAGTACATGGGCAACGTAGACACGTTACAGACATTGCTCTTTATATTTCTTCATAGAGGTCTATGCTTTTTTGGAGCTACAGTGAAGAATTATTTAAAAAAAAATCTCGATTACGGATTTCAAAGAGAATCTTCGAGTCTTAATCAATGCTATACTTCTTCTAGTCACCTTGCTTATGACGTTATCATTTCTCGAAACTGTCTCATTTTTGGTCTGTATGGTCTGAGTGGACGCAGAGATGGTTCTGGTAACGATGGTAAAGGACGTTACATACATATTCTTACATAGAATTACATTAAAAAATGACACATTAGGAACAGACGATGAGTCTTGCTGTATGGGCAGCAAAGTAACTGACGATGACTGAAGTAGTGAAGAAATTAAATGCAAACTGTCAATAGCAAGAAATGCCTTTCTGAGGATGAGGAATATGTTAACATCGTATATATGGGATGATTAAAAAAAAGAACAGATTTCAGTTGCTTATTACAGACAAATTGTACTAGATAGAAACACATTGCGCATGTCATTGCGCATGTCATTGCGCAGAGTAAGGTTCAAATGGCTCTGAGCACTATGGGACTCGGTCCGCAGCTCGTGGTCGTGCGGTAGCGTTCTCGCTTCCCACGCCCGGGTTCGATTCCCGGCGGGATCAGGGATTTTCTCTGCCTCGTGATGACTGGGTGTTGTGTGATGTCCTTAGTTTAGTTAGGTTTAAGTAGTTCTAAGTTCTAGGGGACTGATGACCATAGATGTTAAGTCCCATAGTGCTCAGAGCCATTTTGAGCCACTATGGGACTCAACTTCGGAGGTTATCAGTCCCCTAGAACGTATAACTACTTAAACCTAACTAACCTAGGGACCTCACACACATCCATGCCCGAGGCAGGATTCGAACGTGCGACCACAGCGGTCTCGCGGTTCCAGACTGTAGCGGCTAGATCCGATCGGCCGCTCCGGCCAGCTGCGTAGAGGAAGGTTAGAAGTTTTTTGTTCGCACGGACACTATACCATACACTCAGCATGAGCACCACGCGGTGCTGGAAAAACAACGAAACGGTACTCCATTTCATTCCAGTCATACCCTCTGTTATGGTCGTCGGGAGGCGATTGCTCCAGTAACTGCATTTTACAAGACTTCCTACGAAGGCGTCGCTTCAGAACACTCCACACCGTTGTTGAAAAGTTCAAGTTCCTGCCCCGCCCGTCTTGTGGATTTCCGAGGGCGGTTAGGATTGCGGTATTTTGCAAATCGTGGGCAGGACTACAACAAAACCAACTACTGTACTTACGATTAGCGAAATATGGGTTTCATTTCATCGCTGCCTCTCCCGGCTAAAGATAGTTATCCTGTCAAAGAAATCTCCACCTGAGAACGCGTAGCAATGTTGTCTGTCAGGCATTGTAAATGGGACTACATTTTTTTACAAGAGTGATCTCACACAATTTAGCGAACTATTATTCAACGTGGCCACATTTTTCCTTAAATAAAATGAACTATTTTTACACAGAATACCACACGCGCACAACACTAATGTTTTCTTTCCTGTCAAAAAATATTTCCTAATAGTTCTTACGAAATAATCACGGTTCGTACATTAGCAGAGAACAATTCCGCCACGTAAGATACTGTTTCCACCATACTTAAAGATTATTCATTATCTAAGGCGAATTTATGATTTTTGGGTGGTTCTGCGTCACCAATATACAATTATTATCGTGAAAATTGACCATCAAGATTCTTGTGTCTTCAGTAGTTTGATTTAGAACTGCACGCAGCAATATTTCACTAAGATGGCGTCCAACATAAGACAGTCACTTAACAATTCTGGTTCAGACGTTGTGTCACTCTCCGAAAATAACATAGATATTAAACCTTTTCTGTACCTTAACTATATGCATTAACATTTAAAAGTATTTCTCCATCTTAATCACTCATTATTCAGCACTTTACCAATAATCCGCGCTGTAGATCAATTGCGCTAATGGCTGCGCTCCATTGAAGTTGAAAAGAACACTTAATATTTATGTAGGACGAGAATGATATTAAAATAAAATTTCAAACATACGTATTGATTTCAATGACACAGAAACTCTATTTTTCAAATATTACTAAGCAATATAACACAGTTTTATACCGACCTCTGTGCTACATGGCATCAATCCCGTCCGATCATTACAACAGTTCGAACAAGAAGAAGAATTATTCTAGAAAAATCAGAGATAACAAAAGATGAAGATTTCCATTATCTTTTTCCATGAGTATTGTCTGAGATATAAATTTCCCCTCTCACAAGAGTTAATTATTATAGTATCGACGAAGACCTTTTCTATTAATATCACGAGAATGTTCGCTCAAATTGGACACACAATGCCGTCGTGAACAATGTTATGAATAAAATATAGTCGTGGATATTACAGAATCTCGTATACGCCCGACATTTTCATCAGACGTGCGTGGCTGACCAGTTTTCGCTTTGCATATGCAACCAACGTCGAAGAATGTTGTATGCTAGTCATAAATCTGCTTGTGCGAAGGCGGATTCTTGCTGAATTGACAGCGGGATGCACTTTATAGTTGAACAATGAAAGGACTTCGCGCAAATTCCAACAAACACAGCCGGCCGCGGTGGCCGACCGGTTCTAGGCGCTACAGTCTGGAACCGCGCAACAGCTACGGTCGCAGGTTCGAATCCTGCCTCGGGCATGGATGTGAGTGATATCCTTAGGTTAGTTAGGTTTAAGTAGTTCTAAGTTCTAGGGGACTGATGACCTCAGAAGTTAAGTGCCATAGTACTCAGAGCCATTTGAACCAACAAACACAATGTTTGCTGTGGTGGTATAGTCGCCATGTTCCATTTTTAAAGTCTGTGCCCATGTACGAAAACGAAACGTGTACGATGAACAGTCCAGATAAGAAGAGAATAGAAACTTTTAAATTTGGTGCTACAGAGAATGCTGAAGATTAGATGGTAATTAATTTAGAAAGATCCGCTTCAGTTGTACTAGTATATATTTAAACTACGACCACATTTTCACATCACTATACAGGGTGAGTCACCTAACGTTACCGCTGGATATATTTCGTAAACCACATCAAATACTGACGAATCGATTCCACAGACCGAACGTGAGGAGAGGGGCTAGTGTAATTGGTTAATACAAACCATAAAAAAATGCACGGAAGTATGTTTTTTAACACAAACCTACGTTTTTTTAAATGGAACCCCGTTAGTTTTGTTAGTACATTTGAGCATATAAACAAATACGTAATCATTGCCCTTTGTTGCATTGTAAAATGTTAATTACATCCGGAGACATTGTAACCTAAAGTTGACGCTTGAGTACCACTCCTCCGCTGTTCGATCGTGTGTATCGGAGAGCACCGAATTACGTAGGGATCCAAAGGGAACGTTGATGGACCTTAGGTACAGAAGAGACTGGAACAGCACATTACGTCCACATGCTAACACCTTTTTATTGGTCTTTTTCACTGACGCACATGTACATTACCATGAGGGGTGAGGTACACGTACACACGTGGTTTCCGTTTTCAATTACGGAGTGGAATAGAGTGTGTCCCGACATGTTAGGCCAATAGATGTTCAATGTGGTGGCCATCATTTGCTGCACACAATTGCAATCTCTGGCGTAATGAATGTCGTACACGCCGCAGTACATCTGGTGTAGTGTCGCCGCAGGCTGCCACAATACGTTGTTTCATATCCTCTGCGGTTGTAGGCACATCACGGTACACATTCTCCTTTAACGTACCCCACAGAAAGACGCCCAGAGGTGTAAGATCAGGAGAACGGGCTGGCAAATTTATGCGTCCTCCACGTCCTATGAAACGCCCGTCGAACGTGTACCTCACCCCTCACGGTAATGTACATGTGCGTCAGTGAAAAAAACCAATAAAAAGGTTTTAGCATGTGGACGTAATGTGCTGTTCCAGTCTCTTCTGTACCTAAGGTCCATCACCGTTCCCTTTGGATCCCTACGTAATTCGGTGCTCTCCGATACACACGATCGAACAGCGGAGTAGTGGTACTCAAGCGTCAACTTTAGGTTACAATATCTCCGGATGTAATTAACATTTTACAATTCAACAAACGGCACTGATTACGTATTTGTTTATATGCTCAGATGTGCTAACAAAACTAACGGGGTTCCATTTAAAAAAAACGTAGGTTTGTGTTAAAAAAACATACTTCCGTGCATTTTTTTATGGTTTGTATTAACCAATTACACTAGCCCCTCTCCTCACGTTCGGTCTGTGGAATCGATTCGTCAGTATTTGATGTGGTTTACGAAATATATCCAGTGGTAACGTTAGGTGACTCACCCTGTATATCTTTTACACGAATTATAAGGGACGATAAAAATGTTTCTCTTTGAGGCCATTGCTGCAGCGAATATGCAACGTTGCATGACTCTGATGCTGGTGTATAAACACCTATAAGAAGTCAAGGTATTACTGTGGCATTCGTGTCTATCCGACGTGTGTGCGGTAAATGCGGAAAAGTTTTCTATGTGCGACGTTATTACCAGATGCGTCCAAACAGTATCAACGTGCTGTTATTCTCTTCTCGACTGTCGAAGGACAAACACCGGTAGACATCCACTGCAGAATGAAGAATATGTATGGGACAGTATGTCTCTCGAAAACCAGGAAAACTGCGACAAGGGATGCAGCTGCTTCATGTTCGGCTAGATAGATGTCAGGAGCGTAAAATTGTGGGCGTTGCTATAATTAAAAGTAATCAAACTGGAATGGACCTTACTTATTAATGTAACGCTGGTACATGGCTGCCTACGTAGGGCTGAGAAGCCCCAAGAGGGGTTGCAGTCTGTTCATCAGGAGGTTTGAGGAGAGAGGCAGAGGTTAGAGGAGCGACTACTCGGGGCCGAGGTCTGAAGCTAAGAGAGCTGTTTCCAAGCCGCCCTCGCCGCTCCCGGCCGCTTCCCCACGTGATCACACGACCAGCCTCTGATTGGAGGGTTGATTCCGCCAACGCTCCTTGCTAGTAGCGCACCCTCGTCAGCGCAGCCAACCCGTGGGACTAGAGCCTGACCGAGGAGCACGTGGCAGGAATGTGCCGACCACGGTCTTCCGGCCAGCAGCTTCCACCACAGTATGCCCAAGCCGGCTAAGGCCGTACATTATGAATGGAAAAATTATTAAATAAAATTTTATCGGCAATGATCCCTCTTGGGGGGTCTCCTCCGTGCACATTCATGATAACGCACGTCCCCACAACGCAAATGCAAAAGCAGAAGTCACGCCAGTTCAAGTGGGGGACACTAGAACACTTGCCCTACAGTCCTGATTTCTGCCGCTGCAATTATTATGTCTTCGGTACCTTAAAAAAGCCTTGAAATATTGACGAGTCCTGTCGGATGAGGCTGTGTAGGAAACAGTTACGGACTTCTTCACGCAACAGGACACGGTGTTCTACCACACGGGCATCTTCAACCTGGTGCCTCAGTGGGATGAATGTCTCAATCCTCACTGTGATTTCTCCTTATTGGCATATAGATTCTGGACTATGCTGCCTTCGAACGGAAATTTTTTTATCGTCCTTTTTAAGATAGAAACTTGGAGTAAATTTCAACTAACGCATAGGGCATGTCTAGAGTTGCTATGCGGCGTCACGGTTCACCCAAAGTTTCTGAAAGGGGAAGTACAGAAAACTGAGAGTATCGCAACCTCCCCCCCCCCCAAAAAAAAAAAGAAGCACAAACCATGAGATCAGGTGACCTTTTAAGTCAGTGGTGTAATACGTTGAGGCAGCTCATTGCTAAGAAATTTTCTTATATGCTACACGAACAATTGTAACTGAACTGGAGCTATTGAAACGGAGAACGCGGAAGACTTTTTGCTGCTGTGTTATCGGCATACGACTCAACGCACACCGGGTAACGAACGAACGATCGAACGAACGAGGTAGCTGACTAAGGGGGCTCTTACTGCCGAGCACATGAACAGGTAACTTCTGACAACAATATAAACTACTAGTTTCAGTGCGACGAAGTGCATCACCAAATTTCTATTTTCATTCATTTATCACAGAGGCCACCAAACCTTTTTCGCCGCATGGGATTAGCCGAGCGGTCTAGGGTGCTGCAGTCATGGACTGTGCGGCTGGTCCCGGAGGAGGTTCGAGTCCTCCCTCGGGCATGGGTGTATGTGTTTGTCCTTAGGATAATTTAGGTTAAGTAGTGTGTAAGCTTAGGGACTGATGACCTTACCAGTTAAGTCCCATAAGATTTCACACACATTTGAACAAACCTTTTTCACAGCGGGCCTGATAGCTGACAAAATGAAGAACCCAGGCAGCATCATATTTTTGTACTATACTTGCAAGCGACGTCGAAAGCTCTGGGAAAAAGAAGTGAAAAACTAATTTCAGAATCCCATATTAATCGTAGGTGAGTGGCACGCAGTAGAAAAAAACCAAGGGCAACTAACATTTTTATTTACTAAAAAGTCACCAAAATTGTTAGGAAAAGGACAGTTACATCAGACCTAGTGTGCAGATATCTGAATCTCACAAACTAAGTTGCAAAAAAACGCTAGTGTCATTTGTGAAACTGGCGTTTGGCTTTTAGATATCGTCTTTGTTTGCTTTTGTATTGCTGCAGCCAATCAATAGAATTGCTTTCTAATGTTCATCAGTCAATCTCGATCGATGTACTGACTTCGCGTACTTCGTTTTTTAAAATGTTCGCTCACAAATGTAAGTTGTGTCATACCAGTAGCAAATTTCTTCAATTTCGGAAACTCAGCATCAGGTAAGCAGCGATAAAATTCATCAAGTTTTCCTTTTCTTTGATTCTTTCTGAACAAGTCATTTGTTTGCAAGCCATTGACCTCTAACTGCATTTCAAATGGAACGTCACCAATGTAACAGTCAAACGGGTTCTGTGACAGAAGAATTCACTCTCAGTTCTCTCAAGATGAATTTTTTTTTTTCAGAAAATCAAAGTTGACATCTTCAGGGGTTGTAGCATAAAACGTTTTGGAGCAGTGAAAATGAGAAGTTTTCTCTTTCCAGTTGTTCTTCAAACAACAACAGCTTTCTCCGAAATCCTCTGATGATTCTGTAAAGATCACAGACGAGGTTGTCTCTCCCTGGAGATTCAAACTCATTTCATTCATGTGGGCTGTGATGTCGTTCCGGAGCTTGTAAATACGAAATAGGTCGTCACCGCAGCTGAGTCACCACTACTGTCTGAAAAGGCAAGTCACAGAACTCATAATCAAATTCTTTAAGAAAAGCCAGGAACTGACGATGATTGAGTGCATGTCCCCGAATGAAGTGGGTTTGAGCCATCGTCCTCCCGAGTGCAAGTGCAGCGTGCTAACCACTGCACCACTTCGCTCGGTGATTCATTTGCAACAAACTTTGTTGTGAAGAGATCTGTTTGGGTTTCTAAAGTACATTTCACGAACTTACATTTTTACTGCGTAACCTTCCAGAGAAGTATGAATATGTTGACAGATATTTTACTTCATAGCTACGCCGAAGATTGTGCTCTTTCTTAACGGTAACGTTTTCGTTCCATGTCACCATTTTTTGTTTCCACAAAGTATTACTTCACTCCTAATTTTCATTGAAAACGCGACACTCGGCGTCCACTTCTCGTTTCTTAGTAGCCATAATGAAGGATGAGGTAAACGGGATATGGCAACAAAAAAGACATTGAATAACAAGCATAATTAAAATCTTGGGACAGCGCGAAAAGGCAAACGTTACGATAGTCAAGAAAATTTATGATACGCTCGCTAAACCCGCTGGGCAGAACAGGTAATTAGGATTGTGGAAAGGGCCAAATAATGTTGGGGGTCAGTTTCACCTTCTAATTGTAATTTAATAACACATTTACAACCAAAGCGGCACATGGCCGAACCTTTACCAAATGCAACTCTTTCATGGCTGAAGGCCTCCAAAAAAGAAATCTTAACAAATCGACAAGATAAAATCCAATTAAAAAATGGTTCAAATGGCTCTGAGCACTATGGGACTCAACTGCTGAGGTCATTAGTCCCCTAGAACTTAGAACTAGTTAAACCTAACTAACCTAAGGACATCACAAACATCCATGCCCGAGGCAGGATTCGAACCTGCGACCGTAGCGGTCTTGCGGTTCCAGACTGCAGCGCCTTTAACCACACGGCCACTTCGGCCGGCAAAATCCAATTAAGATAGCAATAAAATAATTAGAAAGAAAAACATCTATCACAGCTAGGTGGAAAGCCTCAAAGCAATGTAGATAGAACATACATATGTAAGGTGCAATACAAATGGCTGAAGGCCAGAATTAAGTTTCAGAATATTAGAATATATTACCATAAACTTTTAAAGGCAGAAGGCCACAATGTTTAAAAACAAGAAATCTTAAAAATCAACAAGATAAAAATGCAATTAAAAAAGCAAATGAAATAAATTTAAAAACATATCACAGCTAAGTGGAAAGCCTCAAGGCAAAGAAGATAGAACAAAAATATGTAAGGTGCCATACCAATAGCTGAAGGCCACAATTAAGTTTCAAAATTTTAAAATATATTACCATGATCTTTTAAAAGCAGAAGAGTGAAATGTTTAAGCTTGAAAGATAATTGCAAGACTGAAAGCCCACAATTAATTTTGCAAAATTCTTAAGAAAAAAGGAAAAAATAACCATAAGCCTTAAATTTTAAGTAGCTGAAAACATAACTAAACACCGGTGGGAAAGACAATAAAGACAACGGCACTCAGAAGCCTCCAGGGAGGTCGGTCTGCCCTCGTTCACTTAGGTGAGACAGGTGGTGACGCCAACTACACTTGATCCGTCGGAACCAGACCAGGGGACAGCCAAGGACTGACCGACACAACGACTTGCTTCCCATCAATCAATACATAAGAACTCAAGCAGAAAAGTTTGCAAACGTGATAATCCACAATGGAGTATGTATTAGCTGTCAAAACTACACACCATGTTGGACAGCGACAACAGGTGAAGAAAGGACACTGCCTGAAATTACGTTAGTGGCCAGGGCAGGTAGCCGGAACACTAACGGCCAGAAGGCAGAAAATTCCAATGGTGCACTCGAATTGAAGTCAGCCAAAACGGTTAATTGCACCACATGACGGCTAAATTTCAGCAGTAGAAACACTCGGTGTTGCTCACAGGAAAACCTCCCAAACAGCAAACCACCGAAACGAACCACCACAACATGAATGCACGTGGCTTGGGTAGTTGAAACCACTACCCAACTTGACGTCTTAGGTCGGTGAACCACGAAGCTCGTAGCGATCGTACAGCTCCACATACGCTACGGCACTGCGCAGGCAGGGACTGCCAGCGGACCCAGCCGACTGCACCGCGCGGAGATAACTTCCCTCGTCCGCAACGACCGACTGACTCCCCCTCAGAATGCCGACAACATCTAAAATAGTCGTCAGTTGAAAATAACGCGAACTACACACACAACCTGACAAACACTTGAACGAAGACCTGAACAATACCCAACAGTAACTAAACACGCACAAGGACAAATCGGGAGTCTATGCGCGCTCGCGCGCGCGCGCGCGCACACACACACACACACACACACACACACACACATACAGCCGACTCAATAACGATCGGCGAGCCAAAACCGGCCGACCATCCACCAAGACCGAGGCCCGGCTCAAGTGCTGCGTGGCGGCAGTGGTCGGGCGAGCCATGTCGAGACAGACCTCACTGCTGCTCCAGCCCGACTGCACTAGCGCCGCACTGCAACTCCCCGGCTGGCAGGTCCGGACTGCGCTCCACACGCGTTCCAACAAACTGGCAGGCCCGAACTCGCGACCGGAGCACCTTACAACAGACAACGACCGGGAAGTAATAGCAGCTGTGCAAAGATACTACGAGAGTGGATATATCGATACGCGCTACTAGCGCCGGTCACTGTCAGGCAAAGCAGCAACTCAGTGCCAGTAGTAATTTAAGTTAACGTAGTGAGGTGGAAGTACGTTAAAAACATGGTGTAAAATATGTGATGGCGGGAACACGAGCCACGCACGGCTCAATTTATATGTATTAATTAAAACCCAATACAAGATATTTAAGCCATATGGCAATCGGTAGGTCTCCACAAGTGTGAAGATCTACTATTCGAAAAACAGTATTAATATTTAAATTGTATCATAACATTTCGTCTTCTATACGTTTAAGGAAGCAAATTTAAATAACGTCGGCTAGCCGGGTGAAATGACGTCGCGGCCGAATACGGCGCGCGTGCCATAGTCCTATGAACAACAACTGGATGAATATTTTTTGAACACCCTTTATGTTTGTTTTGGTGTAGTCTTCCATTATTCTGCAGATCAGAAGCTCTAGATCTCTGACATCCACCAGTGCCTTCATGTTTTAGTAAAAAGCCAAAAAGTAGATTTGGTCACACTGCCCTTATTGCATATTGTGTGCCCTCCTCTTTGCTGAGCTTATGCAAGAATTATCCAGCCAATTAAAAGAACCTCGTAACTTTCTATTTGAGCAAAATACGATCAACGACGCTATAGTTCATGACACACACATTCGGCCTATTGCCAAGAAGAAAGTCACGTCAGATTCCGAGAATCGAACCTCTGTTCCAAAACCCATCGCGCGACACTAGTCCCTCTGGGTTCAGCCTGCAAGAAAGACAAGTTGCGGCGATCCGAAAGCAATCTCGCGGAGACAAATTTTAAGTACTGGGCATTATGTAGCGAGCCGGACAGCGGGGTGTAGGAGTAATTAGCATATTTCCGCCGTTATGGAGGCAAATGCTCGCTTCAATTAAACGCAGATTGGGTTTGTTGTGCGCGGGCCTGCTTATCTGTGCCTGCGGTCTGCGCTAAATGAAGACATCCTGGGCGCCGCGCGCGGAGCATTTCATTTACATAAATTAATGTGACGCCGTATTAAATGTGGACAGTTCTC
Source organism: Schistocerca nitens (assembly GCF_023898315.1). Classification (NCBI taxonomy): domain Eukaryota; kingdom Metazoa; phylum Arthropoda; class Insecta; order Orthoptera; family Acrididae; genus Schistocerca; species Schistocerca nitens. The sequence goes on from NC_064618.1 coordinate 675,938,389, forward strand.
GGCGGAACGGGTTTCGTAGGGCTGTGACAAGAACGCGCTTTCCCGTAACAGAGCAGAATTATAGTTCTGGAAGATGGTCCCCCTAGTAATGACTATCTAGGAGGCCATTCCACTGGGTCTTCATGAGCGAGAGTTCCGTTTCGATAGGATTCCCAAATCCAGTTTCCATAAACCGACTGCCTTATGCCACTTATGTTTGGTCATGCTAACAATCCAATATCTATTTTGGAAATTTGGATCTAGCTGTCGGATTTCCTCTTCCACAGTCGCACTTTTGGCATTTGTGTGGACCGTGAAACTCCTACTTTTAAAAATAAGGGCCAATGTGCACGGAGTGCGACCAAGGAGAAGATGAAATATTGCGAGGTTTAAGGAGTATTATTTTATTTTATTGATGAGCCATCGTGATGACTGAATCAGAAACCGGAACTGCTGATTTGTAGAGTCCATTCGAGAAAACAACGATCAGAAAAAAAAGGTTCAAATGGCTCTGAGCACTATGGGGCTTAATCTCTGAGGTCATCAGTCCTCTAGAATTTAGAACTACTTAAAGCTAACTAACCTAAGGACATCACACACATCCATGCCCGAGGCAGGATTCGAACCTGCGACAGTAGCGGTCGCGGTGTTACAGGATGAAGCGCCTAGAACCGCAAGACACCACAACGGCAGGTTGTTAATATAAATGTTCATAATACTTGACTAAAGTTGTTAACAGTTCACTAATTACGAACATTGGTCTATTCCTGTATTCAGTGAGCGATTACTGGCTAAAGTAATACACTCCTGGAAATGGAAAAAAGAACACATTGACACCGGTGTGTCAGACCCACCATACTTGCTCCGGACACTGCGAGAGGGCTGTACAAGCAATGATCACACGCACGGCACAGCGGACACACCAGGACCCGCGGTGTTGGCCGTCGAATGGCGCTAGCTGCGCAGCATTTGTGCACCGCCGCCGTCAGTGTCAGCCAGTTTGCCGTGGCATACGGAGCTCCATCGCAGTCTTTAACACTGGTAGCATGCCGCGACAGCGTGGACGTGAACCGTATGTGCAGTTGACGGACTTTGAGCGAGGGCGTATAGTGGGCATGCGGGAGGCCGGGTGGACGTACCGCCGAATTGCTCAACACGTGGGGCGTGAGGTCTCCACAGTACATCGATGTTGTCGCCAGTGGTCGGCGGAAGGTGCACGTGCCCGTCGACCTGGGACCGGACCGCAGCGACGCACGGATGCACGCCAAGACCGTAGGATCCTACGCAGTGCCGTAGGGGACCGCACCGCCACTTCCCAGCAAATTAGGGACACTGTTGCTCCTGGGGTATCGGCGAGGACCATTCGCAGCCGTCTCCATGAAGCTGGGCTACGGTCCCGCACACCGTTAGGCCGTCTTCCGCTCACGCCCCAACATCGTGCAGCCCGCCTCCAGTGGTGTCGCGACAGGCGTGAATGGAGGGACGAATGGAGACGTGTCGTCTTCAGCGATGAGAGTCGCTTCTGCCTTGGCGCCAATGATGGTCGTATGCGTGTTTGGCGCCGTGCAGGTGAGCGCCACAATCAGGACTGCATACGACCGAGGCACACAGGGCCAACACCCGGCATCATGGTGTGGGGAGCGATCTCCTACACTGGCCGTACACCACTGGTGATCGTCGAGGGGACACTGAATAGTGCACGGTACATCCAAACCGTCATCGAACCCATCGTTCTACCATTCCTAGACCGGCAAGGGAACTTGCTGTTCCAACAGGACAATGCACGTCCGCATGTATCCCGTGCCACCCAACGTGCTCTAGAAGGTGTAAGTCAACTACCCTGGCCAGCAAGATCTCCGGATCTGTCCCCCATTGAGCATGTTTGGGACTGGATGAAGCGTCGTCTCACGCGGTCTGCACGTCCAGCACGAACGCTGGTCCAACTGAGGCGCCAGGTGGAAATGGCATGGCAAGCCGTTCCACAGGACTACATCCAGCATCTCTACGATCGTCTCCATGGGAGAATAGCAGCCTGCATTGCTGCGAAAGGTGGATATACACTGTACTAGTGCCGACATTGTGCATGCTCTGTTGCCTGTGTCTATGTGCCTGTGGTTCTGTCAGTGTGATCATGTGATGTATCTGACCCCAGGAATGTGTCAATAAAGTTTCCCCTTCCTGGGACAATGAATTCACGGTGTTCTTATTTCAATTTCCAGGAGTGTACTATGAACAGTCTGGCTTTGCTGGCGGTGACATTATGCAAGTCCTGGCACTATCTGTTGATACACAGACGCTCGGGCGCTGTGAGGCTCTGCAGACACTGACTGCGAGGCTGTGGAGACAATGGCTGATGAGTGGAGCTGAGTGTCCACCTGAATCGCTGTTCGCAGATGAATACTCATTTGCGAACTCATCAGGTTACCTTCGACTGGGCAAGCTCAGAGACTCTTACATTGACTTGTAAATTATAGATTTCAGCGATCAGTACTCCTTTTTAAATCTACATTTGCCAATAAAATTTAAAAAGGATGACTGATCGCTGAAATCTGTAATTTACAAGGTACATTTGCGAACTATTTGCGTGGTGCTACGCCATAGCATAACATACATTTTATGTGTACAGTCTGTAGCATCAGACCAAAACTATGACGGACGGATAGGACTATTTACAGTCCTGAATTCGTCGTGCTTATAAGACGTTACGTCCAGGGCACCCATCATGCTGATGCCACATGACCATCCTCTGATTCAGAGGTACAGCGTCCAAGAGAACAGGAAGAGTGTTGTCAGAAATCGGTCGTATTGTCTGCCATTTTGGTTGCCATTTACAGAGAAAGGTCCGGCAATAGCAATCCTTACTAATTCTGCACCAAACATTAACGTTCCACGGACGTTGATGTCGGATCCATCGTGGATTGTTGATGGAGCAATAATGCATATTTTTCATAATGACAATTCCTTTGTTGGAGAATGATACTGCTTTGGTAAAAAGAAAGTCAGAGAAGAAATTAGGATTATTCAGAAGCTGTGGCTGAGCCCACTAACAAAATTGAACCCTATTATTGAAGTCATTTCTATGAAGATCTTGGTGTAAATTACCATGGTAATTTATGACATTGCAGAATCCGATGTACGCTTGTTTCGAGACATCAGCTCCGTGGTGTGCTGACCTGAGGATTCACGGCCACGGCAGCGAGCACAGCGACCTCAGCAGCTTCTTCTGTTCGTGTTCTGCGACGATTGAGAGGTGTTGCATTTAAACTTTGCGTTTCACGTACACGAGAAATGAGATGACCAAACATCCTGTGAGAAGTCGATGGTTTGTCAGGGAATCGTCTGCTGTACGGTAGCTGTGACTGGACAGAATTTCGCTCGCCTACAACAAATTACAGTACAGGTATGAACAGTAGTGTACAAGATAGACATCATAACGTAATAGTCATTATGCTCTCCAACAGAACTCAACAAAAAATGCAAGTTAGTAAATTATTTTCTGTCAATATACTTTTCTCGTAGATCAGCAGCATTTCTACATTATCCTCATGTGTGCACGTCATACACAGTTACACAACAAAAATAGTATTCACAACGCGTACTAGCGCCACGCACTTGATAAATTACTCTCATGTATGAGTACTCTGTACACTAAAGCAACAACAAATGAGATGCATTATAAACAAAACCCACTCCTCTACTACAGCACTACATTGGGTACGAAATGCTTACAATCGTGGCAGTAAACAGCTCGGTTTCTTCACAACCTGTGTACTCTTTATCGTTTGTACAATTACGTTTTATTGACCAAAGTGGTACAGTTGATACATTTTAGAATAGCTGCTGGAGAGGGTGAGTGTATTCTTGAATAAAAGGTGCATGGTTCCATTTAAAACGTTTAATCTCCACCAAGTACTTCTACATTTATGCCGATAGATAAAACAAACACCCTCAGCAAGAACTATCCAATGATGTTAAAAAACATTGGTTGAAACAATTTTCGTTTGACGCATCAGAAAAAGTCTGTCTGATTGAGAAAGATAAATGGGACAATATGTATATCGAAATATGTATAAAGAAGTCTTCGAAAAAGTTGTACGGGCCGGCCAGAAACAGTCTGAAAAGATTGCAACGGTGTTGCAGGGTAGGTTGTTGTGTGACATAATTGTTAAGAAAAAATCGATATGTTGCGCCGTTCCCGAGTTAATGAGCATTTAAGTTAGCCTATCAGGCCATTGCGCGCTCAAATTCAAGCGGCCCGCCAGATCCAGTTAGTGTCAGTCGTTCTCATAGTGTAAATGATAGCGTACGAGACTGTTTAGCCTTTACCTCGGGTTTGATCCTTACTACCATCCCACGTTTAATTTTTGTTTCGCTCTTTTGTTTAGGAAACCACACGACTCGAATGTGCGGACACCGGCCTGATTTATTTTTCGAGTCCAGGAGATAAAATAATTACAAAAACTAATAAGTATTGATTCACATAACAAATTTGCAAAATTAAATATGTACAGTAGTATTTATGACACAGATTCAATAATATATACAAACAAGCAGCAGATAAACAAGCAGCAAGATGATTATATTTTTTGACGGGCCCAGTATTCGGCGGTTATCACAGCGGTTTCGCTGGCTACAGCAAAATCACAGATAGTGCATGCAGCCGGTAGGTTCCTGCAGACTAGCAGATGTTGTTCGCCCTGTACGTCACCACACTGACAAGTCTCCTCCTCATTACTGAAGCCCCACTTCCTGAGGTTGGCTTTGCACTTTGACACCCCAACTCGCAGTCTGTTCGAAGTCTTCCAGGTCACGTATGACAGGTGTGAACCTTCGCTATATCCTCCTTGGCCTTTATGTGATTGTCTTCAGCTAGGGAGTCTCGCCAAAGTTCCTCTCTGTGAGTTCTGGGAGATGAACGAATTGCCATAGTTTTCTGTAGGAAGCTTTTTCTTGACCTCAGTCTTGGCTGTTGAGGATCATGTCCGAACAAAGGATGTCTAGGGTCGATTTCGTTCTGGGAGATGAACGAATTGCTATAGTTTTCTGTAGGAAGCTTTTTCTTGGCCTCAGTCTTGGCTGTTGAGGATCATGTCCGAATAAAGGATGTCTAGGGTCGATTTCGTTCTGGGAGATGAACGAATTGCCATAGTTTTCTGTAGGAAGCTTTTTCTTGACCTCAGTCTTGGCTGTTGAGGATCATGTCCGAATAAAGGATGTCTAGGGTCGATTTCGTTCTGGGAGATGAACGAATTGCCATAGTTTTCTGTAGGAAGCTTTTTCTTGACCTCAGTCTTGGCTGTTGAGGATCATGTCCGAATAAAGGATGTCTAGGGTCGATTTCGTTCTGGGAGATGAACGAATTGCCATAGTTTTCTGTAGGAAGCTTTTTCTTGACCTCAGTCTTGGCTGTTGAGTGTCATGTCCGAACAAAGAATGTCTAGGGTCGATTTCTTGTTTTTTCTTCTCCACTTCTGTTGCAGCTTGCCTTCGCATGCGTGGCGGTGCTATACCCATAATTTGGTACAGCTTATTGACAGGACTAGGTCGTAAGCAGCCTGTAACAATGCGTCCTGTCTCGTTCAGGGCTGTATCTACATGTTTAGCATGTGCAGAGTTCTGCCAGACGGGTGCCGCGTATTCTGCCTGATTGTCTTGCTTCAATGCCAATTAACTCGGAAACTTCATAACGTATCGATTTTTTTCGGAACATTTACTTCTCAGCGCAACCTGCTCTGCAACACCCTTACAAGCTTTACAGACTGTTTCTGACCACCCTGCATACAGCATCGCAGTGCTATACGAAAAGTAAAATGGACCCCGAGTTTATGTACGAGATGTAGCCTTGTGAGATCATACGAATATCTTTGAAACACCCTGTATTGTTAATTGTGCAATGTGTGTCTTACAAGGAAAGAGGCCATTTCCTTATCAGGGTCGGTACTTTTTCCTTGCCGTAGCACAACGCGTCTAGTAATTTTCAACTTTGTTTGAATGAGTGAAAGCATCAGTGAGTCACTTCCGTGTACTGCACCACTTTCATTATACAGCATTTCTTCTACGTTTGAACTGGAGATCGCTACATCTACAACGTGCCGAAAATGTAAACTTTTGTAGTTTGCCCTGTGTATGCAACCTCACCTCTTAGTCTTTCTCCTCAAGAGCCTACAGCGGTTATTGATCTCTGCTCATTATGAAAACAGTGGATGTACGGCAACTCGAGAGCTTTATTTACTCGGTAAATAATCCATTCTATGTAAATTTGCACCGTAACGTAAGCCAGTTAAGCCGCACAGACTTTACCCGCTTGCTGGCGCTAATAATAGCGGGCCGCAGACACGATAAATAATGCATGGCGTGCGCCGCAACTTCTTAATTACTGTGTTACCCCCTAACGGGGCGACCCTTCACCCGGCGGGCCGCAACAGGACTTGGTACGTTCGAAGAGGACCACAGACTCGCACGCTGGTGCTTGTCACAGGGCGTACTAGAGGAGAACTGGCGCCGACGTCATTGCTCTGCCAGGATGGACAGACAGGACGCAGAAACACACACACACACACAAAAAAAAGAAAACAGAAAAGAAAAAGATCCGAAATTAGACTAGTTTAGTCACAGTCAAGCGCAAACAGAGTCTCAATAAAGCTCGCACTGTCTCAGCTATTAAGATAAGAGCCTCTCGTACAGATGGGGCTGTGGACACAACGGAAGAAAGAGAACGGAACATTGTGTAGGAAGAAATACATTTCAAATAGCTTTTCACAACGCAGGTGCCGCATCTGTTAAACACGAGCAGAACCAAATGTGAATACGAGCTACGTGGCTGTGTATGGAGTTTCTAAGAAAGAGCGCAACACGTTTAGTGTACCTCTTTGTTACTGCAGATGGGACGTAGAGCCACCGCTTCATGTCAGAAATAATTTTAAGAAATTCAGTTTTTGAAAATATGGCCCAGTAACAAAAAAGAGATGTGTGATTCATGTTTGCGAAATGGTACCGATAACTGGGTAAAAAAGTAATGATTTTGGTTCAAAACGCTGTTAGGACAATGGCTTGGTTCAAATGGCTCGGAGCACTATGGGACTTAACATCTGTGGTCATCAGTCCCCTAGAACTTAGAACTACTTAAACCTAACTAACCTAAGGACATCACACACATCCATGCCCGAGGCAGGATTCGAACCTGCGACCGTAGCGGTCACGCGGTTCCAGACTGAAGCGCCTAGAACCGCACGGCCACACCGGCCGGCTGTTAGGACAATGCACTTACTATAAAATTTGTAATGAAGAACATTGTTTATTAGATTTGAAACACTTTCTAAAAATGTTCACTCGGAATGCAAAAAATGGATCCAGTTCTATAGACTGCAAAGCTAAATTACATTTGAAACGAACTAAACCTTTCTTAGTTTAACTGTTTCTTCCGTTGCTTCTTGGTAGGACAACATAATAATAAATGAAAAACAGTATATTACTTACCTTCTACAGGATTAATTTTTTCAAATTTTGGGCTTAAAAGACCATCATCAGTCTTCAACTGACTGTCGTCATCAAGAAGTTACAATGTTTGTATACAACATTACTGATCTACGATTGGACACAAATATCCAGAAATGTCATCTTCAACAGTGCCATGGTAATTCAGTTTAAAGGTAAAAAATTGAACAGTAAACAAATAATAAAATTAGTACTTGAGAAGACTGTTTCAAGACGTAACACACATGGAAAATGAAACAGAAACCATTAAAAGAAATAATTAGCAGTTGTAACAACAGAATATATCGAGAACATTGACAGTCACAATAAAATAAAAAGAAATACATCAATTGACGAAAACTGAGCAATAGTAACGAACAGACAGTGTGCGAAGTAATGGCAAATTGAGAGGATTCTGTGAAGTTTAGAGGAGGGGAAGTATTAAGCTGTGTTTGATGAGTTAAGATTTTTAAATTTAAGTTTTCTAAGTTTAATTTCTGATCACATGCCAAAGTTACATTTTTTTATAAGTTGTAACTACGCTGTCACAAACGGTGATTATTGTCGAAGATGCAAATGCATGGTTTACAGCACGTAAAGGCTATAAAGGAAGAAAGGAAGCCTTAAAAACAAGAAGAAAGGAACTGGATATTCGCATTCTAAATCTGATCCTGGCTCAAATTTTGATGAATCACTTTAGATGCCTATCAACAAGATCTCTGCGGTAATTGACGAGATTAACGGAATTTATATTTCGTGTTCAGATTCAATTAGTAGTTTGTTACTTTACACTAACAATATTTTTGTTCTACACATTTTCGGAACAATGAATAACGCAATATAGATTTAGTGTACACTGTTGTCAATAGCACATCTTTGCTAGTACGTCTGTCGGTAGGGCACCATCTCATTGTTCAATACATTTTCTTATTTTACGAGTGTTAATCTAAAGATAACGAGTTAATTACCGGAGAGGCTAACATCACCGTGAACTATCTTCTAAATTTTAAATAACTGCACCAGAGAAACAAAAACGCGATTAAAAAATGTACCCATGCGGGCCGTCAAAGCGGTCAGTAATAAATGCGTCTATCCCCAGCTGCTAGCTGGAAGAATTCGACTGAACAGCAAGTAGTGCTCCTGAGATCGGAATTCCTACTCTCTGAATGCCGAGAATGCCAGAGGCAAGTAAGTCCTTTCATCGGGCTGAGTGGCTGCCTCCATTGTGTGGTGCGAGTGGGGAGCATTGCATTCCATCCGGTACTCTAATCTCATGCACGCTTTTAAGAAGCAGATTAAACTGGTGATTGCCAGTGGTCCACAGACTGCACAATTTTATGATGTTCGTTTCGCAACAGTGTTCAGCGATGGGCGGGAAAAAAAAAATAAAAAATAAAAGCTGGTTGGACAGATGCCAAGGGCAGACAAATCCACTGTCTAGCAGCAAATTCGAAACAGTCATTGGAGTAAAGAAGTGATGATCGTTTTCGGTAAACTATTCCTGCGGATGATGCAGCGAGTGTTGTCCCCGTTTCGGCTGCTGCGGCCAGTAGACTAGACTGTACAGTTTTGCTGACGCGGCGAGCGGATTGCCTGCTCTGCAGGCGCTACCGTCGAGGTCGTTCCTACGGTTACAGCTTTAAGAGGAGAGTGGCAACGTAACAGAGTGATTGAAGAACCTGTCATTAAATGCAGACAAATGCCATGTGTGTTCGCATGCGACTGTCATTTCCGTAACGGAGAGGAAATCAAGTAATTAAGCTGTATGTGTGGGAGTGGGGGGGGGGGGGGGGTGATGTTGGTTCATTGGTTCTGTGCATAGCTCTGGCTGGGGTTTTTAAGAGGTTTCCCCTGGCTGTAAGAAAAATATCAGAGATGCCCCTAAGAACCCACTCCAAGTAAACTACCTGTTAGGAATTATAATTTCCCATTTTCTTCGAGGTCGTGCAGGGATATTTCCCGAGTACTTTGGTATATGGCTTCCGTGGTGTCCTGTGGTTTCGTAACACAGTAATTGCCTTATCTTGATTTCTTACCCCGTTTGTCTTCGTATTTGTATTGCACCTAATATACTGGGTGTTAACTAAAGTACAGTGTGGGCTGTAATTAGCGTATGAAGCGGAAGTTGCTAGATATTTTAATGCATTAATGCGGTGTGGCCGAGCGGTTCTAGGCGCTTCAGTCTGGAACCGTGCGACCACTACGGTCGCAGGTTCGAATCCTACCTCGGGCATGGATGTGTGTGATGTCCTTAGGTTAGTTAGGTTTAAATAGTTCTAAGTTCTCGGGGACTGATGACCTCAGATGTTAAGTCCCATTGGGCTCAGAGCCATTTGAACCATTTTTGCATTAATGCGGAACCGATTTACGCTGGGAAATAATTAGTTACCATTTTGGCCACCAGGTACAAATCTGTCACTGTGAACGTAAGGAAGACGTTTAGAAATGTTTCCATATGTAATGGATTAGTAACGGGAGATGGGCTGAAAAGGCAAAATAAGTGAGAAAGGCATAATGTTGTTTTTGTCATTAACCGCCGCTTACAGAATTTGTTAAATATGAGCATCGGAAGTGTCGACAAGATGCTGTACAGTGCTAAATTTGCACCTGCTGGCCAAAATTGGAATTTTTTTTTCGCTTAAATCGGATCCGCAGTACTGCTTAGCAAATGTACCAAGTTTCGCGACCATACGATAATTACAACCCACAATGGATCTTTGTGAGTAGCTGCACTTCATTTATAACCACCTGGTATCTGCGCAATACTTCTGATTCTTCCAGAATTAAATTTTCACTCTGCAGTGGAGTGTGCGCTGATATGAAACTTCCTGGCAGATTAAAACTGTGTGCCGGACCGAGACTGGAACTCGGGACCTTTGCCTTTTGCGGGTAAGTGCTTTTCCATCTGAGCTACCCGAGCACGACTCACGACCCGTCCTCACAGCTTCAATTCCGCCAGTACCTCGTCTCCTACCTTCCAAACTTTTAATTCTTACCTGGAAAGAAACTTGTTCCGTTCACTCAGTCCGCAGCTCGTGGTCGTGCGGTAGCGTTCTCGCTTCCCGCGCCCGATTCGATTACCGGCGGGGTCGGGGATTTTCTCTGCCTCGTGATGACTGGGTGTTGTGTGATGTCCTTAGGTTAGTAAGGTTTAAGTAGTTCTCAGTTCTAGGGGACTGATGACCATAGATGTTAAGTCCCATAGTGCTCAGAGCCATTTGAACCTTTTTTTTTTTTTTTTTTTTTTTTTGTTCACTCACTTTACTCTTCACCCTGAATCTTGTATTCAACTACGTTGTATTACTGCTCCGTTCTGTCTCAGGTTTGTTTTTCAAGAAGTGTTAGTTGTACGTTAACAGTCGGTGCACAGTTTGCCGTGATCATGGTGGTCGATATTTTGAACAATACCTATAAGGCGTGAATTCTGCATTTTCTAGTTCTGCATTTGTTACGGACTGTACTGTACAGAGAGAGAATAGAATGGACACACTATAATAAAAGTGCACATCTTTCTTCTGAGGATACTTGCCTAAGGCTGTATTTTGTGTTCCACAGCTCGGTGATTGTGTGTTACAGGCGTTTGTTCTGTTGTGACGGTATTTTCAGAGAAACACATGTAACCCGCATAAATCATAATTAAACTGCAACGAGCCAGTGGAGATCGTTAGACCAAAATAGAAAATATCCCTGAACAATCTCCGAAATTTTGTCAGTAGATTTCGAGTGCGCTCTGTATAATGGTACATGCGGAACAGAATGGCTGCAAAGTACATTTGACTTGCGTTGTCAAACAACCAACCCTGTGTTCTAAGAGGAGGTAATGAAAAATAAAAAATAAATAAATAAAGCACTGTGCATACAGAAATTACTTCGAGGCATTTACAGCGAGGATGTTGTGTTTAAGACGACAAAGGAAGGACTAGAAAAACAGTAGTCACGTTGGTACGCCTCGAGTTTTACTGAATATTGTATTTCTATGCCCCGTTTCAGTCAGTCGTTGCAGATTTCCCCGTCCGAGTTTCTCAATTATCTCAGGTTCATTCGTTTATTCCAGGATCTTTTTCTTTAATCTTCTACCATTTCTCAATCTCTTCAGTTTTGAACTACAGTTCATAACTGGTAAATGATCGTCAGAGTCTAGACCTGAATCTAGAAATGTTTGACGCTTTAAAATCTCGTTTGATATCTCTGTCTTGCCATTATATAATCAACCTAAAACCTACCGACGCTTCCAGGTCTCCTCCACGTATAAGATATTCTTTCATGTTTCTTAAAACTTTATCGGTGATTAAATTATCCTCTGTGCAAATTACTACCTGACGGCTTCATCTTTCATTCCTTTCTCCTAGTCTGTGTTCTCCTACTATTTTTCCTTCTCGTCCTTTTCCTACTACCGAATTCCAAGAAACCATTACAATTAAATTTTCGTTTCCCTTAACTATCAAAATATATCATTTCAATCTCTTCATCATTGGACTAGTTGGCATGTAAGCATGTAATACTGTGTGTGTGTGCGCGCGCGCGTGTGTGTGTGTATGTGTGTGTGTGTGTGTGTGTGCGTGTGTGTAGGCTTCACGTTGATCTTGGCTACGATAATGTGTTCACTACGCTGTTGGTAGTACGAGGGAGTGTTGAAAACTAATGCTACCGAACTTTGTAAGTAGAAACTTTTAAGGATTTTTAAATAAAACAAAAGTTTTTAACAGTCTACACATTTACTCTTACTGTAGTATATCGAGAGGTTGTAACAAAGGAAAATTGTACTGAAGTGCAGGAGGATCTGCAACGAACTGACGCATGGTGCAGGGAATGGCAATTGAATCTCACTGTAGACAAGTGTAATGTGCTGCGAATACAAAGAAAGAAAGATCATTTATCATTTAGCTACAATATAGCAGGTCGGCAACTGGAAGCAGTTAATTCCATAAATTATCTGGAGTAGGCATTAGGAGTGATTTAAAATGGAATGGCCATATAGAATTAATCGTCGGTAAAGCGGGTGCCAGACTGAGATTCATTGGAGGAATCTTAAGGAAATGCAATCCGAAAACAAAAGAAGTAGGTTACAGTACACTTGTTCGCCCACTGCTTGAATATTGCTCACCAGTGAGGGATCCGTACCGGATAGGGTTGATAGAAGAGATAGAGAAGATCCAACGGAGAGCAGCACGCTTCGTTACAGGATCATTTAGTAATCCCGAACGCGTTACGGAGATGGTAGATAAACTCCAGTGGAAGACTTTGCAGGAGAGACGCTCAGTAGCTCGGTACGGGCTTTTGTTGAAGTTAGGAGAACATACCTTCACTGAGGAGTCGAGCAGTATATTGCTCCCTCTTACGTATATCTCGCGAAGAGACCATGAGGATTAGAACCCACACAGAGGCACACCGACAATCTTTCTTTCCACGAACAATGCGAGACTGGAATAGAAAGGAGAACCGTAGAGGTACTCAAAGTACCCTCCGTCACACATCGTGAGGTGGCTTGCGGAGTATGAAAGTAGATGTAGATGTTACTCTTCGTGTCTACATATTTATTTCTGAACGTAATCACCCTGGCGACGGACACATTTCTCCCAACGCGAGAGCAGTTTGTTGATACCATCACTGTACAAAGTTGGACTTTCCGACGGAGCCACAACCTCAGCTCCACTTTGCGTCATTTCATCACTATCAGATGGAGTCACCGAAATTATTCTATAAGTTTTGGAAAAAGTTGAAAATCGGATGGGACCAAGTCGACGCTGTATGGAAGACGATTGATGATTGCGGACATAAAGCGTCAAATATCGCAGCGTTCGTGTGTGGTCTGCATTGTCACGCTGAAGGAGAGGTGTTCCATGTTCGATTACAGCAAGATGTTTCTCCTCAGTATTGCACGCTACAGTTTGGAACCCTCTAGCGGAAGAGGTCTGCGAATATGCAGAGATGAAGAATAAACGTTCAAATGGTTCAAATGGCTCTGAGCACTATGGGACTTAACTTCTGAGGTCATCAGTCCCCTAGAACTTAGAACTACTTAAACCTAACTAACCTAAGGACATCACACACATCCATGCCCGAGGTAGGATTCGAACCTGCGACCGTAGCGGTCACGCGGTTCCAGACTGTAGCGCCTAGAACCGCACGGCCACTCCGGCCGGCGAAGAATAATGATGCATAATGTCAATAACATTAGTTTTATTAGAAAACTTTAAGGGATTTCACGTAAAAAATACGAAGACATTACTTTACAAAACGTCCTCATATGTTACCAGCATTCGTAATTTCTTTAGTCGTTATTAGGTCTATTCCTGCATTATCCCTATTTGTGTTTTGTTGGAAACGCTGTACTGATCTGACCAGAGGTTCTGTTCTTCCTGTCATCATACTTCGCTTTTTAATTCCTTTTGTATCAGTGTTCACTATACCTCAGACGCATGAAGTGTACACTAATGAATCGCTTCTGGAACGAAATACTTCACTTATTCTGCGGATCAGGGATCCGTCAGTTAGTTGGTAAGTTTGTAGAGGCATGTGGCATTAGAAGTCTGTGCATTGGTCATGTAATTCGCGTACACATCTGTCCACTTATCTGCGTACGCCGTGATGGCTCCCCATAGCGACCCAGATGGGTTCCAACGGATTTACATCGGGCGAAACTGGTCGCCGAGAAATCAACGAGAGTTCACTATGATGTTCCTCAAACCACTATAGCACCGTTTTATCTTCGAGACACTGACAATTATACTGCTGAAACAGGTCATCGCCGCCCGCATCTCGTGGCCGTGCGGTAGCGTTCTCGCTTCCCACGCTCGGGTTCCCGGGTTCGATTCCCGGCGGGGTCAGGGATTTTCTCTGCCTCGTGATGGCTGGGTGTTGTGTGATGTCCTTAGGTTAGTTAGGTTTAAGTAGTTCTAAGTTCTAGGGGACTGATGACCATAGATGTTTAGTCCCATAGTGCTCAGAGCCAGCCAGGTCATCGCCGTCGGGTAAGATAACCAAGCAACTATCAGCGTATCTTCGATTACTATCTCGAGTCCCATGCAAGTGAAGGAGAATGTCTCCCACAGCATAACACTGCTCTCACCAGCCTGCGTCTTTGACGTACTGCACATTTCGGGGCGTCTTTCAACTCGATGGCAGCGTTTGTGGAGGCGACCAGTGACCTAGTGTACCAAAAATGTGATTCACCCGAAGAGCCGACAAATTTCCACTGATCGACTGTCGAATTCCGACGGTCCCTTGCCCACTAAATCGTAATTGACGATGTTGTTGGGTCAACATGTGAATACTTACGGGAGGTCAGGTGCGAAGTTCCATGTTCGACAATGTGCGACAAATGGTGTGCTCCGAAATACTTGACGTGCACCAGCATTGCCCTCTTTCGGCGAAAATACCACAGATCACGGTCTGTCCTACTTTACAGAGGAGACAAGCCTTCGAACGCCAATGCCTGTGAAGAGTTGTGGACGTCGAAACATTTCGCACCTAGTGGTAGTTTCACTGTCCTCCTACCTCTTTCCGTAAATGCTCACGACAGTAGCACGTGAACATTCAACCAGCTCCGCCGTTTCCGAGATACTAGATCACAGGCTCTGCGTAGTAATAATATGTCCTTTGTCAAAGACGCTTACCTCAATGGATTCCCCCATTTGCAGCTCACATCTTCGCTAGGGTGGTCTCCAGTCGGTGTCTGGTCCTCTTACATATTTATGTTATCGCATCGCATGCCACCAGGCGGCATCCAGTGTCGCGGCGGGCTGTGCTCATGATGTTCTGACTTACCACCGCGTGTTACACGCCACTTTCGCCTCTTTCTGCTCGACACGTCCCTGACGACTGGTGCTGTCCTGCAGGTGGTGACCCGGCGAGATGTCGCACGTGGGCCGCGAGCCGACGGGCCCCGGGGCCGTGGCCAGCGCGGGGGCGGCGCTGCTGGCGTCGCGGGGCGCCGTGGGGGCCGGCCTGCAGCCGCCGGTGCCGGTGCCGCCGGCGGCGGGCGGCGGAGGGCGGCTGGGGCGGCTGTCGCCCATGGTGTGCCCGCTGGCCAAGTTGGGCCGCGCGTCGCCCACGCCGTCGCCGTCGCCGTCGCCCGCCTTCGAGCCGTACCGCTACCAGCTGGAGCAGCCGCAGCAGCAGCCGCACCCCGGCTACCACCAGCCGTACCACGCCGTCGAGCACCAGGCCTACCACAAGCTCGGACACGCCTCCGCCGCCGACTCCCAGGTCAGTCCCCAGCTGCTCACTTCTCACCAGTCTCTTGACATTATCAGAAAAAAGCGACATCCTTGGAGACACTGTGGGTTCATTCACGTTTGCCACGTGACTAGGATATGGCAGCCGGGACGCGCGGCCCCAGCGACCAGCAGTTTTGCGACAGGAGAAAAATGTGAGGAAGGGCTGAAGAAGAGGGGAAGCGGAAGGGCGATGCAGCAGGGGAAGAATAAGAATAATATTTAAAAAACAGTCGTAGGTGGCACAATGCTCTTAATAAACTGAAGAACGGCGCGTTTCACCTGCATAGTGCATCATCAGGCTATCTGAAAAATATAACGGGATGACGAAATTACTATACATCCAGCGGGGTCCTAGTCTGGACTACAATAAAAGAGAAATAAGCTTCAAAACTTACCGAATAAAATTGCTTAGAGAAATGTAATGTATTCACGTCAAACGCCGGCCGCTGTGGCCGAGCGGTTCTAGGCTCTTCAGCCCGGAACCGCGCTGCTGCTGCGGTCGCAGATTCGAATCCTGCATCGAGCATGGATGTTTGTGATGTCCTTAGGCTGGTTAGGTTTAAGTAGTTCTAAGTCTAGGGAACTGATGTCCTCAGATATTAACTCCCATAGTGCTTAGAGTCATTTGAACCAATTTTAACTCACGTTAAAAAATGAAAAATTTTATTCGGTCGGTTCTTGAAGCTTTATTTTGCGTTTATAGTAGTCCAGGACAACACAAAGCCGGATTTATTGTAATGTCGTCGTCCTGTTATATTTTTCAGATAGCCTGATGATGCCCTATCTAGGCGATATACTCTTGAATTAATAAAGAACATTCTGCAACCTACGACTGTTATCTAGATGGCAGCGATCGAAGGTTGCTGTACTACCACGCGAAGATGGAGTAGAATAATTTTCAAAAGAGAATAAGTATATGAAGTAGAAGGTCACAAAAGACCGCAAGTCTCGAAAACATACGATGGCAGTTTGTAAAGAAATTACCAGGAAACTCGGATGGGTTACGCCGAGCAATACAGGGCGTTTGCATATTTGTTACACGGAAATAACTTTTAATTGTGCAAAGGGTAAACAACTTCCAGAAATGTGTTCCATAGCACTGAATGTTGTATATCTAAAAGCCTTATTTACAAGCGTTCAATGTGGCTACCATTTTTAACATAACAAATATCTCATCTGTAATCAATTTCGTGCCAAATTCTATAAAGCAAGTCTTGATATATGGTGACAAACGCCTGTATTATCCGTTGTCGTCTATGTTTCCCAGAAGCGGACGACAAACACTCTCTCTTTAACGGAACCTCATACACAGAAGACCACTGGGGTTAATTCGGGTGATTATGGTGGTCAGGATATTGTTCCACCACGTCCAGTCCAAGTAGGTAAATTCCTACGCAGTTTTGATGGAACGACGGTACTGATTAATAATTGCTTTGGTTTGGTAGCTTAGTCCTGAACTGTAGTAGCGGATTTGGTTTCATGAAACCACATACAACATGCTGGACTCTCTGCACCATTGTACGACTACGTGATGACTGTAGGAATAACTCATTCGCACATGCTACCTAGCGGGAACCTCGGCAACCAACAGTGTTAGGCGGGAATAAAACTTGAAGATATATGCATTCAGTGCTGCATGAAACATTTATACAAGTTATTTACCCTTTTCACAATTAAATGTAACTTCTGTAACACGCTGGATTTCATTCCATAAGGCCTATCCCTCCCTTGTATGCAGACGGAGCCATTATATCAAGTAAGCTAACGCAACGAAAGTGTAAAAAGTACACTTTGCGAATATTATTTTCTTTGTTATGGCTTTGCATTGACGATCCATGTAACAACGAAAAAGGAAATGCGTTATTGCTCTAAGTAATGCGACTTTGCACTGTGTGTTGTTCAATGTCTTGAATTGCATGGTAAACATTTTGCTGATATGCTAAATAGAATCTAAAAGCAGCGCTGAGGGTCAGAAAAATAGAGTGACTTCGGCAGGGAATGGGGAGAGGGACAAAGTTGGAGTTTGTTCTGGCCGCCTGTTACCCCAGCTATGCCACTGTTTGGATGTACAGAAGTTTTTTTAACTCACTTTCTTACTGTCTCATAATCACAAAAATTCGGTGTCTTTGTAGGTTTCGAGTTGTTTTCAAGTGCCTTATAAAGAAAAATAAGTAGACATTCAAAGATATTACAAATACGTTGCTAAACGACGAATAATTAAAAGTGGTACCATGGAATGGCTTTTGACCTGAGGCTGCATTAAAATATGTCTACCGTCACCATTACGTGCCAAGCACATACCAGTCAAGTAACTGCAGCTATTTCATCTCTTCTTTAATACTTGCATCCAGGATATTTTTAATTCATGTTCTGAAAATAACGCAATATTCGATCCTCCGGGAAAACTTCATGAGACACAAAACTTTAGCTAGATCTTTTTCTGTTTAACAGTTCTTTGCATTCCCCACATCGGGGCTGGATTGAAAGCGGCTATTGGGTTACATGAAATTTATAAATTTAAGTAAATTAATTTAAGAAGTTGAAAATTATTACGTCACAATGAGAACGATGAAAAGTGCATTCTCTTTATTATGAGAATGACATGATCGGGACTCCTGGTGATTGTGGGTAGTGATTGTGCTATTCGATGTATTGTAGAGGATGTTATAGGGAAAAGCATATGGGATGTCTATTTGGGAAGGAATTGATCGATGGGGTGTACTTGTAAGGAGATTGATGGGATGTCAATCTGGCAACGAAAAAGTGGGTTGCAGCCTTTGTGTGGAATGGAATGAGTAGGGCAGCTTATCGTTTTAAGGAAGGGTAATTTTAGTTATTAGTTCGAGGTCAAAGATGAGTAGGCAATAGAAATCATGAGAGGAAAGGGACTGTTTGGTCTTGGAGAGAATGTGGGATCCCTAGAGAGAGGCGCAGCAGATACACGTTCTGGAGTGCTGACCTAACAAGTGAGACTGTATCTTCAGCTGTAATAATGGGCTGGAGGGTGTGTGAGCGGTGAATAGTGGTATCAACTTCGCGGATTCTGACAGAGAGTTCAGAATTATTTCGAGAGATTTGGCCTCGCAGTTACGAGAGTCCAGGAGGTACAAGATGGAGAATTTTTCAGATTAAGGTAATCTTTGTGGACTTGTTGGGTTTGCAGTGGGAACAAATGGGTGGTTTTCTATATTTGTTTGTATGGCGATCATTTACTAGAGACAGCAAAAGCAACAGAGGGCTTGAGGTTGTGCTTTGGATGGTTCCACTTTATGGCGTTGGAAGTGAGTGACGGCCGCGTTTTTGGTTAGGTGGTCTCAGCAGATAGGGAATTCTATGTCTGCAGCTAGGCTTTACGAGTCCTTAAGTAGGCAGACATGATTGTTGGAACGCTTAGAATTTGGCGTACACTCATGATTTTAAGTTAACGTAACACAAAATAACACTTTCAAATGTTTTATAAGAGTGTAGGTGGACAAGTATATTTTCATAAGTCAAAAATAAAAAATAAAATTTGCTTAACAATTTGTAGCATCGCCACAATTACTGTGGTCCCAGCCAATGATGAATAATCAGATGACGTTATTCCAAAGACGAACCGATGACTATTTCCTTTTTGTGCCATGTGTTCAGGTTGTAGAAGAAGTAATAATTCATGTATTCTGTAAATATAGCTAGCGTCAGTTGCTTCGGACACTCATCCATGTTATTTAAGTTGTCTAGTATTACTAAATGAAGGCATCTGAAATCTGGTTTCGCAGGACAGAGCGGATTAGTTTGTGGAAAGGGGCCAAGGTCAATTACTGTTAGTTATACAAGTACACACACAACTTTATTGCTCAAACCAATGCACAGTTTTCTCCTTAAAACAACAAAGATCAATTCACGGCTGAGGGCCCAAGTAACTTCTCCAGAATAAATTTGAATGATTGCTTTTAAAACACCAGGATTTAGAGTACGGCTGAAGGCCTTACTTAAGCAAATTACAGTATCTTCTCGGCTAAAGGCCGAAATAATATTTCAGATCAGCTAAGGAAATTCTTTAAAAGCCAAGCATTTACAAATTCTGGCTAAAGGTCAAATTAAGGAAAATTCAAGTTAATTCTTCGACTGAAGGCCCAATAAAAATTTTTTTCTTTACATAATAAAGGAGAGGCTTTAAAAATAAGCTTTTACACAGTACGACAGAAAAACATCTTAAGGGGCTCCGGAAAGGCTCAAAATCATGAAAAGTTCAATTTTTACTTTTTTGCGTTTTCTGAATCTGCAGACTATTACCTTTTAATATATATAATTTATTCAATTCCGAAGACTACAACTATATTTAAATTTTTTTTAAATGTGTTCTACATGGGCGTGACCCACTGTGGCGCTGTTAAACTGCTGTCAAATGGTGTTATTATTAACGTCCGTGTTCATCAGGTACATTTTAGTGATGTGGGATAAAGTATGTGTTGTGGCTAACCTGTGATGGTTCAATATATATCGCTGGTGTGATTGTCGATTGTTTCATGTTTATTTACTCTGTCGTTATCTCGAAAATATTCGTAATTAATTCTGTTTCTTGAGTCTCTGTTTTGTTGAAGTATAATAATGAGTAAAAGTAAAGTTATTAGAAATCCTCTGAAGGCTTTTAAGAAAAGGAGAAATGTTGGAAAGCCAAAGGTATGTGTTATTACTGTAAACAATAAAGACGATGAAAATCCCCAACATAGCTTGTGTCCCAAAGAAGAAGACAGTTGGTGTAAATATAACAAAGGATTGCTAACTGGTGAAGTGTACACTCATAAGCATAGTCTGCCTCATGCAATAATGGAGGTGATAAAACCTATTTTCAGAGACTTAGCAGCACCTGAACTGTTGAAAAAGTGTATTCACGGAAAAACTCAAAACCCCAATGAAAGTGTAAATAGTGTTATATGGTCGAGAATCCCCAAGACTGTATTTGTTGGAATAGAAACACTTCACTTTGGTGTGTATGATGCTGTTGCGACTTTCAATGATGGCAGCATTGTAAGGTGCAAGGTATTTAGAAATATGGGAATGAAGATAGGTTCTAACATGGTACGAGCGATGCTTGCTTTAGACAAGGAACGCCTTCGGGCTGCAGACAGGGCTGTAAAGAGTCTAGAAATACAAGCAAGAGTAAACAGGAGGAGGAACAAGAGGAAGCTGGAGGAGGAGTTTGCAGAGGATGAAGATAATCCATCCTATGGACCTGGAATGCACTAAAAAGTTAATCCAATCTTTGTCGCTCGATTCCCAAAACTTTTATTTTCTCATACTAATTACATGTTTTCTAAGGATCTTCCAAACATATTTGTTTCAAACTTTCAGTAAATGTTACACAGTGCCTTCTGCATAATTTAACACAGCCTTTTTCCAAAAAACTGTATATTTTTGAATATATAAATAAAAAATTGCAAAAAAATGTTGTGAATTTTCATTACAATTGAAAAAAATCATCTTTAATAACTGAACTAAAATTTTGTAAAATCCCTGTGTTAAGTTGTAGCCCATATTCCAATAAATAATCTGTAAAAAGTTCAACTTCCTACCTCAAATACTTTGTGAGGAAAGATGTAATTTATAAGCGTTATTTTAACATTGCAAGTATAGGGCGTTCCGGAGCCCCTTCAGAAAACTTGAAGTATCTTGTCGGCTGAAGGCCCAACCAATTGCTCAAGAATAATTAAATACAACCTTAAGATAAACATTTACAGAACACGGCTGAAGGCCGTTTCAAAAAATTGAGATAATTAAAGAGAAACCTTACAGACAAGGATTTACATATTAAAGCCACAGATTCTGAAACAAACGCTGCTGAAGGCCTAAATACAGAGAAACAAGAATTTTAAATGAAACACGGCTGAAGGCCTAACCTTAAAGTTGTCATGAAGTTCGGCTAAAGGCCATATACTGAACATAAAACAGACAATATTAATACACGGCTGAAGGCCTGGCACACTACCTGCGACCAAAAAAAAATTACAATCACAAACAACAAACAGTGGTGCTCAGAAGGGTTCCAAGGGTCGGCCTGGGGAGGAAACTCTAACAACAGTTTAGGTGAGACAGGCAGCCAAGCTCAACACTAAACAATCGGGTGGCAACACGACCTAGGGACGGCTGAAGAACCGACCAACAACCTAATCAGTTCCCTTCCACCCGACACACTCGCTGCTCTATTTCAACCGACCGACTCAGTACTCCAGTAAGCAGACAGCATTGATCTGCTCCGTGGAAATCACAGAAGCTGCACCCGGTTCCATGTAAATACACTTACCCAAGAACTTGAACAATCGGAAAAGCAATCACTGAGGAACAACAAGGACGAATCAATTCGACACACAGAAAGTTTCCACTAGTGGTCGGCGACCAAATACACGTCGTCCGATGAGACGACCGACAGAACGACCAACCCAGGCCGTTCCCACTGAAGTTACCTGTGTCGGCAACCCCACTCAGATCGATGTTCGTTCGGAATTCGGAGACACAGCGACCCGGGTACACTGGCTCGGACCCAACCGTGCAGAGGTAACTCTTGCCCATTGGCCACGACGTCTCCGCACAAGAAAGGAACCGACCCACGTCCGGCAAGATGATCAATTGACGAGGCCCAGAAACGGTCAAAAGACCAAATACACGTCGCCGATGAGACGACCACCCGAACGACCAACCAACGGTCGTCCCGCTCCAATCTCCTTCCGTCGGTCAGTTCATGTGCGTCGCCAGCTGTTCGCACCTCACAGGCGCTCCGTCCCCGACTTCACTGCCGCTGCGTCCGGACTCAACTCTCGACAGACGACGACCCGGAAATACTAGCGGTCGATCCAGAGATGGTACGACAGTGCACCTATCGATAAGCGCTGCTGCTGTCACTCACGAGCAAGCAAACCAGCAACCTAGTGACGCCAGTAAATCGCATTAAAAGAAAAACAAGGCGACAGAACCACAGAAACAAGATGACGAGCAATAAACGACATGACCACGAGCCGCGCACGGCTCAGCATCCCCAAAGAGAGCTCTTGATGTTGTACACAATCGAGCAAAGTTCTTCGTGGTTCAAACTGGAGTCAGCTACAATGCAATAACCGTTTCGTTTGTGCGTATTGAGTAAGTGGTTAACAAACAGTAATGTCGGAATAAATTTCACGTCACCACAAAGAATAACGTAAGGAAACAGACGAAACGGCAGGTTAAAAAAAGAGCAAAACTAATGTCATGGAAAATTATTTATTTAACCTGACGGTGGCCAATTTAAGGACGTTTGTAAACGTGGAGGGAACCGCGTACCTGTTAAACTGTTCTTGTTCGTAGCGGAAATTTCCAGGTTAGTTATTGCAAACGTTGTAAATGTCGATCTCTTCAAGGGCGTTCGTGACCCTGTCTTTAACTTACTAGAGGACCTATTAATTGTTACTTATGCTATCGAGATTAAGTGTGCATGTTAACAGGTAATTATCAGAGGTGGATTTTGTAGCTTCAGTGCTGTCAGTACGCTCTTTGATCCATATTGTAAAATTTCATCCAGTCCTCTGACTGCAGAGGAAGATGCTATAAGCAGTCTGCATCCCACGCGCCAAATAGCATTTTGTGCATACACTCTTAGCGCCACTAAATGAGTGACAAAACACGATCAACCCGCTATGCGCTTCGTCTTGTGACGTTTCGTTTCTTCATATCGGTGCTTTTACCTTTTATGACCCGATGGTAGCGGTATAGCGCTCTCAGCGAATGAACAATATTCTGCTTATGCTGTCAAGGTGTGCAGGAAAACATCCAGTTGTAGGGGGCAGTGTTCCGATGACTTTATTCCAAGAGTTGCGTAACAGAGAAAGTAACTTTACACAGTCCAACTGGTTCTACGAGTAAGATTAAACTCCGTTCTCAGTAAAGATGAAGTTTCCATGGTTGCCATAACTTCATGTTGAGTACGCAGGGAGGTCGTTTTCGAAGCTTTCGGCTTTCCGTGAGGACTCTTTGTGGTATGGTGGCAGACACAAACAAGTCAGTAAATGGATATCACAAGACAAAACAACACGTTTATACGCCACTGCGTATTCTCAATAAATTGTCAACATAATTTTGTATGTTAATGCTTGTTGTCTTAACAGTCCCCTACCCTGGTCAAAATTCATTATAACCTTTTGACGTAAGGTAACCATTTCAAGCAGAGAGACTTTTTCTGGGAGCGTCCCTGCAATATGTCAGTAAGGTAGGTTGACTGGATCGCGAACTCTGGAACGGCAGGCATCAGCTGTAAAGTTATGCGAGTCGTTACAGAACGTAAGTTCGTTCCTTAACCTAGGCTCAGGTACGGGCAGAACAAACAGGCGAGCAATAACCATGTAATCAAAATTAATATCAAAGCAAAACCGCTTCATAAATTCCATCTTATAGAGTTCCATTAGCAACGCTACTACGGATCAGATCACGTTTGCCGAAACAGAATAATATTTTGACAGCGCAACAGTTTCCAACAACAAATTATTAACTGCCAGAATCTTATACATGAAACGGGCGATTTGGCAACCCTGAAAACAGCACCTTACGTTAGGAAACGTCAGAAAACTTGAGTGGTGCCATCTCGGCAACCTATTGACCCTGGTATCAGTGTTCAGTTGACATGCAGTTGGGACAGGTGAACATCGCGCTGTTGCCGTCAAGTCGTCGTTTTACAAAAAAACAACGACAGCTACTCGGCCGCGTATCGTCTGTTTCGTGCTTATTACAACCTCGCATGTCATGCCGCAGTCCTGTCGGCACATGATATCAAAATATGAGTACAGAACTATGACGAAACGGTGATACGGCGTGAAAAAGGGGTGTAAGTGTAAAGCTCGTGTTTCAAGAATCATCTTGAGGTTGAATCTCTCCTGTCCGTGTTTGCTTGCAATTAGATTTGTTTCTGAATAGGGTCCAGCTTGAGCAAAACACAATTTCCTATTTTTCTTTTTATTCCCCAGACGTGTCTCACTGAAGCTACAGCATCCTCAGTGGGTTTTATGCTATCTTCTTGTTGCCATATACTGTGTATTTCCTGGATTTTATGTAATTCATCTTAGTTGATTTGTTTCAAAGTTTGTCAGTTTTGCTGGTTCCCTATTATCTTCCTGTGAAGGCCTGCACTAAGTAACTTTTCGTGTCATTGTTTACAAACAACAGAGCTACTCGGAACAAGCTGTCCGCCATCTTGTTTCTGTTTGTAAACAGTGACACGAAAAGTTACTTATTGCAGGTCTTCACAGGAAGATAACAGGGTAACCGGCAAAAATGACAAACTTTGAAACAAAACAATTACATTGAATTACATAAAATCGAGAAAATCCAGAGCATGTAACAAGAAGATAACATAAAACCCACTGGTGACGCTGTAACTTCAGGGAAACATCTATGGGGCATAAAAAGAAAGATAAGGAACTGTGTTTTGCTCAAGGCGGACTCTCTCCAAAAAACAAATATTGCGAGAGTGGAAGAAGCCTTCAACCGAAGTCCCAGGTGTTTTTCCCGCAAGCGTGCGTTGCAGCTTGACATACCGTACCGCAGTGTAAGGGCAACATTGCGAACTGCAATACCACCCATACAAATTCAGATAATGTAAAAACTAAGTGCGGACGACCTCCTAAAGAGACTACGCTTTTACCGGAAATTGTAGGAACTCATGAAAGACAACCCAGGCTTTTGCGACAGTCTGATCATGAGCAACGACGCCAATTTCTGTGTCAAGCTTAGTTAACAAGCAAAACTTTACATACTGGTCACGTGAAAATTCTGAAATGCTTCATGAAATCCCATTTCACAGTCAGAAACACGAGCGGAGTATCATCGTTTGGAATCATAGGACCTTTTTTTAAGACTATCGCGCAATGGTGTTACTGTGAATATAGAACGTTAAGTTGACATGTTGAACTATTTCCTAGAGCGACAGCTTGCTGATATTCCTGTAACTGCAAACACATTCTTCCAGCAAGACGGGGCGACGTGTCATACCTCACAGCATTCCATAAATGTGCTGCAGAGCATCTTTCCTCATTTTTGGTCATTTCACCTACAAGAACGGGGACATTTCCTGATCCCGTGACCCTTCAGAATGTCATTTCTATCTTTGGGGTTATTTGAATGTCGGATCTTACTGTGAGATCCACCACGCACTATCCAGGAACTGAAACATCAAATCCGACAGGAAGTTAATCGAATTCTAAGGCAGTCCAGCAAGATGAAATGCCTAGCTTCCGTAAAAGACTTGAAATGTTCACGAAGGAAAATGGCAACAACGTACTTGATGCCTTTTTCAAGTGCAGGACATTTTAAATTGCAAGCATTCTAAATTCATGTTGTACTGTTATATCACTAAGAATAAATTTATGTCAGTGGTAGAGGTTTCAAAATCGGCAGTCAAACTGTGCACTTGTCACATACACAAATATCCGAAAAGCATCCCACGTATGTAGGACATTTATTCCGTTTTCTTGTGCATCAGTTTTGTTTTGCATCAGCTTTCTGACTAGTTTAATTTGGCTTTCTCGACTGTGCCAACTTCTTTATCTCAGAGTAGCACTTACGTACACCTCCTTGATTATTACTTGTAGGTATTCAAACTTCTATTTTGCCCTGTAATTTTTGCTCCTTTAGTACCACGCAAGTTACTACCTGGTGTAGTAAAATCATCAAGTCCATTTCTCTAGACAGTGTTTTCTACATGCTTTTTCCTCGCCTATTCTGCTAAGAACCTCTTCATTTCTTACGGGTCGACTTAATTTTCAGCATTTTACTGTAGCACCATACTCAGACGCTCAGATTCTCCTCCTTTCCGGTTTCCCTCGCTCCGTGATCCACTTCAGTACAGTGCTGTGTTAAGACGCACCTCCTCAGAAATTTCTTCCTCTTCGTTGATGCTGATAACTTGTTTTAGCGAGTGATCTCATGTCTCACTGTGCTCATTTATTCCTACATCCACGCATCGTCCTGAATGCGTGATTTTTGCAGAACTCCTTCAGTTCAACTGCCTTGTGATTTGTAATTCTGACGTTCAGTTCATTGCTAATGTCATGACTGCTACTCTTCATTACTTCTGTCTTTCTTTAACTTTCAGTCCGTATTTGTGGTCATTAGACTGTGATTCCATTCAAGAAGTTCTGAATTTTTTTTCTTACTTTCACCGACGACGACTTTATTTCCATCATTTCTTTGCTGATGTATACGGTGAACTGCAGGGAAGAAAGACGGCATCCCTGTCTTACGCCCTTTTGAATGTGAACCTTCCTCTCCTCATTTATTTGCCAAGAACGTTACTGTTGTAATATTTCACTAACAGATCTTGTTATTTACATTCTCGTTTACAAACGCCAACTGACAATTCACAGCTTCTCGACTCCAGCTACCTGCAAGGCACTCGTTATTTATGGATCCCATTAACTTGCGCTCGGTGATCGCAGTGATCAACTGACAGTCAGTGGGCTGTACTAGATTCACGCACTTGGTTTCCTTACAGGCGTACCAGCTCCGCGCGTCGCCGTCGTTGGAGCACCAAGCGTACCACCACAAGCTCGGGAGGTCGTCGCCGGCGCTGGACCACCGCCAGGGCTACCACCACCAGCTGGAGCAGAGTTACCACCTGCTGAACCGCAGGTCGCCGTCGCCGTCGCCGCCGCCGCCCTGCTACCACCAGGCCTACCACCACAAGCTGGGCCGCGCGTCGCCGTCTCTAGATCAGGGCTACCACACCCTCGTCTCCCCCAGCCCGGGACCCTCCACGCCGGGGCCCTGGGTCGAGCCTGCCAGCAAGGTGAGTGACTAGCTGGCTTATGCAGCGAGCTAATCACTACAGTTCTGTGATCAAAGGTGGAAGGAGGGGAATCACATCGATATGATGATTATATTATCAGAGCTCTTAGCATATGTTTGAAAGGAATGTGCTTAACGTACTCTATGTGATCAAAAGTATCCGGACATCTGGCTGAAAGTGACTTGTAAGTTCGTGGCGCCCTCGATCGGTACTGCTGGAATTCAATATGGTGTTGGCCTACCCTTAACCTCGATGACAGCTTCCACTCTCGCAAGCATACATTCAATCAGATGCTGGAAGATTTCTTGGGGGATGACAGACCATTCTTCAAAGAATGCTGCACTGAGGGGAGGTATCGAGGTATCGATGTCGGTCGGTGAGGTCTGGCACGAAGTCTGCGTTCCAAACCATCCTTAAGGTGTTCTATAGGATTCAGTTCAGAACTCTGTGCAGGCCAGAACTCTGTGCAGGCCAGTCCATTGCAGGGATGTTATTGTCGTGTAACCACTTCACCGCAGACCGTGCATTATGAATAGGTGCTCGATCGTGTTGAAATCCCGAATTGCTCATCAGCAGTTGGGAGCAAGAAGGTGCTTAAAACGTCAGTGTAGGCCTGTGCTGTAATAGTGCGACGCGAAACAACAAGGGGTGCAAGCCCCTTCCATGAAAAACACGACCACACCACAACACAACCGCCTCCGAGTTTTACTGTTTGCACTACACTCGCTGCCAGATGACGTTTACCGGGCATTCGCCATACCCACACCCTGCCATCGGATCGTCACATTGTGTACCGTGATTCGTCGTTCCACACAACGTTTTTCCACTGTTAAATCGTCCAATGTTTACGCTCCTTACACCAAGCGAGGCGTCGTTTGGCATTTACCGGCGTGATGTGTGGCTTATGAGCAGCTGCTCGACCTTGAACTCCAAGTTTTCTCATCTTCCGCCTACCTCTCACTGTACTTGCAGTGGATCCTGATGCAGTTTGGAATTCCTGTGTGATGGTCTGAATAGGTGTTTGCCTATTACACATTACGACCCTCTTCAACTGTCGGCGGTATCTGTCAGTCAACAGACGAGGTCGACTGTACGCTTTTGTGCTGTTCGTGTCCCTTCACGTTTCCACTTCACCATCACATCGGACACAGTGGACCTAGGGATGTTTAGGAATGTGGAAATCTCGCGTACAAAGTATGACATAAGTGACACCCAATCACCTGACTACGTTCGAAGTCCGTGTGTTCCGTGGAGCACCCCATTCTGCTCTCTCACGTCTAATGGCTACTGAGTTCGCTGATATGGAGTACCTGGCAGTAGGCGGCAGCACATTGCACCTAATATGAGAAACGTATGTTTCTGGGGGTGGCCGGATACTTTTGATCACGTAGTGTATTTAAAGCTACATCCTCGACGGCTGTAGTGAAGTAAACCCGTTCTTTGTTCGTCAATTTAAGTCCACAAATATCAACTGTCAATCGACCTACGTCTGCACCTATAGTCCGCAAACTACCTTACGGTACGTGGATTACATCCATTGTCACCACCATTTCACCCATCCAATTGGTTCAATTGGCTCTGAGCACTATGGGACTTAACTTCTGAGGTCATCAGTCCCCTAGAACTTAGAACTACTTAAACCTAACTAACCTAAGGACATCACACACATCCATGCCCGAGGCAGGATTCGAACCTGCGACCGTAGCGGTCGCGCGGTTCCAGACTGTAGCGCCTAGAACCACTCGGCCACTCCGGCCGGCTTCACCCATCCCTCTACATTTGAAAATAGCTCGTAATAATTTCTACGTCGTGGTCGTTTCGCAAGACGTATGTGGCAGGAAGTAACGCTCTCTGAGTTTGAACTGTAAAATCACCCTATGATGCATAAAGCCACTCGTGTAACGTCTGCGACTTGATTTTGTTGAGTATCCCCGTAACACTCTCGCGCCTACTTAGCAATCCAGTGACGAATCGGGCCTGTGTTTGTTAGATCTTTTCTACGTAATAAGGCTTGTGAGCAGTTCTCAAAATCGCTCGAACAAGAGTTTTGCAAGCTACCTCTCATGGATGAAATATACCGTCGAGTCACATTAATGCTATTACTGCCAACGTTCAACGTCAACGTGCTGTGACCACCCATAGTCGACAGGAGGCAGCACTGGCAGGGGAGAGTATATAAAGCGTGTTGGTGGGATGCGGAGAAACAGTGCAGTCATTGTCGTAATGGGGAAAAGCGCTATCTGTCTGACTTCCAAAACGGCACGATCATTGGCTCTCATGCCAAGGGTGGACGCATTTCTGAAACGGCTATGTTTTTAAACTTTTCGCGTGCCATCGTTGTTAAAGAACACCGTGGAAGGCTAAATGATGCTATCCAAAACCGGCACTGAAGCATCTGTGATGAACCACGGTCCATAGATGACAAGGATGAACGACTCCTGCTGAAATGTGTGCGGGCGAATAGATGTGCAACTGCTAAGCAACTGACCGCCAATATGTACCAAGGGGTACCAACATTGGTTCCGCAGCAGGCTCCTAGGTCATGCACTCATGCTGACTGCTGCTCATCGGCAACGAATGCTGGAATTTGCACGCAAACACCGCAGTCGGACGTCCACTAGGTGGAGACAGGTGGCTTTATCTGTGTTTTATCCTCCATCAGACAGATGACCGTAGGCTTGTATGGCGTGAAACTTCTGAAAGCAAACACCCTGCAACAATTGTAGCAAAGATCTAGCCTGGAGAAGGGAGAGTTATGATTCTGGAAGGCACACTGGATCAACACAAGTATGTATCTGTCCTTGGGGACCATGTCCGTTCCAGTACGCAGTTTGCTTTCGCTCGGAACGATTGCATGTACCAGCAGCACAATGCAACCTGTCACACAGTTCGCAGCGTACGTGGCTGGTTCGAAGAGTACCAGGGTGGTTTTACAGTACTCGTCTGGCCACCAGGTTGCCGGAATTGAAACCGAATCGAGAATTTGTGGGACCAACTCAAGTGGGTGTTCGCTCCATGGGTCCTCAACCGATAAGTCTAAAGCAACTGGACAGGGTATTGGAGTCACCATAGCTCCAAATCATTACCTTTACCTATCAGTTTAATAAGTCACAGCTGCAAAATACTAACGCGAATTATTTACAGACGAATGGAAAAACTGGTAGAAGCCGACCTCGGGGAAGATCAGTTTGGATTCCGCAGAAATGTTGGAACACGTGAGGCAATACTGACCCTACGACTTATCTTAGAAAATAGATTAAGGAAAGGCAAACCTACATTTCTAGCATTTGTAGACTTAGAGAAAGCTTTTGACATTGTTGACTGGAATACTCTCTTTCAAATTCTAAAGGTGGCAATACAGGGAGTGAAAGGCTATTTACAATTTGTACAGAAACCAGATGGCAGTTATAAGAGTCGAGGGGCACGAAAGGGAAGCATCGGTTGGGAAGGGAGTGAGACAGGGTTGTAGCCTGTCCCCGATGTTATTCAATCTGTATATTGAGCAAGCAGTAAAGGAAACAAAATAAAAATTCGGAGTAGGTATTAAAGTCCATGGAGAAGAAATAAAAACGTTGAGGTTCGCCGATGACATTGTAATTCTGTCAGAGACAGCAAAGGACTTGGAAGAACAGTTGAACGGAATGGACAGAGTCTTGAAAGGAGGATATAAGATGAACATCAACAAAAGCGAAACGGGGATAATGGAATGTAGTCAAATTAAATCGGGTGATGCTGAGGGGATTAGATTAGGAAATGAGACGCTTAAAGTAGTAAAGGAGTTTTGCTATTTGGGGAGCAAAATAACTGATGATGGTCGAAGTAGAGAGGACATAAAATGTAGACTGGCAATGGCAAGGAAAGCGTTTCTGAAGAAGAGAAATTTGTTAACATCCAGTATAGATTTAAGTGTCAGGAAGTCGTTTCTGAAAGTATTTGTATGGAGTGTAGCCATGTATGGAAGTGAAACATGGACGATAAATAGTTTGGACAAGAAGAGAAGAGAAGCTTTTGAAATGTG